>NW_027325376.1:3009081-4398664 GCF_036924035.1 Leuresthes tenuis
TTTCCTTCAGGAGCTTTTCTGGACCAAAACACTGAATCTTGGACTTGCTTTCATCTGCTGGTTATTTCAACCAATATTTCAAATTAATTATATATTGAACGTGTCATCGGATCAGCAAATGATACCTGATAAACACCTGTTTTTACCACGCATACGATCCACAGCTAAATTAATCCTAACCACACTCTTCGCTCTGCACCTGCTTCCTACAGCCACCCTGAGCGTCGCTCCTGACCAATCTCAGTTCTTCCAGTACGACCGCATCTCCCTGAGCTGTGTGGCAAACTCCACCGGCTGGATAGTGAAGAGGAACACGCTCCAGCGGACGGCCCAGAAGTGCCAGCGTGGCTGGGCAATCCAAAGGGGCTCTTCCTGTATCATTGAGAATGCTTACCCAGCAGACACTGGGGCTTACTGGTGTGAGTCTCCACAAGGGGAGTGCAGCAACACCGTCAACATCACAGTGAAAGGTAATGTCTCGCATGTCTGTGCTTATTTGATTTATCTTAACAGCTTTTAGCAGACGCTTTTATCCAAAGCGACTTATAGGTAGGCATGAAGGGTAAGGGGGTCTTGCCTAAGGACCCCGACTGGAGGTAATATCTTTCACGCAGGGGGTTTGAACCCATGTCACTATCCAGTTCCAACAAATAAAATAAGATCTGCTTTTACATTTTTTTTAGCTCATGGTGTGATCCTCAAGAGCCCTCTGCACCCTGTGGAGGAGGGGAAGGATGTGACACTTCGCTGTTCCTACAGGAGAGAAGAAGAAGAAGAAGAAACGTCAGACTTCCCTGCTAACTTCTTCAAAAATGGCGTTTTCAATGGGGGACAAACATCAGCGGAGCTTACCCTAAATGCGGTTTCAAAGTCTAACCACGCAGGTTTCTACAAGTGTGAGCATCCCACCAAAGGATATTCACCTGAGAGCTTGCTGACAGTAAAAGGTGATGCTTTGCTTCTTGTGTACAGGTGAATGTTACCGTTAAGAATAACTTGCTGCTAACCTTAGAGGACGGTGCAATTTAATTAAGAAGTTAATTCAAACTAAAATAAACCACCAGGTCCCTTCCTCTCTGCTGGGCTTCAGCTGTTATATGTGCACTGGTTAGTAACCAAGGCGACTGCAGCTGTAGCTGTGACGTCGAGACTGTTTTCATTTGGGGGCGGAGGAATTGCATTACATGCACTAGGGGGCGCCAGAGAAACAGGGCGTATTATTCCCAGGATATAGTGACAGTTCGAGCAAATAAGACTGTTCTGATTGAAGTAAACTGACATTGTGTCCTCACTCCTATTTCTGTGGAAATGTGGGGTCTGTAAACTGTGAAAACGCTCACAATTTAGTTTCAGGTTTACGAGTTCCAGCTCGATCTTTTAACTAGTTTTCTCCCTCAGATGAGATGATGTGGACACAGATTGTTTTCTCTAGTGTTTGTGAGGCTTTAAAACTGAATTTAAAGCCAAATGTTGGCCAACAAACAACACAGTTTACTGGGTGAACATCAAATTAATGTCGGGGTTGGTAAACTGTGACTTTAGTCCTTCCTGAAACCTTTACTTTTATAACAATTTTGAATATGTATTGTGGAAATGTTAAGCTCCCCTTTTTAATCTATCAACACACGAACAAAGCAGAAACAATGAAGGCCTGCAAACCTCATGCATCTGTACAGCTTAACAGCTGAATGCAACAAAACTGAACAAACTTGTTCATTTAAACTCTAAATGTTACTTTATGTAGTTATTAACAGTTCTTGTAACGTGGAACTAAAGGATTTCATAAGTTTTGTATGTTTTTTCCTCCTCTCACAGCCAGAGCTCCACCCATTCTGTCTCCCACTCCTGCTCCTCCTCCTCAGGCCTTTCCTTGGATCAGGGTGATCTGCAGTGTGCTGCTCTTCATCCTCTATAACATCATACTCATCCTGTGTGTATACATGTACCGAAAGTGGGCACGAGGTAAGAGAACTCTAACAAAACAAAGCTGTAAGAAAAAGCCTTTTAGAATGACCAGGATTTCAGTGTTGATTGCACACGAACTGAAGTTTGATCTGAGCATTGTTCCCTGGCATCAAGGCTCCAGACCATAACACTCCCTCTGCTGTGCCGCTTCACCCACCTGTGGGCACGTCTTGACTCCCGGGGCACTTGGCCAGGGGCGCTGGGGCAGGTGCTGGGGCACCCGGCCCTCCCGGGTATTGGGTGAAGCCTCTGCCGGGGGGGTTGGGGGCTCTCGGGCTCCTGGGGCCCGGGTCCAGTGCACGGCCCATGTCTGGGTGGCTGGGGCCTGGCGGGGTCGGTGGGCCGTTGCCCCTGGCTCCCGGGGCTTTTGGGGGCTCTGTCCGGGGGCTTCCTCTGCAGTCTTCTGGGTGGATGCCTGGTTGTCCCTGCGGTGGGCTTCCTGGGGTCTGTGCTCCGTGGGGGCTGCTGGTGGCCTGGGTCTTGTGGCCCTCTCTGCCTGCTTCTGATTGCTGGGGGGGGGGGGGGGGGGGGGGGGGGGGGGGCTGTGGATTGTGGCCCTGTACGCTTATACACTCATAACTAAGCACGGTTATCATGTAGGACCTGTGCCACAGGTGTTGCATGTTCACACACACATTTATTAGCCCAGTAGCATGGTCATTGATGTGTTATCCTGTGGTTTCAGCTCATCTATCCACAGCTGTGTTGTATGCGATCGCTGCTGCTTGTGTTTGTTTGTGTTTGTTTGTGTGTTTTTTCTCTGCTTGTCTGCTTTCAGGTGCTCCTGGTGGCGCTAAGGCTGGATTCCCCACAGAGGCTGTGGATTGTCTGTTGTGTTTTTGCAGGTGGTTGTCTGGTTTTTCTTTCTATTTTTGTTCTGTTTCTTCTTCTTTGCTCTTCTTCTTTCCCTGTCCCCCGGTCCGGTTCAGCTCTATTACATGTTAAATATTGAATACAAAACTAAATAAATAAGCAGGTGATGGGCATCAAGGGGAGCTTTACATTCATAAAGCTTTGGCAAAGCAAATCTGTTTGGCATAAAAGGTATTCAGATTCAGGAGTTTCCTTCACTTCACTCTTCAGTTAAGATCATTTGTATCCATAGCAGACGAAGACAGTTTCCTGATCATAGCTCTTTATGCTGCTGTTATTCTGTCTTGTCTTCCTCTTCCAGGACTCTTGGTTTGGTCTGTAGACACACTCCAAGAAAGACCCGCAGCAGTCCTGTAATTCTTTATTTTGTACATAATACATCCTGTTGTGGACTGATGATTCAAATCTCATGAGCTTAAAGTCCCAGTTTGTAACGTTTAGGATGATCTGTTGGCTTAAACACGACATGATTATCATAACTAGACTAGAGTAGCATAAATATAAGATTAGTTGTGTTTATGTCACCTCTGATTGAGCCATTACTATCTACAGAGTCATCTTTGGTTGAGATGAACATGTTCACAGTGAGATTCTTATTGTGTGTAGGCTACAACAGAAGAGTGAAATCGGTTGGATCTTGCACTGTGCATGAAGTCATCATGCCCTCAAACAGATGTGTAAAGATCTTCATTTCCCCTCATAAGATCAAGAGATCTGATGATGTAACTTACTTTCCCAAAGTGTAAATGAAAACGTTAGCTACAAACCTACAGAACACTGCATTTCTCACGCGTGGACGCTGCTCTGTTCCTACTGCAGATTGAGATCCATAACTGGACATTTGAGGCCTGATAATGTCACAGATATGAATCAATCTAATCACTCAGTTCACAGAAAAATCAGAGAGTTCAAGCAGAACCTTCTGTTGAGGGTCAGTCAATAATGGGGCTGCTAAAGCAGGAGGAAGAGTGAAGTTAAGGGTTCGGGAAACTCTGGCGCCCCCTGTCTGAGCCTCTGAGCGGCGAACAGCTCAGACTGTGATGGTGATGATGCTGAGACGAAGGGGGGAGGGTGGGGTCATCGAAACTTTCACTTGTGACGGTTCTTCTGCTTCTCTTGCAGCCCGAGCTGATGCTAAACTGTAATCTGCTGATAATCATGGACAGCACTGATGAGAAGAGGAGATGATTAAACAGCCTGTAAATATGAAGATAGAAAAACAGTGAAATGTTCCAGTCCTGCAGCTTTGTGTTTAAACTTGTAGATGAATATATGAAGCTTAACCCTGTCATTTTAAATAATAAACATGTATTTTAACTTGCTCTCAATAAAGACTTATATTGTACGAACTGAGCCCTGAAATGAGTATTTTCATAAAAAAGGTTTTATTTCTCAGTGACTTTATGCTGATAGCTCACCTGGTAAATCATCGTATTTCACCCCATCTGCACTCATTTAGCAACACGACTGAGTCAGTTTGAGGCTCAGCAAAGAAACTAATCAAATCTGATTCAGTCTGAAGCCACATATGTGACTTTGTGATAACTGGATTTAGTAGGATTCATCCTCTGAGGAACCTGAAATACCTGAAAGATTTTATTACATCCACAGAGATTCAAAACCAACGCTTTAGGAGTCAGAAGATGGACGAGGATCCGGAGAAAGAAACGTTTGTCACGGTGACACTGAGAGGACAAGATTTCAGAAAATGCAGCAGAATTAAAACGTCAGTGAAATGTGAAATTGACCATCTAAAAATGCTGTGATGTTTCAGTTTGTTGTCTTTCACCTCCAGCCCTCCCAGTTATTCCATGAGATCATCTTCTTGTTATAAATGAGGTGTTTTTAATCTGTCACACATCAGTTTTGATGCAGTCATACCTGCTGTGTGCATCACTTCACCACATCAGCAGACTCACAGTGTCACCTGTCTGCTGAGAGGGGGCGCTGTTGTGCATCTGAAAACTGTGCAAAGGCACCACACACTGAGGTGATGTGCATTTAGAACAAGACATAATCGAGTTAAAGCAGCATGATAGAAGTTTTAAATGATAAAACTATGTGTTTCTGACTCATAGTGCAGTGCATGAACCTTTGGTGTAAATGTTCCTGGGCCTGAAACTTTCCTGGAGCACCCAGGTGGCGGGCTGAGGTACTGCAGTTCATAACTTTGGTTTCCAGTTCTGCACTTTATGATATTAGTTCACACATCAACAGCTTGACAACACACATGTTGCTCTAATAAAGTAAGAAAAATACAAAAAAACAAGGAGCTCATTGGTTATAAATAAAGTTTGTGGGAGAAAAAAAAGGAATATTCTGTGACAGATGTGACGAATACGACCAAGAAAACTGCTGGAAGGAGTCAGTGATGTGTTACAGGGGCAGAAATTAAACTAACTGAAACAAAGGAGCATCCATCCATTTTCTGTTCCCACTTGATCCAACTCAGGGTAGCAGGGGGCTGGAGCTCATCCCAGCTGTCATTGGGTACACCCTGGGCAGCTCACACAGAGACAAACAACCATCCAGGCTCACACTCACATTTTATTATGACAATTTAGAGCCACCAATCAACCTGACATGCGTGTATTTGGACCGTGGGAGGGATCCGGAGAGCCCACACATACAGGGGGAGAACAGGCAAACTCCACACAGAAATCCCCCAGCTGGACAACAAAGGAACAGACACGATGAAATAAAACATAGAATGTTTTTCTTTCTGTTTGTGTTTCATCTCTTTGTTACTCTGTGTGGTATCGTACATTATCAGCAGTTTGCACCATCTGTCAGTTTTATAAAATGTTAATGTAACATCTTCTGTTAGTTTTATTTAACTTCTTATGCACATTCAGACGTGCTTCAGAAAGAAGATTTTGTTAAACGTTTCCAATTCGAATCGACCAAAAGAAGAACTACAGACCTCAGACTGAGGTGTTGCATCAGAGACTGTTTCACTTGACAAACAGGAGAAAGTGTCCTGTTTATAAAGTTAAGCTCGGTTTAGTAGCAGGATGACTCACCCTCTGTATGGAAACAACACACATGGAAGCAGCGATTTATGACATGAGCTCCTACTTAGTGCAGTTCTTCCAGTTTAACCACTTTGAACAGGTCCCTGACCTCTGCTGTACAGCAGTTTGTTGTCATAAACATTTAAATGAGGTCATATCACTCAGCCGGTGTGTGTTGTGACCCTTTAATCAAAGCTGAGATGACTCAACAGCTGTGGACACACCTCGTCAGGATCAGCAGGCATTAAATGGGAGTTTGAGCTGTGAGCAATCGAGCTTCATCGTGTTAACACGGTTCAGCTCTCTGTAATGTACCAACCAGCTTAAAATGTTCCCCTTATCTTCATCTTCTGTTGATTAAAAAGTCAAAGATCAACCGCGTGCAAAGAAAGTCAGTTTATTTCAACAGTGAAAGTGCAACAGAAGTGTAACTAATGTTCAAACAAAGCTTTGCATCAAGAACAGAAACGCTGTGGCAGTAATTCTTCTGTCTGTGCAAACATTAAACACATCAGATATAAGAGGCTGTTTTCAGCTGAGTCTGCATGCAGATCTACTCCTCAATCAACAGGAGAACAGCTTCGGTCATAGAAGGACTTACATCTGCGGGAATATTTCTGCACGAATCTGGAGAATACAACTAGAAAAAATACTTAAACACTGAGACATTATAAAGATAAGAAAAGGCTCAATAAAAGGAAAATAATCCAGCTTTAATCCCACTGATGTGTCGCTGTTCTTCTCCTGCTGACCGGCTGGAGAATCGTCTCATCGCCCCGGTATGAGATGGTTCGAAGCTCTCTTTCTGTCTTCAGCTCGAGCTGCAGAAAAAAAAGCAAAGAAGCCAGAACACATGACTGTAAGGGGATGAAACTTAATGAATGATTCCCCACAGAACTCACTGCAATGCTGATAACTGTTTGATCTGAGATTGGTTTAGTTTTCCCTGCAGATTTACATGTAAACACGGACAGAGAGGAACATTTATATCAAGATATATCAGTAAAAAGCAGGACCACAGGTTAAATGAGGCTCATATCCATCGACCTGTTGCACCGGTGCCTGTAGGAAACGTTCCCAACATGAATGCACCTGCGATCACATGCTCAGACTTTCCTTGGTGCCGTCTTTTTGAAGAAGATTTTGGCCCAATCCCAATTCCTCCACCAGGCCCCAACCCTCTGTTTTGCAGAGGTGAGGTGACCCTTTACTTTTAGGGATCAAGGACTCGTAGATTAAGGAGTGAAACACTGAGGGGACCAACGTTTCCCCTCTGCTCACTGAAGGAGAGGAAGAGGGATTTGGCCTTGAATCACACACGAGTAATTTTACACACAGAAAATAGTTAATCATCCCTGCAGTGAATCATCACCTGCCTCACAGGCTGTAAAGTTTCACCTGAGCTAAAACTGGGTTAAAATGGGGGAGGATGCTTTGATGTCATTGGTCAGGGTTAAAGGGTTTCGGATCGGGCACCATAACTTCTGAACTCACCTCCTTTCTGTTCTGTCCTTCCTTTTTTCCCATATTTTCTCACTTCCTGTGTTTCTACCAGTGTTGCTGTTGCCATGTCAACAGTCTGTGTTCGGACTGACTTCTCCTAAAAAGAGGTCGGCTCTCACGGTTGATACCGCCTGATTTTCATGCTCAGACCTGCTTGTTTTGCCTAAACTTTTGAATAATTCTTGTATTGTTTGGTCTCTTTGACACAGGCTGAAACAGCTGCTCTGCTTTCACAGCTCGAAGGTAAATGTAGAAACTTAACTGACTTCATCTCTGCAGCCACAACCAGGCGACCGTACCACAGAGCAGGAACAGGTGCTTTGCTGAGTAATTTTTTTGAGGTTTATCTCCATGGAAACCATTGTGCAGTGGTCACATGACATTGTTAAAGATGAATAAATAACCTTGTGGCTTTGTGCAGTTTTATTTTTTCTCTATAATCAGACAGAGCAGAATGATAAACTGGTAAAACTCCAATTAATGGCTGAATTTGGAGTTATTTCCAAAATTAAACCAAAACTAGAGTCACATTCACATTTTTTTCCCGATATCAACCACTGAGTCATCTCTAACATCTTTCTTCTTGCTCAGAAGGACCAAAAAGCAAAAAAAGCACGCTCCTTTACAGGTTTCCTTACCTCGAGCCCACCTTCTGTATACGCAGATTCCCAGAAAGAATAAAAGATTGTAGAAGATTAACAGCAGGATGGAACACACCAGTGTGGTCAGAGACATCGGAGAAGGACTGAGAGGGTTGGGAGAGCTGGGAGGGGTGTCTTTAACTCTGACTGTAAGAAGGAAAAACAGCTTTAATATGACATCAACCACCTTATTTTTGAGTATTGCATGAACTTACAGCAGACAAAAGGACTTTGCTCGTAGCATGCAATGAAACATGTGGTTAAAGACAATGAAAAGTATGATAAGACACGTAGATAAGACTGATTTAACCCTGCATGGATACACAGACCTCTGTGCTTCTGGTGTACGTCGCTGCGGTGGATCAGGTCAAAAACCATGAACATTTCCTGGTAGCCAGTGGTGAGAAGCCAGAACAGGTTTTTGGTGCCATAGTTGACTATAACTCTATTAATTCTTATGTTATCTTCATTGGCTTTTGTCTTTTTCACAGACAGAGAAATTGATTGAAAGCTGATTCCTATTTTGATTCAAAACCAGTCGTTTTGGGTAGATCTAATAAAAACACCCTGACACTCACCTCTGCAGGATAACAGATAACAGAAACATGGCCTCCAACACTGGATGAGTTTTAGTAAAAAGGTGATTAAAGATGCTGCTTTGAAGCACTCCCCATTGGACTAACCTGAGAAACCCAATGACAACTTAATGTATTGGAGTTAGCTAAGGATCCTTCTCTCCCTCTTCTCTTACCTCCATCTGTTCCCCTCTACATCAGTTTGACTATTTTGATCATAACCAGGTTGGAAACACAGGTAATGGTGGCAGGAAGCTCAGCTCTTCTGTCCCTACATGCAACACAAGGCGATGGACCTTCACATTCTCATTAGTAATGAGGCTGAAGTGTATTTTACAGGCTGTTTCTGTGTAGTTAGTGTTCAGCAGCAGTAAAATCCTTCTTTTCAGGGAATAGATTATGCCTTTGTTTCTAAAAACTATCATCTCATTACGTTGTTTTTATTACAGTGAGATGAGATCGCTGCCTCCATCATTGCTTCATCAGCTATTCTTCTGTCTCTTTTCTTTTAGACAATAGTGCTAATCACACAAATGCTACTTGTAGCAGAACAGGATCACCTTTCACAGCCAGCCAACTCTGCGGGGACTGTCCTATTGTGGGGTGTTCACACTTATAGAAGCCTTCATCAGCCCGTGACACTCCGAAAAGACTCATCTTTCCATCGGGCTGCTCTCCAATAAATGTGCCATTTCTGAAGAATTTAGCAGTGAAGTTTGATGAAGACTTCAGCTCATATCTTCCCTTGTAGGAGCAGTTAAGTTGCACCTTATTTCCCTCTGTCACAGCAACTGCAGGACTCTCCAGGATCACAGTGCCAGCTGGAATTCAAACAGACAAAAATAAATCATGCTTGTGATTTAGGCCTCACTGTTTCATAACCTTAACCTTGTGCTTCTTAATGTGTGAAACAGCAATTAAACAGCAAATGAAGGCACAAGGATTCGTTGTTATTGTGTGAGAAGAAGCAGTAGAAACCTCGAAGAACATTTACTTACTCGTCACAGTGATGCTGAGGGCATTGCTGCAGTTTCCCTGCTCAGACTGGCACCAGTAGAGTCCAGAATCTGATTTATAGACACTGCGATTAATGCAGGAGGAGCCATTCTTTCGCCCCCAGTCTTCACATGGAGCAAGCGGCTCAGAGGTGTTTCTTATCACTGTCCAGCCGCTGAAGCTGCCCGGCGTGTCACAGGTCAGATTGAAGGATTCATAGAGGAAGAACTGATTTCTGTCGGGCTGGATTGTCAGCGAAGCTGCTCCTAAAAGAGCAAATGAGAGAGCTTGAGGTAGACATCTCTAAAAAGGCCCTTTGTGGTTGTTTAAAGACGGAAACATGACCTTTACTTCAGCAAATCTTCCCCTGGTTCGATCTGTGTAAATCTGATGCTGCTGTGAGGCTGACATGCATTTTGTGGGACTTCTGCCTCCTTTACACCTTTCAGATCCATCACATAATGCAATTGTAACAAAGCACAGAACATAATGTTTGCAGTGCTGGAAGAATTGAAATACACAAACATCACCGGACTGCTTCTAAACGCACAGCTTTTACACCTAAGGAGTAGTTTTCTCAGGAGGGATGAACCAGATAAAGGTATTCGGCCACAGTAACACCGCAAAAAGATCTTTGCAGGATATGAACCTCATATGTGAGGCTCTGCGGTGGAAATGTCATGGTATGGGATTGGTCAGCTGATCCCTGTGACTGTGACTTCAGCATCATATCAAAGAGTGTTTTGGGTAAATAAGAGTACAGCTAAGGTGAAGCTAAAGAGGAAGTTGACCTTTTGACAGAATTTGAAAGTAGGCGTGTGAGTAAAACCACAAAGTCCTCAAAGAGAAATAAGTCCCTTTCAGAAACACACTGCTCTCCGTTAATCTGACACTAACTAATGTCAGTGTCATGTATGAATGAGCACCTTCGCTGATATTCTAACTAACGTTCAGAGGAGGGAACAATATGTTGCTATTGAGGTCAGCAGGAGGTTTGACAAGCAGACATTATAAAAAAGAACAGATAAACAGATAAAAAAGAACCCACTCTATCTGAGCAAAAATACAACAAGAGAAAAGTGTTAAATCTGTTTTGGAAATAACTGAAAAAGCATAAAGATATGTTTTTCTTACCAATCAACAGGCAGACAGACACAAGCTCCATGGTGTGTTGATGCTTCCTATACCGATCTGAGTTTTAACCAGAGGTCTGCCCACTTCCTGGGCTGACACCGGAAATTAGAGCTGAGTACCACAAACAGAGTTAAAACACAGCTACATCATCTAAACTTCTAAAACTGTGAGTAAAAGTGTGTAAAAGTAGGCCTATAGCTTGGCGTGTGCCCAGGTGAAGGCGTCCTGGTCGTAGGTCGTGAGCAGCACCCGGTGAAGATATTCAGCCGCACGTTTTTAAGTTTATTTCTATCTTTTTATTTAATTTGTGTGTGTGCATCTGTCTGTTCGTGTGTGTGTGTGCTGTGGTGGGGATGGGGGCTGCCTTTAAACATGTGTAGCACTGAATCACATCCGTATACAGTTAATTCTGACCAAAGTGCCGCACAAAGGGCTCTAAAAAGGCCAAAAGATGAAATGTATATGAAGAGGACCACATGTGGAAGCTAAGATGCAGCAGGGGACAGAAACAGATGTGCAGAGATAACAACAAGATGTTCACCAGGTGAGTTCTGAGCCCTGATATGAAGACGGTAATGGAGGTGTCTGATGTCAGTGCCTGAATATAGAGCTGGTGACCCTCACTGCAAGATCTACTGGACCTGGGAGCTGTGTCGGGATGTATGAGGTCAGGGATGTATGACGGGGCGGTTTAGTCCAGGCCTCTAAAAACCATCAACATGTCCTGGTAGCCAGTGGTGAGAAGCCAGAACAGGTTTTTGGTGCCATCTAAAAGCAGGATACCAGGTACCGGGGGACTAGAGGCTGCTGCAATGATATATCCGTGATGTTATGATGGCATGAATAGAGATAGGAGGTGTGGATTACCCTGCTTTTTTTGCTTTTTCATTCAAAAACTGCCAGAATCAGTCAGTGCTCTACAGCAGGTGGACAAGACCACATGCAACGCTGATCAGGAGAAAAGCCAATATTATTGATCCTGTTGCTTTACAATCAAATTAGCTTTACATTCTACGAACTACCTTTCCGTTTTGGCAGCTCTTAAGTCCACTTTTCCTGATAAATCTGATGAGATAGTTTAGTCTTAGAGACCAGGTTTATGTTTATGCATTGGACAGACGCTTTTATCCTAAGCGACTTACAAATGAGGGGATAACAATGCAGCTAACATCAAAGCTAACAATAGGCTACATAGAAGGAAACCACTGGTCAGGCTCTGTCAGGGGTGTAGAGGGGGCAGACACAGAGTAAGAGTAGAGGGAAGTACAGAGAGAGAAAATGCAGTAGAGGGGGTAAGGAAGTACAGGGTGAGAGCCAGGTGCCTGCTCAGAGCTCAAGAACCCTCTAAGAAGTGGTTTGTGTCTTTTTCAGTGACTCAACACAGAACCACATCAAGGCCTAATCAAAAACCTCTTGTTTCCCCAGATGTATAACAGATGTATTCTTCTGAGAGTTTCTGTGGAGCACTCCAGTGCAGACACTACACAACAGTATTTATCTCTGCATGTATTCATCCTACTCACTTGTGTTTTTAATTGATCTTTAATATGGGCCGTGTTGGTGCCGTTGAACCAGTTTTTCTGGCTGTGACCTGGTGCTTTGACTGAGCACGTTATGCATGTGGTCCAAACAGCTACAACTGCTTATTAACTACTTAGTACTTAGAAATGGCATATGTTTTTGAACCAGGACTGGCATACCTCTGGCCACTTTGGGATCTTGGTGCTGCTGTGATTCTGTCCGTTTCTAAGAGATAATAGTTTATGGGTGATTTTTGCAGAGTGCAACATTTTCACTGAGCTGCAAGTGTAACCAGGTTGAAATTATATCTTTAGTTTTACGTTTGAAATGTCACCAAATCCTGATGAATATTGTTTTCTGCATGTTTTAGCTGTGTTTTATTGCCTATATGTATGCCTGGATGTTGTATTCAGACCAGCGTGTTAAAACCTGTACTGTCACTTTAAGAAGTCGCAGGCCTTGTGACGTCATTAAGGTGCGTCCCTCAGTTTGCGCCAGACTCGCTGAGAGAAGGTAATGTGTTATTTTGCTCGTCATTTTTGAACATTTATTTTGGGTTTTGGACCATGTCAACCTTGTTTTATGCATGTATAGATGTTGCGTTTTCGGTTGTCAACGTGCAGTTAATGTGTCAATTGAATATAAAGCTTATAAACGGACTTTTTGCAAGTTGACGTGGACATGTTTCCACAGGAGAGTCTGTAGGGGTTTCTGTATGTTTATCTTGGGCTTGGCCTGTTTTCCTGCTGGAGAAAGAGTTTGATGCTGAATATTAGTTAGTTTTATGTTGTCCTGAAATAATAAAAATACCAGTTTGTCTGATTTGTTGTCCACAGGCATCTTACAGGTGTCTGTTTCCCCTCGACCTATCCTGGCTGCTCTGGGTGATGACGTCGTCCTACCGTGCCGTGTTGATCCTCCAGTTCAGGAAGATGAGGCCTGATCTCCCACCTGAGCCCGGAGAGTGAGCACAGGTACGTGCACTGTATTTTTTAACCTTTGAGGTGGTGCATGCAACACTGAGTGGTGCTAGCATTTTATTTCCACCCGTTTGTCTCGATCATCTCAGGTGTAACGATTCATAAAACCTGTTAACTTTAAGTTGTATCACAGGAATAGTTGTTGCTGTTTGGAAACAGACAAAATCAGACATTTATTTTGGGAACCTAGTTCAGTCGGAGCTATAAGATGTTAACCCTTCATTGTTAACGATCCTGCCTCTTCATTTAAGTCTCGGGGGAACTTATAGACTGTCCTGACGGACTTCCTGATTACAGCACAGAGAAGCCAGTCTATAATAGTGAATTGTTAAGCCTCCACAACATCTCCTGCCTCAGAGCTCCCTGCTCGCCATGTTTTCCTCATTATGGTGTGCCGTCTTTCTGATGTTTCACATAACATGCTGAACAATCATCTGGTCTCTACCAAGTCCCCTGAAACTGGGTTAATTCAACTTTCTAATGCTGACTTCAGGTAATGGAAACAGTATTTATCCATCACTTCTGACTCGGTATATTCAGCATGAAATGTTCTGATGTCGTGCCAATAAAACATCAAAACAAAGACACTCCTCCTGGGTAATATCGGTCGTTTTGGGGGAATTCTTGCAAATGGCATTGCGAGCAGTAGAGGACGCCAGAGGAACACGATGCATTCTGTTCAGGGTAAGCTCATAGTTTCTGCTAATAAGACATTTTACTGGCAGGTTTGGTGTGTTTAAGTTACTACGTTCTGATATAAATACACCAGAATTTATTCAGGGATGTTGGGTTTTTAACTGTAAATGCCCACATTTAGGTTAAAACCGAATGTTGCATCAAATGATACAGTTTTATGAATATTTGTCAAATTAGCATCGATATACTTTTTGTACCAATATAAACGTGTACTGGCAATGCAATCGAGCTATTACCACGTTAACAAAGCAGAAACAGAGCCTTAGTTTCCGTTTCAGGTCACTCTTCCATTAACATCATATTCATGATGGACCCAGATCATGTAGAAATGGAATAGAAAGCCTTTATTGTCATTGAATAACTTGCATACAGTGAAATTTGGAGCACTTCTCTGTTTGGTGCCACATATTTTGCAATTTAAAGTCCATTTAGAGTGCTGATGGCTCTGGGGAAGAAAGTGTCTCTGAGCCTGTTTGTCCTGGCTTTATGTGACCTGGAGCAGCAGGTTGAAGGCGTGCTGACCGGGGTGGGGCGAGTCCTTCACGATGTGCGTCGCACTGCTAACGAATCGTGAGCCGGAAATATTGTCCAGGGAGGGTAGAGAGTGATCCTCTGAGCCGTGTCGGCCCCTCTCTGCAGAGCTCTCCTGTCTGCTGCTGTGATACTGGATGCTCTCCACAGGGGGCTCTGTCTTTGATGTGGTTTGCAGTCAGCTTTGTGAAACGGTTCATGATCAAAGGCCTTTTTTCCTTATCGCCGCACTTTGTGCCGCTGTTTTACTGCCTGGGACTGTTTGGTCTACAGTCCTGTGGATTGATGATTCAGATCTCATGAGTCTGAAGTTCCACTTTGTAACTTTTAGGATGGTCTGTTGGCTTTAACTCAGCATGATCAAAATGACCGGTTTCCTGTACTCAGCCTCTTATTCTTCACTGATGCATCCAACAGCTGCAGAGTCATCTGTCTGGATGAGTTATGCTGGAGGTCTGAGGTGTTGACTCAGAAAGACTAATCCATGCGTTTGTCTCCAGCAGGTTAGACTACTGTAACGGCTGCTCACTGGGCTCTAAACGGGCTGTAAGACAGCTGCAGAACACCCAGAACGCTGCTGCTCGAGTCCTGACTAGAACCAGGAAATACGACCATATTAGTCCAGAGCTCAGGTCTCTGCTGGCTTCCTGTCGCTCAGAGAATAGACTTTAAAACAGCTCTGCTCGTTTACATCTCTGACATGTTAGAGCCATATGAACCAGCTGGAACAGACCTCAGCTCTGACTATGTTTAAATCCAGGCTGGAAACCGTTCTTTAAGTATTTTATCTGCAGTCTTTGCGTTTGATTTGATTAATTTATGATTTTTTTTTATGTTTTATGGAACGATTTAATTTGCCTTCTTGGGATTTTATGTAGCTGTAAAGCACTTTGAGTTGTGCTGTACAGATAAAAGCTTGTAAAAGCTTACAATACTGAAACTGAATCAGAAACCGTGCAAAGGCACCCGTGACTGATGGGATGTTCGTATTTATTATAACCCTCAACAAAAGCATCCGTCACAGTTTAAACAGCTCCTACCCTTTGCTTTGAGATGGTGAGTCAGGCTTTGACTGGTGTTGTGTCTCGTGCACGCAGGTAACAAATCAGCTCGTTTCCTAATGAGACTTTCCCCAACAGAGATGACACAGAGATATATGACCCCCGTTTCCTTCTGTAAAGATTAAAAGATCAAACGGCTGCTTCATTTAGACGGATGACGGAACTCTGATCCAGACAAGGAACAAGGAAACTTTCTGGTCTTTTTCATGGTAATACTAAGGAATATTTTCCAGTTAATGGTTTCTAAACGGCGAGTCATTTCCCCTCCGCAGAGTTAACTGTGACAGTCATAGGCTCGGCCTGTTTGTGGAAAACTGATGGGAATTTTACTGTTTTGAAAAGGGAAACCAACTAATTTATGGGAGAATAAACATTTGCTTTAAATGTTATTAAAACCTGTTCAATGACTGCTGTTTTATGCATGGCTCTTATTAACCCTTTCTTATTGCTGAACAAGCTATAAATACCTTTTGTATAGGGAAGCAAAGTCAGTTGGATGCTGCTGTGGGCTTTAGGCGTGTCAGCAGCAGAAGAATGAGGTAGTACCTCCTGGAGCTATAAAAACCTTTTTTCCAACCACAGATAACTGGCAGGTTTTTATCTTAAAGCCAGTTAACAATCAGTAGAAGTCTCCCATGACAGAGTTTCCTAAACATGTCTGTATAAACAGTGAATCAGATGATAACACATCAAGTGATTCACACACGATCAGCTCAGCTGAGTCCTCTGCTTTGGTTGGCTGAGTCACAGCAGCGGTTTCCAGCATGCAAACTCTGCTCAGCGAGATGGTGGAAAACATTCAGACCAAACAGCTACTAAATTAAATCGGATTAAACTGAGAACAAACAATATTTCAGGAGTTTGTTGGAACTAAAACGAAGACGGGAGGAGTTTCAGGCTGATGTTCATCAGTGGATTTAACTGAAGACCGACGGCATCACTCAGAACATTAAAGTCATCATCATTAAAGAAGATAAATTACCATGAAGCTACACAAGTGTTGCCTTCTGTTTCACTCCTGTGGGGGGGAAACATGAGAGCAATCATCGTGTTCTGTTAATGATAAACCTGCTGGTTCAATGTGCACCGAATCCGTTTCTGACAGCAACAAAGAGCAAAAGGAGACGTGTTGAGTTGGTTTCTGACAGCGTTTAACTTCTCAAACATGTGGAATTCTTTCTCACCGAAGTGAAAACACAAGATTTTCATATCTGCAGTGAAACTTGAGTCCTTCAAACATCCGCTGGTCCTCAGGGAGTTTGTTGTGAATAATAAGTCTTTTTCTGTTATTCAGATTAGGTCACTGACTCATTGGGGAATGATCTGTGCAGAAACCAAAGCTGAACTATCCATTTTCTTTTATGGGAAGAGAATCTGATTTTGGTTTCAGAGCAGATGTGACTTTAATTCTGAGGAAGGCTGCTGAGAGCAAACAGAAGCCTCCAAAGATACAGAGAAGGGCGAAAATGCGGCTGAACACGTACAAAATGAATTAAAAAAACAACCACAAACGTGGTGAAAACAGAACTACAGATACAGAGACTCAACACATAGAAAAACACATGAACCTTGATGTAAAACATGATCATAAAATCCCTTTGAAGCATAATTAACCCACTATGCAAAGCAGTGTTACCGCAAACACTGAAAAACTATAAAGAGTCAAACTTTACAAGAAAAAGCTCCAAAACAAACCCAAAATCACTTTAAAGTCATACATAGTATAAAAAAACAACTGAAAATGAAAAGAAAACACTCAAAAGTGTCTTTAAAATAACACAATAAATGACTGAACAGCTAAAAATCTCCCACAGAACAAATCAGCATAAGTTCACTTCATAGAGACACGAAAACTGAAGATGTTCACAATGAAACCAGCTAAAGACGCACAACAGAGACGTTAAACATCTGCAAAGAGGTCCAGAAGAAGAGTGATGACACACGAAAGTTAACATTTGAATGCTCTTGCAAAGGCTTCTGTCCCAACTGGGTCCCTCCGTTGGTCCCAGGATTGTCGTCTAGCAGCTCCTACACCACGCCTAAGACAATCCAAACTCTGTTCATGTGTCGTCCCACGATGGTGGAATGACCTACCGAGCGCTACCAGAACAGGGGCGTCCCTGTCTATCTTCAAGAAGCTCCTGAAAACCCAGCTCTTCAGAGAGCATCTCCTATCCCAGCACTTACCTTGTACTTCCCTCCCCCCTCTATCTCTGACCTTTATCTTTCTGCTCTTCCTTCTATGCCTGCACCCTATCTCTACTCTGTCCCCTCTGACAGAGTCGGACTCCTGGGTTCCTTCTATGTAGCTTATTGTTAGCTTTTTATAAAGCTGTTATATCTTCATTTGTAAGTCTCTTTGGATAAAAGCGTCTGATAAATACAGAAACAGAAACAGTTCAGCTCAGAGCCTCCAGCTGGTATCCACTTTGACCGCTGAGTAGAAGATCAGCTCTGGATTCACGTCTGTGAGGAAGAAAATAAACTGTTAATCCGCAGCACACAATATGTTCAAATGCAGTTTGATTTCAGATTAAATAAGTTTCACTTCCAGAGAGGTTCAGTGTGTGTTGTTAGAGTTTAGGTTCAGGTTTCTGAACACGTGTAATCTGTACAGGAGAGACTCAGGAGGATGTGTGGAAAGTGTTGGAAGCTGGGAATGACATCACTCAGTGGTGATAAACTGACCTAATCCTCCCTGATCAGGTTATTTATCTTCAGAAATACCAGCTGGTAGCAGCATTTAGAGCTGTGTTTTCTGCACACAAACATCTAGTTCTAGCCAGAAACAAACTGAGAATAAAGGGTTAATTTTTACAGCTGTCAGCACTCTTTATGCACGAGGAAGCTGTGTTAGAGTTCGAGGTCTGAGCTGGGGAAGTTTTTAGGACTTTCTGAGTTGGAAAGCTGACTTTGACAGTTATTTCAGCTCGTTTTTCCTTCTCTGAACTTCCTGACTTACACGTTCTGCTGGAATACACAGATACTCTCAGCGTGGCCTCAGGGGAGCGCAGAGCCAGAGGAAGAAGAAGCCGTACACTCCCTAAACTCCATGATGTCTGTTCTTGAGCTCAAAGCAAAACCACATGTATTCGAGTGTATTTCTCAACTTTTTAAAGCTGGCGGGGTTTTTCTGTAAGAAGTCAGCGTTCTCTAGAATATCGCTGGAAAGTTTCCGTTAAAGGGGAACTCCAGTATTTTTAAACCTGGACCTTATTTCTGGCATGAAATACGTTCACTCCCCGATGTGCTTCGGTGCTTCTTTAAAGTAACAGAATGAATGGTGGGCAGGGAAAGCAGGCTGTATTTTCTTCAGTTATGGCAACAATGTGCTTTTTATTCATTGTTTGCATGGAAATCAACACCTTAGCATCAAAAATATTATTTTCTTGTGTGTGTAAGAGTCAAAAAGCTCCAAAATATGTTGTTTTTTGGTCTAATTAGTGTTTTAACCTTGTAATGAATAAGATTAGATAAATAAGTTTGTTTAAAACTGCTCTTGAACAGGTTCTGAATAAAAAAAGAAATGGGATGAAAATAGTCCTTTTAAAGGTATCTTCTAAAAGTCTGTTATCACCTTGTTTTTGTACAATCTGCGTATAATTGGTGAACTAATTTAAATCGTAAAGAAGATCGATGCTTCGATAAACACAGAGCTAAAAAAAAAACATGTTGAGACCAGATAAAACTAAGTTATGAATAGTTTTTCACTTTCTGATAAAATCAACCAGAGCATAAGAAAATAGAAACTGCACTGAGAGCAGCAGAGCTTATCAGGGTTGGGCTCAGTGTTTTGATTATTGTCACCATGGTGACGCCTGGGCCAATGAAGAGAGCTGAAATGTTAGAGGCGGGTCTTATTGTTTCTTATCAGCAACAAGTGCTGCAGAGTGGAAATGAACCTCAACACTGGCACAGAGGTGAGCTCACACTGTTTTATCATGAAGGAATCAGTCTCATGTGGGATAGATATGTGGATTCATGTGTTATTTAAATAGGTCGTTGTTATCAGTCAGGCTGCAGAGGAAGAATTAAAAAGAGAACTGATTGTTGAAGAAAACAGTGTGTCGGGTGTGCTGTAATGCACTCACCTGTGGTCCTCGGAGGGTTCACCTCCTCTCTGATGGTGACGTCTGTGTACGAGATGGCACGCTCCAGTTTACCTGTTGGAACAACACCTGTCATTGTTACACCTGTCTGGGTTTAGCCTCCAGGCACCTGTCTGTCAGCGACGCATCAGACAGACGGACGGAAACCACGAGGAACATGCAAAAAAATGCTGTGGTACGTCTGTGTTTTTGGAAGAGTAAGCAAACAGAGGAGATAAAAATAGCAGTGAAACTAAATGTGCTGGGAAACTGACTGTCTCTGCTCTGGCCTGCGGCCGTCCAGATTGATTCCCGTATCAGAACAACTAAGGTCCATTTCATCTGTCTTAAACAAAAAGTTCATTTTCATAGAAGGCTACTGGTCACTATCTGACTCCACGTGGCACAGCAGGGGCTGTGGACTTCTTCAATACGAAGGTTTTAGTTTCTAGACGGGCTTATTGCTGCTGAGTTTGTCAAATATATTTATCTGACCCTGTGAGCTCTTCAGGCTATCCAGCTCCATTATGTTTAAGAGTGGAGAGACGTTTCTAAGGCAGAAATCTGAAAAACTCACACTGAAACACTCAAGAAGGACTTCTTCTGACAATAATGACCCTAAATATGTTGCTGCAGCTCCTCCTTCATGGGCTGTCTTTGTGTTTTTTTTTTTTTTTTTTTACCAAACTGAGCCTTAACTTCTACATTTATCTATAAGCAGTTAAAACTCATTGGTCAGCAGTGAAAAAACAGCTTGAACCTGAGTGAGAACTGATGAAATCTTCTGTCAGCTGCTGAACATGTGTGACCTGAATTTGTCCTTGTCAGATCAAAGTTTTAGGCTAATAACATTCAGAGCAGACATGAGTCATCTGATGCCTAAAGAAACGCAGGCTAAGCCTTTTGTTGCAGTATTTATAATGAAGGTCCCTGGGAACTGAACTCTAACATAGTTTGTTTAGAGATGTGATCACAGTGTAGGAGGAACTCCCAGTTCACACCCTCTCTAATCATGTGTTACGTTGCAACTTATGACGTTTTGTGCGTCACTGTGGACCTACAGTTATACACATGGTTTGCACGGTATGTGATTATCGATATCTTCTCACGATATGATAGACGTCGCCATTCTTTGACCTTTTTCTCAGACGTCTCCTGTGCAGTTGAGGTGGCTTAAATCCAAACTTCATTTCAGAATAAACTCCTTTAAACAGGAACCAAACAAACTGTTTTGTTTACCTCCGAGACCAGAGACTGAAACTCAACTATGAAGCTCTATTAAAAGAAAGACGTACTAATGCTGGTTTGGGACGGAGAAACAACTAAGAGGTTATCCTGGAAAGTGTGACCAATCAAATAAACAACGCACCATCGAGTGAGTCTGGTGGCAAATCAACAGTCTGCTGAATGCAGCCAGTTTGAGAATAAAAACACGTTTCCACAGAGGAATAAAACAGCATCCCTCGTCCTCTCCAGGTCTGAAATCACTGATCATATAGCAGCACCTATGACAGTGTTTCAAAGCGTATCGGTTCGCTTGTCCTGTTCACACCAAGCGCTCACAGTTCTTCAAAATGATCCACTTTAGAAATCAGAGTTCATCTACACCCAACCATCGGACACACCCTAAAACCTTATGGGTGGGATCAGGACTGGTGTCTGGCTCCTCAGCTGCACCACCAAACCCCGTCTGTCCTCCTGGATTTGTAGCTTCCTATGCTGCGAAGTTCTTAAAACTATTCTTTTTCTGCTTCAGGAACAGTCTGATCTCACCAACTCTTGACAAACTGATGCTTGTTCAGGAGCCGACTGCTTGTGTGTTGAACACGGGGAGCACTCAGTGTTTCCCGAGATGCTAACGTAACGTTAGCAGGGCGTGTCACCATTGCTGATAATAACTGGAGCAGCAGGTGTGTCACTTACTGCCACAGAAGGATAACTGTTCAGTGTAGTTTATACTTCTTCATCATTTCGTAGCCCAAAAAATGCTAACTACACGTCGCGTAGATGCAGGCCATAAGGGCTGTGATTGGTCCCCTCAGAACGTAATTTCCAGCAGTTGCTTTTTCTGGTCTCAATGGCTGTACACGGCGAAGAAGCTCATCAAATCGGCCCGTTGACATTCAAAAGTATCGAAAGTGCATTTGTTCATCCCGGTTGTAAATTCACCCGTTCAGCCTCGGCCGGTCGTACAGACTGGTTCAGCGCTTCAGCATTTGAAATTTAAGCATTTGTTCTTTAATATTGATGAAGTCCAACTGCAAATACAGCTGCTCCACCTCGGTTGCCATTGGTTACTGTTGTTAACTAGAAGAAAAAGCAAGGATTCGGCTGTAACCTGAAACCACACAAACACACAGCCACACCCCCCTACTGGCATGGTGGTGAACTGCAGAGCAACGCGTTCCCTCAACGCAGAACTTCGAATGCTCAATCACGACGTTATGGAGGAGTATAAACTAAGCATTAGGGTTTGGTGGTGGAGGGATGAGGACCTAAATGCAGACTGAAGAAAATAGAAACTAAAAACATGGCAGAGCCGGAAAACCATAAACTCAGTTTACAGGCAAGCAGGATGGCACGAAGAGACAAGCGAAGAACAGAGGAAATTACCAAGATGATTGTAACAACAATGGTCTGATGAGGACTGAGATTAATCAGGAGGAATAGATACTGAGGGGAACAAATGAGGAAGTGGCTGCAGCTGTGGCTGATTTAGTGGAGAGAGGTGTGTAAGTGGAGCTGAGGGGAAACTGAGAGGAGCTGAGGGAAACTGAGAGAAACTGAGGGAAACTGAGAGAAACTGAGGGGGAACTGAGAGGAATGACCAGAACAAGATCCTAAAACACAATACGAGGTACAAGTTCTAACAAAATACCAACTAAGAAGAAAGAAACAACTAAACCCAAACAACAGGAAACTCATTAACACAGTTCAAAGAAAACACCAACAAAAACACAAAATAGATTTAATAAAAGAACTCAGAAATAATTAAACCATAGACAAGACCAGGTCACAGATTGTGACAATAAGTTTCAAAGTTGAGCTGTAAACGGTTCCCTGTCCGTACTGATCAATCAGCAGATCTTAGTTCACAGCTCGTTTTCAGCTCCTGCCTTAAATATAAGAGCTTTCCAATCATAAGACAAACCTTTGTGACGCAGCTTTATGGGAACTGGTTGAACGTTTGAACACAGCCTTTAGAAAACAGCTTGTAGATAAACTGGCTGTGGTTTAGACATGATGGCATTCACACCATAATTAACTGGTATCAAGGGGCCCAAAACGTGCTATCAGTCCTCACTCAGTCACACCAGCACTAACAGCTGCTGACACAGGGGAATTTATGCTGCTGATACCCACTTATGGACCACTTCTCTGAGATTTAACAGACCATAATATGTTTTTACTGGTCTGAAGCTCTTTGCCTTTCGTGATGCCATCCCACTGCAGGTGTGCAGATGTTCTAAATAAAGTTGTTGGTTATTTTGTGTTGTGGTTTACATTCAAACTTACTTTATTACTTTACAGTGGATACAAAAGAAAAGGTTAATAATAGATTATTGGTAGTGCATAATGGCCTCCCCTTCCTTTATGAATTATTATTATTATCTGCTATCTACCCCCCATCTTCTCTGAGCAGGATGCATTTTTTTTTGCCCATTTGCCAATGATAAATCATATAAATTGTGTCAAACAGGTATGTAGTGGACCTTGTGTGAGAAGCCTGCACACAATGCAGCTTTGGCCTAAAACTTTGACAACAACAGGATGCAAAATGTTTACATGAAAACATGCTGACCTTTGAGGTTTCTCCAGAGGCAGAGCAGCATCAGAAAGACCAGCAACAGGCAGACACCCACAACAGGAAGTAGTATGAGGTTGAAGGAAGAAGTCTGTGTTTCAGGTGGTGCTGCATCTAAACAGAAAGACCACAGGTTGGCCTACATGAAAACAATCTGAGAGCGGCATCAACACGGTTAGCAGGTCGAGAGCTAGGCCAGGCTAAAACCAGCAGCTCTGAACCTTAATAAGTTCTGACCGTGTCCTGACTGGGCTGAGATTTAAGGGAGAGAAATGACCTTTTGATTAAACATTCAGAACTGTATATCATCACAAACATGCCACAAAGCTAGCAAAACAACAGCTAGCAAGCTTGTTAGCTCACATTTGTGAAGGAATATCAACTGTACAGGATGTTGAGGTCTCCTGTGAAAAGTGAGGAAATGAAAAAGTAGATGAGATGAATGAAGAAGATATCCTCATGAATCCAGATTTAAACAATTATCTATACCCAGATCGAGGACCACGAGCAAACTTATCAGCTGAGACACGATTCATTATTCAGTGGGAGTCTAGTCAGTGGTTTTCCACTTTAAAGCACGTCTGTGCGGGCTTCATGTCTAACGGTGAAAGGTTGCATTCATTTTTTACAGTCTATGGGGAAATCACAGAAAATAAAGAACAAAGACAAACAATAGTTCAGACTCTGATGATCTCATATCACGTGGTGCCACGTTGCTCATAAAGAGAAAGTCTGAAGATTTTGGCCTTCTCTCACCCCTGACAGCCAGCCAGCTCTCTGGAGAGTCTCCAGCTCCGGATATGTTGCACTTGTAGAGTCCTTCATCAGATTTGGAAACCCTTTTGATGGTCAGGTTTCCTGTAGGGCTGCTCCGAATGAAGGACCCATCCTTATAGAACTGAGTGAGATTGGAATAAGACGTCGTCCTGCTTCTGCAGAGCAGGGTCACGGCTTCTCCTTCATTCACAGGAAGAACCGGAGTCTCCAAGATTAGTTCACCAACTGAAAGGCAAGACAATGATCTGACATTTAGTGAGCTTTAGACCATGTCGACGTGATGTTTTGCCTTCTGTCTGTATAGCTGGGGCTGGCCTTTGTACTGGTTACAGGAAAAGTGACAGAAACGCCTGTCAAAGTAGAGCAGAAGTTACAGGAAGCCTTTGTTTGATGCTCAAACAGCACAGCTGCATTTGGTTGGCCGCCTCTCTGTGTGATGAATCAGTTAGTTGCTGTAAACTGTGCTTTTAAAGTCTAGCAGCTGCAGTTTGTGATGTTTAAACCCACCTGCCACAGTGATGTTGACGGTGTTGCTGCACCTTCCTGCTGCAGACTCACACCAGTAAACTCCAGAGTCCGAATCATAAAGATGGTTGATGAAGCAGTTAGATTCATTTCTTCCTTTCAAGGATGGAGGACAGTCGTCATTTAGCTGTTTGGATGTGTTTCTTTTAACTGTCCATTCAGACAAGCTTCCCTGCTGCTCACAGCTCAGAGCGACAGACTCGTACTGGAAGAAATGGGATCTGTTGGGGATCACTCTCAGGAAAGCTGCAAGAAAGACAGAAAACAAAACTTTTAACAGTCGCAGAAAGACGCAGCAAGGACACTTCGACTGTTAGACAGCGAGTTTGTCACCTTCTTCATCAGAAGAAACAAGCGAGTCTGTTGCAGAAAGCCCACTTTTAAAGCCATACAAGTGAAAGCAGCAAAGCTTATGCAGCCTACGGCGGCTGCAGCGATGAAGCTTCTCACCAGAGAAAAGAGCAACACGTGAAATTAACCGCAGGCAGTTTGAAGACATAACAAAAGATAACGCAGAGCCTTTGATGTGGAGAATCTTCTTTGCTTTCTTGCTTGGTAACATGGTGATAATTTTAACAGTTCTGCGTAGGTTCATTGCTGGTGATTAGAGGAGATTAAATAGTAGTAAAAACCTTCCGTAGAAAGCCAAATAAAATGCCAATGAGATGACATTGGTCGTCAAAAACTGTCTTAAAAGTTTCTCAAATTTCAGCATTTCTCTCATGAACAGAAATGATTCAAGTAGAGGATATGTTGGTGTTACATGAACACGTTTTCTCGTTCCTGTTAACAGACGAGCGGCTGCATTTTGCACCAGCTGCGTACAACGAGGAGATGGCTGATCGACACCCACGCCAGATGGAAGCAGAGATAGCTTTTTTTATCAAACTTTTTCATCTGTAGGACAGATGTAGTGCTTAAAGTAAGTTTTCACAAACTGAGTCGAGCTGTACAGAAGGTCAAAGAAGATCGATTATACTGCGTGAATCTCACGGCCCAAGAAAACTACGAGGCCTGCGATGACCCAGCACGGGCAGATAGATGTCAGGATTTTCTGGAAGGGGATATTATGCTGATAAAAAAGACAACATATATCATGAGAACAAGACGGGGCCCAGGATGTGGCCTTGAACGCCACATGTAAGTGGGACGAGTTGAAAAACATTGACCTATGTCAAACTCCTGTATGTCAGATATGAGCCAGACTGCTGAAGCGAAGCAACTTTAAAGCTGCCAGACTGTTCTGTTCAAGCCATGACAAGAAGAGGCTGTCGACAGGAAAACAAAACTGCTCAGAAATAAGAACGCAGCCGGAGTTTTAGAGCTCAATCAGAAGAGAAATAGCAGAAACACACTCACCGACAACAGCGCACAGTGTTGTTATCTCCATGCTGAGAAGCTGCACTGACTGACTGACGAAGGCTGACAGTCAGGATACTTCATTGCACTCTGATTGGGTAACACAGGCCACAACTTCCTGCTGACACAATCTCCATCAACAAATGTGTGAAGCTGATCTTATTTATGCAGGATGTTTCTTTTTGTCACATCAAATGTCAGACGTTGGCGGCCTTTCATATCCCCCGTCTGCTCCTCTCAACACACATTTGTTTGTGAGTGATCGTGTCGCTGTTATCATACAGCTTATCACCTCAAAACCAAAGGAGTTTTACTCTCTGAGTTTTACTCACCAGGAATAGACAGCCAAAAGAGGGAGAGGAGAGCTCAGAGTCGGCCCACACAGCAGCCAGAGACAGACAAAGAGACAGCCATGAGGCCACAGGTGGCGTAAGTCACCTCAGCCTGATCAGGAAGCAATAGGAAAGTGTTGTTTCCCCATCACATCATATTCAGCTCAGGGACTAACCGCTGATTGGTGGCACCAGTTGTTTATTGCTTAATGTGATCTGCACTTTAAAGTTTGAGCTTTTCATTTCGTTGTGTTGCTGTACAGAGACAATAAATTGCGAAACAGCAAAAAATTGTTGCTTGAGGCAACTTGTTTATGTGTTTATGTTGTTTATGTTTTATGCATTTAGCAGACGCTTTTATCCAAAGCGACTTACAGGTAGGCAGATAGGGTAAGGGGGTCTTGCCTAAGGACCCCTACTGGAGATGGTAGTACCTTTCACGTACTTTTCACTTGGGGATATTACAAGAAAACCTGACTCCTGGGGGCAAAATATGCAGATCAGAGGGGTTGAGCAACACTTTTACTTTTACTATTATTGCTGAATCTTTTAGGGGAATTTCATCAACACATTTAGAGTAAACACACATGTGACCACAGCAGCATACAAGGATTCCCAAAACAACAGATTCCTAGACTTATACCTTTCAATAAAATGTGTGTATGTGGCCAAAAAGACCCCTGACCTGAGGTCCATGTCTGCATCACAAACATTTACCAGAGAACCTGCTGCCCAGCTCTCCTGAATGCACAAATACTCAAATGCTTGAAATATTGACACATTTCAGTTATAGAACTTGATTAAATATGAAAGGTGATGACCTGTGGGGACTGTTGGGACTTACTGTAACTGTTAGCTGGTTAGCTCAGGTTTCATCAGGGGTCTTTCCCGGTGTTGTGTGCTGGCGGTGCCCCCCCCCCCCCCCCCCCCCAACCCTCCATCCACATGACTGCTTCATCATTTCTGTGCTTTTCAATGAGAAAATGCTCATTTTCAACCTCACTACTCGTGAAGAACAGTATGTTTTTCTGCGGTTTGTCTCAAGTCCAGCTTCACCAGCAGCCAGTTCACTCACTGAATATCTGGCACTGAACAACAGACACTGACTATGTATGATCCAGAATAGGGGACAGTAGCGTGAAGTTTCAGTCAGCACCAAACAGGTGAGAAAGCTAAAGCAACACTGGAGAACTTTGTGAACCTTAAAATCTTTGTCATTCACGTTCACGGACCTGATATTGCACTGGATCACCCGAGAGAGCTGAGATATAACCGCTCAGGATCTTTGTTTTTCACCACGTCACGCACCTGTAACTAGATAGAGACATACCTCTGGCATAAAAGACATGCAGAGTTAGCTTCATTAGTCATGTTTCCACCCAAAAGGGATTCGAATCGTGTGTGTTTCCATCAAAAGTACGGACTTTTGTGAAAACTACTAAGCTTTCTAACTCGTTAGAGATTTCCCCAGGTTGGCATGACAACCAGCCAGTCAGACTTGATGCGAACACAGCTGTTTCCATCCCTTTCGAATCAACCAAAACCCGGCGCTAGCGAGCATGTTTTCATTTGTGCGAATCGGGGGATTTTAATTCGAATTATGCCGTTTTCATCATAATTTTCTAAACAGGCACCTATAGTTGATTTCAGAAAGTAATAACAGATAGTCTCTTTTGTTGTTTTTCTTTCATCTGTCAGGGAAGATGCGGACTTGCATGAAAAGAACGTGATCATTTCTCCCTATGTTCTGTGTCGGCTGTGAATCGGAGGAGATTTAAGCTGCGGCTGATTCCTTTAATAAAACTAATGAAACATGTGATACTCCAGATGTTTCCTTCAGTGCTCTGTATCATGACAAACCGAAAATAGCCAACATTACAAAATCACCTCTGTTTACTTTCAGACCAATAAGTTCTTCTCGTGTGAAAATATTTGGTCAGTTTTTTCAGATTTCACCTCCAAATCTTGGAAGTTTACAGTCTTCCAAAATGTTCCCTGTTAACTTGTAATATGTGTGAGTTACGTTCTGATGTGTTGATTTCACGCATCTGTGCAGGTGAAGGGCTGACAGGGGTTTGTTTTTTATGACTGTAAAAACACTGTAAAAACTGTTTGTTTGAAGATAATGAAAGAAATTCTCTAAAATTTCTGGGTAAAATGATACTTTCAGTCTGTAAGAGAAAACGATAGATAAACAAAAAAATTAAATATTTGTTGGTCATAAATCTCATAACTTATTAAAATTCTTATGAGGATTACAATTTCTATTCGTTATTTCTGTACAGAACTTGTTTGTATTAGTATCACGAAACCCTTCGATACCATATTGTGATGACTCACGTTGCTGTTTACGTACATGACGCACAACGTAATCACATGATCACTGACATCACAACGGGATTCCGCGGAAGCCTTCTATAAAAAGGACACCACTCTGGTGATAGCTGGATTTGTGCTCCGTAGGCTTACGCATGGCAACAACTTTCAGGAAGGACGTTTACACGTGTTCGTTGTGGGTTTTCACTGTCTGCTTGGCTTTCTTTTGGATCCCCGTTCAAGGTAAAAACATTATAATTACATTACAAACTATTGATCTACGTTTACACGCTAACGTTTAAAGAATAGTCTTGTAAGTAACTAATGTGAGTCGTTAGCCTAAGTTTTGTGTACATTTGTGAAACTGAGTATGCCGAATTGGCTATCAGCAGTTGATCTTTGCTTTCTTTCACTTAACTTTCCGCGGACTATCACTAAATTATTGTGACAAAGTAAAAAGCTTAAAAACGCGATGATTCTTAAGCAAGTTTCGCCCGCTTCTGGCGCTTCTGACTCAAAGCGGGCTTGTGGAAGATATTTGAACGAGACGCCAGAAAGGATGATACCCTCAATCAGTTTAAGTGAAGTTTCCAAGAGAAATACGAGTATAAGTCGTGCGTTTGTCCAGTTTTAACTGAGTTAATTCTACTCAAACTGACCGATCTGCCAGCTTGTGTTTACCTAAAGTTGCTTAGCAACCTAAAGACAAATACTTCCTGGAAAATGATGCTCACCGCAGTAACTCGGCTGATTTGATTAAAGTCAATATTTCCTCGTTTTTATGCTTGTTTGTATAAACTCCTTTTATTAATTTTGCTTGTCATGGTTAGTTAGATCATCTGCCTCATGATTCATCAGCTGAGTCAACATGAGTCGCATCCCGAAGCTGAACAAAAATGAAGATGACAATTTATTTAAGCAGCTGTGACGGTAAAGTCACACTGTGACCCAGTATTAATGATTATAATTGTGTTAATTTGCAGTTAAAAATGTCTCAATTCAAGCTGACTAAAGTTTGGGATTAAAAAGTCCTGTTCAACAGCACATAATGATATTATTTAACCCCAAAGACTCGACATTCACCATGATAAACATGACTTTTTCACAATAACTTCAATTTATCAATCAATATAACATCAGTTAGACCTATTGCAGCATGACAAATCATTTAATTCTAATATTAGCAGTTTCCTTTTAATTGTAATGTATATTATGTAAGGCTAAATATTAAATTTTTCTTAATAGAAAAGCTGGTTACGAGTCATCTAACCAGGCGGTCAAGTGTGGTTAGCGGAGGGGGGGGGTTCTCACCAGAAATTAAACGGGTCATCTGACCCGTGAAAGAGAGAAATTCTTTAATGAACACCTGCTGCTTCGTGTAGGAGAGTATCGCTCATGTTTATTCAGAATTTTACGATTTGGATCTAATTTTTCTGAAGCTACAGTTCATAAAACCTTGATGGAGAAACCCAAATGGATCACTGTCCCATCTCTGCCCTGGGTTCTGGTGTTTGTAAAGTTATGAACTGAGGAGAGTTAATGCACTCAGGCGATTACTTTACAGATAAGGAAATTAAGCCTGTGTCAAGCAGCTGAGCAGGAGGCTTTGTTGGGGGAAAACCAGCGAGCCAGCGCTTTCTCTTTCTCTGTGGGGATCGTGTGTGACTGCAGCTGAATTCACTGCAGTTTTCTTTACCTTACGAGACGTGTGAGGCTGCCGTTATAAAGGTTTTATTAGAGCAGAGCGGCAGTCTGGCAACGCTGACAAAATAAACCGAAAAATGTGTGAATGAGAGCAGCTTTGTTGGGAATTCAGTCGTGTTCATGTACACCTAAACGTCAAAAGAATGTAAATTTGTCTTAAGTATGGAGCTCCAAGGCTTATTTCATCTCCAGAGGCCTTATCTGAGAATCACAATACGCTCACTGTAACCCCCCCACATGTCTGTTGTGGTGAGTTTCTGGAGATTCCACACGAGTGGGAGAATCATGACTCAACACTAAAAGATGCTGTAACAGAGCTGACCGAAGCTGTTTAAGGTTCTCCACATGCAGAGTCGGAGCATCAAAGTGTTTTATTCCTCGTTTCCAGGAGACTTTCATTTGATTGGCTCATCCGAGCCGATCATCACTGCCCCCGGCGATGACGTCATCTTGCCGTGCCACCTGGACTCTGAGCTGGACGTGCAGGACTGGACGGTGGAGTGGTCCAAACCGGACATAAAGCCGAGCCCCTCGGAACGGCAGAGCCGGGTGGACGTGGTGTACCTGTACAGGGTGAGGATCGAAGTCCAGGACATAATGATCGTGTCCTACATCGGGAGGACGTCGCTGCTCACCGAAGGTCTGAAACGCGGAGACATGTCGCTCAGGATCAGGAACGTGACGCTGGAAGATGGCGGCAGGTACCGGTGTTTCACGCCCACGCTGGGCAGAGGGGCCGTGGTCCGGCTTGTTGTCGGTGAGTAGACGGGTCCGAGCTCACATGCTTTTATCTCGTGTTGTGGTTGGTCTTTCTTTCCTTAAATCACTGAAACTCTTCTTCTGGTGTTTCAGATCCAAATTATGTTAAAACTCCAACAACGGAGACGGCGCTGCTTCTCACGACTCCAGAACCACAGGACAAGTTCCTCGGTAGAGGTGAGAGAACCCGGAGAACTGAGCACCTTCTGTGATGGTCCAGCATCCAGACTTTTTACTCATCTTGTCCTGTTTCTTCCTCAGCTCGGAACAGGCTGGCTGCTCTGGCCACATTCATGGTTTTCTTCGTCGTCCTCTGCTTGTTTGCAGCTTCTTTCTGTAAACGGCGCCGGAAACAAAACGTGAGTCACTGACAAACAAAGCCAACGAGCTGCTGCTGCTTTTCTCTCAGCAGAGGTTTAACTTTTTGTCTCGGTTCATGTGTTTTCCAAAAGGGTGACGCAGTGCCGATCAGATGCTTTTCAGCCGCGTCGCTCTGCCCAACGGCTGTGTAGAGCTCGGCTCTACTGAACCTTTCGGCCCGGCTCGGGGGTGAGAACCTGCACCAGCTGCAGCCTCGTGGAGACACCGGATCTGCCGGAGCTCAGAGAAGCTCCTCAGAGAAGCTCCTCAGAGTTCGGTGGATGACGACATGTAAGTGTGACTTTGACTCCAGTGATGTGACATCTTAATGGGTTTAAAGTTCACTTTAATGACACTTTATCACTGAAGTTAAACTGTGATAAAAGCAATACAAAAGTCTCCTTTTTAAGCTTTTTAAGCTTGCATCCATCATCCCTGTTTAAAGCTCGTCAGCATATCTCGTCGGCCCTGATAAGCCTGGTTTTCATTTCCGTTTAAATTTGCCTCTTTCAGTTCCACACATACATTTATCTCCATTCGCTTTGCATTTTCTTTGCTCCGTTTGTCAGCAGATGGTTAGAAATTCCCCCTAAATGTGCACGTTTCACTGGAGTTAACGCGCTCCTCTGCAGGTTACTCTCCTGCCTGATTAACCGGCTCCTCGTCCAGCTGGTGTTTAACCTTCTTCTTTCTTTGTCTACCTGAAGGTCTCCGTGTGGCTGCAGCCAGACGCTGGAGGATCAGCCCGAGTGGAAATAAGTCTGGTCTGGTGTTGGATCAGCCGAAAAGAGCAAACGTCTCCCATCTGTTCACTGAGCCCCACTGGCTTCCCATCACTGATGTTGGCCTACAAAGTGCTTAATGGAGCGGCTCCCATCTACTTAAATGTTCTCACAAAGGCTTCCGTCACGACTCGGTCCCTCGGGTCATCAAAGGAGCGCCGACGCCACGCTGAAGACGAGCCAGACTCTTTTCATGTGTCGCTCCACGATGGTGGACTGACCCACCAAGTGTTAGCAGAACAGTTCCTTCTGTCTTCAAGAAACTCTTAAAGCCCCAGCTGTTCAGAGAGCATCTCTGCACTCTGTCGCCTCTGACTGAGCCTGACTGGTGGTTTCCTTCTACTTATTGTTAGCTTTGATGTTATATCTGTCAGTCGCTTCTCCTAAAAGCAGAAACACGATGAAGACTTTGTTTAGTGGTCGGCAGCTTATTGAGTGGAATGTTTACCAGCTGGACCTTGTTCAGTTATATTAACACTTTATGTTTAAAATGTCTCTGATCAGACTGCTTCATGGGAAACGTTCCCATGAGAGTTTAGGACTTATTTGTGTTGCATCAGGTCATTTAAGTTCAAATCTTACTCACTCAATAGAAATAAGCACATATAGAGCAAAGCTGAGATTTAACTCCATGAAAAGAAAAAGCGAGGTCATGAGTTATACTTGAAGTCAAACTAAAATGTGTTTTTCAGCCTTTTTTTTGTTTTGTACGAACGATAAAACCTCCAAACATGTTTCAGAATAATTTAAAAACCAGAAGAAGATGGGAATAAGACCCCTCATCCTTTTTTTTAGCATTTACAGCAACTGAAAGTATGCCCACACGTGCTTGCCTTGCAACACGTGCACTCCCCATCCTGGGTGCTCACAGCCGCCCTGCAAGCTGACAGCTGCCTAAATATCACCTGCCTGTTGGCAGCTTTGTATATTTTTATTATTAAAGACTGAATTTAAGTACCTCTCTGCTCTGCTTCTCCTGAGAAGTGACTGAATGTTTTCTAACGGTCAGAAGGCCTCAGTTTTGTATAACTAATGCTAATAAAGCATGAATGAGCAGCGCTGTTTCCATCCTGCAGCTGCTCCACCAGAATAACTCGCTCCTCCTTGTTGATCTACAGCCTCGCTGCTGCTTCGTGGAACACTTTTGGAGTCTATTCAGATCCTTCGGCTGTTCACCAGGAGGTTTAACCCACAAACTGACAACTAAATATTCTGAGCCGAAGCGAGCGTGTATTTATTAGCTCCGACCAACCAGAGGAGTCTTTAAACTTCATGGTTTGCACTGAAGACGCTGAACTTTAAAGGGTCGATGGTTCTACTTTATGTAGAAAGTGTGTAGAAATGTCTAATGAATGCACTAAATTGTAATAAATGCACTGTGAGCGTTCATTGGTTAAACTGAGTGTTTTTTATTGCCATGTCCTCATCACTATACTCTGCACAGGTTGTTTATTTGTACAAACAATTCAAAGTGCTTTACATAAACCAAAAGCATTGGAGTGGAAGTAGCATAAAAAAAGAATTTAAGGAGAAACACTCCTCAGATAAATTTACTGCTGGACTGTAGAGCAATTAAAGGACAATGGAAGTCGAAGGGAATTTCGGCGCTGAAATAAACCATGATCCTGATCAAGCAGGGAAAAGTTATCAGTCTTTGGATGTTTGTTGAAGTCTTGTTCACTGGGTGAGTTGCTGTCCAAGGTGCTGAGGTCAAAAGATCGGCTCGGAGGTTTTGAGGCACCCGGTGCGGTTTTGGTGGAGCTCTGGACTATTGTTGGTTGGTTGACCTGGGAAACCACACAATGTTTCTGCAGCCATGCTTTGGCCTGTAGTTTGCTGTTAGCTGAACCTTCCTTGGGCAGCTCACTGGTCATCTTTCGCTGCTCCAGGAGGGATTTGTGTTCAGAGACGTCACTCCTTGTACTTTGGTCTGATATCTTTCTCGTCACTGGCTGTTTCCCCCGAGCTGCATCGACACAAACAAAGACCTGCGGTCAGTAAACTGAGCAATTATTGAAGGATGATCACATTCAGTTGTAACTGAGAATTCATACTGGCATGGGGAGAGCAACTCCATGCAGGACGGTTCCAGCCAGGATTCAAACCAGCCCCTTCTTTGCTGTGAGGTGACAGAGCGAACAACCACACCGCCGAGCAGCTCCAGAACCGAAGCACGCCTTTTTAAAGAGTTAACAACGCTGCCTTTTGTGGCAGATGGATTATATCTGGGTGAAAATAGCAGGGAAATGCGTGATGTGTTCAGACTACTTGCTTTTCAACTTGAAATCAACATTGAACTTGCATTTAGGACAGTGTAGAATAAGCCACTACATTTGATGAAACACAAGTTACTGTGGTGGGTTTCCCATGTTTAAGGTCACTTTTAGAGATATGCATGTATGTGCACGCTCACGTATAGCTCAGATGTGTCACACACAGTTGGGTTTAGCACGTATACACACAACTGTGTGTGTGTGTGTTGAACCGAACTCTGTGGGATATATCTAAGCTGTGCGGGATCCTATACATGAACACATGTCTCTAAAAGTGACCTTAAACATGGAAAACCTACCACATTGTCTTCAAGTTTGAGGATATAAATCATGTGTACGACCACAGAGGCTCGCTGTAAAATATCAATGTTGGTTTCTTTGAAAAATGCAGAATAGAATTACAATAAAGGCTAAAAAACTAATTGTAGACCTCCCGTGTCACTGATGATGTTTCAACACTTTCCCATTCCCTTTACTGGATAAAAGGTACAAAGTCCTTGACCTTCAGGCTAGAGATCGCCGATTCAAACCCTGTCCTTCAGTCTTTTCTGCAGTCTTTTCTCACCTTTATACCTCACTGCCACTCGCTAATGGTTACTTCAGGAGCTGAAAGTTCTGGGTCAGGCTTAGAATTAATGGACATGGGTCGTTGGCCTTTTTCTGAGAGGAGCTCTGCTGCCATCTTGTGGCCATTTCACTTTACTATAAAACATTGAGCTGGTCGGTCAGTGTATGTCCAAGTATGCACTTGTTTTGTCTTTCTAAATGAGAACTATGACTAACCAGGTTTGCACTTTATCTTCCAGAAGAACACAACCAATCCAGCTCCAGCAAAGCAAACTAACAGAGTCGCTGCAGCGGTGGTGACAATCAGAGTCAAGTCGGATGTGTAAGCTGCTGAAATGACAACGAACATGAGCACATCATCTGTGTGAATTTGACTGTTGCAAACTGTCAACCATTTTTCCAAATCCATGGATAAGAAATGGACTAAATGGAGAAGAATGTTGCTGTTTCCTGAACAGTTTTTCACTAAGTCATGGGATTGGAATAAATATTAAGTGCCTTGCTTTTTCTGTGATGAGCTCAGATGGATATAACTGATACAGGCTGATGATCAGGAAGTGGTGCATTAAACAAATGTCCAAAAGACATCTGAATTTAGTCCATGGACAAAGTTGAAAGGTTTCCAGCCAATATAAGTCCTGCCAAAGCGGCCCCTCAGTGGCCGTTTGACTTCATCACATCATCAGTATCTGGATGAAATCCCACCCATCACCTTCCAGCCCATGAATGTAAATTTCAGCTTTGGTTAAACCAGCCGGCGGGACCTTAAAGCTCTTGTATACCTGGTATGAGGATCTCTGTGGTCCTGGTTTGGCTGAACTCCAGCTGGTCAACTGTGCAGATGACCCTGTGAAGACAAATACATCACCTGTAGTTTTAGATTGTTTAGTCTCCACCTGATAAATGTTGTTTATGTGATGCAAAACGCACTTCTGTTTCAATTCAATTATGTTTAGTGGCTTAAATATATGATACTTGTGCCATTATCAGCACACATTAGTTTATCTATTCATTACAGCAGAAGCATAAGACATAGAATGCCCCATTTTCTTTGAGAATATAACTAATAATTATGTTTTATTTAAAGACAGTGAACCTACTAAAATGTACATTTTTAAACTGTTCCCTGAGGTAGAAAATTCTGTTTAATATGTGATCCTGGCTGAAATAAAAGGTGAATGATGGTTCCCTACAAGCCAGGAAGACCAGCAGCATCAGTGCTGACATGAGACTGAAGGAAAACTTGCCTCCATGTCAAGTTTCTGCTTATCATTTAGAGTGTTGAGAGGTTTTTGTCTGGAAAGCAGCAGCAGCCTCTGTGATTTGGATAAATACTTACATTCTTGTTCAGTTTTCACACAGATGCTGAGGCCCTGAAATGTCCTTTTTTTGTGCCTGAATCATGTCGGCCTTGTAAGGATTTTGCCCTGCTAGAGTTCTGACGCTACTTCTTTGCAACGATTGCAAAGAACAAAAGGCAACTGCAGTGAACTGAGCTCGAGCTCATGCAAAAGTGCAAACATCCAACAGTGGTGCAAAGGTTTCATTCTCAGGAGCTCTGTTTTTTCTTTTTAAAATCACCTTTACCGTCTTCGGATGTCAGTTTAAGATTTAAGGCAAAAAGTAAGCAATATATTAGGCTGTTACGGCCTTCTATAACATTTTAGTCCAATTTAATTATACAAAACATCATATCTGGACCCACAATCTCTTCAGTTTTGTCCAGTGATTTTGAAAACTGTTGTTACAATGACCAGAAAGTTTAAATGATTCCAGATTCAAAGTTTTTATTGTCATTTACACAGTAGAAACACGTTTCCCTGTGCAATGAAGAGCTTGCTTTGCTGTCTGTAAGAATGCCAGTCAAAGGAGTAAAAAAAGTGCAAAATACAAATAACAGAAGAAAAATACATATATGTACACTGAATAGTGCTAAAAATCAATGTAAACAGTTATTGGTCGTGCAATTAGTGCTGTTATGGAGTCTGATGGCAGTGGGGAAAAAAAAAAAAACTCTTGAGCCTGGTGGTCCTTCATCTCACTTCTGTACCTCCGGCCTGAGGGGAGAACTGTGAACAGTCCACGTTGGGTGGGGTCTTTGATGGTGGACTCTGCGGTTGGAGATGCTCTGCAGAGAGGGGAGTGGAGTCCTGATGATGCTCTCAGCTGTCACACAGTGATGCAGCTGCTCAAGATGCTCTCAACAAGGCAGCTGTAGAAATTCCTGAGGATCTCAGCCGACATGCCAAACGGCCTCCTCAGAAAATACAGCCGCTGTTGAGCCTTCTTCACCCGCTGTGTAGTGTTTATATATCAGTAATATCAAGGCAAAGACATTCTGCACAACAAAAGAACACCATTTACTCACTTACTGCACGAAATACTGAAACAGCGCCAATTCCTATTGACTCCTACGCTGTGGCCAAAGGTGGTATTGCAGTGCATTGACGTCACGCTGTTGTAAGAAGTGACACCTGAAACTTGATAGTTCAGGATTTCAGTTATTTTGGTTGAACTAACAGCACAAAGTGTGCACAACGGACAAAATTAGGGAGGACGTTCTTCTGTTTTCTTGTCTGGAAAGAAACTGGCCAACAAACCATAAAATAATGTACAAGAACAAGTGAAAATGACAAATGATGTCCTCCTAAGAACATAAATTTACACAAAAGAAGTGACAGTATTTATCTCTGTTTGTTTAACTAGAGGTGTAAACACACGTTAATACACAACAGGTCCTCCCTGCAACTTTACCTTATTATTACTAGTGATGTGTCGTTCGCGAACGATTCGTTCGATATGAACTAATCTTTTATATGACTCGGGAGTAACGAGTCGTCTCAGTGAGTGATTCCTTCATTTTCATGCAGTACCCTCCCTCGCCACATGACAGGCGGCGGCTGCATAAGCTCAGTCAGCAGGACAGGAAACAGTATTGATCCGTGCACGACTCAACTCGTTGGGTCTTTGGGTCTAGGCACAACAGTTCGTTCACAAACCGGATGATTCATACGGATCGCTGTTTCGTTCATTTGTCATGTGACTGCAGCTCAGCTTCGGGGCTGTGGAAACGAAGGAGGAAATGAATGATGTCTGATTTGTGATGTTCACTCATTTGTCATGAAATCATAATTAATTAGTGGTCTTCGGTTCTTGTAGATATGTATAGTGTTGTTGTGTAAATAATGCGTGAAGTATGTAAATAAATAAATAGATAAATGATAATGTAATAATGTGAATAAATACTTTCAGTAAATCGAATGAAATTCAGCTGTAAGCTCTGTCTCCCACTGAGGCCCCAGCCCACAGATTTTAGTCTTCTACTATAGTTCTTAAGATTTTGTTTCGTAGTTGGTCATTTTAGCTCATTTATGTGAATAAAATTATCTTTCTTATACTTTTTCTGCATTTCTCATTCCTCCTCTAGGTTTAGTTTTGACTACTTGTTGTTTTATTTCAATAAACTTATTTTCTTATTGAACCTACTGTCTCTGCCTCCTTAGTTCTGAATCTGTGTCCTTGTTCAATTGCTCTTTTTTTTTGTATTTGCCTTTTTAGGTTTCTATATCCTGGAGTGTAAGTCCCCAGGTGTCATAGTCGTCCATTTTAGATTACCCACAAACCTCATAAACACCACTCTTTGTCACACATGTAAAAGCTTCTGTGTGACTGCATGATTAAATTTGTTAGAAAAATATCATGAAGTTACACGATGAGAAAAGCAAGTACCATGTGTGAGAATGTTTTATGTTGCAGGGTGAAGGGAAACTGTGCTGGAGAAGGCCTCCTATTCATTTAATGTCAGCTTCTGTGCGTTACTGAATGACTCATAAGCTTGTGTGGTAAGTGATCTCATAGCAGAGGACATAAATAGCGATGGTATCATTTTTTGACTCAGGCAACTCTGGGTCAACTTTCTGATGTGTTGTGCAGACTTGTCTCCTTGCTGAAAGAAAAAAATGTTTTGTGTTAATTGACTCTAGTGACTCTGAGCCTCATTAAGATTGAATTTCCTTGACAGTCATATCTGTCTGTCATGGTTGTTGGATTTTTGTATATTAGTTACTTCCTGTTTTATTTTGGTAAACCTGCACCTTTGTTAATTTCTGTCAGCTTTCTGCTGCTTGTGTCACGCCTGGTTTCTTCAGTTCATTGCCTTTCCTGCCTCATTTTGTAGCCACACCTCTAAATATCCTCCTGGTTTTCCTTTTTTGAATCATCTACATCACCTGTCCTTGTCTCCGGAGACTGCATTTGAACACTGTCTGTATAAGAATATAACATAGGAGTACATTTTGGGGAGGAGGACAGTGTGGATATACTGTATGGAACAGTGAAACAATGGCAGGAACACAAGTCCACAACTTAGCAGACATGTAGGAAAAGGCCTCAGAGCTGGCTGAATACAGTGAAGGTGTCTGGGACAGAGAGAAGAGGTCAGCAGAGCAGTGTGAGAGCCAGATGCATGGGGGTGGTGAGGAAGTAACTGTATTAATGATGTCATATTTAAGGTAGAGCATGCACCAACAGAAGAGCATGCAACAGGAAAAACAGCAGAAAGGACTAAATGTTTCATGCAAACCTCAGTGGCAGAACTGCAAAAATGAACATGTTTCCACACAAAACTTTCCTTATCCACATTTACTGCTATGCTTGTTAAATCTTTATATTTTTATAAACCAGGATCAGACCTTTGCACATTAAAGAAGTTCATTTATTTCTGCATTGGACAGGAAATTACTCATCAAACACCTGCTGTCAACTGCTACCCAAACCATAAACCAACCAAAACCACTGAGGCTGTCTGAGTTCAGTGTAAAAAGGAAGGAAGACAGTGGGCAGAAGTTTGAAAGCTTTTGTTCTCCCACACGTATTAGTTGTAACTTCTTCATTCGTTTTGTTCGAGTGAAGCAGACGACTTTCTGATCGGCTGTGCAGCAGGGTTGGATGTGAGGATGGGGCACACTTTGCTCGGTGTGCTGGGCTTTTTCTGTAAGTACATCACTGCCTTTCTGTTGGCAGATTAAAGGAAATGTTTCTGAATAGAGAGAATTACAGTGAGTCTTTGGTTCATTGTGTTTCTGTGAGAGATTGAGGAGAGCAGACATGATTCTATGAAAAACTGTTGCTTTAGTTTAGAGGAGCAGAATGCAAGTTACATGTGGATTGTTTCATTTATGATTTAGTTTAGTTAGGAGTGCTAACGGAGGGATTTCTACACAGGCACTCTACTGGGACCACTTCATCCACACGCCCCCCTGCAGCACAGTTTATTCACTCCGTGCTCTGTGACAGTCGGCTAACTTCACACAGAGTTTGCTGCTGATAGTTTTGTGCAACATGGCAGGATATTTATCAGATTTTCACAATGTGAACGACGACTTTGAGTAAGATGGACGTTCTTACCGGAGTGAATGAGCTGTGCTGCAGGGGGGCTCCTATAGCTGCAAGTAGCCACATCCATGGGATTCTCACAGCCTGCTCCACACTTGACGGACAGCTGTGCTGTGCGATGCGTGTCGGCCGCCGTCCAACGCCGACCCCGACGTATGCACATGCTCGGGCCCGATCAACGCTGCTTGCAGTTTTAATTCCTTTTTGTTCTTCTGTTGTTGACCCAGAGTGTTTTTCATCTGATTAACTTTAGATTATCTGTCAGGTTAACAAATCTAACCCAGTTTTAATCTTTATTGTAGTGCTCAGAACACCCATCGATGGATATGCTGAAGGTCAGACAAACTTCCCTCTCTGCTTTGGTCTCATATTTATATTCAGTAGCGTATTTATCTGCTAATTATCCTCTCGTTTATGTTTGTCCAGATGGATTTGTGGTATTTTTAACTCTGTTAAAGGGACTCTCATATATATATATATATTATATATGAATAAATTAAACAAAAATGTAGTAAATGCCTCATAAACAATTTTAAGTTTGAAGTTTGAACAAAATTCATCCAAAAACTGTTCCCTCATTTGGTGTTTTGATGTTATTGATTAGATCAGAGAGCTTTCTGACATGTGGTCCAAAGTCTTCACTGGTGTTCAGTTTAGTTCTGAGCTGACGTCTGTGAAAGGTTTAAGAGACGATTCACATCATGTTTTTTCTGACTTACAGAACTTAAAGTCAAACCCACTCTGACAGCAGACAGTAACATCTTACCAGCAGGGGGCAGTGTGACGCTGACCTGTTCTGTGAAGGATCCTGCAGGCTTAAATTATGAGCTCTGGAGACTTACCTCATCTGGATATCAGCTCGTAAAATATAATTACATTGATGGAGTTTTCAATGTCTCAGAGGGAGGCAAATACAGCTGCAGAGGGTATAAAAGTGGGACTATCTCAGCCACATATATGAGTGACGCCGTCATCATTTATCAAACTGGTGAGTTTATAAATTTAATTAGGAATAAAACATCATGGAATCTGAGAGGAGGAGAAAATCCATTTTGAACACATTGTTACAAACTATCAAATGAACAATTTTATTTTATTTCTCAGCTCTTTTGTTTGTGTCCTAACTGTGTTTTTGGTGTCAATAGTTCCCAATAAGCCCACAGTGACCCTGCAGCCCAGCTGGGCTCAGATATACAGAGGTGAGACAGTCAGCCTCAGATGTTGGATCCAGGGAGGTGATTACAGATGGTGGGAATATGAATGGACACCAACCAACACAAATGCTCCAACATCCAGAGAATACAGGATCATCGCAGAGTCCAACAGCAGAGAATACAGATGTAGGGGTAGAAGTGGCTTTCTCTTAACAGGATGGAGCGAAGGCTTCACTCTGAAAGTTTCATGTGAGTTAAACTGTCCTCAATTCATTATGAAATATCATGTTTTGATGTGTTTTACTTATTTAGAAACATTTCTCCATCCAACACTGATCCAGCTGCTGGCAGGAAGCTCAGTGATGAACTGATTTATTTTAGTTTGAGAACAGAAAGAGGAGACAGCACGCAGTGAAGGGAAACATTTGAGGGAAATAAGTGGAAGAGGCAAAAATAACTGAAGGTTTTATTTGTGTGCAACTGCATTTATTTTTATGATTAGTTTATTGTTAACAAGAAATATTTCAGTGTCCTCGTGATACAGTCTGTTAGTAATATTTAAACAAACTGAATCAAGTCACATTCTGATTAATTCATTTTTAAACAGCAAGTAAACCCAGAGCCACACTGACAGCACCGAGAACAACCATACCAGCAGGGGGCAGTGTAGCACTGAGCTGCTCTGTGGACGGCTCTGATGGATGGAGGTTTGACTGGTTCAGAGATGGGTCAGACTATTCTGCAGCTCAGCCCAGAGGAAACAATGAAGCCATCACAGTCTCACAGGGAGGTCTGTACCACTGCAGAGGAGGAAGAGGAGGAGGAAGAGGAGGAGGAAGAGGAGAACCAGGTTTCTATACTGAAGACAGTAGGAAAGTCCCCATTGAGAAAACTCGTGAGTTTATTCATTTGTTCTGAAATAAAACAAGAAACACTGTTTAAAGTCTTCATCTGTTTATCAGTCATGTAGAAAAGAGCATTTTGGTACCAACAACAAAAAGAACATTAATGAAACAATGATTATATGACAGTAACTCCTACTGATACCTCTGATGTTTTAGACTCTTCATGTTTTGTTCAGATTCAACACAAGAGTGGCAGAATCTGCTTTTCTCATTTATTACATCTGGATTTTCTTAATCTCTCATTGTTCATCTGCTTTAGAATTGAAACACTTCAACACTTGAACTTTATACTCTTTGTGCTGTTGTTAAACATAATGAAAAAGCACTGAACAGGATGGAAATAAGAACTGTAGAAATAACTGATCAGTAAGTCAGTAAATACTGAGAAATGTTGCTGCAAAAAGCAAACAAACTACAGTTATTTAAAGATTTATGAAATAAATAGATAGATAAATAGTGTCAAATAACAGAAAACAGAATCATAGCATATTTCTGTGGGTTTTCTGTGTGTGTTGGTCTTCTAACTGTATATTTTATGTGAACAGTTTCCATTAAGCCCACAGTGATCCTGCAGCCCAGCTGGGCTCAGATATACAGAGGTGAGACAGTCACTGCCAGATGTGAGATCCAGGGAGGTGGAGGAACTCAGTGGGAGTATGAATGGAGACCAGCCAGGTTAAATATACCTCCAACATCCAGTGAACACAGAGTTACTGACAGTGGAGAATACAGCTGCCGGGGCAGAAAGGACCAGTTTAATTTCACACAGTGGAGTGATGTCATCACTGTAACTGTATCATGTAAGTTAAAAATGTTTCATCCATTTCAAAACTTTACATTTAAATGGCGTCTTCATTAGTTCAATGTTTTTGTCACGCAGAAGTTTTAAGGGTTTAACTTCACTGGCATTCCAACACAAAAATTATTAGCCCTCAAGTACAACCGCTGAAAGGTGGCTGGAACATGTCACATACCAAAAGCCATGAGTCTATACAGACAGAAGAAGGCAGATACTTCACAGGCTCTTTTAGTAAAGGCCACCTGCCAATAACCCTTCAGCAAGTCTGGCTTTGTGACAAAGCGAGCCGATCCCACTCTGTCGATGCAGTCATCCAGTCGGGGAAGAGGGTTGTACTTAGTTAAACTCAGTGAAATTATGTTCATAGAATTTTACTGAGTTTCTCATCAGTCCTGGATGTAAATGATGAATTTAAAGCTTTTTAATCCAGGGTTACAGACTTCTTTTCTATCTGTTCTTTCTCTCTCCAGCAGCTGAACCCCGGCCTGTCCTCACTGTGTCTCCATCATGGCTGAGTCCTGGAGCCTCAGTAACTCTGAGCTGTCAGGTTGAACATCTGTCTGCAGGATGGAGGTTCTACTGGTATAAAGCTGTTCCTGATCGGTCTAAAAAGTCTTACAGCTATGAGCTGCTGCCTGAGAGCAACAACAGGACTGAACATGATTCCTACATCATTCATGGACAGACACACACAGCAGGATATGTGTGTAGAGCTGGGAGAGGAGACCCAGAGTATTACACTGATTACAGTGACTCAGAGTTTGTCTGGTCTGCAGGTCAGTTTGTTTCTGAAAGTGATGCTTTCACTTTAATTCAACTATTCTTTTATCAGAGACCTTCACGATGTTTAAAACCAATACTCATGTTGATGATAGCTACATTAATTTTCCACCAATGGAAGAACAGCACACATTAATAAGAAGAAAACACTGATCAGGTGAAGCAGTGAAATACTGGAAACTCAAAGGTTCACTTGTTTGTTTGAAAGACGGCTGATTAGATTGACTTAGTTTATCATTTAAAACACACTGAAGGTTTTTAAGGTGGAAATCACAGTTTGATCAACGTGTTGAAATGTGTGCGCTGATCTTCAGAACTAAAGAACAAAATAAACCAAATTAATATCTGGAATGAAGCATTTGTTCTATTTCTCTGTGCTTTGGTGAAATCTCATCACATGTTTTTCAGATCTTCATCCAGCAGCGTCTCTCACAGTGAGTCCTGACAGAGTTCAACACTTCAGAGATGATCCTGTGTCACTGAACTGTGAAGGAAATTCTGCTGAGTGGAGAGTGACGAGGATTACAGAAACAGGACTCCTGTCATACTGCTCTGAGTCATACTGGGGGACAATGACTGGATCCTCATGTAACATAAAGCATCTCTGGACTGGTAACGCTGTGTTCTGGTGTGAGTCCGGATCAGGAGAGTTCAGCAACGCAGTCAACATAACTGGGCAGAGTATGTTATGATAAATGTTCTTTTTCTTTCACCTTTTCTTGTATTTAAGCATCACATATCATTTACTATACCTGTACATGTCATATACATACAACAGGAACTGTCTTGGTGAGTATTTGTCTCTTGATCCTGCTGCATAGTTTGATCTTAAGGTTCACTGGAAAAATAATGAATTCTGTGTCTATTAATTTAGCTTAAATCCATTCTTATCTTAAGGAATCTACAGCACAATGAATCAGTATAAAATGTTTGACTGCAGCTCGTATTTTACTCAGTTTATCTCTTCACAAAACAATTTAACATCAAATATATCTGCTTCCTTCCAAATGCCTCATTTTAAGTCATCAAAGAGCTCTTCCTAAAGATCTTCATATAAAGAGATGCAGTTAGATTAAATTATGATTAAATAATGTCACAAAAACAAGTCAAATTAGTTTTTCATTTACATCATTTCTATTGCAGCTGAGAGCTCTTTTAGCTCCTGAAAGTGGAACCTATGTTAAAATGTTTCATTAGCATATAGATGAGTCCATATTAAATATGTCTCCACTCACTGTGGAGCCAACAAGTCACTTCCTGACTTCTAATCTGTGGCTGCAGCTAAACATCACATCAACAACCTCCACAGTAAACATTTTCAAAGAGAACACAGTCACAAACTGTATATTTATAATTATTTTGGTGAACTTTGGTTTGCTGTTGTCTTATTTTACAGGAGAGCTTGAAATGTTAATGTCAGCTTTCACGGTTCAGAACAACTACTGTGTGATTTATGACGCTGTAGACAGAGTTATATCTTTGTTAAAAGGTGGTAACACACATACAATTTGTAAATACACAAGATCAAGTTTCAGCCAGTTTAACTGTGTGAGTCAGCTTTGTCTAAATGTCTGCAGCAGCTGATCTCTGACAGAAACTTAATGTTCTCTGACTGTTTTACAGGTAATGATGGTGTTATCCTGGTGAGCCCCGTCCATCCTGTAGCTGAGGGAGATTCTGTCAGTCTGAGCTGCAGACGCAGAGAACAAAATACACTTTCCAATGTGTTTTTCTATCACAATGACACACTTCTTCAAAGTGACAGCAGAGGGGAGCTGAAGATCTCTGCAGTGTCACAGTCGGATGAAGGTTTCTACAAGTGTGAACATTCAGGGGAGGTTTCACCACAGAGCTGGATCTCAGTTAAAGGTGAGAGTTGTTATTTTAATGATTTGTTTTCTATCATCTGACATCTTCACAGTCTAAATGTGTTGTTCTACTAACCTGTTCATGTTTAAACATGATTTCAGTTGATGTCAGATGGTTAAGTGCATCAGTGCTGATTTATTAAATTACTCACAGCAGCTGCATCCAGACCTGAAGGCTCTTCATTTCCTGTGCTGATGGTCGTTGGACCAATTATTGGACTCATATTCATTGTTCTCCTGCTCCTGCTGTGTCTCTACAGACGATCCAAAGGTGAGACCTTTTTCTTCTGATATCAGATGTTTCATTCTTTCATTATTGAAGGACATCGATGCCTCATGAGGACATAAATTAGAACAGCAGGACAACAACATACAACACAAAACCATGTAACAGCAAATGTCTTTTTATTCTTTGTGAAAAAGGTTCTGCTACAGAGCAGACAGCCAACCAGGATGAAACTCAGCAGCAGGTTTACTCCTCTCTCCTCCATGGTCAGACTTTCAGCTTCTTCTGAAACTCAGTTTCTAACCACATGATGACAGAATATTTTCATCCATAACATCCAGTTCTCCAGGATGAAGAAATCTTTAAGTTTAAATCAGTTTCACAGACATGAGGTGACTCATTTAACTGTGTTTGACTTTTTCTGACCTGCAGGAGATCTTTGTGTCTATGAAACAGTCAGAGGATGTGAAACCTCTGCAGATGGTACAGTTTAAACTTTGACTATAACACTGAGCTGCTGGAAGTTTCACTTATAAAATAATTGTGATCAAAATTAAAGTCAATAATGACTCTCGTGCTCTTGTTGTATCGCTACAAACATTCAAAGGGTGAGACCTTTTACATCCTGATCCTGTATCACATGGTTTATTTGTTCAAATGCTTATTTAAATACAGGATTTAATTTTAATGTTCCAACCAAATGTCTTTTTCACAGATTTAACGTGCATCAGGTCAGTAAATCGCTCCTTCATTTCCTCTCATCTGTAACACAAATCATCAGCGTTTAACTTTTCTGTGTTTAACTTAATGCATTCATGATGTTTTAGGTCCATCCGGCCACAGAACACCAGTCAGAGCTCAACCACAAATCATGAGTACAGCTCTCCTCACGACGGTCAGTAATTAAACTGATTCAGACTTTTAGAAACGTCTTACTTAACCTCAGGATTTCTTCTTTTGTGGTATAAAGATATTCATCAAAGACCAAAAACCCACGAGGCTGGACCTTGTTACTCCTCATAGGTACTTTTACAAAGAAAACATCAGAGTTAAAGTTGACTTTCTAATTAATTCTATTTGAATTTAACTTAAATTTCCCACCAAGAAGAAACCACACGCACTGTTATTCAGATTAAGATCAGATTTAATACCTCAGCATTTGACCCATCCAGGTTGGCACCAGTTAAACACACACATGGGTCACACACTCATAGACACAGATGCCATAAACACTGGAGCAGTGGGCAGCCAATCACAGCTCCCAGGGAGCATGGGGGTATGGTGCCTTGTCTCGTCCGTGGAGGTGGACGGTAGCATCTGTAACATCTGTCAGGAATGGTGGTGTTGGAACGTTGGGACAAAAAAAAGTCCCAAAAAAAAGTCGAATACAAGAAATCTTAACTGTGAAAAACAAAACAAAATAAGACTAGGATTGTGGGACAAAACAAGAAGCAGAAACCTGACCTGACAAGACTTGAGAAACGTGAGCATGATTCATCAAAGGTAAGGTGAGGATTCTGTGTTGTACTGACAGCTGGACGGACACCCGTCCAGCTGTCAGTTTATTTTTTGAGTGGCGAGAATTGAACCTCCAACCTTCCGGTTATTGGACAACCCACACTTCATCCATCCTATCCAGATAATATGTCCACATCATGATGGGAAAGTAAAGTCAGGTTGTGACAGATAAGCTCCATCCATAAAGACTTCACACCCTCTGACACCTTCCTGTCTTTGGACGTCTTTGCAGCTTTAAATAACAACCAGAAGGAAAATGGAACAAGTGAAAAATTAGTGGATGTTATTTCTTTTGTTTTGTCGTTACATTCATGGAAAAACTCTTTGTCTGCTTCTTTTTAATCTACCACAGGCGATGCTTCTCTCTACGCGTCGATCACACCCTCTGAAAACACGGGAAACGGTACAGTATGACTTTAAAGCAGTAAGATGTGCAAAGAATTGATGGCTTTCAGGAGACTGATCACAGAATCCTGAAATGTTTCAGATGCAGATGAACCCAAAGACGTCACATACTCCGTCGTTGAGCTGAAACATCTTGGAAAGAAGAGTAAGTTCCACACACACATGCAGCGTTTATGATAAGGAGCATAGCTGTGAAGTTTCTGATCTGTGGATTATGTGATTATGTGAACAGGGAGGCATGATAAACCAGAGGAGTTTGCTGTTTACTCTGATGTGAAGACGGGAGCTGAAGGTACAGTTCAAACTGAGATGTGTTGTTGTGGCTTTCTGCAGTTTCTGCTCTCGCTTTGAATGGGGCGACATTTTTCCTTGGTTCGGTGCTTTGCTTTGTGTAGCTTGTGATAGAAAGTTGAGAAAAGTTCAACTATTCCCAGCAGCAGCAGCGGCTCCAGACGGATCCGTTTGGTTCTGACCTCGTGACTAATTGTTGCTCCAGTTCCAAACATCGGTCATTAATGCGGCTCGTGTGTGATGTCCTGCATTACACTGCAGGGATCTATGGGTCAACCTGCAGGAAAGTTAACCAGCTGCTTTGGTTATCTTCCACATATTTATACACCAGAGGTGGAAACTGTTACTGTGTGAAATTTCCATTTTTCAGATTTGCTACGAAACATTTGTGTTTTTTTCTTTTTGTACATTATGTTTTCACACTGTTTCAGATTATAAAACAATGTGGAAAGTGTGTTTATGTCCGTTAATCCAACAGCTTTATTTAATCATGTGTCTGCTGAACAAATTTAACCTGAAACCTGACCTCTGGTTTTAGGTCCAACTCTGTTGTATTCAGAGATCTCTCACCAGAATGTAGGAAAAGCCAAGAAGAAAAAGAAAGGTATTTAAAGTCAGCATTTATCTACAGTCCCGACTGTCTCATAAGTTTATTTGAACCATTTGATTTGCTGAATAATATTGTAATTGCAGCTCTTTTGAATCCTGTTTCTATGACATGTTCTATGTAAGCGCTAACATTTGAGTTAAAATGATATAATAGAGTGAAATTATGTAAGAATGGGCACAACTTAATTATTTTTAATGTTAACATGAAGACGTGTGACACGAATGATCTCCATTCACAGGAAAACTCAGTCCTGCAGCAACCGATGCTGCAGTTTATTCTGAAATCAGAGCAGCGCGGGATAACAATGCTGCCGTGTAGGTGGATGCTGCTCTGGTTTATTCTACAATATATTACAAAGGTTGCAACTTATTATGCGTAACCCATTATAACCCATTTTGTGTGTGTTTCTGGGTAGAAAGCTGTATAAACTAAACCAAAGAGAAGCATTTGATGATGCTATCATTATCCAACTGCTTGCTATCCAAGTCTCAGTCATGCTCAGTAGTTCTTATTGTGTATCATGTTAAAGGTCATGCATATTTTATATTTTAGCACAGAGATCATGCTTCCCATTTACTCTTATCGAGTCAGTCCTTAATAATCTATCAGTATTAGTTGTATTTGACTGTAAGCATTTATGAATGCATGTTTCCAGAAGTGTAGCTTTAAAGCTACACTTTTCTTTTGCTGTGTTAACTGAGTGAGCTGTAAGATATGAACAGTTATGTCAGCATCTTTTTTATGAATTACACGACACAGTCTCTCTGATATCTATACTCTGTATCTATTCATATTTCTTTTTTATATTTCTGGTCTTTTCAACCATTTTTTTCCCTAAATAATAATAATACAAAAGCACTGTTGGTTATCAAAGTGTTGCAGCTTTAAGGAGCTTTATTGGTTAATCAGCTGCTTAATCATCAGTATCAAGTAATAAGATGTATCACAGCATTTATTCTGCATAGATACCAAATGAATATGACAGTGTTTATATTCTGTATTTATTCATATTTTTCTTTTAAAGCATTTTATTTCCCCCACACATTTTCTTTAGCAGTGTAATTATTTACTTTTTACATGTATTGTTTTGTACTTCATATTGTTAAAATGTAATAATGAAAACAATAAAAAAGCATTGAGGATTATCAGTGCGCTGTTTCTTATTTGCTTAGTTCAGTTAAATGAATTTACATCTGTAGCGAACTCAAGTGTGGAATTTAATACAAACGTATACCTTTGGAAATCTCCCACATTCCTGATGTTTGTGTGTAAGGACCAGAGATCCTCTAATTTAGAACAACCTTTACCCTATAAAAGCATTTTGGGCAAGTTTCTCAGCCCCTCTTTCCACAGATCTGCACCATAAACTTAGGTGGGTGCATTAAAGAGGAACTCCGGTATTTTTAAACCTGGACCTTATTTCTGGCATGAAATACGTTCATCTACTCACCGAGAACAGTTTGGCGAAAGTCGGCGTCCTTCTGAAGCTATTTAGATAACTGGCGATCGGCGTATATCCATATAACGAGTGAACTTGGCAGGGATGATACAGCCTCTAAATAAGGCGTTATCTGTCTTTATATCACCAATACTTTAAGAAGAATGAATTAACTAAATATTGCACTGTTAAAATACCAGAGTTCCCCTTTAATGACTTAGTGCTAACGAAGCTGAACAAACGAAGAACCCTTTTTAGGAGAAGACCACACGATGACACTTCCAACATTGACCTTTGCCCTGACCCAGCCAGATAAGAGTCTCATGGGACTTTTAAAATGACCTCACTCAGATTCTGTCAGATTCCTGGGTGCGAGAAGGGAGGACCCAGATGCAGACTTCAACATCAAAAGGTTTATTCCAAAAACTACAAGGCAAAAACAGAAAGCGCGGCTGAGCCGGATTATCAAAGTTCTTAAACTTAGATCCTTCTGGAGGTGACCTCAATGGATGGATTCCAGACATCGCAAAACCTGGGTGGGAGGAGGGGGGCCGGAAGGAGGGAGCTGGAGCCGGAGACGTCTGGCTGACAGACGAGGTGAGCCCCGCTGCGTGCCCTCTGGATTAGATTTGGAACGGCTGGAACCTGTGGCGCTGGAGGTTGTGGTGCTGGACAAGAAGGTCCAGCGCCCCTGTTCTGGTAGCCCTCGGTATAATGATCGTGGGACGACACATGAACAGAGTTTGGATTGTCTTAGGCGTGGTGTAGGAGCTGCTAGACGACAATCCTGGGACCAACGGAGGGACCCAGTTGGGACAGAAGCCTTTGCAGGAGCCTTCAAGTAGATGGAGCCGTTCCATTAAGCTCTTTGTAGCTAACATCAGGGACTTGAATTTTATGCGGGCGGCTAAGGGCAGCCAGAGGAGTTCAATGAACAGAGGGGGGACGTGTTCTTTTAGGCTGATCCAAGACCAGACGCGCCGCCGTGTTCTAGACCATCTGCAGAGGTTTCACAGCACAGGCTGGAGACCAGTTAGGAGACCAGTTAGGAAACCAGTTAGGAGACCAGTTAGGAGACCAGTTAGGAGAGCATTGCAGGAGTCAAGGCGGGAGATGACCATGGCCTGCACCAGGAGCTGGGGGGCATGTTGGGTTAGGTATGGTCTGATCTTTCTTATGTTTAGCAAAGCGAAGCGGCATGAACGAGCAACCGAGGTAACGTGATCTTTAAAGGTTCATTGGTCATCAATCATGACACCCAAGTTTCTAGCAACCTTTGATGGAGCAAGAGATCGGGATTCAGTTTGGATGCAGATGCTGTGGTGTATGGTTGGTTTGGCTGGGAAGACCAGCAGTTTTTTGGGAGGTTAAGTTGGAGGAGATGGGCTTTCATCCATGTTGATATGTCATAGAGACAGTCTGAGATTCGTGCTGAGACCGTGTGGTCGTCAGGTGGGAATGACAGATAGAGCTGGGTATCATCAGCATAACATTGGTATGAGAAGCCATGTGATCGGATGACCTGTCCCAGTGTATATGGCAAAGAGAAGAGGTCCCAGTACTGAACCTTGGGGGACACCTGTGGCGAAGTGGTGCGCTGCAGAAGTGTGACCAAGCCAGGATACTTTGAAGGACCGACCAGTGAGGCATGATTCAAACCAGGAGTGTGCTCTCCCTGTGATGCCCATGCTAGAGAGTATGGACAAAAGGATACTGTGGTTGACAGTGTCAAATGCAGCTGATAAGTCGAGCAGGAGAAGTACTGAGGACTTAGCTGTTGCTCTGGCTTCTTTTAAGGCTTCTGTCACAGCCAACAGAGCTGTTTCGGTGGAGTGTCCACTTTTAAACCCAGATTGGTTTGGGTCAAGGAGGTTGTTATGTGAGAGATAATCAGTGACCTGCTTAAAGACCGCCCTTTCAATGGTTTTAGACAGAAACGGAAGGAGAGAGACCGGCCGATAATTCTCCACATGAGTTGGAGGGAGGGAAGGTTTCTTGAGCAGAGGTGTAACCTGAGCTTGCTTGAATGTGGTAGGAAATGTGCCCGATGTCAGTGAAGCATTAATCAAATGCATGACTGCTGCAGTTACAGTAGGAGTAATGGATTGGAGAAGATTAGAAGGGATGGGGTCCAGCAGGCATGTAGTAGGACGGCTACATGTGAGAAGTCATATCTGTCTGTCATGGTTGTTGGATTTTTGTATATTAGTTACTTCCTGTTTTATTTTGGTGAACATGCACCTTTGTTCATTTCTGTCAGCTTTCTGCTGCTTGTGTCACGCCTGGTTTCTTCAGTTCATTGCCTTTCCTGCCTCATTTTGTAACCACACCTCTAAATATCCTCCTGGTTTTCCTTTTTTGAATCATCTACATCACCTGTCCTTGTCTCCTGAGACTGCATTTGAACACTGTCTGTATAAGAATATCACAGAGGAGTACATTTTGGGGAGGAGGACAGTGTGGATATACTGTATGGAACAGTGAAACAATGGCAGGAACACAAGTCCACAACTTAGCAGACATGTAGGAAAAGGCCTCAGAGCTGGTTGAATACAGTGAAGGTGTCTGGGACAGAGAGAAGAGGTCAGCAGAGCAGTGTGAGAGCCAGTTGTGTGGGAGTGGTGAGGAAGTAACTGTATCAATGATGTCATATTTAAGGTAGAGCATGCACCAACAGAAGAGCATGCAACAGGAAAAACAGCAGAAAGGACAAAATGTTTTATGCAAACCTCAATGGCAGAACTGCAAAAATGAACATGTTTCCACACAAAACTTTCCTTATCCATATTTACTGCTATGCTTGTTAAATCTTTATATTTTTATAAACCAGGATCAGACCTTTGCACATTAAAGAAGTTAATTTATTTCTGAATTGGACAGGAAATTACTCATCAAACACCTGCTGTCAGCTGCTACCCAAACCACTGAGGCTGTCTGAGCTAAGTGTAAAAAGGAAGGAAGACAGTGGGCAGAAGTTTGAAAGCTTTAGTTCTCGCACACGTATTAGTTGTAACTTCTTCATACGTTTTGTTCGAGTGAAGCAGACGACTTTCTGATCGGCTGTGCAGCAGGGTTGGATGTGAGGATGGGGCACACTTTGCTCGGAGTGCTGGGCTTTTTCTGTAAGTACATCACTGCCTTTCTGTTGGCAGATTAAAGGAAATGTTTCTGAATAGAGAGAATTACAGTGAGTCTTTGGTTCATTGTGTTTCTGTGAGAGATTGAGGAGAGCAGACATGATTCTATGAAAAACTGTTGCTTTAGTTTAGAGGAGCAGAATGCAAGTTACATGTGGATTGTTTATCCATCCATCATCTACCGCTTATCCGGGGGTCGCGGGGGCAGCAGCTTTAACAGAGAAACCCAGACGTCTCTGTCCCCGGCCACTTCCTCCAGCTCTTCCGGGGGGACCCCGAGGCGTTTCCAGGACAGCCGAGAGACATAGTCTCTCCAGCGTGTCCTGGGTCTTCCCCGGGGTCTCCTCCCAGTGGGACGGGCCCAGAACACCTCCCCAGGGAGGCGTCCAGGGGGCATCCTAACCAGATGCCACCTCATCTGACTCCTCTCAATGCGGAGGAGCAGCGGTTCTACTCCGAGCCCCTCCCGGATGATTGAGCTTCTCACCCTATCTCTAAGGGAGGCCCAGACCCCCTGCGGAGGAAACCCATTTCGGCCGCTTGTATCCGTGATCTCGTTCTTTCGGGTTGTTTAATTTATGATTTAGTTTTTGTTTTAAACGTAATTTCTTTCATATTTTCTTTACTTAATCAAGTTCTGAGCAGTGAAGTGTGAAGGCCCTATTGTTCCTGTTCCTGAAGGCGTTATTATTATTGTTTATGAAAGTTGCTCCAAACTTCACCAATTTCGCCAGTCGTGGGGGGCCATTTGGTGTTTGCGAACATTGGCGACGCAAAATGGCTCTGTAGCGCCACCTACAGCGTTGCAATAACGCCAAACGAATGGGTTCATTTTGCCGTACGCTGACGAAACTCGGTACAGGCCTTCGTCATGTCCGGACACACAAAAAAGCCTACGGACACCATGGTGCCAAGTCCACAGGAAGTCGGCCATTTTTGAGTGGAACATGCGTTTTGGCGCCATTGTTGCCCATTTCCACACCTTGCATATGATCGAACTCCTCCGACACACTAAATGCTAACTGCTTCAAACTTGGCCAGGGGGATAAAAAGTATTGCAAAGCTTTCTGAAACCTTAAAGGGAAACTCCGGTATTTTTAAACCTTGACCTTATTTCTGGCATGAAATACGTTCATCTACTCACCGAGAACAGTTTGGTGAAAGTCGGCGTCCTTCGAAAGCTATTTAGAAAACTCACGATCAGCGTATATCCATATAAGGGAGTTAACGGGGCAGGGACAATGCAGCCTCTAAATAAGGCATTATCTGTCTTTATTTCACCAATACTTTAAGAAGAATGAATGAATGAACGTGTGCTATAGCTCTGTTAGCTCATAGCTGCTGTTATGTGGCTACTTGCAGCTATAGGAGAGCTAACGGAGGGATTTCTACACAGGCACTCTACTGGGACCACTTCATCCACACGCCCCCCTGCAGCACAGTTTATTCACTCCGTGCTCTGTGACAGTCGGCTAACTTCACACAGAGTTTGCTTCTGATAGTTTTGTGCAACATGGCAGGATATTTATCAGATTTTGACGACGTGGACAACAACTTTGAGTAACATGGACGTTCTTACCGGAGTGAATAAACTGTGCTGCAGCCATGCTGTGGATGAAGTCGTCCCAGGAGAGGTGTGTGTAGAAATCCCTCCTTTAGCCCTCCTATAGCTGCAAGTAGCCACATCCATGGGATTCTCACAGCCTGCTCCACACTTGACGGACAGCTGTGCTGTGCGATGCGTGTCATCCAACGCCGGCGTCCAACGCCGACCCGACGTATGCACGCACTCGGGCCCGATCAACGCTGCTTGCAGCTTTAATTCCTTTTTGTTCTTCTGTTGTTGACCCAGAGTGTTTTTCATCTGATTAACTTTAGATTCTCTGTCAGGTTCACAAATCTAACCCAGTTTTAATCTTTATTGTAGTGCTCAGAACACCCATCGATGGATATGCTGAAGGTCAGACAAACTTCCCTCTCTGCTTTGGTCTCATATTTATATTCAGTACCGTATTTATCTGCTAATTATCCTTTCGTTCATATTTGTCCAGATGGATTTGAGGTATTTTTAACTCTGTTAAAGGGACTCTCATATATATATATATAATATATATATATATATATTATATATGAATAAATTAAACAAAAATGTAGTAAATGCCTCATAAACAATTTTAAGTTTGAAGTTTGAACAAAATTCATCCAAAAACTGTTCCCTCATTTGGTGTTTTGATGTTATTGATTAGATCAGAGAGCTTTCTGACATGTGGTCCAAAGTCTTCACTGGTGTTCAGTTTAGTTCTGAGCTGACGTCTGTGAAAGGTTTAAGAGACGATTCACATCATGTTTTTTCTGACTTACAGAACTTAAAGTCAAACCCACTCTGACAGCAGACAGTTACATCATACCAGCAGGGGGCAGTGTGACGCTGAACTGTTCTGTGAAGGATCCTGCAGGCTTACATTATGTCCTCTGGAGACGTACCTCATCTGGATATCAGCTCATAAAATATAATTACATTGATGGAGTTTTCAGTGTCTCAGAGGGAGGCAAATACACCTGCAGAGGGTTTATAAGTGGGACTAACTCAGCCACATATATGAGTGACGCCGTCATCATTTATCAAACTGGTGAGTTTATAAATTTCATTTGGAATAAAACATCATGGAATCTGAGAACAGGAGAAAATCCATTTTGAACATATTATTAAAAACTATATAATGAATAATTTAATCCCAGGATTTGACCTCATCTACATGAAGAAGAACAAGTTTTAGTTTGGTGTGTAAGAACAACAAGGTTACAGACACAACCAGTGGATAAAAGATTAAAGATCATTCAGCTGTGAAACTGCTGATGACAAACTCTGTTGGAAGGGAAAACAGCTTTCATTTTAACTCCAGATTGTTGCATCTGTTCTTGTTTCATTGTGACTTTGAGGTGTGTAAACTGAAGCTCCAGAAACTTTGTAGATGTTTTATTAGAAAATCAGCCTGCGGTTATGTTAAAATGTCCTTTAAAGTGCTGGAGTCACACACTTCAAGCTCTAAACACCTGATGAGTTCTCTCATTGTATAAATATTACAGCTGTTTTAATAATTTGCCATAAAGCAGAACAACTGAAGCTGGAAACAGTCCTGTCTTTCTGTTTTATTTCTCAGCTCTTTTGTTTGTGTCCTAACTGTGTTTTTGGTGTCAACAGTTTCCATTAAGCCCACAGTGATCCTGCAGCCCAGCTGGGCTCAGATATTCAGAGGTGAGACAGTCAGCCTCAGATGTGAGATCCAGGGAGGTGATGACAGGGAGTGGGAATATGAATGGACACCAACCAACACAAATGCTCCAACATCCAGAGAATACAGGATCATCACAGAGTCCAACAGCAGAGAATACAGATGTATGGGTAGAAGTGGCTTTCTCTTCACAGGATGGAGCGAAGGCTTCACTCTGGAAGTGTCATGTGAGTTAAACTGTCCTCAATTCATTATGAAATATCATGTTTTGATGTGTTTTACTTATTTAGAAACATTTCTCCATCCAACACTGATCCAGCTGCTGGCAGGAAGCTCAGTGATGAACTGATTTATTTTAGTTTGAGAACAGAAAGAGGAGACAGCACGCAGTGAAGGGAACCATTTGAGGGAAATAAGTGGAAGAGGCAAAAATAACGTAATAAGGTTTTATTTGTGTGCAACTGCATTTATTTTTATGAGTTTATTGTTAACAAGAAATATTTCAGTGTCCTTGTGATACAGTCTGTTAGTAATATTTAAACAAACTGAATCAAGTCATATTCGGATTAATTCATTTTTAAACAGCAAGTAAACCCAGAGCCACACTGACAGCACCGAGAACAACCATACCAGCAGGGGGCAGTGTAGCACTGAGCTGCTCTGTGGACGGCTCTGATGGATGGAGGTTTGACTGGTTCAGAGATGGGTCAGCCTATTCTGCAGCTCAGCCCAGAGGAAACAATGAAGCCATCACAGTCTCACAGGGAGGTCTGTACCACTGCAGAGGAGGAAGAGGAGGAGGAAGAGGAGGAGAACCAGGTTTCTACACAGAAGTCAGCAGGAAAGTCCCCATTGAGGAAACTCGTGAGTTTATTCATTTGTTCTGAAAATAAAACAAGAAACACTCTTTAAAGTCTTCATCTGTTTATCAGTCATGTAGAAAAGAGCATTTTGGTACCAACAACAAAAAGAACATTAATGAAACAATGATTATATGACAGTAACTCCTACTGATACCTCTGATGTTTTAGACTCTTCATGTTTTGTTCAGATTCAACACAAGAGTGGCAGAATCTGCTTTTCTCATTTATTACATCTGGATTTTCTTAATCTCTTGTTGTTGATCTGCTTTAGAATTGAAACACTTCAACACTTGAACTTTATACTCTTTGTGCTGTTGTTAAACATAATGAAAAAGCTCTGAACAGGATGGAAATAAGAACTGTAGAAATAACTGATCAGTAAGTCAGTAAATACTGAGAAATGTTGCTGCAAAAAGCAAACAAACTACAGTTATTTAAAGATTTATGAAATAAATACATAGATATATTGTGTCAAATAACAGGAAACAGAATCATAGCATATTTCTGTGGGTTTTCTGTGTGTGTTGGTCTTCTAACTGTATATTTTATGTGAACAGTTTCCATTAAGGCCACAGTGATCCTGCAGCCCAGCTGGGCTCAGATATACAGAGGTGAGACAGTCACTGCCAGATGTGAGATCCAGGGAGGTGGAGGAATTCAGTGGGAGTATGAATGGAGACCAGCCAGGTTAAATATACCTCCAACATCCAGTGAACACAGAGTTACTGACAGTGGAAAATACAGTTGCCGGGGCAGAAAGGACCAGTTTAATTTCACACAGTGGAGTGATGTCATCACTGTAACTGTATCATGTAAGTTTAAAATGTTTCATCCATTTAAAAACTTTGCATTTAAATGGCGTCTTCATTAGTTCAATGTTTTTGTCACGCAGAAGTTTTAAAGGTTTAACATAAAGACATTCACAACTTGTCCAACTTAAAAGGGGATTTATCTAAACAAGTTAAAAAACATCTGGAGAAGCAGTGCTCAGGTCACCATGTTGGAGCATGAGTGGCTCGGCCGGCCTTTTGTCCTCTTCCACGTGATGTTGAAGCCCTACGGAAAACTCAGAGGCACAGCGCAGGGCATAACACCCCCACCCATAAGAAAGTTGTGAACAACTTCACTGGCATTCCAACACTAAAATTATTAGGCCTCAAGTATATGGTACATCCAGGTTAAAGCCCTGCAGAAACCAGCTCCATCTCATGAGTCTCGGGTTGGAATTTTTCATCCTGCTCAAGTTAGACAAGAGGGTTGTGGAAAAAGACACAACTACAGGCTGACTTATAGAGATGTACACCCGAAAGTGTTCCGAGGCCAGAATAAGAGTTGGAGCCTCTTTCCCGATGGTGGAATAGTTCCTTTGGTGTACATCCAACCAGCACCAGCATCACTGGCATCCACAGCAAGCCAAAATGGCTCTTTGAAATTTAGTGGCGTCTTCATTAGTTCAATGTTTTTGTTACGCAGAAGTTTTAAGGGTTTAGCTTCACTTTTCCAACACAAAAATTATTAGCCCTCAAGTACATCCAACCTTGTTGAAAAGTACCAGGGAGCTCTAGGCCTTGGAGGATTGCTCCAGCACCAGCATCACTGGCATCCACAGCAAGCCAAAATGGCTCTTTGAAATTTAGTGCTGCACTGGGGAACTAACTAACAGAGCTTTCAACCTTACAAAAGCCGTCTGACGGCACTCAGACCAAACAAATGGTACTTTGAGGCGAAGCAGGTTAGTTAAATGAGCAGCAATAACAGCAAAGTTCTGACAGAAACTCCGATAATACGCTGCCATTCCCAGAAAGCGCTGAAGCTCTCGAGAAGATGCGGGCACACAAAATAGAACAATGGCCTCTACTTTAGCCTCAACTGGACACATCTTCCCACACTCAACAGTCTTATTAAGTGACAGTAGCACACCCAAACCGACATTTAGCAAGGTTTAGAGTCAGGCTGGCTGCTACCAAACGCTGGAACACTTCCTTTAGTTGGGTTAAATGTGGAGAACAAGTAGAGCTATTGATGACTATATCACCCAAATAAGCCTCACACCCAGAAAAACCTCTCAGTACTTGGTTGATGAGACGCTGAAAGGTGGCTGGAACATGTCACATACCAAAAGCCATGAGTCTATACTGACAGAAGAAGGCAGATACTTCACAGGCTCTTTTAGTAAAGGCCACCTGCCAATAACCCTTCAGCAAGTCTGGCTTTGTGACAAAGCGAGCCGATCCCACTCTATCGATGCAGTCATCTGAGTGGAGTGACGAGGATTTTAGAAACAGGACTCCTGTCATACTGCTCTGAGTCATACTGGGGGACAATGGATGGATCCTCATGTAACATAAAGCATCTCTGGACTGATAACGCTGTGTTCTGGTGTGAGTCTGGATCAGGAGAGTTCAGCAACGCAGTCAACATAACTGGGCAGAGTATGTTATGATAAATGTTCTTTTTCTTTCACCTTTTCTTGTATTTAAGCATCACATATCATTTACTATACCTGTACATGTCATATACATACAACAGGAACTGTTTTCCACAGTAAACATTTCCAAAGAGAACACAGTCACAAACTGTATATTTATAATTATTTTTGGTGAACTTTGGTTTGCTGTTGTCTTATTTTACAGGAGAGCTTGAAATGTTAATGTCAGCTTTCACGGTTCAGAACAACTACTGTGTGATTTATGACGCTGCAGACAGAGTTATATCTTTGTTAAAAGGTGGTAACACAAGTTTCAGCCAGTTTAACTGTGTGAGTCAGCTTTGTCTAAATGTCTGCAGCAGCTGATCTCTGACAGAAACTTAATGTTCTCTGACTGTTTTACAGGTAATGATGGTGTTATCCTGGTGAGCCCCGTCCATCCTGTAGCTGAGGGAGATTCTGTCAGTCTGAGCTGCAGACGCAGAGAACAAAATACACTTTCCAATGTGTTTTTCTATCACAATGGCACACTTCTTCAAAGTGACAGCAGAGGGGAGCTGAAGATCTCTGCAGTGTCACAGTCGGATGAAGGTTTCTACAAGTGTGAACATTCAGGGGAGGTTTCACCACAGAGCTGGATCTCAGTTAAAGGTGAGAGTTATTATTTTAATGATTTGTTTTCTATCATCTGACATCTTCAACATGTTTAAACATGATTTCAGTTGATGTCAGATGGTTAAGTGCATCAGTGCTGATTTATTAAATTACTCACAGCAGCTGCATCCAGACCTGAAGGCTCTTCATTTCCTGTGCTGATGGTCGTTGGACCAATTATTGGACTCATATTCATTATTCTCCTGCTCCTGCTGTGTCTCTACAGACGATCCAAAGGTGAGACCTTTTTCTTCTGATATTAGATGTTTCATTCTTTCATTATTGAAGGACATCGATGCCTCATGAGGACATAAATTAGAACAGCAGGACAACAACATACAACACAAAACCATGTAACAGCAAATGTCTTTTTATTCTTTGTGAAAAAGGTTCTGCTACAGAGCAGACAGCCAACCAGGATGAAACTCAGCAGCAGGTTTACTCCTCTCTCCTCCATGGTCAGTCTTTCAGCTTCTTCTGAAACTCAGTTTCTAACCACATGATGACAGAATATTTTCATCCATAACATCCAGTTCTCCAGGATGACTTATTCTCTCTGCTGCAGCTTTAACACTGTTGAGTTAAACCAAAGCAGGACATTAACACGTGATAAAGAAAGAAATCCTCTGAAGAAATCTTTAAGTTTAAATCAGTTTCACAGACATGAGGTGAATCATTTAACTGTGTTTGACTTTTTCTGACCTGCAGGAGATCTTTGTGTCTATGAAACAGTCAGAGGATGTGAAACCTCTGCAGATGGTACAGTTTAAACTTTGACTATAACACTGAGCTGCTGGAAGCTTCACTTATAAAATAATTGTGATCAAAATTAAAGTGAATAATGACCTTATTGTTTCAGGTCAGGAGGAAGGTGTTTACGCTAATGTTTCATCTATGATTCAGCTCAAAGATCAGAACGAGAGGAGTGAGTACACAATATATGAAAAGTGATCATTCTCATCAATAATCTGCAGAGATAAAACAGAGGGTGTGTGCTTTTCCATATTTCCATATGTTCATGTTAACAGGAGAACATGATGATCAGGAGGACGGCTCTGACTACTATAACATGAATCCAGATTCAACCACAGGTATCAAACCTCATTGAGAACTATTTATCTAATCTCCTGTTTTTTCTCTGTATTTATTTATTAGACACAACAGCTCAATGTGTTTAATTTGTTTAAATCTTATTAGATGATAAATGTAATGTATATCTGTTTCAATTAGAGAATTCACAAGATTAACTGGGTTATGATTTATTTGAGCTAAAAATCTGCATTTGTCCACTTCCTGCTTTATTTGAAGTCCTAATTTATTTCATTGTAAAACATTTCAAAATGTCACTGAAGAAAATTCAACATCAAAATAATTTGATCCCATAAATGTTTGCTGATGAATCAGAATGTCAGATAGACCCTGACATATAACTGATAATTGTGTCTGTTTTCCAGCTGTTTGTTGTGATTTTGTTTCAGGTCCATAAGAGGAAATCATCGACCAAAGAAGAGAAGCACAGATGATAAACTGCACTCATGCTTCGGCAGCAGAGCTCCATAAATTCAGCAGCCACTTCATCAGGTGCATCTGTTAAATCTGATCACATCTGCAGAGACGTGTTCATTTTACTCTTTATTTAAGTTAAGTTTGATTAGAAAGAATAGTGATGAGAGAACGTTATATCTTTGTGTTAATGAATGTGTGTCTTTTGTGATTATTTTGCTACTTCTGTCAGACTGTGCCGCTGTGATTGGATCACATTTTTCAGACCTGGCAGCTGGAGTCTTTGGATAGTTTATTGGTTTAATTGTCCTATTTTTTAATGGCTGCACCTGTAAATCTTGTTCTTTAATCATCCCTCTTGATATAAACTTTTTTTCACTTCTTTTGGAAGAAAATAAAGCTTTTAATTCTTTAAACTGTGGTCAGTCTCTATTTTATATTGCAGGACACAAGCTGGGTTGTAACAGTGACATATTAGACATCCTGAAATCCATCCTGAGCTGCCAGAGTGTCTGAATGCATGTGGCTGGGTCTCATTTCAAAACTCATCCAGATATATGTTGGATCTGTTGTTTAACGTGCCACGATGCTGATTTAAGACACTCAGGTAGTCAGAGCAATACACAACTGTGCATTCAGCTCATTTATCTCTGCTGTGTCTTTAATTAAACTGTATAACCGCACAACAGGAGGAGTTATATCCTGAAGTTTCATCAAAAAGTCTTGTTTGGTTTTGCTGCTTCTGACCTTTTGGTTTCATTACTTAAAGTGGTGACTGTGACACAATCTTATTCAATTCATAATTTAAGAAATAAACTTTTCTATCACCACAAACTTGGTGATAGAAAGCTGATAAAGTTTAGTGTTTTTTCTGTATTTTATTACTTTTACTGTTATTTTATTGTTTTTTACTTATTCTTTTCTTTATTTGTTATCTGCTGTAAAGCACTTTGGTACCGAAATGGATTGTTGTAAAGGGCTGTGTAAATAAATTACATTTACATTTATATTTGCATGTGTGTCCCTGGAGCCGGGGCCTTTCTCTACAGGTGGTTGAAGTAAAAATAAAAGTGATGATCACAGCAGCTACAGTCTGTGGCAACTTACTCAGCTTCACTTGTACTGTGAGCACAGTTTGTGAGGTTAAAGCTTTACTTATTTTCTATTTCACTGAGATACCAGATCTTCGTTTGATCTTCTCATGAAGGTTTACATGATTTAAAACTGGAACTCCCAAAATCCAACATATGCTGAGCAATAATATCCTGAACAGGCTGGAAAAAATTCACCAGCACCTCCTCAAATTTCTGGTGGTGTCAAGGATCATGAAGGAGCAAGATGTTGAGGAGGGACATGTTGTTGTTGTTTTTCAGGTTCAGCACCATGGACAGAGGCAGTCAGAGCTTTGAATAATGTTAGAAATTAAGTAATGAAGTTGTTCTCAAATCAGCTGTTCAGGATCTGTGACCACAGACAATTTAGAAGTTTTAAGATTGTTTTGCCTTTAATTTAGTTGTTTTATCATTTTCAGCTTGCAATTAAAAACAAGAAACACTATAAAAACACTGAGAACACACATGTCATGTTTTCACTGGTATGATCTTTCAAAAGATATAATTCTGTTATTTATATCAAGAACAATAGTAACATTTGATGGAGTTAGTGAGCACATTATCGTGTCTCCAGGGTCTCTTAGTGGGAGTTTCAGATGGATGTCTGCAACAGTTCAGGAGTGAGAGGAGTAAACAGGAAGAGATAACACAGTGTGGTATGAGCACAGATGAGGTGAAGATCCTGAAGCTTATCACACCAGTAAGAGTCTCCTCACTGGCAGGTATAACTAAAAGTAATGAATCAACAGGTTTGAAAAACATGGAAAGTAATTGATTTGATTTCTTCTTTAATGCAAAGAGGCAAAAGGCATGTTGATGTAATGATGAGCTCAAGTTCAGTCAATGTGTGTTTTTCATGTTCAGCACCATGGACAGAGACAGTCAGAGCTTTGAATAATGTTAGAAATTAAGCTATTATTAAAATCCTCTGATCAGCTTTTCAGGATCTGTGACTGCAGACAATTTAGAAGTGTTAAGATTGATTTGCCTTTAATTTAGTTGTTTTATTATTTTTCAGCTTCATTAAAAATAAGAAACACTATAAAAACACTGATAACATATGTGATTCGGATGTCTTTTTTGAAGCTTCAGTTGTCTTTTCTGACATTTTTAGATCATTCCACAACTTTGAAAGCTCAAACCTTTTTCTGTTCAATTAACGTCAATTAAAAAAGAAGAAAATGGGCTGATGTGGTGGTTAGCATCGTTGTTAGCATCGTTGTTAGCATAGTGGTTGTCCCTGGAAGTGAATGTGAGTGTGGATGGTTTTATGTCTCGTTTGTCTAGAAAATGGATGGATGGAAAATTGGCAGGTTTTATGGTCAAAAAATGTATTTTATTTTGAATAAGAGCTGATTGCAAAGAGTTTAGATAAAGAATGAGCACATTTAAAACAACTGATCAGCTGAGCTGTCATGTGAATAGTTTTGCTGAAATATCAAAAGAAAACATTAAACTTTATCAGCTTTCTATCACCAAGTTTGTGGTGATAGAAAAGTTCATTTCTTAAATTATGAATTTAATAAAATTGTGTCACAGTCACCACTTTAAGTAATGAAACCAAAAGGTCAGAAGCAGCAAAACCAAACAAGATCTTTTGGTGAAACTTCAGGATATAACTCCTTCTGTTGTGCGGTTATACAGTTTAATTAAAGACACAGCAGAGATAAATAAGCTGAATGCACAGTTGTGGACTGCTCTGACTACCTGAGTGTCTTAAATCAGCATCGTGGCACCTTAAACAACAGATCCAACATATATCTGGATGAGTTTTGAAATGAGACCCAACCACATGCATTCAGACACTCTGGCAGCTCAGGATGGATTTCAGGATGTCTAATATGTCACTGTTACAACCCAGCTTGTGTCCTGCAACATAAAATAGAGACTGACCACAGGTTAAAGAATTAAAAGCTTTATTTTCTTCCAAAAGAAGTGAAAAAAGGTTTATATCAAGAGGGATGATTAAAGAACAAGATTTACAGGTGCAGCCATTAAAAAATAGGACAATTAAACCAACAAACTATCCAAAGACTCCAGCTGCCAGGTCTGAAAAATGTGATCCAATCACAGTGGCCCAGTCTGACAGAAGTAGCAAAATAATCACAAAAGATACACATTCATTAACACAAAGATATAACGTTCTCTCATCACTATTCTTTCTAATCAAACTTAACTTAAACATAAGAGTTAAATGAACACGTCTCTGCAGATGTGATCAGATTTAACAGATGCACCTGATGAAGTGGCTGCTGAATTTATGGAGCTCTGCTGCCGAAGCATGAGTGCAGTTTATCATCTGTGCTTCTCTTCTTTGGTCGATGATTTCCTCTTATGGACCTGAAACAAAATCACAACAAACAGCTGGAAAACAGACACAATTATCAGTTATATGTCAGGGTCGATCTGACATTCTGATTCATCAGCAAACATTTATGGGATCAAATTATCTTGATGTTGAATTTTCTTCAGTGATATTTTGACTTCAAATAAAGCAGGAAGTGGACAATATAGCTCATGTAAATCATAACCCAGTGCACATAAAACCTGTTAATCTTGTGAATTCTCTAAATGAAACCGATATACATTACATTTATCATCTAATAAGATTTAAACAAACGAAACGCATTGAGCTGTTGTGTCTAATAAATAAATACAGAGAAAAAACAGAGATTAGATAAATAGTTCTCAATGAGGTTTGATACCTGTGGTTGGATCTGGATTCATGTTATAGTAGTCAGAGCCGTCCTCTTCTATCCTCCTGATCATCATGTTCTCCTGTTGAAACATTAGCGTAATCACCTTCCTCCTGACCTGAAACAATAAGGTCATTATTGACTTTAATTTTGATCACAATTATTTTATAAGTGAAGCTTCCAGCAGCTCAGTGTTATGGTCAAAGTTTAAACTGTACCATCTGCAGAGGTTTCACGTCCTCTGACTGTTTCATAGACACAAAGATCTCCTGCAGGTCAGAAAAAGTCAAACACAGTTAAATGATTCACCTCATGTCTGTGAAACTGATTTAAACTTAAAGATTTCTTCAGAGGATTTCTTTCTTTATCACGTGTTAATGTCCTGCTTTGGTTTAACTCAACAGTGTTAAAGCTGCAGCAGAGAGAATAAGTCATCCTGGAGAACTGGATGTTATGGATGAAAATATTCTGTCATCATGTGGTTAGAAACTGAGTTTCAGAAGAAGCTGAAAGACTGACCATGGAGGAGAGAGGAGTAAACCTGCTGCTGAGTTTCATCCTGGTTGGCTGTCTGCTCTGTAGCAGAACCTTTTTCAGAATAAAAAGACATTTGCTGTTACATGGTTTTGTGTTGTACATTGTTGTCCTGCTGTTCTAATTTATGTCCTCATGAGGCATCGATGTCCTTCAGTAATGAAAGAATGAAACATCTGATATCAGAAGAAAAAGGTCTCACCTTTGGATCGTCTGTAGAGACACAGCAGGAGCAGGAGAACAATGAATATGATTCCAATAATTGATCTAATGACCATCTGCACAGGAAATGAAGAGCCTTCAGGTCTGGATGCAGCTGCTGTGAGTAATTTAATAAATCAGCACTGATGCACTTAACCATCTGACATCAACTGAAATCATGTTTAAACATGAACAGGTTAGTAGAACAACACATTTATACTGTGAAGGTGTCAGATGATAGAAAACAAATCATTAAAATAATAACTCTCACCTTTAACTGAGATCCAGCTCTGTGGTGCAACCTCCCCTGAATGTTCACACTTGTAGAAACCTTCATCCGACTGTGACACTGCAGAGATCTTCAGCTCCCCTCTGCTGTCACTTTGAAGAAGTGTGTCATTGTGATAGAAAAACACATTGGAAAGTGTATTTTGTTCTCTGCGTCTGCAGCTCAGACCGACAGAATCTCCCTCAGCTACAGGATGGACGGGGCTCACCAGGATAACACCATCATTACCTGTAAAACAGTCAGAGAACATTAAGTTTCTGTCAGAGATCAGCTGCTGCAGACATTTAGACAAAGCTGACTCACACAGTTAAACTGGCTGAAACTTGATCTTGTGTATTTACAAATTGTATGTGTGTTACCACCTTTTAACAAAGATATAACTCTGTCTACAGCGTCATAAATCACACAGTAGTTGTTCTGAACCGTGAAAGCTGACATTAACATTTCAAGCTCTCCTGTAAAATAAGACAACAGCAAACCAAAGTTCACCAAAATAATTATAAATATACAGTTTGTGACTGTGTTCTCTTTGAAAATGTTTACTGTGGAAGTTGTTGATGATGAACTAATTTTACTTTGTTTCAGATCTTTTTTTGTTTTTGTGACATTATTTAATCATAATTTAATCTCACTGCATCTCTTTATATGAAGATCTTTAGGAAGAGCTCTTTGATAACTTAAAACGAGGCATTTGGAAGGAAGCAGATATATTTGATGTTAAATTGTTTTCTGAAGAGATAAACTGAGTAAAATACAAGCTGCAGTCAAACATTTTATACTGATTCATTGTGCTGTTGATTCCTTAAGATAAGAACGGATTTAAGCTAAATTAATAGAGACAGAATTCATTATTTTTCCAGTGAACCTTAAGATCAAACTATGCAGCAGGATCAAGAGACAAATACTCACCAAGACAGTTCCTGTTGTATGTATATGACATGTACAGGTATAGTAAATGATATGTGATGCTTAAATACAAGAAAAGGTGAAAGAAAAAGAACATTTATCATAACATACTCTGCCCAGTTATGTTGACTGCGTTGCTGAACTCTCCTGATCCAGACTCACACCAGTACACAGCGTTATCAGTCCAGTAAGGTTTTATGTTACATGAGGATCCATTTATTGTCCCCCAGTTTGACTCAGAGCAGTATGACAGGAGTCCTGTTTCTGTAATCATCATCACTCTCCACTCAGCAGAATTTCCTTCACAGTTCAGTGACACAGGATCATCTCTGAAGTGTTGAACTCTGTCAGGACTCACTGTGAGAGACGCTGCTGGATGAAGATCTGAAAAACATGTGATGAGATTTCACCAAAGCACAGAGAAATAGAACAAATGCTTCATTACAGATATTAATTTGGTTTATTTTGTTCTTTAGTTCTGAAGATCAGCGCACACATTTCAACACGTTGATCAAACTGTGATTTCCACCTTAAAAACCTTCAGTGTGTTTTAAATGATAAACTAAGTCAATCTAATCAGCCATCTTTCAAACATACAAGTGAACCTTTGAGTTTCCAGTATTTCACTGCTTCACCTGATCAGTGTTTTCTTCTTATTAATGTGTGCTGTTCTTCCATTGGTGGAAAATGAATGTAGCTATCATCAACATGAGTATTGGTTTTAAACATCGTGAAGGTCTCTGATAAAAGAATAGTTGAATTAAAGTGAAAGCATCACTTTCAGAAACAAACTGACCTGCAGACCAGACAAACTCTGTGTTACTGTAATAAGTGTAATACTCTGGGTCTCCTCTCCCAGCTCTACACACATATCCTGCTGTGTGTGTCTGTCCATGAATGATGTAGGAATCATGTTCAATTCCAGTGTTGCTATCAGGCTGCAGCTCATAGCTGTAAGACTTTTTGGACCAATCAGGAACAGCTTTATACCAGTAGAACCTCCATCCTGCAGACGGATGTTCAACCTGACAGCTCAGAGTCACTGAGGCTCCAGGACTCAGCCATGATGGAGACACAGTGAGGACAGGCCGGGGTTCAGCTGCTGGAGAGAGAAAGAACAGATAGAAAAGAAGTCTGTAACCCTGGATTAAAACGCTTTAAATTCATCATTTACATCCAGGACTGATGAGAAACTCAGTGAAATTCTATGAACATTTCACTCAGCTTACAGTATCTCTTTTAAACAGATTTCAAGGTTAACAATGTAACAAAGCCTAACTACAACCCTCTTCCCCGACTGGATGACTGCATCGATAGAGTGGGATCAGCATGCTTTGTCACAAAGCCAGACTTGCTGAAGGGTTATTGGCAGGTGGCCTTTACTAAAAGAGCCTGTGAAGTATCTGCCTTCTTCTGTCAGTATAGACTCATGGCTTTTGGTATGTGACATGTTCCAGCCACCTTTCAGCGTCTCATCAACCAAGTACTGAGAGGTTTTTCTGGGTGTGAGGCTTATTTGGGTGATATAGTCATCAATAGCTCTACTTGTTCTCCACATTTAACCCAACTAAAGGAAGTGTTCCAGCGTTTGGTGGCAGCCAGCCTGACTCTAAACCTTGCTAAATGTCACTTTGGGTGTGCTACTGTCACTTAATAAGACTGTTGAGTGTGGGAAGATGTGTCCAGTTGAGGCTAAAGTAGAGGCCATTGTTCTATTTTGTGTGCCCGCATCTTCTCGAGAGCTTCAGCGCTTTCTGGGAATGGCAGCGTATTATCAGAGTTTCTGTCAGAACTTTGCTGTTATTGCTGCTCATTTAACTAACCTGCTTCGCCTCAAAGTACCATTTGTTTGGTCTGAGTGCCGTCAGACGGCTTTTGTAAGGTTGAAAGCTCTGTTAGTTAGTTCCCCAGTGCAGCACTAAATTTCAAAGAGCCATTTTGGCTTGCTGTGGATGCCAGTGATGCTGGTGCTGGAGCAATCCTCCAAGGCTTAGAGCTCCCTGGTACTTTTCAACAAGGTTGGATGTACTTGAGGGCTAATAATTTTTGTGTTGGAAAAGTGAAGTTAAACCCATAAAACTTCTGCGTAACAAAAACATTGAACTAATGAAGACGCCACTAAATTTCAAAGAGCCATTTTGGCTTGCTGTGGATGCCAGTGATGCTGGTGCTGGTTGGATGTACACCAAAGGAACTATTCCACCATCGAGAAAGAGGCTCCAACTCTTATTCTGGCCTCGGAACACTTTCGGGTGTACATCTCTATAAGTCAGCCTGTAGTTGTGTCTTTTTCCACAACCCTCTTGTCTAACTTGAGCAGGATGAAAAATTCCAACCCGAGACTCATGAGATGGAGCTGGTTTCTGCAGGGCTTTAACCTGGATGTACCATATACTTGAGGCCTAATAATTTTTGTGTTGGAATGCCAGTGAAGTTGTTCACAACTTTCTTATGGGTGGGGGTGTTATGCCCTGCACTGTGCCTCTGAGTTTTCCGTAGGGCTTCAACATCACGTGGAAGAGGACAAAAGGCCGGCCGAGCCACTCATGCTCCAACATGGTGACCTGAGCACTGCTTCTCCAGATGTTTTTTAACTTGTTTAGATAAATCCCCTTTTAAGTTGGACAAGTTGTGAAGAAATGACAATATTCAGTTATTAACATCAAAACATCTTTCAGAGTGTGTGATACAATATCTCTATTGAACAGATTGTCACGCAGAAGTTTTAAGGGTTTAACATAAAGACATTCACAAAGACATTGAACTAATGAAGACGCCATTTAAATGCAAAGTTTTGAAATGGATGAAACATTTTTAACTTACATGATACAGTTACAGTGATGACATCACTCCACTGTGTGAAATGAAACTGGTCCTTTCTGCCCCGGCAGCTGTATTCTCCACTGTCAGTAACTCTGTGTTCACTGGATGTTGGAGGTATATTTAACCTGTTTCGTCTCCATTCATACTCCCACTGAGTTCCTCCACCTCCCTGGATCTCACATCTGGCAGTGACTGTCTCACCTCTGTATATCTTTGGCCAGCTGGGCTGCAGGATCACTGTGGCCTTAATGGAAACTGTTCACATAAAATATACAGTTAGAAGACCAACACACACAGAAAACCAACAGAAATATGCTATGATTCTGTTTTCTTTTATTTGACACATTCATCTATGTGTTTATTTAATAAATCTTTATAAATATTTAAATAACTGTAGTTTATTTGCTTTTTACAGCAACATTTCTCAGTATTTACTGACTTACTGATAAATAAGAACAAATGAATAAACTCACGAGTTTTCTCAATGGTGACTTTCCTGCTTTCTTCTGTGTAGAAACCTGGTTCTCCTCCTCTTCCTCCTCCTCTTCCTCCTCTGCAGTGGTACAGACCTCCCTGTGAGACTTTGACTTTATTGTTTCCTCCGGGCTGAGCTGCAGAATAGGCTGACCCATCTCTGAACCAGTCAAACCTCCATCCATCAGAGCCGTCCACAGAGCAGCTCAGTGCTACACTGCCCCCTGCTGGTATGGTTGTTCTCGGTGCTCTCAGTGTGGCTCTGGGTTTACTTGTTGCTGTTTAAAAATGAATTAATCAGAATGTGACTTGATTCAGTTTGTTTAAATATTACTAACAGACTGTATCACGAGGACACTGAAATAGTTCTTGTTAACAATAAACTAATCATAAAAGTAAATGCAGTTGCACACAAATAAAACCTTCAGTTATTTTTGCCTCTTCCACTTATTTCCCTCAAATGTTTCCCTTCACTGCGTGCTGTCTCCTCTTTCTGTTCTCAAACTAAAATAAATCAGTTCATCACTGAGCTTCCTGCCTGCAGCTGGATCAGTGTTGGATGGAGAAATGTTTCTAAATAAGTAAAACACATCAAAACATGATATTTCATAACGAATTGAGGACAGTTTAACTCACATGAAACATTCAGAGTGAAGCCTTCGCTCCATCCTGTGAAGAGAAAGCCACTTCTACCCCTACATCTGTATTCTCTGCTGTTGGACTCTGTGATGATCCTGTATTCTCTGGATGTTGGAGCATTTGTGTTGGTTGGTATCCATTCATATTCCCACCCTCTGCCATCACCTCCCTGGATCTCACATCTGGCAGTGACTGTCTCACCGCTGAATATCTGAGCCCAGCTGGGCTGCAGGATCACTGTGGCCTTAATGGAAACTATTGACACCAAAAACACAGTTAGGACACAAACAAAAGAGCTGAGAAATAAAACAGAAACACAGGACTGTTTCCAGCTTCAGTTGTTCTGCTTTATGGCAAATTATTAAAGCAGCTGTAATATTTATACAATGAGAGAACTCATCAGGTGTTTAGAGCTTGAAGTGTGTGACTCCAGCACTTTAAAGGACATTTTAACATAACCGCAGGCTGATTTTCTAATAAAACATCTGCAAAGTTTCTGGAGCTTCAGTTTACACACCTCAAAGTCACAATGAAACAAGAACAGATGCAACAATCTGGAGTTAAAATGAAAGCTGTTTTCCCTTCCAACAGAGTTTGTCATCAGCAGTTTCACAGCTGAATGATCTTTAATCTTTTATCCACTGGTTGTGTCTGTAACCTTGTTGTTCTTACACACCAAACTAAAACTTGTTCTTCTTCATGTAGATGAGGTCAAATCCTGGGATTAAATTATTAATTTCATAGTTTTTAATGTGTTCAAAATGGATTTTCTCCTCTTCTCAAATTCCATGATGTTTTATTCCAAATTAAATTTATAAACTCACCAGTTTGATAAATGATGACGGCGTCACTCATAGATGTGACTGAGTTAGTCCCACTTATAACCCCTCTGCAGCTGTATTTGCCTCCCTCTGAGACACTGAAAACTCCATCAATGTAATTATATTTTATGAACTGATCTCCAGATGAGGTACGTCTCCAGAGCTCATATTGTAAGCCTGCAGGATCCTTCACAGAACAGGTCAGCGTCACACTGCCCCCTGCTGGTATGATGTAACTGTCTGCTGTCAGAGTGGGTTTGACTTTAAGTTCTGTAAGTTAGAAAAAACGATGTGAATCGTCTCTTAAACCTTTCACAGACGTCAGCTCAGAACTAAACTGAACACCAGTGAAGACTTTGGACCACATGTCAGAAAGCTCTCTGATCTAATCAATAACATCAAAACACCAAATGAGGGAACAGTTTTTGGATGAATTTTGTTCATCCTTTCAGAAAGCTCCGTTTAAACTGTTTATGAGGCATTTTTTGTTTAATTTCTTCATTTTTATTAGATTTTTCTTTTTTTATCTGGTGAGAGTCCCGATAACAGAATGAAAAATGTCACAAATCCATCTGGACAAAGATAAACGAGAGGATAATTAGCAGATAAATACGGTACTGAATATAAATATGAGACCAAAGCAGAGAGGGAAGTTTATCTGACCTTCAGCATATCCATCGATGGGTGTTCTGAGCACTACAATAAAGATTAAAACTGGGTTAGATTTGTTAACCTGACAGATAATCTAAAGTTAATCAGATGAAAAACACTCTGGGTCAACAACAGAAGAACAAAAAGGAATTAAGTACAGAAAATATTAAAGAAATGATGTTTACCATGATAACTAAATCATAAATGAAACAATCCACATGTAACTTGCATTCTGCTCCTCTAAACTAAAGCAACAGTTTTTCATAGAATCATGTCTGCTCTCCTCAGTCTCTCACAGAAACACAATGAACCAAAGACTCACTGTAATTCTCTCTATTCAGAAACATGTCCTTTAATCTGCCGACAGAAAGGCAGTGATGTACTTACAGAAAAAGCCCAGCACACCGAGCAAAGTGTGCCCCATCCTCACATCCAACCCTGCTGCACAGCCGATCAGAAAGTCGTCTGCTTCACTCGAACAAAACGTATGAAGAAGTTACAACTAATACGTGTGCGAGAACTAAAGCTTTCAAACTTCTGCCCACTATAGCCCTCCTTTGCTTCCTTCCTTTTTACACTTAGCTCAGATAGTTTGGGTAGCAGTTGACAGCAGGCGTTTGATGAGTAATTTCCTGTCCAATACAGAAATAAATGAACTTCTTTAATGTGCAAAGGTCTGATCCTGGTTTATAAAAATATAAAGATTTAACAAGCATAGCAGTAAATGTGGATAAGGAAAGTTTTGTGTGGAAACATGTTCATTTTTGCAGTTCTGCCATTGAGGTTTGCATAAAACATTTTGTCCTTTCTGCTGTTTTTCCTGTTGCATGCTCTTCTGTTGGTGCATGCTCTACCTTAAATATGACATCATTGATACAGTTACTTCCTCACCACCCCCATGCATCTGGCTCTCACACTGCTCTGCTGACCTCTTCTCTCTGTCCCAGACACCTTCACTGTATTCAACCAGCTCTGAGGCCTTTTCATCCATGTCTGCTAAGTTTTGGACTTGTGTTCTTACCAATGTTTTACTTTTAGACGGAAAACTAACAGAAATTAACAAAGGTGCAGGTTTACCAAAATAAAACAGGAAGTAACTAAAACACAAAAATCCAAGAACCATGACAGACAGATATGACCTATAATTATGTTCAAATACATATCCAGCTCTGATAGTCATGAGAGAAACTGTATGTAAAGAATAAAAAACGGAAAACATGCAAAACAACAACAGCAACAAAGAGCTCCAGGCCTCGACACATGTTCCAAACTCCCCACATCCTCGTTCAACTGAGCATCTGCAGGAAGTCCAGAAATAATCCAGAGTCTCCGTTCGATGTGCTGCCAGTGTCTCAGTTTATGTCCTGATGGGTCAGAGCTGCTTTGGTGGAATGAGCGTAAACTGAAGAATATTAGGATGGCTTTGGTGTTGTAGCTGATAGGTCTGTATAGATGCTTAAGATGCATATCAAAGCTAACGGTTAGAGAGATCCTGCATCTCCTAAAACACTGATACATATAAAACTAGAATTACTTGGTTGTTACACACAGTATTTGGCTTCTAAGGCCCAAGAACAAACTGTCAGGCCAGCTCTCCACTTCCTGTTCACACATAAAGATGCACGAGAGCAGCAATTAACACATTCACCACATTCAGTTCAGAGCTATCTGACCTATAATAAACTGTGAAACATGTGACACTTTTTTCTATTCAGTGACTTAATATGATGAATTTAATGTTTTTTTTTATATGATACAGTATATATTAGATTCTATATGTGATATAAATTGGATTTGATCCTATTTTTGCATATAGTCAGAACACGAATGATAGTTTGTTGGATGTACAACAGGAACAGGTCAGTTTTTGTGTCTGAACATAGTGTGAAAACAAAAAGGTGGAAATCCCTCCGTTAGCTCTCCTATAGCTGCAAGTAGCCACATAACAGCAGCTATGAGCTAACAGAGCTATAGCACACGTTCATTCATTCATTCTTCTTAAAGTATTGGTGAAATAAAGACAGATAATGCCTTATTTAGAGGCTGCATCCTCTAAGCCCCGTTCTCTCCGTTATATGGATCCAGTTATCTAAATATCTTCTGAAGGATGCCGACTTTCACCAAACTGTTCTATTATTAACCTTTTGTTTTGTATCCACTGTAAAGTAATAAAGTAAGTTTGAATGTAAACCACAACACAAAATAACCAACAACTTTATTTAGAACATCTGCACACCTGCAGTGGGATGGCATCACGAAAGCAAAGAGCTTCAGACCAGTAAAAACATATTATGGTCTGTTAAATCTCAGAGAGGTGGTCCATAAGTGGGCATCAGCAGCATAAATTCCCCTGTGTCAGCAGCTGTTAGTGCTGGTGTGACTGAGTGAGGACTGATAGCCCGCTTTGGGCCCCTTGATACCAGTTAATTATGGTGTGAATGCCATCATGTCTAAACCACAGCCAGTTTATCTACAAGCTGTTTTCTAAAGGCTGTGTTCAAACGTTCAACCAGTTCCCATAAAGCTGCGTCACAAAGGTTTGTCTTATGATTGGAAAGCTCTTATATTTAAGGCAGGAGCTGAAAACGAGCTGTGAACTAAGATCTGCTGATTGATCAGTACGGACAGGGAACCGTTTACAGCTCAACTTTGAAAGTTATTGTCACAATCTGTGACCTGGTCTTGTCTATGGTTTAATTATTTCTTAGTTCTTTTATTAAATCTATTTAGTGTTTTTGTTGGTGTTTTCTTTGAACTGTGTTAATGAGTTTCCTGTTGTTTGGGTTTAGTTGTTTCTTTCTTCTTAGTTCGTATTTTGTTAGAACTTGTACCTCGTATTGTGTTTTAGGATCTTGTTCTGGTCATTCCTCTCAGTTCCCCCTCAGTTTCCTCTCAGTTTCTCTCAGTTTCCCCTCAGTTTCCTCTCAGTTTCTCTGTTTCCCTCAGTTTCTCTCAGTTTCCCTCAGTTTCTCTCAGTTTCTCTCAGTTTCTCCTCAGTTTCCCCTCAGTTCCCCTGATCCTGGTCCTCAGCTCCACTTACACACCTCTCTCCACTCAATCATTCACAGCTGCAGCCACTTCCTCAGTTGTTCCTCTCAGTATCTATTCAGCCTGTAACAAAGAGTCCCCAGAGCCCGGACCTCAACATTATTGAAGCAGTGTGGGATCATCTGACAGAGAACGGAACAAAAGTCAGCCGACATCCACTTTTTCACAGTACTGCATATATGTTTAATGGTGTTAATTCTAGTTTTCTTTCATTCTATAAATTGGGGTTTATCACAGCGTCATATACTGTAAAGACGGTTGGTGACAATATTCAAACAGACCACAAGGTGGCAGCAAACACCCATAATGATCTGTTTTAGCGACACTATTTTCATGTGACGTCTCTTTCTCAGAGGCTCTTTGAGCTGCAGAAGATAAGATATAAAAAACATTTAAATACATATTCTGCATATTCTGAACGGAGGACATAAAATGGCAGCTGTTTTCTGTCTGTGGTAGAAGGCCCAGAGACACTCTCATGTCTTATTGTCATTCAGAGTACAACACCGCTCCTTGTAAGAGATAAACATTTTAAACTGCATTTTTCCATCCTTGTTTAACATCATTCATCTATTTTTTAAATTAATTACTTCGTCTAAGCCACATATATAAAGTAAATATATATAAAGTAGACCCAGATGGTACAATCTGCAGACAAACTGTCTCTTGGGCTGATGAAAACTCCAACATCCCAGCTGTATTTGAATGTACCACCAGACCCCCTGATGAGCTGTCCGTGGTGCTGAAACACTGAAGCTCCATTGACCAGATGCTGTTTCTTCTCGTGCGATCACGTTTGATCACGTGGGCTTACAGATGTATATCAGAAACAGTCATATTTTCTGAGAAAGCAGCACGAGCACCTGAGAGCTCAAAGTCTCGCTCGTGCTTTGGGCCGACGCGGGGTGGCTCGTGGATGGTGGAAAGCGGCGCGATCACGTCACAGAAAGCGTGAGTCTCCCCTCCCTGACAAAGATCGTTTATGTCTGGAAGATGGAGATTTCACGGGGGAGACAATGTCTGATCCAACGTCTTCCTGAACTTTTAACTGGAATCACAGAAGAAGAGGGAAAAAAACACTTTTAACACCTTTTGAATTTTATGTTTTAAAACCATCAGAATTTAAAGCAGAAGAACTCAGGAGTCCTCACTCTGCCTCGATTTCTAGAAACTAAACAGTTTTTGGGTCATTGTGTTCGAATAGAAGACTCCTTCTTGTTTCTTGATGACATTTCACCTCTCATCCAATAGGTTTCTTCAGTTTCTAACATTATCAGTTGAATTGAAGCCAGTTTGAGCTGAATAAGACTTTCAGATGAGAGGTGAGGAGGTGAGTTCCCAACTACAGCCGCTCTCCCTGAGAACAGGAACTTTCTCATGAACCCAATCAGAGAATTCCCACCTGAGGAACTGGGGTCTAAACTTTTTGGGGGAATCATTTTACACTTAAAGTCCTCATGAACCTATGTCCCAGTATTTTACCAGGAATGTTTCAAATGTTTCCAAGATGTTGGCAGCTTCAAATAGAGATTTACTGTAGAAATGTCTCAGAGAGTTTCATTTAAGTTGCTTTGTGGCGGGTGTCAGATATGTTAAATGTTTCATTATTAACCGAAGGAAAAAAGCTAAGGAAAGTTCCTGAAAATAAACAAGTTATTTGCATTATGAATCATGTTGTGAAAGCTACAACAGCAATGCTCTGGTTGTGTGTCAGTCAGGGGCCATTTTCTCAGCAGTATTAGTAATATGACTCATTCATGTTCAACCCTTTTAAAATGTAGCATTGAAACATATTTTCCATGTACTTTGACTTAAATGTGCTTACCCATCTCAGTAGCTTGTAAATCTCCGTTGCAGTGATCCAGCTTGTCATTAGACGATCTTTGTCCCTCCGCCTCTTTCTCAGAGTCAGACTGAAAATAGATCCAGCTGGGTTTTGGTCTGGCAATCATCGCCTCCCGTTTCCAGCAGTTTCATCAAAATAAACGGACTCTATCGACGCCTGGTGACTGTTAACCGGAGGATTTACAGCCACATTTGTAGGCTCGAGCCCGATTCTTGTCCGAAACCACCAGTTTGAGTGAAATTCTTCTATTCATTCATCTTTATTTTGCCTGTTTGTTGTTGCCTCCGCAACCGAAGAGATGTCCGTCGCGGGGTTTAAAAAGCAGTTCCATAAAGCCACCCAGGTAAGAAAACATCCTGTCTCATTATTTTGCCTTTTTAAGATGTTTTTATCTGACATGTTGGAGTTTAATTCTTTGTTTTTTTTAAAAAAAAGAAAACCTGTGATGCGTTCACTTGTAGGGAAAATTCACGTGAAACCCCAGATTCACGGTTTTAATTTTTAAAGCAGATCATTTTATGCCAGTTTAAAGCTCTGGGTTTGGTGTTAGGATATCTTTACTGATGCATCTGTTTCTGGGTGTGAGAATATTCTTATATCTTTACATTTAAATCGCGCTGTGGAGCATAAATGAGGTTTCTGGTGAAATATTTCGATATTTGAAAAGCAGGGTATACCCCCTCTGTACCGCACAGGTTCGGAGGGAATATTATGTAACACTATATGAGCTGGAAGTCTGCAGAGCTGATTGGCTGTTGCCACACGCAACAGGGAATTCCCTCCACCCGCCTCCACATTCCTCCACCATCCCTCCATCTTCCCTTCCCATATATCTGAACATCTCTCTTTCCTCTTTCCATCCCTCTCATCCATCACTTAGTGTTCTTTCCCATCTTTCCATCTTCATCTCTAACATTTCTTCCCTCCCTCTTTCTGTCCATCTTTTCTTTCTCCTTCCACCAAGTTTTCTTCTACCTGTTGTTGGTCATCCCATCATTTTCTTTTATGATGAAATGTCTCCACATCCCTCCACCTCTTCTTTTATCTGTCCATCATTCTTCTCAGTCTTAAACCATCCATCTGTCACTGTTCCTTCCATCATTTCTTCTTTTTTGGTGCTTCTATGTCTCCATCTTTTCTTGTTCATGTCTTTTCGTCCACCCATTCTCTCTTTTTCCCTGACTTTACTCCATCAGTGTTTACTCTAACTAGTCTTTCTTTCTTTTCTCCTTTTTCTTTACTTCCACCCATTCTTTCCTCTGTTTCTCATCCCTCCATCATCCACCGGTCCAACATCCCTTCATCACCTCTCAACTTCCCTCCACCTTCTTTTATACTTCCCCTCCATCCTTCCATCTTCTTCTCTATCTCCTCTGAACATCCCTTCATTCTCCATTCTTCCTGCAACATAAAACTAGTTCATCATTACTTCTGCCATTTTTCACTTTCTTCCATACCTCCATCTTCTTTAGCTGGTTCTTTGCATCACTCCATCCCTCCCCTGTCTGTCTTTTCATCCCTCCATCCTTTATCCTAATTTTCCTCTGTATTCTTGACATCATCATCCAGCAGTATTCATCCCTCTATCACCCAGTCCTCCATCACCTCCCATCCTCTCATCTTTCATCTAAACATCCCTCCATCCATTTTATTCTTTAATTTCTTACATCCCTCCTTCGTTTCCTTTCCTGTTACGTCACCGTTGATCTTTAACATCCACCCATCACCACCCTGTTTCATCATCCCACATTTCATCTCTTTTACATCCCTTCTTCACCCTTCTGAACCTTCCTCTCACTCTCATCATCCCTCCATCTTTGCATGATTTGATTTACTCCTCCCTTCATCAGCCTGTTTGTCCTTTAATTCATCTTCCTTTCCTCCTGTCACCCTCCATCTATCCTTTTTTGTTTCTTTAAACGATCATTTCTCCTTTTTCCTTTAAGTCATCCCTTCAGAGTGCCTCCTCCCTCGCTCATTCCTGTCTGTCTTCTCTGGAAACATCCTCCACCTTCCATCCCTCCACACTGTCTTTATCCTGCTCTGTCCATCCTTCACCTTTAACATAGGTCTCTTCTTTTTGCTCTCTTCTTTCCATCCTTCCATCATCCCCCCTTTCAACCTGTGGAGCATTCTTCCATCCCTGAAGCTGAATCTTCAGCCTTTCTTAAAGCTGTGCTGTAATGTCACTGATGGCGTCAGCAGGTGTTGACGACCTCTTGCATTCGGATGTGATCAACGAGGATTCCTCTGACCCGTCGGCCCGTTTGCTGCTTGTTGATGTTTGAGCCTGAATGTTCAGACGAAGTCTGACTTTAGAGGCGTATCCTGAGTTTGGTCACGATGTTTTCATGGATGTATCTGGCTCTGTATCTCCCTGTATACGTGATAATGATCAGTTCCATTGATCGCTACATGCTGCACCACAAACCAGCCATTTTGAAGTAGTCCGCCTGACCCTGTTCCCGCTAACATTTAGTTAAATAGCCTTTGGCTTAACCTGAAGGCCTCTGCTGGGCTCCTTTAAACAGGTGGATGCTGATGGTTTGTCTCTGTAGATTAATTGAGATTCACAAAGGAAGTTATTGAAAAACTGTTGCTGAGAGCGGCGGTGAGTTCAATGGGGTGAAGCTGGCAGGAAAAACAAACGACGTGCACTGAGCACAGATTTCTAACTCGTCCTCACAACCAAAAAGCTCATTTCTTTTAAGATCTCTGACGCAAAAAACAAGTTCCTGCCTTTGAAAAGTACTGCCGGATCCCTCGTTCATTACAGCTCAACATCTTCTGCTTTTTTAAGGCACGCGGTGGTAAACGTGCACGTTCCAGCTCCCATGGGTGCACACTGCTGGGAGAATTTCACCATGAAAGGAAACCCTGAACTTTGACAAAAAATACTAAAATATGTGTTTACCTCTTCTTTTCTTTCCCTCTGGGTGATAATACAGCATTTTACCACTTAACATAAGCAAGAAAGCATGATATGAGACCTTTAAAGATTAAAAGCAACTATTAATGAAGGTCCATCTCCTCAAAATATTCACTAAATAACCAATAAGCTTAAAAAGTTTACAGCAGTTCTCTCCAGCAAAGGTATGAAATGGTGTTCAGACTGTAACATTATCCTTCTTACGAGTCTGTAGGTCACTTTTGTTTGTTTTGTATATTTCAGCTCATAAAATACACCTGAGATTGAGGGAAATATCATTAGTTTGGCTTAAGAATCTAAATATACGCCACTAATGATGCCTGAGAAATGAGATTGTCTGAACCAACCTGGTTTCCCATCTGTTGCTGAGACATTTTCAACCTTCTCCGGCTGCTTCAGAGAAGCAGTCTCCGTGTTCAGAAACAAACAAATCAATGAGAATGTTACTTATTCCACACGTTCCAGCAATAATCTGAGCCTGAGTACTGGTCTAATGTCATTAAAAAGTGCCAAATTAGTCCAGTCAATATGAGCACCTGGAGGAAAGAATCCATCACCCTCGTGTCCCGGCTGTCATCAGGACAAAGTCCTGCACATTTCTTACATTAGTCAGCCGACGAGGTGCCGATAAAGAGGAGAGATGATGTTTATTGATCGCTGAGGGGGAAACTGGGTCACTGCAGCGGAGACGGAGAGTGTCCTGAAGGTCCAGACAGGACAGCGTGAGCCGTATCCTGCCCTAATGAAGCAATTCGATTCATTTTTAATGTAGCACAGTCCACACGAGAAAGATAAACGGTGCCAATTAAATATTTAATGGAGGACTTTTCAAATTTGTTATGGATTTAGTTTATTTGACATTTTATTGTTTATGTTTTTCATGCAAAATTCATTTATCTGTTAGAAAAGGAGCCACACGGTTGTTTTTAACCGTTTTTCTGCTCGTACTTTAGCTGTTAGCAGGTGTAGACGCTTCGCTAACTGATGATTTCCACATAAAAACATTGTTTACGCCACAGCAAGACACGACAATGAGAAAAAAAAGACGTGAACCCCACACACTCATCAGAGAAGGAAATCTGCTTCATTTGGTGGAATCATTAACAGGACAAAAACAGGTGGTCGGCCATTTAAAATGTGAGATATAAATCAAATTGACTTTATCTGAAACTGGCTGGAGCTGGCCAAAGGGCAGCAAATGTAAGACACAACAATAAGTGCAAAAGAAGAAAAGATAAATAGAATTCTGAATAAAAACCCAATAAACCTGAAGGGATGGTGACATGATGGGTCTTTAAAAGTGGAGGCAGCTGTGAGAGTTCAAAGAAACGGTCTGATAAGAGAAAAGGAAGAGCATCAGCTCAAAGAAAGACAACATCTGGCCTGTTTCCTGCCACACAACAGCAGCCTTTAGCAGTGAGCCACCTGTCACCTGGTGGCGCTAAATCAATCTGTAAATAATAGTTTTTTTAGAAAAGTCTGAAACTATTTAAAAATAAACAAGAATATCTTTTAAAATGTTGTTGCCGTCACGCCAAGGGGAAACTTTTGTTTTATTCACCTTATTTTAATTTATTCGTCTTTATTTGCTCTAATAAAATGTGAAAGCCGGGCCTGGAGGATGTATAAGCCTTCTAAATCTTTTAAATACCAGCTCGAGTGCAGGAGAAGGTCTACGAGTCGCAAATAAGAATCAAAACCCCTTTAGAATAAAGCACTGAAGTTTAAAGGAGCATTCTGTTGTTTTATTTTGAACAAATTCAAGGAAAAGTACAAAAAAAAACAGAAACGTTTGACTTAAATACTTCTAGTTACTCTTTAAACCTTTAAAATGACTCATAAATACGCATAAAAACACGAGGAATGATGCATCCGTGTTTCCCAGGTGGATTAATCCACATTTGATGTGTGTGTTTGGTGCTGCAGGATGGTGTGTTTGTGTGAGAGTTTTAAATAAACCGTCATCATGAGCCAACACGTCCCGCAGAGCAACAGTGTGGTCCTCTAACATGTTTTCAGACAATAGATCAGAGTGATCCAAACCCAGACTCTGTGGCTTCTCCTTTCAGTGAGAGATGGACCTACATCAGCAGCAGACTCCTGTCACACAGGAGCGGGAGGAGTAAGAACCACGAATCACATGTCTGATGTGAGGTGGGACGTCAGCAGTGTGAGGGAAGGAAGCGAAGCCCCAAAATAGATCTGTGAATCAGCAGCAGACGTTATCTGAAAGAACGGCGGGCGGAACGAGGCATCACAGGCCCGTAACTCTGGAAACCAGCAGCTGCAGACGCAGCCCACGTGTGAATCTGTCCCTTTGTACACGACTCTCTGTGTGAACCTGATTCGTGGTCGTCTCCCTGCTGCTGATGAGCCTGTACACGCCGGCAGCTGTGAGCCACTTGGTCCACATGGTTTATTCATGGTCGTGCAAACAAACGCAAGCACAAAGCAGAGGGACGCGTGTGGGAGCTGCAGGGTGGATGTGGAGCTGCAGAGGTGGCGGCTAATTACCCGTGATTGCACCTTCGAGCTTTACAAAGTAATTACAGGTTAAGAAGTAAAACACTGTAATGCACTGAACTAAAGTGCACGCTTTATTATTGTGAAGTTAGGATTCACGTTTGTCCTCCGCACAGAGCTTCTGTCGGAGCTTTTTTAACCAGCTGTGGTCACAGTCTGCCTTTGGTTGTTTTCGGCTCATGAAACCGTGAAATATTACGACAGTAGCTGCATTACAAACAGTTCTGTGAGCTGTAAACCTGAGCGGGACCTCATATGTTTGATTTTTGTCCGCTTCTCTGATCAGGTAGTTTCTGTGGATGCGAGCCGTGCACGTAGACATGAACGTGTACATCATGCAGCTCGCTGGTACTCCACCCTGCCGAGATCACATCACGAGATATCTTGAATTAAAACTGTCAATAGACTTGTGTTACAACCTCAAAAGATGAATATATCTGAGCTTTGAAGAGGCTTTATTATCCCTGTGAGGATACGAGTTCTTCCATATGAGACCAGTCAGGAGACAAAGCTCTCCTGATGTTTTCTAACATGTGGAATCAGACAAATAACATTTAATGTCTGATTGTTTACCATCAGCCGCTGATAATCGGATTAATCAGTATTGAATGTTTCAGAAGCACATTTCTGATCATAATGTATCGTCATTACACTCAATATGAAAACATCAGCGACACAATGCTGCTGCGTTGAGCTTCAGTAGCTCTAAGAGATGCTTCCCACGTGCACACAGAAAGTGACGCTCTGCTCACTGACTCATCACATGACCACACGAAGCTGGATTTCTGAAGATCAACAAACACAAACTGAGCTCCGAACAGTCGACAGAGTTGGACAGATCCACCTCACAGTGGTGTAGATTTAACCAGTCAAACCAGTCAAACCAGTAACAACTGCATTCACTTCAGGTTGAAAGCTGGGAGATGCAGAAATCCACAACTTCTTGTTGGATCTCTCGGTGATGGAAGCTCTGAGGAGCGGGAACATTAAAACTTGATATCAACTTGTTGCCTGCTGAGACTTGAATCTGGGACACATCCCAGCATGAAAAAGTGTGTCTGTGTTTCATACATGTGCCTCTCCGAGACTCACGCTTTACCGGATGGGCAATAAAGGCCAGAGCTGAGCAGGATGGGGGGGGGGGCAGCGTGAAGCCAACTGGCCAGTCACAGTGCCATCGACAAAGATGGCCGCCAGCAAGAGCCAGAAATGGGACACCTTGATCCAGCAGGCTGAATAAAACATGAGAAAACCAGAGTGAGATCAGATCGATGTCCAGATACACTGACATCAAAAGGGATAGAGTAAAGAGGATGAAGAAGAAGAAGGAGAGAAGATGGAGGAGTACACAGGAGGATGTTCCAGTGGCTAAAAAGAGGAGGAGAAATGATTGAACCGAACAGCTGAGAACCAGGCCTTTAATCTCCTGCTTTCTCTTACTGTCTGCTGTAATTTGGTTTAATTTGGTCAACGATTCCTCCCAGTCGGTGTCTTCTTCTGCCGTTTTAGATTCCAGATTTATTCCTACTGATAATGAAGCCACGAAGAAGTGCAAGCAGTCATTATTTTCATTTTAACCGATGAATAAAACACATTCAGACACCTTTTGAGACTAAATAAGCTGTGATGAGGTGGACTGGACTTTGGGCACCGTACAGCTGGATGTCATTTACTTTGAACTAATGTCAGGTGTTCCATGTGGAATATTTGTCCTGGAAGAAAACACTGCAAACAAGAAGCATTTGAAAAAGTACAAAACCTGATTATTTTTATGTGTTTATCACATTGTTATGAGTTGATTACTCTAAAAATCTAAAAATAAATACAAGTAATGAAAACAGCAGCTGATATTCATGTGATAACAAATTAATTTGTCATGTTTTCTCCATAGAACAGACTTTTGTTTTCTCAAGATCAAGAAATATATATCTACCTGTTATCATAAAAGACTAGTTTTCATTTCTCAGGATCACAGGGTTTGAAAGAGCGTTAACGCCTGATTTAAACGTTCATTATCGCTGTCATGACTGTTTCAAAGGCTCTACGAGGCATTCGTGTGTAATTCGAATTAGTAAATATCTGCTTTAGGGCACAGACAGCGGCGTCTTTGGACATAGAGTTTAACTAACTCAACTTCAGCCAGCAGCTGCTTCTCTGGCCCGAATTAACTAGATATTTCTAAATAAAACCCAAAACAAGCCTGGTTATTTGGAGATATTAACACAAGTAACCCATCATCACTACAAAATGAGCTTCGTTATGTCGAGATCATGAGATAATCTTCTTTTTTTTCTCAAGCATGGCCCGTCTGGGCTTCCGTACCTGAAGGGCGTTTCTGGTGAAGTGACTTTCAGGTAAACAGCAGCTGGTGAAATGTTAATGAGCAACATATCTGCAGGATGTTAAATGATGAGTGAAACAGCAGTTTGTCTGTTGAAGGTTCACTTTTCATTCCTCAGAAACAATCAGCTGATATTTAGCAGCTGATTTGTTGATATTTAGGTTCAGACTGTAAGATTTTATCGCTCCTGCTGGGTTTAGTCAGTTATTACCTGTAGCTTACGACTGCAAAGTTCACGCCGATGATATCAGTGAGTTTACTAAGTGTTTCCATTACAGTACAAACATGCTACTATTCTGATAACCACAGAGTCGTTTTTCAAAGTGGAATAGCATGAATCAGGATGTATATACAGAGAATGTGTTTTTTAAAAGGCGATCATCAGCAGCTGAAGCAGCGCTTCTGAACCAGGTTTAGCCTTTTACCAACAGGGCTGATGATTTATCATCATGACGAATGAAAGCGTCGGTGCTGTGACCGGATGTTGTAACTCTGGAGGTTGGGAGAGCAATGTGCCAGAATGCTGGTCATTAAGGGACATTAACGCTGTACAAATGGTGCTCTTTAGTTCTAACCACGACGTCTCTAACTCCATGTTTCCGTGTTATGAACCCACACAGGAAGTGATCACGTGTCACAAAGGCAACCAGCAAACTGGTGTCCATGAAGGTGACTAACCAACCAATCCCATTGCCTTGAATGGAAACAGGAAGTAACAAACTGGGTCTCAGTAAAGGGTTCTTGAGCCCCCATAAGTGTAAAAAACAGTTGTTGAACGTCGGTCTCGAACACGTGAAGATTGTTACATGAGTTATTGCTGCTGAAGCTGGTTTCACAAGCTGTAAAATCATGGTTTGGACTCAGTTTTTCTGTGCAGTTACTGCGTTTTGACTTTGTTTTTGATAAATAAGCAATAAAACATGGTTACATGTCGTAAGTTGCTGTTCATCTAAGGCTGTATTTACCTCAGTTTAAGACCTCTTAAGAACCAGATGTGTGTGTGTGACACATTAGGTGGGAGATCAGGCTCATTGGAGCTATTTAAAGCTTATATAAAGCTCCCTGCACTGCCACAGTTGTTTTCATCATCAGATTCAAGCTCATAAAGGCTGCTTTTGGATGTGATTACATGTGATTTTACTGCTCCTCAGTGTTGTGTTCCTGGGCTTTGTTTGTGTTGACCATGAACATACTGTTTTAATTTCAAAACTGATGCGTAAAGAAAAGGGAGAGGAACCACACAAGCGAGAACTGAACTGATGTGAAGAGGAACGACGAACTGAGGGATGAAAAGAGGGAAAATAATTTGCTCAATTATCAGATTTACATATCACATCATTTTTAATTAGAAGAAGAAGCAGTAATGAGGTGGAAATGGATGTAATTCTGTCTGGTTTTCTGTTTCTGTCTGACCAAACGCGCCTCTCTCGGTTCGAGGGACAGTGTTGTCGTGGCAACCTGACACGTGTGAAGAGAAAGCAGGCATGATGCCAGCACACACGCGCACACCCAGGCTGCGCTCTGGTTGGCTCGCTCAATAATTGATCGCCCTTGAGGGCATCACATGTGACGGAGAAGCAGAGGAAGCGAGGCCCGAGCGTCTCCAAGCGTCTCCGAGATCCAGCCTCTGGTTTCAGGTGGATTAAGCGCATCGACGGCCTTTGACCTCCTGTCTTTGCAACATGAGCCGTCAGATGCTAAAGGAATTCAGTTTGAAATCAATGACAGCTTGAAGATGATCACTGAGACAGAGCTCATGCTGGAGGCTGAAAGAATCTGATTGGCTGAGATGAACCTCTGGGGAAAGGATGATGTCACGCAGCAGGCGTTTGGCTGCCTTCGGCGTCATGTAGAATACTCGGTTTATTTCTGATGTTAATATGTATTATAGCATAAAAACTGGCTTAAAGCTGCTGTAATCAACCCTCTGATAACAAAGGGCATGTATGTGTTTCTATTTGTTGACATTAAACATTAAAAAGCAGTTTAGGAACTAAAACGATCCCCAAGTGTCGTCATGTTTGAGTTGTCACTAAAATCTTATTTAATGTTCAGGCTCTGACACTGTGGTTAATATACGGTAGTTGTTATCATTCATATTGAAACATCTGGAGACAGAAATTACACCAACACAGCATTATTTTGTATGAATTATCATTATTATTACAGTTAATTTGACTTTTAGGCCTTACAACCTCCTGATAATGCTGTTCTATTAAACTATTTTGGGGAAAAAATGGTATTTTTATTGTTGATCACATTTTTGTTTTACTCCTGACGACATTTGACAGTCACTGTTTTAATTACACTACAACCAGCAGATTTGGTGCTCCGCTGGGCTGTTTTTGTTGTAGTTTCCAGTAGAAAGGCAACAAGTGAACTACAGCAGGGCATCACAGCAACAACAGCATCCTAAAGACCAGCGGCTGTGTTTCCATCATGTCTTCCCTGGTTTATTTGATACCTCTGTCAACTAGTGCAAATGAGAAAGAGCTCACAGGAGTTAATTACTCTAATTGGGACCAATAGCAAAATGTCAAGCCTAATATTATATTATATACTTTGTTTCTAAGTGCTGCCAGTTGACAAACAAGCTTTGCTTTCACATGGACTAAATACAAATTATTTAAAGTATCACACCCGTACAGCCAATGCTAACATAAGTTTAATAAGCGATAAAAGACTTTTCTTAAATAATTTGGCTTTTTTTGGGGCTCTTTGACTCTTACTACAGTTGTCATAAATAACAACCTCCATCTGAACCCTGCACATGAACAGCTATACATGTGAATTTGTTGCAATGCTGAAGAGACAAAAAACATGTCCAGAAACTACAAAATACGGCAAGAGGCAAGGTAACGCGAATAAAGCTGCATCTGTGGGGGTAGTTTAGGATTAGTTTCGGATTTGAATGAAGCGAAGAACCTTTTGAAAGCCTACAAAAAGGATTTTCATTCATTTAAACCTGCCCATCAGCAACTTCACCGACGGAGCCGAGCAAAAACTCTGTTCTACTTACTGAAGATACCTCTGCATCTGTCTGACATCCTGTTTTTTTTCTCTCTGCAGCAGTAGAATCCAGCCTGATGTTTATTCTTTTCTTACACTTCATCTCTTCTTCCTGCCCTGGGTCTAGTTGTTGTCTTTACACACTTTATTTTCTTTTTTACTTTCATGATTATGGCGACAGCGGGTTGTTTTTCTTGTTGCTGGTGCGTGACATGATACCATAAAGCATAATGGTGTCACTCCAGGCAGGAAATCAATGCTTTGAACTCTGGTATCTCAGCCTCTGAGCGCCCCAGGGCAGTTTTAAGCCAGGAATCTGCATAAAAAAAGGTTGATGCACAACAATATGTACCAGAAACGCCTCTGTACTGTTGCTTTATGTCCCCATGAAATCAAATTTGATGTTTACATGTTTTTATATTGACATATTGTGCCAGTTTTAACAATGTGACATAATTTTTGAGCTCTTATAGAGATGTACCAACATACCTGTTCATGGTTAAGCACAACGGCTCTTCTCTGTCCACTTTTTTAATAATCTCTTTGGATGGATGGAGAGTGACCAAGTTTTCAAACAGAAACTGACCGTCTCTGACAAAACTGTGGACCTATATCAGTTTAAACCCCTGAACACAAAGGAGCTTCGAGAGAGATTCAGCGATCAAAGCTTTAAAAGAATGTCGGTGAAGGGTTAGCTTCTGTGTGTTTGTACATTGGCTAAGGACACGTTGTCATGCTGGCTGTAGCTGATATGATTTTATATTGTATGGTGTGTTTACAAATGTTACCTGTCATCAAACCTGGGCATATGTTGTGTAATTTAATGCAGTAATGAAGCTATTCCTCCAGTAAAACCAGAGGGAAACAGTTTAGCAGTGTAGCTGTAAGTTAGCATCAAATGCTAGTAAATGATGCAACAATGCTTTGTGATCAACGGTAATGGAACAAGCCAGAGATGTGCACAGCTGCATGTGAACCGTTAATTACAGCGTTTAAACATCTTGTATATTGTTGGAACTGATCCTTTTTGTGGCTGAGTTTCTTCAGTCCAGCATTGAACTGGACCAAGTTGTTATAACAGATAAAAAGTGTTTGCTGCACATTCACAGTCTTTAGCTAACTCTGCTGGAACATTAGCCTTTGTTGTATTTTGACAGTCCACTGTGCCTGAGTGAAAACTACCAGTTAGAGCCAGTAGGAGTCAGTCAGCTCCACTTCTATAGTTGCTTTTCTTACTAATCTGTGTACCTCTGCAGAGAGGGAGGAGCTTAAGACAAGCTGAAGCACAGGAGAGAGGGAGGAGGAGCGGCCTCCATGATGCATTTGTTTAAATCTTCAAATCCTCCTTCTACGTAAAGTTCTGTTTTGAATATAATATTTTCAAGCTTCACAAACTTTTTGTGGCTGATTTCCAAGGTCAATTTTCTGCAGCCTCACTGGCCAAAACAATAGCAGCCACCTCTGCATGTTAATGATTTTCCTCTCAGAGCTCTGACCTAAAGTAAACTGACATGTTGGTGCTCTGATCGCCTATAAATGTATCAGAGAGGCTGTGTGTGTTGTTGTGTGTGTCGAGTCTGAAAGCAAACTGGTTGAAGTGCCTTGAGACTATACATCCTCTCGAGAAGGAAAATCGATCCATGGCTGAGGAGTTATATTAATGCTGATTTACTGCGTTCAATTATAAAAGGCAGGTTCACTCTTCTATGCTTGTAGCACTTTCAGAGCCACATGTGATGTGTTTCTCTGATAAACTGATACATTTCCTGTGTCTACAGTCAGTGCAGTAATCACACTAATCCCAATAATGTGTTTGTGGTTATTACATCCTGTTATTGCTATTTTTTTACGTTTAGCATGAACATATGAGGCATTTCCTGCATTTATTTGTGAATTTTTTCTCATAAAGTGCTTCGATTCTGGACAAACAAAAGCTTTTGAGCCTCTATCAGCGCTGAATGTTGTTCTCCTTTTGATGCCGCTGTGGCTACATAACTGAACATAGCAGCCAGCATACTGTAAAACCAGTTTGACCTTTTTAAATATAACAGGCATCTTTGTTTAAACAGATGTACAAGAGATTTACTTATTAAACTTCTCTTGAGACCCGTAATTGGACACATGTTGACAGTCATGTCAACTTCATGCTCTGGTTCTGCTTTTAATGGCACAAAATCTAGTTTCTCGCCATCTGCAGAGCAAACAATTCAATAACAACAAAGTTTTATTGCATCCGAGGTGCTGCAGCATCATGTTACCGTGGCGATAAATGCAACAGAGCCAGTTCTGTATCATCAGACATTGAAACTATGAGACGACACCGCCACCATCAGGTCAATCTGGATCTTCAGATAGATCCAGATATCAGAAAAGTTGTTTTCTGCCACCTTCTGAAGACGTACCGAACAGCTCCTGTGCCACATCATTAGCCGTTGACTCTGTTTTACCTCCATAAAACAGATAACAGTTAACTGTCTGTGTAAAGGCTGCTTTCGGTATCATTAGCTGTCTGTTTTGCCCCATCAATCCTCTCGGCTCGAGCAGACAAGCTTCTCATATTCTGAATAAAGTGAAGTCAGTATTTATCGGTCCAATGGAAGCCATAGAAATAACTCCTAAAGTATATTAGAAACTCAAGGCTGCAAGTGCACTTTTTAAAGATGGAAGCAACAGCACAAAAACATTAAAAAGAAGCTAGCTACTGGATAAAATAGATTGGAAAAGTATTTAATTAACTGTTAGATTAATTGTTGCCTAATTCAAAAGTAAATCAAGGATTAAACTGGTTATGTTGGTAACCAGTGATTTCTGCGATTCTGGCTCTATTTAGTTGTTATTATGATTATTTTTGATAATTTACCGCCATCTTGTTTGGTGTTGTTCCGGGCTTTATGCTAAGCTAACTCCTGGGTTGTTTCAACAGACATCCAACCTTTAAAACTGAACTACTGAGTGTTTCACAACAACATCAATTAAAGATGATTTAGTTAGAATATTTAGAAACATAATGATAAATATGTACTGCACTTTAAATGATGAAATTATACTTGCAGCATTCTCTGAATTAATAAATTAGCTTTAGCTCATATACATTTGTTGAATGTATGAGTGAAAATTTGAAGCTTTTTGGAAGCTAAATCAGATCTTATGAATCTGACATTTCTTGATGAACAAATATCAGTTATTCTATCAGTTATTCTAAAACTGTGATTGAAATTAAAGTATAATATCATATAATGTTGTATAATGTTTTGGAGATTAAAAAAACCCACAAGTCTTCATCGGCACACAACCTTGAAGATCATTTGCTGTACCTTTGAATGCAGCCCATCAGGATTTAAACAGCGACCCTACAGGTGGCAGAAGGTATTGCACATCTCAGAACTAATGGTGGATTTTATTGGCAAATGTTTCCTTTAAGAAGCCATAAAGTCCTCCTGAGGAGGCAGAAGGGGGTCAGAAGGACCAAGATATGACGAGGTTCAGGGTGTAGCAGCACACCTGTGGACTAAAACACTTTCATTACTTCCTCATAAGGTTATTCTTTCTGCTCTACAGCTGCATATTCCCAGTTATCCATCTGTGGCAGTAAGTGAAGCCAGCTGTTACCTGCTCAGAAAAACACTTTTCGGGGTCGCTTCTGCTTTCAAATCCAACACTTGGTTGGTGGCTCATCAATTTGGCCGTATGACCCTGTTATTGTACATACTAATGAAATCAGTGTGAAATAACACTGAGATTATGTTTCTTTTAATGTCAAAGTTTGTGTTATCGGATTTAATATTCGTTTTACGGCTGGTGAATCGTGACTCCAGCATCCTGTCAGAGTGAAGGAGCTGCAATCTGCTGCAATGTGCCTCATGGGCTCCATGATGTGAATACAAATGAATGGAGAAATGGCTCCTATACACTTTGAATGTCTTTATTGTTGACTTGTGCTCTATGAATGGATGGTTTTACTTCAAATATGATTTTTTTTCTTCTTGTTCTTTTTCTCACTTTGAGTTTCCTTGTGGTGTTTACTTTTTCTAATCTTAGGATTATCTCATATTTTAAGGCTCGTAAATACATATTGACAACATCAGATGTGGTGTTTAATGTCTTTCAGAGTCAGTTGTCGGGTTTCTATGTTTTTTTTTACTTAAATAAGACTTGAATAAGAAAAGGTGAATGGATGGAAACAATTTAAATCAAAATGCGCTTCAACTAACGTGCAAAGAGGTCAATACGCTTACTTTAGGTGCTTTTTACCTGTTTTGAAGACTTGATGCACAGTAAGGGGGAATAGAGCCGTCTTTTTGCCCTTTTCCACTGGTACCTACTCGACTCGACTTGGTTTTCGGTCTGTCGTACCCGGTTCCAGGTCTGGGTTCAAAGCGAGCTGAGTCTACAGACTGATATTCACTGATTGGCCAGGGAGTGACGTCACTGGATGACTTAAAAACTGTGCTATTTTCTTGTTTCTGTGATCGTCGGCGGGGAAAATGGCCCCACGTAAACAAACACCGACGACGAGGTGCAGACGTTTCTGCGCCTGGAGGCTGACGAGAGAGTCATGTGAGAGCCAGACGTGGCGTCATAGACCTTCAGGCCGCCTTGCTGTAATGGCCCCGCCCACATTGAGGTGGTACTCAGTTGTAATGGAAAATTACCTTTTGGGAATCATCATCTGTTTCTGAACTGGCTAAGAAATAAACAACCAATCTTCCCCAGATGTGAACATCATTTGTGAAGAAGAGCTCTGACTAAAAGTGGAACTTAGTGCAGTTTAAACTCTTTTTGCTGCAAAATAAATAGGATTAATGACTGAAGTTGGTTTCATTTCAACCAAAGCGGCTCTGTTTCATTGCCCGTTCCAAACCGAGAACCAGTTTAATTTACCAAAGCACAAAAGTTTGAATAATAATGTTTAAGCTGGCTGGCTTTGATCAGTTTTGGCTTTTTGACTGTGGATAAGTGGTTCAAACTATTACAAATAGAGGGGAAAAAAACAAAAAACAGGCATTTTACATTAATCTAAGCCTTCTGAAACCTTAAGGTTTTATTTTTTTACTTTAGTTGCACTTTTGAGCCGTTTTGGGTTCTCATTTTGTTAAATTTGTGCTCATGCCCGGCACCATTTTGCAGCTACGCAGGTTGGAGTAAGAGGCTAATATTGTGTGCTGCAGTGTGCAAACTCATGATTTAAAGAGCTTTAAAAGGCTCTCTGCATGTTTTTTAGAGCTTAAGGATGTGAAGACACCTTAAAACTCAGACACAGAATACGTTTAATACCTTTTAAAAATACTTTTTTATATATATTCCCAACTGGATTCATAATTTTCTGTTAAACTAGACCAGGAACTAAAAACCTTATGATTTTTTAATGTTGTTTCTCTTTGCTTTTCTCCAAATAACACAAAACATGAGCTATTAATTTGTGTCCCGGCACATAGTTTTCTTCTTTTCTCATGTATATGAGCAAGAAAATGACAACAAACACTTATAAGCCATAACATTATGACCTTTTACCTAATTTTCTGTCCTCCTCGTGGTGACAGAAGAGGTCTGATCAGTCGGGGGGGTGGTCAGTCTGGTACTGGGACATCTGTAATCGATCCTTTTGGCCTTGTAGGTTGAGGGTTGGGGTCTTTGTGGGTTTCACTTCCCATCAGATTGGGAGTTTGACAGGTTTGGTGAACATGTCCGACTCTTTTTTGTGTTCTTTGAGACCCTTTTAAGTGGTTTTTATGGGTTTAGATGCAGGTTTTCCATGCAGAACAGTGGTTTTAATGCTGTGGCTGATCAGTGCTGATCAGCTCTTCCCAAAACCTTCACAAAAGGAGTAAAACAAAAGTTTTAACAGCAAAAGAAGGTGGTGAGGTTGTGGGAAGGGTTCTGCGCAGATTACTTTAGCTTCATTTTGTGGCTGTTTCACCTTTTGCCTTTGATTTAGGCTGTTTTCTGCACATGCTGCTACCTGTTTCAGATCATTATTAATTAAAAGCAGAAAGCTGGGTTGTGAATCGTGGCTTGCAGTTACTTCCTCTGCTGCTGTTGTTGTTAATAATGCAGGAGACTGATGAAGTGTTGGAGCTGTCTTGGAGCTGCTGCTCTGCAGTGGGTCAGAGGCTTCACGCTGGAATCTCCCTGAGAGTAAAACCGCAGCCAAACCTGCAGAAACGATGAAGCTGTTTACCAACAGGAGCTTTCGCTGACCCTCTCCGTCTTTAACGTCTCCTTTCCTCTCCACCTCCTGTATTCTTCTCTTTCCTCATTCCCGTCTCCTCTTTTCTCCTTCGGCCTTTCCCTGCTCACCGTCTAAATCCAGATCCAATCTTCTCGTGTCCTGGCTGGATTACAATCTCTTTGGGATGAGTCGGGTTTGTGCTTGATCCAGACATTCAGTTTAGATTCTGATCACGGCTCAGTGAGGCTTAGGGATGAGGTTAGTTTCAGATAACAGAAACCAAGTGAGGAAACACCAGGTGTGTGATTTCTGTCTCTCTCAGCATCCTGACGCCCTTCAGAGAAACTGGTTTGGACGCTCTGTTTCAAAGAGAGCTCCTGTTGCTCCTGAATTCTGTTTCTTGGATCTTTTTGTTCCCGTCGCCTGCTGCTTCTCTGCATCACGGTGACTTTAGGTCAGTTTTCTGTGCCTTGAATCAGTGGCTGACAGACTCATATCCTGCAGAAGATTAAACACACTCACATCTTTAAAATGTGAGATCCTTCTGACAGGAAATGATGCATTTGCATCCAAAGTCATTTAAACCAGTTTTAAAAACTACTTTAAATCTGGACCAAAAGTGTACAACAAATCGTTGGGATTAACACGAAGTCTGCATCTGGATAGTGTTACTCGAGAGCAGAGTCACTGGAGCGCTGCTTTAATCAAGATTATTATCAACTTTTTGTCTGTGGAGAATATAAAAGGTGCTTATTACCTAACTCTGGGTTTTACAGCCCACAGCTTTTAGTTCTCTCTCACTGTTTTCACTACTCTAACAGTTAAAGACCAGCCGGTGAACACTGTGGAGCATTTAGCAGCTGGAAAACTAAAGATGATGATGTCATGATCCCCACAGAATCTTTTCAGGCTTCAAGCTCCTCTATAGCTAAAAATCAGATTTTGCTGTGACAGGAGCGCCATCCTGTAAAGGTTTTTCTCCTGTAAAATGTGCCTCCTACTCTCAATGCCTGGTTAGTGTTTGTTCTGTTTTTCTGTAGCATCATATCTTTTATATTGGTGATATTTGCAGATTTGATATATCGATCAGCCTCTGATTGAACCATTCTGCATATCATATGTTTAAGGCCCTATTCTTCTGTTTTCATATTAAAATATTAACATTAATGTTTTATATTTATGATATATTATCACTAAGGGGAGCCCAACCGGTAACTTAAACACTTACAGTCTGTGCAAGTCTTTGACTTAGGCTGAAAAGTTTCAAACTTTTCTTAAGCTCGTGTGTTTGACCTGATGAAGACATCATGAGGCTCAGGGAAGGTGTTAAGATGGATTTATAAGGAGTTACAGAGTTAGGATCCGTCCAAACGTCCACTGAGCTGCGATGTTAGTGTTTAAGTTCAGTCTAATCAGCCTCATCCACATTGTTACACATCGGTCATATCATATACAATATGTGACTTTATTATTATGGTTTGTAATTGATAACAGACAGAAAAAGGTAGAAATGTATTGTTGTCCCAGGCTGCTGCACTCACCCAGCTGTCTCTGGTTAATGCAAAGATCAGGATGATCTCTTTCCTTTTCTCTGAAAGCCATCACACACACACACACTGTAGAAATAAATAAATAAAAACGTGCTGCTCCGGATGATTTAACAAGCATCGACAAGTTCGAAATACTTAAGCACTTGCTGCCATCTCACGCTGCCCCCTAAAGCCCACAGAGGCCTTTCTTTTTCCCAGAACCAAATATATAGCCACCATAAATCCTCACAGCTTCTATTGATCCAGAACGTGAACTTGTGGGCCTGTTTGCACGTCCCACCGGATCACCTGGAGGTCCAAACCTTGCTGCATTCACATACAGATTGTTTATGGAGAAGGCCGAACCGAGTCCTGTTGTTTCCCTTTCTGTCTCTGGAGATGTACTTTTATCCCCTCACATTGATTTTTTTAGCGCTACATGTCATGAGAAATGACCAAAAAATATCCCTGTCTTCTCTTTTCTAAGCTCTCACATCTTGAAGTCTGATTTATTGCAGGCCTGTCACCGAGCCGCCCCTTCTCTCTCTGTCAGGTAATCGAGTGGCTGCTGGCTCTCAGATATTTATTCTTAGGAGTAACTAGACTAATCATAAGTCCTCATCTAATTAAAGCTGCAGGGAAAAGCTGCTGTTTGGGTGTCAAGTCGTGCATCTAACTGCGAAAGCTTGCATAATTTTCCTGAACCAACTCTCCACACATGATGATGTAACCAGCCCTGCTGCGATTGAAACAAATGAACCAAGCAGCGAAACCTGGCTGTGCGGCAAAGACGGGGCACAGGGTGTAATAAAACCACGGCGGCTTGGAAGCAAAGCGCAACTCGGGTGATTAGAAGCCCAAATGAATCACTTTAATGCCATGGAAGTGAGACCACAGATGTCTAATGAGGATCTTCAGTTTGTTTATTCTCCCCGTTTGTCTAAATTAGATTTGTGAAACAATCGGTGAGAGGTCTCAGCCTCCTTATGTTTTTAAGATTTTAAACAGTCAGAAAAGGAAACTTTTGGCCTGAAAAACAATGAAAGTTTCACATCTCCTGGAAGAAGGGAAAGACAAAGCTCTCAGAAATGTTAGAAACTAATCTTTTCTGGCTTTTTATTTAGAGAAAATAAGTTGAACAATAAAAAAATCACATCCCTACTTAAGATTAACTGGGATGTCAACCAAGTTTTTTATGTTTGAAGACAAATTTCATCAAAGAAAAAGTCAGCAACGACAGTCTAGTTTTACAGATTCAAACCGTGTGTTTTATACCTGACAAACCAAACGGACCCATCTATTAAATGTGCAAGACGGTGATTATTTTATATCTGCAGAGATTAAATAATCCCATCAACTCCAGCTGAGGTCGCATCATTAATCTGTTTAATTTCTCTGCTTGGAAGTAATTTATGTTCCTAAAAATGGTCAATTTCTACGTTTTTTACAGGAAATTTCTCTTTTAACTTTGAAATAGCTTTGATTTAACTATGAATGGGGATTTATGAACATCCTAATCTGACCTCACCAACACCAGCGGTGAGCCATCGAGATTCGGCCCAGCTGACGGGCTAAATGTTCCCCATTTCAATGAGCTGTGATGCGCCACCCACAAGAAGTCAGGGTTTGTTCCTCCGGTCTTCGGCTGGAGACCACAGGACCTGCCTGAGCTCGCCTTTCTGTACAGTCTCCGTCGCTTTGATGGCTGATTTTCACCACAGTTCATCTTGCAACACATGAAAACATCTCCTGGACATGTTTAAACACTTGATTTTAGCACAGGCAAACAATAATTTTTATAGATTGGAACATGCGTAAAAACAGGGGAAAAGCAACACGATTCACGTTTAGTAGCTTTAAGCTAAAAAGACAAGATGAAAGTAAGCAGTAATAGTGATTTGAGCTGATGATGAAGGTGCTGAAAAACGATGAACCATAAGCTCAAACATTCTCGTGTAAAATACAGGAAATGCACTTTTACGTCACACTGGGATCATTTCAGGGCAGTTAGGAGACTTTTGGCTTAGGACCAAAGACTATGGCCAAAGATACTGATGGAATAACTCAACTTTTCTTCTAAACAAGCCATCTTCCACGTTGGGTAAACCGTTGAAGCCAGCCATCAATCCAGCCTTCTCTCCATCTCGAGTCCAACATGGCGTCGGAGTGATTTGGCAGCCATTCAGACTGATAGATGAACCGACTCCGGCTGCCAAGCTCGCCTCTCCTTGATGAGCTAATTCTCCTCCACACAAGATAAATGTCGGCTCGAGACGGAGGCTATCTCCTCCATCTGCTCTCAGGGCACCACGACCTCTGACATTTGACTCTCTTGCTGTCCGACATTGACAGCCGTGTAATTAAGCTTATTTTTCAGCAGGCCTCGGTGGGAGTGACTCAGCAAGAAGAGGGTAGGTGTAGTAGAGCCGGGCAAAATGAACGAGGAGAAATTAAGGGCAAGAGATGGGTGTCGGGAGAAAATGTAGAACAGAAGTGAGAGCAACTAACAACTGTGGAGGAGGAGAGAAGAAGAACAGATGGGCTACGCTGATGCCTCGGTAAAAGGCGGTTACTTCTTCTTTCCGTGGGCGGGTTAGTGGGTTTGAAAACATTCCCGTTTTCATTTTTAAGAGAGTAGATCCACCACAACGAGCCTCTGTGAGTAGGTGATGGACTTTGCGGTCAACTATTGGTTTGTGGAAAACAGTTTTGAAGTTCAGCATTTTGTTCCTCGTCATCTTATTCTTTTTAAATAAATGGATGTTGTGGGCGAGGAGTTTATCTGACTGAGGCCTCTGTGGACCAAAATAACAAATTTTAGGTCAAATATGGCCATAATGTACTAAAATAACACAAAGTTGCCTTTAAAGACGCATAAAACCAGTGATTTGCTGTGTTTCCATCCAACTGTGAAGCAAACAAACCGAGCTGATGTAAGCTGCGTTACACCTGGCTGTAAAAACAAGCTAAAAACAAAGCTTAAAGGTAAAGACAAACAAAACCAGCTGCTTTAGATATATACAGAGAAAAAAAACCTGTACCAACCTTTTTTTTCAATAATACAGTCACATCAGTCTGAAATCCCTTTGTTTTTAGGACTATATGATGATTATATTTACTGTAACACAGCAGCGATGTTGACTGCACTGACTTTAATATTAAAAAAAACCTGTACATCCTGTGTGTTACTGTACATCTCAGCAGCTTCTGACCCCCTCACATCACCTCTAATGGCTACTGGCCTTTCTTTACTCACACAGTCCTTAAGGTGGGTTTTAGTTTGGCCTCAGAGAAGCGGATATGACAGCTTCTGTAATGAGAATTTTGTGACAGGAGCTGATTGTACCAAAGATTAAACGGTTAAAATAGCAGGTGAAACCGGGTTCTCCACCACAGAAGAAGTCCATAGATCCTTAGCTACCGGAGCTGCCGCAGATTGGACGACTCTTCCCTTTCTTGAGCCCTTTCTACACCAACTAACACCTGGATTTTCAGTGATTAACTGGCATTAAGTGCTGTTGTTGGGGTTACAATGCTGGGCACGTTTCAGTTTTTCTTTACAGAGACTTTGAAACTGACATGAGACCATGAGAAAGATTGATGCTTTTCCCTCTTTGTTCCACGTTTGTGTTTAGAAATGAAACAGCTTTACATGCTCATCAGAGACTGCTCCAGCTCAGCCTGCAGGACACGGTGTGATGTCATACCTTCGTGTTGTCGGGCTCGTCCCGTGGGAGGCTGTGGTGCAGTTGTAACCCACCGAGGCTGAACTCACGTCCTCTAGCAATGGGAAAGGGTCGATTTGGCTTGTTTTAGTGGGTGAACCCACATTTTAAAAACTTTTTTAAATGCGTTAACGTTTTAACTCGCCACAGAAATAACATGTTTTTAAGTTTTCTCAGTGTCGAGACAATTGTTCATGCAGGGCGTAACGACCCTTTTTAAAAAAGGTGCGACCTCGAGTGGTCACAAGTGCATGTGAAGTATGAAAATGGTGTTCATTAACATGATTTATGATGGTTTATTTAAAAAATATATATATTTATTTTAGCCTTAAACATGTTTTTCTCACCTGAACCAAGTTCTTTTGATTTTTCCCCCAAATCAAGTAACGTTTTTACCTTAAATTAACCAGGAAGTGACAAAAGTATCATAATAAAGCAGTGTTGTATGACTTCCTTTACATGATCTGTAAGTGTTCTTGGACACAAACTAGAATACTGCTTCATGTTTAAGGCAGAAACAAATGTTCTTTGGTTAATTAGTTCATCAGAAGGAAAACTCAGATATTTTAATGTTGACTGTACCTTTATGAAGATATTTACTTATTACTACCCACACAGCAGCATTAAGTCGTTGTGTCAGCGTCCCGTCGTGATCAGAGCCCTTAAACATGTGAACATGTTACATGTGAAAACATTTCTGTTTATGAATGAGGCTCTTTCCAAACTCAACAAATGATTTCACTTATTATAACACCGTTAGCTTAAAGACACAGCACAGTTAAACCTGTATGCTAATGAACAATGTCAGATTAATGTACATGTGGCTTACAGTGTAAGAACTGTGGTTCTAACATCTGATTCAGGTAGTAAAATACACTGATGTGATGTTGTTAAAAGTAGAGACGACAGCCTGGTGTCCATCATAGAAAAAGATCATTTGACAATAGACCTGACTGCTATAGTATTCCTGACTTGGGTGCAACGGTACAGGTAACCCACGGTAAGGTACGGTTTGTACCTCGGTTTTTGGGCCACAGTTTTGGTACGTGTTTTGTGCATAAAGAGAAAAAAAAATTCTCCCGAAATTTTGCTTTATTTTGCTTGTCGGCAAAAACTATCAACATACAAGTATCACTGGTGTACTGAATAACGTAACACTTTTCATTCAAGTTAACAGTTACTAAACACAACTTTCAAATGGTAAAATTAAAATTCTGACTCGGGGCACAGAAATTCCGACATTCTTGTATAACTTGAACGCACCATTAGTTGCAGCACACAAACACAAATGCGCGCTGCACTGTAAATTAGTCTAACTAACGGAACATCACTCTACTGTTAGACTCTGTTAGCCCAGCCCTCCAGACCAGAGACCAGCCCCCACTAGACGGCCCACCGACCATCGGCCAGTTCCGCGGCCAGGCCACCGGGAAATGTCCTGGTGCTCCCGATGGCTGGTCCACTGCTCTCATCTAGTGCTGGCCATGCCTCTTTGTTTTCTCTTTTCCGCTTCAGTGAGCAGCTGCACTTTGAGCCTCCAGTTTCAACAGTGTGACTGACAGGGGGCAGGGGGTGTGTGGGTGGAGGCACAACAGTGATTGGACATTACCTGCTTGGACAGGCTCCCACAGTGACCCGTAAAGCATCAGCGCAAAATGAATTGCAAAACCGAAAACCCGCGGTCCATAAGGGTGTATTGTCCCGTGCATAGCGGGACCGAACGGTTCAATATTTTACCGAGTACCGTTGCATCCCTATTCCTGACATTAATGTTTTTTATAATGTTTTCTCTTCAATAATTAGCTTGAGAATTTGAATTTCAAATCACATCACAGCACAGTTTTGACACGTTCACATGAATATTAACCAGCTACAACAAAGTCCCACTCTATGATTTAAGGAACTAAATGATTGTTTTGTGTGTCTCGCCTGAGGTCCCAAACAGATCACATGACTGCAGCTGTAGCCGTTTATGTTGCTGTGTTTTAAAGTAATGAATCATTTCCCTACAAGCTGCTCCTCTGGATTTCTTCGCTGCTCTGTTATTAACATGCAGCCATGATATGCAGAAGCTGCTATAAACGCATGCAGTCAGAAACATTGTCCTCCTTCAACCTGTTGCAGTGGAAGCTTTTAACTTGTGCTGAGTTTCCAAACAGCTTAGTCTGCTGTGTGCTTTCTCAAAGGCCTCCCAGGTGAACACAGTGTTTTTCCAGCCCACTGGGGGGGCATTTGAAGCATTATGTGTAGTTGCTAATTTAGTAGGAAGCTAAAAATAAATGGTATAACTGGAGCAGGGAGGGGAATATTCGGAGGAAAAGCTCTTTTTTGACCTAGTCACAAATCTACAAGACATAAGGCTCGATTATGGGGAAAAGGATGATCACGATAATATTGATCAGCACTGAGATCATAGTTGTTTGTCGCACTTATTCACAGGTTTTACTGCTCTTTGCTTTAAAACAACGCCGGTCCTCCTCGGTGACCAAAATGTTGTGTGTTCTGTTAGCATTTTGACAGAGTTGAACACAGGGGCCTGTTACGTAATTCACAGATCAGCTGTAGTGTCCATTATGGTCTGTTATCGGTCAGCTGTTGTTGGGCTCAGGACCGGGCCTGTCGGGTATAAGGATTCCCACAGAGGAGGCCTCGTGTGGTGGCCTGGATTTGGGAAAGCTGAAGATTTGGTTCAGTTTCTGGGTCAGCATATATTTCTGGTGTGCAGCTCGTCTTCTTTCCATTATAAGACCACACCTCTTTGGCTGTTTAGATACTATTTATTTTGCTTTTGTTCAGTTTAATACATCCCTGAGTGAGAAGCAGCACAATGACGTAATAAAGCAAAGGAAATTTCTCTAAAATCAAACATCACGAGCTCACTATGCTTTAAATCACATTCGTATTATATTTAAGTGTTTTTTATTTCTTTTTAAATCTGCGTTCCCTTTTAAATGCGACAGGATGAAAACTTGATACTGTTGTGCTGTAAAGACGGAGAAAAGATGAATCGACTGACATCAAAGAGTGTGGGGGGAAAAAGGGAAACATCAGATGAAAGTAACACTGCTGAGTTATGTAAGAGTGTGTTAGCACAACCAGGCTTCCTCTCAAACAGCCCCGCAGGTGTGTGTGTTTGGTTCCTGGAAACAAGAGAGAATTCACTCTGAGTCTTGTCTCCATGGTAACTGCATCATCCACCCCATCTGCCTGTCCCTCACACTGGTTTTCTATTGTTTTAACACTTTCTTTTTTTCTTTCTTTTAACACCTCAGCCCGCAAAAGCACACAACCGCGTCCTTTTTCTCCGCCGGGACAAGTTTGATCAAAGCCTCAATGACGCACATACGTGCACGTACATACGTGCACACACATACGTGCACGCACGGACGCTCTGGTGCAGTTTGGTAGTACACGTTTTTATCTTATTTCACTCATGTCGTGTTCATTGTAGTCGCTGCATATTGAGTGATCCAGAACCTCTACTTTGGCTAAAGTACCTTTTCATTCTTATAAGTTAATGTCCAGCATTTAGAATTAAATTAAGTAAAGGTACAGAGGAATGAATAGTAATTTAGAATTAGGCAGATAAAACTGTTCCTAAACAACAGGGTTTACCTCCCTGGAAGGTTATTAAGGCGACTCTGAGGAGGGCTTAGATGATTACTGGAAAAGGAAAAAGGCAGCTTTCACATCTAAAACTAAGCTATTTAAGAAAATTAGAGGGTCAGTGTCTTTTTGGAGGAACAACTAATGAGTCAGAAGAATGATAAATGATCCATAACTCTGAATTAACAAGTTTTATCTGTGTTAATTAAACTTAAAACTTATACATATGTATGTTGTCATATTCCACCACCATGTGTGGGCCTGTGTTGATTTTATTGAACACACATGAAACACACTGGATGTTGCTGATTTTGTCGTTGAAACAGAGAAATGTGTTTTGCCAACAGTAAGGAGTGCAGTGATCTGATTTAGAAGTAATTAGTGGAGAAATAACACCACAGAGTCAGAATGTAAGTATTAGAATGATTCGATCCATTTTCCATCTCTTCTTTTGGCTGATTCACAAAAGCCAAGTCCTCCAAATTAAATCTGGCCGGTTATAAGAAGCTGCCACTGGTAACTGATGGGGATCTGCTGAGGCTGATCATTAGCACACTAAGGCTGGAAATCCACTTCTGTGGGACTAAAATCACTCATATCATCTCAAACTGGTTTCTTGAACATGACAATGACTCCAATGGTCTCCACAGGCCCCAGATCTCAGTCCAACGGAGCACCTTTGGGATGTGGTGGAACGGGAGATTCCCATCATAGATATGCAGCCGACAGATCTGCAGCAACTGTGCGATGCTGTCATGTCAATATGGAGCAAAATCTCTGAGGAATGTTTCCAACACCTTGTTGAAAGTGTGCCACGAAGAATTAACGCAGTTCTGAAGGCAAAAGGGGGTCCAACCTTTTACTAGCAGCTGTACCTGATAAAGTGGCCGGTTAGGGTAGTTTTAAAGGCCGATTTTCAGTCTCAGTTTCTGACTCGTCTGACAAAAGAAGCAGAAAAATATGTAAATGAGAGCAGCTTTACTGGGAATTCAGCTCTTGTCTTTACAAAAAGATGGAACTGCGATGCTAACGCCGCGGCCCGTTAGCATCTAGCCGGCGTGTTAGTCTGGTTTTGAGAAGCTCGACTTTGTACAATCTTGATCAGACCAACATGCATTTTCTGGTGTCATGTAAACACATTTAATGTGATGGTGAAGTCTTTTTCATTATAAAAAGTTTAAAAGGTTTTCCTTTGACATGCAAACTGTCCTCTAACAGTCAGTCTCCAAACTGCAAACCCTGCATATAATAATATGTTCCCAGGTTATTTGATAGTTGACATTAATACTGTAATTTTCTGCCTCTTCTGTTGGCACCCGATGCAGCCTTTTTGCATTTGTTTACTGGTGTATGCTGCAGAAGTATCCGTGTGTGTGTAAAGCGTGGGCGGCGTACGGCTCTCTCCTTCTCCCTCCTCCATCACTGCAACCTGAGGCGATTAGAAAGTCGCTGGTGTCACTCTGCAGCACTTCCTGCTCCCACAGTGACACACTGAGCAGAGGAAAGATCTCAATAAAACAAGCAATAACCATTAGTCATGGAGCAGCAGAGTGGATGCAATCAGATGGATTCCACGGCGTTTATTGCGTCTGCCGGCTTTGCTGTGCAGGCCTCGTTTGCTCCACTTTGTCTCTGTTGATATAGACGGGGCTGTTTATAATTATGTAAGCCAGAAGTTCAGTGTGGTGGCTTCTCTCATACAATTCATTCTCCAGACCTTTATGAGTTTGAAGATTGAGTTTTGAAGCGTTTAGAAACGCAGGTTCAGTCTCAAGAACTAAATGAAAGACTAAAAATATGCTAATTTAGATCAAACACCAATGAAAATAGTATACACTTCTATAGAAAAATATGTTTTTCATAAACGATGGGAATCAGACCTCATTTTTATATCCGTTTGATTATTTTTCAACATTCTTCTCGTAATTTACATCTTGATTCCTCGAACAGATTTATTATGCGTCTTTCTTTAATATTTGTGCTGACTCTATGTTTTCTCTGAACTTCTGAATCCAGTGTGGAAGGAGATTGTTTTGTGCTTTGAACATCATCAGTGCACTGCTGAGCTCGGCTCAGTCATACATTTTTAAGGCGGCAGTTTAATGAATATTCTGTTGGTCCTTGATAATCTGATCCATTTACAACTGGATGCTATTGCTTTCCGGTGTGCCGAAGTCTTGTTTCTGTACTGCTGGATGTGGTTGGTGTTTGTGGGCCCTTCATAGATTAAATCTTTTCCAAAGGAACCATAATGTGCCCAAAGCAGGCTGCACGGTGGTTAACATTGTCGCCTCCCAGCGAGAGGTTTCCAGGTTCAAAGGCTGGTTCTTTCTGTGTGGAGTCAGCATGTTCTTCCTCCCACCGTCCAAAAGCAGGCATGTTAGGAGCCCCGGGGAAGGAAAACCTCAGAGAAACAAAACAGGGTAGGGGATGCTCTTACGAGAGGGAAAACTCGGACAGGAAAACTAACTCCGAAGACGGATGTGTTGCCGTGTAACGGCAGTACAACGCAACTATGTCATGGAGACAAACGAGACAACAACAGCATGTGCCCAAAGTGACGTTTGTTCATGCAAGCACACAGGAGCTCTGAATATGCTCAGAGTCTCATTAGCCCTAACCAAGCAGTTCTGATGTCTAAGCTCCTGATCTAAGCCAGTTTCAGCTCAAACTGTGATCGTTTCCTTATTGTATCAAAGTAAAGTCTAAACCCCAACAGGAGGGAAGAAAGGTGTTTCAGTAAAGGGCGGCCGTGTCACCGGGGAAACGTATGTCGGTCATGAAGTCTCATGGTTGAAGGGGTAAATCTTTACAGGAGGGAGTTATGAGTTTAGGGTATAAAGAAACGACAGTTGGAAAACTCGAAAACAGCCCAGTTATTCTTAAGATTACATTTCTGACCGGTTGAGTCTTCCCAGAGTTTGCATTTTTTGTTCCTCCTTCCTACAGAAGTCAGAGGTATAACAGAATTTTTAGGTCATGTGGCAGGAGTAGTTGTTGCTGCAGCAAACATAACATTCAAAGTCACTCATTCATCCCAGCTTCAGTCAGCTCCGAGCTCCTAAATACTTAAAAAGATGGAGCTCCCTCTTAGTGACTTCTAAAGTTTGAATAAAAACACCAACAGCCCGTAGAATTGTTCCCTTGCAGGTTTTTTAAATAGAAGCAGCTGAAGTGCACTTCCTGGTTTACCTGACTGCGCGGGTCGCTGTGACCTGCACTAAAACCTTAGAGAGGCTTAGCGAGGTGTTTCGCACTTCAGTGGACTTCAGTTTACCTGATGTACCTTCGACTTTGATCTCAGAGGAAACGCAAAAGACTCAGGGCCAAAATATCATTTTAGCTCCTTGAACTAAGGCCAAAACCATTAAAGTACTGGGTACAGCTGTGCCTTCATGTGCTGGGGAATACCTTTTCTCAATAGGTTAGTTTATTTTGATCATACTGTGACTTTTTTGCCTGTTTTTCTGTTTGATGATCGTATTTACTTGTATTTCGGATCATTTTGAGCATCTTCAGTGTCTGCGGTTGATTTATGTTTCTTGGGGGTTATTTTGTGTCTTTAATCATTCTGTTTCCTGTCTTTGTTTGTTTCTGTAATGTTTATGGCTGCAGCAAACGATTCTTTAGGTAATCTAAGTATTCTAATGGAGTACTCGGATAAGAAATATTTTGTCTTATGAAAGAACCGAATCAGAGCAAATAATTTGCATTGAAGAATCATTTCAGCCCGTGTTATTTTACTTCTCTTCACGGTCATTCTGGGACTCTTTCTGGTCAGGTTATGTCATTTGTTTCTGTGATTTTTCCAGGACTTGGTTACCCTGCTGATACAAAGACCTGAGGCTGAGCAGCTCCTGGACCCGAGTGTCTTCATAAACCACGTCTTAAAGGGGCTCGGGTCCAGGGGCGCCTGGTGGCTCAGGCCTCTTTCATTCGTCCATCCCTGTTCATATAGAACCATGTCAAACATGCTTAAAAGCTTTGTTGGCAGCTATTACATATTTTCTGAGGTTAATTTAAAAAGTTTTACTCCAAATATCTCCTGGTGGACTTAAAAATGATCTGACTTGATTTTACTTGGTGCTGTGATGCGGACTTTTCCCATTAGCGTTTGAGTTTAGATTTGGGGAAATCTGACACACCAAGCTCATTTAACAGCAAAAACGCCGGGGGAATCTTCTTAGATCGGTCGTTTGAGGCGCTCATCTGAAGCTGTAATGTCACTGGTTTGAGTAAAGCTCCCAACCGCAGTAGTGTCCATGTTTACTATGTCAGTAGTCTTCAAACATGGATGATGACATGTTCAGATCCCAGTCTGGAATGAATCATAGTTAATTGGTGTGAATGCTTTCTGTGAAGCATCACAGCAGAAAATGCCACCTTCATATTTGGAGTATAATTATCAATTCTTAAGTAGCAGCAAAATAAACAAAGCTGGATCCTCGTTGCTGTGGTTCATCGAGGCATCTAATGAGTGTGAAAATAGGCAGCCGAATGCAAACTCACTGTCAGCCTTTTCAGACTCCACTGAATGAGCGGCCTTATGTGAAACACATGAAAGCAAATCAGCAAAAGCAGAAGTTTAGCTCCACTGCAGAGAGATGCTTGGCCCTCGCTGAATTGGGTTTTATTGTAGAGACTGTTTGATAATTCAGACTGCTCATTTTATGCCCTCAGAAAACAAGGTTTTTTTCATAAGTGTCGCTGACTCATGTTACTTGAAGCAGCTTTAAAATAGTGATACTGAGAAATTAAAGGTGAGCTATTTGTCATCTAATGCTTATCTACGAGACTAAGGTCTTTACTCAACACCCTGTTTTTCATGCCTTGTATTTCCTCCATAAATAACGTGATATATCACCTCCTTTTTTTTCCACCTCACCCTTCAGCAGCTCTTCTCTGTGCTTTGCTTTCATCTTCACAGCAGCACTCACAGTTCTATCACCATTAGGACTTCAAGCACAAGCCAGCGTTTTGTTTTCTCGGGTTGGTCTCAAGACACCGAAGTGTTTGAGAGCAGAAAACATTAACCTTTTCTCTTGGTCTGTCCCTGATGTTTTTCCAGAAAGTCAGTGAGAAGGTTGGAGGGGCAGAGGGAACCAAGCTAGATGAAGACTTCAAAGAAATGGAGAAGGTGATCTATTTGCCTACTTTTTTGTCCTCACATCAAATCTAAAAGTTGCTTCACATCAACATTTTATACCAACATATTTCTCAAAAGATATTATGGAGAAGTAGCTGCAGTGTGATCAGTTTGATATATTAGGGAACAATGGTGGTTATCGCCAAGCTGCCGATTAAAAACTCAAACCTATCTATCAAAGAGCAGCTCAGAATATCAGTCATTTGATTTTGTTCTTATTGTGTTTTATCAGAACGGAAAAACGTCAAAGTGGAAAATGGCAACTGTCTGCTCTTTTTGACGAGCTCTGCCAGAAAACACCAAGACATTAACAGGAAGTTAATGGCCAAAGCCAAGAAAATCTTTGTTACAGTTTGGCTGTGCAGACTAAACAAAAAAAGTTGCCTGAAGAGGAATGTTGCAATCCATTCAACAGATGTAGGCTAGCCCCTTCCAGTCTTTGTGCTAAGCTAAGCTAACTAGCTTCTAGCTGTAGCTTCATATCAAACAGATGTGATACCCTTGACTTTCTCGTGCAACTCTTGCTCCTTGCTTGCTGCTATCCCATGTTGTTCCTGGCTTGTTGTCCTATGCAGAAGGTGGACATCACCAGCAGAGCGGTGCTGGACATCATGACCAAAACTACAGAATACCTTCAGCCTAACCCAGGTATAAAGCTCACACTCAGCTGCCTCAACACATAGCACAAAACAATGACTTAGTTACGTCTCCTGCTTCCTTACAGCATCCAGAGCCAAGCTGAGCATGATCAACACCATGTCAAAGATCCGCGGGCAGGAGAAAGGGCCCGGATACCCGCAGGCTGAAAGCATCCTGGGAGATGCCATGTTGAAGTTTGGACGAGAGTTAGGAGAGGAGTCCTGCTTCGGTAAATGGAAATTAATCTAGGAAACGTATTATTCACTTCCATCTGAGGTTCAAATGAGGCCCAGTGTTACCTGAGAAGACAATGCAGACCAGAGGAATCATTTAGCATTGTTTGGTAAAATATAAAGGAAATAAAAGTGTGTGATAAAATGCTAACAGCTTAAAGTAAACCTGGAGCCTTTATGCCTATCATAAGGAGAGCTGGTGGCTCTGTTATGTTGCCAGATGCATAGATTTGGTCCACTTGTCATTGCAGAGGAAAAGCTGCTCTGAGTGACACCAGATCCCATGACAAAAGTTTCTATCCTAACGGTAGCGGCCTTTTTCAGGATGAACAATTCATGGCCCTTAAGGACCTCCTTGTGAATCACCTGCCTTCACAATCACCATTTCTCAGCCCAACTTAGCACCAGTTTGTTCGAGATCGCTCTCTGCCACCATCAACAAAACACTTAATGAGTTAATAATATATGTGAAGAACCAGAATATCTAGTTTTCAATAAAAACGATCTGTGAATGACTCTTTGTTAATCAGTATAAACCAGCAGTTTATTAAAGAACATTTTTAAAAGACGACAGTTGTCAGATTTAACTTGAGAGTAAAGCTGAAGCAGACACACATGACTGCACAAAGCACACTTCTCCCACTCTAATAAATAATATCGAATTCTCTTTATTTCTTGGGCTCAATCCCATTTCCTCCCCTTGGCCCGATCCCTCCATTTTTTTTTTACAGGGGAAAGCCCTGCAGCGTGGGCTGGGTGGTGTCTTGTTGGGTAGAGGTTGGCTGGATGACCACTACTTCTTGATCCCCAAAGAAAATGGGCAACAGTACCTTAACCCTGCAAAAAGAAGGGGTAGGGCCAATGAAAGGAACTGGGATTGTGCCTTACTCTGCCCTATTTTCTTCTTTACCTATCCTACTCAGGCATTGCTCTCATGGATGCTGGAGAGGCGATGAAGGAGCTCGGGGAGGTGAAAGATGCTTTGGACATGGAGGTCAAACAGAACTTCATTGACCCACTGCAGAATCTCCACGACAAAGACCTGAAAGAGATACAGGTGAATACTCCTGGAATATGAAATTCAGTAGCTGAACCATATGGGATCCATGTGGCAGCTAACCTGATATCAGTGATTTATATCCAATATTTCCTCCTCCAACGCAGCATCATTTGAAGAAGCTGGAGGGCCGCCGCCTGGACTTCGACTACAAGAAGAAGCGACAGGGCAAAGTCCAGGACGATGAAATCAAACAGGCGCTGGAGAAGTTCGACGAGAGCAAAGAGATCGCAGAGCAGAGCATGTTTAACCTTCTGGAGAGCGACGTAAGGACAGTTTGAACTTTTCTGACTGCTCACCTGAGATCGTGGAGGTTTATAAATCTCTCTGCTCAGCTGGTTTTACAGAGAAAAATACCATGAATTTAAGAGAGTAACTGTAAAGAACACCTATACAGTAACTGGAATCAGAAAAACGGATCCCAATATGCTTCAAAATAGTAATACAGACGAATAATTTTTTATACCACAACCACTGAAGTGTCACAAATGAACACTGATGTAATAATGAAAGCCACAATAAGCAGTCGTTTATATGTATTACTGTAGCAACAGCGAAAAAACAAAGACGAGCAATGCTATGCCACACTTTTCAGAGCCAGACCCAGGCCCAGCATGGGCATGAAGCAGGGCTCAGTGGTGGAAAAAAAACATGTACATGTGTGTTGCAGATAGAGCAGGTGAGCCAGCTGGCAGCATTGGTCCAGGCGCAGTTGGAATACCACAGCCGCTCCTCCGAAATCCTCCAACAGCTCTCCAGCAAGATGGAGGACAGGTATCAATAAAAATCCTCCTACTTAAGACAGAGTTAAAACGATGAAAACGACTCAGAATGATCTGAGAAGTCTTGTGTGCTTGGCTTTTTTCCAGGATAAAAGAAGTGTCCAGTAAACCGAGGAAGGAGTACACTCCGAAACCCAGAATGACCCTGGAGCTGCTGCCCCCCAGCGAGAGCCAGAACGGGGGGATACACTCTGCCAAATCCCCCGGAAGATCACCAGGTAGAAGATAGGAAGAAATGTGCACCTACTGTGCAGTTAAACAGCTTTGTGCCAGGATGTGGCAACACAATGCAACACAATGTTTCATAGTAGCTCAACCCAGCAGATGCCCAAAACAATGTTATACCATGAAGTGCGTCTGAGTGAAAGGCACCGCAACGATCACAGTGGCAGACAGACAGTCCTAGAATCCAGCTGGATTATGGATTATATGAGAGAAAACAGCAAAAGAGGTCATAATAGGATTGTTGGGTTTGTCCATTTTCTTTCCTTTCTTTCCTTTCAACATCAAAGGTCGTTTTACCTCTCAGAGAATACCCTGAAACATGCTGTGGTTGAAGTCATGTGCCACATATTTGCATTATTCCCACCACTATCTGTCTTTGTTCAGTGCTGCCAGTAATCTACAAATGTCTCTACAAATGAAACTGACTTTGCACTTTTTGTTTCTGTCCCATCTCAGCTCCGATGGACCAGCCATGCTGTCGAGCACTCTACGACTTCGAGCCAGAGAACGAAGGCGAGCTGGGCTTCAAGGAGGGCGATGTCATCACCCTGACCAATCAGATCGACGACAACTGGTACGAGGGCATGATCAATGGCCAGTCGGGCTTCTTCCCCATCAACTACGTGGATATCCTGGTGCCGCTCCCTCATTAGGCCCCATCGGTGTCTTGACCCTTACCCCTCGACCAATCCAGACACCCAGAAAACAGCCTGTACTTGCATTAACAACTAAACACGTCCTCCTTGTACTTCTTCTTCTGTGCTTCTGTGTGACTCTGCTTTCACAAAACGTACTGAAATGAGTGAGGGGCCGGACAACACGAGACCGTGAGACAGAGATCGGAGGACGAGAAGAGGAGTTATTGTGTGAGAGATGCAGAGGAGAAGGACCGAAGGACGAGAAGATGAAGAGATGGTTGTATAGCGCAGTGCTGAGCCTTGAAGCACTGGACACCAATGAGGCTTTGGAAACTTGCGAATAAGGCACAGTGTATATGTATATGTGCATGTCTGTGTGTGCGTTTCGACTTGTTCGTACTCTGTTTTGATGAAGCCAGCACAAATTCCTGCTTGTCAGTTGACTGCCTGACAGCTTCTTTTGTGACAGTATTTTTCCTCTCTACTTTCTCTTGAGGTAGTCCTGTCTTTTCTACCTTGACCTGCCTTCTTGTGCTTTTCTTCAGATCTAAATTTCTTGGCAACCGTCACAGTTCTGACTTTTTGTCTATCTTTCTCTTCGTCTTTCTTTCTTCCTGCCTTGGCTAGCACTGCCTTTTAGCATGGCTCCAAATACTGTAGAGACTTCTGACTCGAATCCCAAAGCTACAGCTTCATCCAAGGTCTCTGTTTTTTCGTCCCCCTTCTAGCTCCTCTTCTGTCATGCTCTGCCTTTCTCAGAGTCTGCAAATAGTTTTACGTACAAACCAGCTAAATCAGAACTTTAAATGATAAGACGACAGTGAAATCCAGGTTTCAGACGTGCATAGGAGGAGTAAAGCCGCACCTGCAATAAACCAATCTTTTCAGAATGAACAAGAGAACATTTAGTCACTCGTGAAACTTGTCTGTCTTGAATGAGAATTTCAGCAGGGTTTCGAAGGCTTTTTAAGGGTCACGTGTGTCTGATCAAGTGAAGAGAAGGAAAACTTGGAGTGACATATTATTCCCCACAGCAATGATGCCACCACAGCCAGAAGGGGAAAATGAACGTGCTGAATTGACAAAGCATTTGACTATGACAGTATGTGTTGAGGAAAAATAGCTTGTTTTCTCTGAATAAGTTAAAACGGTATACATTCAGTGTGTGTGCTACCTGGAGTAGGTACTTGCTGATGTGTCTAATTTGTGGCTTTTGCATCAAGGACTGTGTTAACAGTGATAAGCAGTCTAAAGATTTACAGAAACTTGTGCTGAGTGTGCTCGTGTGGTTGTAGATCACTGCCTGGCTAAAGGGTTCATAGATGCAACACACAGTAATTTGAGGTTATCCGCTGCCATTACCATGTAATAACTGTAAATATACAACCAAGATCACATCCACCAGCTGTCAGAAGACAATATACTTGACGGCGTATCTTAAATATTCACAAAAACTTTCTTAAAATGTCAACGTTTTAGCAGAGTTCTCGAACTTTCTTGCCATATCGATTGTTCGATGATCTTTTTACCATTCTAGACAGTTGGCTATGAAATTGATCTGATGCACAAACCTTTTCTAAAGTCTCAGACATGCTAAGCATTTTTCAGCAGTTTTCACAACCTCAAACCTCACTTCACCTTAGTTGTAATGCCATTAGCAGTTTATTGCTACAGTCAGAAGTGTTTTAATCGAAAAACCTGGCAGCCCATTTATGGTGTTTTCTCTACATGCGATAACTGTACAGCAAGGTTTGGCATTTCGTGTCATCTTGAGAGACATAAAAACAGAGCAATGAGACTATATAAAGAATTTTAACCATTATTCTTGTTATGTGGTTGTGTGCCACACTGAGGAGACGGCAGGAAGAAAAAACACTGACCAGAACAGAAAAGTTTGGAAGCTCCTATGCTAATTTGCAGCCAATATGCTTAGAGAGGGGTAAGCTAACATGAAAGATAGTTACGGGTGACAGTCGCTGTACTGACTCAACTTTAAAAACCACTGTCCCGATCTGTTGCTGTGACTCCTGTCCAATCAGTAGTCCACAGTGTCTTTAGGTCAATGTTCCGAATCAGTTTGGCTCTCTTGAAACTCCAACTGAGGTAGAAACAAGAAAGGAACCGTATCAGACATGTGATCCTGCCAACAACTGAAAACCAGAATAAAACAAAATCATAAAATTACAAAACATGACTAGTTTGCTGCCAAGAGAAGTTCCCTCAAATATTCTAGAGCATTCTGACATCCCTCTTGCCCACAGAACGATCGAGGAACATTTGCTCATTCCAGAATGTCGGTGAACATTCTAAAAAAAAAAAACACTCGAACCCACTTAAAAGGCACTTGGCAAAAATTCTAGAATCTCAGTGGCTCTCTTAGAATGCTTGGTGGATTTGAAGATTCCAGGACCTTAATGTAGGATTCAGAAGCCCTCATTTATCTGGGGCTGGACTCCTCACACAGCTCTGTGGACTGTGCATAAGTCATCAAACACTTTGAAGACTTTTAGGTTAGTAAGCAGTCAGTGTTGGTGGTAAATGCCGGCCACGTTTGTTCCAGTAAAGTACTTTATACACAGAATATTGGCAATTTGGCTGTAACTGCTTCCTTCCATGTGCACGTATGTACTGTATCAGCAGTGTTTGTTATGAGGCAGTATTAAAGTGATCGACAGAAATCTAATGGAAAAGGTTAATGTTGTTTATTGTTAAATGCTCTATAATAATACAGCTACTGATGTTGACTAAGGTTGTACAGATAGTGGCGACTAAACTGTGATTTCACGAAAATGGAAGTATTTAGTTCAACTTAAAACAAACCAAACAATTTGTAGGATTGTGCAAGTGATAGTAGCTAATTTATTTCAGTTTACTGCTAAAAGTTTGATATTGCTGCTTTGGTGCTTGTTGACTGTATTTACATGTTGACAAGGATTAGTTCTCTTAAAACGTTGGATTCAGAATAAAACAGATGACTCATTTTAACCAAAAAGACAAAAGAAAAGCTCTTGCTATGTTAAAGAACCAGAGAGCTTACTGTTTGCTTACTGCTTGTACGATACTGGGTTTAAAATGACTCAGCTATACAATGGCATTACATCTGAAATAATATATTTATAAGTAAAACTGCATAGATTAAAATAAGATAGAGGTTTTTATATCCAGACATTATTTGGTACAACAATATCAGCGGGAATCTGTGCTAGCTTGGTCAATGCTAACGTGCCAGCTATGGCTAACCAGATAGCCTCTTGCTTCACATTCCTGTATTTTGTGCTTTGGTGATGCAGTGATGAGCAGAATACTTCAAAATATGTCCCGAATGCTGAATACCTCATCTTAAATGTGGCATGTAATATTAGAATACAGATAAAACTATACATTTGGAAAACATGTCAAAAGGACGGTTTAATTTTAAAACCACTGCGTTCTTTTGACACATTTTTTGCAAACATAATAAACTGTGATGCATTAAAATAACTTCAAGTTTCCATTAGCAGAGGTTTATAGATATGGAGTGGACCGCATAGATGTAAGTGAATTATTTTAGTCTGTAATGACGCTTTAATTAGACAAGGGAACAACCGTGACATTTGGACCACCCCAGGTTTATATTTAAGATTTCATCACTTTGTCACTGCCCCTGCCTCTTAATCCATCACAGCTCTTAATTAAAAGTATTCTCAGAATCTCTAAAGTAAGCCTACCTGTTGGTGACGAGACAGTTCACAGAATATAAATGGTACGTTTTTGACTTCTGAATGTTTATCTTCTTTTGTTTTCAGCTTTGTGGCTGTGTCACAGAGTCACAGACGCTGCTGTAGCTGAGAAAGTTGTCAAAAGGCGTTAGAAATTAGAAATGTTGGGCTGAAGGATGAGAAACGTTGAAGCTATGACAGACTTTTGAACACAAATAATAAATAAAACTGCAGTTTCAAACCAGGCAGAGATTCAATATCATCCATCAACTGTCAATAAATAAATACCGCAATAAATCATGGTGTTACAATAAAATGAAATGTTACAATAAAACACCTACCTGCCATTGTCAAAGCACATCTGTAACAACAATAATCTCAAAGTAAACCTTGGCAATGATCTCGCTCTTTCTGCCCCTCTCTCCGTAACTGTTGCAGGTTGCTGTAAAAGACGAGGTTTTGGAGCACAGCTTTGTTTAGTGTTTCCTTTCAGATTTTCTTCATTTTTTCTGTGATTTCTGTGTCTGAAAAGTGGATTTTCTTTGTCCACCTGTGGAAAGTCTGTGAACTGCATGGAACTCAGCCTCTTTTTTGGTAAAAAAAGAAGAAAAGTCTAAACTAAAGTGAGGAGAATTATGGCTTTTTTTCTTCTTCTTGCAATGCAGTGACTCTAAATTCCCACTTTTCAGGTGTTTTTTTGCACGGTAGCTGTTAGATTTTACTCTTTTGAGCTGTTTGAGCTATCGTCAAATAGCATTTTTCTTCAAAATTACAAAGTGCATTAAGTTTTTTTTTTAAATTTTCTTTAAAGATTTCATTCACAATTTTTCTTTTTGTGTTTTTCTTTTTCTTTTGTGCTGATTTGCCGACATGTATTCTAACCTCAGTGAGGGACTTGTACAGAATTACTCTCCATTTTTCCTGCTCACTTTAACGAGAGTCGGCCTCGGCCACGTTACTCCCCTGAGGATTTAAAAAAAAATGAGCCCAGTGCTAAAAACCAAACCTGCAGACTGTGGATTAATCTCCTCCGTCTTGGTAAAGTAGCTCCGAGAGCAGAAACACTCATTGGTTGGGATAAACTTCAAAAGTCTCCTTTTATTAATTTGTATTCAGGAGCCACTTAATATATGCTAAGGGAAAATTAAGGTATCTGTAAAGTCTACACCTAAGGCCGTTATTCTCTCCTACAGAACAGAATGAAAAGCCTAATTTTCTGTCCAGTCTACTCTTCCTGTACTTAATGACGTCACAGTGATACATATTTGCATTAATCCCTGCCTAGTGGCTTCTATAGTGCACCTAAAACACAGATTGGACAACTTTTTAGCACTCCACCATGTTTGACTAATCAGCTGACCAATCAGAGCAGACATGGGATCTTAAAGAGACAGGAGCGTAAATGGAGTGTTTTGGAGAGAAGAGGAATAGAGCTGCTGCAGCACTGTGCAGTTTGACCAAATTATTTGAAAAATCCTCTTGTAGACCCCAAAAATGTTATTCTAAAAACCAAAAAGACCATCATTTGAGCTCTTTGTTAGTTACTTTACATTAACAACCCAACAACATGTCTTGTATTTTTTTATCTAAAGAAAGGAGACATATTTTTAGGCTCCACCCACTTATGTTCAACACAACCAGTAAGCCTGCCTCTGCTCTCGGAGCTAACCTGCTTTAAATAAGTACAAAGCAAAACCTGCCATGTGCGTATTGATTTTTTTTCCTTTTTTAGGGTGGGGGGGCATACTGATGTAGCCTTGGTTTGACCTGTGGCTGTGTTACATAATAAAACTGTACGCCTTGTGGCTGTAAAGAATAAATAGCTCTATGCTTATGGAACCTGCTGTCCTCTGGTGAGCTGTGTGTGTATGTGAATATATACACACACCTTGTTGCTGTTTATTTATGTATTGTATGTATTGATTTGGTTATTTATTTATTTATCTAGTCAGACGTCCTATTTATTGGTTGGGCACCTGTGGCGTATTGAACGGTTGTCGACACTTTGGTGTGTGATGTGGCAGAGGAGAGAGGAGGCGGTTCGGAGGGATTTGGGGGGCGTTGTAGGTGGGGTTGGTGAATGGCAAAAACCTAGCTGTGATGCTAACTAACTGTTGCTCTCCTTGTATTGGACGATGATATACTCTAAGACCACTGTATGTATAAAATGCTTGTTGTGAAGATGAACTACGATGTAATGACAATAAAGAATTAACAACACGAGTTCTTTTTGTTCTTCACAGATAAATATTTAGTGTTTTTGATTCTTAGATACGACTAATTAAAAGGACATAATCAAATGTCTAAAGATAGCTTTTTATCTATTAGTTAGATTATGTGCTGATTTTATATGCCCTAAATGTTTGATGTCTGTTATTAGTTGGCTGTCGATCTTATGTTGAGAATAAATTAAGTGAAGATTTGATTATCCATGTGGTAGCTAGTAGTACTAGTTAGATATATGTAGTATATATGCTCATAAATTTGTGGTCAATTTTTAAAATGAGCATTTTTTTTACATTACTGCATAAAAATGTGTTAAAGTCTCAAACCAGACTGCGAGATTTTCTTCAAATTATTTAGAGTGGTTTCGAGCAATAATTTTCCAGGCTTTCTTTGAATTTTCTGCTTTTTGCTTCATCTTCAGTCCTTGTAGCTTAGCATTTTCAGAGGAATGTGTTTTTTCTTTGTTAAACCACTTAACTCGACCTATGAACCATTCAGGCAGAAAAAAGGCTCCTAACTCAAGGGATGAACCAGTGTTGTGTCGACACAGAACAGACAACTTAGCAAAGAAGCCATTTTAAATTGGATCTTTAGGCACTTTGTTACCAGCAGCCTGTCACAAAGACACATCATTTGTTCCCATTTCTTTAGCTGCATCTATGAAAAACAGCAAAGAAAACACAGTTTGACAGACAGAAAATAGGATTTCTGCAGCAACAAGGTGATTCCCAAAGAGCTATTAGCTGAAAACTTGGCATATCTCAGCATGGTGTGCAGTGTGTCCTTAAAACATTTGAGGAAACTGGACAAGTGGAGGACAAAAGAAGAAGTGTCAGGCCTAAAAAACTATCTCCAGCAGATGAACAGGATCTGAAAGTGATGTCCTTAAGAAAGAGGAAAAAATCCAGCTGTGACCTGACAGGACCTGAGAGATGCATCTGGACCTTCAGCTGATCCATCTACTGTTGGCCCAAGCCTCATCAGAAATGGTCTCCATGGAAGGGTGGCTGTCAAGAAGCCATTCTTAAGGAAGGGAAACAGGGAGAAAAGGCTGAGCTGTGCCAAATGACACAAGAAGTGGACTGAAAATCAGTGGCAACAGGTCTTATGGAGGGATGAATCCTCCCCAGAGCCCGGACCTCAACATTATTGAAGCAGTGTGGGATCATCTGACAGAGAACGGAACAAAAGGCAGCCCACATCCAAAGAAGAGCTTTGGGATGTCCTTCAAGTAGTAATAAACTCTGCCTGGTAAAAAACAAATGATATTTCAAATTTCTAATATTTTGTAGGACCTTAGGATTTGTTTTTAGTCAAGATCTCATATTGATGTGAGAGTTGGATGTGTGTCAAGTCTTCTCTAGCACATACCAAATATTTCCAATGGATTAATCTTAATGTGCTTAATCTGGGTAAGATTTAAAAAAATGTCGGTATCTACACAATTGTTGGTATTCTATAAAACACTATTTTTTGTTTTGGTGCTAATCAAAGTCCATAACCATTAATAATGATCTGACAATAAGAAACCACATTGAGGCGACAGTTATGTCACAGCGCAGCCACTGCATGGTTTCATATCTGTGAGGAGACTAAATGGCCGCTCGAGGCGCAGTGGAGCCTCGTTTCCTTCACGCTGTTGTTTCCCTCCTTTTACGAGTAAACGAATGATGCTTTCAAGTGCTCCTCATAAAATTCAAAATCCAAACTCAATACAAGGACAAACTTCCTGGTAAAACAATCACAATAATTATATATATTTTTAATTAAACAGTGAGCTTACTGTTTCGCTAACATCTTAAACTGCCCATGTTAATAAACTGAAGAGGGGCGCTTATATTAGCCGAGACATGTAATTTTTTACAATTCAACTCACCAATCTAATTTAGTGTAAGTATGACAATACAATGGTTCAGAGTTTAAATAGAAATGTCGACGTTCCAAGAACATGATCTACTGAATTAATATATAAAATAATGAGCTGTATCTTCAATTATTTAATTTGTTCATCAACTTTTTTGTTTTAAACCGTTGATATTCTATATTTCTGACGGCAAGTAAACGCAGCTAACGACATGACCCAGTTTTCAGACGCGCGATAAGAACGTTGTGATCCTTCATCAAGTGAGACAAAAACCGGAAGTCCTGTAAATTACTTTCAAAACAAACGTCGACGACCAAATACCTTAAAACATTGTGAAAGTCGTATTTTCGTGTTCACAGAGCAAAGTCTCACAGGTTTACGCTGTAAATGTAATATGCTGTGAAACTGTAGCTATATAAGGCAGAACAATTAACGAAATGTTTTAAACGCGTTTCCGGTAAGCGCATGATGGCTTTATTTCGGTAGTCTTACCCGGAAGTCCTCTGTTTTAACTCTAGCTAACTTGATATCGGTTCCGCGTGTTGATGCTGAAGAGGGGATCGAGAAGAAACAGGTTTTTCGCATCTCAGAGACCTAAAATCAGGCCGCAACCAGAGGAAAATGGACATGAAGAAGAGGGTCTCTTTAGAACTGAGGCACCGGTCGCCATCAGAGGTGAGTTTTGCGGCTTGTTTTCTTTAACAGTGTCGCTGTGGTGTAAACTTGACCGGCAGGAGGAGGGGTGGTGAGCACATGGCAGCGTAACTGCAGGTCCTGGGAAGTGCCAAAATGTTTATTTAAACTAAAACTTAAACTCTAAGTTAATGTGAAGTCTAACTAAGCGCCCTTTACCGCTTACGCTGGTCTCTGCCGGCGTTTACTCCCTCGGTTGAAAACCGCTCGTATAATGCGCAGTTACGCAGTTGTTTACTGCGTTGCATTTAATTTAAAGTACGCATTTCATTCGCAACACATGTAGCGAATTTATCTTCTAAGTTCTTTAATTGTATATCACAAGTTGCTCGTATTAAGGAAAAATTATACACACGCTTCACTCGGCAATTACAATTATGATTCATATCTCCTGGGCCTGGCTAATACCTGGAACCACAGTATGTCGACGTTACGTTTGTCGAAACGTTCGCTTTTATCATTATTAAATTTTTTAACAAACAACAATGTACTGTTTGTTTTTAATCCAGTCTCTGTAACAGAGTTATGAAACTGAGAAAGCGGCAACGTTAGAGGCTTGTAATGATATTTAGTTTAGACTCGTGTTCAGCAGGAAATAGGTTTCGTCTTGCACAAAAACGTGGCCAGCGTTTACGTTTGAACTTTTCAGCATAAACCTATGTCTATTTAATTCCACTAAACTCTAGAGTGAATGATTTAACGCACATGTAATATGTTTTTTGTTTTATTTTTTTAATCCGCGCCTTTTCAGAAATTAGTCGGACCCCGCGTTCATAACGTGCTAAGGGCGCGTAGCCAGCGGCATGCTAACGCAATCTTTTGTTAAAGCGGTTTATCGCTCATTTTCCTGCCATCGTTGACTACTTTACACCCTTATAACTACAAATAATCCGAATAACAATTTTACGTCGGGGTAACTAATCGTTTGTTGGCGTTGTGAGCAGCAGCAAATAAACGGCTAACAGATAGCAGGCACACGTGACGTAGCTAATTTAGTAGCGTCACGTGTGCTGGGAGTTTACAAACAGAACCTCGACCGGGATCCATTCCAACATGAATGTGCTCTCGTCCTTTTTCACTGACCTGCTTCCTCTGTGGTGTCCTAATCATCATTCAGGTGTTAAATCTGTCTGTTTTCAAGATGTATGTGTGGGAAGGAGGAACACGGTGGAATCTGGCATAATTTGACCAAAATGCACAATAATTTCCTTTTAAATACATCGGAAACATGAAAAATATTGTTTGAATATAGTTGGACTTGTCCTGTTTTGTATTATCATAAACCATAATTTCAAGTATGATCATTTGCTGTGTTTTTACTGCTGGAAATGTTTAATATTTAACAAATAATTTCTGGTTTTTTGTGACTTTTACAGAGTGTTTTGGACTCCAGAAACCCAGGCGTTGCTCTGATTTATTATTTAAAACCCAAAATGACACTTAATGATGAAAAAAATCAAGCTAATCTCTCTAAGAAAATTAGTCGTGTGTTGGGTGTAATTACTTGAGTTACATTTAACTTCACCCTTAATAACTGATTATGATGAGATGCACACATCAGATGTAGTTAAAATATGTTGAGGTGATAAAGGTGAGCAGACTCAACTGGCACCTCTGTGTAGATTCATCATCGATCAGAAGGACTGTTTGAATTAGTCATAGTGACACCGCCGTCATCAGATCAAGAAATCGCTGTCATATCGAAACATCGTTCTGTATCGCCCCAACTATGAGGGATAAGATCTAAACTGCAGCTAACGCCTCACGGCTTTCTGTCCCCTACAGGTCCAAGAGCTGGTTCTGGACAACTGTCGCTCCAGTGAGGGAAAGATCGAAGGCATAACAGAGGAGTTCTCCAATCTGGAGCTGCTCAGCCTCATCAATGTGGGCCTGACCAGCGTAGCAGACATCCCCAAACTGGACAAACTCAAAAAGGTTCAGAGCATTTCCTTTATTATCAACCCAGTGATGGCAGGTTTTCTGCTAAAAAGAATAAACAGCTTAAACTGTGATAATCAGCTGATTCTCTTTCATATGATGGCAGATCACAGTTAATTAATCCTTTTTTGGATTAATTTGAGTCGTTTTAAGGAGGAACATTTTTTAAAATTTATAAGTTTTTGCAGTTTTTAAGAGTCATGGAAGGTTTTTGGTGTATTTGGTGTATGATCATGATATTTTTGGACTGACTTGGAGATAAAACTGAACATCTAGAGGATCGTTTAGTTTAGAAATAAAGAGATGGAGCTGTGTTTTGTAGCTTGATGACATCCAGAACTGCTGTAAAGTAACAGATGTGGACATTTTAGGGTTTATTCGTCCTTTGCCCTCTCTGTTTGTCACGCTGATCGTTTCTTTCTCGCCTCGCTGCAGTTGGAGTTGAGTGACAACAGGATATCGGGCGGTCTGGAGGTCCTGGCCGAGCGGCTCGTGAATCTAACGCACCTCAATCTCAGCGGGAACAAGTTCAAAGACATCAGCACGCTGGAGCCGCTGGTGGGTTGGGGGGACGTTGAAGCTTTAGTTTGAAGCTAAAGATCATGTATTTTACTGTTAAAATGATGGGGGTTTTTTTAAATCTATTTTCTAAGATTGAAATCAGATTGGATCAGTTTGAAATAATCCTTTTTTTTAATTCAGTAACATCAACAAGTTAGTTACTCAACTAGCAGCTAAAACCAGACTTTAACACACCCGGATAATGTGGTGAAAATGGCAGAGCCGCTCCTGTCTCAGGTTCAACCGCAAAGGATGAACATAACTCAGAAGTTTCAGTGAAAGGTGTCACTTTTCTGCTCAACGTGGCACCAATTTGCCACCAAATCAAATCTCCGTGTGAATCACTTCTTCATCTTCCAAGCTGTTGTTTCACATGTTGAACTCGGTCCTTCGGGGCTCAGATTTCACTCCCGCAGCTGCAGAGGTGTTTCTCACACGATGGTGAAGGTTTGCTTGTAGAGACGGAGAGCTGAGCTCGGCTGTGCTTGGTTGGTCATTAGATAAGAAACTGTGACAGATCTTAGCAGTCAAAAGAAGTGGCTTACCCTGCTGAGCTGTGACAGGTTTAGACCCGACTGAACAGCTGCAGTTATTTCACATTCAGCTGCCACACATCCAGATGTGCCCAGAGGCTGCTGCTTCACCCACATTAATTCATAAACACCAGAGTCCAATTTTATGGGCACTTTGGCGCCCCCTGCTGGCCACCTTCATGCAGCAGGCTCCACTTATTCACTAACCAGGCGAATTGGTCTTTGTCGCCCCAGAAAAAGTTGCCTCAGCTGAAGAGCCTGGACCTGTTTAACTGCGAGGTGACCAACCTGGCCGACTACCGGGGGTCCATCTTCGAGCTCCTCCCCCAGCTCACCTACCTGGACGGCTACGACATCGACGACTGCGAGGCGTCCGACTCCGATGGCGAGGGCGACGGCCTCGACGACGAAGAGGAAGAAGGTGAGCTGCCGTGCCGTAAGGTCAAAGTTAACTCCGGGTGGCCTGTGACTTTTGTGAATTTCTCTGAACGTTTCTGCTTCTCAGAGGGGGAGTCGGAGGATGTGGAGGATGAGGAAGAGGAGGATGAGGAAGACGACAGCGGTGATGATGAGGTAAGAGTCCGGCTGAGCTGCCACATCTGTGTCCCACTTCTTTTTGTTCCTTTGATGCAGCGATGCTGAAACCAGTTTCCTTTCTGATGAGTTCAAGTCTCTTGTTGAGTTTGGATTATAAACAGCTGTATTTTTCTGTAGGCTGACTTTGGATTATAAGCAGCTGTATTTTTCTGTAGGCTGACTTTGGATTATAAGCAGCTGTATTTTTCTGTAGGTTGAGTTTGGATTATAAACAGCTGTATTTTTCTGTAGGCTGACTTTGGATTATAAACAGCTGTATGTTTCTGTAGGTTGACTTTGGATTATAAGCAGCTGTATTTTTCTGTAGGTTGTTTGGATTATAAGCAGCTGTATTTTTCTGTAGGCTGACTTTGGATTATAAGCAGCTGTATTTTTCTGTAGGATGACTTTGGATTATAAGCAGCTGTATTTTTCTGTAGGTTGAGTTTGGATTATAAACAGCTGTATTTTTCTGTAGGCTGATTTTGGATTATAAACAGCTGTATGTTTCTGTAGGTTGACTTTGGATTATAAGCAGCTGTATTTTTCTGTAGGTTGAGTTTGGATTATAAGCAGCTGTATTTTTCTGTAGGTTGACTTTGGATTATAAGCAGCTGTATTTTTCTGTAGGCTGAGTTTGGATTATAAGCAGCTGTATTTTTCTGTAGGCTGACTTTGGATTATAAGCAGCTGTATTTTTCTGTAGGATGACTTTGGATTATAAGCAGCTGTATTTTTCTGTAGGTTGACTTTGGATTATAAGCAGCTGTATTTTTCTGTAGGTTGTTTGGATTATAAGCAGCTGTATTTTTCTGTAGGTTGAGTTTGGATTATAAACAGCTGTATTTTTCTGTAGGTTGACTTTGGATTATAAGCAGCTGTATTTTTCTGTAGGCTGAGTTTGGATTATAAGCAGCTGTATTTTTCTGTAGGTTGAGTTTGGATTATAAGCAGCTGTATTTTTCTGTAGGTTGACTTTGGATTATAAGCAGCTGTATTTTTCTGTAGGCTGAGTTTGGATTATAAGCAGCTGTATTTTTCTGTAGGTTGAGTTTGGATTATAAGCAGCTGTATTTTTCTGTAGGTTGTTTGGATTATAAGCAGCTGTATTTTTCTGTAGGCTGAGTTTGGATTATAAGCAGCTGTATTTTTCTGTAGGCTGACTTTGGATTATAAGCAGCTGTATTTTTCTGTAGGTTGAGTTTGGATTATAAACAGCTGTATTTTTCTGTAGGTTGTTTGGATTATAAACAGCTGTATTTTTCTGTAGGTTGAGTTTGGATTATAAGCAGCTGTATTTTTCTGTAGGTTGAGTTTGGATTATAAACAGCTGTATTTTTCTGTAGGTTGACTTTGGATTATAAACAGCTGTATTTTTCTGTAGGTTGACTTTGGATTATAAGCAGCTGTATTTCTCTGTAGGTTGAGTTTGGATTATAAGCAGCTGTATTTTTCTGTAGGCTGACTTTGGATTATAAACAGCTGTATTTTTCTGTAGGTTGACTTTGGATTATAAGCAGCTGTATTTTTCTGTAGGTTGACTTTGGATTAGAAGCAGCTGTATTTTTCTGTAGGTTGAGTTTGGATTAGAAGCAGCTGTATTTTTCTGTAGGTTGAGTTTGGATTATAAGCAGCTGTATGTTTCTGTAGGATGACTTTGGATTATAAGCAGCTGTATTTTTCTGTAGGTTGACTTTGGATTATAAGCAGCTGTATTTTTCTGTAGGTTGACTTTGGATTATAAACAGCTGTATTTTTCTGTAGGTTGACTTTGGATTATAAGCAGCTGTATTTCTCTGTAGGTTGAGTTTGGATTATAAGCAGCTGTATTTTTCTGTAGGCTGACTTTGGATTATAAACAGCTGTATTTTTCTGTAGGTTGACTTTGGATTATAAGCAGCTGTATTTTTCTGTAGGTTGACTTTGGATTAGAAGCAGCTGTATTTTTCTGTAGGTTGAGTTTGGATTAGAAGCAGCTGTATTTTTCTGTAGGTTGAGTTTGGATTATAAGCAGCTGTATGTTTCTGTAGGATGACTTTGGATTATAAGCAGCTGTATTTTTCTGTAGGATGAGTTTGGATTATAAGCAGCTGTATTTTTCTGTAGGTTGAGTTTGGATTATAAGCAGCTGTATGTTTCTGTAGGATGACTTTGGATTATAAGCAGCTTTATTTTTCTGTAGGATGAGTTTGGATTATAAGCAGCTGTATTTTTCTGTAGGATGAGTTTGGATTATAAGCAGCTGTATTTTTCTGTAGGTTGAGTTTGGATTATAAGCAGCTGTATTTTTCTGTAGGTTGACTTTGGATTATAAGCAGCTGTATTTTTCTGTAGGATGAGTTTGGATTATAAGCAGCTGTATTTTTCTGTAGGATGAGTTTGGATTATAAGCAGCTGTATTTTTCTGTAGGATGAGTTTGGATTATAAACAGCTGTATTTTTTTGTAGGACGCGGAGGTGAACGGAGATCTGGACAGCGAGGATGATGACGAGGATGACGATGATGATGAGGACGATGGTGAGTGATGGAGCTCTGTAGTATTTTATTTTCTCATTTAGAATCTACTGCCTCCTTCAGGTGTAAAACGGTTCACATTAAGACCTGAGAGAGCCTTAAAATGAGCTAAATGCAGCTTTGGATGAAGAAAACTAAGTGAACCCCTGATCCAGCAGCTTGCAGCAGCAGCTTTAGCAGCAAACGGTTTTCTGTTATCAGTGTCTCACACTCTTCTGCACAGCATCGCAGCTCTTTCCCCTCCGGCTGTGGGCCGCCATTAAAAAAATCTCCCTCAGCGCCCTGCTCACGTGAAGCGACTCCAAAGCTAAACGATGTGGCGCAGAAACAAAGTTAAACCACGTCGCCCGCCGGCCGCTCCGCGGCAGGAATGTGCTTAAAAGTCGGTGTACTTCAGAATGTTAAAAGTGTGATTTATTCTGCAGACGAGGATTCGTCTCCAGCAAAAGGAGAGAAGAGGAAGAGGGACCCTGATGATGAGGATGATGAAGATGATGATTAAGGGCCCACGGAGACCCCTGCAAACCCCTCTGACCTCTGGCCACGCCTCCTTCCTCAGCTCTCCCCTCCACTCAGTCCACTCATGGGCTGCATCCCATTTCCTCCCCTGCCTCCTCGTCAGCTTCCTCACAGATCCAAGCAGCCTCCATTAACTCCTGAAAAGCCTCTTTAATATATATATTTTTCTTTTTTCCACACTCAAACCGCACTCTTTCAGTCTTATTTCCACAATGATTTAAAATTCTCCCCTCTGGTCGGCACCAATCCTCACCAGCTGGGATGTGTGACAAGATTCTTCCAGGTTGTTATTTTCTGGCAGCACCATTTTTCTGAACTCAGGAATAAAATATTAAAGCTTCAAACTCGAACGTTAGTCATAAAAGAACCCGTTTACACTTTCTCAAGAGTAACAGTTGTCATTTTGAGCAAGAAAAGCAGCAGTTTGCCACATTTTAGTGGCTGAAAGCATAAAATATTCAGTTTGTGTTCCTGAAAATCTGCTGTCATGTGAAACGATCCATTTTGACTGAAATTTAACTTGAAAATATGCAGTCAGTCGGTTTATTTCAGTGTTGGTTTGGGGAAAAGAAGTTCTGGTGTCTTTTCTGAAGGGAAATAAAACCCACAAACATCCAAACCAGAGTTTAAAAGCTCCTTCGTGTTTTAGCAGGAACAAAAGGGGCGTTTCTGTTTCTGTGGAGACACAGTAAAGGCATCACCAGTCATAAGAAGCTCCGTCACAAAGCACCAGACGCAGGGAAGATGTGAAGAACTTTTCTTTTCTCATAACCTAAGCTTGGAAGTTTCCGTTTTTTTTCCTCAGAAAAGATCCTTTAGAAATGACCCGTTGAATCATTTTCAGGAGATGAATGACTACAGTCTGCTTCTGTGTGGGGGCTGGTGTGCTTTGAGGGTCTGAATGAACCCCTTACGTCCTCCCGTCTGTCCGCCTCCGCTGGTGTCGTCCTCTGACGCCATCGTGCTTAAATCGTCCCTCAAACATCGGAAATAACCCCGCCTCCCCGCGGCCGAGCGCGCTCAGGGCAAATTGTGTTCTCTTTTTTGCCAACAGAGCTTTTTAAAAGAAATATTTTTTCAGAGAATTTGTTTTTGTTTACTTTTGTATGGTTGTCCGGGGACGCTGTTTCTCTTTCTATCTCCCTCCAGCTCTCTATCTGCCTCCTTTCGTTTTCTGCTCCGTAGAGAGACGCAGTTGTTCCTTTACACTGAATAGATGAGGTTTTCTTTTCTTTTTTTTTTTTTTACTTTCTGTAAGTTAAATGAAAAACAAAAACGTACAAAAAGGACTTTGTAAATAAAATCTTAACATTTTGCTTCTGGTGTCTCGTGGTCTCATTGCTGCTGCGTTTAGGGACACCTCGTAACTTTGTAACTTTAGGGGTACGAAGAATGAAATGGCACTAGTTGGATTTCCAAACCTGTAATTTAAAGGTTTTTCTACCCTTATTTCTACAAATAAAGGTCCTAAAGTCAGCTTAAACGTTAATCCATCTGTTATCAGCCAGTTATCCCAGACAAAGCTCCTCCAAAGCCAAGAAAAATCTCTCCAGCAAGTCCTGGTGGGACATCCTGACCCGATGCCATAAGGCCCCTTCAGGTTCTCTTTTTTTTGTTGTTTTTAGTGCAGAGGAGCATCTAAATGAAGATGTTTGGGTAAAGATTTGTGGTTAAAATGTATTAAATATAAATATGTTGGGAGTCCTGTTTTGTCCTCTGTACCTCAGAATATTCTCATTTTAATATGTCAGCTTTGTCCTCTGATACCTTTGTAAGATTAAGACACAAAGTTACTCCTCTGCCTTTAACTCATCCAGGTTGGCACCTGTTGACTCATGGAGTCAGGTGCCATATACACTGGAGCGCTGGGCAGCCAATCACAGCGCCCGCTGCCTCGGCCGTGGCAGGGAGGTGAACTGCCACCCCTCCAGCTGTCAGTTTCTCATATAAGAAGAGCCTTAACTCAGAATGCAGAGCAAAAGCTTCATAGTTTCTCTGAATATTCCTCTCTTTAATGCCATCACTCCCGGCAACAGGCTGCTTTAACTAACTGTAAAAGCTGCAGTAAAACACCTGATTGTTTGTTCTGTAAGAGGAAAGTCCCCGTCTTCCCCTGATGTGAGTCACTGGCTCGTGTCAGAGATAAAGCACGAACAAGCTGGTTGGGTTCGGCGTAAAATAGAAACAGAAACTAGTGCAACGGGACTTGCAGTCTTTCCACAAGCTTCATTTTGATATTAATGAGAAAACGCTGCTGTTGAGGATGAAGATTTGGGGGATTCTTCCTGTTCCTGGCTCCTTCCCGACCAGAGTGTATGTCTCTTATTTAAAAATATCTTTTTAGTTTGTGGAAAAACTGAAATTCAGGAGAGTTTCTCACATCTCTGTAACTGACAGTGATTTGTGCATCATTACATTACATCTATATAGGATCTAGGATGCTATGACGCCGATATTTTTGTACCGTATTGCGCTTTTCTCGTTTCCTCTTCTCAAGGCCTTTAATAATCTACACAATTACATCTGACTGTGACCGACACAGAAGTCCAGAACTTTCTGATGCAGGATCCTTCGGTCCGGTACGACATCAGCCAACAGAAGCTAGCTAACAGAAGCTAGCTAACAGAAGTACGTGTGGACTTATGTTCAGACTTTATTCTCCGATGAATGCCACCCTATGCTGCTCCAAAAAGACTCCAGGAAGGTGGTTTAGTGATGTATCGGCTGGATTATTGCATAGTTTGGTCCATAGAAGATGGCTGAAGGTGTCAGAAGAGGCTCTTTGACTCCTTTAGTTCCCATAAAAGTTGAGGAGGACTCAAATGCCAGTTGGATATGAACTGGGGTAATGAGGACATCTCCTGATGTTGACCTCTTCACATATTAACGGTTTATGTCTCCCTACGACTGCTTCATTCAATCCGGTTAGGGCAGACTCTGAAAGTCTCAACACAAGTTCAGGGATCGGATAAAGATTTTGATCTACATGATCACAACATGCTTATTGGACCGTGTCCTGCTGCCTGGACGCTGCATTCAGGTGCCGAGCAGCGCCTAAACCAAAGATAACAGCCGTGCAGAGATCCTGCCTGACATGAACGACGGGGTAAAAGTCGGTGTGAAGGGCAGCGATGTCTGACCTGAGTTCATCAGTTCGTGTTTGAAACAGTTTATTGATTATGAAACTTTGAACTCGCCGTCTCAGTTGTACAAATTGGAGAAAAGGAGGAGTTGAATAAAACTGATTTGCTTTGTTCTTAGTGCAGCTGAAAGCAAACACACGGCAGGAATGAGTCTGAGTGGTCTGCTTCTGATCAAAAAGTCGCCCTCATGTTGTTCCTGTTGTTCTTAATCTCAAGCTCCAGTTGAGCGATCCTCACCTGGAAATGTTACATTAAAAGACGTTAAGTAGGATCACAAAGCATGCTGATGAGAAGTTTTCAACCTTTTCTTTTCCATCACAGGATGATTTTCTGTCGGTTTACTGACGTCTTTTTCATGCAGTTCCTCCTTCAAGCCTCTAATCTGGTCTTGCTGTCTGTAAAACGCCTGCAGGAGCTGAAACACACAGAATCCTAAAGAGAGCTTTCTTTGGAGACTGAGAAACTCAAACTCAAATGTCTGCCTGACCTCGCTCTCGGTTGTTGGGGGGGGTTTCTCTGCAGGCTCGCAGCAGTGCGGGGTGCAGCAGTACGTCCACAAAGGAATCAGCGTCTCATCCGGCTGCCACCCTGACAGATCGCTCAGATCTCCGGGGTATTTGGCGTCCTGGTAGGCCAGCTGCTCCTCCAGGAAGGCCTCAGCAAGGGACAGAAGGAATATTTTTCATCATCAGCCCTCTTCATACTATCCCAATAGAGATACTTCATCTCAAGCCTGCATTTCCTGGCGAAATGAAAATAAAGATTAAATTACTTGATCTTCGTAACGGATACTTACATTTAAGCTTATTCCTAAAATGGCCACGTGTGCTCTACTTTATCTGATTCCATAAACTAATTTCACAAACTTGTGGTTTATAAGTTCTCAATAACAGCTGTTGTCTTTTAAATAGGTTGTAGTTACCGGCTTCATACACCAGGGGGCACTGATCAGTCGGATTCTTAAAACCGGTTCATTGTAACTGTGTCCTTATCTGCAGAAGGCCTGTATGACCTACATTTGGTCGCCACTTTAGTCTGCTCAGGTACCCCAAGAGTTTCACATAAGCTTAAATAACTTCCCCTAAAACACACCAAACAAAGCTGATGGAGCAAAATGTTGTTTTGAGGAGCAACAGACTGACGATCATCTCTTTTTTTCCAGTTCAAGAGGTTACATAATAAAGATTACAAAGTTACCTTTACATTTGCATTTCTAAAACAAATCCCTAAACATTACAAAGAGTCTGCAGTTAAAAAAAAGAGTGGTTTAAATAGCATCCAGAGTCCTGAAAGACGGAGGAGCAGCAACAAAGTGCTGACTGTGAGTTTAATCTTATTTTTTAATTATCGGTTTGTTGGGTGTGCTTTTCAAAGCCGTTTTGTGTCACTTCTGTGAACTTCTATCCGTGAACATCCTCGTCATTTTGGACGGGTTTTATAAAGGGAGTTAAGCTGATTCAGCAGAAGTATTCAACTTTGGTTATTTTTGCTACGTTTATAATTGAACTTTGTATTTTCAGGTCTGTTGCTATATATCTCATCCTGTTACTTCTGTTCATGCCCACTTTTCAATATTTAGCTTCAGTTTTTTACATCACTGTTAAAAAACAACATAAAACCATCAGATTAACAGCAGCCGACCTGCTCGATTAACTCCTGGTCCGTCTCCATCCCTGCACCTGCAGCCGGGCCCATCTGGAGCCTGAGGGAGCTCGGCTGCCTCACCTGCCCCTTCTCCGTTTCTGCATAAGGGTTTTCTACTTGAATCTCTGGCTTTAGGGACATCAACACCGGGTCTGACAAAGAGATAAAACAGGCTGGTTTCCCTTAAATCCATGAATCTGCTGCTAGTTTTAGATGAAATGCATTGGTGGGCTACAGACCCCTGTTGATCCCCAGCAGCCACTCCTGAGCTGTCATGGCCGCCTGGTTTCCAGCTGTCATCGGATACAGATCCTCTTGGAAAATTCCAGACTGGAAGTAAAGGCAAAACAAATGACTATGACATGACTTTCTGTGTTTTTGGATATTTTCTACTCTTATCTTATAAGAAATGCGAGATAGGAACCTCTTTTCGTGGTACGATCATCGAAAGCGGTTCGACCAGCTCCTTGATAGCGATCAGTCGATAAAAACGGAAAACCTCACATGTGTTCACATCCAGGCCACGCTTTGGCATCACCCCTAAAAAGATGTCAGCCACCAGAGGACATTTAACTGTAGTCAAATACAGTTAAATGGAAACATACACAGCATTGACAAACTCTGCTCGTGTTCGGTTTGATTCGAACAAATATGATTTTTATTGAGAATGTCCCACTGTCTGTGTTGGTATTTAATGTTTTTGCTCGTAAGGAGTCGGTAAACCTGTCAGTTGTGTCTTTTGACAGGTGATTCCACCTCACTCTGGATTTAAACACCCGGTTTAAGTGCAGCTGTCGCTCATTCACAGGAACAGGAACACGGTGCCACAGTTGCTCTGTGGGTGAAATATTCAGGGAATACTTCGGCTAAACCAACATCTGAGACAGAAAATCACCAAGTGATGGACTTTCCTTTGATTTGTTGTGTCTCCAGCCTGCTAATCAACCATTCCTTCAAAAACTGATGTGGTGTTTTGTCTTGTTCTGGAGTGGCTGCAAACAACCCTGTTGGGCTGAATGAGCATTTTCAGTAGGTCCCACCCACTTCAGACCAGAGACGTCCAACAAGAGCCACAGTTTTGGAGATGCTATGACCCAGATATCAAGCTATCACAGTTTGGTCCTTGTCAAAGTTGATTTTTCTGCATTCAACAAATCAACTTTGAGAACAAAGAGTACACTTTCTGATCAATATATCCCACCACTGACCAGGAGCCATGAGATAATCATGCTTTTTACTTCACCTGACAGTGACTGTAATGGTTTGGCTTTTCCTCAGTAATGACTGTTGGTACATAGTTAAAGTTGGTCTTATATAAGTCTCCCTGTTTCCAAATACTGTGTTTTATCTCTGAACAGCCTCTGAAACTGTGTGTTCATGAGTGTTCATTGATCTGACCGAGTCCTTTCTGAGGCAGCAGGGACCTGTACTCCGTCAGGAAGCTGATGTAAGGTTTCTCAGAGCTCAGCTCATAGTACCGGATGTTCCCGTCCCCCTAAAATGACAAACAAAGAACAACTGCAGTGACTTTTAACGGCTATACTTGAGTGTTTCATGCTGATTAAGGCGGTTAGAGGCAAAAACAACCAATAATGTCACAGTCCAAGATATCTGATGGCAAATAAAGGTTTTGCTGTTGAATAATGAGGAAGGGCACATGGGATTAGTTTCTAAAAGTGTCTTTAACTACCTTTCCAGCCAGATAAAGCATGTGTGTGTCTGGGTCATAAAACGGGAAGAGAACTCCAGCAGATCCATCCAAATCTTCCTCATACAGAGGCTCAGACAGGTCATCCTGTGCACAGGTGGGGAAAATGAGATTAAGTGAGAGAGAGGTTAGTTTGAATCAACTTTTGTACAAACTGCAGCCAACTTTTAGACAAAACTGCAGTTTTATGATGATAAACTTAAGTGGAGTCCCTAATTCTCCGGTCTGGAAACCAACTTTTCCAGGATGGAGCAACTTTTTTATGATGAATTGACATTGTTTCACTTTTTATCACAAACTAAAAGTACAAGATTCAGAGAATATAATTTGATTACTAAAGTTGTTCTCTTGGGATATTTGGTTAATTCTGCCATTTTGTGCCCACATCAATAAGGTAGAATAACCTGTAATCTCAGAAAATTAGCTTAATTTTCCCAAGACTACGGCGTAATTATGAAGAACTCAAATGAGTTTCATTTGATTGCACCTAATATCAGCTTCAAAATGACTCTGATGACATTTGGGGAGGATCTATAGATAAATACTAAGTCAAGGCTTAATTAGGTGGTCTTGTTTGCTCCAGTTATTGGAGCAGACAACATTATCTAACAAGGCAAAGACGACTCTAGGTCTCTGCAGCCGCTCACATAAAGCCAAACGGCAGATGTTACACCTGGATATATCAACCATATATATTCCAGTTTGCATTCTGATCTTTTCAGCTAAAACCGGCTGCTGAAGTTGTCATCATGCAGTGTGTGTAGACTGGTGTGTCCGATAAGCATGAGAGGAAATCCTTTTGTTTTATCCTGGCTGCACAACAGCCTAAATTAAGTCATTATTAAGAGAAAAAGAGCTTTCTTATGCTCAGATAATGAGAAAATGAACTTATGTATGGTTGTTCTTTGCTTCTGTTGGGAAGGAAACATCCTAAAAGCACCAACTACATTAAACTGCTTTTCAGTTTGAAGCATGAACCAGATGAGTTGGATTAACATTCCCCTTCTTAAGGTTTGTATTTACTCATTTAATACCAGTAATTCCAGTTCTGTGCTTCACTGTGTGGAAGTTTGACTGTCTTTCATGCACATTTAATATCCTCAAACTTCCAAACACTGTTGACTTCTGCTATAAAATGCTTCTCATGGTAAAAGGTGAAACTAAATGTATCTTACGGGGTCCCAGAGGACAATCTGTCTTTGGTTCCAGCGCGAGCTGCCAGTGGACAGAAGCATCTTCAACCCTCCGATGTATAAAACCTTGTTGGCCTTGTGTGACTTATTGCTGGAAACCTGCAGAAATGTCGGGAAATTAGCTCAAATTCTCTCGATTTTTCCTCTTTCAACACATAAACTTTGAGGAGAATAAACACCTCAAACCTGTAAAATCTTTCCTGCCCGAGGATCCAGCACCCGGACCCGCCTGTCTTTGGACGTGACCGCCAGCCTGCTGCCATCGCTGCTGAAGGCGACGGACAGCAGCAGCGCCTCAGATGGATACCGGTGGTGGACGGGCATCAGAACCACGCGGACTGGATGCCTGATTACTGCACCTGCCTGGGACACATACCAGAGGAGCACCTGAGGCGGAAACAAAGTCTGATCTGCTGGGCGATGACGCTGCGCTGTGTGTCCAGTCTCTTTTTTGATGGGTCTCTTATCTGATTCCTCATTTTGAGTTTAAATTTTTTTTTTGCAAACCAGAATTATCAACAGTCACATCAAACAGAAGATCTGGATCCCGAGTCCTGTGCTGCAGCCAGGAGGCCGGTTCAGTAATCCTTTAATTTCAGAGACTCAGGCAGCACAAATAGGCCAACAAAGTGTAGCTGACTGCAGCCCAAAACTGATCAAATCACTTGTTCCAACCTGCACAAACAGTTGAGGATTTGCTTCTAACTCAAGACGATGTTTGGCCCCTAAGTTTGGATACAAAACCAGACCAAAAGTTTGCACCAAAGACATTTCTGTAGTACCACAGCCCAAATAAGCACAGTTACAAATGGGATAACAGTCAAACAACTGGTCTCCTCAGCTCCCAGATGTTTACAGACTGCTGTTAAAAGAAGAGGGGATGCTACACAGTGGGAAACGTGTCCCAACTGCTTTTAGACGTGTTGCTGCATCAAACCCAAGATGAATTAACATTAATCACAAAACATTTGATATGTTCTGCTGTGAATAATTTACTGTGAAATCAGCTGACTCTTTACACAGCTAAGAAAACTGAGCAACATGTGCAACAATGAACTTTTATACACTTTAATCACCCTGTGTCTTCAATAAAAAATACTAAAGATGGCAAAGGAACAGATATGAACGCCACTTTATACAGAAATAATTCCACTATTAGCTCATGTGCCTGTGACACTGACCAATGAGGCGCCTGACCTTGTAGTCATAGGCGGAGCTAAGCAGCATGTGCTCAGCTGTTGGATGCCACTCAATAATCGCCACCCGTCTGGAGTGACCGATCAGAGTCTTCCTGGCTTTGGTGATGTTCTGTCGGACACCACAGACCGGAATATCCCAGATCTTCACCTGCAAACGTGAACATTTACCGATTACAACGATTTAAACTTTAACCTGAGCCGAAACCTGACTCCAGCCTTAACCCTGACTCTGAACCCATTTCTGAGGCAAACAGGAAACACGTAGATATCATACAGTGCAGTCCTCTGAGCACGAGGCGATGCAGTGATCATCAAACGGGTTCCACTTGACGTCCAGGACTCTGCCGCTGTGGCCGCAGACTCTGGGGTGCTGAGGGTCCACCCTGCCCGTCTGAAAGAGAACATTTTGTCTGCGTATTTTAGAATATCAGCTAAAATCAGTGTCGAACGAAACATTGTGACATAGTTCTGTGTTTTAGTCTGTGAAGTCATCTTTTTAAACAGCATAAAAAAACATTAAAGGAAAAGTTCAATAATTCACTAACTTAATAGGTTTCTATTTTACTGTTTCACGTCTAAAAATCTTTCAGCATTTACTGTGTTCATCAGAGGAAAAATGGTGAAATGAAATGATTAAAACCTACATACGTGACGGACCGGCAGGACTAAAAACGCCCCGCCCCCAGAGCACTCCGTCACCACGGCGATGAAGCAGGGATTGGCCGAGCAGTAGTGGTTGTCATGGACGCTGCGTGTGATTGGCACCCCATCGTAGCTGTGCCCCTTATTGGCCGGTTTCCCGAAGACGTGACGGAACTTGGAGCAGCGGAAAGACGATCGCCACGACATCTGAAGGACTGGAAACACCGGAGGAAGAAGATTTCATTTGTGTTTCAGCAATTCTGGAGGAAATTATGGAAATAGAAAGATTTACGTGACTAAAACACTTAGGTTGTTGGGACAAAATATGAAAATAAAACTCATATTGAGGATTCTAGCTCCTCTGTGAAGAAGTCCCCATAGCATAAATCATTTGAATTATTAGTTTATTTTAGATTCAGGTTCTTTTAGGCTTACATTTAGTTTTCAGCTCAGAGTCCCAGAGAGGTGACGATTGATCTAGTTTAAGGTTCACTTAAACCTTTCTGTCAAGTGAGAAATAAACTTTTAATCACATATTCACGTCAGCATCTTGCTCCGTCGTGGGCGTAATTGCTCGCATACTTGCCTGTGTGCCACACCTGTTACCTGAGGGTTCCACTAGGGGGCGCACCAGGTGACTCGGACTGGGCGGAGCCAACGGATTTGCAGGATGTAAAATGTAAACATGGCGTAAATAGTAGAGGAATTGTTGATCTTATCACTGCAGAAAAAGCCATGGTACTGATCTGTCGCCAGCTATTTTCTCAAACATAATTGCCTCCTTTCACCTTAATTCACCTTAAAGATGCAAGACTTGCTTGTCTTAAAAAATGTCCACTATTTTTTATTAATTACCCTATTAATTGATAGTTGTGGTGGTGTGATCTTGTCCTTATGAGAACCAAAGCCCGGTTCTACTGAAGCAGAACGTCTTTCTAAGGTTCTGGTTAGGTTTAGGGATCAGGTTTATGTTAAGCTTATGGTTAGACTGATTGTGGTTAGGGTTAGGATGACTGTGCAAGCCTGTACGTGTGTGCGCTCGAGTTAATCTCATAATAGTGTTGTGGAACTGAAGCAGCTTCATTATCTGGTCTAATCAATAATGCAATCAGCTGGCTTTATTGTCTCTCCTAATCATTTCAATAATAAATCACTTTCTTTGATATGTGGACCTTTTTATTCAAACAAACACACCTGCAAATTGAGACTTTTTTGTCTGTGACAGCGTCCTTGAGCCTTGTTACAAACTTATCCTGACCCTTGACCTTTACCACAATGTGTGAAAGATGGAGAGAAGAAGAATAAAGAAAATAACAGAGAATCATTAAACTGCACCCGTTAATCTGAAAATTATCAGTTTTTCAAGTTTTTATCCTCAAATGAGTTAGTTTTTTTTGCTAAACTAAGTACGTTTTTAACCATCAAACAAATGACATGACAGGCGTGTTGTTGACCAAGCATGGGCATCAGGAATGAAAATGATGGCTTTACAACAGCTTGAAGATAAACTTTTCTGCAGGCGGAACAACAGGAAAAAGACAGAAAAGGTGGAAATTCTCCGAGAAAAACTGCACAAACTGTTGGAGAGTTAAGTTTTTCTGGCTCATGGACACCCGCAGATTTGGGCAAATGACCAAATTTACATGGCACGGACTCCCCTCCATGTACACATAAGGTGTTTAACATCTATTAGCAGGGGTCTTTGTTGGTAAGGACGTAAGGAAGTAGTCTTACCTCAGTTACAGTCATGTAACAGTCGCAGTTCTGTGCCTGCTGACCTCCGACTGCTTCCACCTCCGGGCTGCTCTGCGCCGTTTTTGTGCGTAATGGTGGGTTCACTCCTGATCCATGACGTCTGGCCTCTGCTTCCACATTAGCTGAGCCGTTTATGCACGGCTGCTCGCACACAAATGCCCCGCTACAACTCGATACTACCTCCACCCTCACATGCGTTCACACACAAAAGCAGCTCCAAGACGGACCCCTTAATGTTCGTGATCGTGAATCTGTGGGAGACCAACAAAGATGTTACAAAAGCATGTCACCGCAGGTGAAGAAGCATCTACGGAAGTTTAAAACTGTTAGGATTTACAACTTCTGTTCCACATTTCATAAATATATTTAATAACATTGGTGGAAGTAACACAACTGCAGTGGAAGTATTAAAGGCCTTTAGTAATAACTTAATTTGTTACTAATTAAACGGCTAATTACCATCCTTCTTAGTGGGCGATGCTTTATTCAGACGCTTTTATTCAAAACCATAAGGTAAAGGGTGTGGCCCAAAGGACCGCTATTTGATTGCATATAGAGGTGTCAGGATTTCAACCCATATCACACATGAAGGTGGTCATCTTACCACTATACTGTCCAGTCCAGACCGCGCTCTACAGAAAGTAGTGTGTCCAGTTCTATCCCTAAAAGCCCTCGTCCCTAGTTGGGCTCGAACCACCAACCTTTCGGTTAACAGCCGCTGACCGATTGCGCCACAGAGACCTGTTAAAGGCTAATACTAGTTTTATTATTACCGACAGACACTCAGAACTGTAACCATTGTTCTATTAATATGAATAATATAAGAATGGATGCATCAACCTTTGAGTCATCTAACACAGCACGGATGAGACCACCCCTCACTCAAACTAAAGAAGTTTAAATATCCCCTATATTTGTGGCTTTATAGCAGAAACATTGAGTCTGTAATGCATAGTTTATTTGGGTTATATTCATGCATGTTTTTGTGTTTGCTGCCCTGTTATTTGTGCTGCTGTCTGTCTTGGTTCGAACAACACTGAAAGGAAGGTTATTGATCTAAAAGAGTCTTTTCTTAATCAAATACAACATTCATGTTAACAGTAACATTGTTTTGATGTCTTTTTATGCTGTATTACTGTAGAATGTATGTTTCTGTTGTGCATTTTGAGACTGGTGACTCTGGGGATATTTACAGCTGAAGCTGGCATCCAAATGAAGGATGTACAGTTGAATACTCAGACACCTGTACCTGGTGAGCCATCTGGGTTTGTTTGGCTTAAAAGTTGCTCAAAATAGTGATAGAGAAGGAATGGAGAGAAAAAACAAGAGAAGATCGGCATATTCCGCCACAATATACTTTTCCATGAGCTGAGTTCTTTCAGTGGGTCCTTTTCTTCTAACTCTTGTATTTTAGCCACAGGAGCCGGGGGCTAAACGCAGTTCTAAGGAGGAAATGTCAGACCAAAAATAGCCCTACTGGGAGGGTTTTGTGGGCTTTTCAGAGCCAAACACTTCTGACTGGTCCAGTATTCCCAGTATTTTACTTCCCCCCCTCCTGTCTCAGTCATCTTTGGTTTAATACATACAGTAGCTCATAAACGCTGTCATTTTTTAACCATATCGTACAGTTGTTACTGATGAAATCAGAGCAATAAAATGTTAATCTATGATTTTTGTGTGGGCAGTGCTGACTCTCTGGAGAGGACTGTTGGGGGAGAGAAACACACTTTGGCAGACCTAATATAACTAATCTACACTGTACCTTAGTCCCAAGGCTTATCCCGGCTGCCATTGGGCGAGTCGCCAATCCTTCACAGGGCCACTTTAAATTTAAAACACATACACTTATGGATCACATTGAAACCCTTCCAGAGCTTCGTCTTGTTAAACATTCGGTACCAATTTTTTTGTGAATTAAAGAAAAATGAACACTTCTTCCACTCTGGGGATTCTGTAGAACATTCTGACTGGTTTATGATGTCATAATATCAGCAGATTCTGTTCTGTCTGCAGGTGTTCTTCTTCTTGGGAATTTTAGCACATTTCACACCAAATCAGCTGACTATAACACACTATAAGCTGCATCCAAACAGGTAAGGAAACTGGGATTTGTTTAAGATGTCAAAGACGTCGGTGTCACTTTTAAGTTGATTTGCATTGATGTTTCTTATGTTCTTTAGATTTTTTTGCAGTGTTAATGCAGAAGAAATCACTATGAAGCAGAAAGACTCCTTCAGTGTTCATTTAGCTACTAGTTTAAGATTTGTGAAACTATATCTCCTTGTGCTCAGAAATGGTTTTGACACGAAAGGAAGCTGTTATGACTATTTTCAGGTTTGAAATGACTATAAATATTTTGTGCTATTTCTTCAAATGTAAAACTTTTATGTCAATTCATGTGCAAACATTTATTGGAACAATGAGGTGGCTAAAGGGGTGAAAAAAATATATATATGTACATCCCTGTTCCTTCTCAACAGTAATAACTTCACAGACAGGTTGTAATAGTTGATACTAATGACATTATGTCATCTTAAAAACCTTCTTGCACATACTACTACAAGCCTTGTTTTTACTGTTTTTGAAACATCTTCAACCCTGATTGCAAGCTTGGGATTATCTTGCCATTTTTAAACAAATGTGCACTTCTGTATGTTTAATTAGTTACACTGTAGTAGCTGCTAACATTAACCAGTGACAGCTGGTTCTTATCATCCCTTGAAATTAGAAAAGGAGTATTGTTTGTTTCACTCATTATAAAGATAATAAAATTGAAAAGGTTCCAATTTTTGTTGTCTCTTTCTGACTTTTCAAACTTTAAGACTTTTCTAAACAAATTAAAACATTTTTTTAGATAAGTCAATAAAAGATGGGTTTTTACTGATCTGGAGAAACCCTGTAAATGGAAAAAACTAAAAACTCAAAGGCTAAATGTTGAAATGCCCGGCATAAGATTTCACTCTTAGAGTTTCTATGCTGATGATACAGTGATGTACAACAGTCAATGACACTGTTTCACACAGAGCTGTAAATAGGCTGTGAACCACCTCAATGTTTTAAATGGTAGATGGACCATGTTGAGTTAACTTCATGCTCAGGAGCAGCTGCTCTCTTTGTACTCTTCAGGTGAATGGCATCAATGCAACCCAACTCTAATAACACCCCAGAGGCTGCTATGAAGTCAGTCCAGCTGACACAGATGCTGAAGAATGTTGGTTTTATAGTGAGGAAACCCTTCATTCACGCATCATTCTGTGGTATTTGAGTATTTGATGTAATCTTGAGTCAAAAACATCTGAATTGGGGCTAACAAGGAGATAAAAATCATAAAATCGAGATGGGACACCACGTAGAGTCACTAATCAAAGCAAACAAGCTTGCTGTGGTAGCCACTGACATCCATATTTTTTAGAGTTTCTGCAGCTGTCACCAACCAATATGGCTGCTTCATTTTTCAAACTTTATTGACTTATCTTTTCTTTTTAATTTGTAGAATACCAACAAACCCCCGACAGCAGCCTTCACACAGGACTGCCATCCTTTGGACACCACACAACGGTAAAAAAACTTCTCAAACTACAATGAAAATCTCGACTAATCAGAGAAAAAGACTATTTCTACTGCTTCTTAAATTATCAAATTAAGTATTAATTGTCTCAATACATACACAGACATCACTGGATGATGTGGACAAATGAAAGTTTTGTGTTTATTTCAGTTTCCTATTTGTATTAGCTCTAATAACAAAGTGCCACCATGTTCTTAATCACCAACCGTTTACGACAGGAAGTGTAACATCCTGCCTGGGACCGATCCAGAAAACTCACTGATAGTCCGCGAAGCACTGAGGATGAATCTGCCTCACCATCTGGTTCTCAGAAGTGTCCAGAACAGGTTTCATGGCAACGGCTCGATTTTTAATGACCTAAAAGATCTGGTCGTTGACCTGTTTGCAAAAAGAGCCTCAGAGGACGGGGAGGTTCCCATGGAGACAAATCAGCTGGAAGATGCAATGATGATGAACAGCCCAGTGGCGAAGAAGGCTCTGAGGATGGGTGTCCCTCCTCACCTCATTAAGCCAAAACTTCGTGCCAAGATCTTATTCAGTGGGGCATGCTACCCTGATATCAATGAGCTTCTTTCAGATTTGAACCTGAAGTAGTGGAAAACAATAAGATGATAAATAAAAGTTTTCCTGAGTTGCATTGCATAGCTTTTAATGCTTTTACACAGAAAGAATTGGTCTTTTGTCCACATGAGGTTATAATTTATCGAATGAAATTCAAAGAGAGCATTTGCCTTCATATACCCATAGATTATCACTTGTTTTGTCAGTTTTTAATGTCAAATTTCTAAGGATACAAATGATAAAGTCACACACCAAGTCACTGTCATCTCTTGAGCCGAAAGAAAGAAAGAAGAGCTATTACTAGAGGGAACTTGTTCTTAACACAACGGACTGGGGCAGCGTCCTCACTGCTGCTGACGAAGCCTCAATTCATCTGTCCATCTCTTGCTCCGGCTTGTCATCACTCATGAGTAACAGCTAAAGATACCTCCGCTTTCGGCAAGGACTCATCCCCGACCCGGAAAGAGTATTTCAACCTTTTCCGGTTCAGAACCATGGCCTCTGGCTTGGAAGAGCTGAGTCTCACCCCAGCCGCTTTGCACTCAGCCATGACCCACTCCAGTGCAGCTGAAGTTTGTAGCTTTAAGAAGCTCCTAAACAAGACGTCCGACTACAATATCTCAAGATCCATTCATCCATTTTCTATACCGTCAATCCGTTAATCGTCATCTTTTTAGGTAAGTCATCTCAAGATCCTGTCCATGAAAATCCTGCGGTGACGGTGATAAGGGTCCGGTCAAGCAGAGTCCAACATAACGATAACATAAACGAGTTCGACCTTGTGCCAACAGTGTGGACATCTCTTACTTTGGTTGTGCAGGAACTAAACAACCTGTAAAAGCGACTATGCCACACTCCCAGAGCATCCCCCACAGAATCCGTAACGGAACAGTCGTAACCATTGTTAAAGTCAACAAAACACGTAGACTGGATGGTCAAACTCCCCCAAGTAACTCTGCGAGGGTGAGGGTCTGGTCTCGATCCAGTCTGTAGGTCATTAATCATTTATTTTTAGTTTTCCAGGCTGTAAAATGAAATCACCTTTGCACTATGGTTACGAACCTGCTGCGTCTTGGAATGACTTTTATTTCAAAATGATATGACTGTTCTGTGTCTGTTCCATATTTGACTCTTGAAGCAAAGGCTGCATTGATAAAAACAGTTATATATTTATTTTTCCTTTGCAGTTTAACTTAATGATAGTTTTCAAACTGCTCCTCTTACTCTTATCAAAGATAACACCTTCTTCCTCCTACTATAAAAAAGAGAGAACTACACTTTGTCCACATATGTCTTTGTTCCCTCCCCTTCCGATTTACAAACCTGCAGATGGGTGTAACCAAACTGTGCTAAACAGTAAGAGCTGATTGGTTCAATTCACTGAAGAGACGCAAGTTGATTACATCAGACTAGTTTCTTTTGAGAGGAAGTGAAACTCACACAGTCCGCAGACTAACAGTCAGAGCTGAAATAGCGCAAAAAGGAGTTCAGATGGATCAGGAAACCTTCTCTTGTTCGATCTGTCTGGATCTACTGAAGGATCCGGTGACTATTCCCTGTGGACACAGCTACTGCAGGAACTGTATTAAAGCCCACTGGGATGTAGAGGATCAGAAGAGAATGCACAGCTGTCCTCAGTGTAGGACAAAATTCATACCGAGGCCTGTGCTGGGGAAAAACACCATGTTAGCAGCTTTAGTGGAAGAACTGAAGAAGACTGGACTCCAAGCTGCTCCTGCTGATCACTGCTATGCTGGACCTGAAGATGTGGCCTGTGATTTCTGCTCTGGAAGAAAACTGAAAGCCATCAAGTCCTGTTTAGTCTGTCTGGCCTCTTACTGTGAGAAACACCTCCAGCCTCACTATGATGCTCCAGCATTAAAGAAACACAAGCTGATCGACCCCTCCAAGAACCTCCAGGAGAACATCTGCCCTCGTCATGATGAGGTGATGAAGATTTTCTGTCGTACTGATCAGCAGAGTATCTGTTATCTCTGCTTAATGGGTGAACATAAAGGTCATGAAACAGTCTTAGCTGCAGCAGAAAGGACTGAGAAGCAGAAGGAACTCGAGGTGAGTCAACAACAAATCCAGCAGAGAATCCAGGTTGGAGAGAAATATGTGAAGCTGCTTCAGCAGGAGGTGAAGGCCATCAATCAGTCTGCTGATAAAACAGTGGAGCACAGTGAGAAGATCTTCACTGAACTGGTCCGTGTCATCCAGAAAAGAAGCTCTGAGGTGAAGCAGCAGATCAGATCCCAGCAGGAAACTGAAGTGAGTCGAGCCAAAGAGCTTCAGAAGAAGCTGGAGCAGGAGATCACTGAGCTGAAGAGGAAAGATGCTGAGCTGCAGCAGCTCTCACACACAGAGGATCACATCCAGTTTCTGCAGAACTGCCCCTCAGTGTCAGCACTCAGGGAGTCTACACCCTCATCCAGCTTCAATATCCGTCCTCTGAGGTACTTTGAGGATGTGACAGCAGCTGTGTCAGAGCTCAGAGAGAAACTACAGGACATCCTGAGAGAGAAATGGACCAACATCTCACTGACTGAAGTGGATGTTTTACTGCAGGAACCAGAACCAGAGACCAGAGCTGGATTCTTAAAATATTCCAGAGAAATCACACTGGATCCAAACACAGCACACACACAGCTGTTATTATCTGAGGGGAACAGAAAAGCAACATTTGTGAATCAACAACAGTCTTATTCTAGTCATCCAGACAGATTCACTTACTGGTTTCAGGTTCTGAGCAGAGAGAGTCTGACTGGACGTTGTTACTGGGAGGTGGAGTGGGGAGGGAGAGGACTTTTTGTAGCAGTCACATACAAGAACATCAGCAGAGCAGGAGACTCACATGAATGTTTATTTGGATTCAACCACAAATCTTGGTCATTATGTTGTGACACAGACGGTTACAGATTTTACCACAACAAAGTCCAAACTCCAGTCTCAGGTCCTCAGTCCTCCAGAATAGGAGTGTATCTGGATCACAGAGCAGGTATTCTGTCTTTCTACAGCGTCTCTGAAACCATGACTCTCCTCCACAGAGTCCAGGCCTCATTCACTCAGCCGCTCCATGCTGGAGTTTTGCTTTTCAATTATGTTGGAGACACAGCTGAGTTCATTAAAGTGAAATAGACAGAAGTCAGTTCAGGGACAGTTGGTTAAAATGTGTTTTAGTTTCCACTTTATTTAGTCTCCATCATTGTTGAGTCATTTCTTCACTGCACAGAGATCAGCTGTCAGTCACACTTTATGGGTGGTACTTTCACCTCTTAGTGGTTGTTGTTTCGTTGATGTTTGACTTTGTTTGGGTGGAGCTCCTTCCTGTGTCTGTTCAGTCATGGAGGCCATCACTGCTCAGAATGACTTTTATCCTCCTAAACTAGCACTTCTGCCCTTAAAAATGGAAATGTTTCTTTGCTCAGTATAGTTAATGATTTCTTTCTGATTCACTGACGTGTGTTCAAACTGAAGAGTTGCATGATGGATAAAGCTGTTTTATCTCAAGAAGTAATTGAATTATTATCTGATTTCTTTACTCAAACATTTCATAAAAAGCCAGAGATACAGATGTGTAATTATGAAGGTCTAAGTATTGCAGTTTTCCTCCTAAAGCACAGAAATGAACAGGGCTCATGTTTTTCTGTATGCCGTAAACAACAGTACCACCAGAATCCACTAGATGGTGACAGAATACAAAGATTACTCCTTAAGTTTTCATCCATCATCACAGTTTGTGATCTACAAGCTGGGTTTCCATTGGACTTTTTTGTCAACATGAAGAAGATATGAATACCAAAAGATGACCGCTGATGATGAAATTTAAATGATTTGATGCAATGAATTGGTAAAATGTCCATAAAATATTTATTATAGGAACATGGCATTGTTCTCATTCTGTAAAACAACCTGAAACTTTGCTCAGGATCTGTTGAGGTGCAACAAGCCTGATGTAAAGAAGCTTCCTTTACATTATAGACAAGCTGTGATCACATGGTTGGGACTTTATTAGTCACTAACAAATAGTAGTTACAATTGAGAAGAGATAACATGTGACACGTTGAGTTATTCATTTACTTTCTGTTGACACAATGATCGTTGGACCTTGATTTTTTCATAAAACTTTATTGATGTAATGTGTGTTGTTCAAACTCCAAATTTACATGATGAAAATATGTTTTTCTCATGAATACACAAATCTTTTATTTTCTCTTTATTCAGGCTCATTTTTAAGCTTGATGCAGAAAATGTGAAACTAATGTGAGAGAACAACTGAGGCAGTTTTCCTCCTGGAACACCACAAAGTATAAAGTTCACGTTTAAAGTACAACACTTGTCAGTTGATTTTTTTCTTGTTGCCTCACATCACTTTACAACCAACAACCACCTGATGGAAACAAACAGATTTCTTTAAACTCATATAAATGATCCCAGTTTGTGATCCCACTGCTGCTGTTTTCTTCAGGAAAACCAGGAACATGTTCGAGAATAGAATAAACTGTCAAATAAAATGTTTGTGCATTTTGCTTAAAGGCTTTTAACATGAAATACAACTTATATTTTGATAAGATCTCATATTTCTTATGTTGGTCATAGACTGAATAGTGTTCTAAAAATCATGAAAACGTGGTGTTTTACAATAATGTTGATATATCTCCAAACCCAGAGATCAAAGAAAGAATCAAATATGAGCTGATCAGTCTATTCAAATGTGCTCTATAAAAAAGGGTGAGACACACAGTATCTGCTTCAAGCTGCTCCTCCTCCTGGAATCAGACCAAGTCTAATAACTCCTCCTTCTTCCTGTTATGAATCATAAAGAGCCTCACCTTGTCCACATATCTGCTCGTTTCCTCCCCTTCAGATCTAAAATGCTGCAGATGGGTGTAACCAACCTGTGCTGAAAGGTCAGAGCTGATTGGTTCAATTCACTGCTGAGGCGCAGGTCGTTTACATCAGAGCTCAGACCAGTTTCTGTTGTAGGGAAGTGAAACTCACAAAGTCATTGTTACTGAGAGCTGAAATGGCGCAGAAAGGAGTTCAGATGGATCAGGAAACCATCTCTTGTTCGATCTGTTTGGATCTGCTGAAGGATCCGGTGACTATTCCTTGTGGACACAGCTACTGTATGCACTGTATTAAAGGCTTCTGGGATGGAGAGGATCAGAAGGGAATCCACAGCTGCCCTCAGTGTAGGGACACTTTTCTACCGAGGCCTGTCCTGAAGAAAAGCACCATGTTAGCAGTTTTAGTGGAACAGCTGAAGAAGACTGGACTCCAAGCTGCTCCTGCTGATCACTGCTATGCTGGAGCTGAAGATGTGGCCTGTGATGTCTGCGCTGGGAGGAAGCTGAAAGCCATCAAGTCCTGTCTGGTTTGTTCAGCCTCTTACTGTGAGAAACACCTCCAACCTCACCATGATGCTCCACCATTAAGGAAACACAAGCTGATCGACCCCTCCAAGAACCTCCAGCAGCACATCTGCTCTCGTCATGATGAGGTGAAGAAGATGTTCTGCCGCACTGATCAGAAGTCTATCTGTTATCTCTGCTCTGTGGATGAACATAAAGGCCACGACACAGTGTCAGCTGCAGCAGAAAGGACTGAGAGGCAGAGAGAGCTGGAGGGGAGTCGACAGCAAATCCAGCAGAGAGTCCAGGACCGAGAGAAAGATGTGAAGCTGCTTCAGCAGGAGGTGGAGGCCATCAATCAGTCTGCTGATAAAACAGTGGAGCACAGTGAGAAGATCTTCACTGAGCTGATCCGTCTCCTCCAGAAAAGAAGCTCTGAGGTGAAGCAGCAGATCAGATCCCAGCAGGAAACTGAAGTGAGTCGAGCCAAAGAGCTTCAGAAGAAGCTGGAGCAGGAGATCACTGAGCTGAAGAGGAAAGATGCTGAGCTGCAGCAGCTCTCACACACAGAGGATCACATCCAGTTTCTACAGAACTGCCCCTCAGTGTCAGCACTCAGGGAGTCTACACCCTCATCCAGCATCAAGATCCGTCCTCTGAGGTACTTTGAGGATGTGACAGCAGCTGTGTCAGAGCTCAGAGAGAAACTGCAGGACATCCTGAGAGAGGAATGGACCAACATCTCACTGACTGAAGTGGATGTTTTACTGTCAGAACCAGAACCAGAGACCAGAGCTGGATTCTTAAAATATTCCAGAGAAATCACACTGGATCCAAACACAGCACACACACAGCTGTTATTATCTGAGGGGAACAGAAAAGCAACAGTAATGAAACAACAACAGTCTTATTCTAATCATCCAGACAGATTCACTTACTGGTTTCAGGTTCTGAGCAGAGAGAGTCTGACTGGACGTTGTTACTGGGAGGTGGAGTGGGGAGGAGGCGGAGCCCGTGTCGCAGTCACATACAAGAACATCAGCAGAGCAGGAGACTCAGATGAATGTTTATTTGGATTCCACAACAAATCTTGGTCATTACGTTGTGACACAGACAGTTACAGATTTGACCACAACAAAGTCCAAACTCCAGTCTCAGGTCCTCAGTCCTCCAGAATAGGAGTGTATCTGGATCACAGAGCAGGTATTCTGTCTTTCTACAGCGTCTCTGAAACCATGACTCTGCTCCACAGAGTCCAGGCCTCATTCACTCAGCCGCTCCATGCTGGAGTTTTACTTTTCAATTATGGAGACACAGCTGAGTTCATAAAACTGAAATAGACAGAAGTCATTTCAGAGAATATATTATAGGGGACACCCTTTCGTAGAGGGGAGGGGGGGTAGGGGTGGAGTTAGGGGAGTGGTTTCAGAGACATCATTTTGGGTGAGATATAACTGTTGAGTGTATCAATGAAATTATGTTTTATTTCAGAATAAATGAAAGAATGGTTCTTTAAAGAATACGAAAGGTTGATTTTAGGAGAGAAGCTGCCGTGGGGTTGAGTCTGGATGGGTTCAAAAGTTAGGCTGAAAGCTCTGTGTATATCTATATATACCTGGTATGGTTGGACATTCTTATCTGAGGCAGTTAAGCATGGGGGTGGGGGTGGGGTGTTTCTCCAGATGTCCATGTTTCTTCATCTCCTATCTGGACACACTGAACACATTTCTAACTGTTATTCTTCTGAACCCGTTGAACAGGAGTTGGAGGTTCTGTTTTACCACGATTGGACTTTGACAAAAGAAATTATGAGAAAAAAAGGAACAACAATTATAGCTACTTACAGATTTGATTAGTGATGTGAAGGTAAGCTGTCAGTTAGAGTCACAGAGTTCTGTTTTTACACTTCAACTCTCCTTTCTCTGCATCGTGTGTATTTATCAGCCTCGACATCACAGAGCAGTGTGTGCATGAGAGTGTGTGTGTGTTGGTGGCGTGCACAACTCCAGCTGCCATGTTGTGAAATAATGCAGGCATCCTACAGTCTGAGAGACAAGACAGACACAAGAGGGAAATGGTCTCGAGCAAATATACCAAACAATATAGAAACATTCAGTTAAATGTCTACTTTTATTTTTCACTTTAATTTTTTAACATCCAGCTAATTATGAGATATTAGTTCATATGAGATAAGGAACAAAATAAAATAAAACTCAGTGATCTGACAGAACAATGTGATTTTCACCATGTTTGTTACAGAAATCAAAGTAATTATGCAAAAATGTCAAGAAAGATTGTTTAAGAAAACCCTTGAATCAGGTTCATATGCACAGGGAGCTGTTAATGTAATCTCACACCAGCTGAATATCTGCATCTGCACCGGGCAAGAATAACTCAATGGCTTTTAAATGTATAAAAACATAAAAACATAAATGTTTTTGTTCTCCTCATAGTTAGATTATTCTCAGTGTTATTAATCTGTGCTCCAACTGAAGCTTTGCATGATAAATAAAGCTGTTTTATCTCAATAATCAACTTAATCTTCTGCATTTATTCCAACATTTCAGACAAAGCCAGCTATCCAATTTTTTTTTTTATTAATCACAGTTTAACTAAGACAGTTTTTCTACAAAAATACAGCAATATACAAATATTTTTCTGTTTGCTTTTCACAACAGTATCAACACAATCCACTCAATGACAACAGAACACAAATATTACTCCTGAAGTTTACTTATGTTGTTGGAGTTTTTGATCTTCAGCGCAGATAATGGTGAAAAGTCAAAACGTAAATGTTGTGAATGTCCAGCATGTATTAGTTTCAAAATGAAAGATTACCACATGGTGTCATCCTAATGGGGAGTTCTTTGGTTAATTCTCAGCACAATGTAAGTAAATTTATGTATGATCACCAGTTCCTACTTGGAACATCTAACAGTTTTAAAGCCATGAAGTCAAACAGCCAGGTGAAGCTCCGTAGTTTTGGACTGCTACAGCCTGCAGACGAATTTGTAGCGAAGGTCCCTTCCTGAGCAGACCAGTGCAGGAGGAGATGAGGGCAATGCGACAGGAAGCGCAAGCAAGGCCTGCGGAATGGGCTACTAGCTAAGCTAAAGGCTAACTCACGTGGAACACAACTTACATCTGTTAGCCCGATTTTTTCATTGGAAGCCCAAGAACAAGCTGGAGAAATCGTTTATTAAAAAAGTATTTATTAGTGGTCACAAGTAAAGTATATTGCAGCTGGACTCGGAGTGCCAGAGGAGGAAATCCGTCAGGCCGAGCCCCGATATCCGGAAACATGTCATATTTATATTCAGCTTTATCTCACAGAAGTTGTATTCACACTTGTCAGAGTATAATTGGCCAGTCTTCAGTGCCATGATCAGGTCAGCTGCTGTCCTTGTTGTGTTCTTTGGATGTGATAAACAATGTGTATGTGCTGTTTTTAGGCGTGTATCTAATGTACCAGACCTATCTACTCTACTAGAGATGTTTTGTCTGACCCAGTTGTTTATGTCATTCTAAAGTCTTGGACCCTTTTAAGGTCCTACCAGCTAGGAACATAGGTTATTTAGGAAAATACAGAATATGAATTTATAATGTCTAAGATCAAAGCCAATTATAACACATCTATTTTGCTTGCTAATGTCTGTTCCCTGGAAAAAATACTGGACTATCTAAAGTTGGATTTAACAACAAGACGGAATGCGAGAGACTGCTGCGCTATGATCCTGAAACATGGCTCAACTCGGCCTTCCCAGATGATGCTGTTAGCTTGGAGGGGCTGACGACTTTCGGCTGGATAGGAGCCAAGCTCTTAGTGGTAAATCCTGTGGTGGCATATATAATAAAAACAGATGGTGCGTCAACAGAGGAGTTGTATCAAATCAGTACTTTCTTGACCTAGAGCTTCTTGCTGTACTATGCAGATCGTTTTATCTGCCCTGGCAATGTACCAGTATTAAAATCATGGAAGACCTTGGCTCTTTAGACCATGTCTGTGATACTAATGCCTGCATACAGGCCCCTGTTGACCAGAGAAAAACCCATTGTAAGTCAGGTGGGGGGTTGTCCTGAGGGAGCAATGGAGGCCTTACAGAGTTGGTGCAACTAACAATCCCCATACTAATGTGGAGGAATATGTTGCATCTGTATATGCCTGTATTAAAAAATGCAGAGGACCTCTGGTGCTGGGATGAACAGCTCCACCAGGGCCAATGAGAAGCCACTGATGATGCAGAAGGAATACTGATTGATTTCAAGTCTGGTGATGTGGTTGTGCTCAGAAAAGCCAGAGCCAATCTTGACTGCTATAAGAACAGCAAAGCTGAGAAGCAACACCAGGCATGTGTGGCAGGGGATTCAGGCAATGGTAGATTACAAGGTGATCCACTGTGTGATAACCCAAACCTCAATAAAAATTGCACAGTACTGAAGCTCTACATGGGCAAGCCTTCCTTTAAAACATCCATCCATCCATCCATCCATCCATCATCTACCGCTTATCCGGGGGTCGTGGGGGCAGCAGCTTTAACAGAGAAACCCAGACCTCTCTGTCCCCGGCCACTTCCTCCAGCTCTTCCGGGGGGACCCCGAGGCGTTCCCAGGCCAGCCGAGAGACATAGTCTCTCCAAGTGTCCTGGGTCTTCCCCGGGGTCTCCTCCCAGTGGGACGGGCCCAGAACACCTCCCCAGGGAGGCGTCCAGGGGGCATCCTAACCAGATGCCACCTCATCTGACTTCTCTCAATGCGGAGGAGCAGCGGTTCTACTCCGAGCCCCTCCCGGATGACTGAGCTTCTCACCCTATCTCTAAGGGAGGCCCAGACACCCTGCGGAGGAAACCCATTTCAGCCGCTTGTATCCGCGATCTTGTTCTTTTGGTCTCTACCCACAGCTCGGGACCAAAGGTGAGGATGGGAACGTAGATTGACCAGTAAATAGAGAGCTTCGCCTTCTGGCTCAGCTCCTTCTTCACAACTTTTTTTCCTTTAAAGCATATGTGCACAATAATTTATAACATGAGAAAGCACTGAATCTCAACATGAGTGATGTCTGTAAAACCTCGAGAAAGGTAAATATATAGAAGGCAGCAGGCCTTCCAGGACTAGTACTCAGGGAGTATCCCAACCAGCTGGCATATGTTCTCACAGACATCTTTAGTACCTCACTGGAGGAGGCTATTGTCACATCATGTTTCACATCTGCCACAATCATACCAGTGCCCTTAAATCCACGCGTTTTAACGTCTACCACCCTGTTGAACTGACTTTCATAATGATGTGCTTTGAGAGGCTAGTAAAGAACCACATAATCTCTTCATTGCTTCCATATTCAACCCATCATTTTACTTACCGGCCAAACTACTCCATAAAGGATGCCATCTCCTCTGCTTTTCAGCTGAGCCTGGTACATCTGGAGGATACAAACACTCACGTGTAAATACTGTTTCTTGACTTCAGTTCAGCTTTCAAATCATCATCCCCCAGCAGCTGGTGAGCAAGCTGGGTGTAAAAAACCCCATGTGGCTGCTAGATGTCCTTACTGACAGACCAGTCAGTGAGAGTGAGAAACGGCTTCTCTAGCTCCAACTCCACTATTTCAACTCACGGTCCACTGTTGTCTGTGCTGCTGACACATGAAAGATGCGCTGGATCTGCTCCTAATCACATTATCAAGTATGCGGATGGCACAACAGTGGTGGGTCTCATTGGGGACAACAATAATCTATCCTATAGAAGGGGATTGGTGGACTGGTGCAGTGAGAACAACCTGATCCTGAACATCAAGAAGAACAAGGAAATAATCAGCCCAATCAACTGCTTCTTCTCCCCCAACAAGTGCTGCCCCAAAGCAGCCTGCTCAGCTACCCAGTGACTTCAATGGCAATGCTGAAAAAAGCTGAATAAAAAGAACGAAAACAGTAATAAAAATGTTCTGCTCTATATCTTTTGTGTTTTATGAATTAGTTTCAGGAGAGATTTTTTTTATTATTTCTAAGACTACCTTTCAGTTTTGTAAATATTGACTATAGTGTGTGAAATCTGATTCTAGGTTAAGATTTATTTTAGAATTAGAGAGCTATACCAGCAGGAGCTTAGTCTCCAGGTGATACACCCAAGTTGGACAGATCTGAAGGTAGAGGCCTGACAAAGTGCATTCCTCTTCTCTTGGTTAGGGTTGGACACATAGCTAACAACCTAATTTCATGAAGAAAGTTATTATAAGCACAGAAAAAAAGTGCTGGAGCCTGATGTTTACACATGATGCCCCCTTCACATTTCTGACTGCCTGGAACTGGCCCTGATGTGATGTATGCGTAACTCCCCCATCCTTTCACAGACATTTTGGACTAAAAAATAAAATTTAAGGCACCTATAAAGACATGTTAGTGTTGTAAAGAAGGTGGGCTGCAAAAAGGAAGAGAATAATTTCATCACATGTCAAAGAATAGAACATACAGGTCTCAATAAAAGATTTAATGAAGTAGGCTAGCACTCAACCAGAAAACTTTCAGATAAAGATATACCTTGTTTAGACTCTAAAGAAAACCATTATTATCGTCGAGGCTGTAGGACAAAATGGTGATTGAGATCATTCGAGTTAGCTAAAGATATTCTCAGTATGACGTCCCTACACTCCAGTCCAGGTGATGGCGGTAAGGCAGCTTTAAGCCCTTAAACCGTCAACAAACGTAGAAGCGGAAAGAAACGAGGAAAATAAGTTGATTTTCTTTCACTGGGCGCAGTTTGTAATGCTGAGGGTAAGTTGAGTTGAGTTCGTCTGTTCTTGACTCGTTTGTGTTTCTGGTCTCAACGATTATAGTTAACTTGTGATATTGTTTTAACCCCCTCCAGTTCTATGTTGTTCTACCGTTAATTTAAGTCTTGTTGATCTTTCTCGTGTCTGATTTCTCTCGCGCCGTGTTGTCACGTGACTGGCGTGTTTATGCGGAGTTGTGCAGCTGCAACTCTTGTTACTTTGTTTCTTATGACGAACAGATGTGCATGAAAACTATTTGTTTGTCTCGCTGGTCCTCCACAGGTGTGATTTTCTCTGAGTTTTTTTTTTCATCTACAAGTCACGTGTAAATTCTCTCCACCAGGTGGCACTAGTGTTCTCCTTTAATAATTCCTAGTTCAACATAGTTCAAAGGGGTAAAAAGTAAAAAATATATTATTTTTTTAATGTAAATTTATTTTATTTCTAACAGGACATAAATTTAATTACTGCAAATGTTAGCCCGATTTTTTTCATTGGAAGCTCATGAATAAGCTGGAGAAATCGTTTATTAAAAAAGTATTTATTAGTGGTCACGAGTAGAGTATATTGCAGCGCTGGACTCGAAGTGCCAGAGCTCCCGCAGGAAATCCGTCAGGCCGAGCCCCGATATCCGGAAACATGTTATATTTGTATTCGGCTTTATCTCACAGAAGTTGTATTCACACTTGTCAGAGTATAATTGGCCAGTTTTTAGTGGCATGTTCAGGCCAGCTGCTGTCCTTGTTGTGTTCTTTGGATGTGATAAACTGTTTTAGGCGTGGATCTAATGTACCAGACCTATCGGCCCTAATAGAGATATTTTGTCTGACCCAGTTGTTTATGTCCTTCTAAGGTCTTGGACCATTTAAGGTCATCTGTTGTGCAGTATGAGCAAAGTGGAAAAGTACCAGCTAGGAACATAGGTTATTTAGGAAAATACAGAATATGAATTTATAATGTCTAAGAACAAAGCCAATTATAACACAAAGTTGAACACTGATTTATTTTATTACATATAAAAACTATCAGTTTTCTCAGTTAAACAGCACAGCAACAAAACTTGGTACACTTTTATATTTTTGGGCTTATTTTGAAACTACACTGTGTCCACCATTTTGAAAGATGGGCTCACTCTTCTCAGTGTTAATATGGGAAAAAAGGCATTCCTCTGAAAATATTCTTTATTTTCTTACACATCTGTAAAAAGGTCCTCTACAACTGAATTTAATTAGTTAGACATTTGAACTTATAAGCATGGAAAATGTAAAATAATTTGGTAATTAAATCTATAAACCATATGTGTTGTGTGAAGATTATTTTCTCTGAATATTTTGAGTACAGATCCACAAAATAGATATAAAATTTTCTGTGGATCCACTGTCATGGTTTGCTGTCACACAAATGAACCTCTAGTCCATTTCAGTAATGTTTTTATGACTTTTTAAAACCAATAATGACACTTTTATTTTCCTGTCTCCTTCCCTTGAAATCTGTAGTTTGAAGATAGAAATCAACCTATAGTGAAGTGGAAGAGCTGACAGTCCCATTCACTGCATAAACTTCTATCTTGATCAGAACTTTACAAAACAAAAACACAGATATTACTGCCAATCGGTGAAATGGAGGCGAAAAAAGTCAAGCTGGATCAAGACGCCTTCGTTTGTTCGATCTGTCTGGATCTAATGAAGGAGCCAGTGACTATTCCCTGTGGACACAGCTACTGCATGGATTGTATTGAACTTCACTGGGATGGAGAGGACTGGAAGGAAAACCACACCTGTCCACAGTGCAGGAAAATATTCGAACCGAGGCCTGACCTGGAGAAAAACATTATATTAGCAGCATTAGTGGAGGAGCTGAGGGTAGCTGGAGAAGTTTTTCCAGCTGCTAACTGCTATGCTGGACCTGGAAATGTGGCCTGTGATGTCTGCACTGGGAGGAAGCTGAAAGCAGTCAAGTACTGTCTGGTCTGTCTGGCCGCTTTCTGTGAGACACACCTCCAACCTCACCATGATGCTCCACCATTACAGATACACAAGCTGATCGACCCCTCCAAGAACCTCCATGAGCACATCTGCCCTCATCATGATGAGGTGATTAAGTCTTTCTGTCGTACTGATCAGCAGAATATCTGTTATCTCTGCTTAATTTATGAACATAAATGTCATGAAACAGTCCCAATAGCAAAAGAAAGGGCTGAGAAGCAGAAGGAACTCGAGGTAAGTCGACAACAAATCCAGCAGAGAATCCAGGACAGAGAGAAATATGTGAAGCTGCTTCATCAGGAGGTGAAGGCCATCAATCTGTCGGCTAATGAAGCAGTGGAGGAGTGTGAGAAGATCTTCACTGAACTGGTCCGTGTCATCCAGAACAGAAGCTTAGATGTGAAGCAGCAGATAACTACTCAGCAGCAAACTAAATTGAGTCAAGCCAAAGAGGTTCAGAAGAAGCTGGAGCAGGAGATCATTGAGTTGAAGAAGACAGACGCTAAACTGGAGCAGCTCTCACTCACAGAGGATCACATCCAGTTTCTATACGTCTACCCCTCAGTGTCAGCACTCAGGGAGTCTACTCACTCCTCCAGCTTCAATAGCCGTCCTCTGAAGTACTTTGAGGCTGTGACAGCAGCTGTGTCAGAGCTCAGAGAGAAACTGCAGGACATCCTGACAGAGAAATGGACCAACATCTCAGTGATTGAAGTGGATGCTCTACTGCCACCAGTTGAACCAATCTACAGAGCTGGATTCTTAAAATGTTCACAAGAAATCACCCTGGATCCAAACACAGCAAACACATATCTGTTATTATCTGAGGGGAACAGAAGAGCCACAGTAACAGAGGAACAGCAGTCTTACTGTAGCAATCGAGACAGATTCACTGCATATAGGGAAGTCCTGAGTTCAGAGAGTCTGAGTGGACGCTGTTACTTTGAGGTGGAGTGGATAGGGAGAACAGTCAGTGTTGGATTAGCATACAAGGATACCAGCAGAGTAGGGATGTCAGATAAATGTGCATTTGGATTCAATGACAAATCTTGGGCTTTGTGTTGTACCCCAAACTGTTACACATTTTGGCACAACTTTACTGAGACTTCCCTGTCAGGTCCTCCGTCCCACAGAATAGGAGTGTATCTGGATCACAGAGCAGGTATTCTGTCCTTCTACAGCGTCTCTGAAACCATGACTCTGCTCCACAGGGTCCAGACCTCATTCACTCAGCCGCTCTATGCCGGACTACGGTTTCATTACTGTGTTGGAGACACTGCTGAGTTCATTAAACTGAAATAGAAAGAATTCATTTAAATTGAGAGTTCTATGAACTGTATCTTGGTATTGATCTCGGCCAGGGATGTCCACATCCGGTCCTCGCTGGCCGCTGTCCTGCAGGTTTTAGACGTTTCCCTGCTTCAACACACCTGATTGAGATCAATGCATCATTAGTGGGCTTTTGTAGAACTTAACAGTCTTTGAAGAGATTAATTTAATCTGAATCAGGTGTGTTGAAGCAGGGAAACGTCTAAAACCTGCAGGACAGCGGCCTTCTGGGACCGACTTTGGACATCTCTGATCTAGGCATTTGTTTACTGAACAGAAGTCTCCTTTTAATATTACTTCATTGGGACTTGTTTCTCAAGATTTATATTTACATAAATGGAGCCTCGCTGATATTGGGGTTTTGTGGCTGATACCAAAACTGATGCAATAATCTCTACTCTTTTTAAACATTATACAGAAAAGCATCATAACCTGTTGACATGCAAGTTACTTTATATACAGATCCGAGTATCTCTCTTCTCCTTATTTGTGTTATGTGAGAAAATGAAATTCCACCCACAAAGAATCTGATGAGAAGGATTATTCTATTTATCTTCACAGGTAAACTTACAAGGTGCCTGGGCAGCTTCAGAGAAGGCTGTTACTCATTTTCCTTTGGAATGAGTTTCTGTTGCTGGTCCTAATTTAAGTCCTGTAACCTTTTTTATGATCATGTATAAAACCTTCTAGGTGTTTAAAAGAAAGATTTATGCTTTCTTGAGTTTTTACTATAAGCTATTACAAGTGCATGCACGTTTTATAGAAGTTTTGAATTGCATAATTTGTGTCCTTAGAACCTAGTAGTTTTTCCCAATTGAATGGCTGGAACCATGTTTGAGTTTGTGTTTAAAGCAGGAATGTACTTGCTTTTAATTACCAATATGCGTGTTTATCATGGTTGTCTTACACATTTGTTTGGAGTGACGTTTGTACACGTCCTCAGAAATTAACGTCTGAATGACATGTCGGTAAGCTGCAATAAAATGGTGACCAGTAGGGGCAGTGTTGTGCCAAATTTCACCAGCTATATAGCGTTGTCAGGGAAAAAATGGCGGAGAGTTTTGAAGATGAACTTGTAGAGAAAGTATTTTTACGACGTGGCCTGTGAAACTTGCCGGTGAGAGATCAGTTTTGGAAATGTCCATTTTCCTTGGATAGTACGGTGCTGATGGTTTTCCCCCTGGTGGAATCCTCTGGTAACCGGCAGAGTACATCGGAAAGCATGTGAGCAATTTGGCTCATAATGCAGGAAGTTGCTTATGTGAACGCGTGATTGAAAAGCAAATATGTTCCTGACCTTAAACTTCCTGATCTGGCAAGAAAATGTTCACTTTTGTTGTCACTTTCATGAAGATTGCATAAATCTGTACAGTCTATTTCATTTAAAAAGGAAAAATAACTGTAGCCAAAGGTCTTTGTGTTATTTTAGAAAAGTATTTGATATTTAGTTTGTCTGCATGTTTCTTTTAAATATTTTTTTAGTCTGTATTCTGTAGCTGTCGCAGTTTCGTAGGCTAGCGTGTGTTATCAGCTTTAAGGAGGATAAACCAAAGCCATTTGAACACATCAGAACAATCGGCCGTCTCTGTGCCTTATCTTGCCTTTTATATACCTCAGAGGATTGGACTTGGAGCTGGGAACAGCATCGCTTCCTAATGCATTCCAGTTTTAGTTCGGAAAACCAGTAGAATTTGTATGATTTGAGCCGACGAGCTACTTTTAGCAATGCAAGTTAATAAGAATGCTGTATTTTGTGCTTACAAATGTCATAGAAACACACCCACTGATGAATGTGTGCAACTGCTGCTGTGTTCCATATGATCTCAGAAGTCTGAGTTTCCAAGTTGTCAGTTGGAAAAATCAACTGGATGCCTGTTGAAAGGGAGAAACCTCACCAGCTCAAACCTAAAAAATCCAACATGGGCCCATTGTATACAGAGTTTAAGTGATAACTGCATAGTAAACTGTTTTTTGAACTTCTGTGAGTTTGACTTATAATCTGTTTTAAAGTGTCATTAAAAATAGTTTTTACTTTGAAAGTATTGTGTTTTTTGCAGTACGTTCACTTTTCTGTGCACAGTCCTGGTCCTGAAGCTGCTGTGGAGGAGCTTGGAGCTACATCCCTGCATCATTCTGATCTGCTTTTCAGTTGCTCAACGTTTTTTGGGCTTTTTATGGCGTCTTTTTGGCCTCTTCAACATGATAACAACCAGGGCTCGCACGGATTACTTTTATGACAGCGTTATTATATCCTACGACTGTAAGCCAAAGAGAAAGAAAGTTTGCCAGTTTATTTAAAAGTGAAGTGTGTGCAGCTCTTTCTCCTCACACTGAACAGTCTTTGTCGACAGTCGGGTGTGCTCTCATACCAAGAAGATGGAAAAAAGAGCTGCGGCAGCCGTTCTGCACAGCATTGCATGACCCAAACAACAGGTGAAATCGGCTGATCTTGTGTCCAAAGTTGGTGCGATGCTTTGTTCACTGGGACGAAGTATGACATGAATGCCGTGTTTACGTTTCATTTAAGGGAAAGATCTTTCATACCCATATTTCTGTAGTTAATTTTTGAGTGTATAAACATTTACACAACACAAGTTTTATGTTGAAAACTTTCAAATGAAACAGTTTTAATACTTACACCAGCTTGTACAACCATAAACTTAAGACTTTTAGTTATGAAAATGATAAATGTGGCTTTTATGGCTATGTGGGATGATTCATGGCAGTCGCTATGATTGCAGATTAGAAAATGTACCTTTCATTTTATAGATTTGCAGAGGATTTGTTGTTTTTTTTGTAAAAAAATTGTTTTACAACCATTGCAAACTATAAGTTATTTAATCATAAAACTGTATGATCTTGTTGGCTACAGCACTGAATATACAAAATGTCTAAAAGTGCCATTAAAACATCAAAATAAAGTCTTAATTAACACTCTTGAGAGCCGTTATATTGGGCCTCCTGACACATTTTCGGCTTTTAAAAAAAGATTTAAACTAAATTAAATGATAGTTAAGTAAACACTTTAATCCTTTCCCAGTAATATGTACTAACTGTAAAAAATATATATTTTTAGAATTACGTTTTCAGGGGCTTGTCACAAATTAAACCTTTGCTCTGTAGTCATTTTAACGAAGGACTCTGAATATAAATACCCTTTAACAAAGTCTATCTTTTTATTAAATGCAGATAATGAAACCTTAAGAAGGAGGATTTATAAAAATTAGATATCTTCATTGAATTTAATCTATCGTAAAGCTAGATTATGGAGAAATGGTTTATGGACTTGCAGCAACGTCATTACTAAAACAGATAAACATAATTCTGGCTCAGGGTTTTAGGTTGTGTTTGAGATCTGTTCAAACTTCCCTATTATTTGCGCTCCAAGTAGAAGCTAATGAAATACCACCACATATGTGTAAGAAAGTACTTATGGCTAATTACTGGAGGAATTCAGGTTATCTACTGATGGGTCAAAAGATCCAATGGCAGATACAACAGGAGCAGCAGTGGCCTTCCCAAGATGTGAAACTGAGATTGTTAAATGCATATGCGTACGGTAGAGATGTATGCCTGAATTATGGCGCTACACTGAATACAAGAGCATCAGGCAAGGAAGTTCGTCATATGTAGTGACTCTATGGCTACATTATGAAATTAGATAGAAACAGCTACTGGATATACATTGTTTCAGTGTCTAGGGAAATAGCAAGACTTACTAGACACTGTAAACAAATTTACATGAGTTCCTACTCGTGTAGCTATCTCAGGAAATGAGAAGCTAGCCAAATTAGTTAAACAAAATGTCAAAAAAGGGGGAGCAGATATCACTGTAAGATTATCAAAAACTGTATAATTGGGATCTGAATCTATAATTCTAATTGTCGAAGCATTCTGACTTTTGGATGAGGGGGACCGGAAGACGGTGGCTCATGTCCTGGATTATACAGGAGTTTTTAAGCACTAGATCCAGAAGAGGGCAGTAATGCAACGCCAGCTGCCGATAAACACCAGAAGAAGAAGTCCATAATATCCGAGCTTCCGTAGTTTCCTTCCGCATTGCTGCTGCTGCTTCTGCTTCGCCGACGGTAAGAAGTGTCGATTTCTGTTGTTATCTTTGATAATCGACTCATTTCTGCTTTTGGTCTCAGATCGTGTGGTTTATTGCCCATATATCCGCAATGTGTTACGGTTCTCATCTGACCGTTTATGTCAGATTTGTCCGTTTATGTCAGATTTATCCGTTTATCTTCAGTTAGATTTTTGAATTCTGCTGCGCCATTGGCTGTGTTTAGCATGTCACGTGAACCACGAAGCGCCACAGAAATTTCCGTCTCTTTCTGTGTAAATCTCGTTGTTTTTTCCCCCTAATAGTTGACATGCTCTTCGGTCGGAGTTTATTTACAAATTATATTTTTCTATGGTATTTATTTTTTAATAATTACGTTTTAAAATAGCGTTTTTGGTCACTCGCTTCATGCAGTAACATATTCTGTCCACCACGCGGCACTGTTTCACCACTTAATGGTTCAAAGTTTTTAAGATATATTGTTCTAAACTGGTCAGAAAGAAGGATTAAAATATTTTCTTTCGGTCTCAATGGCTGGTTAATCCACTCATTTCTTTTTACTTGAAGTCTTGAGCAGTGTTTGTTTGATAATGTATGTATGTACCCGTTTCTCTCTCGGGCCGCACGAGTTCTGACGAGGACCAGAGGGCGGGAGCACATTACACCAGTTTTAAAATTGATTCATTGGCTTCCCCTATGCTTCAGGATCAATTCTTACACTCGTTTTTAGACATCTTAACGGTCTTTTAAGCTAGAGCAACGTGTTCCCTCGACGCAGAACTTCGGATGCTCAATGGAAGACGTCACGTCGACGCTGGCAACCTTCCGGACGACTATAAATCTTCTTATTGGACTTTTACCATGTCAACACTCACACGGGAGGCAGCTTTTATCGCTGCTACTCCTTTGGTTCAACATGGACACACATTGTTGGTGAAAATTTGTGCAAAAAGTTAGTCTAGAGCCCTGTATTTAATATTTGTTCTAAATTATTTTAATTATATGTTTTAACTAGGTGGGCCAAAAAGCATTTTTATCTATTTTGTTAATTATTTTACACCTTTTTATCTTGTTTTAATGTTTTAGACTTTCAGTTTTTAGCTGCAGTGTTTCCTCGTGGGGGCCTACCCCCCTGGGAGCTGCTTTTGGTCCACTGACGGGGTGCTGTCCTGTGGACTGCTCTGGCCCGGGTGGCTGGAGGACTCTGCACCCGGGTCGGGGCTGTCTCTGTGTGGTCGGCCCCCCAAGGGTGGCTTTCTCCTTGCCTTAGGTCTGTCTAATAGGTGCAGTGGGTCTGAGCTTGTCCGTATGTCTCTGGGTATTTATGGGGATGGGAAGGTTAATTTGTTTTGTCATTGCTGTTTTTAGCCTCCAATAACAGATAAACAATTAGCAGATTTTCTTTTCCTTGTGTCATCCTCAGATCTAATTGGCTGAAGTGTGCAGCCATCATACGTTAAAGTGTGGGAGCTTACCCTGCTCACAAAAAACACAACCTGGCTTTACCAGAGCTCCACAACAGAGAAAACTGCGTAAAGGCTGCCACTTGAAAGTGAAATGGCTCTAAACAAATTAAAGTTGGACCAAGAAACCTTCTCTTGTTCCATCTGTTTGGATCTACTGAACGATCCGGTGACTATTCCCTGTGGACACAGCTACTGTATGCACTGTATCAAAACCCACTGGGATGGAGAAGAGGGGAGGAGACTCCACGGATGTCCTCAGTGCAGGAAAACGTTCACACCGAGGCCTGTGCTGGTTAAAAACATCATGTTAGCAGAGTTGGTGGAGCAGCTGAAGAAGACTGGACTCCAAGCTGCTCCTGCTGATCACTGCTATGCTGGAGATGAAGATGTGGCCTGTGATGTCTGCTCTAGGAGGAAGCTGAAAGCCATCAAGTCCTGTTTGGTTTGTCTGGCTTCTTACTGTGAGAAACACCTCCAACCTCACTATGATGCTCCACCATTAAAGAAACACAAGCTGATCGACCCCTCCAAGAAGCTCCAGCAGCACATCTGCTCTCGTCAAGATGAGGTGATGAAGATTTTAGCTGATGCGTATGAAACAGCCCCGATAGCAGCAGAAAGGGCCGAGAAGCAGAAGGAGCTAGAGGGGAGACTGCAACAAATCCAGCAGAGAATCCAGGTTGGAGAGAAAGATCTGAAGCTGCTTCAGCAGGAGGTGGAGGCCATCAACGGCTCTGCTGATAAAGCAGTGGTGGCGTGTGAGAAGATCTTCACTGAACTGGTCCGTGTCATCCAGAAAAGAAGCTCTGAGGTGAAGAAACAGATCAAATCCCAGCAGAAAACTGAAGTGAGTCGAGCCAAAGAGCTTCAGAAGAAGCTGGAGCAGGAGATCACTGAGCTGAAGAGGAAAGATGCTGAGCTGCAGCAGCTCTCAGACACAGAGGATCACATCCAGTTTCTACACAACTACCCCTCAGTGTCAGCACTCAGGGAGTCTACTCACTCCTCCAGCTTCAATATCCGTCCTCTGAGGTACTTTGAGGATGTGACAGCAGCTGTGTCAGAGCTCAGAGATAAACTGCAGGACATCCTGACAGAGAAATGGACCAACATCTCACTGACTGTGAGCGATGCAGATGTTCTCCTGTCCCAACAAGAGCCAAAAACCAGAGCTGACTTCTTAAAATATTCCAGAGAAATCACACTGGACCCAAACACCACCAATAAAGAGCTGGTGCTGTCTGAGGGGAACCGAAGAGCAACCTTTATGAAACAAAGACAGTCGTATTCCAGCCACACGGACAGATTCACTTACTGGTGTCAGGTGCTTGGCAGAGAGAGCCTCACTGGGCGCTGTTACTGGGAGGTGGAGTACAGAGGAAAAGCCGTTGTTGTTGCCGTCTCGTACAAGAACATCAGGAGAGCCGGTTCCTTGCACGAATGTTGTTTTGGATGTAATGACAAGTCCTGCGCGTTGTCCTGTTACAGAGAAGGTTACACGGTCTACTTCAACAGCAGCTTTATCACCATCTCAGCTCCTCTGTGCTTCAGGATAGGAGTGTACCTGGACCACAGAGCAGGCATCCTGTCCTTCTACAGAGTCTCTGAAGGCATGACTCTGCTCCACAGAGTCCAGACCTTATTCACAGAGCCGTGCTATGCTGGACTTCGGTTCTTTGATTCTGCCGGAGACTCCGCTGAGTTCATTAAGCTCAAGTAAAGTATGATGCATTCGGGATGACTCTTGCTGAACTAAGCTGACATTTCTGCACATCTAAATGGTTCTTTGACGTTCTTTTACTTCCTTTAATGTGTGAACACGCTGAAGCTTTACGTTCTGAATAAAGCTGTCAAGTTTTCAAACAAAATGTTCATTTCATGCGTGTTTAACTTCGGCAGGAAACCCATTTTCTGACCATACAAGACAAACGATGAGGCTGCAGTTTGATGAAAATGAAACATCGATCTGTTTTATCACCATAACTGCTGAGATGTTTCGTTTTGGGCCGTTAATGCATGTAGAAAACTTCTATTATCCGGTGGAAAAAGGTTTTATTTCTATTTCGCCAAATTAAGACAAGATAGAAACATTGCAGACAACCTTTTGAGTCATGTATGTCAGAGGGAAAACAATTTATTAGTTTACAGATTACACACATATCAAATAACTTTATCGATACATAAATAGATTTACATAAACTTACAGATATTTTCATATGAACAAACATTTCCAGTAAGCAGAGACGGTAACGATCTCCTTTAAATTATTGTCAGATACTTAATTATTATAACTAATAATTATTATAATTAGGCCAAATTTACAGAGATTCCTCAGCTTTATTAGTGAAGTTAAAGGTGCAGGATGAGAATCAAAAGGTTTTTAAACCTCACACCAACAGATTTGACCACCTTAATTACACACAAACACACTTTTTCACCCCCCACAAGTTGATCTTGAACATATTTGAAGATTCAAGTGTTTTTTTTGTGCATCTGAAAGTTTTATTTAGTTCAAACAAACGCAGGGCTGGAAACCAAAGTTGTAAACTGCGGTATCTCAGGTGCTTTAGGGCAGTTTTGTGCCTGGGAATGTGTGTGAAAAACCCAATTATACAAATCAGAGGGTTCATAAACTTCACAAATGTTGCTTTAACTGCCTTTAAACGACTTGTTAAAATGTAAATAAATTGATATGAACTGAAATAGTCTCTGCATCTCAACGCTTTCTTTGTCGTTTTTTGGCATGAAACAGTCTTAAAGTCTCAATGAGAACAAATTCAGTCGTGGGTGTTCTTACTTTACAGCCCCTTTCCACCAGAAACTTACCCAACAGTTGGTGGGTTCCTGAAAGCTAACTATTCCTACGCTTGGCCACGGTTTAAAAGAAGCTGATCAGCTGCAGGCTAAAGGAAATGTGTTAAATGTGCAGAGGCTAATGGCTCCCCGTGTTCATGAGAACTTGATGATTTTTGTTCAAATACAGCCTTTCCTGAGCACTAAAGTAGCATCAATTGTTGTAATATTGGACCGCATGCTCAAATGCTCACTTAGATCCGATGTTAAACTTTCACACTCTTCTGTGGTCATTCAAAGCACATTATGAACACTTTAAGGTAAAAATATACACCTTCAGCGGTGTTCATCTCTTCTCCACCTGCAAGGTCTAAGTTTAAATGCAGAGAACACAAAACATTCAACCATTAAAAACGTCTCAACCTCAAACAAAAAGGTTAGCGGTTCATATTGGAATGTCGTCTCCTTCCTTTCACGACGTTTCTCGACTCCATGACACATGCTCCAGCTCCAGTACAGGTGGAGTGATCCGGAGACACCACCCAGACTCCATATGTCGATGCCCACCGTTATCTCCAGCTCGGCTTGGTGCTCTTGCCCGAGTCCCTGGATTGGTTCGACTTGTCTGAGAAGCTGCCGCTGTCATTTCGGCGGTGGCCTTTGGGGGAAGCCAGCGAGTGAGCAGATGATCTGATGCTCTGAGACCTCCTCAGTGGGGATGGAGAGGGGACGTTGAGGAGATCTGGTGATTTGGAGGAAGTTGTGACTCTTAGGGACCCTGTTCGGGTAAAAGTGGAGGAGGCTGTAGCTGAAGGGGTAGAGCGAGAGGAGTCCTTGGGGGAGGATTTTGGGGAACCAGTGCTGAGTGAATGCGAGGGAGCGAGGGTGGTGTTGGTTCGTCTAAAAGAAGATGATGCAGTGCTTCGGGCAAAACCTGGAAGCGGTGTTGAAGGGATTTTGGCTTTGTGCAAAGGAGTAGCAGGAGCACTGATGCTACCGCCTCCTCCACCTTGATTGAGCGCTCGCAGTTTGGAGAGGCACATCTTCTCTTCTGTTTGGGCTTTTGGTTTTGTTAAGGCCTTCCGGGTGGCCGGCTTCCTTTGCCAGTCCTGCTTCTGCTCTTGGACAGATCCCTGAATTCCTGGAACCTTCTGGTCTTTCGGTTCCTTGGAGTCCGGCATCCTGTTATTGCTGGATCGTCGGGATGAAGGAGCGGTTGCGGGCCTCGCTCCTCGCCGGAGGGAGGCGCTGCTGAGGTTGGATATGGTCAGACTGGAGGACGCTGGGCTTTTCGCTGAGCTTCTGTTTTGTGCTGAAGGCTTTTCAGTCTGTTTGTTTGTGGGCGGAGCTCCTCTGCCGGTCCTGCTGATGGGCACAACTCGCCTCATGTCCTGGCTCTCTGAGTTGGTGAGGGTGCGAACTGACTTGGATCTGTTTGCTGAAGAGGTGGCGTTTGGGGCTGGCGGTTTCACTCCAGCAACTCGAGGTTTAGAGGTCGGGAAGTTCTTGGTGGATAGTCTGGATGACATTGAAGGTTTTGCCTTTGCATCGGTAGAAGAAACTTCTTTTGACTGATGAGAGGGAACCTGGTTTTTACTCCTGTCATCTGTTGAGTGCTCTGGTGCCACATCACTCCTCTGATCAGTGGCTCCCTCTTCTTCTTTGCCCTGACTGGCTGATTCTGGATCTTCCTCAGAAGCATCTGCGGTGAGAGCAGGTGCTACAGACCCTGCGGGGTGTATTTTGGGGGAAGACACGGGAAGTGATGAGTCCTTGCAGGGCACCGGCTGGCTGCTGATGGGTAAAGGTACCGACCTCTCACTGTCCTGCTGAGGCTCTGAAGGATTTTGATTGGCTGAGGCAGTGGAGGTCTTTTGCTTTCCTCCCTGACTGTCACCCTCACACAGATGTTTGTCCGTTCGTGCATGTGCACATTCACCAGCAGCCTCGCACACACCTGTCACACACCATACAATCACCTTGTCTTGTTCCTCATGTTCCTCTCTTTGCGATGAGGATCTTGTCGGGTGCACATCAGGTTTCTCTTCATTCTCAGTCTCTTGGGAGTTATTTTGTACCCTCCCCTCCTGTGATGTATCGTCTACCTCTCCTTCCAAATCTGTGATCACCAAGTCCTGTTGGGGATGACTGGTGCACTGGACTTCATTATGACTGCTCAGAGCGGTGACCGTGTCAAATGCTTTAAGCTCAGGCACCAGTGTACATTTCTCTAAGACCACCGGCATGTTTCCTTTAGCAGCGGTGGTGTGTTCAACCTTCTCATCAGTGCAGGCGATCTGTCTACTGAAAACCTCATCAGTGCTATCAGTTCCCCTGCTCAAACCAGAATAAGTCTGAGGGTGTAAAAGTGTTGCCTGGCTGCTGAAACCCAGGCTGAGTTGAGTATTTCCACCGTTGTTGTGGTCGGATTGCTGGTCTGAATAAGAGGTAGCTTTGACGGTAACTTTATTTGCATTATTGAAAATGTTTCTTTGAGTCTGAGCATCGTCGTGGCTGAGGTCAGTGGCGGTTGTACAGTTTTCAGGGTTTTTAAGTGGTTTCGATGGGAAAGCTGTCCTTGCATCTCCACTTCCTCTCTGCCGAACAACTTTGTGGTCAGACGACATTCCCAGAAGGTTGCTCAGTTCGCGCTCTGCCGCGATAGACGGCGAGTTGGAAGGAGAGTACCGGCTTCGTTGTTGACCCCGAGGACTGTGGTAACTGTTCAGAGGTGAACGGGGGCGGGACTTTAGGAGCGGGCGCTCCACCAGAAGCCCAGTCTCATCGTATAGGGACATGATGGCTGACATGTCCGCCTCACTGCTGCAGCGCAGCCCAAAGGCTCCGTCCACCTGCAACACAACCATACAGTGGAGACTCGTTAGCAGCCCAGGACTTAGTCTTTGCTGGTTTTTCAGGGCGTGTCTGCCTACCTCCTCGCCTCCAGCCCAAGAGTGCCTTTTCTGCTCCTCCTCCTGTAGTCGCTGGCGACGAGCTGCCTCCTTCACCTCCCTTTCCCTGTTTTCCTTTCGAGCAAAAGAGTGATATAAAGTTTTCTTTTAAGCACCAGCGTGATGCAACACATACCGTAAAAAGGTAAAACTGGTTTGCTCAGTTCTAATGAGCTTAAAGGTCAATATTTGGTCTCTTCAACACAGCCTGAACCCTGTTAAACAAGCTTTCTGTCATTTCTTTAAGTAGTCTTCAGGAATTCCTCTTCACGGAATTCTGTGTGCACACCTTAACAGCTTGGGAGAATCTGGTGCAGAAGCTGTGGAAGATCCTAAAACATTCGTCCAGCCTGAACGTGTCTCTGTCCTCGCAGAAGAAGTCGATCAGCTCGCTGCCCTCCTTCTTCAGCTGCTGCCGACTGCCACGCAGCGAGCGCAGAGACAATGTGGCGCCCTGAGACACAGAGACGCACAAATCCTGGCAGGTTTACATTTCTGAGCAGCCTGTTTATTAGTTACTGTGTAATAAAATAATGTTACCTGGAGGAAACTGTCCAGCTGCTGCAGAAGCTCTGTGTCTTTCTGGATGTTCTCCTCCACTGAGCACGTGCGAGATGTCAGCAACTGTAGATCTGCATCCAGTGTTTCCAAAGGGATCCTACCGGAAGAAAAGTGCTGCTTTATTTCAGTTTAATGTAAGTAAATGGACTGGGCTTGGAAGGGGAATTTTTACGGCACAATAGCAACAGCTGGAGCTGTTACTCCAGGCTCTTTTGTCATGTAATGCAATGAGTGCACGGAGGAAAAGAATAGAAACTTCTGAAATCAGTCAATGTTTATTCTAAAAATATGAAGTACTGTCTGACCTGGATGCAGCCTGAACGTCACTCAGCTTGAGAGGAAACTGTAGCAGCTTCTCGTCTTTTTTCTGAGCTTCCTGAAAGGAAGGAAGGAATGATTTTAGTCAGATTTTGGGCGAAAAATAGTTCAAATTGATCTTTTAATGGAAAACAGCCACCAAAATACATGAAACCTCCACAAAGAGATTCAAAATGGCTGGAAACTGACCACGAAAACATAAAGGAACCACAAGAAATGTAGAATAATTCGTAAGACTGCGTAAAGCAACAATAACCAAGAGAGCCGGTAAGCAAGTGCCTAAGAAAAAAATCCACCAGAATATGCAAAACTGCTACAAACAGACACAAAATAACCACATAGAGGCATAACATGACAACTGAAATGCATAAAACTACAGCAAAAACATATAAAAACATCTGCAGACTCATAAAGAAAACAGGACACACAGTGACAAAGAAACCTCAAACAACCAAGAGGAACAACTGAAACTATCACAAGTTACAAAGCAAAACAACAAAGTGATGCAATAAGACTACAAACTGACAACTAACAGAATAACTTTATTGACTAAGAGCTTTAAGTCAGCAATAAGAGACAATGCACATACCACAGATTACAGACTTTAAGCCCAAAAAGAATATCTGGGATGTTTTGGAGAAGACTTCACGCATTGATCCGAGTCTCCCAACATTATTACAGGATCAGAGTAAAAGCTTCTGGCAACAAACTACTAATTTGCAGCAATTTTTAGGCCAAGCAGTGCAACAAGAAGACACAAAATGATCAAAAACAAACAACAAAACATCTAAACAAAAAGCATAAAAGAGCCAAGAGATGTGACACACCTGCTAAACGTTGCAGAACATCTGCATATAAATCCTAAAAATATACAGTACATAAATGAAGAAAAACAGTCTCACGATCCACCAGCAGTTAGAGACTCAGGTTACTGACCAGAGCGACAAAGTGCAGCAGGTTCATGCCCGGTTTGTTGGCCTTGGTGTCAGCGAGAGACAGCAGGGAAGACAACTTGAAGCCCACTGCGTTTCCTGCATAACCTCCCTGTAACACACACAACACACACAGCAGTTAGACACAAACACAGTGCTGATTCAGCAAAAGATTCAGCTCAAGACCGAGTGGAGCAGGAGAACTTCATTTCCCACAATGCAGCTGCTCTTACTGCGGCAGTTTTCTGAAAATAAAGAGCAGAAATAACCTGCAGAACCTCATGTTTGTGCATTTTGTTTAAGGTGATCTGACATTAAACTGCAGTAGATATTTTGTAACATTTCTTCTGTTTTTCTGTTGTTCACAGCTGATATTCTGAGTCAAACACACTGATTGTGAGGATGAAGAGAATCTCTGCATGAAATCATTTAAACTGATTTATTGTGTCAACAAACACAGTTTTAGTGGTTGTATTTGCTTGTGAGTTTTGTGCAACAGTGATATCAGTCTGGAATCTAACTAATCATGTTTTAAAATACATTAAATGGCTTCATGCTTCTCTCTAAGTCTGTAACTGTGATTCATGTTTGCTTCAAAGGGTCAAACATTCAGAATAAAAGTTTTGACTCGTATTGTAGCTTCTTTGAAGTGATTCTGATGTAGCCAAACAACGTTTAAATGTGCAAAAAGTTTAATTTAGTTTGTTTTTGGGTGAAAATACACCCTAACAGCAGCTTTTCTGCCATTTTAGTTTAGTGTTCTACTTAATTCAGCTTCTCACCTGTAGCTTCTATTAGTATAGTATCTCTTTGCTGAATACTAGGGATGCACCGGTCCACTTTTTTCACCTCCGATACCGATATCTGGGGTTTAGTATCGGCCGATACCGATCTGATACCGATCCGATACGATACAGAAAAACAGTGCGGAGTTATGGTAACAAACGGTAAGTTTCACTGTGTAGAAAAGACTTTTGTGCAAGGCAACATCAGACTTGACTTAAACATTTCTTTCTTATTTAAAAAAACAACAAATAAACAGACATAAATGTACTGAATTACTTATTTATGTGATAATTGTGCACCAGTAAAACAATCTTAACCATAAAAATATAACAAGTGTAACTGGTTCAGTGCAATTAGAGAGTCAAAGTCCAATGTAAAACAAAATATTAAATCATAAAGGAGCTGAAATTGAAAAAAAAACAATAGTTTCACTAGTTTGGTTGGTAAACTTTGAAAATAAATAGCAATCAGCTCCTTATATAGTTTAGTGCAAATAGGAATTAAACATCCATTAACCTGCTCGAGTAGATTTCTCAAGCTCAGGCTTAAGCATCCCTTGGCAAAGCAAATGTTTTTGCCATAAACGGTATTCAGATTACAATTCTGCTGGATAGGACAAGGGAAAAAAATCGGCCTATATGGATCGGCCCATTGTCACCGATATCCAGTCTAGAATTTTCTTCGATATCGGTACCGATACTGAATATCGGATCGGTACATCCCGTTTTTATAACCTTAGACGGAACCACCTCTATCTGTTTGTGCAGTGGCTCTTTCTACACTTGAACATGTCTGTACCATGTTTGAACACCAGGGGCTGCTATTGCACCATACCTAGAGCTATAAGAGGCACATAGAAGAAGAGCTCTGTTCAGGGGGTGATAGAAGAAGAAGAAAGCTCAATCAGTGGCTATGAACACTGGATCATTCTCACAGTCAAGGGAGGATCCTTCATGGCTAATCTTAATGCTTTTAAGATGTTTTGTCAGTCCCTGAAGTTGTGAGAGTGTTTGAAGGCATACGTTTGTCTCTCTTTGATTGAGCTTGAAATGAGTTCTGTTTTTACTTTGTTTTCTTTGGACCAGTCCAGGTCATCCACCTGCTGCCATCACAAGCTCCGGGAAGCTTGTTCAAGTCGGCCTCATAAACATTGTAATGTGCAACTTTTTGTCTATCCGAATCCCTACAGCAGAGATGGAAAGTGAACAATCAGAGTAACCCAGAGTATCAAAACAGCTACATTAATAGGGGATCCAGCAGCCTGGAATAAACATCTTTCAGGTCTGCTTCAGGCTGTAGCTTCTCCCTCCCTCTATTACCATCCATCTGTTGTTTCCTTGCCTAATTATTCATGAATGCATTTTTTTTTAACTCACAGCATTGAGGATGTTTCCGGCCTGCAGCACCAAGTGGAGAACAGCATGGAGCTCCTCACAGCACATTAACTCTGGATAAGAAAGAAATAAGGGGGGATATGTGTACCATCAGAGAAAAAAGGAGCTTGGAATGCTTAGATGTGTTATCACTGACAGTGAAGGCATATGGAGGGTTAGTTAACAGCTCAAGCAGTGATCACACTGCTAAAAATAGTCGAGGTGTTCGTCTGTAATGACGGGAGGAGGTCGTATGATGATGTCTCACTCCGCACCTCTGCAGAGAATCTGGAAGCTTATGTTTCTGGTCTTTGAGTTTGTCATTGTTCGTAATTAATGAGACTGAGTTGAAGGCGCTTCTGCTCTCCGTCACGTCTTAGTTCGAAGTGAAGAGACAACCCACTTTCTGTGTTTTAAAGAAACAACCACGTAGTTTATGCTGTTTTTATTCAGGAAGAAGTGGGCAGGTTACAAAGGAAGGTGGCACGCTGACGTGAAAAAGTTTCCCTCTGGAGAGACCAAGGATGGAAATAAAACTAACGACCCTGCAGTGGAGGAACGAGACTCCACTGACTGAACAAAAACCAGCTGATAATCACCACTTTAATTCTTTATAGCTATCTAACCTCATCTCTTCACAGTAATGACAATACAGCAATAAATGGCTTGAAGAGCGTTGGCCTGACTCATGAAATGTTGTTAAAGTACCGTCTGTTACCGGATATTTCTTATTTTCTGGCACATTGACTGAAGAGACTAAAATTAATGTAGTTTTACTGTATAAGCGCTTCATTCCTGTCGTAATCAATTAGGCCGACTCATTTAAAAAGTTTAATTAAATCATTCTGACTGAGAATATCACTGAAAAGTCTGTGAATTAGCTTTTATCGGAACTTACAACAGAGAATATGAGTGATGATACACAAACAGTGTAAAGCACAGCCTTGGAAGCTGACATTATAGTAGATTATAGTTCTGGTCTGGACTACAGGTCCAAAAAAGTTGGGGTTGAATTTGATGCCACAAGTTAGGACGAGGGCAACAAAAAGGCTGGAAAGGATCATGCTGGAACTAATCAGGTTAATCAGCAACATGTTGGGTATGAAAAGAGCACCTTAGAGAGGCAGAGTCTCTAAGAAGTAAAGATGGGCAGAGGTTCAACAGTCTGCAATGAGGGCGTCTTCAAATAGTGGAACAGCTCATAATATCATGAAAATATATTATATCTCTGTGAAAAATATGTCTGTGACCTTCCGACTCGGCATTAAAAACATGGGAACACTTCCAGAAATCGCTGTCTGCCATCCACAGATGCAGGTTAAAGCTCTATCAGGCAGAGAAGAAGCCACATGTGATCATGATCCAGAATCACTGCCATCTTCTCTGGACTGAAGCTCATTTAAAATGACCTGAGCCAAACTGGAAATCTGCTCTGTGATCAGATGGATCAAAATATGAAATTACTTTGGAAATCATGAACACTGTGGACCATCCAGCTTGTTATCAGCACTCAGGTGCATTGAACTGGAACATCTGGAAAGGCTCCATCAATGCTAAAAGGTATATTCAGGTTTTATAGCAACATCTGCTCCATCCAGACATCATCTTTTCTTTAGAGAAGGCCTTCCCTGTTTCAGTAAGATGATGTTAAACCACATCCTGCATCTATTCTAACAGCACGGCTTCGCAGTAGAAGAGTCCAGCCTGCAGTCCAGATGTTTCACCAACGGAAAAGATTTAAAACACAACAAAGCAGAGGCCAGAGGTCCATCAACTGGTCTCCTCAGCTCCCAGGTGTTTACAGATGTTGTTAAAAGAAGAGAGGATGAAACACAGAGACATATTCCTGCCGTCAAATTCAGGCTGAGCTGATATTTTTCATTAAATAGCAAAATGTGTCACTTTCAGCACTTAATGTTTGCTACATTTCACACAGCGTCCCAAATAACTATCTGTCTAAAACTTTCTAAGCATCGTTTTTTATCGCTATCAGTCGTTGCTGTTGGTATGAATAACCGTTTCATCTGCTGCTGTCTCTTGTTAATTCATTCAACTCATCATATCATGTCATAAGACTTTGAGTCAGAGGTAGAAATGGATTAAAACACAGAAAACTTTTGCTTGAACGGGGAAATTTGAAATGTGTGAGCTGCAGTTTGAGCAGAAACAACAGAATGCTGTGAAGTGGTTACCTCTGGTGGCGGAGCGAAGGATTTTGATCTCCTGCTTCATGGCCTCGCAGGCTGTACGAAACTCCTCCTTCAGCAGCATGGACTCAATCCGGACTGAGTAGCTACAGAGAAATGGATGGAAGATGGCACAGATTAGGCTAAACTTGACTGCTTTATATGATCTTGTGTCATCATTTCAAAGGAGCAGCCAGCAAATAGAGGCTCACTTTCTGTCATTGGATTCTTTTGGGATACAAACATGTTGAGGATCTGAAAAGCTTCTTTATGACTAAAGCAGTGACCTGCTGTTCCTCTGACTGATTTGTCTTGTTTAACTGGCTGCTTTGACAGCCTGTCGTGGGTTCACAGCATCGGCTTCAAAACGCATCGCTGGCATTACATTAGAAAGAGGCTTCTACACGTTAAAGAGCTGTAAATGAATGCCTGGCTCTGGTTGAGAGTCTGCAATTTAAACCCACAGTCATCCAATAGCTGCAGCTGGAATAGGTTTTTGATAAACAGCTGAAATAGCAAGGCTTGTGTCATTGTGACGGCTCACCTTGGCTCCTGAATCAGGAGGTACATAAAGGAATCAGGCAGAGGGAGCTTAGAGATGTCGCCTTGGTACGCCTTCAGCTTCTTCTCCTTCAGGACCCCAAACAGAGGAAGCGGCTTGTGTGAGTAAGAGATTCTTAGAAGTGACTGTGCTTGTGTTTGAGGCTTCAGATTTGGGTTGAAACTTGTGTTTTAAGTGTGTGTCACCTCTTCAGTCTCTGGCAGCAACTTCAGCAGCTCTCTCAGAAGCTCCGCCCCAAAGGACACGCTGTTGCCATGGTGAATATCATCTACTATCGCCTGATTGGACCTGAGGGTGAAGTTTTCCATGTGATTAACAGTGAGAGATTGCGATCAAAATGTGCAAAATTCACACATCAGTCAGTCTAAAAATATTCATCACATGTTTTGATTGAAGAAATCTTCTTTTTCTTTGATACCAGCTGCATAAATGGAAGGATTTTCTGCTTTTCTTCAGAGACTAAATTCACATCTGTGTTCAGCTCATTGGGGCTAGTAAACATTTAAAAGAAACATCTTGTCTTACTTCAGACAAGTAAAGATGAAGTGATTGCTGCTCAAGAGGCTGACGGCACTTTCAACCATGTCTTACTCCTGGTTAAAATCCTCAGATTTGATGCCTTCTACTGTTATTACCATTATATTGATACAGAAACAGGCTCTCTATGCTGTTCCTGTGTCTGGCTTCCTGTTTGACACGAGTCTGTAATGATGGACGATTCTGTCAAAAATGACCAGCCGGCGTATTTTAATAATAGACAGAATCCCCAAGCAGTGGGGAAACGTCCCCCAGATGTTTGGAACTGTTGATTTCAAAATGAATAAGAGGCGAGACTGTTCACGCCTGAAACTCAGCGCACTGCGGCACATCTGGAGCAGACTCGAGCATTAGCCAGAGTGCCGGTGATCAACACTCATGGTGTTATTACAGCCAGAGCGCGTCACATCTGCATCTGGTGGGAACCGTGAGTTAGAACAGTGGTAGAACTCCTTATTCTGAGTCTCCTGAACATGTTCCTATGCGTTATATTCATGTGTGACTGTGTCACTGATAGTCATTAATCCTTCCTCCGTCTCCCCCATGCCTGTATGTCTCTGGCTGTGTTTGGTAAGCACTCAGTCTGAACATGTTGACACAGTCAATACATCATAAACACATTCAGGACACTTTGTAAGCCTGCTGCCCTCTCCTCTCCGCTGTAGGTTAGTGGATCTATTTAGTCCCAATCTGTGCGACCCTAAAAAACCTAATGGGTGAATTTTTGCAAATGTTACAAAAACTTCACAAAATAAACGTAGAACATAGAAGTTGAGACTCATATTTATGTATGAGCGTGACTATTTCTGCTGCTAATCCAGCGTTGTAACAGTGTTTTTACGTCATGGTGACACCTACGGTTTGGGATGAAGTCTGCTGCAGGTTGAACACTGATATAGTTTAAGTTAAGTTAAGCCTTTATTTGTCATGTAGATACATGAAATACACGAAATTTGTCCCATGGGTCCCACACTCATGGAGACAGATGCCATACACTGGAGCGGTGGGCAGCCAATCACAGCAACCAGGGAGCATGGGGGTACGGTGCCTTGCTCAAGGGCACCTCAGCCGTGACAAGGAGGTGAACTGCCACCCCTCCAGCTGTCAGTTCATCAATCTTTTGGAGCGGTGAGAGTGGGGATCGAACCGTGTGGGGATCAGGTTATTGGACGACCACTGAGCCACGGCCGCCCCAGATGGTTATAGCTGTGTTGCCGTGACAAAAAGCTGTGTTGGCGTCTGGTTCTAAAGACGTGGAAGCCATCCAGCTCCAAGGAGCTGCTTTGAGGAATGGGAAAAATGACCCAGATGTTCCAAACTTGTAGAAGTAGTTACTGCAGAAGTATTGATTTCATGAGGCTTAATGAGTAGATCTGCTGTGTTGATCAAATGATGAAATTCCTTGAGGTATACATTTTAATTCCAGGTTGTAACGTAATAAAACTGGGTGAAAAGGCGCTGTTTCTTACATCTCTTTGCAGCCATGATGTTTATCTCTTCTTGGAAACTTTGTGTGTCCTTACCTTTATGTTACACACCCTTTCAGTCATTATGTGTCTCTTTGAGTTAATTTTCTATCTCTACAGTCAAAGTAATTTCCCTTTTCTGATGCTGAATTTTTTTATGGTCACTTCTTGTTTTCTCAGTATTAATAATGTTCCTCTTCGTTGTCATTTGTTGCTCTTTGTAGTCTTTTTTCTACTTTTATTGGTTATTTTTACACTCAATTCAGTCATTTTGTGTAGCTTGCTGTGATATTTTACCCTGTGGCCTCGTCTGCAACCACAAAAGCATGACATGAACATTTATCAGTCATTTATCATTACCATGTAGCCTCTCTGCATTCCTGCATAACATGCCAGCATTAGCACATCTGTTTTTACCCACAACACCTCAGGATGAGGGTGAGAAGACACATCACGCTAAAACATAGACACGTCTACTCTGACAAACCCCGCCCATAAGGGAGTGTGTTCCGTCTATCAGCTACTAAATTACCAGTGTGGGCTCAGTGACACTCTATGACTCAGCAAAAATTATTGTTCACCTTTAGGAAACAAACTTTTAATACCTTTAATTGTTTTTGAGTCAAAATCTCTTTGAGATAACACTGAATGTCATCTAAAACTGGGATATCAGGCAAACGTTTGGCTCTTTAAGATATGTGAAAACTTTGAGTAGATGTGAAAAATAATGTGTTTGTGGTCCGAGTCTCTGAATTACCTCTTGAACTGTTTCAGGAAAATCGCAATGTTCATCGCCCGCTTTGAGTCGAGAATGGAAACCTGGTCAGAAGGCACAGAAAAAGGTAGTGAGCAGGTGTAACTCAGATGTCACAGCCCAGGTGGAAACTGTCCACAAACACACTTCACCTCCTCCACACCTTCAACAAACAGCACCACAAACACACACCTCCTCTTTGATTTCTCTAAATGAGGCCCTGGTCCTTCCTCCTCTAGTGCCTGAGACATCAGTTTGCCTATCGTTCTGACCAAATAACTCCTCGATTTTCTGCACGTCGATCTGGAAATGCTGCTGCACTTGGCCCTGAGTCCAAAGGTTGGCACGTCCTTTCACCTGCAACACACATTTCACTGTAATGTTTGTTCTTAAACCCAAAAGATTTGAGATTAAGTCATATTTGAGTCACTTTTGCCCATAGATGAGGGAGGAATTAAATACAAATAAACATACATTCAAGTATGGGTTATATAGGTTAAAAATATATTTACAGAAGCCAACAAAACCAGGGCTGCAACTCTACCTGCTCCACAGGTATTGTTTTCCAGAAGAAACTCCTCACCCTCCTCTTCTTCTTCAGGCCTAAAGTGGGGTCTCCGAGCCCTGGAGCCAGGGGCAGCAGGGGGGGTGGAGGAGGAGGAATGGGAAGAGGAGGGGGAGGATCAGGTAATCTTATCTTGGTTTCTTTGATCTCAGAAAATGTTGAAGGTGAAGGTGGTGACATCGCCACGGCGATGGCTACATCCTTCTCTTGGAAGGAAAATCGCTCGCTCTCGTTGGCCGGGGAGACGCTTCCCATGACGTGCATCCCAACGGCTGAGTGTGCAGGAGCAGAGAAAGGTGGCGCGGGGTTTGACAGCAGAGTGGGAAGTCACCGGGATGATGGGTAACCATAGTGATCATGCAGGTGGATCATCTCCCTCAAAACACTGGAGGAAGTGGATGGGTCCAAGCTCAGGTGAAGACTTAAAACGATGCTGGTCAGTGGAGAGATGGAGATAAAATCAAAATAAATCTATGTTAGAAAAAGGCACTTTAGAAAATTTGATTCACATCGCAATGTTCATCGCCTCAGGGGTTTCAAACTTCAAACCTTTTTTTTTAAATTGACACCTAAATATCACAAACATAATATGAAATGTGCAAAATTCGGTTATCCTCAATGCACCTAAATATTGGTAGTTACTGAGGATACGAACAAACTACTGGCCTTGCATTGCTAGTTGCTACCCTAGAGATGCTACTGATCTGGAAATGCTAGTTACTAAGTCTAGTTAAGATGGTTATGACAGTAGGAATGCTAGGACCTTGTTAAATGAGCTAGTCATAAGCTTTTTAATGCTAAATGCTAATCTATGGATGCAGGTAGTTACCTTCAGGGTGCTAGTAATCAGTAATTGAAGTAATTACAGTATCAGTAATCAGTAAGTAATTTTTGTAGTGAAGTTAGTAACTACTTTCGGGCTGTTAGCCACTTGTAAACGTATGTAACTAATAATATCCTTAAGCATATATGATTATTACTATATTATAATTGTATAGATTATAATATCATTACTACAGACTGGATTAAGAATGCTGGTTGTTTGCCATTAGATGCTAATTTTGCAAGTAGCTTATCTATGTTTATGCATTTAGCTATTTATGCTAACAAATATTTGGCTACTAATCACTAGCTTTGAGATGCTAATTATAACTTAGGCCCTATTAACTTCTCATCTTGTAAATGCAATGACTTACTTATAGACGTTAGTTGCTAGTTTAGTTACTATTTTTGGGATATATTGCCTTCGATGCTTATATGAACTTCTCACATTCTGGGTGTTTAATCGATCGCTTATTCACAATAAATTATTACATGTTTGTTAGGAATGTGAATCACTGACATATCACGTGGTGACAGATTTTTTAAATTTTTTTTAAGCTTTTTAAGACTACTTAGATTAAATTGAGCTTATTCTGCCTCTGTTTTTCTTGTATCGGGCTAAGCTTGTGCTCTTTTATCACAAAGGTAAGACTTTGTTGAACTAATGTCAATATATCTGACATTTAGTTGACTGATTAAGTGTTTGGTTTAGAAAACAATCAGCAGCTGAACTGTGTTCAGTATAGTTACAGTAAATGGGGAAAAAAACTGTTGCAGATGTGGAAAAATCCATTCAGCCTGTGTTGAACTCACTCTGTCATTAATCTGCTGTGTGCTTACAAATGTGCCTCTTTCACAAATGTCTTGTAATGAAATGTAAGCCAATTAAACATTTAGGTAAATATTTGCTTTAAAGTCATGCGTGTGTTTCTGTGTTTTCTGCTGTTGCTGAATCTTTTTCCCCATTTTAACTCGTTTGTCTGAACAGTCAAACAGCTCCAACCTGCACTTAATTCACACCACAAACGACTCATCAAACCATCAGCTGCTTAAAGGTGAACAAAACGCAGATAACTTTCAAATCTCAAGAGTTACATTTCCACTAACAACAACTTTGTTTACTAAATTTACGAGAGGAGACCTGAGGCAGGAAGTCCATGTCTGTCATGCACTCCTCCATTGGTTAATTATTCAATTCTCAAACCGGCAGAACCCCCCGTGTGAAGTTCTGGATGCATGTCAACAAAGATCTACACTTCCTACTGATGAATTAAAGATGAAAGTGTGTGTGTAAGAGTCTTACGTAACTTAATCTCACATCACTGATCGCCTGATTTCTTCCATCAAATTTTCAGCTCAATCGTGCTAACAACCAGAACTGCCAGTGTGTATTTGTGTGTATTCGTGTGTGTGTGAAGCCCCGACCAGGCCTGACAGCTGTTGATTCTTTCATTTATTTACGGTGACTGTATCACCCAAACGTTTGAACTATTCTGGGTTTTATTTGTGACAGAAATATACTGCTTACCACTAAAATCCTGAATTGAACACTCATGTAGCTTCTTTAGCTGAAATGTGGTCAGTTCAGCTATTTCCTAATGACGACAGCTTCGGTTTTTCTTGTTTATTAAAGCCTGAGTAGTTTAAAATGTGATTATTAGTGTCTGTACTTTGTTGTGTTGTTCTGTGTGTGTGTTTCAGATTTCAGGGCTGGCCATGTGTGGCTGTGGCGACCGGACAGAGAGCTACTGATGGTCGTGGCAACAGAGCGGGTTACAAACAATGACCGTTTGTTTACTTGGCAGCCAACAAAAATCAGGTCACAGCATGTGTGTGCATGACGCTATCGTCTGATGTGTTTCTCTCCACATTCATGTTGTTTCCTCTTTCATCCCTCTGCCTTCAAAGGCTCTCACACAAAAGGTTTATAAGGATTTCTCTCAACAGTTTTTGGGGGCCAAAGGCTAAGGTGAACCCGAGTGACCACGAAATCATTCAATTACGCTACACAGGATGTAAAAATAGATCCAACTATGGTTCACATGAAGAACTGTGACAGGACAACAAGGGCATGGGGTTGATGAGAAGTCAGGCAACAAACAGGCAACAAGAAAAAATCGCACAGCTACAACAAAGTGTAAGTGACCACAGACGTTACGCTAAATTAGAGAAATGTAAAAAAGAACAGTCCCAAAAAGATTATCCTCAATCACAACAGCCACAAAGAGAAATCAAGCTGCCGTCAATAAAATAAGGAGATGCAACTACACAGAAACACCAGTTTAACAACAACCACAGAGAGACAAAACAGCCAAATGTCCTATTCAACCAGCTGGAAGATGAAACTTTGCTGTTGACAGGAGGTTTAGTCCTGAAAACACTTTAATATCAAAGGCAGAGGAGAAATAACAATTATCACGAACAAAACTAAAGATAACAAAAAAGGGTAAGTCCCTTCTTCTATTTCCACCCCACAAAATAACAACACAAAGACTAAAAAAAAGCTACAAAGTATTCATATAGAGACACAAAAAGCTTCAGATAAATCAAATGCAGCCACAAAGTGGCAAAAAGCACTCATATAGAGATGAGAAAAAAACAGCCACAAAGACACACAAACTTACCACAAAAACACAAAAATCAGCTACAGAAAACAGCCACAAAGACACACAAACTTACCACAAAAACACAAAAATCAGCTACAGAAAACAGCCACAAAGACACACAAACTTACCACAAAAAGACACAAAAGACACCACAGAAAACAGCCACAAAGACACACAAACTTACCACAAAAAGACACAAAAAACACCACAGAAAACAGCCACAAAGACACACAAACTTACCACAAAAAGACACAAAAAATCAGCCACAGAAAACAGCCACAAAGACACACAAACTTACCACAAAAACACACAAAAAGAATCAGCCACAGAAAACAGCCACAAAGACACACAAACTTACCACAAAAAGACACAAAAAACACCACAGAAAACAGCTGCAAAGCGATTATAGAACAGCCACAAATACAACAAAAGCGCCTCAAATGGACCAAAAACTGCTAAGAAGAAACCAAAAGCAGCCACAGACACACAACAGTTAGAAAGAGACACAAGACAAACACAATAAATGAGACATCCACAAATGAAAAATGATACAAAGTGATGATACCCAAGAGTGACAAAGACACAAAACAGCCAGAAAAGGGGGGGAAACAGATACAAATGATCAGGAAACAAGCAGCAAACATAAAAACATTAAAAAGAACATTAGAAAAGAGAAAACAATCACAGACACAAAATGTCACAAAGAGACAAGACACAAAAACTGTAACACAGAGACACAAAACAAATATAAAGAGACAAGACGGTCCAGAAAGTGCTAAAACAGCTATAAAACGGCTATAAAACAGCTACAAAACAGCTACAAAACAGCTACAAAAATTCAAAGCACAAACACACAAAACATATGAAAGGACGAGACAAATTCCAGAGAAACAGCTGCACACAAACATGAAGCCATTAAAGTCAAAACAGAGACACAAAATACAACCATCAAACACACAACGCAGGACCATATGAGTATCCTCCGCTTCTGATGCATGCTGGGAAATCCACTGTGACAGATGACTCCACTCATCCAGAAAACAAACACTTGTTAGTTAGCTCTTCTCATCCGACCCAGTTATGATCCCTGCCTGCATCCACCTCTCGCTCCACATTCCTGCAGCGTCGGCTCTGACCTCATTACTGAGCGAGACTCCGAGAGGCCGCCGCGGCGGTGATGATGATGATGGCGAATCGCACACAGAGTGAATGAGTAACCCGCCACAAGAAATCCCTCCTCCTCGTCCTCCGATGACTTCCCTGACGAAGCGCCCGCTGACTGGCAGCTTCAGATTCAGCAGATAATCAGCAGAGAAACGCATCAACGTAAACATTAACTTCACAGCCTGTGAAAGTCCAAACCAGAAACCTTCCTGGTGAGGACAGAAGTTATGTGATGAATCAACACAGAGGAGGATCTCAGAGGAATGCCAGGCCCGACCCAGTATTAATACCCTGCTCTTAATAAAGGACTGAGTGTTTCTGGGAAATGTACCAGTGCAGTGGCAGGAGAAGTGTTCAGATGCTCTAATTTAGCCCAAATAACTGTGTAACAGAACACGCATTTAAAATTAAAACTTAAATGAAAGTCCAGAAGCAGGGCAGACATGAGCAGCACAGGATGGGAGGCAGAAATGGGAAAAGTCCAATGTGACCGACATGTTATGGAGGTGGAGGGGCTGCCAGCTGATCTGCTCAGCTGCACGAATCCAACTTCTTTAAATATCTTCATGGTGTGGGACAGCAGCTGAAAGAGCTGTGATGGCCGGTAGGAAACTAATCAGTTCAATAACTAAGATTAAGATCGAAAGATGATGGCTCCTTGGTTTTTTGACGTGTTTGGCTCTGTGTACATGGATGAGGACTTGGGTGAGGAGTAACTGACCTTTTTTAAATAGTTTCTGTTTAATCGAACGATCAACATTGATCGTAAATAACTTGCATTTTTCCCAACAACACCAGGCTCCGGGCGACTTTTCTCTAAATCCAGGAAACACAACCTGCTCCAACAGGGAAGGAATAGCAGCAAATCCTTCTTTATGTAACATATTAAAGGTCCTACTCCTCCTAAAATATCAAAGTACACTCGAGAGCCGGATAATTATATTTCAGACCTAAAAAAAAGCCTTGAACTTAAAACAAAGTGTGAATATTAAAGCTGTGTTTGTACTCTTGGAAACGAAAACCAAAGTTAAAGAAATGAAACAAGGCGACTTGCTCCTCCAGTCACTTCTGGGTTAGCTGCCTACGACATGGTGTTTTTCACATAAAGTCAGAGGTGTTGCTTTTTTCAGTTCTTTAAATATCTGTATTTTTTATTTGTAAAGTTAAATCTTCTTCCATCTCTGCAGAAAATCCCAGAAACAGGGTCCCTGCTTTTCCTGACTAACAATAAAACATCTCGTGATGCATTCATAGTCACAATGAGGAGAGTGTACAGATCTATGTTTGTGCATGAAGATCTCTGGAACACAATAGATTTCTCTTTCTAAATGCAAAGTTAAATCCTGATCTGACCGAGTTTCTGTTAGAGACTGTGAATCTGGAGAGAGTTCTCATCATAAATGAGTAAAAGTAGGACTTCTGAAGGGTGGTCAGACTGGGAAGCCAACATGGCGTACAGTAAAAAACACACAAAAGTCACTGGAAACCTGTTTCTGAAACAATACGCTGACAAATATTTGCACTACAAATTCAGCTGACCTCTTGTGTGTCGCACAAGAAAAGACGCACACATGCAGAGAAAAGCAGCGTAGAAATCATTAACAGATCAAACAACATGACCTGACTCTCACACGCACACCGGGCTGGTGATGACTCATCTGGTACAACAAGTTATTAATACACCGAGAGATGAGTAACGACCCGAAGCTCATCTGGAGGTAATATAAGCGGGATGCTTCTGTAAACATTCATAATCACAAGCGGGTGGCGCGCTGGTATTTTCTGGAGGCGCAGCGAGCTCCACACCACGTTTCCAGTGGTTACTGCTATTCATTTGACCTCAAGTTAGCAGAAGCTTGCCCCTGTGGGAGCTTTCAGAGGGCTCAGCAGCCAACAGGCGTGTCTCAGACACGGATGAAGGCTTTTGTCAGTGAAACCTCAAACAAAGCGGCTGGATTGCATGTCCAGCAGGTGTCCAGAGGAGGAGGTCCAGTCTAAAACACCCCAAACTCTAAGTTTTTTCCCAAAATGCTGCAGTTTCTCCAGGAAATTAAAGGAAAATCCTAGTGCATTCTCCCGTACTTTTCCTGAGACGGGACGGGAGAAAAGAGGACATTTCATCAACCGTTTCTACGGCAGCAGCTAAAGCGCAGAGGTCAAAGAGCACATCTGCGGTTTATGATTACTTCACATCTTGCAGCACATTTAGTTTCGGATGAAGCGAACTCTTAGACGAGTTTGTGAAGGAGAGTGAAATCTTTCTGAGACCCTCAAACTCTCACTATCCTGCAGCTTTTCAGGAGATAAAGTTCAGATAGTTCCTCACATTTCTGAGACTGCGACCCCTTTGCAAACCATGCCTTTTTAGTCATATGTGTTTTCTCTCAGTAAGGATAAAGAAGGTGGGGGGTTGGCCTGCTTTCAAGGCTGATTTGGCATATATTCAGTGTGTTTCTGACTCAGGATGGGCTTATTTTAAAAATACTGAACATGATTTCTGTGGAGCTTGTATTGATCTTCAGTTAGCTTTAAGGCAGCTTAACCTACTCCATTATAGCCCAGTGTCTATATTTCTGCTGCAGATGTAGGAATTTTACAGATTCCTTATTCCAGATGTTGCTTCACTCCTGATATGTTTGTTGCTGAGGAATAAAATTGATGATTTAAACGTGCCGTTAAAACTAAAATGTGAATAATTAATGCTGCACTTTGTAAAAAAGGATAAACAAGCTGCCTCTGATTGCAGCCAGCAAGATGACAACACCACTGACGGATTATTGGCATTGAAGAGTCTGATTAACGGCTTGTCAACATCGTGGTGAAGCTGTTGTTCTCAAGACTAAATCGGGAAGAAAAAACAAGAGAAGACGGTGCGATGTGAGTCATAGCGGGCGGCTGCTTGTTGCTCAGCAGTCTGACAGATTACAGCCTCCACACTTTCTCCAGCGGCGACAGATCTCCCAACGCCTCGGTTTGAGGATCACAGCAGAGGTCAGCAGACTGAATGTATGACGTTCAGATCACAGGCAGAGAGCACAGAGGTCTAAATCTCCTGTAGAAAAACTAATAATACAGTGAAACACCCCAAAAACCTCTCTGAAAATGTCACTACAAACCCTGCACTCTGGATGCAGACAGCTGCAAACACGACTCAATGAGCCCCTCCATGTATTCATTAAATATTGACTTATTTGCTTTGTTCTCCTTGTTCTTCGTCTTTTTCCTGTGTGCCACACTGAGAGCACAAAGCACGCTCAAGTTCCCCATATGTGTAAACCTACTCGAGCAATACTGAAAGCTGAGCCTGAGATGAGATTATTTTGTCCAACTAAACAACTCTTTAAGGTTGAAATCCGGATGTTTTCAGGGGCAGATCCTGTTTAACAGAAAGGATTCGCAATCTAATCTGAAAGGAGAACTATCTGAGGCTGGTTTATGACAACCTCGAAATTACCATAACAAATTAACTAGTTAACTAATGTCAACCTAACTGAGAGGCAAAAAGACCACAATTAATATGTAATAATCCCATCAAAAGTCAATACAGGCTTTCGAGAAACCCCTCAGAAACAAACCACCCAAGAATCTGCAGATAAATGACAAATTAATATTTAAAAAACCATATAATTACAAAACAAAAAATAGGTGTATCAATATTAAACAAAGAGCATCTTCCACCAATTTTAATTAAAAAAATGGCCCCAATCAACTCATCAGAGGTTGTTTGTTCGCCCATTCTCCAACGCTCAACTGAGTTTACAAGGAAGAATAACTCAACCAAGAATCTCTCCAGAATAATAAAGAAAAACCACTAAAGATCGAACCATGAAAGAAACATTTCCAATAAGTAACACCAATAAATATCCAACAAAAAAAAGGAGTTAACAACACTTCGTACAGCAGGAGAGACACAAAGACTTAGTCCTGGTCACCCTGGAAACCGCGGCCTCTGTCTCGTTTACCGGACAAACAACAGTAAACACGTGTTTGTGAAGACGACGGCGGACCCCCCACACTGATGTGGCCCTGACAAGCATCCAAAGTGCTTGTTAAACAGCATTAGCATGCTGCGTTTTTGGGCTCCGTTGTGCCAAAAAAAGTGTTAAAAGCAGGAAAATGTATTTTCTTAAACAGAGGAAACGGGGAGATTCAGTCTGCTGCTGAGTTTTACAGCGAGGGAGGGTCAAGCAAGGCCGAGAGCTATGGCAACAGGGACAGAAGACCCCCAAAAAGCATCCAAATGTCACCCGGTGCTGTGGTCACCCTGAGCTCCAGGCAGGTCAGGGGGTCGGCGGGGGGGTCACCCAACCCAACCCACTGAGGGGACACCAGGAGAACCACCGGATGCAAACACTTTAGTCATGGGAGGAATATCTGGTGAAAAAAGGGGTTTTACACTCCAACAATATTGATTCAATCATCTTCTGAGTCTAAATCTGGTTTAACAGCGAACACGGTTCCAAACACAAGAAAGTGCCACAGTAATACCAGACCAGTCGGATAAAAATTATCTTTTACTTCACAACAGTTGCAAAAGTTAGGAGTTTGGGCCAAGAATTAGAAAATCAACCATTTCTGAATACAAAGCAACCTTCAGGTTTACAGAAAACATGTGACGACAGAAAGGGTAAAAGAGCAGGCTGCGGAGGTTGCTGTCACCGAATAAATAGAGCTCCAGAGTTTCAAGGCTGCAGGTTTTATTGGGGACACTTTCCTAAACTTTAAAGCAAGTTAATTAATCAATAATTTGCTGCTTTCTTGGTTTCACGTTGTCATAATTGAAATCTAACTAAATTCAAGGCTGTTCTGGCATAAAAAATGACTTGAAAAATCATTAAAAATAATGCAGATGGAAACGTTTGGAAGGAAACAAAAGAAAAGCATTTAAACAAAGTGGGGATTTTCCTCCATTTGAGGGCATTTGATACACAATTAATAATCTAAAAAATGTATAATGTTTAATAAAGTGAAAGTACAGAGGAAAAATGTAAGTGAGCACCACAAAATGTGGAATATAGTGGCTATAAAAGCTATTCTAAGCAGCATAATAACACCAGATACAAATATAAAAGCAATATGTGCTAAACATAATGAAAATACAATGATTATTATAGAAAGACCTCAATAGATAACCTTTTCTGCTTTTGTGGACAAACCAACAAGTGGAGTGTTCCAGAAATATTATTATGTTGTGACAAGATAACAGAAAAGCCTGAAAATGACTGAGATACAAAAAGCGCATTAACCAGAAATAAACCTCTGAATATACCGAAATATATAGAGTTTCCTTCAAAGTCTCAGGGTGTTTAACAGCCTGGAAACAGAAATCAGGCTGCTAAACTCACATAAACCGAGTTTTAGAAACATTTGACCAACATGAGCCTGGGTGTTCAGATCTGAAAGAAAAAGATAAAGAAACGCACCGGGGTCGTTGTGTCCGGCGGCGCGGCTCCTCCGGCAGAAAAACGACCACAAACACAGAAAAATAAAAGACGCTTTGTTAAGTCCGTTTCTCCAACGTTTGCATCCAAGACGAGACGCGCTGCGAAGCCGACCATCGATCTGACACTGCCTGAGGGCGTGCGCGACTGTGCCGCTGGAGGAAGGAGATGGGAATCCCAGCCAGCGAGCGCATGCGCACATTCACGCAGGTGGAAGGGGAAAGCGCGCTCTCTCGTACACGCCCACCTGTGCGTGTGCGGCCGAGATAAGCTCAAGCAGCCAGAGAAAGTCAGTCACTACGGAGCCCCACACGCGTTATTACCTTTCATTGACCTCCATTAACCCAAACCTGCTACTAACTTTAACCATCACCAGTTCATGCTAAACCTTAACTCCTGACCTGATGTTCAGTCCCACTGGGACCAGTTTGGTTTCCATAAGGGCTACTGGTACGTTGTTATTTTGTGTTTACAAACCTCAAAACACGCAAACTGGCCACTTTAATAACCATATGCAACTTAAACACGCAAACTGGCCACTTTAATAACCATATGCAACTTAAACACGCAAACTGGCCACTTTAATAACCATATGCAACCTAAACACGCAAACTGGCCACTTTAATAACCATATGCAACCTAAACACGCAAACTGGCCACTTTAATAACCATATGCAACCTAAACACGCAAACTGGCCACTTTAATAACCATATGCAACCTAAACACGCAAACTGGCCACTTTAATAACCATATGCAACTTAAACACGCAAACTGGAAAAAGAGAAACACAATCGTTGCCTAAATGTCTCCTGCGCTAATGTCTTTGCTTACTAAACAAAGTAATTAGTTATATAAGCGTTTGATTTAGAGGTCTGGAAGTTTCATGGTAATTAGGCAGAAATGACTAAATCATTTCTGAGTATTTACCCCAAATTAGTTGTAAATCAGTTATTGTTTTCTGTTTTATTTACAGACATGCAATAAATGCCTTGTCACGTGTTTACGATATCTAAGGAAACCTCCAGCTGATATCAACCGGACGAATGAATTAAAGTGAGAAGTCACTGTAAAGTTTACAGGAGGTTTCTGCTTTAGTTACAACTCATTTCCATCTAAGTTCAGTGTAGCAGGGCTTCGGTTTAAGGGATTTCTGTTTAACTTCCGCATAATTTACAGCTAGTTTCTGTTAAATATTCTGTACTGTGGGAATTAAAGTTAAAGTGAATTAAAGTGGCATGTTTTCTTAAAATTTCCTATTGCCCAACATGTAGTGATCACACCAGCTCAGCTTTAAAGAAATGAAGGAAAATTTAAGGGAAGTTAAGTTAATATTTAGATCACGTGGTTTTTAGAATCAGACTCTGGTTCTGTTGGGATCTGTTCAGTTTAACATACACATTAAATTACTTTTATTGTCTTTTCATTGGTGCCAGAGATGAATCTCATAAAGTTAATCCGTGCCATGAAGTCTGTTCACAGCTTCCATACTGTTCCATTCTCCCTGCTGGTTTTGGCTTGAGCTGGAGTCTCCGTGTCCTGATGCGAGAGGAGATCCTCAGATATCCGGTAAAGTAGATCAAGATTTAGCTGATTCAAATGATGGCTCACAGGCCCATGTCTGTGAAACTCAAGTACTGGTCCAATTCAAAGTAGGCATTTACCCAGGATGCACCTGGGGGTGAGTTGTGTGGTAACTTTTTACTCCAATTCCAAAGATTGATTAAATTTAGGCAAATCTACTCCGATATTCTGTCTGTTTTCATGTCTATTTCGGGCCCAGCCAAGACACCGCTGGTGCTGACCTTACTTTCTAACTTTTTTCATGTTTACACATAAATCTACAGCTAAAACCGACCGTATCAAGTAACAGGGTCCAATCTAACAGCACACAGTAGTAACAGAGTCCAATCTAACAGCACACAGTACTACTTCACCTTGGTCATGATTTTTAGAAGTTCTTAAGGTAAAAAATATGTGCATATGGTCTAATTCCCAGAGCTAGCGTTAGCTCCTGAGTGGCAGCATCCTCATTTGTTCCCAGTGAGCAGAAGGTCTGAACTGGATGGAAAGTCGGAGGATCCGAAGCTTTTATGAGCTTCCCACTGAACACATTTCAGCTCGGAACAACATAGAAGGTCAGAAGTCTTACTGAAATAAAAGAAACAGCATCATTAAAACTAAAAAGAAAAGTAGATCAAAAGATATCTTTAATGATCTTTCACAGTCTTCTTGAACTTTTGTTCGGAGAAACTCGATTCTGGAGTTGAAACGTTTGGGAACGTGAGAACAAACATTCACAGACAAACAGTAGGATGGAGTTTGTGTGCTGGTGTTGCCTGGTGAGTAATTGCCTCTCTTTCAAGCAATCGGTGCAACAGAACCACAAACAGAGCAGAGTATTATGCAGAAATCACCCACTGATCCCCTGCAGGAGGACAGAAGGACTTCACTGCATACTAATCCACTCTGCGGTCAGCTGGCAGTGCGTTCATATCAAATAAGCTGAGACCGCACACGTTTCATTAAGCTTCTGTTACGTTAAACCTGTAAGAGAGGCTGGTCCGGCCCTGATTCTTCATCTGTGGAGTTCAGTGATGATGACTCACGATACCGCTGACCTGCAGGAATTCCCTTGAATCCTGGTGACGTTGAGCTAAAGATGATTCATTATGTTTTTATATAAAACATGGAAAAGAAACCAGAGTCGCTGCTGTTTACGGTAAACGTGGCCCAAGCTTCAAATAATGTGATAAACTTATGTTCATAGTGTCTTTGTGAGCCTAAAACTGAGGCCTAAGACCGCTCTGAAGCTGCTTCATTTCTACTCTGAGCTGGGAATGATCTCCCACCTGAGGTTTTGCTCATTTCACTGACCAGGCGAGCCATTATTAGCAGTTTAAACTAATGACAAAAACACATTATGTTGAGTTTTGTGTGGCCAAACATCACATAATGTGTTCCGTTCAGTGATAGAAGTTTGGAGGTTCACAAACTTCCCTTGAGTTGCTTTAAATCCTATTTTTTCCCCTTTTTGTGTAATGTACGCACTATCGTCCCCTTCTGCCTTGACGAGCTTTGTCTTCTTCTGCTGTACGTCCTGGAGTCTCCTGTCAGTAGTCGTCTCTGAGGTGTGTTCAAGGGCTAAACTGAAAGCGTTACATATAAGATCAGAGAAGTTTTTTAAGCCATAAATCATGCTAAGTTTCTGTAATGGACTACTAAAGTGCTACAAATGAGGATAATAACGCCTACAAGTCCTCGTTTACAAAGGTAACCACCATTTTTTGTAATATGTTATTTGAAAATATGAAAGATTCTGACCATTTCAATGAAAAACGTTGACCTTTTTCAAAAACTCAATAAAACTTCTGAGTTGCACGAAAGCCGAGGATAAAACGCTTGCTTATGTGACGGCTCTCAGTGGCTGAGAGGACGACACATCATCCACATCCAAGCATCAACAGTGGAATTTATTTATCTATTTATCACAACCTCTGAGGCAGATGTAACAATCGTCCTGGACAATGCTAAGAAACACTCAAATACAGTCCAAGAGTAGCGCGATTACTTCAAATTTCCTCAAACTTCCTGAAGAAAGTGACAGCTTTCCTGCAAAGTCAAAGCTTGTTGTGTTGATATTTCTAGATTCAATGAAATTTCACTTTAATGCCACATTATTTTCATATTTCAGCTGCTGGCAGAGTACACATCATAGATAAATAAAGATTTTTAGAGGTAAATGTAGAGGTAAATGTACACAAACAACGACACGTTCTTACATGAAAGGAGTCACTTTAATGAACATTTAATTGTAAGGAATATTTAAGGCAGATTAAGCTTTAAGTGCAAATAAAGTGAACACAAGACAAATTAACAGAAGTGGTTAAAAATGTGATGCAAATCCAAACTCATTTAAAATGATTTCCATTTTATCCGTACTTTTGACCATAAAAAGTCAACAATTGTTTGGTCTCAATCAAACATTACAAAAGAATGGAAAAAAAACACCAAAAAAATAATAAATCTGCATTTTCAACCAAGCAGAATAAGATCCACATTGTTTTTCCTGGTCTGTAGAACATATAACAGCCCTGCTGGTCTAAGAATGGCTCAAACAATGTTCAAATAACTGATAAATCATTCGGTAAAACCTTAACTGATACAAACCTCTCAAAACAAACAGCAAAGACCTGCAACTCAAATGGTTTTTAAAGTTTTTATTTTACTATTTTCACAAAAAAAAACTAAAACGGATAAAGTGCAGGAAACTATTTACCAAATGGAGTGTGTTGAAGTATCCATCTATGGAGCTTAAAAGAAGAAAAAAGCTTACATGCACTGAGGAGAAAGAAGTTTTTGATTAAACAGAGAGGGAGTTAATACTAATGCTTTGGAAGCTGATGAACTTGCCACAAAAGTGAGATAAATCTAACGTTTCTTCACCAACAGAAAAAACAACATCGTCGGCGTACAGTGGTAACTTTTCTGGCTCATAGCAAATATTTGCCTTTACAGCTTTTTCTTTGTAAATGTCATGAGCGGTGCAGCCGTTTTCCATGATGAGGGCATTTAAAGAGACCCCCCCCGTGAATGAACATTCAAACATCGTCTTAAAGCCAAACTTTAGCAACAAATATCATCAACGTCAGTTTTTACTGGTTCTCCCAGGAAGCTAAAATAAGCTGTAAAACTTCGGTTTCTGATCAAATGTTGCTTCGATGACTTCAAAACCAACAAGGCAACGTGTTTTGGTTCAAAGCAAATTGTTGGTCCGTTGTCATGTAAACGAGAAAAAGAAAATAACCAGGATCCAAAATGAATTAAAGTAATTAAACACCAAAACCTCGACTGAGGCAGCATCCAATCAAAAAAAGACACCATTAGAAACTCCCAGCAACAGTTTTTGGCTTGTAGCACATTATTGGTCTCAACCAGAGTCCAACTGAAACCAACTCTGTTCCCATGAGGTTGAAAATAAGCCCAAGAAAAGGCAACAACAAAGCACTGCTTACATATGAACACATTTTGGCTCGATCCACATTATTTTATGCTGTACACTGGCTTTGTTGCATGTGGTGCCAATCAAAAGAAAATGACCTGCAGCCAATTAGACGAGCTTTTCAAACTAAATCTATATTAGGAATGTTGCATTAACAGGTCACCGTTCATTCAAATTCAACGATCTGGTTTAAAAAAATGTGTTTTTTTGGTATTTCACTGATGCTAAATCTACCCACAAATCTGTGTTATAAAATTCAAATCCTTTTGAATCCCTTATGACTTGTAATTCAAAATATTTAAGAACAAACAGTTGATGTTTCCTGATTTTTTTACCCGGCTGCCACCTGAGAAGCGTCTTTGTTTAAGTTACGATGAGAAACGCGGGCCTGATTCGAAGGTTTAATCATCGAGCAGGTTCTTAGCTGTGGCAGCACTTATCAGCTCCACACATGGCTTCCAGCAGCGTTCTTGAGGCACTTTTAGTTGCTGTGAGCTTCTGACTGCAGTGGCAGCAGATTCTTCAAGTTCAAAGAGAGGCTTAGTGCCTCACAAAGGATTAGATGGATGTGTTCTGTACACACTGAGACTGAAGCAAGAAACCCGAGGTGGGGGGTGTTAAACTGTACATTTGGGACTTTTTCCATGTCTGTTAATACATTTATTTATAGGGTATAAAACAGACTATTCTTGAAGCCCGGACTGCATTTTTACAATGACTTTTTATGCGGCTCCACAATAATTCGGGGACATTTTCAAGGCTGACCCCCACCTGCACTCAGAACCCATGAATCCCATTCGCCATCTAGAATAAATTACTTTTCCACTAACTCCTCTACATCTGACACAAACACCCATTTTTAGGACCTTCCCAGAGGCGGGAAGTCCATCACAAACCATTCTGGTATAAATTAACTACGCACCCACCAATCCAAGTGACCCCAGTTTCCCTGCTATCCACACTGATTCACAGCGGTCCGCCTGCCTTAAAGTGCGCTTTTCTTGTTTCTAACGGTTGCATCAGCTCTCCTCCAGCCAGGAGGGGGCGTTCACGTCGGGGTTGTTGAGGTGTTCGACAGCCTGATGCATGTTTTGTTCCAGGAAACCGTGGCACGACAAACAGTGAGCAGCGACGGCTCTGTGGAGCAGCCACAGCTGATTATGGAGGACTTTCACCTGCACACACAGGAGGAAGGATAAGTCCGTTTCATACTTTCAAACCTTTTAAAGTTCCAGATCGTTAGTTGTGTAACTTGGAGACTCTGTGGTTCAGGTTAAGATTAATCAGGAGTCGTTTCTCCTTTCCCTCTCACCCTGTTCTCCTCCAGCAGCTTGACTTTGACGGACAGGTCGTCTCGGACTTTCTGGTACCGCTCCCTCTGGCCCTGGAAGTCCTTCTGGGCCTCCTCCAGTTTGGGCAGGGTGGTGGCGTCCCGGGGCCCCAGGTTCAGCTCCTCCAGGTCGACTCTGTACGCGTCATACTCGATTCTGGAAGTCAGGGTAAAAACATGGCGTGGTTGAAATTTTTAATCTCCAATAACTCCTCTGAAGCAAAGTATCTTAAGGAAGGAGGAAGGAACTATGACAAACCCGGGATAAGGATCAACCTTATGAGCTGCTAATGATAATTTACAGCGTTTTTACTCTGCAGCAACATTAAAAATTCATCGTGGAAGTCACTTATTTATGAAATGTGTAGCTTTTACTTGTTAAACTCTTTACAAGTTGTTTGACAAAGATCAGACAGTGATGCTTTCTAATCTAAAATAAAGTCTTGATTTAGCCCAAGTTCACTTTTTTAAAAGCCGTTTGAGACAAACAGAATTCAGATAATGTTAGAAACTGTCCTGTTTTCCCCAAAAAAAGAAGGCTGGGAGCTGGAATCATCTTAAACTCTGGCTCCGCACGTTTAAAACATGTTTCTGTCAGTCCCGTCCTGCATTTCCCAGAATTCCTGCACCTTTATGGTTCAGTTTCTGCTCCTGATGACGCAGACATGAGCCTCTTTGAGGTTCCACAGCACATGATTACAGGGGGAGTGCGTATTCCGCCCACCTGGCAGCCTCGTACTGCTTGGCGTTGATCATGGTGTCCTCGATGGTCTTATTCACCAGAGTGTCCATGTCGGATGTGAAGGTGTGGACGGCCGCGGCCAGAGTCTCGCCGCTCTTTGACAGGAACTTCTGAGCCTCTGCGTTCAGCCCGAACTCCACCTGAAGTTTGAATAAGATGAAGTGACATCGGTCACCACTGGGCTGGTCGTTCTGTGCCCTCAGAGCGTCTTTGAAGGCGGCGCCGTGGAAGACATTTTCAGGACTTACGTGGAGTGTCGGAGTTTTCACGCTGAGCTCGGTGAAGGCGTCCCCCAGAGTCCTCTGGGTGACGGTGAACTGAGCGAGCTGAGCGGCCAGCGTCTGAGCCAGCTTGGTCATGTGATCGTAGCGCTGTCGGTCGTCTTTGAGCAGCTCCAGGCGCGGCTCCAGGTCCAGATCCACCGTACGGGATCCACGGCCCAGCTTCTCCGACAGCGCCTGCCGGGTACACTGCGGGGACAGATGTCACTGCTGATCAGACACACGTTTATTGATCAAACATCTGGAATAGACCAACTTCGGTTGGTCTCCTCCCACCTTGTATTTGCTGATGCTCCACTTGCGGACCCGCTGCAGCTTCTCGCTGGCCGGGTTCTTGTTGCTGCCCTGAATGACCACAGGTCCACCTGTTGGTGTCTGTGGTGTCACCGGGAGCTCTGGAGGTCAGAGGTCGATGATGGTATGAATTTCAATACATTTTAGCCTAATTTACTAGTTGATCCTGTTCATCTGCTGTAGATAGTTTTTGATCTTTGCTGTTTTTCATAGATGCAGCTAAAGAAATGGGAACAAATGATGTGTCTCTGTGACAAAGTGCCTAAAGATCCAGTTTAAAATGGCTTCTTTGCTAAGTTGTCTGTTCTGTGTCGACACAACACTGGTTCATCCCTTGAGTTAGGAGCCTTTTTTTTGCTGTTAAGTGGCTTAACAAAGAAAAAAAAGGTACAAGAACCAGACTGAAAATTAGTGAAAAAGCAGCCAATGTCCAAAGAAATAGAGACTTTAAAAGATTATAAGAAAGCCTGGCTGCTTAGAAGGAAAACATGCAGAAATGAGAGCTGGCTTCAGATTTTAGAACAGTTGGTGTAATTAAACATTAAACTTTTTCCCTTTTTATCCACAACCATAATTAAAAGCTGTATTTGCATCTTAATGTGAACTCCAGTCACATCTCATCCTTTTCACAGCCTAACAGGGCAGTTTGGAAAACAATAATAACACTGATAAAAGTAGAATTACACAAAAGTGTGGCTCTAATGTTGAGAGCTGTCTTATAAATTTACATTTTCAGCTTGATCAGTGTCTAGTTTTACATCCAGCCACGCCTCAGGAGCAGCTGCAGATATTACAGATGTGGTTTTAGGTCATAATTTTGCTTCCTTTCTAATTGAGATCAGATACAAAGCTGTGGTTATCTGACAGTAACGTGACAGCGTGTGCACCCGCCACGGATTTACCTTTGCTCTGCTCTGTTTCTGTGACCTCCGGCGTGGCTTCAGCTGGACAGGAAGTGACATCACTGTCGGAGTGGTTGCAGTTCCTGTTTGCTTCCTGTAAAGATCATCACTGTGGGTAAACAAATGGTTCTCACAGTCCTACAGACGGTGGAGTCAGCTCACATCAAAGTGGTTTTAAGTTCCATGTTGAAGCTATGGCCGACAAAACGACAGGTGCGTGCCGTGTTTTACCTCCTCAAAGCTCAGACTTACAGTTGGAGGATGGAAAATAGACAAAAAAAGATGACTGAAACAAGGCTTTGTACCTCAGTCTCTATCATCTCCTTTTTAACTGAGTGTGTTGGTGCAAAAGTATAAAAAGAATCTCCCTTTTTCCCTGAAGCGCAAATTTCCTGCAGTTCCTGAATGCAGCATGAGCCTCAGGCCTTGAGAAAGGATCAGGAGTCACAGTGTCAACAAGAGGTCAGAGGTCACCGGCAGGAAGTATTCAGATGTCTTAGACGAGAGGTCTGAACCCACGAGCCCGAGTCTGAGCTGGATCTGTGTGTCCTCACAAGGACAGAAAGACAAACGCACACCTGAGGGCGGCTCGCCGGCCCGAGGAAACCGGCTCAAAGGTCTGTGTCACGGCGAAGAGACCGAGAAGCATGTGGTGACGCAAAACAACCTCAGAGGGTCCACGTTTGCTCTTTCCAAAGGTTAGAGAGGCCGGAGTGTGACCCCAACCGCCTCTTAAAGGCACAATCCTCTCAAAAGCAGCAATTTATTTAGTGGTGATGTCACTGGGAACGCTTCGGGGCTCTCCCATCTCTGGAGGACAGGACTGACCACGCTGCTTTGTTCCGACTTCCACAGCTGCCTTTTCAGAGACTCTTTTTCATGCAGATGTTGTGTCCGAACACCCTCCGTAAAGCATTTCGTTGCCATGGTTCCCTTTATAGACGTTTATATTTCTCATGATTGTTGATTTAATTAAAAACGCCACCAGAAGCGATCTGTCGTGAACCTCCGGTTTTCATCATGACTTGATTGTAGATGTGACTGTCAGCTAAGAAACCTTTTAGTTGTTGCCACGGTAACCCTTCTGTGGCTTGAGCCTGGCATTAAAGGCTGGAAACGTACATTTTAATCGTTTTTGGAGCCCTGCTGAGCGCCGGCACAGAATCAGCTGAACCTGGAAATTTGACCTTAAAATGACAAATCGTTGCTTTGTGCAGATTTAAAAGCACAAATAAGTGTACTTTTTCCAGTCTGAGGCACACGATGAACAGATATGACAGCCCGGGTCGGCAGAACTCTCCTGAGTTAATAACAGCAACAAAGAGGCTGTGATTAGCAGTGATGGATCACCGTTTCTTATTTCAGAATCTTTCTGGGATTCATGTGTGACATCTGTACCGCTCCTGCTGCGCTCCAGTTCAACTCAAAGGCAGCAGCACCAGTTGTCATCGTGTTTTGTCCTCTTCTTCCCGTCTTATTTCAACAAAACGCCTCAGTGCTGCCGCCGTCTGTGAACAGATTTCAGTTTCACGCGTCCACGCCAGGCAGCAGGTTTACCAGCTGCTTTGGGGAGAAACAGACTGACATCCTGTGAGAGGGGAGTCGGTCCACTCATCTAACCCCTAAACCGAAAGAATCTAAGCAGAACAGCTCAGTTTGAACATTTGAGTGAGGTCACACAGCTCTCATATCGCCGGGTTAAACTCAAGAAGCTAAACATGAGTGACGCCCTCTCAGGATTCTTTAAGGTAACAATAATAAAGAGTTGATTCTGTTCTTCTACTATTACTCATCAACATTATCATGGAGAAAAGTAAATCCCGTCTATTTTCCTATCAAAAAGGGTGAAAAACGCTCCAAATTTTATTAAACCGTGCTTTGATTCCCTGACTGCAGAAATCCTTCCAACTTGAGATGTTCTGAACTAACAATCGGAGAAACAAAAAGCATCAAAGAGACAAAGTAACGCAGCCTGCTGTGAGGGATCCACGCCTGCTGAGGCTGCAGATGACAGATAAGATCCAACGGCGTGAAACCGCCGACTCATCCGACACTTTGGCACTCAGGCTCCAGTGAGGTTTGAGGCCCCAGGGAGCGACCCGGTTCCTCAGAACTAAACAGACACAGCAGCAGACAGATGTTTTACCTTCTGAGGAGCCTCCTCTGCGCTGCTGGATGTTACACCGACACCTCCCTGCTCCGATACCTCCATCTTCCTCCTCGTCTGGACACACAAAAGAAGCAAAACTTTACTTTTATGAATCTTATTTCCATCGGGATTGGATGGAAGGATGTAAAAACTTACTTATGTGCCAGCTGCTTCACCTCAGTCGTTAGTTCAACCTTTATATGACATTTAACAACTGCAGTGACGTTAAAAGCTTGAGTCTCCTCTCGTCTATCTATAAGGACACAGATGCAGGCATTCATTAAAACAGGAATATAAATACAGAAAATGAGGTTATAAACACAGTTTGTTCAGTTCTCAGCAGCTTTAAAGTGAATCTCTGGTCTGAGCTCCTTTATTCTCCAACACAGCCTGAACCCTCTGAGACGAGCTTTCTGTCATTTCTTTAAGGAGTCTTCAGGAATAGTTCTCCAGGCTTCTTGAAGGACATCCCAAAGCTCTTCTTTGGATGTGGGCTGCCTTTTGTTCCGTTCTCTGTCAGATGATCCCACACTGCTTCAATAATGTTGAGGTCCGGGCTCTGGGGAGGATTCATCCCTCCATAAGACCTGTTGCCACTGATTTTCAGTCCACTTCTTGTGTCATTTGGCACAGCTCAGCCTTTTCTCCCTGTTTCCCTTCCTTAAGAACGGCTTCTTGACAGCCACCCTTCCATGGAGCCCATTTCTGATGAGGCTTGGGCCAACAGTAGATGGATCAGCTGAAGGTCCAGATGCATCTCTCAGGTCCTGTCAGGTCACAGCTGGATTTTTTCCTCTTTCTTAAGGACATCACTTTCAGATCCTGTTCATCTGCTGGAGATAGTTTTTTAGGCCTGACACTTCTTCTTTTGTCCTCCACTTGTCCAGTTTCCTCAAATGTTTTAAGGACACACTGCACACCATGCTGAGATATGCCAAGTTTTCAGCTAATAGCTCTTTGGGAATCACCTTGTTGCTGCAGAAATCCTATTTTCTGTCTGTCAAACTGTGTTTTCTTTGCTGTTTTTCATAGATGCAGCTAAAGAAATGGGAACAAATGATGTGTCTTTGTAACAAAGTGCCTAAAGATCCAGTTTAAAATGGCTTCTTTGCTAAGTTGTCTGTTCTGTGTCGACACAACACTGGTTCATCCCTTGAGTTAGGAGCCTTTTTTCTGCCTGAATGCTTCATAGGTCAGAGTTCAGTGGCTTAACAAACGCATTAATTCCTCTGAAAATGGTCTGGTACAGGAACTGGACTGAGAATGAGTGAAAAAGCAGAAAATGTCCAAAGAAAAACTTTGAAAGAGAACTATTGACCACTTTAAGAGATTACAAAGAAATTAGAGCTGGATCAAGACTTTAATATAATAAAGTACATTTAAACAATACTACAAAACCATAAATGTAGCTTAATTCAGTATTCTGACTGTGCCGGTCTCACTCATTACACTCCTGCTGCCATCCGTCTCCACCTAGTGGTCACTAACACACACAGCACGGACCTCTGAGCCTATAAATGGGGGGGGGGGGGGGGGGGGGCTCAAATCCTTCACAGGGAAACCAAACCAGTGACTTTAAACACAGCTCACACAGCCTAAAAGATATAAGGCAGCTGTGAGAATGGAGGTTAAACACGTAATTATAACCGCGAGCAGCATGAAAAACATACAAGTCATGAGATATTTCCATATGACGAAGCCTGCGACTCAGTGGCAGACAGCAAACCCTGCTGTTAAGGTGATTTAGGAGATACTTGGAAGTGAGGTAACGTCTTTGGTTATCAAGTTACTTTTCCTCAGACTTTATATAGAGCAAGTGCAAAGTGCATCCAGCTGATCTCACCTCACTTATAGGACAAAACCACAGAAAAAGGTGACCTTTGGTCTCTTATGAGTCACGTCCCGACCCAGAAAACCCCGATTATCCAGATTATAAACAAGTTATTTAGTGACAATGTGATGCAAAGTCACATTAAAGTGTGAACATATGAAAGAAAAAAGCATGCACGAAACAACACGGCATTAAAAAAGTACTTCTGTGAAGGAAAAAGGAAGATGAGTCCGACTTCCTTACAGAACAAGGCCAGTAAACACTCCACCATTGTGTGCTGTGTTGCTCATTTGAATATCTACAGGTGTGTTTGGACACGTTCTGCATGCTGTCGATCCTTTTAAATGATTTATTTCACATTATTTTGGCTCAAAATGGTGTAAACTACGTGTGCAATAAGATCGGACTTATAAAAATGTGCCATGAGTCTGTGGAGGAGATGAACCGCACACCCTCTGCACACGATAGTGGTTAAATGAGGGAGGGAGTTCAGTCAGAGGCTTCCATAATTCAAAGATGATTTCATTTTACACCCTTTTCTTTACAATCTGACTCCTTACAGGAGTTTCATTTGAATATTTTGCAGATTAAGTTATTGATTTCATGTTTTAACGGAGTGTTAACAGCAAGACGAGCTTATTTAGTGGGATATGCATGTAGTATTGCTGCTATAAAATAAAAATTACGATATAATCGATCAAAATAGCAACAAAACAGAAATAGATTGATAGAAATAAGAAAAAAAATGCACATGGAGCTGCAGATAATATTAAATCACATATTTACAACCCATTTTTGTCTCATAACGGTTCCTTTTCGTAATGTAATTGGTTTAATTGGTTGTAAATCTAAGTTTACAGTGAACAGACGGTGACAGTTCAAAGTGAAGCAGTGGGTTGCATTAGTTTTTGATGGGTGTGTTCAATATTTGCTCCTTATCAGGTTTTGCACAGAAGTAACTGCACTCTGCTTCCACTTTAACTATTCCCACGCACGAAAAAGCCAACAAACCCGACGTTTTACATCCGTAAATCATCAGTTTCGACCGTTAAACGGTGACTGATTCCCCCTTGGTGACATTTTAGAGGTTTAAACGGGTCAAAAACAGTCAGACAGCGATCAGCAGCTCATTTACAGGATGTTTTATTTTTACCTTCACGGATGTTAAACCAACGCCGCCTCTTCTTTTTGCTTCTTCTGTCCGCTTTTCTTCCCTCCTCCGTCAGCTCGTCATGTTTGAAAGTTACACCATTAATCCTGCACTGACTAAAAAAGTTGTTGTGGGAACAAAAAGTCCGTCAGACACACCCGGAAGTGTTTTCTGGACGCTCGCTCCCTACAGAGGCTGCGCGGTATAACCTCCTTTACGCACCGCGGGGGCGGTGACATCGACGGTGAACGAGAACTTGTAAAAGTTCTGCATTCATTGTTTGACTTCACTAAGAGTGCAAAGGTCTTTAACCTACCATCATTTCATTATATTTCATATTGCCAAGAGAACAGGAAGCAGGATAGTAATTTATTGAAATATGCAAGAACATAAAAGGAAACGTGGTAGATAAGGTCTGAGCTCCTTTATTCTCCAACACAGCCTGAACCCTCTGAGACGAGTTTTCTGTCATTTCTTTAAGGAGTCTTCAGGAATAGTTCTCCTGGCTTCTTGAAGGACATCCCAAAGCTTGTTTGTGATATCTACAGCATTATCACTGCATACTTTAGTTTAAACCACGATACAACAGTGTTTCTTTCTTTGTGATACACATACTGTACTGTTGAGTGTTTGTAACATATTCCACTGTAACTAAAAGGATAAACACTTCAACTATCTGAAAGTGTTTTTTCTTTTATTCTAAGATGTGATAATTGTGTCTTTTCACACATGGAGAGGAGAGATAGAGGGGCAGTGAAGAAAAACAGGTTTTCTTCTAAACATCATGCAGTTTCCTGTTAAACCGGAAGGTGCATATAAGTTAGACTTCAAGGCACTGGCTGAGCCAAAGGAAACAGAGCAAAAGGTGTTGCTCAGCTGCTGCTGCCCATAAACTGGCACTTATCTGTAAATGCATCACTGCAACATTTGTGTATGTGGTGGCTTTAAACTGAGGACAAACTTACAATATCTGTTAATCTGTTTCATGCAGGGTGTATTATGTTACACTTTAGTGCTTTAAGGAAAAACATTACACTACAGAGAAGCTTCGTCTTTATCTCCATTATTCATATCATTCAGCAGTCATTACAATGACTGTGATCTGTTATGTGTTAAATAATGTTTGCTTTTATGAACATTTTAAGTGAGTCACAGCAACTATTTTAGAACATTTCATCATCACAAATGCAAACACATAAAGGTGAACACACTCACAGCCTTAGGCACACTCATACAACGCCTCAAACCCCCGAATTTCCTGTCCATCCACCCCCACAAACACTGAAACCTCAGCCAGCGACCCACAGGCCCCTGAGTGTTTCTGACTCTGTCACACTCTATGGAACAGACAGACCTCAGGTTTAACTCTGGTGCACCTCTGGTATTTATTCTTTTCAGTAACTAATTAAAGCAAAACAGAAAAGTAAAAACAATGATGATGGCAAACAAGTACAAACAGATAAAAAGAAAACTATGACATATTATAGATTGCAAAACTTTACTTGACTTTGGGGTAATTTTGACAACGATAAAGGTGATCAGTGATGTTCCAGCCAGCTAAATAATCACTTGCATGATGACATCGTCGCATGCTTGACCCGCCTGACTGGCCTGCCACTCTGCAGAAACAAAGAAATATACAAAAAAAAGTTATAAAAAGACTAACTTTAGTAATTGGTTTGTAAAAGTGTGCTGATAGATATTAATGGATACAAATATAGAGCAGGAGGAGTCAATATGACGTGTAAATCACTGAAAAACATGCAAAAAAAGCACCTAAAGAAACCAATCAAAGATAAAAGGGGCAAAAAATAGAATACATACTTTGAAGGGCACTAACTGTAATAAAAGTAAAAAGAAACGTGAGAAACAGCACAGTAATCTAATTCAAATAGGCGCCATTTGTGTCAAAATGTTTAATTTAGTTTCATTTTGACACAGGACTCATTTCTTTTGAGGGGATGCCCACTCTCATCTTCAGTCTGATAACATTTCTCTGGGATGGCCAAAGATCACTCAGTTCACGAGGCCTTTTAGTGATTCAGTCATGGAAAATGTATGCGAAACATTGACAAAAAGAGAATTTAATGAGGAAGATTGTATTCTGCTAACATCACCTTTCTCCTTCTTCTTCCTATCTTTGTAAATGAGGCCAAGTAAGATGGTGGACAGGAAGTACGGAGCTCCAACGATCAGGTGACGGACAAGTGTTGAGATGGGTTGTCCCGTAGCTGGAGGGTCATGACCTGCAGGTGGCGCTGTGACAGGGCAGAGACCTCCAGTGATTAAAGATGCTGTGAAAATGCAGGAAAACCAAACATTGTAATGCATCACAATGAGAACCTTATCAATGTCACTGAATAGTCACCTGATATACAACTTTTTGGGATCTTACACACATCATATACTATGTATTCATGACAAAACAAATCTCTGTAAAATCAAACAATGCTTAACCTCTTTTGTAATCAGAGCAGTAATGTTTCTAAAACATGATATTTAAAGTACCACTTTTTGTTCTTTGGCTCCGCCTACATTTGTGCGACGTACCGCCATTTTAACAGAACCTGAACACCAAATATGTTCCTACACCCTGCAAGAAGCATGTAAAACATCCCTTTACCTTTGACAGTCAGCCAGCTCTCTGGTGAGTCTCCAAATCCGAAGACGCTACACTTGTAGAACCCTTGTTCAGATCTGGAAATATCGTGGATGGTCGTGCTTCCTGTGGAGCTATTCTTGATGAGGAGGCCATCTTTGTAGAAAGAAGCTGCCAGGTTGCAGGCGGATGCTCCAGGTTTGCATCTGCACCCCAGAGTCACGTTGACTCCCTCCGTCACAGGGTGAACCGGACTCTCCAGGATCACAGAACCAGCTGAACAACAGGCAGACAAACACATAGGATGTCCACATCACATTTAAGGAGACTGTTTCTGAGGGTTCAGTCACTTCCTGAAGAGGAGATTTCCTCTTGTGGAAGTCCACCTCAGTTGTTGTTTTATTCCTCCTGCAGGTTTGTTTCCAGGTAGGACAACAACTTCTTCATGTAAATTACCACCAGTAGCAAAGTAGGCCATACCACTACCTCTGGCAACCCTACATAGTTGGCCTAACATCCCATATCACGAAAGTCCTGGAGAGACTGTTATTGGCTCACCTCAGTAGGCCGGTGACCACCTTTAAGGACCCACTACAGTTAGCTTATCGTCCTGGGGCTGGTGTTGAAGATGCCATGATCTGTATGCTTCAGCGAGGCCAAAGCAGGCAGCACTGTGAGGATCATGTTCTTTGATTTTTCCAGTGCTTTGAATACAATTCAGCCTGCACTGTGAGACTGAAGGGTTGTGTGTCAGCAGCACGGGAGCAAAAACTGATGAGTCTGCAGCTGTTGGGTGTATCAGTGATGGACAAGAGGCTGAGTAAAGGGAACTGGTTCACCTTGCATTATGGTGTGGGGAAAAACCCTTCAACTTGAATGTAAACATGACAAAGAAGATGATTGTAGATGTTAGGAGGACCAGGAAAAAGCTGAACGCTCTGTTTATATTTAGGCTGTCTTTGTTTCTCCATCCTGGGAGAATAGTTGGAGGTGGTGGAGGTGTACAGATACCTGGGTGGTCAAATGAACAATAGATGAGACTGGAAATGCAAAACTGAGGCTGTCTTCAAGAAGGGACAGAGCAGATTGTACCTCTTGAGGAAACTCAAGGCCTTCAGTGCCTCCATCAAAATGTTGCATATCTTCTATATATCTTCTATAAATGTGGACAGTGCAATGCGTTTTGCAGCCACCTGTTGGGGCATCAGCTAAAGATGATCAGAGCCAATGACTCAAAGAAACTAAACTAACTAATAAAGTTGTAAATCTTCAAAATTTCATCATATAAACTGTTTCAAATGGAAATGATTTGAATATCCAGTCTGTGCGGTCCAAGATGATCAGGTGGCGCGTGGCTCTGATTAAGCTGCTCATCCTACCAGTGACTGTGATGTTGACGTTGCTACTGGTTGCTCCAAGTCCACTTTCACACCAGTATTCTCCGCTGTCTGTGACAGGAAAGGCATCACGGATGGTGCAGGGCTGCTGACATGGGTGCACCTGCCGGACAACTGAGGGTTACAAACAGCCTTGTTTTGGCATATTCTGACAGATATAAACCTCCAGAATCAGCTGTGGAAAGATCAAACGAACCTCTCTATCCGTCATCCTCTTCATCACTCTCCATCCAGCCACCGCCTCTTTGCCATTCTCCCCGTCACAACTCACAGAAAAGCTGTCATATTTAAAGAACTGAGATCTTTGGGGGGTCACTTTCAAAGAGACTGGAAATTGGGTGGAGAAAATATCTGGCCCTGAATTACTTGTCAACATACAATGAATAGTTCAGTTTAAATATCTTGCCTCTGATTTGAAAGCGCTGGCTGTAATCTTACCTTCTGCTTGATCAGAAGCCAAGAACATCATCACTGAATCAGACAAAATAAAGCAAAAAAGCCATTCATCTTTCGTGGAAGTAAACAAACCAGCTGACTGCATCGTAACTCTCTTCTATGTTTGCGGTTATTTAGTAGACAACAACCACAAATCAGAAGAAGTTGGGAAGGTCTGAGTAACGCAAATAACATAAAAGAAGATGCTTAAAGAAATATGAAGGCCGGTTAGTGTGGGAAGGCTCAGGATCAATCTTCTATCCTTCAGACAGAACTGCTGCTGATATAACCTCATGGGCAAAGGATTACTCTGGGAAACCTTCAGCAGCAACAACATGGATTCTGAATTTTACTGTGCTCAGAAGAAGCCTTATGTTAAGCTTATCCAGAGGCAGTGTTAGATTCGCTGGGCTCGGAGGCATTTACATGGACCGAAACACTGAGGAAACATGTACTGTGCTCAGACCAATCACTGTTCCAGAAATAGACGCCACATGAATTAGAAGTTCAGGTGAATTTGTCAGTTTGTCGATTCTTCGCTTGGGAGCCTCACATGTTTTAAGTAGTGTGAGAAGGAAATGGAACATTACAAACTGTTAACTTTCAGTTAACAAGACAAAATACGAAAAATCTTGGAATCATGCTGTTTGCAATCAAAAGAAATTAAATTCAAAACAAGTAAATGTACGAATCACAATATATTTTATAATTAGCATTTTCCATATTGTCATAACTTCTCCTCAATTGGGGCTACATGTTGAAATAAGTGTAATACCCATCATCTATCTAAAAGTAAAAGACTGGTTAGAACTGTACAAAAGGATATTCACATGTAGAACATATAGAATGTATAAATCCGACACAAATCATTCAAAACTGAACTAAAACATGAAAGTACAGCTGTAACTTACAGAAGAGAAGACAGAGAGCTGCCACCTTCATCCTGACCTGCTGCAAAGTGAGAGGGGAAGGAAAGAAGAGAAGAAAAAGAGGTGGTGACACCGTTTAGAGAGAGACTGTCAGATGAAAGCTTAAGATGTGTCTAATTCAATGAATATGGAACTTTACATATGTCTCCATACAAAATTAAGTTCGATTTGGACTCAAAAGCCAGTGTTTATTAAAGGTGTTTTTTAAGAAGCACTCCAAAAACATCAGGAAACATTTATAAAAAGTAGCAAATGTTTAAATTTATTACGAAAATAGTTGCTAACTTTATAAGCAACTGTTTTTAATCTAAGCCGTTTATTTTTGCTTGATTTGACACTTCATGTTAATTAGGCTAATTATGCTACTATCTCGCGACGTCTTGTGGCTGTACGTCAGAATTGCAGCCGGGAACAGGCACCTCTCGCGATACTTGGAATTTTCCACTATGGTATCCAGTCCAAACAAACAGCGGGTGAGTAAGTTTATCGTGAGCCCAGAAACTGGCCTTATCTTCTGGTAAGAAATGCCTATAAACCTTCTACAATGCTAGTTTTAGAATTTATACCTTATATACATCATATTAGGTGGTTGTGTCGAGTTAAAAATGTTTTTTGAAGGCATGCCAACGACCTCACGTTAAGCATTAACCCAATGAGCTATCAACTGTGAAAGCTGACAGCATGTGAAAAGGAAGCTTTTAATTCAGGCTGAAGTGGCATCTATATCGGCCATATTACGGCTGTTCTTCTGCTTCTACACCATCTTGTCCTTGCGGTAGTTTCCTTGCATGTTGATTGATTTATTTTGAGTCAGGTGTTAGATGATTCATGCAGTATTTTCATCTGCTGGATTCTTGACAGGCAGAAAGTTGATATAAGAGGTCAAATATTAAGCTCCTTTTTTTGTCTACTATTTTATGTGCTTTTTAAGGTAACACAGCTCATGAGACCCTGGTTCAGAGAATGATGATGAAGAAAGGAAGATGATGGGCTCAGAAGGCTGTTGATGGGATGTGGGGTGGAGGATGAAGATGAGGAGGATGAAGCTGAGGGTGAGCCGCAGTCAGCTGCTGTCTCTGTCCAGAGAGCAAACATCTGGAAGCTTCCAGAAGGAGGGAACGCTGCAGGTCGGACGGAAGGAGACTGGTATAATTCTTTTCTATTCTGGGTTCACAGCTGTAACATCTTCTTTTCTGTTCTCCTTTATTTTATCACGTCTCTTTTGTCGTCTTTTTCTCTTTGCATACTTCTGTTTGCCTAAGTTGTGCTTCCTCATCTCTTCTTTCCTCTGTCCCCCCATCTCACATCTGTAAATTACTCTCGTCAAAACATATTTTGGGAAAAAATGTATCTAATGGAGAGAGGATTGAAAGATGTACTAAGAAGGGACTGTTTTTGCGTCTTTTCTTTGTTACTCTTAGGTTTTCTTTGTCCTCTCTTTGGTCCTCTCAGTCTCTTTCCATCTCATGACTCACTCTGTCTTCACTTCCTGGAATATCTGTGTAGTTAACATTAAAAAAAAAACCTACTGCATCAGAAGTGATCACAGCCACAAACACTACAGTACTGTGCAAATAGTAATACAGTAAATAAGGCAAAAACAGAGTTTTTTATCAGTTCTCAGCAGCTTTAAGGTGAATATCTGGTCTGAGCTCCTTTATTCTCCAACACAGCCTGAACCCTCTGAGACAAGCTTTCTGTCATTTCTTTAAGGAGTCTTCAGGAATAGTTCTCCAGGCTTCTTGAAGGACATCCCAAAGCTCTTCTTTGGATGTGGGCTGCCTTTTGTTCCGTTCTCTGTCAGATGATCCCACACTGCTTCAATAATGTTGAGGTCCGGGCTCTGGGGAGGATTCATCCCTCCATAAGACCTGTTGCCACTGATTTTCAGTCCACTTCTTGTGTCATTTGGCACAGCTCAGCCTTTTCTCCCTGTTTCCCTTCCTTAAGAATGGCTTCTTGACAGCCACCCTTCCATGGAGCCCATTTCTGATGAGGCTTGGGCCAACAGTAGATGGATCAGCTGAAGGTCCAGATGCATCTCTCAGGTCCTGTCAGGTCACAGCTGGATTTTTTCCTCTTTCTTAAGGACATCACTTTCAGATCCTGTTCATCTGCTGTAGATAGTTTTTTAGGCCTGACACTTCTTCTTTTGTCCTCCACTTGTCCAGTTTCCTCAAATGTTTTAAGGACACACTGCACACCATGCTGAGATATGCCAAGTTTTCAGCTAATAGCTCTTTGGGAATCACCTTGTTGCTGCAGAAATCCTATTTTCTGTCTGTCAAACTGTGTTTTCTTTGCTGTTTTTCATAGATGCAGCTAAAGAAATGGGAACAAATTGGTTCTTTGCTAAACTGTCTGTTATGTGTCGACACCAGACTTGGTGAAAGACAGTAAAAAAGCAGCTAATATCCAAAGCCACTACGGCCTTAAAAGGTTGTTACGTTTCTCCAGTGACAGCAGAAAGCCTTACAGGCGTTCACGAACAAGCCCTCTGTGTTTCAGCTCTTTCAGAGCGATTTTGTCGGCTGAGAGGAAACCTGCTGTTCATCCTGAAGAAACAGGTGAGCCGCAGAGAGAAGACACAAGTGAAACAGAGCAAAGTTTTATTCGTTTTGGACTCCAAGTGAATAAAATGTCAACACAGGCAGGAGAGCTGGAGGAGGTCTTGCTGCTGGAGAGATGTAACGCCACGAAGCTGCCAGATGACGACAGACGACTGGCTGTCAGTACGTCACATGTATGTTTTTACGTAACGTGTTTAAAATGTGAAGAAATGCAATGAGAGGTGTTTGGTGTGTGCGTGTTTAGGCTTTGAGAGCGGCGACCCTGTGCTGTTCATGCAGTCCAGCAGCTCGGCAGAGTGCGTGTCCTGGGTGGTCGCTCTGAAAAACGCCAACGCAGAGTTGCTGAGGAGACGCATCACACACCTGCGCACACTCATCAGCAGCCACACCCGGCAGCAACACACACACGCTGCTGCGGAGCACGCGGCACCAGATGACAGCCTGGGAAATGATGCAGGTGCATTTGGAATACTTTGTGGCTCTTAATGAAGTATTTTCTTGAGTTGTGTTACGAGTTTATTTAGTAGAAGAGAAACAACCACCAGCTTGACTTTGATTTACTTAAAGCTGATGATGAATATGCTATAAAAGCTCCACCTGATGTAAGCGTGGGTGCATTGAGTTAAAGACTGATGTGATGTTTTTCTGTGGCCACAAGATGGAGTCCAGTCTGCTGCCGTCGTGTCTCCACTTCAGCTAACTGTCGGTCTGTTGTCACACACACACACACACACACACACACACACACACACACACACACACACACACGTACTGTCGAAAAATACTGTCTTTATTTATTCAGTCCGTTAAATTTCTGTGTTTTTTATTCACTTCCTCCCACAGAGTGCAGAGGTGTGGTTGCCATGCAGGCCGGAGTCCAGGTTCAAGTTTCTGTGAATGATGCACACGCAGCCAGGAAGCACTGCAGCACTCAGACAGTAAAGGTACACACACACACACTCACTTTGATGTGTAAATACAGTCTGATCAGTGTGCTTCAAAGTGCTCCTGTTTCATCATGGCGTTGCCGTGAGGACCGGTGTCACTGAGGCACTTCTGCTGGTCCTCACTGAGGTTTAAAAGTCTTTTAAACTGAGGCCATGGAAACACGGGTTGGTGTGTTGTAGGGATCGGAAGACGGTGTGATTCTGACCTCGGTGTGTTTCCGTGACGACTGCCCTCTGTACCACCACAGCAGGATCAAAGTCTCAGTTTGCCCTGCGGAGGAGTCGGCGACACCCACCACAGTGAGTGTGTTTTGGTGCACGTGGGCGTATGAGAGGATTAGTGTTGAGGATGTGTACGGGAGCCTGACTTCTCAGAGCTCATTTAATCTCTTTCTGACACACATAGAAAGTAACGTTTTAGATAAATAGATATTTCCCTTTCCAGCCCTTTACTCAATCTCCTTCCTTTCTGCCAAACTCCATCCCTCCAGGCACTTCACTAATCTCCATATTTCCCATGATGCACATGTTTTTAATCCCTCTGGCAGTGATGAAAAAGCACTGATTGAGGGAGCAGACAGATACTCAGCCGGTGTGTGTTGGTCTTTTTGGCTAAACACACTCACAGGAGACGACTAAAGTGGGACGCTGACTGTTCTTTTATGCTTGACGGAGAATGTTTTTCGGACACGTTTCATTCCTGGATTAATGGACACTTCTGCTCTTCAGCATCTTTCTTTGATTCGTCTAAATCTTTGCTTAGTTTTTCTTCCTGTGAATGGATCACAAGCAAAAAGAATCATCATTTAGCTGCTGCCACAGTCAGTCATCCATTTCACTCGGTAAAATGGTGCCTTCAGGTGCAGGTAGGAAACTTCAGCTCCAGTGTAACATTTGGCGTTAGAGGCGCTGTATCTCCACTTTTCATCAGACTCAAGATGCAGACAGACATTTCTGTCTGTCTTTGATCAAACACCTTCAACTTCAGACAGTTTCATGTTGTTTTTATGATTAATGTCTGTGCAGCAGTGCTTTTGGTGGCTTTCTCAAGGAGCACATTTCTGAAGCAAACACAAAAAAGCAACCAATAATCAGGGGTCAGAGGTCGCAGCATCTGATAATGCACCTAACATAAACAAAAAAAAGGAGAAGAAGAGACTTTCATCAAAGTTTCAGTCTTAAATCTGCAGCCGAAACGGGAAACTCTAGAAAGCCCGAAGTAAAGAGATTAAGAGCAGAGTTGGATGCAGAGGGCGGCGATGGCGTGCACCGAGCGTCTCCGTCCACCAGGAAACAACAGCGCCTCAGCTGGACAGGTAGGGGAGTGCACAGACATATTATCCCTGTTGTTAGTTCTGAGATAACACACAGCAGAATATCATGAGGGATGAATTAAGCAGTCATTATTTGATAAACTGACAAAGATCAGATGACATCATCAACACTGGTGCGGCTGAAGACCTCAGCTGGCTGTTTATCACAGCTGTCAGTAAGCGGCTTCATGTGAGAAGTCAAAGCTTTCCGCAACTTCAAGAGGAGAAGAGCGTGACCTTCAGGAGACTGATGTACACACTGAAAGCATAAAGGATTTATTTAAACATTACACCATATGGTCCATCCAGCCATTATCTCCAGCTTATCCGAGGACCAGCTGCAGAGGTAACTGGTCCAGGAGGGAAACCCAGACATCCCTCTCACCTGCAACACTCCAGCTCCTCCTGGGGGGGTGTTCCCTGACCAAAAGGGACATATATGCCCTCCAGTGAGTTCTGGGTCTTCCCCGGTGCCTCCGTCTAGTTGGATGTGCTCCAAAAACCTCCAAAAGGAGCTGAGTCCTTTCAATGCTGAGGAGCAGCGGCTGGATGGTGGAGCTCCTCCACCTACCTCTAAAGGCTGAGCCCAGCCCCCCTCTGAAGGAAGCTTTTTGAAGAGGCGAGGGTTGGAACAAAGATGAGCCAATAAATCGAAAGCTTCACCATTCAGCTCAGCTTCCTCTTCACAACAACGGGTTAGGGTTAGAGCTGGAATAGGGTTGGAGCTCGAGATCCTGTTTTACGGTAAAAAAACGTAAAAGTGACAAAGGTTGCAGCCCCGGCAGAGTCCGACTTCGTTCGACTTTGTTCCTAGAATGCGGACACAGCTCTCGCTTTGGTTATACAGGGACCGAATAACCCACAAAAGCGACTCTGGTACCCCATTCTCCTGCAGCAGCCCCCGCAGAATCCAGGGGAAAAGGCCTGTTAGCCTTCTCCAAGTCTACAAAACACATGTAGACTGGACGGTCAAACTCCCGTGATCCTCTCAGACGACAGTCGCCTGCAGACAGCAACAATGACCTCTGCCCAGCCTGCAGAGGTGGTCTTATCATTGGGGGTGTCCTCCACATTACTGAGCTTTATTTAGCCCATGAATTAGGGCTGAGTATCGCTACTCATTTCCTGAATCGATTAAATTCTAATTCAGAAAGTTGTGATTCAGTTTGATTTCCAACGAGGTTAATTTTCTACTCAGATAATTCAGTTTTAGAGCTGTAAAAGAGGTTTTCACGAAAAGAATGGCAAAAAAAAACAGATTAAATAAAAACTGTACAATGAGTGTTCTTTCATGTTAAAAATAAAGCCAAGGATTTAAGGATTTGTATTGTAAAATCTGGTTTTTTACAACATGTTTGGAGGAACTATTACTTTGAAATGTTTAACACATTTTGACTGAATTTCAAATCCGAGACTATGGTTCTCAGCCGGAAGATGGTGGAATGCTCTCTCCGGGTCGGGAATGAGATCCTTCCCCAAGTGGAGGAGTTCCAGTATCTCGGGTCTTGTTCACAGTGAGGGACGAATGGAGCCTGAGATTGACGGCGGATCGGTGCAGCGTCTGCAGTGTTGCTGCACCGACCCGTCGATGTGAAGAAGGAGCTGAGCCAGAAGGCGAAGCTCTCTATTTACTGGTCAATCTACGTTCCCATCCTCACCTTTGGTCCCGAGTTGTGGGTAGAGACCGAAAGAACGAGATCGCGAATACAAGCGGCTGAAATGGGTTTCCTCCACAGGGTGTCTGGGCCTCCCTTAGAGATAGGGTGAGAAGCTCAGTCATCCGGGAGGGGCTCGGAGTAGAACCGCTGCTCCTCCGCATCGAGAGGAGTCAGATGAGGTGGCATCTGGTTAGGATGCCCCCTGGACGCCTCCCTGGGGAGGTGTTCTGGGCCCGTCCCACTGGGAGGAGACCCGGGGAAGACCCAGGACACGGTGGAGAGACTAAGTCTCTCGGCTGGCCTGGGAACGCCTCGGGGTCCCCCGGAAGAGCTGGAGGAAGTGGCCGGGGACAGAGACGTCTGGGTTTCTCTGTTAAAGCTGCTGCCCCCGGGACCCGACCCCCGGAGAAGCGGCAGATGATGGATGGATGGATTTAATCCCAAATAGTTATCAGCGAGATGTCCAGTTTTCATGTCTGTGAAGAAGAGAATTTGATGAAAAACGGTGAAGATTTAGGCAAGTTGCAGTTGATTTTGGAGCCTTTATGCGGTGGGACAAAGTATGTCAGCGACCAAAGAGGCCTTTTCTATGTCTCTGCAGGGTAAGAGATGGTTAGTAGTTAGTTACGAGTCCTATCTGAACATCTCCTCTAACGTCCTGAACACTTCTGCTTCTACTTGAAACATCTTAACCTTCTTTTCTTTGTCTGTTTTGCCCAAGAACTCCTTGAGAAACATTAGCTCTGTGCTGATTTGCACGTCTGAGTGTTTGTTGCCCAAACTCTGAGTTGTAAGCGAGGAAATGTGGCAACATTTAGCTTCTTTCTCTGTGTTTGTCTTTGGAAATGAAGGATGTGACGTCACCGAAGGGGTTGTTGGTCTGAGTTTGTGGTTTCAGCGCTGTGGTGTTTCAGTGTCGCTGTGGAAGATGAACTGTTGCCTCACAGGTCAACAGAAGATTAATTTGCTTAGAACACGAGTAAAATCAGCTGCATTTTCTGACATTAGCATGTCGCTACATTTTCAACTCAAGGGTGAGGGACGTGAAAGCTTCTTTTCATGTTCCACGAATCAGTTTATTTCTCAGTGAATTGAACACCTTTGGGTTTCAGAGTTGCACTCAAACAGAAAAACAGCTCATTTAAGATGTAACCTTTGGCTCTGGAAAACCAAATTTCAACTCATTCCCACATTTTCTTTCAAAAAAGCCACGAAACCTGCTACAAATAGGGCTGAAACAGTTTAAATGAATCCGTAAACAGGGAAACTATCCAAACATCTCACTTGGTTTTGTATCTCTTCCACCTCCATGTAGAGGCAGCAGATGAGCATTATATTCAGACAGTTACTAAGCCTTCTTTTCTAAAACATGATGATAAATTGATGACATCATACAAGATGCCGCCTCAGGCGTGTTTAAACTGTGAAAACTGTGACCATTTGTCACTTCTTAAAAGCTGTAAAATGTGCTGGATTAGCTGGATGTGTGTGGGACAAGTTTCTGTAAAATGTGTGAAAATATCCACGATGTCACGTTATTTGTGCCCAGCAGCTCAAAACTGGTGTGAGAACCAGTAACTTCTAACTTTTGAGAAGCAGGAAGTGGTACTTTTTAGATTTGTGTCCTGCTCGGCGTAGTTTCACTTCACTGTGTTGGAGTGTGTGTGTGAGATATTCGAGTGCTTTTCCCTTGTGAAGGTAATCCTCTGAGCTTCTGATTATCGTCATAGCAGCAGAGTGATTTCAGTGTCGTTGCTGTGGAGCTTTTTGGTGCGTTACCAGGTGGAGATGAGCTCATGAGTGGGTTTGGATTAGGTCATTTTCTAAAGTCTTGTCATGTACATGTTACAGTATGTTTAGCTTTATGTAGACACACAAATGACTAGATATATAATACTGTAAATATGAAGTGATTAGCTTGTTTTCCATCACTTTGTATCTGACGCTCGGTCTGTTGGGAGCTTCATTTAGGAACTTGATGTTCCAGGCTTCAGACTATTGCTGTTTTTACACTTACTGAACCATTAATTACCAGCAACTACCAGTGGACAGGCTTGTAAGTTATGTTTTTACTCTGTTAGAAAAAGTCCCGTAACTCATTAGTGGTAGGAGTAGTCCCGGGTATTTATCGGCGCCGATGAGGACGCCACCTGGTGGACGGTGCGGTCTGGGCAACACGAGTGGACGCAGTTTACACGTTAAACAAGAAATTCCCCGTCTGTTGGACAGCTTTGAGCCGCTCTGTGCTGTTGTTGTGGGCCTGTTGGAAATGATAAGCTAACCTAGTTATCTCAGAGGATCGGGATTGTTGGCGTTTGTGGCCCACCACAGTCTGCGGGATCGGGGATTGTGAGTCATATGGACAACTTGAAGGTGAATATCTCACAGTTTGATGCTAACTGATATCGCTCTCCTCCCCTTTCTGTCTTAGAGGAGCTTTCTGGGTTTCACCTCTTTCTCCATCAGAGATCTCCTCGGGTCCAAGGAACCTCACATCTCTCTTAGCCTCAGGTAAACTCACCTTAAAGATCCTTTTGCTGTAGCTGTTTGTCACCTCTTTCATTTTACTGTCACATTGTTGAATCATCAGGGAAAACACAGTCAAAATAATGAAAAAACTCATTTTTCCCTGTGTTATATTATCCCTCAACCCTACTTGTAAATACTCGCCATTCATGACCTCTTTACTCCCTCTTTTATTACTTGTTGAAGAAGCTCTTTGAAGTCAATGAAACGCACGTCATAAAGACTTTCAAAAGGTCCAGGAGATAGCTGATTGGCTGTTGCTTGGATACCTGCGACCAGAAGAGGAAGTGAGAGGGTAGTATGTGGCCCAGCCTCTATATTGTGTAGAAAGAGACTCTCTTCCTGTTTGGCATCACAACACCTTCAGAGAGCCAGACGGAGAGTATTAAAGAGATTAGAAAATGAAGAGAAAAGCAGAAGAAAGCCGGGACTGAAAGTATGACGACGGAGAAAGACACATAGACAGATTGTGGGAGAAAACAAGATGTAAGCAGACAGTTGTTGTATCTGTCCTGGCATGTTGCATTCAGGTGTCTGATTTTTGATGCATACCTCTGGCACAGCTTGCAGAGCTACAGTCGAGGCTAGTTTGTGCTTTTGGGCTTATTTCTGTCGTTTGTTAGCTCCGACCAGAGATTTATTTGGCCATCTAATTTCTTTAGTGTGAGTCTGTTGCTAAGCATGTTTGCTGATGTTGTTACCTTGTTCCTAATCAGCTTTGTAATGCTACGCGTCTTTATTGTTGCGTTGCGTCTCTTCCCAGCAGGGTTTACAGTTCTGACTTGCTAGTTATCTTGGGTGCAGGTGGCTTTTCTCTTAAGTCTCTTATAAACTTCTCTTGCTCGTCAACTTCTTCATTTTGTTCTCCCGGTTCTGTTTCATTTAGCTTGTGATCTTTTTCATAATTAGTTGTTTGATGGTAACTTTCTGCAGCCATCTATCTTCTGTTCAGCTTCATCTTTCTGTTTTTCTTGTGCTGATAGTTATCTTTTTTCTACTTAACTTTGTGTCACTCGGCTTGTTTCCTGTTGTTTGTTGTCATAGTCTGACTTGCTAGTTTTCTTTTTAGTGTGGTTCATCTTCCTTGTTATCTAGTTTCTGCTTCTTGTTTTGGTTCTTAGCTTGTTTTTACTTAGATGTTTCTGAAGTAGCTATCTTTTTAATCTTCATCCTATGAGTTATCTTGTTTCAGTTAGCTTAATCTCACTGCTGTTTACTTTGTTTTGCTTGTTAGCTTGTTTATTACTCAGTTTTATCTCTGGAGTGCACTGTTTTGCTCGTTATCTTGTTTCCAAGTATCTTTATTTTGTTCCTTAACCTGTTTCTCGTTAGTTTCTGCTTTTTAGTCGAGTTAACATTTCTTATTGGTTGTTTTATCTAACTTTTTACTTGTTTCCCGTCAGTTTTCTGGTTGTCTCCCTCACTAGGTGTAAAAATAAGTTTTACCTACCAGTTAAATTTATTTTAAGTGAGTTGGAGGAAGTTAAATGTGTTTCACTGTAGATGATGTAACTTTTCCTATCCTTCACCAGGACGATGGATGGTGTGAACGAGGTCGGGGAGGTGAAGGTGTCCCGGCTGCAGATGCAAGATGAGAGCGAGAATGAAGCTGCTCCCGAACACAAGGTTGAGAAAGAGTCGGCGGTTTTCTTTCTTGTGCGAAACACTGCAGAGGTGGCATCCTGTCACTTCTTCTACGTGGTTTCCTGTTGGTCATTTTCAGGGTTTTGAAATGAGTCATGGGTGCATTTTATCAAGACCTCCATTTAGATTTTGTTTTCAAATATGATCACAGGAAACTATGAAAAAGGCAGCGGGTACACAGTACTTGGTAGAAGAGGTGTATTTCTGTCCATGTCACCCATACGTTTCTCTTTGGTCTTGCCAGTGTCCTGCACTGTGCGACACTCTTCACGGCTCCATCCAAGACAAAGAAAACAGTCCGATGATGAGAGCTGGTGAGACGCACACTTGCAGCTACATGCACGTGTTTCTGTGCCTCTGCTCACCGGGTCCGTGTGTGTGCAGCTCTGTGTGCGCAGGTGTGTAAGGTGTACAGGTTTCAGACGGAGGACCGGAGGTGGCTGCTGGTGCGGGAACAGATGTCCGAGACGCCGCTCTCCTTCTCTTTACCCAAACAGCTGCTGAGCGCGCTCATTCAGGAGCACACAAACAGGTGTGTCTGGTCCCATCTTTTTGGGACATGTGGCCTTGTTCTTGATTGATTTGTCTGACATCCTCTGACGTCTCCATGCTGCTGGCAGCACTTTTCCCAGCCTGTTGCTTCACTGTTCATGAGGATATTTGTTGGCGTACAAACTTTCCCAGATTTTTGCGACTACGCCCTGTTTCAGTTTGAAATCTGGACAGTTTTTTAACAGTTTGTTTTTAATTATCTCAGGATCCTCGAACTCGGGGAACTCGGTGAGCTTTCGCCCCATTGGGATGGGCTCCGCCATGATGTCATCAACCACTGTAACCATCTCATCAGCCTTTATCAGAAAACGCTGGCTGAGATCGACAAGCTCTCAGGTGAGGTCAATTAACTGCCATGTGGCACGAATCCTTAGTTTTACGATGGTTCTTACAGAATTTAGCTTTTTATTTTATAATGGAATTATTTTGATCGCTGCACAACAGATTATACGATAGTTTTCCATCTTTTTCTTACAAACAGCCTCATCCTGCTTCAAATCGAGTAGCACCAAGTCCAACAGACACCTTCAGTTTGTTCCAACCAACCTGCACTCGCAGCGGATGGAGGTCACCAGTCCAGGCAGCACAGGTAACGTCCACGACCTGCCTCTCCACCTTCAATCCCTGCTTCTTTTGTGGGTCTTTTGTGGGTTTTTCATGCACCTCTCTCACCCGTTCTGCTGAAGGTGTCTGGTATGAGGTGATCACATTTGGTGCTCCGGCCGACCACCACCACGCCTTCAAACACGGAGGGCTGAAAAGACTCCTCAGCAAACACACACACTACGCCGAAGGGTAACCTCCTCACCTTCACTTTCAGAGATTTTCACTCCTCTTCCACTCTTTTTTTGCCCTCCCCATTGTTGGCTGATGTCGGTTAATCTCTGTAATCTCTGCTCTGTCTGGATTAGAGGCGCTGCATTGTAGATTAGCACACAAATACTTTGCATTTCATGGAATTGTTTGGGTCAGTCAAGATCATCAATCACCGAAAAGATGAAGATACGATGAGATGTTCCTTTATTAAGGTTTTGATGAAGCAACAGACATCCTTAAGCAGTTCTCTATAAGATTCTTAACATGTGTCAGAGTTTGCTGTTAGTTCTCTGAAGACTTTCCTCTTTTATGACCCACCTCCCTCCCTCCCAGGTCTGTCTCTTATTCCCAGGACGAGAGCTGCAGAGCCAGGGAGCTGCTGGCCAGCGTGGCCCAGCTGCTGCCTCTGATCTTCGGGCTCGCTGAGGAGCTGCTCTCCATCTCTTTGGAGCTGAACACCGCCCGGCTGCAGGAGGTCCTGGACAGCCTGACGCTGCAGGTTAGGAGGGAGTAAATTTTGGGTTCTTTTGGGTTCACATACGCCTGCAGCAGCCTCTCTGTGCCTCCCACCCAGATCGAGCAGTTGGTCCACGCACTCAAAGACGAGCTGGTGAAAAGCGCCCTGCTGGCGATCCACACCCAGTGCACTTCTGACTGCGCCAGCAGCCACGTCCACAGCAACGGTTTGCTCTGTGAGAACGCACCAGCCGGTGAGGACAGCCAGCCGCCGCTCGACAGCCGGCGTGACTCTGAGTATGACGAGGAGGAGTGGGTAAGGTGGAGCGTGTGAGACCGCAGCTTGCTCCGACTGTAGCATCATGCTACAGATGTAATGTACATGTGTGTGCAGGACAGGGCGTGGGTGAACGTGGCCAAAAGTCTCAACTGCATCATCGACATGGTCGACCGGTTGCAGGGGAGACGGCGCCGCTCTCAGGAGCTGCAGGAATCCACGGGCGACACCAAGTCTCAGAACACCGGTGGGATGTTATTTCATGTTTCTGACGTCTGTGTGATTCAAACAGCTGAAAGGGACAGTTTGGGTTTTCTCTCGTGGGGTTGTGTGCCTGACCTGCAGCAGGCGGCTTCAGACCAGCCTCCTCAGACCGGTTCATGTGTTCTGCAGCTGATCAGCAGACAGTCAGGAAAGCTCCACCTCTGTGGAGGCAGCAGGACAGTAACAGACTGGTTGGTTTACATCCTCCTTCTTCTTTCCCTCCAGCTTCTCTCTCCTCCTCCTCCTCCGCCTCCTCCTGGCAGGAGCAGCTGCTCCCCCTCGTTGTCACTCTCAGAGATTGTGTTCGTGAGGCGGTGACGAAGGCTCGAGCCGCCATGACCTTCGTGGTCCTGCAGGGGGCGGTGGCTGCGACTGTCTCTCAGGGGTCGGAGCAGATCGTCCAGCGACGCCACGCCGTCTTCAGCCAAGCGGTGAGAAAGGAAGAGATGAACTTTTTCAGTGTTTTTTGATCTGATCGGGTCACTAAAAGTGGTTTGTTGTCTCCGTCTGTCTCCCAGCTGTCAGCAGTGGTTTGTGGCTTCCTGCTGAAGTTGTATGGAGGTTTGGAGGATCCGGACTTCCTGCAACAACTTCACACTGTGGGAATCCTGGTTCAGTTTGAAAGCCTGCTGAGCACGTATGGTACACAAACAAATACAATATTCATATTAACGGGAAAAGAAATTTGGCTGTCAGCTTTGTCCCTTTAAAGTGAATATCTGGTCTGAGCTCCTTTATTCTCCAACACAGCCTGAACCCTCTGAGACGAGCTTTCTGTCATTTCTTTAAGGAGTCTTCAGGAATAGTTCTCCAGGCTTCTTGAAGGACATCCCAAAGCTCTTCTTTGGATGTGGGCTGCCTTTTGTTCCGTTCTCTGTCAGATGATCCCACACTGCTTCAATAATGTTGAGGTCCGGGCTCTGGGGAGGATTCATCCCTCCATAAGACCTGTTGCCACTGATTTTCAGTCCACTTCTTGTGTCATTTGGCACAGCTCAGCCTTTTCTCCCTGTTTCCCTTCCTTAAGAACGGCTTCTTGACAGCCACCCTTCCATGGAGACCATTTCTGATGAGGCTTGGGCCAACAGTAGATGGATCAGCTGAAGGTCCAGATGCATCTCTCAGGTCCTGTCAGGTCACAGCTGGATTTTTTCCTCTTTCTTAAGGACATCACTTTCAGATCCTGTTCATCTGCTGTAGATAGTTTTTTAGGCCTGACACTTCTTCTTTTGTCCTCCACTTGTCCAGTTTCCTCAAATGTTTTAAGGACACACTGCACACCATGCTGAGATATGCCAAGTTTTCAGCTAATAGCTCTTTGGGAATCACCTTGTTGCTGCAGAAATCCTATTTTCTGTCTGTCAAACTGTGTTTTCTTTGCTGTTTTTCATAGATGCAGCTAAAGAAATGGGAACAAATGATGTGTCTTTGTGACAGGCTGCTGGTAACAAAGTGCCTAAAGATCCAGTTTAAAATGGCTTCTTTGCTAAGTTGTCTGTTCTGTGTCGACACAACACTGGTTCATCCCTTGAGTTAGGAGCCTTTTTCCTGCCTGAATGGTTCATAGGTCAGAGTTCAGTGGCTTAACAAACGCATTAATTCCTTCAAGACCACTTTAAAAGATTAGAGGAGAGTCTGGCTGCTTGGAAAAAAATGTAAAGAAATAAGAGCTGGATCAGGACTTCAGCATAATGTTGTAAAATCCCATAAAAATATCCATAAAGACCCACTTCCAGTTAGTTGCGTGTGATATATTCATCTTTATAACTGGACAGCGTTAAACCCACTCCGCTGGATGTCCATGAAGTGTTTGTGTTTGTCAGGTGATGAGTTGGGGATGCTGGAGGACATGGAGGTGGGCGTGGCCGACCTGAGTGGAATGGCGTTCACCGTTACTGAGGCCAACACGGAGCAGCCGGGCGACCTGCTGCCAGCGCTCAGTGGAACATGGTGGGAAGTGTTGTGTGCACACACACTGTGAACACGCACGTGACCAAGGTGCAGCTTCAGCATAGTGTGTATTCACCTTTATCCAGGGGCAGTTATGTCGTCCAGGTCCCGCTGCCCCCAGAAACCTTCGGGTCGTTGCCGCGGGAACTGAAAAATGGGGGATTGATACGAGTGGAGCCTGTGCTGTTCAACATCGGGATCAACCAGCAGCAGAGTCTGGCTGAGAGGTAACACACACACAGCTCAGACCTGTGGAAGGCTGCAGTATTGGTTCTGATCTGTAACGACATGCTGTGTCTGGGGGCCTTTAATCAAGAGTTAATTTCTAAATACGAGCGCAGACTTCTCCCTCGCACTCACGCCCCGCTTTGTGTTTCCCTTTAAAAGGTGTGGCTGCTTGTTGAGAACGTCTCTTTTGTGACTTTGGCTTCCTTCTGGGACCTGTTTAGACACTGTGGGAATGTTTGGGATGCTGCAGTGACGTGTTGTTGTTGTTCTCAGGTTTGGTGACAGCTCCCTGCAGGAGAGAGTGAATCATCAGAGCTGCGAGCGTCTCAAAGCTTATTGTAACTCACTGAGAGGCGCTCTGCCCCACACGGGTGAGGCTCTGTTTCTTCGGGAACTCCTCGATTTAGCGACTGTAAAAAATGAATGAGTCAAAGTTGACTGTGATGAGTGAGAGGCGGACACAAACGATGCCTGACCGAGCTTCTCTTTCTCTCAGCTGGTGTCCAGTCGCTGGCGGACCTGTTGGCGTCTCTGGATCGCAGCGTGGAGGCCAAGAAGAGGAAGAACGTGGAGGTTCTGTGGATCGCAGCGATGGTAGGTTGCTCTGAAAACTCAGAGGCAGAGTCACTTTTGCTGTTTACTCTGCAGTTTCTGGTTGTTTGACAGATTCTCTCTCCTTTATTTCTGCAGTAAAGACATCAGAAGACTTTTTAAGACTCGTCAGATTTTTTTTCTTAGAGTTTTTTTCATCAGAAAAATGGACAAATGTGCATCCTATGATGCAGCAGCTTGCAGAAGCAGCTTTAGCAGCAGTAAGCTGCAGTAATGGTTTCCTGTGGGACGTTATCAGTCTCTCACATGGACGTGCATTATGAGCAAACAGCTCCACTTTGCTCTGGTCTGTCCAAAGGACATTGTTCCAGAAGTCTTGTGCTTTGTTCAGATGCAGCTTTGCAAACCTAAGCTGTGCTGCCATGTTCTTTTTAGAGAGAAGAGGCTTTCTCCTGCAGCCCTTCCAAACAAGCCGTCCTTGTTCAGTCTTTTTCTAACTGTGCTGCCATGACCTTTAACCTTTAACATGCTAACTGAGGCCTGTAGAGTCTGAGATGTAGCTCTGGGCTTTTTCACCTTGGGGTGACCTTTAACCTTTAACATGCTAACTGAGGCCTGTAGAGTCTGAGATGTAGCTCTGGGCTTTTTCACCTTGGGGTGACCTTTAACCTTTAACATGCTAACTGAGGCCTGTAGAGTCTGAGATGTAGCTCTGGGCTTTTTCACCTTGGGGTGACCTTTAACCTTTAACATGCTAACTGAGGCCTGTAGAGTCTGAGATGTAGCTCTGGGCTTCTTCACCTTGGGGTGAACTTGCTGGGACGTCCACTCCTGGGAAGATTGACAGCTGTCCTGAATGTTTTCCACTTGTGAATAATCTTTCTCTCTGTAGAATGATGGACTCCAGATAGTTTGGAAATGGCCTTATAACCCTTCCCAGACTGATGGGCAGCACATCTTTGCAGAAGTCTTTCCTCCTCGGCATTGTGTGAACACACAGCTGAATGCTGCAGAGCAGCAAACTGACACAACTTCTGCTTTTATAGAGCTGCTCACACTCAATCAGATGTATTTGATCAGCAGCACCTGGCTGCTGCTTGCAGTAAGGGTTCACTTAGTTTTTCACACACTGGTTCTGTATGTTCACGGTTTTTGAGGTTGTGTTTCCCTCATTTTAGGAGCTGGTAAGAAGCAGATTATTGTAGCTCATAAGTGTGTGATGTCACTGCTGTGTGAAATCTTACAGCTGAAGGAGGGTTCCCTTTTTTTCACGCGACTAAAACTAGACACGTGAGGCTTTTGAGTTCCCCGTGCGGCAGGGTTATGCGTGTCTTTGTGAGGCGAGGCCCTAACCGTGTTTCCTTGTGTGCAGGCGTGTCGGAAGGTGAACGGCGTGCGGCTGACGAGCTGTAAGAGTGCCAAGGACCGCACGGCGATGTCGGTGACGCTGGAGCAGTGTGCCGTACTGCGGGAGCGACACGCTCTCAGCCAGCAGCACTTCAGCACTGCGCTGGACTGCATGAGGAGGTGTGGACTCAGCCGCCTCCCTCCCCTCGTCCTCCTCTCTTTCCTTTTGTGCCTCCTTTCCTCTGAATTTCAGTTGAATCTTTCTGTTTTTTCTGTATTGCTCTCTTTGCTTTGTCTTCATTTTTTCTTTCTTTGTCTTTCTCCTCCAACCCCCCCACTCACCACACACATGCACACAAACACTCCTCTTCCTCCTCCAGATCTCATCTGTCCTGGGGGCAGGTGCTGGGCTGTTACACCCACTCCGGGTTCACTGTCTCTGGGTTAAATCCAGACGAGCGTCCCTCAGGTCTGCAGAGCTCCTTGCTCCCGCAGTGTTTGGCCCCCAAGGCTCCCAGACGTCACCTTTACCCTGTGGCCTTCCTCTTAGTGACTTCTCACCTCTTGGTTATTTGGCTCATCCTCAGCCTGGTGATACTGCTGGCCAAATACCAGTAAACTAGCACAGACTTTTAGCCCAGATGTTGTTTTGTATGACTCCTTTTCCCCCCCCGAGACCAAAAGTGACCCGTCCAGACACAAGTAACACCTGAACTGGAAATGCTTCCTTTAACCCAGAGGCTTCTTATTCCTGGCTGCCATGTGCTCATTGCGGACGTGTGGCAGCACAGTTCCACACTCACTGCAGTACCGATGCCTCTCCTCAGACAGCCGCTTCCCAAAGCGTTGACACAGTTGTTGTGGTTCTGCTTGTTTCCTTCACCTCGGTGGATCTGAAGTGAAGCTTTCTGATGTAGACTTTTAACTGTTAAAGATTTTTCATCGACCTGTGCAGGAGTGTCCATCTTCTCCGGCTCAGAAGTGCAGACAGAGGAGCGGTTGTTGTGAAGCCTTTGACCCCTGGGAACATCTGCAACTGACTTCACATCTTGAGAAGCATTTCCAGGCCTTTACTGCTGCCTGTTTGTGGGTTTGCTCTCGGTTTGCTCTTTAAGTTTCAGAAGCTATGGGGCTTCCTCAGCTGTGTGACATTGTCGGCCTGTACTGTGAAGCACCGTCCGGTTAGCCGAACTTAGCCGAATCTGACCAGACATTTACGTTTAGCACACACTTGCATTCAGTCCAAGACAGATGGCTTCAGGTCTGATGATATGACGACAAAGTCGATCAACAACCTTTGGCCTGAGGTGGCCTGGTGAACCAGCCTTACTGCTGAGAATTCATGACTGGCACAGGCATAAGATTGAAAGTCTCACATGAGCATTTAAGTCCTCCTGATGAGAAATGGAATCGCCAAGTGGCACCGAGAGGCTCTCAGTAGGCTGGATGATCTGAGCTGCTGTTGGGTGCAGACGCACAAACAACCGTCCTGCCTGTGACATGCAGCCGCAGAGAGGTTCCAGGGCCCACATGTACCTGGTACCAGTCCACCTCACACTCTGGCTCAGGCTCATTTCCAGTCTGTGATGGCGGTAATTGGAACGTCCAGGTCCTGCTTTTAGCTGCTGCCCACCTCGCAGTGCACTGGACCTTTAATCTCCTCTCTGAGTGCTGGGCCCACGCAGGTGAGCACCCCCCTCCAGGCCTTTGAATCGATCTTAGTCCGACCCCTGCCTGAAAGCAGTTTCCAGTGGAAAACCCTGGCAGGGGCTAACACCCTCAACCACTCAGCTCTCGGGATGGTAGGGACACTCGGCCGCGTTAGGGTGCTGCTTCTGCATGGGGGCAGGAGTGTCCACATTAAAATCAGTTCCCCCTTCAATGTCGTGTACATGCCAAATAAAGATGAAATGGCTCATAAATGAGGCCCGTGTTGTTGTTTTTCCCTTCACCTGAGAATGTCATCATATTTTCGATGCGTCTTCTGATTCAGATGAATTGTGTCAGTTTTCCATGTTTGTTGTGAGCCGGCTGAGCTGAACAGAGCAGCAGGTAACTGGCGTCTCACTGCTGATCTGTGTGCACGTGTATTTGTGCCATGCTGCATGTGTGCAGGGACGGCTGCAGGATGGAGAACGTGCAGAAGAACGTGGGCAGCAGGAAGTTCGCCTTCAGCAGCGTGCAGCTCCTCACCTTCCCCAAACTCTACCGACCTCCAGACGGCAGCTACGGATAGACTCCCCCACTGTTTCTGCACCTCAGAAGATTGTGTTGTCCGTGCTCTGTGACAGTCGGCTAACTTCACACAGAGTTTGCTGCTGATAGTTTTGTGCAACATGGCAGGATATTTATCAGATTTTGACAACGTGAACGACGACTTTGAGTAAGATGGACGTTCTTACCGGAGTGAATAAACTGTGCTGCAGGGGGGCGTGTGGATGAAGTGGTCCCAGTAGAGTGCCTGTGTAGAAATCCCTCCGTTAGCTCTCCTGTAGCTGCAAGTAGCCACATAACAGCAGCTCTGAGCTAACAGAGCTATAGCACACGTTCATTCATTCATTCTTCTTAAAGTATTGGTGAAATAAAGACAGATAATGCCTTATTTAGAGGCTGCATCCTCTAAGCCCCGTTCACTCCGTTATATGGATCTCCAGTTATCTAAATATCTTACGAAGGACGCCGACTTTCACCAAACTGTTCTCGGTGAGCAGATGAACGTATTTCATGCCAGAAATAAGGTCCAGGTTTAAAAATACCGGAGTTCCCCTTTAATTTGAATATTTTATTTACAACAAAAGGAAAATTATTAAGTTATTTACAAAGAGGCACATTCAGACTCCACCTCTGTCTACTCTTGGTCACATCATTCTGACCATAACTGCTAATAATTGACCATAATTGTGAAGAACGTACAATAAAAAGTTTAATTGAGTGATTTTTGTTTTCTTTGTACATCAAAACCTTGAGCATGAATACAAGTGTAGCATTCATCAAACAGCTTCTGTTCAGAAATCACAAACATTTGCACAAAAACACACTTTTAACCATCCAAAAACACGTGTCCAAAACTATGAATCCAACCTTTACACAAACATTAAATGTCTGCTGAAAGAGTTCATTTTAAGACTAAAAAAGTCCTGATTCTGCTGACTTTTTGTTTCTATTTCACACAATTATGATTGAAATCTTTTTAGTATTTAACTGCGGGTTCCCTTTGTTTCCTCATTGTTGATTAAAATATTTTAATAACTAAGTTCAGCAGAAATTAAAACAGCAGCAGGTTTGTTAATCACTATTGATCATATAAAACTTCAGTTTGATGACAAATTAAAGTCAGTTAAATCAGTGTTTTTCTCAGAATATTAGCTGTGAACAATAAAATAATGACTGATGATCATGATAATTACAGTTTGCATCACCTCGTCTTTACATGGATTTGAACAACAACAACCTTTGGTCTGACAAACCAATAAATGTAAATGTAATTAGTTTAGGAGGATAAAATCATGCTGAGCAGTGATGGCCTCCATGACTGAACAGACACAGGAAGGAGCTCCACCCAAACAAAGTCAAACATCAACTAAACAACAACCAATAAGAGGTGAAAGTACCACCCATAAAGTGTGACTGACAGCTGATCTCTGTGCAGTGAAGAACTGACTCAACAATGATGGAGACTAAATAAAGTGGAAACTAAAACACATTTTAACCAACTGTCCCTGAACTGACTTCAGTCTATTTCAGTTTTATGAACTCAGCTGTGGCTCCATAATCTAAAAGCAAAACTCCAGCATGGAGCGGCTGAGTGAATGAGGCCTGGACTCTGTGGAGGAGAGTCATGGTTTCAGAGACGCTGTAGAAAGACAGAATACCTGCTCTGTGATCCAGATACACTCCTATTCTGGAGGACTGAGGACCTGAGACTGGAGTTTGGACTTTGTTGTGGTAAAATCTGTAACCGTCTGTGTCACAACATAATGACCAAGATTTGTGGTTGAATCCAAATAAACATTTATCTGAGTCTCCTGCTCTGCTGATGTTCTTGTATGTGACTGCGACACAGACTCCGCCTCCTCCCCACTCCACCTCCCAGTAACAACGTCCAGTCAGACTCTCTCTGCTCAGAACCTGAAAACAGTCAGTGAATCTGTCTGGATGACTAGAATAAGACTGTTGTTGTTTCATTACTGTTGCTTTTCTGTTCCCCTCAGATAATGACAGATATGTGTATGCTGTGTTTAGATCCAGTGTGATTTCTCTGGAATATTTTAAGAATCCAGCTCTGGTCTCTGGTTCTGGTTCTGACAGTAAAACATCCACTTCAGTCAGTGAGATGTTGGTCCATTTCTCTCTCAGGATGTCCTGTAGTTTCTCTCTGAGCTCTGACACAGCTGCTGTCACAGCCTCAATGTGCCTCAGAGGATGGATCTTGAAGCTGGATGAGGGTGTAGACTCCCTGAGTGCTGACACTGAGGGGCAGTTGTGTAGAAACTGGATGTGATCCTCTGTGAGTGAGAGCTGCTGCAGCTCAGCATCTTTCCTCTTCAGCTCAGTGATCTCCTGCTCCAGCTTCTCCTGAAGCTCTTTGACTCGACTCACTTCAGTTTCCTGCTGGGATCTGATCTGCTGCTTCACCTCAGAGCTTCTTTTCTGGAGGAGACAGATCAGCTCAGTGAAGATCTTCTCACTGTGCTCCACTGTTTTATCAGCAGACTGATTGATGGCCTCCACCTCCTGCTGAAGCAGCTTCACATCTTTCTCTCGGTCCTGGACTCTCTGCTGGATTTGCTGTCGACTCCCCTCCAGCTCTCTCTGCCTCTCAGTCCTTTCTGCTGCAGCTGACACTGTGTCGTGGCCTTTATGTTCATCCACAGAGCAGAGATAACAGATAGACTTCTGATCAGTGCGGCAGAACATCTTCATCACCTCATCGTGAAGAGAGCAGATGTTCTCCTGGAGGTTCTTGGAGGGCTCCACCAGCTTGTGTTTCCTGAATGGAGGTGAATTATAATGAGGCTGAAGGTGTTTCTCACAGTAAGAGGCCAGACAGGCTAAACAGGACTTGATGGCTTTCAGTTTTCTTCCAGAGCAGACATCACAGGCCACATCTTCAGCTCCAGCATAGCAGTGATCAGCAGGAGCAGCTTGGAGTCCAGTCTTCTTCAGCTGCTCCACTAAAACTGCTAACATGGTGTTTTTCTTCAGGACAGGCCTCGGTAGAAAAGTGTCCCTACACTGAGGGCAGCTGTGGATTCCCTTCTGATCCTCTCCATCCCAGAAGCCTTTAATACAGTGCATACAGTAGCTGTGTCCACAGGGAATAGTCACCGGATCCTTCAGTAGATCCAAACAGATCGAACAAGAGAAGGTTTCCTGATCCATCTGAACTCCTTTCTGCGCCATTTCAGCTCTCAGTAACAATGACTTTGTGAGTTTCACTTCCCTACAACAGAAACTGGTTTGAGCTCTGATGTAAACGACCAACGTCTCTGCAGTGAATTGAACCAATCAGCTCTGATCGTTCAGCACAGTTTGGTTACACCCATCTTCAAAAATGTATATCTGAGGGGGAGGGAACAGGAAAATATGTAGACAGAGTGTGTTTCTTAAGAAGAAGGAGGAGGAGTTATCAAGTTGGGACTGATTCACAGAAGAGGAGCAGTTTGAAGCAGATACTGTATGTTTAACATGAAAAACTCAACAACAAACTAGAATAAAATAAAGTCATGTCACACCAAACTGCCTCTGAACAGACATCTGTTGTGTGTGTGTAAATATTTCCTGCTTCCATCAGAGTTACAGGAGTCAGTTATTGATATCCTGCAGATGAGACAACAGATACCTGCAAAACCAGCAGGAAAATGTTTGTGTTCTTTAAGCTTTTTCTCTTCTTAATGTCTTTTAAATAAAAATCACCCACTGATAAGCTGCTTTGATTTTATGCTTTCTTTTGTCATTATTTGTAGCAACTAACGTAACTTGTTTTTGTGGGCTATAATTAGAATGAATTCTTCATTTTATTCTATGATCAGAAAGGTAGAGGGTTCCTAAATGTGGTGTTACAGTCCGGCTCAAGGACTGTAACCAAGAACGGGAGGCGAGGTTGCAACAAATTTATTAATAAAAACAAGGCAAAAGATCAGTATCAGTATCAGTAGTGTATGGATGCGCCTGTGTGTGTGAGAGTGCGAAACAAAAACGACACAAAAGAGCAAAGCCGCGCCGCAGCATCCCCCTCAGATGGCGTGCATGGAAAAGGGGAGGCACCAGTGGTCAGCCAGTTTGAGAATAAATTCGCTTTAAACGAGGCCAAAAAAATGTCGTTATATGTCTTACGAACCCCAAGATGTCCTAATTGGTCATGCGATGTCTTAAGGACCTCAATACGAAACTTCTCCGGAACCACAATCTGAAACACCGACTCACCCACGAAGTTTACACCATGTGGCGACTATTTCCTCACCAGGAGACCCTCCTGCAGCAGGTAACCCCCCACAGCACTTCTCTCAACCTCCTTGGAGAGGACAGACTCAAACATCTGGCTCAAGGAAGGATCAGCTTTCTGCTCTGCCCCTAACACACTGCGAGAAACAGACAGCAAAGAGTCAGGTACAGTTACAACCTCCATTTCAGCCACTTCTTCCTCAGGCTCCGCCTGGTGTGAACGGCTAATAGCCCGTGTCACAGCACAAGCTGTAAACACTCCAGGGAAGCACTGCACATTCTCATCCAGGTTACCAGTTACCACAGGTGAAGATGACACGATCGGGGGTGGTGGACCCTCAGCCCACACTCTGCTGCCAGCCAGACCGTTCCCCAGAATGACATCCACCCCACTGATTGGCAACTCGGGGCGGACACCCAAGACAACCTCTCCCTGTATCAAACCACAGAGAATGCAATGGAACAGGCTCAACATTTAATCCCAAACTCGCATCAAGACAAAGTCCCCAGTATCAGAGTCTCCAGAAAAAGGCAAGACAGAGATTAAAATATATGAGTCATATGCAGCAGTGTCCCTCAAGATTTTTATCGGTACACTGTTACCTCCCACCAGTGACACGCGGCCTTCAGAGATGAATGCTGAGAAATCAGGCCGTCTCCCACACTTGAGCTGTTGAGGCGATACAGAGGCAGGTGCTACAGACACGCCCCGTCATTTCCCCACCGAGCATTAGCTTTTGGGCATTCATCTTTCCAATGCCCTCTTCCCTTACAAACCTTTGACAAATCAGACTGAAACTGTCCCAGTGCAGTGTACTCGGACTTACCATGGCGTGGAGGCCGTTTCTCTTCCCATTTACTTTGGGCACGATACATACCTCCCTCAGGAGCCCGGGTGTCCCACCTGTGTGTCAAATCATACTCATCAGCCAATACAGCAGCCTCGGCGGCGGTCTTCACCTTGTGCTCACTGATATAGACTGCAATGTGGCTGGGAATAGCCTGTTTAACTTTGTCCAACACAATCATATCACACACAGCATCAAACGTGGCAACTTCCTGCACCACCGACCAAATAAGGTGACCAGATCCCTGGCAAACTCAGCATGACTGTGCCTGCCACTCTTCTCCCAGAATCTAAACTTCTGGCGGTAGGCCTGTTAGAAAAATTAACTCACAGACAACGGCATGAAACCAAGAAATCCCTCAGAGGCAGAGAGTATTTTACTTGCAAGGGGAGAACAACACACAAACCTTCTCTCTGCAGAGTTCTCCAACGAGTGGTTGCCTCCCTTGCTCTTTTATTTGGTGACACACACACAAACATACAATCCTCTATGTGCCCAGGTCTGGTTTATCTCCTGAGTTTGGAGGCATCTCCTTATTTGGGGAGCTATAAAGATAACAATCAGTTCTTAAAACACAGCTCTCTTTGTCTCCCAACTTCTCCTTGTGAAGTTTTGATATGAACTGGCCTCTCTGGCTGTGACTTTTATTTAATGATAATAAGCAAACTTTTCTGACAAGGCCTCAGGAACCAATTCATAAATTTTTAACACTGCAGCTTTAACAGTCAAATAGACCCTACCTTCTGCCACTGACAGAGCCGAATAGGCTTCCTGAGCTGTTAAAACACAATGCAACAGAAGACCAACCCCTGCTCTCAGCGATGCCTTCAAATAAGGAGAAAAAGGTGCAGCAGCCCCTCTAGCATGCAAGCTCAACCTCCGTTCTTCCAGCTCCAGCCTTTTAGGTTCGGTCTGCAGGCACTATAGCTCCCTCCTCTGCTCCAACGTCAAGGTCGCATCTTCACAAACAGACACAACACTGTCCCTCACAGGACCAGCAGCCAGCATTTCTGGACCAAAACAGCCCCGGTCGGCCAGATTAGCTCTGATAATGTTTTTCACTTTTACTTAAAGGTGATTCATGCTGTGCTGGCACTCTGCAGACTACATTTGTTCAGCATGTTCAGCTCTCCAACTCACTCAGAGAAAAACGGGTCTTTAGAAAGAAAATAAACTAAACTGTTCAAACATTAGGAAAGTCATTCGACACATGTTTGAACCTTTCAGATAATCTACATCCCAGTTGTTCCCCTTTGAGACTAAATGTGGGTAAATTTGTGTGCAATGTCCAACTTTCTCTCACCTCAGAGGAGAAGTTCCAGACACCCTGCTGACCCATTGTGATGGGAATTAGATTCGGTGAAGGAAAAGTGAGCAACTACTAAAAGAGAGGAAGCAAGATCTGCGTTTTCCTCCTCAGCAGCAGATTGTGATGTCTTACTGCAGCACATCCAAAGAAGATGGACAGTTCACATATGTTTGCCAACAGTGGAAAGCCTATTTTTCATCCTGGGCTGTCTCACACATTATCACATTTCTGTGGCACTTTATATGAGAAGCTAAGACAGAAAGAAAACTCATTTTAATCTAAATGTACATCTAAAACAGATTATTCACAAGTTTGACAAACAAACTTTACAGCAGCATGTGAAAACAGCAGGTTGTGAAAGGTTTTTGTTTACAGAACTTTTCTGTTGTTTTTCTCTATTAAATAAGGACATGACACAGTTATGACTGTAGTTTAATTTACAGAATAAACAGAACAGGTGTCTCAGAGCTTGTGGACAACAGATGGTGTAATCACTGAGAAGCAGCGTCTCTGCACCCCAGATGTTGAGCTGCTGGGTGTTAGTTTCTGTCCAGTTTGTCTTCTGAGTGCACCTGTGTTACATCAAAAGCTAAGTTTTTACTAAGGTAAAACATTCTGCTGTAGATCTGCTGCTGTGTTTGGGATCTTTGTCCTGTTGATGAGCCAGTTTCAGCCCAGCTTTAGCTGTGGGACAGATGGCCTCACATTTGACTCTAGAATACTTTGGTATCCAGAGGAGTTCATGGTGGACTCAATGGCTGCAAGGTGCCCAGGTCCTGTGGCTGCAGAACCAGCCCAGATCATCAGCCCTCCACCACCGTGCTTGACAGCTGGTATGAGGTGTTTGTGCTGATATGCTGTGTTTGGTTTCCTCCAAACGTGCTGCTGTGCATTATGACCAAACATCTCCACTTTGGTCTGCTCTGTCCAAAGGACATTGTTCCAGAAGTCTTGTGCTTTGTTCAGATGCAGCTTTGCAAACCTAAGCTGTGCTGCCATGTTCTTTTTAGAGAGAAGAGGCTTTCTCCTGCAGCCCTTCCAAACAAGCCATCCTTGTTCAGTCTTTCTCTAACTGTGCTGTCATGACCTTTAACCTTTAACATGCTAACTGAGGCCTGGAGAGTCTGAGATGTAGCTCTGGGCTTTTTCACCTTGGGGTGACCTTTAACCTTTAACATGCTAACTGAGGCCTGGAGAGTCTGAGATGTAGCTCTGGGCTTTTTCACCTTGGGGTGAAAACTTGCTGGGACGTCCACTCCTGGGAAGATTGACAGCTGTCCTGAATGTTTTCCACTTGTGAATAATCTTTCTCTCTGTAGAACGATGGACTCCAGATAGTTTGGAAATGGCCTTATGATCATATCTTTGTATTACGTTAATAAAGACCTGAATGTTGCAGACCAGCAAACTGACAAAACTTCTGATTTTATAGAGGTGCTCACACTTACTGATGATCAGTCAATCAAATGTATTTGATTCGCAGCACCTGGCAGTCACTTACCCTCCTAACCCTCCTAATCCACAAGCACAAAACGGTTTAATTTCTCTGTTAAACCATATTTGTGTTCAGTCTTTTTTCAGAATATGTTTCCATTCGTTAAGCAAGTTGTGAAAGCAGAGAAACCAGAAAGCAGATCACTAATTTCTTGCTCAAGCCTTACAGCTAGAACATCGTAATCAAGAGGACGTTTGTTATCGAAATTGTCCGAAATCGATCACTCAGACACCTAATTTAGATATACACGATAAACGTACACAGGTTAATATATTTAGCCATCTAAAATAATGACCTGGTACATATTTTTCTTTCTATTTCATAAAAACAACAACAACAACAAAAAAAAAACAATTGATATATAAGAGAATGAGCACGAAATTAATCATATTTGCATTGTTTTGAAGGAAACAGCAGTTTTCTAGTGGCCACCAGAGGCCGGTGTGTTTAAAACGCGTCAACAAAGAGCTACGTCAAGACGAACTGTATATGGCGGAAGTAGAACATTGTATCTTTTAAAATAAAAGTCACTCCTGAAAATAAATTAATGTTTTGTCGACTTTGGTTCATGAAAGTATAACAAGAGGATGTATAATATATAGACTAGAAATTACATCACTACACGATGAGAAATTTTTAGTCTTTTCAAGGAAAGTACATCTTTAAGTAGACGTGATTTAGCTTTTATTTTTGAAGCCACTCACCGGAACTAGTACTTCCTGTTTACTTTATGCAAAAGGTGGACAGTGGCCCAGTCAAAACAATGCAGCTTAGCGGGCCTGCCGCTCCGTAGCTTTAGCCTTAAAGGGCGAAAAAATCTTTTAAATGCCAACTTTGCAGGGCTCTGAATCCCCTGCCCGCCGTTTTAGCTCGGCGGGGTTTGGTCGCATCGTCCCTGTGGTTAATTTAACCCTCAGCTGCCTTTGCATTTGATTTCCGCCGTGGGTGTTTTTGTTTTGTTTGCGGCGACGTTTGGAAATGGAGACGGCTAATAGGCGTCTGCTCCCCGTGGCCTGACAGCAGCGGAGGGGAGCGGCTGAAAAGGTGGAGAAATAAAGGCTAAAATATACACCAGAAACTGAAAAATAGAAGCTCTCGGTCGGCCGGCTGGTTAGCATGGTGGAGTAGGCTTTCTGAGCGTTAGCGGGCTCCTCCGACCAACCGACTGACGGCTTGCTCTCAGCGGGGAGGGACGTCATGGCCCCGGGCTCGCTGGTGGCGGCCTGCCGCAGCCTGGCCCTCTCTACGTGGCTGCTCTCCTTCTGCTTCGTACACTTGCTGTGCCTCGACTTCACCGTGGCCGAGCGGGAGGAGTGGTACACCGCGTTCGTCAACATCACCTACCTGGACCCGGACACCTCCGAGCTGCGCACCGAGAAGACGGAGTGCGGCCGGTACGGGGAGCACTCCCCAAAGCGGGACGCTAAGGGGGTGGTGGTCCTGCCCGCAGCTCCGCTCGACCGCCAGGCCTGTGACCCCCACACTCGGTTCGTGGTGCCCCCGCAGGCCGGGGCCTGGGTAGCGCTGATAGCCCGGGGCAACTGCACTTACAAGGACAAGATCCGCCACGCGGCAGCCCATAACGCATCGGCGGTGGTCATCTTTAACGTGGGGTCCGCCACTTCCAACGACACCATCACGATGCCTCACCAAGGTAATGAAAGTATATACTTAATTATCCCACTTTGCGCCACGAACCAGTGGATGTTAATAACGGATGGACACATTTACCTGTCAGTGGTACTGATACATTATAAATGAACTATGTAACTGCCTCTCCAATCTATTAAACGTATAAAGGTTTGGGTATTTACCAGCTTTCAGAGACAGTGAACTCATCTTTGAATTTTTTGTTGTTCACTCAGATCTGTTGATAGTGAAGTCATCTGCCTGTTCCTGTAAGAAATTAACTTGTTTCAGGTTTTGTTAGAGCTGGTGTGTTGAAGTGGTGAAAAATCCAGATAAAAAGTGCTATGATTCAGGTTAAAAGAGCTGCTGGATCACAGCTGGATTTTTTCCTCTTTCTTAAGGACATCACTTTCAGATCCTGTTCATCTGCTGTAGATAGTTTTTTAGGCCTGACACTTCTTCTTTTGTCCTCCACTTGTCCAGTTTCCTCAAATGTTTTAAGGACACACTGCACACCATGCTGAGATATGCCAAGTTTTCAGCTAATAGCTCTTTGGGAATCACCTTGTTGCTGCAGAAATCCTATTTTCTGTCTGTCAAACTGTGTTTTCTTTGCTGTTTTTCATAGATGCAGCTAAAGAAATGGGAACAAATGATGTGTCTTTGTGACAGGCTGCTAGTAACAAAGTGCCTAAAGATCCAGTTTAAAATGGCTTCTTTGCTAAGTTGTCTGTTCTGTGTCGACACAACACTGGTTCATCCCTTGAGTTAGGAGCCTTTTTTCTGCCTGAATGGTTCAAAGGTCAGAGTTCAGTGGCTTAACATGATAACTCATATGTGGCAGGATCAATGATTTTGACTATAAATAGGCATGAACATGCTTTCTTTTCCCACAGGGTAAAAAGATCACTTTAGATGTCTTTTTTGGTTAATTATTGACCTAAAATCAAAGCACCTAGTTTATTCACTTTGAACAAGTTGCTGGAAACGTGTACGATTCACTTTTACTAGTGTGGCTTTTTCAATATATTGCTTCACCAGTGAGAAGAAGCCCGACTACGTTTGGCTCCGAGTTACTATTTACGTCTAATCTGAAACTTCTTTGTTGACCGTTTAAGGCCCGAGTTGACTGTGAAAACGGTTATCTGTTGACTGAATGAACTCTTTATCAGATTACTTCATCTCCATCTGATGGGAAAACACTGCATGCAGCCTGTTGTGTGGATTTCCAGGGCTGCTGCATCTGCCATTTATAGAAAAGGGGCATCTCTCATTTGATTATGTCCAGAGAAATCCAAAGTGACGTTTGTTGTCGGTCACGATGCAAAGCGGAGTTGCATAACGGCCTGACTGAGCAGCAGCAGCAGCAGCAGCAGCAGTGCAGTGATCCAGGCTGGATTCGCTCTGTCACTGCTGAGTGAAGTAACAGCTGTTGGTGTGACAGCTGGAATCTCCTTCAGGGATCCCCTCAGGCCCCCCACGCCTGCTTTGAATGCCAGGAGTTGAGGAAATAACATAAAAAAGTCCATTTTCTCATGATGTTGTCACTCTCTGGGTCAGTTTCTGGGAATCTGTGTTTGGACATTGGAGCGCACGTTAATCATCTTCCCAGAAGAAACATCCACACTGAGTTCAGGAGCTTCTTATTAAAAGCTTTGCCTTTTGTTGCTGTTGTGCTCATATCTTTTTCACCTCGCAGTCATTTTGTGCTGATTTAAAAACCTTTAAAACTTCCCCGAAATGTTTAATCGATCATTTGAATAGCTGCAGTCAGAAGTTTGACAGCTGATGTGTTTATTTTCCCCATCGTGTCTATAAAAGATGGTGCGCAGCCATGTTCAGTGTCTCTTCTTCTTTAAAAATGACCAAACATCGATGAGGTTTTGGCATAACTGAGGGAAACACAATGACAGATGAGTGCCGTTCACCTGTTTTTAGATGCAGCGTTTTGACGACTCGCCCTTAATTCGAGGGCACGGACACATTTGGCATCGGAGGAAATGCTTTTATTGAATTTCAGATCTCTGCATCGGGCCTGTAAAAACCGACCAATCGGAGCCAAATGAGCTAAAAGTGCACGCATAATAAGAGCTGGTGGAGATGTGTGACTGCTAAGAAAAGGAGCTCCACTGCTTCCTTTATCATCTCCTGCAGCAGTCGCAGCCAGAGCCCATTTATTGATTCCATGTGAACGTAATTGTGGAGGTTGATTTTCTAATCTTTTCTCTTCAGTTTAATGCGTTATGAGCCTCTGATCGAGGCGAACGTCACGCTCTCCATGTGCATCGGCATAAAAAGCTCCTCCTTTTCAGTGTCACTGCTTCTGAAGCAGAACTGCCGTCTGACCTCATCACCTGCTTATTTGTGCAAGATGTAAGCACCCAAAACCATTTTTACCCCCTCTGTGCAGCGTCCAGGGTTCATTTTTGTCACCTGACTTTGAGGGGCGGAGTCAACAGCCCCTGTGTTTGCCCTCGTGACGGTCAACGGGGTAATCCTCTGTTGCCCGTGGCAGCCACGTTCCAGAAGGTCAGCCTCGCATATGTAAACGATCAGGAATCGTCCTGAAAGTCTCGGAGTTGACATTTGGTGGATACGAGCTGCTGTTTTGGATTTTAAATGAGGCCTTCACGTGTCAGTGCACCCGGTTTGCATGAACATTTAACAGATGAGCCTCCGTGACTGTCGGGGCTGGTGAAAACACCAGACTGAGACCTTCCGGAAGGCTGTTCTCCGCTAACGGTGGTGTCCACACGGCTGCCCAAACAGTAGCACCACATCCACCCACCAGATGCACCAGAGGCCCTGCCCAGCGCACGCTCCACGGCCTGAACTGACGCAGAACGAGCAGGAAATCATGTAACGGCACAAGCTGTGGCTTAAATGATGCCTTCTTGTTTGTTTTGTCCAGCTAACTTGGAGTGAAATCCACAAATGACTATATTAAGAGAGAAATGCTGATGAAATGATGCTCAGTCGCAGCAGGGAGTCCCATTCTTTATCAGTGTCTGTGGTATTTTTTCCTCTGACTCCCACACAGTGACTCCCTCAGACATGTCAAAGCATTCAGTTACTCTGCAATTAGTGGATAAATTGGTAATATCGGCGGTTACTTTGAAAACTTTATCTTTCGAGATATTTTTTTGCAGATTCTCAAAGGTGCATTTAGTTTCTTGCATCGGGTTTTCAGCGTTTTTCAGTCAGATCAGACAAAATACGACAATTTAAAGTCATTGAACAGCATCCAGGTGAAGCACGAGGAATGGACGCGTCTGTGAGCGGGAAGGGGAAGGAAAGCTTGTGCCTGTTTACTGCTGATCCCCCTGAAATCGCACCGTGGCAGCAGCTGCTTCATCGGTTTATCCCACTGAAGCTGAAATTGCGACATAGCTGTAGAAATATAGAAATGTTTCCAGAGGAGCAGGAGGGCTGCACAAGGCTGACAAAACTGTTCTGTGATTGGTCGGTTTGCTTTCCTGTAACTTCAGTCAATAGTGTTGAGTGTAGAGAAGCATTTCGTCCAGTTGGGACCGCTTCAACCAGCTGATTGATGGTTTAGAACGAGTCAATATGGGTTGGATTAATATCTTGATAAGAAAATGAATTTCCTGTTTATCTGTTTTTTATCAAATGTATCAAACAGATCCTGGCTCGGGTCTCTAGCAAATGATGCTTTGCTGATGTTTTGTCTTATAATAGATAAAAACAAAAGGGCTTGGTGTACATATTTTTGGGTTTGGAGTGCATGCTCTTACCCGTCACCTGAAGTCCAGCTCTAACGGTTCCTGATCCCCCTGAAATCTCTTCTCTCCTTTGGCCAAGAAGAAAGCTCCCATGGCCTTTAAGCTGCATGGGGCATGACTCCTAATTAGCGGCCGGTTAGTGGCAGGTTAGCGGCCGGTTAGCAGCAGGTCCGCGGCAGGTTAGCGGCCGGTTAGCAGCAGGTCCGCGGCAGGTTAGCGGCCGGTTAGCAGCAGGTCCGCGGCAGGTTAGCGGCCGGTTAGCAGCAGGTCCGCGGCAGGTTAGCGGCCGGTTAGCGGCCGGTTAGTGGCCGGGCTGCTGGTGGCGGCGTTGCCTCTGGTGTTCTCCACACCAGCATGAACTGTGAACCACAATGGGACAGAGAGAAATACTACATCCTCTGAGATAAGTAGCTGGAATAGCATCAGTCTTCATATTCACACTTAAAAGGATGGCCCGACTACTTCTTCTGCAACTTCTGTGGAGAAATGCTTCTATAATCCTCACTTTCTCTGTTTTTAGTCACTTGCTTGTTATGGGAGCATCTGTCTGCATCTGCACATATGACTGAGTTTCTGTAAACTTGTGCCAACATGGCAACCGATTCCCATCAGCAGCTTGTTCTTACTCCCAGTACATCTGTCTGGTTCCAGTTCTACATTTGAAGCCTGTACATAAACCTGTCTTTGTGTTTATTTCCAACCTTTGCTTTTCAAGCAGCACTTATTGTCTCGGTGTCGGAGCAAACTTTCCTCTGGGATGTTTTTCTCAGTCTTTGGGGTTTCATGAGTGTGCATTTTTACCAAGTCAGGCCTCAGTCACAAGGAAAACCTCAGATCCGAATTAAAAACAGCCGAGATGTGCCACACACAGATGGAATTTTCTCCTCAGATGGGCAGAACTGAAGGCGCTGTGTTCTTCGGCCTATTTTCAGCCTCAGAAAGATAGACTGTGGTGGTTTGGCTTTTTCACGCCTGGATATTTGCAACCGTGACCTTGTAACAATCCAGTGCCTGCAACATAAATCTGTCTCTGCATTATGTAACACTGAGATTATCGGTCAAAATGATTGAAAGTGGTTGTTTAGAGTGGTGGAGACGCTTTTAATGAAGACTGAATGCAGCTGAAGGAAGAGCTCATTAATCTCTTACTTCAGACATCATCTAAGCTGGGCCTTCTTTTCTTTGGGAAAAGGCTTAAACTTAACTGGCATCCCTTAACAACAAGTTGAAATGAATATGTCTTAAAGAAATGTATGAATTAAAACTAATGCTTCATGTATTTAACACTTTTATTTTGATTATTAATGAGGTATGCATATTTATTCAGTTTCTGCACATGCATTTATTTAAGTATTCCTTTGATTTAGGACTAAAATAGTTCCATATAGTAGGCAGAAATGTTTTTACGGAGATGATCTGCATTAATACCTGCTGCAGGATTATAGAAATCCTGCAAACAGCCCTCTGAGAGTCCCTTATATAATCTTATGTTCAGACTGAATCCTGAAGCTCAGTGTTACGCTGCAGTGAAGCCAGGCTGTCCCACACACCATGTCAGCGTGTAAAGTGTATTTTTAGAGCGGCGGGCTCTTGCCGGTGGGCGAGGAGCTCGTCGCCATAGCGATGGGTTGATGCGTGAAGCACAGGCTGCCATTGGATCAATAAACACGGTGCCAGTGTGGGTATGTTGGTGTTGAATACAAACTGTGGAAGATTAATTCAGCAATGAGGAGGTGAAGGGGAGACGGTAGCTCATCGTGAGGCTGTAAGATGATTAAAGCCGTCAAAATGGCTCCTTGGTCTTAGTTATCACAATGTTCTTTATTTAAAGTGCGACAGAGATTTGAGAATGAAGCTTTAATCTCAGTTAAACTTCTTGCATGGCATGGACATTCATTCTTTGGTTCTGGTTCAAGCTTAAGCGTTTGGACTGAAAATCAAGAGCACAACCCAAACCCAAAGTGGTGGTTACTGCTAAATGTTTTAAGATTATGAATTGTTTGGTTCTTTTTACTGGAAAGCAGCTTCACAATCCTGAGGGTTTTCTGCTTTTCTTTGTTCCAAGTCCCAGCGACCTCATCACACTTCTCTCCCAGCATTTCTGTCGCAGACTATGTAAAGGTGGCTGAAAAAGTCATTTTCTACATGTTTAAACCTAACAGTGGGAGTTGTATCCTGGGGTTTAACGGTGCTGTAATAACAGTGAAGTTGATATCAGCTCAGGAGGAACCTAAAGACACAGCAAAGCTTCCCGGGTCAAACCACGGAGCTGGAAACGCGACCTGTTGGATTCTTCTGATCACAGGTCAACTGACACTGACGTCTCCAGCCTTCACCACAGACATGTAAATGTGTGATTATGTCTGCTCTGAATCCAAATTCACTGCCACTCTGAGTCTGAATAATGCCAGTCTGCATAATAAATGCTGTTCTAAGCACAAACAACAGCAGCAATGAGCTGTTATCACACTATTTGTGCACATAACATGCACTTTGCTATAGTATTGTCCACACATGCTGATCATATTATTGTAAATACTTCTTGTGTATATTGTAGTGCCCCTACGGCTTTCTATCTTGCTTCCCATTTGGCTATTCCCAGCTGTAATGGATCTGATGCTGCGACAATGTGAATTTCCCCACTGTGGGACTAATAAGGCTTTATCTTGTCTTTAATCTTATCTTCTGTTTGAAATCGAGCACTGGCTCCAAACCAGCACGAGTGCAGAAAGGAGCAACGATGGGTCATTTAACAGCTGTCGAGGACCAACTTTCCCCAGGAGCTAATGGAAACCACAACCAGAGCTAAAAATAGTGTAGTTGTTCTTGAATTCATCAGATTAATGCTGCTGGACTTGGTGGAAGGAGTTCACCACATTAGCGCAGAAGGTCGTGTTTTCACAGCTTCCGTCGGCCGTATCCAGGTGCCCAAAAAGTGTCATTGAGGGTCTTTGTTGTTCTTTTATTCTGTGCCACTCAGTCAGTTCATTGTGTTTCTGCTTCAGTCACCTCTTCTCGCTTCAGGTTGCATCGAACATCAATCTGTGACTTTTCTGTTGCAGCTTTATGAGGTTGAAGAACTGAACGATGTCTTCCTGCCTTCATGTAAATGTAATTTATTTCTACAGCCCTTTACAACAATCCATTTCGGTACCAAAGTGCATTACAGCAGATAATAAATAAAGAAAAGAATAAGTACAAAACAATAAAATAACAGTAAACGCAATAAAATACAGCAAAATTTAATAAGATAATATAAAAGTGTCACCATACTACTGGGTATTAAAAGCCATCTGAAATAAGTATGTTTTTAGCCCTGATTTAAAGAGGCCCAGGTCAGAAATAAGATGCATCTCGGCCCTGTCTCATGTTCATCACCCAGTTGGAGTCATGGAGTTTCCTCTTCCTCTTCAGGTACAGGCGAGGTGGTCGCCATCATGATCCCGGAGCCAAAAGGCCGCGAGGTCGTGTCGCTGCTGGAGCGCAACATCACAGTCACCATGACGATCACAATCGGGACGAGGAACCTGCAGAAGTACGTCAGCAGGACGTCAGTGGTGTTTGTGTCCATCTCCTTCATCGTGCTGATGATCATCTCCCTCGCCTGGCTCGTCTTCTACTACATCCAGAGGTTCCGATATGCCAACGCGCGAGACAGAAACCAGGTACCGACGCACAACATGACCCTAACATGACCCTGACATGACCCTGACATGACCCTGACATGACCCTGACATGACCCTGACATGACCCTGACATGACCCTGACATGACCCTGACATGACCCTGACATGACCCTGACATGGCCCTAGCATGGCCCTGACATGGCCCTGACATGGCCCTGACATGGCCCTGACATGGCCCTGACATGGCCCTGACATGGCCCTGACATGGCCCTGACATGGCCCTAGCATGGCCCTGACACGGCCCTGACACGGCCCTGACACGGCCCTAGCACGGCCCTGACACGGCCCTGACACGGCCCTAGCACGGCCCTAGCACGGCCCTAGCACGGCCCTAGCACGGCCCTAGCACGGCCCTAGCACGGCCCTAGCACGGCCCTAGCACGGCCCTAGCACGGCCCTAGCACGGCCCTAGCACGGCCCTAGCACGGCCCTAGCACGGCCCTAGCACGGCAAAACTGCAAATGAATCAAAAGTCACGTTGGGTTACACAGGTCGTGGCGTAAGAAACCATTTTTCACTTCACCTGTCTGCAGTCCTCCATTAGAAACTCCAGGTTCTGTCCCAAGTGTTTCATTCAAATCCCAAACTTTTCAGCTGTCTTGAAATAATGGTTTGTCTCTCTCCAGCGACGTCTGGGTGACGCAGCGAAGAAGGCCATCAGTAAGCTGCAGGTTCGCACCATCAGGAAAGGCGACCAGGAGACGGAGGCCGACTTCGACAACTGCGCCGTCTGCATCGAGGGCTACAAAGCCAACGACGTGGTGCGCATCCTGCCCTGCAGGTAACCCCACCCTCACCAAAGCACAACCAAAGGCTTCTCTGTCCAAAAGTGTTGTGCCGGTGTTTTTGTAGCTTTAACAGCGCTTTACTCAGAGTTTTCAGGCTGTCACTCGCTAGTTTTCTGAATCACTCTGTGCTGACTGAAGTAAACTCTTAGAAAGTCTTTCAATATCTTCAGAGGTGGAACGCACACCAACAGCTAACACCAGGAAACTCTTCTCTCTTTGAATTCAAGGTGCTCGAGGAAAACTTCCCCAACTGGACGAATGTGAATATTTTTGCCATCCTCACAGGTTTTTTTTTGTTGTTTTTTTATCTCTGAAACGGATGTTAGTAAAGGAAGTGTCATCTGTAGTTGGTCTGATGCACTGATACAGGACTGATGCGGGGGGAGGGCAGAGGCTTTTTAAGATACTCCCATGGAAGTGTCAGGTGCCGTTTCTGCTCCTGGTGGTTGTGAAAGCAAAGTGTTTCCAGGTGCTGCAGTGCTAGAAATGTTTGCATAAATGCCACAATCCGCAGTCTGCTGCTTGCCAACAAGAAATCAGACGATGTACCGATGGAGCATTATGAGCTCATTTTCTTTACGTCCTGTCGTGCTCAAATGAGGTTGAAGCACACCCTCGAGGGTAATATTGTAATCATACAACCGATGCCAACAAAAATGAAACGTAAAATCAAAACATGTCCATGTTGATGGAAGGTTTGCTCTCAAATGCGCGTCGCGTTGCCATGGAAACACGTGGGGTCTGACTAATAACTGAAACGCAATCAGTCACGCCAGTAGACTGCTATGTGTAATGGCACGTGGTTTACCACATAATCCGACCCTTAGTAACGACCTAGCAACAGAGAGCGTGTTCTCGTCCCAGATGTGTGGACTCGGGAGTTGATGTTCAGCGGAGTAATATTTTAGGTGATGAGTCAGGCGTGCCGTCATGCTAATTTGAGCACGTTCTAAATTTCTTCTTGACCAATCAGATTGCCTGGTCGGAACTACTTGTTGCATAATACTGCTTATGAGAATTAGTTAACAGAAAAGCACAAAGCAAGAGCAAAAGAGAGGGAACTTCCTACTTCAGGGTGCAGCAAATGCACATGAGTTAAAGATGGAGAGGATGAATGTTTCTATTCTGAAATGCTGCAGTGATGTACTGTGACCATAGACATGTGGGGGCCCAAACGGAGCATTTGCATTCATTTCAGACACCAAAAAGCACTGATGATGCCCCTGTGAGACCTAATGCAGCACGAGTATACCTACCTGAAGTGTTTTCACCAGAAGTTCTGCAAAGATTTAGAATACTCCTGGTTTGATTGGTGCAGTTTTAATGTTATAATCTGCTCTTCTCTCATCCTTCCTCTGCCTCTGTAGTCTGCTGTTTGTCTAGAGATGCTTCTATAATTCAAGTAACTGCATTTTAAGGACCTAACACAAGAACTGTGAGCATTGCTCCTAGCTGAAGGAAAAGGAATCCAATATCTGAAAGAAGAATATGTTTTGGAGGTCAAAGACGCTAAACTTGAGCTCCAGAAGCCCATCCACGTCCTCCTAAGGGGTTTTCCAATGCTGCAGATATCTGGTCCGTTTCTTATCTCGAGTTAGTTTATGTTGGAATGAGGCTGAAACATTTTCCAGCTTCCCCCGAGGGGATCCTGAGGCGTTCCCACCCAGATGAGATGTGTAATCTGTGCACGGCGTGGTCGGCGTCCCCGCCCAGAATACGCAACCAGTTGGACGTGCCAGAAAACTGTCACGTGCACAACTACTGTCGTAAAATGATTTCTCTTTTCTACACAAAATCTCAGACGAAGAGAGGCTGTGACGACTTGTTTCCCACCCTGAGACGGCCCCGTTACGCTCGGTGTGAGATTATGAAAGAAGCCAAAATGTGTTTGCCCAGATTGCTTCATGGCTTGTGTGTCTGCAGCCGCTGTGTGTGCATTTTTCTCATGACTGCATGTTAGAATCACTGATTTCACCGCCTTTCTTTTGAACATTTTGCAGACATTTGTTTCATAAGAGCTGCGTGGATCCGTGGCTGCTGGACCATCGCACCTGTCCCATGTGCAAGATGAACATCCTGAAGGCGCTGGGCATCGCTGTGAGTGCTGGGATCACAGGGGAGGGAGGGAGGGAGGGAGGGAGGGGCTCTCACAAGAGTGTGTTTTGACTGTTTATTTTGGTGAGAAAGGTTCTGAATGAGAGATGGTTTATAGCTGTCACAAATGAAGCTTTCCAACCTCTTAATTTCTGTCAGTCTAACTCATGGTGGACTGCTGTTTCCCCCCCATTTCAGCTGAACGCAGACTGCCTGGATGACCTGCCCCTGGACTACGACCTGGCCCTGGGCGGCGTTGGTGGAGTGGGCATGGGTGGGGTGGGGGCCCTGGAGGCCGTGGTGTCCGGGGCGTCCAGCGACGGCACACTGAGCGAGGGTGGCTCCTCTGTGGTGCTGGACCCCGGCGTGCGACGGGTGGGACTCCCGCAGGACTACCAGGACCCCGACACGCTGAGAGACAGCCCTGTGACGGCCACCACCGACACCCACACAGGTGACACACCTCCATCTGCATGTCCAGGGCGATGGGGCTGTTGAGAAAACACAGGTGGGGTTATACTGACACCCAGTGGTGCTGCTGCCACACAACACCTTCCAGATGCCAGTTAAAGAAACTGACACATCCTGGATCTTTACATGATGCCCATTAATTCTGTTCAAGCATAGAAAGGAAACAAGAACCAGTCAAAAGCTCAGAGATACACAGCTTCTTAGACTTTATTTTCCCCTGTCCTGAGAGAGGACGGCGGTCCAGAGAAAGAAGAGTAGAAGCTGCTGTTGGACTTTTGTTGGATTGAATTTGTCTCACTTTTAACTATAAGCACTTTTCCATAACACGAGCTCAACATTTTAGCTTAACACAACCACGTGTTATAGTCGAGTTCAAAGTATTCGCTCAACTCGACCTCCAGATGTCACTTTTTTTCTTTTTTGTGGACATAAATACAGCTGAAGTTTCTCTTGTCAGACGGATAAACGTGCGTGAGTGAATATCAGTCATGGCAGAGGTGTTCACACCTCATTTTTTGCATGTCCAAGTCAAGTCTCTCCATTCAAGCGGCACAGTCCTCCATATAGGACCGTCTAAAAAGTGAGCAATTGGTAGCTTCAGTAAATAGCCTACAGCTGCTCTCTTATCTGAATCTGCTCACAGAAGGGTCCGATAAACGGCTTGTGGGGGTGAGATTTCAGTGAGTTGGACAAAGACGCTTAATTTCAGTGCTGCTCTCTGACAACATCCGTCTTTCCTCATCCAGGTGAGCTGCAGCCAATGGCCAGCAGCGCCTCCGTGGCATCGTTGGTCATTGCCGTGGAGACTGGACTCTCAGACGAGGAGGGGTCCATGGAGCAGCCTCAGCTGGGGGACAAGTCCTGAGAGCAGCACAGCAGAACCAAACCGGAGCCAAACAGACTGACCAGGGCCAGCTTTTTTTTTTTTTTGTTGTTGTTTTTTTAACAGACTTGACTGAGTTGAGGGTCTCTGAAAGAGACTTGACTGATAATCATCTGAACCAAACACAACTGTACTCCACTGACCTGTGCAAGGCCCTGAACTTGGTTCTGGTTTCAAGTGAAAGCTAAGTCCAGAGCGTTCGACAGGGTTTCCCCTTTAGATGTGCAAAAGAAAATACCAAACCAGCTTTGGAAGGTCTGACATTTGAAGCAGGCCAGTTGGACTCTTCTTGGTGTGTAAAATCCTCTCGGACTTATCAGGGGAGTGTTCCGGCGTGTTTAAGTCCGTCTTACTCTCATCTGTGTTTGGTTTTCCAACTCCAGACTCTGATTTACCCCAGTCTGCGAGCTGCTTTCACCTGATTCAGCTGTGTCCCTCCCACCCATCACAGACCCTTACAGGCTTCCACAATGACAGTCCTGCCCCTCGTTTTAAAAGCTTCTCCAGCCGCAACATCAGGGACACTCTCTCCCTTTGCAAATGTTCATTTGGATTTGCGTGCCATGAGTCAGGTGCTGTGTCTTGATTTGTCTGCAGTGACTGACTGTTAGAAAGGAGCTACTACGAGCAGTGGCTTTTCTATCCGTTTTGCTCAAGCTGCGAAGTCATTCTGGCAGTATTACTCTGCAGTGTTGTACTGCAGCTACAAAAAGTATTGTTTCTCTCACGTCTGTATTCCTCTTTATCTTTACAATGCTTAACATTTGGTAAAAAGTTGGCTTGAGAAATGTTTCCAGGCCTGGGCTGAAAATCGTAAAGTATTAGAAGAGTCGAAGGCGTGCAGACTTTCACGACAGCAAACGAGGATTCTACCTGGTAAGCCCAGATGGAAATAAGTGGAAAGTATAAATGTAGCCGCAGATCATGCAGGCTGGATGTCTGAATGCACGAGAAAAGCTCCCAGATGAATTCTGTAAATGTCCGAATAGCTTCCGCACTTTGTAGCGGAGACTGTGGGTTTCACTCAGATGTTCGGGGCATTTGTGACCTGATGTGAGCCACATCGATCACATGCCACATTGATCTCATAGCAAACACCAAACCATCTGGCAGAGTCAGCTTGGCGCCCCCCTTTGTTCGGTAAACGCTTAAAATCCATTAAAATGCCACCCGACCTTTGAGGCTGCTGTCGGTCTGCAGGAATTCTTTTCATAGTTCTGGGAACTATTTTGAAGGAAGTGTCCCCTTCTTTCGACTGAGTGGGGTGAAGGGTTACGTTTGGGTGAATGATGAATTGCTTACTGGTTTGTTGTTTCTTCACCCCTGAAATGAGGGGGTGAAGATTCCTTCCTCAGAGTGGAGCAGGTCCTCTCCTACTTTACCACACATGAGTCATATATGACTAAGACCAGTCTCAGTGCCTCCTCTCTGATTTAAAAATGAGCGTGTAAGGGGTTTTAGAGCAACAGTTATACAGACAGATGTGTCAGACAGATGTGTCGGATGTTCTCCTTATCCACCAGCAGACGGTGCTCCAGAGTGGGCTCGACCCAGCGCATGCCTCGCTACTCTCTCAGTGAAAGAAGCTACAAAAATGGAGGAAGCAAGCTGTCCTGAGAGATGATTTCAGTGACATTTGAATGAATTTCAAATGCATTTGATGTTTTTGCATGTTTAATTAAAATTTGTTAGAGCTTTTACAGCCCTATCTGCTCCATTGTGAAAAAGATGGCCCTTTTCTTTCAGGGATTAAGGAATAGTGCTCATGTAGACATTAACGTGTGTCCCAAAGTCCCGTTCCAAAGCTCTACTCGTTGATCCCTAAAAGAAAAGGGGCTCCTTACCTCTGAGGAAGGGAGTTAGAGCCAAGGGAAAGAACCGGGATGGTGATTCATCGACGACATGCAGGCACAACAGATGTGAACTTCAGCCTTTAAAAAGCCAAAACACAAAGGGGTGACGGTGAAATCTCTGGCTTTGCTGAGATGATGTGCGATTAAGGAAGAACAACATAACTGTGACTCAGCATTCCAGTCTGTGGTAGAAAAGCAACCAGAAAGAAAAGTCCTCTAAGGTATTTCCTCTTTTAGGGAACTCCCCTTGTAACCGTTTGACCCAAAGCCTTTTTTATTTACTCGCCTGTCCAGCCGTCGGCCCCTCGGCCTCATCACTGGCTTCTGTTACCATTGTGCTGCCTTTTTAAAGCTATATTTACCCTCTAACCCTGACAATCGAGGTTTGGAGCATTTTCCTGCTCGTCTCAGAGCTTTTCTCTGAGCTCGAGCAAACCTGAGAAGCCCGTTTAAATTCGTGCACTACAGCAGGCTACACTTATTTCCACTGGCTAACGCACCACAACTTCCAAAGCTGCTCACAGTTTTGCAAAGTGCAGTTAGCCTTGGACGTGCCAGTCGGCTCAAAGCCCAACATGTAAATATAAAATTTGTATTGACACAAGTTGACTTGGCCGCGAGTCGTAGCTGTCGGTTTGCCAGCTGCGTGTGGAGACTGCTGAGGGCCGCGGTGCCGCCGGCGCCTTGGGCTTCCTGAGAAAGAGAAAGATTGTTGTCTATTTTGATACCAGAGGAGAAGTTTATTTTTGTATGAAGACACCCAGCAACAAAGACTGACTTTTCCTTTCCACCCCCTCTTCACCCGCGGCCTGGAAGATTCTCATTGTGTTGGAGTGCCGATGAAGCAGATTTAAGTGTTTATTTGTGTAATTGTATATAAAAAGCCTTTCACAGAGGACCTTGATGACATGAACATGAACTATTTTAAGTGTGTCTGTACAGGTTTGAGCCCTTGTGCTGGCAGGAGAATATGAACACTATCACTGTTAGAACAAAAATACAGAGCTGGGAATCCAAATGTCTTTGAAAATGTTGAATAAAGAGTTGGATTGACTGCCATTTGTCTGTACATTTAAAACTTTTAACAGAAAGCATAACTAGATGCAAAGATGGGGCAGTTATGGAAAATTCCCAGCGCTTTCGTCGCTGTTTTCAGTCCCTTCAGTGAGGTCAGTTTCCTCTCAAAAAGTTCTTAATGCGCCTCCTGGGCTGAGAAGCAGCTCAGTCAGTGGCCAGGCCCGTTCTGAACACCAACTCAGTTAAACTCTGCTATAACGATGGATTTGTATGCCATGTCTTGGACAGTTTTCGGTGAATCCTGTTTGAATTAAAGTCATTTGATTTGTGTTGTGAACTTAATCGCCGTGGTCTTTTATTCTACGGTCTCATTCTCCGACAGGATCGTTTTTAACGAAGGACAAGGAAAAACCTTTTTTTCGGAGCCAACATTGCAAACCGTGAAATAACCAGTTATGTTGAAAAGCCTCAGATGGTTTCAATTGAAAAGCAGAGTGCTCTCTTTGTTCGAATCACACCTGCTTCTCATATCACTGCCACAGAGATAATACCCATCATTCCCGCCGGATGTGATTTAGATTCCATTTATTTTTACTTTAGGGCGTCTGAGGTCAGCAGCAAGTGGAGAAAAGCCTCCAAAAACACAACGCTGGCATCATTAATGCCTTTTGAAACAAACTATTCTGATTTTTAGTTTAAATTCACATCATTTGTGAAGTTCTCCCCGCTTCCATTGCTAAGCCTCGACCTCTGAGCCCCGCCTGTATGCATACAACCTTCTAGACGGATTAATTAATAAGACATTTGTACTATAAGCCACTTGTTTTGATGATGACCTTGTGCCCTTTTTGCTCCATAACCATGTTGTTGCATCTGTTTTTCAGTCATGCTGCTTTGCTTTTCACAAGATTAGAGAAATCAGGCAGAATCTGACTCACTTTGACGACTGCAGTTCTCCTGATTTCAGAGCATAACCCCCACTGATGGTCTACGGACGGTTAAGCACAGCAGCAGCTTTTGCAATTTGATCATCCAAAAAGGGTCTGCCTGAATCTAATTCATGGCCCTAATGCTGCCCACAGAGTAACTTCTGGTAACTTTGAAAGTCTCTTCTAAACTCACTCATACAGATTTCTAATGAACCAACTGGGCAGCGAAGGCAGGGCAGCAGAGAGAGATGGGTGTCCGGGTGGAGGTGGTCGAACACTTGGCCTCTGCAAGCCCCACCCTCCAGTGGGAAGCTCCCACTCCACAAGATTGACATTGAGCTGTGTAACCTGTGTGGATGTTGCCTGCTTCCCTTTGTCATGGCTGACAATAAAAGTGTCAGAGAGGTGTTTGAGAGGTCCAATCTGTTTTTCTTAGGTAATATTAAATTGCTCCTATGATTATCACTGGACTAAAAAAAGTGTGCAGGTTAAGGAAAGAAGACAGTGTCCAAGACTTTTTCTGCCCAGCTTCAAGTCAATTGAATTCATATCAATGCGGTGAATATTTATAGCATATAAAGATGGTGGAAGAGAAGCATAAAGTAACATAACTGAGAGCAGCCAACAGCGCTCTGATATACTGAACTGCTGGAAATGAATTGAGATTTAAAGCTCACAGATTAGTTTCAGCTCCACCAACAGTTTAATATTTCTATGTGATTCTTTGCTATTTGAATGTCAGTGTTTGCGACTGTGTTACATGGTGACCTGATTTAAGCTGTGACACAAATAACTTACACAACGTGTCACGTATGCGTTATGACAGCCAGCGTCTGCTGACTTAGAATGATGCATCAAAGCAGCCCAAGAACCTCGTAACTCTACAAGAAGTACAGGAGAAAAAACATTTTTTACTATTTCTTATTGATCTCAATCATGAAACGTTTCACAGCTAAAGCACGGAAGCCAGGACAGGAAATTAGCAGTCAACTTTATACATTCAAAAACATTTAGCATACTCAAAAATCAGCCAAGTTGCTCAGTGAGGAGAAATTTGAGGCTTTTGAAGAGCCAAGCCGATATTCTAACGTCATCGAAGGCCGTACAGGGGGTTTAAAAAGAGCTGCACAAGTAAGAAAAGCCTCAAAACATCTCTCAGCTGAAGCAAATGTCCACAGAAACAGATGCTGCTGTAACAGTTGGTCAGTTAGCCAAAGAAATAAAAAAGCTAGAAGGATTTTTTCTGCTATACAAAGACAATATGAGTTTCTGAGATTAAGAGTGCACCTATATTTCCTGCAGGATATCAGATCAAATGACGGGTTCAGGGCCGTCCCCAGTGAGCTGTTTATGAGGCGTCTTCAGTGAAGACAGAATGCTGCAGTTCAACTCCTGTCAACATGAAAACAAAAGAACATTTCTCAGAACTCTGCACTACCTTCAGGGTGTCTCATATTTTTAGTCTTGAACAATGTACTCAGTGCTCTGGGCATAGCGCGCATTTTTGAAAAACTTCATAAGAATGCTGAAAATTCCCTTTAATTACACACGAAGCTCTACACTGTCCCCTAACTACAGCGGCATTCGCTGTCATTGAAATGTACTGTCAATCAAAACTGTCAGAAGACTTTTCTCACCAATGTGCACTGTCCTCAGGGTGTCTCTTAAATGTCTCAAGGATTGTACGCAATGTTCCAGGCTTAGCGTGTGAGATTGTTAAAAGTTTAAAAAGAATGCTGCAAGATGGTCTTCGTCACACTTTGTAGAACGATAATGACAACATTTTTACCATTAATACTACTACTAATGATGATAATATAAGAAAACATCATTTATGTTGTCCATTTCTTAACAATGCTGCTACAAGGTGCTACAAGGTATTCAGAGTGAGCAGAAATGTTCTTTTAGACAGAGGTGAGAGTAATTCTGTCAATCAAAACTGTCAGAACACTTTTAGCAGGTCACCAAGGTAACACACATGCTATCAGCACTGAAAACAACATCCCATCATCAGGGACGACGAGTGCACAGGGTAAAAAAAGAGGAGTGTGGAAAACAAAGTGATGTTCAAGTCCTTCGTCACCCCTTCAATGTCTTCCTTCCATTTCCACTTGCACCTCAATCTCCAAGATGGTCAAAGAAACCATTGAGATACTATCCTCAGGCAGGGCAGCAGAGAGAGATGGGTGTCCGGGTGGAGGTGGTCGAACACTTGGCCTCTGCAAGCCCCACCCTCCAGTGGGAAGCTCCCACTCCGTCCCTGAGTGGCTCACCCAGATGTCAGATGAGTAGTTTGACCTCACCAACTGTCCCATCGCTGCATCCCTTCTGGCCGGCCGTCCTTTAACCGTATCTGCAAGATTGACATTGAGCTGTGTAACCTGTGTGGATGTTGCCTGCTTCCCTTTGTCATGGCTGACAATAAAAGTGTCAGAGAGGTGTTTGAGAGGTCCAATCTGTTTTTCTTAGGTAATATTAAATTGCTCCTATGATTATCACTGGACTAAAAAAAGTGTGCAGGTTAAGGAAAGAAGACAGTGTCCAAGACTTTTTCTGCCCAGCTTCAAGTCAATTGAATTCATATCAATGCGGTGAATATTTATAGCATATAAAGATGGTGGAAGAGAAGCATAAAGTAACATAACTGAGAGCAGCCAACAGCGCTCTGATATACTGAACTGCTGGAAATGAATTGAGATTTAAAGCTCACAGATTAGTTTCAGCTCCACCAACAGTTTAATATTTCTATGTGATTCTTTGCTATTTGAATGTCAGTGTTTGCGACTGTGTTACATGGTGACCTGATTTAAGCTGTGACACAAATAACTTACACAACGTGTCACGTATGCGTTATGACAGCCAGCGTCTGCTGACTTAGAATGATGCATCAAAGCAGCCCAAGAACCTCGTAACTCTACAAGAAGTACAGGAGAAAAAACATTTTTTACTATTTCTTATTGATCTCAATCATGAAACGTTTCACAGCTAAAGCACGGAAGCCAGGACAGGAAATTAGCAGTCAACTTTATACATTCAAAAACATTTAGCATACTCAAAAATCAGCCAAGTTGCTCAGTGAGGAGAAATTTGAGGCTTTTGAAGAGCCAAGCCGATATTCTAACGTCATCGAAGGCCGTACAGGGGGTTTAAAAAGAGCTGCACAAGTAAGAAAAGCCTCAAAACATCTCTCAGCTGAAGCAAATGTCCACAGAAACAGATGCTGCTGTAACAGTTGGTCAGTTAGCCAAAGAAATAAAAAAGCTAGAAGGATTTTTTCTGCTATACAAAGACAATATGAGTTTCTGAGATTAAGAGTGCACCTATATTTCCTGCAGGATATCAGATCAAATGACGGGTTCAGGGCCGTCCCCAGTGAGCTGTTTATGAGGCGTCTTCAGTAAAGACAGAATGCTGCAGTTCAACTCCTGTCAACATGAAAACAAAAGAACATTTCTCAGAACTCTGCACTACCTTCAGGGTGTCTCATATTTTTAGTCTTGAACAATGTACTCAGTGCTCTGGGCATAGCGCGCATTTTTGAAAAACTTCATAAGAATGCTGAAAATTCCCTTTAATTACACACGAAGCTCTCCACTGTCCCCTAACTACAGCGGCATTCGCTGTCATTGAAATGTACTGTCAATCAAAACTGTCAGAAGACTTTTCTCACCAATGTGCACTGTCCTCAGGGTGTCTCTTAAATGTCTCAAGGATTGTACGCAATGTTCCAGGCTTAGCGTGTGAGATTGTTAAACGTTTAAAAAGAATGCTGCAAGATGGTCTTCGTCACACTTTGTAGAACGATAATGACAACATTTTTACCATTAATACTACTACTAATGATGATAATATAAGAAAACATCATTTATGTTGTCCATTTCTTAACAATGCTGCTACAAGGTGCTACAAGGTATTCAGAGTGAGCAGAAATGTTCTTTTAGACAGAGGTGAGAGTAATAAACGAAGAGCCAAGTCTTTAATTCCTACCAAGGACTATAAAACGATGGAGGAAGATGTTGTGATTGACTGCGAATAAGAAGTCGCCTTAATCTAAGACAACTGAAAAGTCTTCTCTATCTGCACTCAGCAGTAAGTCATCGGTCACCCTAAGCTGCCTCTGAAGTATAAAGTGCTCGAAATCCAGACTGGAAACTGTACAATATTATCCATTGTAACCAACTGTGCTGAGGTGACAGTCTCCAGAATGTTTGATACAAATTTATTGGAAGAGCAGTGGCATGTTTAAAAGGGTCTGCCAAAGAACCAAAGGCCAGAAAATGATTTGAAATGAAATATTTGAGATAGCAGGAAAGACTGATGGAAATATTTCTTCAAGCAGCCAAGTGGGATTGATATCAAGAATTCTGGAGAGGGACATCATGTGTTTGACAACAAACACTCTAAATGTGGATGGAAGACATGTGAAACTCTGCAAAAGAGGCAGGATTAACATTAGGGAGGGATGGAAATTCTGCAAGAATCAGGCTGAATTTGAGTTCTGATATTTTTTCACTTTATTTATGAAAGGAGGAGAAAATGTTCAGGTGATTCCATACCAGATTCTTCAAAATATAAAGGAGAAAACCTATTTGAATGACATAAAACGTGGCAGTCATTTACTGTGCTGTAAATTATGCCACTTCAACGAACACCAACCAGAGAATTCTTATGAATAAACATCCGTATGAGTGACATAAGCTGAATAAAAATGCATTAACAGTGGGGTAAATAATAAAAACATAACCTTTTATATAACGTTTAACATAACGTTTTACATAACCTTAGTCAACAAAGGCAATGAGATCAAAACCTCATTCAATACATCTATAAGCAGCATTTAAAGATTCATTTCAATTGAAGTTTTTCTCACCTTATAAACACATAAAATACAGAAATTCACTTTTTTAACACAAATATCATCAACATGTACCTCTTGTATCATTATGGCCGATATCAGACACATTCATCCCTCAACAGAGGGAGGTTCCCATCAGGTAACTCCACCTCCATCCTTCCTGTGGAATTCTTCTGGGTGTGGACAGGTGTGCAGATGGCCATAAATAGAGACAGACTGAGGGGGAAAGACACAGCGGTGTCCTCCACCTAGACACCACCGGACAAGTCTTCAGAGAGCCTCCTGAGCAGAAGCCTTCATCATCTTCATCATTCATCAGAGTCACCAAGGGTAAGACCAGCTGTACACCTACGCTGTTATTCTGCCTCTGCTAACATTCAGAAACGGACTCTTTCAAAGCTGCATTCTTGTTTATCTGCAGTTTCACTGCTTGTAGTTAGTGTTTATTGCCCCCCTTGTGGGCATCACCAGATGTTCACAGTGTAGCTGACAGAGCAAAATCCACACTGCACGCTGTGTTTAAAAATAGATTTTAACATCACACTAATCTGAAGGTTCAACTGTCTTCATTTATATCAGAGTATTGTAAATCAAATGAAGATTTTCAACAATTACAGGATGAAATACTTGATGAGAATAAATCCTTGTAGTACCACTGCATTAACGAAAGAGGAAAGTTTGTTGTGAGCAAGCTCTGCGATGAGAAGATATCCACGAAATGACTAATGAACCTACAATGACGGATGTTTGCTCTCTTGTTTTAAGCAGATACAAGAGGCGAATCTCCTCATCAACAACTCAGGTTTGCTTTACAAAGACACACAAAGCGCACAATAATTTAGACACTGAGATTGTATATCAGGGCTTCCTACAAGTCATTTCACAATTATGCAACATGCTTTTGTTTAAATTGTTGGTCTTGCTTCAGAAAAAATCCTGTAAATTGTGTTTTAATCAAATGTCAGTTTGAGCGATCACATTTCCCAGCTGAAAGAAACACGGAGGCTTTTAAACTGATTTTTCACCCTCATTATACATCCTCATTATAACACATCTGCTGATGAGACGCCTTCTAATTTACCTTCAGCAAACCAGAAACACACCCAGTGACACGAGCCACTGCCAATCACTTTATCTCAAACATCATCCTATTTGAAATGCGCTGCTGATGGATCATTCACGTTTTAAACAATACTTTTATGTTCAGCAGTGAAAGCCCCCCCCCCCCCCCCCACACACACACACAAATGCAACAATTTAGTGAATGTTGCTGAGTTTTTGTCCAATTAACTGTGTGTCTTCCAGCTCTCTGTCAGCAGATTGGCCCCGCCCCAACATGCTCCGCCCCCTGCTCTACCTGTGCGTCATTGCACTGACAGGTAAGCCAGGCGCACATCAGCCAGTATTCATCAACGACCTGTCACATGCTTTTAGGACTTTAAACTGTGAGATAAATGTCATGACATGAAACGTACAGTATCTCTAACTAACATGAAGAAAGTGGTGCGAAAAGCAAACCCTTCTCAGCTCCTGAAATGTTCAGCTCAGCACATCCGTAAATGTTACATTCTCCTTCTGATGGTGGACCTTTTTGAAGCGTCCCTGCCAGACTCGAGGAGACGCAACATAACGGAGCAAACACTGAGAGGAACAAAACAGCTTGAAGTGACAGGGGCTGATGAAGGAGGCTTTAAACCAGAATATCTGATAAACGCGGGGAGAACTGTGAACTGATGATGTCTTTATCATGTTTTATTCCATGAAGTCAAACGGGAATGTGCAGCTTTACGTATTTTCCAGCCTGCTAACAGACGGTTGCACAAACATCTCATGTGTCTTCATCTCTGCAGATGCGGCATTTAACTCAACAGTTTTCGACATCAGCTCCTGTCCCATCACGTTTTATGATAAAGTCTACACCGCTGTCTACGTGAGTAGGATGAAGCCCGATGATTGCGAACATCTTCGTGTTGGAGAACACTCTGAAACTCTGGCCTTAATCTTAACAGCCGTTGACAACAATAGATTGCACTGTTGCTTCGGAGGCTAACTGAACTAGCATCAGAATAAGCAACACTTTTATCTCTAACAGCTGTGCGATGCACAGAGCTGCAACAGACAAGCAGCTGGAACTGTATATGTCGGCCTTTATTCTGAATTTAGCTCATTCTCACACACCATGGATTCACAGGTTGAGCTGCATTTCACTAAGAATTAAAGAGACGCTCAAACTGGCTCATGTTCACACACTTATAGTGTGGACACACAGCTTCCTCTCATGAAACTCCTGCTTTAATGTAGCTTCTTCGAAGATAACATCATAAACTGTGCAAGAGCTCAAGCTGTAATGTGAGCTGACCTCCACGTTCCTACATGGATATATGATCGGAACAAATCATGTAATGTTGGCCAGAGTAACACTTTGAATGTAACTAAATAGATACCTTTTCATTACCTGTGAAAATTACTGTCCTTCAGGTGGTGGATCACTAAATTATGAACACATTTAACAACTTTACTGTGTAGGAAAAAAGTGAAAAGCTGCTGATTCTATTTCATTTGTTTTTTTGACTTTGAACAGATCAGCCTGAACTCTTCAAAGGTTAGGATCTGTGCCGACGGCTTTTACAGTCCTGACCTCAAGCAAGACTGTATTGTAGGACCATCTGATGACACCATAGTTTCATTTGAGAACAAAACAGCAGACCCTTCATTGGAGGATATGATCAAAGGTAGAATTAGAACTATCACTGAGAGCTTGGATGGATGTTACTGGGAGTTAAAAACAACCCACAATAATGAACCGGTGAGTGTTCATCACTATAAAGATGAAATGAGAACATTTTCAAAGTATTTACTGTTTTAAACACCAAGAATACAGGAATGCATTTGACTTTGAATCACTTTTTTAAAAACATTTTTCTTTTCACAGTTTTTCATGAGGCTATATAGATTTGGCAATCAAACAGCTCTGGAAATAGAACGCAGACCCGCAGAATCATCTTCTAAAGTAGTATATGAGGTGAGTGTCTGTATGTGTATGGGTGTGTGTGAACAGTTATGATAGTGTGAGCATTTCAGGATTATGAAGTGAACATCGGGCTGAAATTAGTCAGAAATACTTTCCCTGAAATGTGTCTGCTGCTCTTTACTCCAGTTAACTGGACAACGTGAAAAGTTATATTACAGGCAGAAAATGCATATTTGTGTCTTGTCAGCGTGATTTGTTTGAATGGAGCTGATGCAGTTCTGTTGTTCAAACTCTGATTGTGTTTCTCTCTGTGCAGAACGCTTTTGTGTACGTCGAGGGCACACTTGCAAGCAGCTTAACGTTTGCATTATACCGCCCAATTACAACCTATGAGGACATCAGTGGATGTAGAGCGTTAGGTAGGTAAATCACTGTCCCTCAAAATGTCCTTGAAAGTTCTATTGAATAATCCTGTTTAGATGCTGTAAAAGGAAGTGGTTTATGATATTCTAAACTACTGAAAATCTTCCTTCTCTCCTCAGGTTTTGGCATACATCCTGATACCAGCAAAATTTATGATGAAACCTGCACCAAGATCTTCTGTGGACTCAACAGATATGTCACAATCGAGGGCTGTAGTGACTCGGAACGCTGTGATGGAAGTGGAATGTAAATATCTATATAGCTACATTTCTTTATATTTACTAAAGAAATCTAATTAAAGCTTTGATAGGAACAAGGATATCAGTAAACACAAGGATGATATCAGTCAGAAAAAGGGTTCCTAGTTTGATTTAGTCAGTTATTTATAGAAAAATGTACCAGTAAAATGCCTGCTGCTTCCTGCCTTTACCTACATTTAGCTGCTGATGATTCCAACAAAATGAAGTCTGCTGATGCTGAGATCAGTAGTTTTTGCTCCAGAACCACCATGAAGTTGACAGTTTGGTGTTCAGGGGGATATCGCAGCCCTCAGCAGCAGCTCATGATGTTGTTTGTGTTCCTCTCTGCCTCCATCAGCTGCTTGGTGAACAACATCTGCACTGTGACCGGCCCCACTGTCATTGACTTCAACGGCACATTTAGCTCTGTGGAGGACCGGTGTGCCTATTTGCTGCTGCAAGATTCAATTTTCGACATAAAAATTGTGGCCAATTTCCAGGAACGGCGTCGTAAAGATGTGAGCTTTCTGGACAGTGTGACACTAACGGCTGGCGAAGATGTCTTTCACCTGGAACAGGGTGGGAGAGTTCTGGTAAGCTGATTTCAACCACAGACCTTGAGTCAGAGTGAAGTCTAAGCTACATCCTTCCCCACCTCCCCTGATATGTCTGTTCTTATCTTTCCTCTCTGCGGCATTAGTAGCTGTTAAATGTTTATGTCTTGTCTGCACCGTGATGCAGGAGAACAACTCACCACTGACCCTCAACAGCACGGTTCAGGAGATTAATGGCTTGGAGCTCTTCAGGGACCACACTGGAGTCACTGTGAAAATGATACAAGATGATGCTATCTTTTCACTGTTCTTTAACGGAGACACAGTTCAGCTCACCCTAGAAGAAGGTAGAAGAACTGAAATGTGTCATCAGGGGCATGGAGACTGATAAACTGTATCCTGTTCCTTTGTGTGCTGCTGTGTTTATGAGTGCAAACATTTTTGCTGCTCTGACTCACATTGTCCTGAATCTTTCATATTCAGAGATTCCTCCCCCAGTCAAAGTCGGTCTGTGCCGGGGCTCATTTTCAGCAGCGAGGTTTTCTGAGGGAAGCTCCCCCAGGTAACACCTCATCACAGGCTCAGTGTTTTGCTAAGTGCTGCTCCATGAATGAGTTGCACTTTGTGTGTTGTATGAACAAACCAGAGAAGGACAGCAGTCCTGAGCATGTGTTGTTTGTCATCTGCAGCTGTGACACTGAGTATCTTGAAATTCCTGACAGTACAATCAACTGCACCACGATGACTGATCGGTGAGCAAATTCATCCAGACAACAGGAAGCTTTTCTACTTTGATCTAAATACCACGTACCATAACATGGGCACAAATTAATTGAGATCATCAGTTCATTAATTCTCGTCCTCTCTCTTTCCATGTGTGGAACAGGTGCAACCTGCTGATGGAGGCTCCCTTCTCCTCCTGTCACGATGAAGTCGACCCAGCACCCTACGTAATCGCCTGCTCTGACACTTTGTGCAGATATCCCTCAGTGGACGGTCTCAGGTGTCAGTTCCTGGGGGCCTACGCCAGAGCCTGCCACCAGAACAGTAGCGCGCTGGAGGAATGGTGGTCAGCAGCTCAGTGCCGTAAGAGCTGGCTTCGAACTGCACCAGAATTGACTTATCTTTTGTGTTTATAGCGCTCACATTTTCAAATAATTCTATCACTGTCTTCCTGCAGCACCCCCTGAGGACTTTTGTCAGGACAAGATGTGCAGTGATCATGAGTTCTGTGGTGAGATCAGAGGTAAAACTGGCTGCCTCTGTCGGGCCATCAAAGCATCCAAGTACAGAGAATCAGGCACTTTGGGTAGGACAGTTGTGACAACTCCATAATATAACAGGACTGAGTGATTGAAGGAGAACATCTAAGTGTCTTTCTTTATCATCATTATTGTCCTGTCCAGGTGATCCAACAGTCTGCACACAGAACTCTGCTTTAGTCAGTCTTTTGGGCTGTCTCCTGGAGGAAGATAACATTGACTACACCCACTTGCATCTCATTGATGAGACCTGCAAGGGTGAGAAAGACGAGGAGAGCCACATGGTGACTTTCAGCTTCACCAGCACAGACACCTGTGGGGCGGTGATCACGGTGGGTTCTCACATCCACCTCTTTTCTCTCTTCAAGCAATCAAATCTTCTCCAGCACCCTGCTGAGCTTCTCCTTCATCTCTTTAGTTCTCTGGATCTTTAGTAGCTTCCAGTCGTGTTGGCCAACTGTTGAGTTACAGTCAACACCTAACACATGTGTAATGTTAGAGGTGGAAAGAAAAAGCAGCGTGTTCAGTTATAGCATCTGACGTTTCCCCCTGCAGGCCAACGGCAGCAACATAATCTACAAGAACTCCATCTTGAGCCAGAACACCTCCTCTGATGTCATCGTTCGCCAAGATCAAACCGCCATTGACTTCTCCTGCACTCACACTCAGCCAGAAATCAAGACTGTGGCCTTCAGAATCAAAGACAGGTGTGTGCTGGCTGCTGGTTTCTGGTTTACTTTTGATGTGATATTAGTTGTGAGCTGGTCTGTGAGTCAAAGAAGCTGAAGTGAGTTTATTTGTGTGGTCTGCAGCTCTGTGGTCATAGAATTGAAATCTGGAGCTTGGAATTACACTTTAACCATGAAGGCCTACACCGATGCCGGCCGTACACAAGTTTTGGATTCAAGCACTGATGTGGTGCTGAACCAGAAGATCTGGGTGGAGCTGGAGACAGATGGGCTCGATGAGGACTTGGTTGCTGTGGTAACTGACTCCTGCTGGGCAACCAGCCAAGAATCATCCAGCAGCACTCCGAGATACGACCTGATCCAGGACGGGTGAGACACGCTTCGTCGTGGCAGCTGCTCACTGCTGCTTCCTGGGATTCATTGATAAATGTGATTTCTGATCACTGGTTGTCTTTTTGTGATCAGCTGTCCAAACACCGCTGACCAGACGGTGGAGGTCGAGGGAAATGGAGAAGGAACCTTCAACTACTTCTCCTTCAACATGTTCCAGTTCTCTGGCAGCTCTTCTGAGGTCTACCTGCACTGCAAACTGGAGCTGTGTGTCAAACAGAACAACGTCTGCGTCCCGGTACGACTCGCTGGAAGATTTACTAGATATTGCTGTGAAATGCTATTTATGTGAAAGACTGAATCCAACTAACTGTTCCTTAATACGATTGAACATGATCCAATGTAACAGATGAACTCTCATGGACTTTCTGTCTGTTTCTATATTCCAGGATTGTTCTGCTAGACGCCGCAGATCTCTCAGGTCCAAGTTCAGACGTGGAGCTTCGGCTTTAATCAGCATGGCCTGGATTAATTAGGTAAGACTCTGCTGCTGTAAATGAACGTATCGTATTTATATTTAAGTGTGTTAATGTGAATGAAGTGTTGTGAAATGTGTAATAGTTTTAAAGTTAAATAAAACTATGTGCTTATGTCAAAGAAATATCTCCTTAAAAGCTTAAGAATGGACGATAAATGTTGAGGACTGTCAGTGGCCTGACAGTCAGAGCTCAGGGCTAAGCAACACCCAATAACACCCATCTCGAGATATATGATGAGCAAATAATTGGAAGAGTTGGGAGATGATTGGCTCAAATGGAGAGAGACAGAGAGGAGAAGAAGACACGGAATTCACGGTGTTATCTGATTGTCTCTTCAGGTGGTTTCCATGGACTGACCGACTGACTCGTGTCTGGTCCGGATCACGAGCTTGGATGTGTGAATGGATGAGCTCAGTTCTTGCTGTGCACTCGCACAGCTGGATTAAGCATCTGCTTTAGGATCAAACTGTTGTTTCGACAGATTCTACAGCTGATCTTCTCTTTGTTTAGTTGTAACATGGTGAAGGGAAGTGTGTGGGCTACATCTGATTTTCAAGGTAGCTAAATCTATATAATCTATAGGTGATCAAAACTCCTGGAACACTAAATATAATCAGATATGACAACTGTGTCCTGAATAACTACATGTCCCAGCATGCCTTGAGGATCTTCCAGACTCCTCCAGAAAATGTTGGATTCGATTAGCTGTTAGAGATTCATTGCCATGTGACCCCCTTCATGCAGGCCTGCAACCAAAGACGGATTAGTTCTCTAGTTAGTATTGGTAATTAGTTATTTGTGAACCAAACATGATGTTCAACAATCCAGTAATAATGAGTTGAAATTAGGATGCAGCCATGAACAGGTAGAGTCTGGAGTCAAGAGGTTCTTTAAAGATAATAAGTTTATCTCATAATTAGTCTTTTAAAAGGTGGTTCTCAGGCCAAGATCATAAAACAGGGAGTAATATAATCTTTGATTCATTTTAGCTTTGTAGCAGGTTAGGAGTTACAACTACAGCAACAGAACAAAAGAAAATGAAAGCAGGTATGAAGGATTGTGTGCCTTTGATTGTAAGGACTTATTAGGAAGCGAGTGTCATTTGTATTAAGATAATATTTTAAGGAAGATCAACCCATCCAGTGATTGATGTGTAGCTTTTAAACACTATCAAAGGCAGTCTGAGGTTAATTTGCAGGCCTGCAGAGATTATTTAGTGATTTAATCACAGTTGAGTCAAGTTTACTGTTTAAACAGGACATAATGCTACCTTAACATGCTTTTTTCTATGAACTGTTTCTGTTGTTGTGTGTAGTTTAGAGACAGCAGTGTTTGTCACTGTTCGGTTGAAACAGTTGTTCTCTACTTTTCTGTTTACCTGTATGTTCAGCATTCAAAAGACCAAAAAAAAAATCAATAAATGGTTTTGGGTAGAAATAAACCTGAGTTTGGCTTCTTTCAGAGTTGGTTCGTGCACTGACTCTGTGGTTGTTATTTCAGCTGGTTCAGCATCTGAATTCATTCAATTCAGTTTTATTTATATAGCGCCAAATTACAACAAATGTCATCTGAAGGCACTTAAATAATATAGTCCAATTCAAGTCAATTGAAATTCAATTAATTGTAATCATAATCCCATGATATCCAATTAATTAATTTTAAAATAATCCAATTAATTCATATAGAGCCAATTCAAAAATAATATCCTAGCTAAGGAAACCAACAGATTGCACCGAAACTTGTCTTCAGTCCAATCTCCCGTCCTGAGCCTGAGGGACTGTGGAAAGGAACGACTCCCTTTAACAGGAAGAAACCTCTGGCAGAACCAGAACCAGGAAGAAACCTCTGGCAGAACCAGGAAGAAACCTCTGGCAGAACCAGAACCAGGAAGGGTGGCCATCCGCCTCGACCAGCTGGGGTTTGAGAAGACAGAAAAGAGGGAAAAGAGGGGGGAAAAACACCATAACACCATTCAAAGGATACCTGTTGGAACAGGGAAACACAAGTTAATAACCACAATAATGTCACATGGACATAAAATCAATTGAGAAATTAAACAGGGGGAAAAAGAGAGGAAAGTGAGGAAAGGTGTGACAGATGAGGTCCCCCAGCAGTCTAAGCCTATAGCAGCTTCACTATGGGATGTTTCAGGATTACCTGAGCCATCCCTAACTATAAGCTTTATCAAAAAGGAAAGTTTTAAGCCTAATCTTAAAAGTGGAAAGGGTGTCTGCTTCCCGGACATTTACTGGCAGCTTATTCCACAGAGAGGGGCCTGATAACTGAAGGCTCTGCCTCCCATTCTACTTTTAGAAACTCTGGGAACAACAAGTAAACCTGCAGTTTGGGAGCGAAGTGCTCTGTTAGGAAAATATCTTACAATGAGATCTTTAAGATATGATGGAGCTCAGTCATTAAGAGCTTTATATGTGAGGAGAAGAATCTTAAATTCTATTCTGAATTTAACAGGGAGCCAATGAAGAGAAGCTAAAGCTGGAGAAACATGATCTCTCCTGTTAGTTCTCATCAGAACTCTGGCTGCAGCATTTTGGATCAGCTGGAGGCTTTTCAGAGAATATGAAGGACAGCCCAGTAATAAGGAATTACAGCAGTCCAGTGTTGAAGTAACAAATGCATCAACTAGTTTCTCTGCATCACCCTGAGACAGGATGTTCCTGATTTTAGCAATATTACGAAGGTGAAAGAAGGCAGTCCTAGAAACCAGTTTTATATGTGCATCAAATGATAAATTCTGGTCAAAAATAACTCCAAGGTTCCTCACTGTAGAACTAGAAGCCAAGGAAATACCATCTTGAGCAGTGGTTCCCAACTGGTCTGGCTTCAGGACCCACCATCATTTGTTATAAACCATGCGACCCAGGAAAATTTTTAACATCTCAAATTTCTTCAATGAAAACATGTTGCAGTTTGAACCTGACATAAAATAAAATATCACAGTGTGTCAATACACACAAAGTTAAAGTTTAACGATAAACAAAAGCAAACAAAAGAGTGTGACGGTAGAGAAGAAAAATTCCCTTTAAAACTCAAGTGGCTGCATTTAAATTCAAAATCAAAAAGTGCACTGAGGTCGTTCCCCCCTTTGTCAGAAAATCCATATTTAATGTAGTCAGTGCCGTAACTGCGTTTCGTCATGGTCTCTCTCATATGAAAACAAGTCATAGCTTTTCTTCTATCTGAGAAATGGCGGGAGTCGATTAGCATTACAGGGTATCGTCGCCACCTACTGTTTAGGAGTGTGAATTGCATGCATTCTGAGCCCTTCAAAATTAAAGCATGGTCATTTTTCTTTTTTTTTCCCCAGTCAGAGTCTGGCGGCCCATTGAAAACACCCAAAGTTAAACACCAGTTGGGAACCACTGATGTAAAGTAACTATATAACTAGACAATTTCTCCCTGAAGCGCTCAGGTCCAAAGATAACGATTTCAGTTTTGTCTGAATTTAGAAGCAGAAAGTTCCAAGTCATCCAGGTCTTTATGTCTTTAAGACATGCTTGTAGTCTAACCAACCTATTAGTTTCATTTGCTTTCATAGATAAGTACAGCTGAGTATCATCAGCCATACTGTCTAATAATGTTACCTAATGGAAGCATGTATAAAGTAAAAAGAATCGGTCCAAGCACAGAACCCTGAGGATCTCCATGACTTACTCTGGTGTGTGAGGGAGATTCTTCATTTACAAGAACAAACTGGAATCTATCAGATAAATATGACTTAAACCAGCCTAATGCAGTTCCTTTAATCCCAATAACATGTTCAAGTCTCTGTAACAGAATGCTGTGATCGATCGTATCAAATGCAGCACTGAGATCCAACAGGACAAGCACAGAAACAAGTCCGCTATCAGAGGCTAAGAGGAGATCATTGGTAACTTTTACCAGTGCTGTTTCTGTGCTATGATGCACTCTGAATCCTGACTGAAACTCTTCAAACAGATTATTTCTATGTAAATGATCACAAAGTTGAACTGCAACTATTTTTTCAAGAACTTTAGACAAAAAAGGAAGATTGGATATAGGTCGATAATTAGCCAACACTTCTGAATCAAGAGTAGGTTTTTTAAGTAAAGGAACCTTACAGCAACCTTAAGAGTCTGAGGTACATATTCTATCAACAAAGACCGATTGATCAAATCCAATAAGGAAGTGTTGATCAAGGGGAAAACATCCTTGAACAGTCTGGTTGGGATTGGGTCTAACATACAAGTTGATGGTTCAGAAGAGACTATTGCTGTTGTTAGCTCAGAGAGATCAACTGGGCAGAAGCCGTCTAAATACAAATCAGGTTCTAAAGATACTTCTAAAGCTGCTCTACTTGATGATACATCAGTGATAATAATGGGAAGGATTCCATTAATCTTCTCTCTGATAGAAACAGTTTTATTGATGAAGAATCTCATGAAATCATCACTGCTGAGAGTTAAAGGAATACATGGCTCAACAGAGCTCGGACTCTTTGTCAGCCTGGCAACAGTGCTGAAAAGAAACCTGGGATTATTCTTATTCTCTTCTATCAATAATGAATAATAAGCAGTTCTAGCTTTACGAAGTGCTTTCTTATACGTTATTAAACTATCTTTTCAGACTAATTGAGACTCTTTTAAATTAGAGGAACGCCACTGTCTCTCCAGCTTTCTTGTCGTCTGCTTTAACGCACGCAGCTGTTAATTATACCAAGGAGCCAACCTCTTCTGACTGATTACCTTCCTTTTCAGAGGGGCAACATTGTCCAGTGTTGTACGCATTGAAACTATAGTGCTGTCAACAAGAGAGTCTAGCTCTACTGGAGTAAAGTTTAGGTAGCCGTCCTCTGTCATATCTGCTGTTATGGAAGTTTTCAATCGCTTCCTTCCTAATACCTCTGATGAGCAATGAAATAGAGACACTTACTTTTTCTGCCGGCCGGCTAAGTTTTTATTCTTCGTTGCAAGGAAAAAGATCAGTCCACACCATTCAGCAGCAATGGTATGAAAAGATACAAACAAAAGGAATACAGAGCATTTATACCTTTAGATGTGTAACAACATCTCCAGAGGGGGGCAGGATGCAGTCTTGATGATAATTAAGAAACAGTAGGTTAAAACAATTATCTTGTCTGAGTGTTAATTAAGAGGTAAATAGTTTAAAACAATTAGCGTGTCTGGGTGATACAAATGGTTAATGTGGATTGGAGAGTCTGTCAGTCCTGAGACATAAAATTTACCATCACACTGCACATAGCAGTGAAGAAAAGGATGATCAACTCTTTAAATCTGGTTACAGTATTCTCTGATAGATACCTTCTATATGTAAAATTCTTCTCAGAAGCCGTATAGTCAAGTAATGTAAATTCAAAAGTTGTCAAAAAATGGTCAGACAAGACAGGATTTTGAGGGAACACTGTTAACTGTTCACTCTTAAGATTTGTGCCAAACCTTGTGCTGTTTTTAAATAATACATTTGTGAATGTGATCATTGAACCTGGTCTCCTGCCCTCCCTGAGTGAACAAACCTGAGTGTCCTTTTGTAAGGGTGATAATTGACCTTTAGAACGGGTCCTTGGGCCCTAACCCAAGGTGCCATTGTCGGTAATAAGAAAAAGATCTTCTGACACATAATCTAGTAAATAACCCTCGTGTCGCCACATTATGATTATAAGTAGTAGTATTAATGGTAAAAATGTTGTCATTATTGTTCTACAAACTGTGATGAAGACCATCTTGCAGCATCTTTAAAAAACTTTTAACAATCTCACACGCTAAGCCTGGAACATTGCGTACAATCCTTGAGACATTTAAGAGACACCCTGAGGACAGTGCACATTGGTGAGAAAAGTCTTCTGACAGTTTTGATTGACAGTACATTTCAATGACAGCGAATGCCGCTGTAGTTAGGGGACAGTGGAGAGCTTCGTGTGTAATTAAAGGGAATTTTCAGCATTCTTATGAAGTTTTTCAAAAATGCGCGCTACGCCCAGAGCACTGAGTACATTGTTCAAGACTAAAAATATGAGACACCCTGAAGGTAGTGCAGAGTTCTGAGAAATGTTCTTTTGTTTTCATGTTGACAGGAGTTGAACTGCAGCATTCTGTCTTTACTGAAGACGCCTCATAAACAGCTCACTGGGGACGGCCCTGAACCCGTCATTTGATCTGATATCCTGCAGGAAATATAGGTGCACTCTTAATCTCAGAAACTCATATTGTCTTTGTATAGCAGAAAAAATCCTTCTAGCTTTTTTATTTCTTTGGCTAACTGACCAACTGTTACAGCAGCATCTGTTTCTGTGGACATTTGCTTCAGCTGAGAGATGTTTTGAGGCTTTTCTTACTTGTGCAGCTCTTTTTAAACCCCCTGTACGGCCTTCGATGACGTTAGAATATCGGCTTGGCTCTTCAAAAGCCTCAAATTTCTCCTCACTGAGCAACTTGGCTGATTTTTGAGTATGCTAAATGTTTTTGAATGTATAAAGTTGACTGCTAATTTCCTGTCCTGGCTTCCGTGCTTTAGCTGTGAAACGTTTCATGATTGAGATCAATAAGAAATAGTAAAAAATGTTTTTTCTCCTGTACTTCTTGTAGAGTTACGAGGTTCTTGGGCTGCTTTGATGCATCATTCTAAGTCAGCAGACGCTGGCTGTCATAACACATATGTGAGAAGCTTTCTCCGGGTTTTCATGATGAGATTGACACGTGTATATTATTTGTGTCACAGCTGAAACCAGGTCACCATGTAACACAGGTGCTGCTGAACTGAAGAAGCTAGTCACTGGCTATATTGTTGAGGATATATTGCCCATTTCCACTGTAGAATCATTCCGACACATCGTAGAAAAAATACTGACCAAAAGTGGTGTGAAGCTACCGCAGAGAAAGTAATTTGCAGGATATCTTGAGAGAGAATACGACATAATGGTAATTATGCTTAATATTAATTAATTATGCCAATTCTATACGATGGAATATGTAGAAAGAATAGAATTAGGCTGAAAGGTCAATTGATTTATAGCATACTCAGGTTGTGCATCATGTTTATGTTTATGTATTTATCAGACGCTTTTATCCAAAGCGACTTACAAATGAAGATATGACAAGCTATATAAAAAGCTAACAATAAAGTACATAGAAGGAACCCACTAGTCCGACTTTGTCAGAGGGGACAGAGTAGAGATAGGGTGCAGGCATAGAAGGAAGTGCAGAAAGATAAAGTGCAGAGATAGAGGGGGTAGGGAAGTACAAGGTAAGTGCTGGGATAGGAGATGCTCTCTGAAGAGCTGGGTTTTCAGGAGCTTCTTGAAGATAGACAGGGACGCCCCTGTTCTGGTAGCGCTCGGTAGGTCATTCCACCATCGTGGGACGACACATGAACAGAGTTTGGATTGTCTTAGGCGTGGTGTAGGAGCTGCTAGACGACAATCCTGGGACCAACGGAGGGACCGAGTTGGGACATAAGCCTTTGCAAGAGCATTCAAGTAGATGGAGCCGTTCCATTAAGCTCTTTGTAGCTAACATCAGGGACTTGAATCTGATGCGGGCGGCTAAGGGCAGCCAGAGGAGCTCAATGAACAGAGGGGGGACGTGTTCTTTTAGGCTGATCAAAGACCAGACGCACCGCCGCGTTCTGGACCATCTGCAGAGGTTTCACAGCACAGGCTGGAGACCAGTTAGGAGACCAGTTAGGAGACCAGTTAGGAGACCAGTTAGGAGAGCGTTGCAGTAGTCAAGGCGGGAGATGACCATGGCCTGCACCAGGAGCTGGGGGGCATGTTGGGTTAGGTATGGTCTGATCTTTCTTATGTTTATTAATGCAAAGCGGCATGAATGAGCAACTGAGGTAACGTGATCTTTGAAGGTTGGTCAACAATCATGACACCCAAGTTTCTAGCAACCTTTGATGGAGAGAGATATGGATTCGGATTGGATGCAGATGCTGTGGTGTATGGTTGGTTTGGCTGGAAAGACAAGCTGTTCAGTTTTTGGGAGGTTAAGTTGGAGGTGATCATCCATGTTGATATGTCATAGAGACAGTCTGAGATTCGTGCTGAGACCGTGTGGTCGTCAGGTGGGAATGACAGATAGAGCTGGGTATCATCAGCATAACATTGGTATGAGAAACCATGTGATCGGATGATCTGTCCCAGTGAGTTGGTGTATATGGCAAAGAGAAGAGGTCCCAGTACTGAACCTTGGGGGACACCTGTGGCGAGGTGGTGCGCTGCAGAAGTGTGACCAAGCCAGCATCATGTTTTTGAAAAGTAACTAAGTAAAGTAATTATTAAAGTAACTAATTACTTTTGAAAATAAGTAATCAGTAAAGTAACTGGATTACTTGCATGGATAAGTAATCAGTAACTAATTACTATTTCCAAGTAACTTGACCAACACTGATCCTAACATACTGTGGGCTGGCCGTCAGATAGTCCACGATGTCAGGGAGGGGGCCACACCCATACCATGAGGCTTGTCTCTCAGTATGGGAGGCCATATAGTGTTGAAGGCACTGGAGAAGTCAAAGAACATGATTCTCACATATGAACCAGGCACATCTAAATAAGCCCGGTGCAGCATATACAGAATCGAGTCTTCCACTCCTATGTGTTGCTCGTAGGCAAACTGGAGGGGTCGAGATCCTCAGCAACCTGCAGCCTCATGCGGCGGACAAGGAGCTGCTCAAAGGTCTTCACTATGTGAGATGTTCAAGCCACCAGTCTGTAGGCATTCAGTTCCACCAGTTGCCCTAATTTGGGCAATTTGGGCGATATGGTATTTTAGAAGGAGCAGTTGCAGAGGTCATGGTGCAGCTGGACAGAGGAGGCCTGACGGTGAGGGCTACTGCAGAGGTGTAGATGCAGCTGGACAGAGGAGGCCTGACGGTGAGGGCTACTGCAGAGGTGGAGATGCAGCTGGACAGAGGAGGCCTGACGGTGAGGGCTACTGCAGAGGTGGAGATGCAGCTGGACAGAGGAGGCCTGACGGTGAGGGCTACTGCAGAGGTGTAGATGCAGCTGGACAGAGGAGGCCTGACGGTGAGGGCTACTGCAGAGGTGGAGATGCAGCTGGACAGAGGAGGCCTGACGGTGAGGGCTACTGCAGAGGTGGAGATGCAGCTGGACAGAGGAGGCCTGACGGTGAGGGCTACTGCAGAGGTGGAGATGCAGCTGGACAGAGGAGGCCTGACGGTGGGGGCTACTGCAGAGGTGGAGATGCAGCTGGACAGAGGAGGCCTGACGGTGAGGGCTACTGCAGAGGTGTAGATGCAGCTGGACAGAGGAGGCTTGACGGTGAGGGCTACTGCAGTGGTGTAGATGCAGCTGGACAGAGGAGGCCTGACGGTGAGGGCTACTGCAGAGGTGTAGATGCAGCTGGACAGAGGAGGCCTGACGGTGGGGGCTACTGCAGAGGTGGAGATGCAGCTGGACAGAGGAGGCCTGACGGTGAGGGCTACTGCAGAGGTGGAGATGCAGCTGGACAGAGGAGGCCTGACGGTGGAAGCTGCTATTGAGGTGGAGGTACAGCTGGACAGAGGAGGCCTGACGGTGAGGGCTTCTGCAGAGGTGGAGATGCAGCTGGACAGAGGAGGCCTGACGGTGAGGGCTACTGCAGAGGTGGAGATGCAGCTGGACAGAGGAGGCCTGACGGTGAGGGCTACTGCAGAGGTGGAGATGCAGCTGGACAGAGGAGGCCTGACGGTGAGGGCTACTGCAGAGGTGGAGATGCAGCTGGACAGAGGAGGCCTGACGGTGAGGGCTACTGCAGAGGTGGAGATGCAGCTGGACAGAGGAGGCCTGACGGTGGAAGCTGCTATTGAGGTGGAGATGCAGCTGGACAGAGGAGGCCTGACGGTGAGGGCTACTGCAGAGGTGAAGATGCAGCTGGACAGAGGAGGCCTGACGGTGAGGGCTACTGCAGAGGTGGAGATGCAGCTGGACAGAGGAGGCCTGACGGTGGGGGCTACTGCAGAGGTGGAGATGCAGCTGGACAGAGGAGGCCTGACGGTGGAAGCTGCTATTGAGGTGGAGGTACAGCTGGACAGAGGAGGCCTGACGGTGAGGGCTACTGCAGAGGTGGAGATGCAGCTGGACAGAGGAGGCCTGACGGTGAGGGCTACTGCAGAGGTGGAGATGCAGCTGGACAGAGGAGGCCTGACGGTGGAAGCTGCTATTGAGGTGGAGGTACAGCTGGACAGAGGAGGCCTGACGGTGAGGGCTTCTGCAGAGGTGGAGATGCAGCTGGACAGAGGAGGCCTGACGGTGAGGGCTACTGCAGAGGTGGAGATGCAGCTGGACAGAGGAGGCCTGACGGTGAGGGCTACTGCAGAGGTGGAGATGCAGCTGGACAGAGGAGGCCTGACGGTGAGGGCTACTGCAGAGGTGAAGATGCAGCTGGACAGAGGAGGCCTGACGGTGAGGGCTACTGCAGAGGTGGAGATGCAGCTGGACAGAGGAGGCCTGACGGTGGGGGCTACTGCAGAGGTGGAGATGCAGCTGGACAGAGGAGGCCTGACGGTGGAAGCTGCTATTGAGGTGGAGGTACAGCTGGACAGAGGAGGCCTGACGGTGAGGGCTACTGCAGAGGTGGAGATGCAGCTGGACAGAGGAGGCCTGACGGTGAGGGCTACTGCAGAGGTGGAGATGCAGCTGGACAGAGGAGGCCTGACGGTGGAAGCTGCTATTGAGGTGGAGGTACAGCTGGACAGAGGAGGCCTGACGGTGAGGGCTTCTGCAGAGGTGGAGATGCAGCTGGACAGAGGAGGCCTGACGGTGAGGGCTACTGCAGAGGTGGAGATGCAGCTGGACAGAGGAGGCCTGACGGTGAGGGCTACTGCAGAGGTGGAGATGCAGCTGGACAGAGGAGGCCTGACGGTGAGGGCTACTGCAGAGGTGGAGATGCAGCTGGACAGAGGAGGCCTGACGGTGAGGGCTACTGCAGAGGTGGAGATGCAGCTGGACAGAGGAGGCCTGACGGTGAGGGCTACTGCAGAGGTGGAGATGCAGCTGGACAGAGGAGGCCTGACGGTGAGGGCTACTGCAGAGGTGGAGATGCAGCTGGACAGAGGAGGCCTGACGGTGAGGGCTACTGCAGAGGTGGAGATGCAGCTGGACAGAGGAGGCCTGACGGTGAGGGCTACTGCAGAGGTGGAGATGCAGCTGGACAGAGGAGGCCTGACGGTGAGGGCTACTGCAGAGGTGGAGATGCAGCTGGACAGAGGAGGCCTGACGGTGAGGGCTACTGCAGAGGTGGAGATGCAGCTGGACAGAGGAGGCCTGACGGTGGAAGCTGCTATTGAGGTGGAGGTACAGCTGGACAGAGGAGGCCTGACGGTGAGGGCTTCTGCAGAGGTGGAGATGCAGCTGGACAGAGGAGGCCTGACGGTGAGGGCTACTGCAGAGGTGGAGATGCAGCTGGACAGAGGAGGCCTGACGGTGGGGGCTACTGCAGAGGTGGAGATGCAGCTGGACAGAGGAGGCCTGACGGTGAGGGCTACTGCAGAGGTGGAGATGCAGCTGGACAGAGGAGGCCTGACGGTGGAAGCTGCTATTGAGGTGGAGGTACAGCTGGACAGAGGAGGCCTGACGGTGAGGGCTACTGCAGAGGTGGAGATGCAGCTGGACAGAGGAGGCCTGACGGTGAGGGCTACTGCAGAGGTGGAGATGCAGCTGGACAGAGGAGGCCTGACGGTGAGGGCTACTGCAGAGGTGGAGATGCAGCTGGACAGAGGAGGCCTGACGGTGAGGGCTACTGCAGAGGTGGAGATGCAGCTGGACAGAGGAGGCCTGACGGTGAGGGCTACTGCAGAGGTGGAGATGCAGCTGGACAGAGGAGGCCTGACGGTGGATGCTGCTATTGAGGTGGAGGTACAGCTGGACAGAGGAGGCCTGACGGTGAGGGCTTCTGCAGAGGTGGAGATGCAGCTGGACAGAGGAGGCCTGACGGTGAGGGCTACTGCAGAGGTGGAGATGCAGCTGGACAGAGGAGGCCTGACGGTGAGGGCTACTGCAGAGGTGGAGATGCAGCTGGACAGAGGAGGCCTGACGGTGAGGGCTACTGCAGAGGTGGAGATGCAGCTGGACAGAGGAGGCCTGACGGTGAGGGCTACTGCAGAGGTGGAGATGCAGCTGGACAGAGGAGGCCTGACGGTGAGGGCTACTGCAGAGGTGGAGATGCAGCTGGACAGAGGAGGCCTGACGGTGAGGGCTACTGCAGAGGTGGAGATGCAGCTGGACAGAGGAGGCCTGACGGTGAGGGCTACTGCAGAGGTGGAGATGCAGCTGGACAGAGGAGGCCTGATGGTGAGGGCTACTGCAGAGGTGGAAATGCATATTGTACAAAGCCAGTCAAGCACAAGGACAGAGAGACGTGATTGAATTCCCCTGTACTTACAATTAAAGCTTTAGAGTGTCTGTATCTTAACAACAGCGCCATGGATGACATCACACGCTGCTGAACCCATCTCTGATAAAAAAAAATAGGATAATGCCCTTACCCTAACCCATTTAAGGCATTATCGCTTTTTCAATTAAATATTTTTGAAAATGAAAATAACAAAATGGAGAGTTAACAGTAGAACAACAGTTTCAGGTGACTTTATTTTACCAGTAGGTTCATTTGTTTTACAGCCACATAGATAATAGCACCATTATGACACACATCATACAATGTGGATAAACCATGAAACATGTTAAACTTCCCATAGAACTACGGTCAAATGATTCCCAAATCAGCACATAAGAGAGGATAAGATCATTTTGGGCACTAAATTCCTCAAAAGACCTAATTTGAAAGGAAATAACTTTTTTTTCTATTTACGTTAACAACTAAGATGGTTTTCCTCTCTTGTTTTGGGGCTTTTCAGATATTCTTCCTGTACTTCTTCTAGAGTTATGAGGTTCTTGGGCTGCTTTTATGCATCATTCTAAGTCAGCAGACGCTGGCTGATGTTTACTTTTTACTTGTAAACCACGATGGTCAAGGCAAAACTTTCAGTGCAAGTGGTCGTCTTCCATTTGGAAGATTTTCAGATTAATGAGTTTGTTGATGCTTTTAAAGAATGGTGCTTTTCTCTCATCAATCACCTCAGCGATAAAGAGAAAAATTCATCTAGTTTAGTTACATTCCACCACTGATTGATGTGCAGGTCCCTCAGTTCAACTTTTTTTCCCCACACACGAGCATTGAGTTCATTGGTCATACAGGTTTTACTGGGTAATGGCTGGAGCTGCTTTGCGTATTGGCTCAATTTGACTCACATGTAGTTTGTTGTGCAGCCCCCTCAGGCAGCTGCTGTGTGGTGTCATAAAGCATCCGTGAGAAGCTTTCTCAAGGTTTTCTTAATAAGACTGATATATTTTCTAAGTTATTTGTGCCACACCTTAAGCCAGGTCATCATGTAACACAGTCACAAACGCCGAGATTCAAATAGCAAAGAATCACATAGAAATATCAACATAATAATATTGGTGGAGCTAAAACTAATCTGCTGCAAAGCACACGTGTGAGTGGTTAAAAAATGTCTGAGGCATCTGCACTGCTAACATGAAAACTAAACAAATAAAATGAAGTGAAATGACACAGCAATTTCCTGACATGAAAATTATCCTGGCATTCTTGTGTGACAGCGATGCCTCGTTCCAAATGGATACTTCAAGTGCAGCAGCAGCAGCAGCTATCAGTCAGCCCCCAACTCCACCTGCCCCTGAAACAGCCCCAGTGCCCCCACATGAGGAAGGAGGTGAGCAGCCGTGTGTAGAATTAATAATGATAAACTTTATTACAGTCTCAAATGTCAGATAAGAACAAAAATCAATACACAAAGATAAAAGATCAATCAAAATAAAAATGTTTCTGAACAATTTCAATGCTTTAAAAGCCATATTTATTTTGTTAAAATTCAGCTATCACTGAAATAGAAGAAGTGCAGTAGGAACAGAGGAGAAAATCTGTGGTGTGTTCAGCAGATTGCGTAACGGCTCTTAATCCCAATCAGAGACGTTTACATGTTCTAGAAATCAGAAGATATGTATACGACCATATGGCCTCAGATGTGTATTTTTTCACATCCAATGCCACCGCTTTTACTCATGTTTATTTTATATTTAAGTTTTGTATTTTTCAGGTAGCCTAATTTAGAGTTTAGAATTAGAGTGTCAGTGCCGCAGCAAATAAATTAATCTAAATTAATTCCATAGTATTCGGAGTGCTCAATGCTTACTGTTATGTTTTTCTTTTTTTCACAAATATGATAGTCAAAAATACCATCAAAATGCATAGTTTTCTGTAAAATAACATGACAAATTTTCTGTTTTGTGAGGCAAAGCAAGGCAAGTTTATTTGTGTTGCACAAGTCAACAACAAGGTGAGTCAAAGTGCTTTACAGAGACATTAAAACAATAGAAATAAAAAGCATGATTTAAAATCTAAACAAAAAAGAAATAAGAACAATTGATAAAATCAGAGCAATAAATATAAGATTGAATTATTATTATTTTTATTATATGAAAGATAAGATAAAATAAACTAATAAAAAGGATAAAAATGTAAATGATGATCAAATCAGTAGTTAAAATGATTATGTTTTGAAACTCAAGCTTATTTGGAGCTTTATTCAAATGCATCTGAAAATAGATGTTTTCAACCTGGACTTAAAGGTGTTTCAGCTGATCTGAGGCTTTCTGGGAGTTTGTTCCAGACATGTGGAGCATAGAAGCTGAATGAAGCTTCTCCAGGTCTGGTTCTGACTCTGGGAACTGATTAAAAAAACTGATCCAGATGACCTGAGGGCTCTGGAACGTCAGGAGTCAGGAGGTCACTGATGTATTTGGGTCCTACACCATTCAGAGCTTTATAGGCCAGCAGAACTGGCCCATGGGGCAGCGCCCCTGATTGCACACTAAAGCAATGAATCCTAAACAGTATCTACAAAATCTCCCAACTCAGCAATTATTGCTATCAATGAGTTTGTTGAAAGATTGATTCAAGTTTGATTGAAATGCATGCTTTTGACATTTTAGTCGTAGGATATTGTCATTTATTTGGTAAAAACACAAGTGCTTAAAAGAAGAAAAAAAATAGTGTTTAAACGTTTTAAGTGCTAAAATACAAATAATAGGCAGTCAGCATTTTCTTTTTCCAAATATTCTCAGACATATATGAGGGCCGAAATGCTTTTTAAAGCATGGGGCATAAACTGATACCCTCCAATTTACAATTAAGCAAGACACTAAAATAATATGCAGCCAAGGAGTTCAGGACTGGACATAAAGCCAACAAATGCAGTATGTAGTTAACATATTATACATTAAATCATTTAAATGGGACACATGGATCAGTTTCTAATGGATCTAGATTCAGATATGCAGAGAGCGAAATTAAACTAAATTGATGCTGCAGGTTAAACACTCACATCATGTACGATTTAATACAAGTCAGTCTTTGTCAGAAAGGCATGAAATCATAATGTCCAACATCACAACAGCCAGTGTTACTGTTGTGAAAAAGTCTGCTCAAACTTTGATGCTTCTGCATTTCACTGAAGCAATGAACAGCTGTGATGAATGTCCTTTTATCCGGTGTGTTACTAATCCCATTCTCCTATTTGCACATCTTCAAATGCTATCCTAAACTCAAGCTATCCTTGGATCTTTGATTCCTCACCATGTGGAGGAGGCAAAGAGATAAAAGGGTTTTCATAAAATGAGAAATCCTTTTATCCCCTCACAGGTCCTCCTTTAAACACAAGGAGTGGCAAAACTGTCCATTCTTCTATTTCCGCTTTATAGTATAATTTCTCACAATTTAAATTCAAAATTAAATGAATTCCTCATTATGTATTCCGTCCCTTTAATCTTATCTTTGCTCATCCAGGTGCATTTTAGGATTTTTTTCCTGTGCTGAGATCTGGGCCAGAGACAGGAGGACGGAGAAGCCGGAAGACAAAGAGGTACAAATTACAGAATTGAGAATGGCTCCTTGTGCGTATATACAGACAAAACTGCAGTATTTGACTGCATGAGCTGTTAAGACACTCTTTGTGAATACTCTTTGCTTAAATCAGAATTACATAACCTGTGCAAATGTTATAAATTCAGGTTAAAATGTGTTTTGTGGCCCTTAAAACACAACCACATAATGCTGAGTAATTGTGCTAGAACCGCAAAAATAAATATACTATCACCAAGAACCTTACCAATGCTCCACATGATAACAGGATGGTTCCAACAAATGGCACTCTGACACAGAAAGATAACACGAGTAAGAAAAAGAAAACAACCACCAGCAGAATTACTTTAAAATTCGCTTTCAGGACTTCATTTGCCCCATTCTCGTCTCCTTTAGCTGTCTTCTCTTCTCCTTCTTGTACTGCTTTCTCTCCTTCATTAGCTTCATTCTCTTCTCCATCCTTTGCTGCCTTCTCTTCTCCCTCTTTTACTGCTTTCTCTCCTTTGTTAGCTCCATTTTCTTCTCCTTCTTTTACTACTTTCTCTCCATTCTTTGCTGCCTTCTCTCTTTCTTCTTCCTTTTCTTCCCCAGTATCTTTTCCATTTGCTCCAGCAGCTGCCCCAAAGAAAGCCTCTGCCACTGTGTCTCCTGCAGGGCCTGATAATTTGATCCACACACTCTTACAGACACTGTTGTTAGCTTTATCGTCATTTTCTCCTTGCAGCAGGTGTCTCACCGATCTTTTGTTTCCTTTTTCTCTCTTCTCTGCTTGCAGCATCTTGATTGTGTAGCAACCCCCTTTGTTTTCCATCACTATCTTGTCTAATATGCCAAGCAGCTGTGCCATCTGCAACTTGTTGCTGTCATCCTTTTGGTTACATCTATTATCAATAAAGTGGTATCGACCACTGCACTTCTTCACCAAATCACAGACACATTTATGTTGTTGCACAAACTCTTCAGTTTTCATTCCCTCAGGGAGCTGGTCACCATGAGTGAAGACAACTGCAGCATATTTGAAAGCTTCCTCTGGGAAAAAATCATAAATGTTATCAACAGCAATCTGCTGCAGTTCAGGGGATTTCTCCACTTTGAGCACAATCAGAAAAGCATGAGGCCCAGGAGCGCACTCTGCGATACCCCTCACTTCTTGCTCTGCTCGCTGTGTGTCAGAGAAGCCAGGAGTGTCCACCAGAGTAATTCTTCTCCAGTGAATGGATTTGGACTCGACTTGACACTCACTTGCCCCGGAGAGTGTGGAAGCTTGACTCATTTTGAACACATTCTCCCCAAATATACTGTTTCCCAGGCTGCTTTTGCCGGCCCCCTTTGCTCCCAGAATGACAATCCTGTACGCTTTCAGCACTAGAAAACAATGACAGATAAAAATGTAATGACACATTCCATTTTATTGGTGAATGTGAAATTAAACAGATCAATTCTTTCTCAAAAGAAAAGGAGTACATATGATTAGCTTCCACAGTAAATCTTTTGGTACCTTTGATGCACTTTTGAGTTCCGGGTGTACCTGGAAGAATAATCCTTGATGGTGCTAGAGAAGTAAAAACAACAAATAGAAATGAAATCAGTATATGCTGAAGACTTGTTTTATCTGAGTATTTTTGCAGTGTGTTGTCATTATCACAGCAGCTACCAGATGTAAGCAGAGAACTATTTACCTCTCTGTGCTACGACTTTTGATGCGATTCCCTTTTCAGTTAATTGTGGTTCTCCTACTTCAGCTACTTGTCCTGGCATGAGTCCATCGTAAACACCTACTTTTATAGAGTACTCCTCTCCTACCTGTGCAACTGCTATTGCTCCTCCTCCTGCTCCTGTGATTCCCTGCAAAATCACAACATTTGACCCCAAGAAAACCTCCCCCAGGGCTCCTGCGGCAGTGCCTGTTAACTTCATCCATTTGGTCCTGTTGTTGGCCTTATTGTTGGTATTGTTCATTGATTTGTTATGAGCAGACTGACTTCTGTGGTCATGCATTTGTTTTTCTGCTGCTTGAAGCACCTCGTTGGTGTTTTCCATCAGCATCTTGTCTCATGTGTTGAGCAGCTGGTCTAAAGAACAAGAGGAGATACAGGGAAATGAGACACTGTATACTGCACTGTAATGTGCACTTTACTCTTTTTAGGAAGACAAATTCTGATCAATGGTGGCCTAAACGTTGTTTTTTATCTATTTTCTGGAGATTAATTCTCAACTTTTCTGACACTCAGCATCTATTGATTTCGAATAACGTGAAAACTCTCAACCCCAACTTGTCATATACTGGTGCTTCATCAGGGGCCCGGTGGTTTTGAATACAGAGTGTAACTCCAAAGCATCCCTTTTGGACAAACATAACAGTTGCTGGAGACACAGGTGATGTGGGTGAAGTTCCCTATGATAAAAATGTACTTAATGGTGTATTTTCTTGCATAACCTTAATAAAGTACTTTTAACGATGTAATGTAAATAATAACAGAGAAGAAAATGGAAAAAAGTCATCTCAAAGTTAGCCAGTAAAACACAAGTATACCACTTTTTTCATCTTTGGCTGACACTGATTATACAGCACCAGTGCTGATAAGCCACAAAATATGAGGTTAAAACCATGTTGGTGCTGATGACAAACAGTGTGCTTAATTAGATTAGCACGTTTGTATAGTTCTGACTTGACATAGCTGCTAACGTGGCTATATACCTTATAGTATTGTTTTAATGCAAAATAGACTTTATCCGTTTCAGTTTTATTCCTGCTCTTTTATTTGATTTCTGTCGACACAAATCAGATCCAACAAAACAGTAGATGCATGCCTATATGTGTTCACACTCGCTGTCATTTAAAAGCTATTGTAATAAGGAATTTAATATTCAATACAGATAAATGTTTCAGGCAGTCTGTTCAGCACAACAATTACTGGTGTCATTAACATATATGCAGGGAGACTGACATTACACTCGCTAGTCTGAGTGAAATCTTTACATGGCAGTTCCGATCTTTTGTAGCATTATGTCGAATAAAAAGTGGTGGAGGAGAGAACCAAAAACAAAGCAAAAATTCCCCCTCTGCTTTTTACTGCTCTGTGTTTCCACCTAGTGGTTGTTAAGGTGTAATGCAAAGGCAATCTGAGTGTTCTTGTACCCTTGCACCTGATGTGACTGTTATCAGTCTCTTAGCGTCCATTGAATAGACTGATAATAGTCAAATCGGGTGACCCTTGATCTCTTCACTGTTGCTGCGGCCTAACTTTTTTCTCATCTTGACAATATTAATCCGGATGCAGTTGTTTTTTCAAAACCAAACACTTCAAACCTGTCACGTTTTAAGTTTTCTTTTGTCATGTTTCCAGGTTAACTTCTTGTCATGTTTTTTTCCCCTGTCACTTAGTTTCACTCAAGTCACCTGTTTCTGTTCCACAGCTGCACCTCATCACCTTCCCCAGTATTTAGTTTCCAGATTCACTAATGTCCATTGCGAAATCCTCACCTTACCATTCATGCCACGTTTTTCACAGTCTTGTCAGGTCAGGTTTTTGTGTCTTTGCCTCACGTTATTTATTCATAGCCATCGTCAAGTTTTGTTTCATAGTTCATGTCAGGTCTTGTTGTTCAGTTTAGTATTTTGATATCCGGCTCATATTCTTGCCTTGTGCTTTTTGTTTGTAAATAAATCTCAAATAAATCTTTTATTTCGCATTTGGGTCCTCCCTTCTCGCACCACGGACCGTGACAAAACCAGTAATGAGAAATTTAGTTCATTATTTTCTTCACAGCACATATTTCTCAGTGTAGGGACAGTCTAGTGGTATTAATAGTGTCCAAATGTAACTTTAGGACGGCTTACCTCGACTTAAAATGTCTCTTTTGAAAACTTTTGTTTTTCAGCTTTGCCCGTGAGTCTGACACAGCTAAAGAAGAGAAAACAGAAAGTTAAATGTTAGAGTTCTTAGTTGTTATCTCATGATATCTCAGATATGAGTGTTCCAGAGTTCAACAGTTAAACTGCATTGCACAATGCCCCTGCAAAAGTGATTCAACCCAATTTGAACATTCAACACGCTCTGAATTCACGCACCTTTCATTATCTTACATTCGACAAGGTCACGCGCTCAGAACTTTCTATGCAATCTTTTATTCAAACCTGTCACGTTTTAAGTTTTCTTTTTAGCGGTTTTAGTAAACCGCTTGCCCTTTTCTTATCTCTGAATAAAACCAGGCTGCTGCAGGGAAAGAGTCGGAGTAGCTTGAAATCATTACTGTTTTATACAGCGGTGACGGCTCTCCCCTTTTGCAAAAGCTAAAACGAATATTGATCTCTTGTGTGGTTAATTTCTGTTTAAGGTAGGACTTCGTTAATAAGGATAAAACCCTATCATTAAACGTTTAATACAAGAAGCATTTACGGATTTAAAAGGACAATTAAATCTAAAAGGAAATTAGCCTTCCTGGACACGTATGTCACAAACAAGTCATTTTAAACCGACTAATGTAGATGAATCACACACATCGAACATGATTGATCCGTTCATACAGATGGCTGCAGCTGAGGATTATTCTTGCCAAAACATAAGCTTTGAAAGTGACCGCCTGCTCTGCTCAGCACCGGTGACAGTAAATGCAAAATATCATAGAGAAGTCATCTTTACTCACCAGCCTCTGTGTCAAAAGCGAAAGTGCTAACTAAAATCAGCCCGATGTGTGTTTGCCTTTTATCCTCTGCACTGGCGCTTTCACTTTCTGTATGACTTCCAGGATTCCCGATCAGGAGTGATATTTCACACCATTAATTCTCATTCAATCCAATACCAAGTTTTCAGACACCAAATCTCAGATTATCCTGCTTATTCTTTATTTGTTACAGAGTATTTTCAGTTGAACTGAGAGTCCGTGTCTCTGAAGAAGGGACGCAATGATACAGCCGCAGCTCCCCTCTCTGGCAGAAGGAGATGTTAGGTAGTCCCTGCCAACAGGCGGGGAATAGGTCCTGTAAATGGAAATAACCATGAACTGTGTTGGAAAAAGTACCTGTTAACACGAAATTAGTGCAGATTTATAAAAGTACCGATAGTTTTAATAAAGTATTGATCCTAAAACGGACATGTTTTAAATGCGGGCAGTAAAAAAAAAAAGCGCGCGCCTGAAAAGCCTGGTGAAGGTGGACTAAACCATTTAGTGAGTGTGCCTGTACTCAGGCACTATATTTTAAGATTTAAGAGATCAGCTTTACTATCATGCATACACAAGAAATTTGTCCTCCGCTTTTAACCCATCCAGGTTGGCACATGGTCACACACATAGAGACAGATGCCATGCACTGTAGCGATGGGCACTGGGCAGCCATTCAGCGCGAGAGTGAGAATCGAACCGCCAACCTTGCGGTTATTGGACTCTGACCACTTATCCACGGCCGCACCCGTTTATTTATTTATTTATGTAGGCTAGGACACAAAATTCAATCCATTAATTAGCTGATTTATTTATCCAAATATTACATTTACATTAGATAGCAATATTTACTGTAATATTTAAATCATAATAATATTGAAAGGGAATAAAATTCCAGACTCCTCAGGGGGCCAGATGATGGTGGCCGTCAAATACATGATGACCGCCAACAGGCCGTATGCTGACAGGAACTTGGAGAATGGGATGGGGAGACAGCCGGTGCACTCTCCCACACACAGCACCACCACAGCCATGGAGAGGATGAAGCAGATGCAGTACACAGCCATGCACCACTTCAGCGCAGCGTACTGGTTGTATGACAGATAAGACAGGTGAAGATAAGACAGGCCACAAAGGTCTGGCACACTTTCATTAAGCCTGGAGCTGTAGCCATGTAAGCTGCTTCGTCTGGCAGGAGAAGACTGTGGAGGCGATGCGATGGTCGCGAACGTCACCGTGGCGCGAAGAGTCCTTGAGGAAGAACACTGGGAAAATGCTAGATTTCTAACTTAAAGTTGCAGTACATAACTTCTGTCGCCCCCTAGAGGATCTCTGCGTTATTACAACAATGCGGCCGGGACCTCAATATGACTTAAGGGCCGGTGTAACCTTCCTTCTCGTTGACAGGTAAACCCGAGAAGAATGCTCCATTTCCTGTGCGCCAGCACGGGAATGTCGCCCCATGACACCATGTATCATCTCCTCTTTTAGTGGCTTGGGTGCATATGAAAAGATGGCACCTGAAAATTTCTCCACTCCAAGCACAATGAAACGTTTGAGGCATTCTTTATCATCCAGACTTCATCAGTAATTAATTGCACTGTAATTATGACAGGCAGCAGTCTACTACAGTAGGAAAAAAACTGGTTCTTGCCAAATTTTAGAATAAAGTAAATATAGTTTTCTATAAGCTGGACTTGTTACACCTTAGTTTATACATTTTTAAAAAATTAAGCCAAAATGCGAAGCCACAACTAAAATGGTTCCCGTTGCACTCTGCTGTAACAGAAACACCAATAGTTCAGTGCTACAGTTACACATGAGGGCAGCACTCGCTAATCAGCTGTAACTGCTGCAGTGACATCTTGTAATTTCAGAAACAAAACCCAGCTCCCTTATTAACAGCTACCAGTTAAAGGGGGCTTTTTCAGGATGATTTATGCAGGAATGTTTAGCCAATAAATGTATTTATTAGTTAAGCTTTACATGAAAATTCTTTTTCGTTTGTTTGACTTAAGAATCAAAACTGTCGAAAATCTGCATCAACAGAGCACTTTTAACAGGATTAATGGTAACTTTAGCTCACAGTCAGTGGGGTATGAGTTTCAGACTTCCTTTGTATTTCCTGTTGTAGCCTATTTGCATCTTATCTCCATTTTTATGCCCTTTCCTTTTCTTACTGACTACAAGGTGATCAAAAACATCAATAAAAGTCACAGATTCCATCACATATATTTTTAAGTAAAACATTTATTGATTTCATTTTACATTTTACTTTTTTTTTTTACTCTATCTTTTTGTTATAAAAGTAATAAAGAACACAAAATAAATCTTTCATGTTGAGCTGTGATCAAATTTAAAAGTTATTCCCTTGTGATCCAGTGTGTTCACTATTATATCCTAAAACTGTCATGCAAAATCCCACATTTAGACGTTTTCCATTCATGTTACACTTCTGTTGCACATTTAACACACATCACTTCACATTCAAAGTTAAACACTGTACTGCAGCCATCTGTTCATACACCAACATGCACAGACGCACTTTTGACTTTTGGTATGTCTTACGTCTAATTTAAGCATTGAAAAATATGCACAAAAAAAAAGGATGCAATGTGTCTTTTTTGACAAGATTATTTTGTTCAGCAAAACACACCCAAGCTCTTAGCTGCTGTGTTTGTGTTCTTCGTCTCCTCACACACTCACAAATACTAATCTGGCGGTGTAGGCGAGGTCAGCGAGGTAAAGCAGGAAGTTGAGGGCAGTGAGCACAGACACAGCAATCAGGTTAGTGGAATTTCTGTATCCACTCTGGTACTGCTTGTCAAACTGAAACACTGGCCAGATGATGGTGGCCGTCAAATACATGATGACCGCCAACAGGCCGTATGCTGACAGGAACTTGGAGAATGGGATGGGGAGACAGCCGGTGCACTCTCCCACACACAGCACCACCACAGCCATGGAGAGGATGAAGCAGATGCAGTACACAGCCATGCACCACTTCAGCGCAGCGTGCTGGTTGTATGACACAGGGTCACTAACCAGGATGAAGATAAGACAGGCCACAAAGGTCTGGCACACTTTCATTAAGCCTGGAGCTGTAGCCATGTAACCTGCAACTTCTCCTGGCCTGGCTTTGGACAGGCTCACCTCCCACAAGTAGGCCACCGTCGCCAGGCAGGAGAAGACTGTGGAGGCGATGCGATGGTCGCGAACGTCACCGTGGCGCGAAGAATCCTTGAGGAAGAACACTGGGAAAATGATAGATGCAGAGAGGCAGAGGAGGGCACCATAGCAGGCGACAGTGATGGGGAAGTTGGACCAGGACACGGGAATTCGGGCCTGGAGGCCGAATTGCTCCACCAGCAGAATCAGCAGGGTGCAGGCGAAGCTGAACGCCCAGCAGAAGATGCACCAGTCAGCCATGCCTCCGTGGGACAAAGCGGCTCCATGAGCTGCAACGCTGAACGCAACACAGGTGAACAAAAGGGCAGCTACTCGCACCCAAAGCACCTGGGAGGTGGGGAACACAATCAAAGGCATGATGGGATGTCACAGTCTGTTAGGTGAAAGGAACTTTTTGTAGTCCAGAAAAGGTGAAGATGAGTCTTAATCCGCGTACGAGATCCTAGCTTGTCACAAACTCTGCCGACATGTGTCACATATTCTGCAGAAAATGAATAAAAATAGTTAGAAAAGTTGGTAGAAATATGACAGTATGTACAGTGTAAGTTAAGTTAAGCAATAGTTATTCACTTCAAACTGATGAGGAATTGTCTTGTCAGTCTTTGTCATAAAAAACCTTGGACAACAACGGTGTAAATTTAGTGTTTAATACATTGTTCATTCTTGACTAACATGTCTTGACTCAAAGTTAAGTTGTGTAGAGACAAAGGAATGTGTGAGGTTTCCTGTTCCCAACGTGACCTGAAGTCAGAAGAAGCTGGAAAGTCCCAAAAAGTAAGAGAAGTAATGCGAGTTTGACACTGTTGCCCTCTTGTGTCCAAAGCGTGTCAATTTAGAGTTGAGATCAGATCAGTGTTATACACACTTACTTTACTTTTATTTCAGACACAAAGACCCTCGTCAACAAGTAAAAACAACAAGGTAAACAAGTAAAAACAATCAAATGTACATCAAATGATTCATAAGACAACCCCTCATCACACATCTAGAATTATTTTAGTTTCTTTGAAAGGTGACAAACTTTTAGCTTGACATACCCAATTAGTAACCAAAAAGGCTCTTACCCCATTTGGATATAAATAGTACAAAATTCATGTCATATATAGAGGGACTCTGGCCCTTTGTTTTGCAAGAGTAAGGTGCCCCTTTTCTTGTGAGGATCAAGTTGAAGTGGTCATCAACCTTCAATACTTGGACAACTGAACGACCGTAGCAACTTGACCCTTTGTGTCACAATAAAAAACGGCAAAACACAATGCTGTACTGAGCAGTGGTTTCCACTTTAAGAATTAAGTTTAAAGGTAAAAGCCAACATAGCTGTCAGCTGGGAATGCAAAGCACAATAATGAAGGGTTTTCGTTGAGGATTGGTCTCAACCTCCACATGGAAGCACATGCAGATCATATTCCTGACCTCACGGTGGAAACTTACTGATGTTTAACAGCAAGAAAGAAATATCCATGTTCAAGTTTAATGCACACTATGTCCGGAGGATGTGGTTTAACTGAAGGGAGAAAATGTACCTTTTGTCACAGGGTTACAAAGGCTTTGTGATTACTTTAGAGCAATGGATAAAATAGCATTTGCGTTTGAGTGCTTTCATTAACTTAATAGATTATGGACAGTTATGGACAATGCATTGTTGAGAGTGAACATGCTTTCAGCCAATGCTTGAACTTATTTAGCCAATAAATCTTGTACCACACTTCCTGTTCTGTGTAATGAGGCTCACACACAGGAAATAGCATGTCTCCAGGAACCCCTTCACATAAAACAAACCAAATGAGCACGTAATCGTCTTTTTTTCTCCCCAACACGATGAGAACTGAGCCCAGAATTACAGTTAGAGCTTAACACGGCTGCAATTAGTTGATAACACTGAGCAGCAAAACTCTTATTTTTGGATACAAATTTGATTAATTACATGTATACATTTTTTAAACTTTGTTTGCAGGCTGTATCATACTTACCATGATTGGTCGCCCAGTTTTATTATTGAGAGAGGTTCTAGTTAGCTCAGCAGCTGCCGCACACAGAGGAAACTGTGGCTGTGTGGTGACTGTGGCGTCTTTGCTGAAGGTTTTGGTTTGCTGCGTTGGTTTGATACTACAGGCCCACATGCACACCGGTTTATAGAACCATGACAAAATCAGGCCGCAACTACTCGTAAACAGCTTTATTCTTATAGTTAATTAGTTGTTTTGGCGTTAAAAAGAGTGAAAACAACGACCACACCTGAACTCTTTCTACAGCCAACTTGTTACACCTTCTGTTAAATAACAGCTCCGAAAACACAGCAGCATTATAATGAACACGGGTCATTATACTTCTACGTCCTGCGAAATTAGTTGCAATATAACAATAATAACTGACATTTTCCTTCCCGAATAGCGGACACGCCACGCCCAGTGGTATGCCAGAACTCTGTTCCTATAATAAACCACGATAATAGCCAGCTCTTAAATGCAAAGTCTACTCATGAAGAGGGGAAAAGCCCGTTTCTCTGAGGATTGAGCTTACCTTTTTCTCGGCTCGGAGTTATCAGTCATGTTCTAGCTGCAGACTTTAGTTTCCGTGTGTACTCGCATCTCCTCCACAGTGCCTTCCTCACAGCAGAAACGGTCCCACGCCCCACACCGGCCATATTTGGTAAAGTGTTGAAACCCTCTCCGAGCCCAGTTAGGTCATCGCAGTTCCTCTTCTCAAGTGTTCATACCAACGTCACTTACTCAGATAGTAATGCTTTATTCCCGTCGGTAGTTGGCTGAGGGTTTCAAAATGTACCTTAATAAAAGTTTCTTTTTTTAGCATTTAACTCTCATTATGTTATTTAAACGTGTTGCAATGACTGACATTTCCTCAAAAGACAATTAGCAGGTAGGTACTAAGTTCACTTAAGGGTGCTTTCATTACCTTACAAATATATTGTAGTTGTATCAATTAACTGAAAAGGAAATAGAACAAAAACCAATCTGTAATGTTTGAGGATCATAAAGTGTAATTCAAACTTTAGCGCTTTTATCAGTCTGCGTTTAAAAGAAAAACGTTGAAAGTGCACAGAATAGAGCTAACTGTGGTAAGAAAACACATCAAGCATTCACTTTGTGACTGTATCATTTCGGGATATCATTGTCATATCATTTTGGGATAACTTAGAACTCATCATGTTTAGATAGTATCTCAAAATGTTATGATATATAGTCAAACGTTGGGGTTACTAAAGCCCTTTTTACACAGTGGTTGCACCTTATTGGAGCAAAAAGGATGGCTTGTCGAGCCACAGTTCCCATGTGGTAATTCCCAAAGACCAGACAAAGGTGGATCAGTGCTGCATTAACGTGTGCACTGCTTACACAGTGAGCCGGCCTTGTGGATTCAGCTCAGAGATAACAGTGTCATCAGTAACAGTGTTGTTGATTATAGTATTATGTTCCACCATGCTGGCTTACTCACATACCGACGTAACAACTTTGCAGCTACTTTTCTTGCTTGACCAGAGGCAAACCAGTGGCCCACTCTAAGTTTCTGAGTTCCTGGTCATAACTGTGATGACTTTCCTTGCTGGTTCAGAGGCATGTCAATGGCTCACTCAGTTTTTGAGTTATTTGTCATAGAAATGAAAGAAGAACAATTTAGATTTCCAGTCAGATTTCTGACTCTGAAATAATCCTGATGAATCCTGACTTTAAAATCCAACATGGCTTCCCCTTGCATAAAAAGAGTTCATAGTGGTAGTAATAAACAGTTCATTGTCATAATTTGTCACACTTAATCAGTCTCACATATGACATTTCCCCTGCTTCTATCATTTAACACATTGCTCTGGTGTTTGTATATATGAAATACAGTATATGTTGTTATCAGCTTGAATTGCTGTTAATAGGTGGCCCTGTCAGTTGAACATTGTGTTAATCCTGCTGGTTTTCTGACTCACAACTGGAACACAGTCAACAGGGACGTGATGTCATTCCTAGCTCTAACGTCCAAGATTATTCTCGGGACATTCATGTGCAATCAAGTCCTTTTAAAAAGACAATGTAAAAAGTAACTATTGAGATAATAAGTCAGATTTTTTTTTGAGTGTGGCAGAAATGGGCTTCTGTAAAGTTGTCTAGTACTTTTTGAATGAAACATCTCTTTTCTGCGCCTGTTTACTGTAGCCTGCGAGCAAACTACCTGCAGTACACACGTCCTTCCAGATGAGGGTGCTGTTTCGGCTTTGTTCGTGGTGGAAAAGCAGTCAGGACAGCAGGATAACAACACAGCCAACACCATTATCCTAAGAACCGGGACTAAAAAGCCACAAAATATAAGCGACGAAGACAGTGGTCGAGTTTATATTCCTCTTGTTCACAAAAAGAGGGACGCAAGTCCTGAGTTACATCTGTATTATGGGAAGAAGACCTACTGTAAGGTGGAGCTCTACTGGAATGCCTTCAAGCTAACTCGCTAACGTGCAACTTTATGTCTGAATTTGCACGAAGCCTGGATTTTTGGAAACACCGGGCTGGAATTTACACAGACTCCGACAGTCTCAAACATTTAAAATCCATTCATTCGCATGTAGCTAAAACCATGTTGTGCTTTCGTTTGCCAGACATAGCTGGTTAGCGAGCTAGCTCGTAGGCTCGTTGGCGCAGTTGCAAGCCGGGGACGCAGATCTTAGAGTCGGCGTTAGCATCAACGCCATGTCGCTGGTTGAATGTGGCCTATTTTTAGTGCTATCTTCAGCAAGCTAACGCTGACTAGATGTAGCGGCTCTCCTCACATTGTAGTTAATTAGATAAGTCACAAAGGCGTTTGCCTTCAATTTAAACATAGTCAATGCAATACGACTGGGAGATGAACAAAGTAAGATTTTAGGGGATTATTTGGGTGGGCACATCAGCTGAAAGCTCCACATGTAAACAAGTCTGAGTGTGAGCTTTTCGCTGCAGCTTATTACTAGATATTAGAGTTAATTGTGTGCTGTTCCTTGTAGCTCGGTTTTACGTGTTGAAGTAGTTACTTTGAGCTCATCTTTCAGTGAATTTGGCTTACACTGGCATTAAAAAGCATGGTGTGTTGTTGACAGACATATCAGCCATTCATTCATGTTTGATGACCCTTGAGGGTCAGACTTGTCTCTTAATTTCCACTTTAGCAAAGCCACCACATCAAATAACTTCTAGTTAATGTTATATGTTTTTTAACCACTAACTGGGGAATACTTGGAGAATTTGAGTGTTGGTTTTAGCAGCACTTTCTTTTAAAATCCTACTGACCCCACTGGACCTTCTTGTGGATGGTAACATGAGGGACACTGTTTCTGATCTCAACCAACTTCCAAGTAGCTTGGAGATCTGATCAAAGCGCAACAGATAGCCCCATTGTGTGGACTGCAAGCTGTGGAGGAAAGAGATGGTGATGATGATGATAAAAGAGGCCCAGTGATAGTGTTTATCCCACACAGAGGAAGCAGAGGAGTGTCACAGGGCTGCAGACATGAGTCTCCGCCAACCCACCTCCACACTGGACAGGTATGAGGTTCGCATCCAGTACACTTACACACTTCCTACTGTTAGCAATACGTCTCAACGCCTTGCATAAAAATGTGGTGCTCCCAGATCAGCCTTTTGACTCACTTTATCACAATGAAGTTCAGTCAGGCTGTGGGAAGAACAAGTCAGACAGGTTAACTGAGGAGGGTTGATAAAGCTGCTATTTGGATGCAGACGGGGTGAAACACACTTTATTTTCACACTAAGTTGAAGCACAGTTTCTCTGTAATATCTGTTATTTGTGAGATTAATCTGTATTTCCTGCTCAGATGTCACATTACTCTTCACCTGCTGTGTCTAGCGTTATCTCTGCTGTTCAGCAGCTCATTGTGTGTGTTACTGCTCTCCATCACCATACTGACGATGTCTCCAACACTGCCTGACCACCTGTGCGATGAACCTTTGTCTTTATCGTGTGTCTTTCCTGTCTCTCCTGCCATCATCTGTTTTCCCTGGTGTGTTCTTGTGCTCGTGTCCACCGCTTCCCACTACTCTGTCTGTGTGTGTCATGTGACAGCAGGGCAGCCAATAAGAAAAACGCCCACCTGTTCAGGTAGGAGAGCTGCCCGGTAAACGCTGGTGTCAGGGTGTGGGGGTTAATGGCGCCTACAGATTGTACAGCTGTGGCAGCAGTTTGTTCCTGTTATTTCACGATGTGCCCAACACATAAAGAATGTGTCATATACACTCAAAATGTGTCACAGGAATGCATTCATTCATATCCATCCATACAGGAAGTATCTGCCATGTTGATAATGCCAATTTATTTTTAGCTCCTCGTACTCCACCTACCTGGGGCGTTTCAGGTGTATTCAGATGCACATACTGCTGGAGAAAAGACAAACCGACACCTCCAGGAGAATAGATCTGCACACATCTTATCACCCTTTCCATCATCAGCTCAATTACGTCAGTTTTTAGATATATCTTTGGGTGTGTTACTATTTTAAATCCATTAAAACAAAGTCTGATGCGATATCCATGTCAGTGGGGAAACCTTCGAGCCCATTAAACAAGCGAACCCCCTAAAAGGTGGGCCAGCTCCCAAACTTTGCCTAAAATATGACATAAAAAGCACAGTTTGATTCTTGAGTTGTTCTCTTCAACATAGAATTTGATACGGGCATCTTTACCAGTATGTCTTCATTTGTGTGTGCTACACAGGAACTCCTTAGAGGGATTCAGGCCTATTTACACTCGCTGTGATATCTCCTTGCGTGAAAAGCCTGTTTGAATCCAGGGAGCGCGTTTATCCTAAATGTACAGCCTTGCTTTGGAAGTTTTGTCCACAAAATGCACGTCAGAGAAGCTATCCAGTCAGGCTGCGAGCTCATCTGTTTGACTGTTATGAGGCACCAGCTAATTGACACTGTTGTTGGCCTATAGGGATGTTATTTATTTCAGTCTTTGGTAATTCCAGGAGAAATTTCAAGACTGAGTTATAGTTTGGCGTCTTCTTCGTGTCAGTTAGTAGATTCTTCCCTTCAAAATGCTATCGATAGGCATGTTGCAGATCTTTAACTGAGTCTGTACCCAACGGGAGACATTTCATGCTGTTGTTACCTTTACAATCAAATAACCATTGCTTGACATCCAATCTAACTACTGTCAATGTTGTCCAGAGGCTCTCTCTGTGTTTCAGATGGAAAACAATGGGGCTCAAATATTGAGCAGTTAACAGTCCTGCCCCTAAAAAGTGTCACGAAAAGGGCCTGGCTGGTCACACTCGAGTCCTGACAAACAAACCTGGATTTGGGTTGAGGCTTTGGGGCTGTTGAGAAATGAGAAATGAGCTTGTTTTGATGTGTAACTCACCATCCGCTCTGCCAGACCCAGTCGGGGCTTTTTTCAGCCAATTCGTTAGGTTGAATGTCGGGTTGAGCGGGGGAGAGATCTGTTCTGTAATGGATGAACACTTCAGTACGTTATGGAATTTAAACCGTGTTCTTTTCGGTGTTTAAAGTGTTAAATGAAAGCATGCTTGTACAAATCAATCCATAAGATGGCCTATAACTGAGCTGCAACCCTGTTGGAGGATGGAAACTAAACTAATAAGGAGCTGATTTTGTCTGAATAACTTCTAGACTCCTGCTCTACAGTTGCATCCTTTTGTGCACGTTTATATTGTGCTCCACAAACTGTAGTCTGTGGTTGTCTCTGTGGTGTGTTCAAGAGCAGTTGTTTTTCCCGACGCTGCCTATAGGAGGAGACATGAGTGTGTGGGCGGGGTGTGTGAGAGCCCTTAGATATTAGAACTTTACACAGAGTTCCTGCGTCATACACCAGCAGATAAAGTTGTCCCGTTAAGTGGTGGCTGTTACACTCTGTAAGGGTATAAAGGGCACGAGGGTGGTTCAAACAGTCCCTTCTTGGTCAGTTTATTTCTGTTGACTTCTCAATGTGCTTCATTCTGAATTTCTCTCTCTCTGCCCTCTTTTCCCTTTAATGCGTTCCTCGTTCTTTTCTGCCATGCTTCGCTTTCAGCCCTTTCGCTGCTTGGTGAGTTTACATGTCTACTGCTCACTTACTGCTGTTCGGATACTCTTATTTTCTCACTGTTTCTACTCCATCCCATCTGACCCCATGCAGCCACTGTGTACGTCTCCTCTCATTTTCTGCTTTCCATTATAAACTTCTCTCCTTTCTTCTTGCCCTGTTCCATCATTTTTCATTTATCTCCTGTTCAGTGACTCCTTTTCTTCACTCATTACCTTCAGAGCTCAGCTCTTCCACTGCAGACAGCCCTTAAATTGCCCAGTTTGGTCATTTCAAAGCTAACCCAGTCTCTGTTTCTCATCACTCAAATCTAGGCTCAGCAGTCTGACAATTGGAGACTCCGAGCGCAAATCCTCTGCCAGCCAGCAGAGAGAGCAGACGACGGACGTCATTGCAGAGAGTACAAGTAACTGTGACACGCTGTGCTGGCTCACGTCATTGTTTGTGGATTGGTTCAGAATTGCAAACTGAGCTTTTTTTACCCCTCCTTCTTACCCAGGTCCTGGTCTTGTCCAGAGGTGTGTGGTCGTGCAAAAGGACCAGCTTGGTTTTGGCTTCACAGTGTGTGGAGAGAGAGTCAAGCTGGTGCAGAATGTCCGACCAGGTGAGACAAATGTATCCCTGGATTTCAGAGGGAGGCTCTTTCTTCCTGTGCTCTTCAATATTCTGACAGAAGTGGCAAATACTTGAGATGGAAATCTTTTATCAGGAATTAAAAGAACAGAAACCTGCACATAACCTCAGCAAAACTGGCAGCATTATATGTGAAATGTGTCTTTATATATGCATCTGTATTTTGTGGACACGAAGCACCATTATCAAATCAAAAACCACGATCCTTTGTCTGAAGATTGTTTTTTAAACTTGAACTTGCCTCAGAACATGAATGAAATAAAGCATAAGAAACAAGGATTGGCAGTGGATCTCGTGCTACCTTCTTTTGGCAGTAACAGTTAGTTTCACTACGATCCGTTTCCTGTCACAAAAACAAAAAAAGGCAAAGTAACAGTTAGTATACCTGAGCTTCCTTCTCTTTTACTGTCCCTGTGGCCTCCATGCAGCTCTCAAACAAGGTGCCAGTCCAAAACCTGGGCCTGTCCTCACATTAGCCGCATTCAGACAGAGACGTTCTAGGAACTGTCCACCTCGAATTTAGTTATATGACCTGCCCTTCCCCAGGGGAAGCGTTTCATTTTGCATTCGTCAGAGACCTCGACAGGGACTGATGTGACGCAGCCGTCTGCCACAGACGTGTTACTTTAGCGCCACTCAGCAACAAAACAAAACCCGGGAAAAGTAAGGAGAGAAGGAAACAACAGCACCAAGAAGCTAACATGGAGAGCGAGGAGGCCACCGTGTTCACGGTCTGCATGACGGTGATATTAATCATGGACGATCACATCAGGCGTCTAAGATGGAGGCTGGAAGAGCTCACAGCGAGAGTCAGGAGACGGAGAATCCAGCAGCGGGCGATACTTCTTCGTTTCATGGAGGAAAGAAGGAGAGCAGAGCGCCGCAGACAAAGGAGACGAAGTTTAACTTATTAAACAGGCGCCGGAAACATTTCAGACAAGGGGCGGAGCTACCAGCCACCAAACACCTACGTCATATGTGTTGCTATGGAACCCAGAAAAGACCTCGGAGAAGGAGCTGAAATGGTTACAGGAACTGAGGGCCGTGGTTCCTGGTTCCTGTATGTCCGAATGTGCAAAAAAAAAGGTTCTAGGAACTGCAAAAGGTTCCTACAGTGGGAATGTGCCGATTTTTCCAGGCCCACAGACCTCCTGTGGTGCAGGCTGCAGCGGGATGGTGCGCTTAGTTCTGACCAGATGGCCCCGTGTCCCCCACCGTCTCTTTGGTTTTCCCCTGCGTTCTGTTCAGAGCTCATAAAAAGAAACTTTATGTTATTGTTCTTTGAATACACAATGTCTGTGGAGTTATTTCCAGAAAAGTTTTACAGGAAGGTTTCCTTCTTCCAGGAAGCACAAAGCAAATGATTTTCAGGTTCTTCACGGATCAACTTTATCGTGTTTATTGAACATTTTAACATATGTTGAATTTTATGCTCTAAAAAAAACAAAACCAGTTGGAGGAGATGCATGTTAAATATTGATTAAAACCTTCCAAATGAATCCAGTTTTTCAGAGGAATCCTTGGAAAGCCTTTCCCTAAAAGATTTCCCTAAACTCCTAGAGTCTTTTCACAATATTCTGCTCTGTAGAGGCTGGGATATGAATACATGATACATCTGATGCAAAGTGATGACCCATCCTTCCCTGGAAAGATTTACCCTCTGGATGCTCCTTTTATACCCAATCCTGACACCCTCACCAGTTAATATCCCGATTGTTGAATCTTCCAGTAGAGTGTCGCTTCTAGATGTTCTATGAACTTTTCTATCTTCCTTTGCTTCTCCACCAACTTCTTTTCTTCCGGTGTGATGAAGGCCGTCACTGGAGACACTGAAAGCCATTTTCTATGTAGTGGTGTCTGTTAACTAATCAGGAGTAGGTTTTTTACTGTAATCGTGTGATGAATGACTGAGAGAAGCTTTCCTCCTCTGTTTGACTGTAACTACACTCCTCCTCAGGTGGTGCAGCAGTCAAGGCTGGAGTTCAAGAGGGGGACCGGATCATAAAGGTCTTTACTCCTTTCTTTTGCAGACATTAAGACTAGAAGGTGTTGATTCCTTCTTGTTTTTAAGTGTGTTTCCGTGTGTCTTGCAGGTGAACGGCTCGTTGGTGTCCTCCATGTCTCATCAGGAGGTGGTGAAACTCATAAAATGTGAGTTTGAAATAAGCCTGATGGATAACTGCTTACCAGTTCTTTTTTTTTTCTCTTTCATCGAATTGTTTGTTCCTCTATCAACCCACAGCTGGAGCGTACGTCGCTTTGACGCTACAAGGACCGCCCCCGTCATCTGCCTCCTTGCCCTTGGAGCCCCTCCCTACTGACCTCACACTCAATCAGCGAACGTCTCTGGGTGGGGAGGCCCCACCGCCTCCACCTCCACCCTTACCATCCGGATTAAGCAGTACACCTTCCCAAAGAATCACAGGACCCAAACCACTACAGGTTAGTGAAAAGGAGTTTATACTATCCAGATTAAATTTATGATTACCGTATTTTGCGCACTATAAGACTCACCTGATTATATATATATTATTGTTACGTAATGTTCTCTGATTGGTTTATCGCTGCCAGCACACGTAGTGCATGTTTTACCTCCCTGTGTCTGCGGGAAATGGTCGGATGGTCGAGGACAACATCGTCTGTGGTTTTTACACTTTATAAACGTATAAACTGCACATCGGTCTGCATCATCATCTCAGACTGAAGAACAGGCTCTCACTGGGACATGGGCAGAAGCATTAATGATTCAGTCGCTAAGAACGAGCTCCACACAATCTTCGCCCCATTCAGAGTGAATGGCTGAGATTCACACCGAACGCAAAGCGAGCGACGGAAGTGGCCAGTTGCCGTTCTTTTCCAATGTACGAAAGCAAAGAGGCGCGGCAAACGTGGCGGTGAGCAGCGAGTGATGCGGAGGGGGCTTAATGCCCCGATGAATGCTCGCCGCTCCCCGCGGTAAGTTCAAAATGGCGGTATCTGTGACAGATTTTGAAATCCGGTGCACGGCCGTTTTTTGTGAAAATGTAAGGCTTTCAGGTGCGCCTTATGGTGCGGAAAACATGGTAAGTACACGTCGGGCTGGGCGATATAACGATAGCTATCGAGGAATAACTTTTCCTCCATAGAGATATGAAACGTGGTCGATCTACTTTTCGATAGATTCCATCTATTGTCCATGTTTTGACAGACAATACGAATAGCCAATGACAACGAGAGTTGGCCATGCTGAACCAATCACGTGGCTGGAATAGAGACCTGCCAGCAGCTAGTCGTGGCGTGTTTGTTTGTGCTGCTGCAGCCGTATAAAAAAAGAAAATAAGTGCTCCCTCTGAAGAAATGACAGAAGAAACATGGATGACATTGTTGAAAAGTTGGGAGGTGTGGAGGTCACCAAACGGAGTAGTCTGACAAAGAGAGGGAAAACCGCTAATCTGTTTCATCACCTGAAGCAGCGCTTTGAGCACGGAGAATGCAAACTTTTACAGACGCAGCCCGGAACAAGTGCTGATCTTCCCCCAAACAACAAAGCCTGTGCAGCAGCAACAGAAGACCACAGAGTCTGCTTCATCCAGCTCAGAGTCTGCTTCATCCACCTCAGTCTGCTTCATCCAGCACAGAGTCTGCTTCATCCAGCACAGAGTCTGCTTCATCCAGCTCAGAGTCTGCTTCATCCAGCACAGAGTCTGCTTCATCCAGCACAGAGTCTGCTTCATCCAGCACAGAGTCTGCTTCATCCAGCTCAGAGTCTGCTTCATCCAGCACAGAGTCTGCTTCATCCACCTCAGAGTCTGCTTCATCCAGCTCAGAGTCTGCTTCATCCACCTCAGAGTCTGCTTCATCCACCTCAGAGTCTGCTTCATCCAGCACAGAGTCTGCTTCATCCACCTCAGAGTCTGCTTCATCCAGCACAGAGTCTGCTTCATCCACCTCAGAGTCTGCTTCATCCAGCTCAGAGTCTGCTTCATCCAGCTCAGAGTCTGCTTCATCCAGCTCAGAGTCTGCTTCATCCAGCTCAGAGTCTGCTTCATCCACCTCAGAGTCTGCTTCATCCAGCACAGAGTCTGCTTCATCCAGCTCAGAGTCTGCTTCATCCAGCACAGAGTCTGCTTCATCCAGTACAGAGTCTGCTTCATCCACCTCAGAGTCTGCTTCATCCAGCACAGAGTCTGCTTCATCCAACACAGAGTCTGCTTCATCCAGCTCAGAGTCTGCTTCATCCACCTCAGTCTGCTTCATCCAGTACAGAGTCTGCTTCATCCACCTCAGAGTCTGCTTCATCCAGCACAGAGTCCGCTTCATCCACCTCAGTCTGCTTCATCCACCTCAGAGTCTGCTTCATCCAGCTCAGAGTCTGCTTCATCCAGCTCAGAGTCTGCTTCATCCAGCACAGAGTCTGCTTCATCCACCTCAGAGTCTGCTTCATCCAGCTCAGAGTCTGCTTCATCCAGCTCAGAGTCTGCTTCATCCAGCACAGAGTCTGCTTCATCCAGCTCCATGTTACACAAAATCTGAGAGAGACACCGTGATTTTACAAATGCAGCAGCTTATTGTGTTGCTAAAGACATGCTAACAATAAGCACTTTTTCCCATCCAGCCAAAAAGAACCTTTCATTATGACAATGTTTGAAGAAGATAAAGAACTTGTGTTTATTTGTAGGATCCAGAAGTGCAAAAACATGCCACACAGATACTCAGGAAGATGCTGGAGCAGGAAGAAGCTGAACTGCAGGTACGCTCTGGGAGCTGTCCCCAGATTTCATTCATTTTGCTGCTGAACTCTACTGTTGGTGACCAGATAAAGCTTGTCTGACTTGCAGGACTTGATGGAAGAGCAACTGAAGAACCCGTCGCCATCACTGGAAGAGCGAATCGAAAGTGCCAAGAGGAGAGCACATCAAGTCAGGGTCAAGATTCAGAAGGACCTGGTGGGCAGATCTGGCTTTTTCGCTCAGTGATTATTGAAATCCTCACTTTTGTTTTGACCCATTTTCAAAAATCCGAGTCCTGCTTAAGGTTGACGAAACGCCGTAAAGGAAATGCATTGATCTTGCTATAACTTTTAAATACATGTCAATAAGTGAATGTTTTGATTGGTTCATTCACATGACATCCAAACCCTATTCATGTTAAAAGTTTTCTTCTTGCCTTTTCAGGAGGGAATACGATCAGAATCAGTCACAAGCTTCATTATAGCAGGAGAAGGTTTGTTTCTGTTTTTTACATTTAATTCAAACTCCAACTCAAGTTCAGCTTTGACTCCAAAAATGATCTAAATCCTGATTGTTTTAGTCTAAACAAGGGACTCTACATCTGAAGCCATGTACACCATAAAAAGCGCTGAGTGGCTTAAAGGTTTCTATTATTTCACAGGCCGATTGTCGATGGACTCGAGTGAAGGAGACGCGGAGGTAGGCCTCACAGTTGTGTCTTATCAGAACCAGTGAGGTTGTATGTGCGTGTTTGCGCTCGTGATTGTCCTCTCATCCCATTCCCTCCATCCTCCCTCCCTCCTCCTTCCCAGGCCTTTGAGAGTCCCCACTCCTCCCCCTCATTTTCCTTCAGGACCCCCCATCACCACCGCCAGAGCTCCGACACGCACCCCCTGTCTGACACGGTGAGACTGACACGCATGCGTTCACTTCCTGGCTGCATATTGTTGTCACCTGCACACACAGACACGTGTCTCCTTTCTTTGGGGTTCATCTGTCCGTGTTGCACTACTTTGATCAAACCAGCTGTTTAAACTCTGTGAGCCTGAAGAGATCTTTAGCTCAATCTTCAACTCATAAGTCATTGTTTCCATGTCTGCTTGTAAACTGAATGAATGAAAATGCCTGTTGGTGTCCTCGAGTGTGTGGCCAGATGTGTTGAAATCTGCCTGTGTGTTCAAGGGTGGAAAGGCTCAGATCATCAGCCCTGAGGAGGAAGATGAAGAGGATGACGGCTATGCCTTTAATGAGGTATGTTTCAGATGTCTATTTTATGCTATTTTCTCTTTATTCAGTGGCTGCATGTTACCTTCCCCTCGTTTAATTGTTTCTCGTAGATGGATGGCCCATTCCAGGACATTGAGTTGCTGAAGTCACGCCCGGCACACATGACCGTGTTCATGAGATACGTCTTCACCCAGCTGCTGGACCCCAACCCTCTGGTTAGTCTAGTTTTAAAGAAATGTGCAAACAAAGTAAAAGAATTGGCTCCAAAATATGATCTAGAATTGTATTATATTGCAGTTTGTTGACACTTTAGTGAACAAAAACGTATCATTTGAACATTGCTGTGTGTACAAATGGATATTTCCTTACTTTATTCATGTTTTTTCTCATCTATAGCTGTTTTACCTGTCAGTAGAAGCTTACTTAAGCTCCAGTCCTAAAGATGCCCGCGCACTTGCCCATCAGATCTGCTCCCATTTTCTGGACCCAGATGCTGTATGTAGTAACTTGCTTTAGTATATGCTTACATGTCTCCTTTAGTCTGATCCCAGCACTGGGACTGTGTTAAAACAGCTAGTTTGAAAACAATGGAAGCCAGTGATAATCTCAACTGTAGTTACCAGCTGAAGTGTATTCTGTCAGATATAGAAAGTATCTTATGAAAACATTACAATTCTGCCTGTTTTTTTCCTTTACAGCCCCTGAAAATCAAAGTGAAAGAGGAGTATCTCACAGATATTGGTAGGACACCCCAAAGCTACTTTTTTAGCTCCTTTTTCCTTTTTTTTAAAAACTTTTTTTAGGCACATTAGTCTGATTCATTTGTATTATGTCTGCAAAATTCAGAGAGTATGACAGCAGTGATTGTTTATAGATTATGATTAAGTTTCCCCACCATTGACCCACCAGAAAGTCGACTTCATGCCCAGGAGGACATCAGGGGGCCTCTTTCTGAGCTGCAGCAGCAGGTGCTGCCGGACATCCAGGATCAGATACAGGACTACAGGTGCATCTTTTTTTCAGTTTGTATTATTCAGTGGACAGTAATCCTGACATTTTATTCTGAAAGATCAGTTTTTCCTATCAAAAGAAGACTGAAATGCTTTTAATGAGGAACTTCCTACTTCTGGTTTCATGTGTAAAGCTGCAAACATTTAGTCTGAGAACCCACAGACTGTTTGCTTTGTGGGCTCTTAGACACCAAACAGCCCTCTGCTTTGTCTGCTCATGTCTCCAACATCTGTGCAAAATATAGCACTAGACCCCATCCAGCTGCTGGGTAAACCGGCTTTGACGGTCTTCTGTAAATTGTTGGTCAGGGGAAACTGGGAGGATGTGATGGGGGGTGTTGCTTTTCAGTAGTGTTTTTCACTTTCTGATGCCATCAGAGGGAGCTCTCAGCGTAAAAAAGACTCGTCTCTGTCTTTGTCAGCTTGGTGCATAAAGATCTTAACAGTCACACGAAGGGAAACCTTGTTTTTCTTTTTTTTTATTATTGCCTGATTTTAGTTTAGATGTTTCTTAAGGAGAATGGACAGGTGGTCTCTAAAAGAGTTGAGTTATTTTTCTTTCTGATACTATAGAACAAGCTGTACCAAAGCTATGACGAATCGGGGTAGAAGTGTCAGCTTTGAAAGGTTTTTTGATGGCAGATCTCAGCGTGTGCAACCAGAAGGCATCACTTGTGCTCACGGTTTTCACAATAAGAACCAGAAATGGGAAGATCAGGACCAGCTTTCCTTCTGCAGTTCCACCTTCTCACTCCTTGTTAAACTTCCACGTGTGTGTCCGAACAGGAACAAGCAGATGATGGGTCTTGGTTCCCTGTTTGGAGAAGGGGACCTGCAGCACCTCGATGGAGACCCGGTGAAGGAGAGACAGGTGGTGGACAGACAGGTCACCGCCCTCTGGGAGATATTGTAAGTCTGCGGCTTCACACAGATACGGCTGCTGCATGTTGGTTTTTTCTTGTAAAATTGCAACGAGCTTCGGTTCGTGTCAGGGGGAAGGTCAGAAAATCTGTCCCAGTTTCAGGTCTGTGCTCACAAACTGAATATTAACACACCTGCAGTGAGACTGTTGTGCCAGGTTTCCCTGGCAACGCTGTCACTTTTAAAGAGTCCAATAAAATAGTTGTTACAGAACATCACAAGGAGCTCCCTGAAGCTATCATAACAAAGGTCATTTACCTTAGACGCAAACCCTCCAAACCATGTGACAGTCGCTCTTTTGACTTTACACACACGTGACAGTTCCTGTCACATGACTGAGGCACAGCCTTCTGTTTCTTACACTGGTGCTTGCATTACACACCGAGGAACTAAACTGGATACCTCTTTAAAAGGACTGTTGCCACGAGAATCAGCAAGCGTTTTGTGTTTGTTTTTCTGTTCCAGATCAAAGCACGAAGAAGACAGAAGGTAAAAGTTTTTAGTCTGTTTTTAGCAGCAACACCTGTCACAGCTATTTGCTGCCGCAGAATGCACACCTTGTCTTTGCTTGTCTGTCATCCATAATTCTCTGGTCTACTCTCCTCACCGTGTTTATTCGGTCTCGTTCGTTATGTCTCCTCCCCCTCCCTCAGTTCTCCTCTGGCATCAGCCGTGCTCCTGTACCTGCGTCACTCTGGCATCAAGCTTAGAGACTCCAAGGTCTTCCCTGGTCTGAGCACGGAGAAGGAGAAGTGGCTTGCTTTCTTAAAGACAAAAAAGGTAAGACTAAACTGCCATCTGCTGCTGTAGGAAAGCAGGTCGGTCTGTTTACTCGTTAAAAATACACACGGCGGTACGGAGGAGGGTTTGGTACATTACAACGGTATCTTACAATATGCCCTTTGCTTAGTATAATTGCTACTTATTTACGTTGCAGCACAACGCTCAGTGTGCCACTCGCTGAACAGACTGCGGTGGAGTCGTCAGCCGCCACATTTAAGTCTGTGTTTTTATCTGTAATGCAGCGATACGGCGTCTCCCTCTCTGTGCTCGAAGCAGCGCTGGGGACAAGGTGGTGTTGCACAGAAAGTAATGAAGGTTTGCAATAGGGCTGCACGATTAATCGCATTTTTATCCTGATCACGATTTTGGTGGCCACAATTAAATGAACCTGATCGTCAACGATATTTACATTCAAAATGCGGCTCTGCTGCCTGCATCTAACCACATGTTCTCAAGCAGAAGTCCGCCAATCACCAGGGGGCGACAGCATGGTTAAGGCTTCATTGAGCTGCCTGAATAACAGCCGCACAGTTAGACCGCCTACAGCGGCAGCTCGTTAGACAGTCTATGAGTTAGACTGATGAGAACAAGTCATGACGAAAGCCGAGAACAATCCAGCAGCATCTGGGGACGGCGAGGAGCTTGAGCCTCGAAGCGGGGCGACATCCATTGTCTGGACTTGTTTCGGATTCAGGCCAAGTGACATTAAAAAAGAGTTTAACAAAGTAGTGTCTGCCCCAGAGTAACACCACTAATCTGTTAAATCACCTGAAAATACATCACAAAGCTGAATATGAGGAATGCAGGAAGGCCAAAGCTAATGTTAATTCACAAAATCCCCGTCAGTGTCCAGCGCCGACCAGATAAACCATTACAGCACCGGGCAGAACCCGATCCATCCACCTCCCAAAGACACGCAGGAATAACAGACGCCACATCTTTTTATCTGGCCTAAGACGTGTGTCCGATCAATACAGTTAGTGCTTTAAAATGTTAAATTATTAGCTTTTTGTTTTTATTTTGCATTATTTGTCATTTATTCTAATTTAAAGTTTAATTCTTCACTAAAAATCGTTTGTTTATAAATGGTGCAATAAAAATACATGTTTTTCCAGACATGATGAATGATCGTTATTACAATATTGATGAAAATAATCGTGATTATGATTTTGGTCATAATTTCTGCAGAGACGTCATGAAGTAGCTAAAGCGAGTTAGCATCAGCTACAGCGATGCTATAGCTCAAGTGTCTTGATCAGGTGTGTTTGCATTCAGCAGAAGGGCTCGTGTGTGTAGGGGCTGGCTGAATTGAAGCGGTGCACTTAGTTTTAGTAGATTTCACTACTGTGGACTGAGAAAAATAAAGATTATTAAGTTATTTTGATAAATTATTTGGACAGCCTTCCCAAGCATCGTGTGGGAAACCCGACTCGTTGTTAGTTTACCCGAAAACGTTGACACGTTGTACATTTAGCATCTTTTTCAAACTTTCTGCTGCTCTCTGTGGGTCTGGGTGAAGAAGCTTCTTAGGAACCTGAGAGAAATGACCTGGAAGTATCCGAGCAGCAGCCACAGTGAGAGCTGTTCAGATTCTCCTGATGCTAAGCAAAGGATCTGCTATAGCCGAGCATACAAGGGACCATTCTTCATAGAAGAAAGGAGATTATTCCGTCCCACAATTCCTTGTGGCTGCAGCTTTCATACAGACGCTTGATTAGTTTCATCCAGTTGATAAGAGTAAATGTGAGAATCACAGGGAGTTTTTGGTATTTATTTGCGTTTACTGTACCATCCTCAGGTTTTCCCATTTAAGGCTGCATGTATTTTTGAAACTGAGCTGTTGCTTATCTCCCTGCTGCTCACATGGAGATGCTACCCTCTGTAGCTCACCCCTTCGGTGCTGATCTCATACCACTGGTGCAAGCTTCAGGCTGCTTACCAGGTGTAAGGCGTGTGTCATGTGATTGATCGATGTTCACATCCAGAGGGACGGCGTGTCGTGACTTCATGCTTCGTGTTTTCACAGCTGAGTGGAACCAAGAAAGAGAAAGATGGAGAGGAGAAAAAGAGAAATCCTATTCTGAAGATCATCAGCAAACCCAGAATCACATCTCAATCAAGTAAAATTCAACACACACACACGTCTCTTTACACAGAAGTGGGGAAGAAATGACTTGTGAGGATGGCTTCATTCACTCAACATCGATGTATTTTCAGTATCTGAGATGCAAACGAGCCTTTTAGAGGTCATCAACGGCTCATAGTACTGGCCAACTGATACAGATGATATTGATTTCTTTTGGATCTTTGTTTGCCATGTTGTTGCTTTCCAGGTTTCTTTCTTTCTTGATTTGTTGAATTTTCATTGTTTCTTTTCACTCTGATTTCTTTTTGGTCCATTCTGGGTTTTTGTAGCGTTCCACGTCCCGTTGTCACCCACCGAAGGTACATATTTTTTGTGTTTGTGTGTTTCTTTTCCTTTCTTATTATTGTTATTCTTCAGTGAATGCACGTGGTTTGGGGATTACTTGTGTTCCCGTGCATGATGTACGACCCTTTCTAGCCGATGTGTTCTTTTTACTCTGCTGTACATTCAAAGACTGTAAATAAATAACTGTCTGCACAGTTCGTCCTGGCAATGTGAGGAATATCATTCAGCAGTTTGAAAATCACACAGACACACCGGGAGAGGAGGGTGGTGACGCTGCAGACCCCCAGCATCTCTCCTCCAGCAGCCTGGGAGAGGAGGGCATGGACAGGTGGCTACTCCTCTGCTGTAGAATCAGCACGTAGGAGCTGATAGGACTGATGATTCTAACAGCCTTCTCTCTAACAGTCCCACCGCCTCCACACGTCTGGCACGCAGCGAGTCGTTAAAGGCTCACGGAGAGGGCCGTCGGCGGGGCGCCGCCTCAGGAGCTGAGTCTGTCCCGCGCTCTCGCAGCGATGTGGACATGGAGGACTGTGGGGAGGAGAAGGAGCAGCCGGGCCTCCGGCTGCTGCAGCACAGCGCCTCATCGTCTGCGTCCGGCAGCTCTGCCCGGTAAATTTTCACCTGAGATCTGTTTTTCCATTTCTGTACGGAAGCTTCAGCCTGCAGCCAGGGGCCTGAATAAGCATTCCCCGTAAATAAAAGTTTTACGCTGCAAGTGTTGGGCTTGTCTTGACGCCATCTGTCTCCCCCCTCTCTCAAACTCAGGTCTCTGGAGAACCCCACACCCCCATACACGCCTCGGTCGAGACGCAGGTGAGTTACCGTTGTCCCCACAGAAGATAGGTGAATGATGAGTGGTAATGAGGTGAATGTGACAGCAAATGGAAGTAAAGATGGTAGACGTTCCTGCAGAATTGAAGTAGAACGAACAAAATCTCAGCTTTGAGTGTCTTTCAGTTTTGAATTGGGCGAATGAGATGAGATTTGTTTGTAATGTCTTCCTTGGTTGAAAATCTATATATTCACGGTTGTTTTCTGCTTCCGTCTGTCCATCACTGCATCTGTCTGTGCCCACGCTGCTCCATGTCCGCTCGTGTGTATGAATCATGGTGCCAGGAGCGTGGACTCACCGTTGGCGCTGCTGCCAGATGCTGCGGCGCTGGAGGAGGAAGTGTGTGACGGCCAGAACTGGCAGGACACGGTTCCTCCTCTGCTCCTCGCCACGCTCAGCCCGAGGGAGGTGGACAGGCAGGCCGTCATATACGGTACGGTTCGGTTTCCAAAGCACGGTACGTTCTGCAGATGTGCGCTGATTCCCGCTCCTCTTCACCTGCAGAGCTGTTCACCACCGAGGTGTCCCACCTGCGAACCCTGCGGGTGCTGGACAAGGTGTTCTTCCAGAAGATGAGGTCTGTGCTGAACTCTGAGGAGCTGGCCTGCATCTTCCCGAACCTGCCCCAAGTCTACGAACTTCACGGTAATTCTTCCTGTGTGTGAGTGGACGTTCGTCTCGGGTTGCGTGTCGGTCCTGGGCGGCTGCAGCTCAGGAGGCGGGGCAGGAAGGTCGGCTGTCTTTGGCCATGACCCCATGTTGCCTGTAGATGCGTCCATCTGTGTGTGAATGATTAGAACAAAGAGCAGCCCAGGAGCCTGCCGTAGGGTTAGGGTTAGGGTGAATTTATGAGATTTATGAGAAAAGCGCAAGCAAGTGCAGTCCATTTCCCATTCCTGGAAAGTCTATTCAATAAAGAAATGAATCAAAAATACAGTTTGGATGAATATTTTCTTGACATATGGGAACCAGTTTTTTGTTTTTTCATCTGATAACTGATACAACATTCATAGAATTCCACTTTGCTTTATCGTCAGAACTGTTTCCATAAGGCTGTATGTAAGCTGGATAAGACTCTCAGAAATGTTATCTGTCCGTCACCCACCCCACCCCCTTCTTTTACTACGCTTCTGTCACTTGATAAGCATCTGTGGACATTCATGTCAGGGGATGTCAGGGAGGTCATATGTCAGATCTGCAGCACAAAGGTAGCAGTTAAAAGCACCAACACCACCAAAGTAAAGCTAATAAAGACACCAAATAAACACTGAAATACAATTAAACTGATAGTATTTGTGTATGAAATTCGATGAGCCCGCTCTTTATCCTGGCTGTAAAGTGTAACTCCTCTGTGCTGCTCGGTTTCTGATAATAACTCGAGTAAATACCAAGAAGACGTCATAACTGCAAAGTTTAATCTGAGCCTGCAGCCTCACAGAGTCGATATGTGTTCTGGACCTTCATTTGGAGCCATGACGACGTAGCGTGTTGCAGTCGTTTACCAAAAAATAAGGCTTACAGCTCGTACAAAATGAAGTGCTGCGGTCACATTAACGGACAGACACTCACAGCAGAGGTGTGTTATGTGATGTTAGAGCAGCTTTCCAGAGGAGTCCAGCAGGTGGCGATATTCAACGAATAAATAACAGCGCACTTTCCTCTGCTTTGGCTCTGAACAGGACAGAGTTTGACCATCTAACAGTATTTATTTCACTCTGCTTTGTTGTTTAAAACACAATGCTTCATGTTTAGTGGCTAAACTACGACTCCAGCAGGACTGACAGACGTTTGCACAGTTTCTCCTCTGACAGAAACAGGTTTTATTTTCATTTTATTTCCTTTGTTTAGGCCGCTGAATACGACTTTTCCACTGATAAAACCACAGAAAACATCTTTAAAATCCTTTAAAAGTGTGCTGTGTTGAAGCTCAGGCGTTCATAATGACCTCAGAGGGAGAAAAGCAGCTTTTGCTCAGCTCTCGGTGCTCCCCGGGAACATTTAAAATGCTTCTGGTTTTAGATCTTGTATTGTTGATGTGACAGAAGGTCAGAAACTGTGATATGAACTCTTTTGTTTCCGTCCTAATGTGTTTTTTTGTGTCACTTCTCCGCAGCAAGTCTATGCGAGGCGATGAAGAAGCAACGAGAAACTCATATCGTGAAGGACATCGGCGACGTTATGGTGACCAGGGTGAGCTCGGGGTGTCTGTTTTCACCCTCCAGTCACAGTTATTTTATATTATTTGGGGCACATTTAGTTTCCTAACAGCCTTGTGTGTGTTTTTAGTTTGAAGATGCTGCCGGAGACGAGTTCCAGGAGCAAGCGTCACAGCTTTGCTGCCAGCAGTCTCAGGCTCTGGAGCTCATCAAGAACAAAAAAAGGAAAGACCCTCGCTTCTCTCATCTCATCCAGGTGCGTCAAACTCTTCCGTCACGCAGCGAACGGCAGCTTCACGTGTTATCAGCCAGTTTTAGTTGTTTTTGGATTGTGTTGAATTCTGAATGCTCTTGGTGTGACAGGACGTGGGAAAAAGGCTTATCTGAAGAGGTTTTATTTACATGCTGCCCTGCCTAACTTTTCTCAGGAGTGTGAGGCCAGTCCTCAGTGTCGGAGGCTGCAGCTCAAAGACCTGCTGGTGTCTGAGATGCAGAGACTCACCAAGTACCCTCTGCTGCTGGACAACATCATCAAACACACCGAGGGTGAGGAGTCAGGAGGCGAACATGATGCAAACCGTCAGCCACCTGGGACAGAAAGAGTTCTGTTATACTGCTTGTTTTTTTGTCCCACGCAGCCAGTTCCTCGGACCTTCCCTCACTTCAGCGGGCGCAGGCTTGTTGCCGGGGGATACTGCAGGTTGTCAATGAGGACGTCAGGGAAACGGAACACCGCCAGCGCCTCGGCCAGTACCAGCGCAGACTGGATGCTGCCCCTCAATTCAAGGTTTAGCTGTTTTTAACTTCTTCTGTTCTCGTAAAAGACGGCTGCGAATGAGTCTGAACTTGTTTTACGCCTCTGTCTCAGACTCTGGACCTCACCACAAAGAGAATGATTCACGAAGGCCCTCTCGTCTGGAAGATTAACAAAGACAAACAGATAGGTCGGTGTGGTGTGTGGCGATCTGTGCGCTCCCATAAGTTTGGCCCCATACTTGACTGTGTCTCTGTGCTCCTCCTGCAGAGATCCAAGCCCTGCTGCTCTCAGATTGCTTGGTCCTTCTTCAGAGAGGCCCGGACGATCGGCTGCAGCTGCGATATCCGTCCCGCTGGCTGGGAGGAGGCGGCAGCGGGGACAGCAAGACCTCATTCAGCCCTCTGGTGAAACTGGACTCACTGCTTGTCCGGCCAGTAGCCACAGGTACTCCAGAGGTGTTGTTCAAAGTGGCTGCATTTGGAAATTTGCTTATTTATTGATTTATTTAGGATCTTAGCTCTTGACAGCCTGTGGTTTCTCTCCAGACAACAAAGCTCTGTACATCATCAGCACCACAGAGAGGCAGATCTACGAGCTGGTGGCGGGGTCTTCATCAGAGAAAAACACGTAGGCCCTTTGCTGTGATTCCCATTTATCCTGATGGGGCTCATCCATGTTCATCCTTTTGTTTTTAACTCCCAGAACAGTATTTTAAGCCTTAGTGCAACACTTTGGATATTTGTTTTACAGCTGGAAAGAATTACTTGAAAAGACGATCACTTCAGCTGGAGGCTCATCGCCCCTGATCGGCCACGGATCCATGCCCATATCGTGAGTAACTGTGACACTTTCTATTTGCTGTTACAACCAAAAGTGTTTTAAGTGACTCTCCACGCGTGCTTTTCTGTCAGGTGTCTTTTACTCGCCTGATTCCATTATCATAGCAGGATTTTTGGGTGTGTTTATTTGTAGCTCTCCCAGCCTCCGCAGTGCGTCCCCTGTGTCGACCGGCAGCAACGTCTTTGGAGGTAATAACCACACCGTAATCATCTACTTGGTATCTTCCTCTCACCTGATGACGGATTTAAAGTGCCTTTTCATTGTCTCTTTTATAGAGAGCTCTATGGCGGAGCAGTCCGATTCCACGGAGACTCATTCCTCCAATGACGACAACATCTCTGACAACACACCCACGGACCAATCAGAAACTTTCAACTGCGATGACGGACAGACGCTTGGTGTTGCAGAGTCTGCTTTACAAGACGGTCGGAAGAAATCAGAACCTGCAGCAGAATCTCTAAAAGAATCTTTGGTGTGATTGATTTTCCTTGTTCAAAACCTGACAGAAATGTATTTTTGGGCCTCCACAGTCGAAACGCTGCGGCAGCTCATATTACGAGATCTGGAAGAGGACGGTAGCCACGATTCAGACGACACACCCACCAACGAGACGGCCGATCGAAGGGGCTCGCTCTCTGAGAAACAGCGGCCGGAGTCTCCGGAGACCGTCCTCAACTTCAGCGCCAACGAATGGGACGGCGAGCCGGAGGAGGTCTCAGCCTCAGACGCCGGGCAGCACGACGTCCAGGTCGTAAGGAAAGGTAACGGATCAGGAAAGGTTGTTCATCTGCAGTCCGGAGCAGCAATAGATTCCATGTGCTGATGGCTGGTGTTAATGGAACTGAAGGGACTTTCTATCATTCTTTGCATGTTTTTGCACGCTTCTCTTTTCCCTTTTATTCGCCTGCGAACACAATGCTTGACTCTTCACTCCTGCACACTCAGCGCACTTTTCCTTGTCACACATCTATCCTCTTTTGCGTAGCTGTGGTTGCGGGTCCTCCCTCTTCTTCTTCTGTCCCTGATGACATCACTGATGATGTCGGCTTCCCCTCCGATCAATCATCCAAGTCAAGAGGCGAGGGCAAAAAGCAGGGTAATGATGACCAAATTAGTCAAGTGCTGGAGTTTTTATGAGGCTTTTATTACATGTGTACTTTAAAATGTGTGGATGATACATTGATTTTACCCCTGAAATCACTCACCAATCACCTCTCTGTGCTTTAGGGAACATGTTCTACTTGATAATGCCCACAGAGCAGGGAGAGAGCATCACAGATGATCTCAAAGACCCTCCTACGCCCACCGCCGCCCACTTCCCTCAGCCTCTGGAGGAAATGATGTCATCACAGACTCAACCAGAGGAGGAAACGCCACCCTGCTGTCCAGAGGTCAGCCAATCAGAATCAGAGACTATGCAACTGGAAAGAGAAGAAGACGCGGGTCCATCGCAGCCTACGCAAACCAGTCATGTGATCAAAAACGTGGATGAGATTTTTCACACAATTGAAGGGTTGATGAGCAAGCTGCGCAAGCTAAAGGTCAGTTTGCCGTGAAAGATTTCCTCAGTGGTAGCAGTGATTTTTAGAAGTCTTTTAACACAGAAAGCATGTAGGAACAACAAGCTCAGCTCTGTGCGAAGGATTTAAAAAAATCCATCGACCAGAAACCGTTTCCATGCGTTACAGTGAATTAATCCTGATAAAACAGTGCGTTTAGGTTCAGGAGAAACTAAAAGGTCAGACTGTCCTCAGGCTGTTACGTCCAGGAGGCTCAGCTGTTTCTTATGGACCATTTCTTTAAAAGTTTCCATGTACTCATATTTGTCTCATTATATGATCTTTAAAACAACAATTAAAAAATAAAAGCTTCTTGACTGACCTCGCACTCGAGGGCGGGGAGTTACGCCATCGTCCCAGATGCCCAGAAGAGTAAAGCCTTCTCCTCCAAGCAGTGAATCCGAAGCTCATATCCTCAGATCAAAGGTGTCCTTATGAAGCAGGAACACGTGGCGCCCAATCTAATCCATTTAAACAAATTCCTCAGCTTGTTTAGGACGAAAATCCCCCGTCGCAGATGTTGCTTTTTATGTGCAGGCTGCAGTTGGTGGGGTAACCTCACAGTCTCAAGCACTGAAAGCACAGTTTGGTTCCTTTTTATCACATGGCCTTTTCGGTTTGTATTTGCATGTCTTTGCAGGAAATTGAGAGGGCTCACCGGGATCTTCTGGAAACTCTCAGAGAGTCTTCTGTCAATCAGGAGTCAGAGGACCAAGCGTGTCGCTCGGCAACCGTCTCCAGGACGCCCTCTATGGATCGTAGCTCCGGAGATGGTGAGTGTGCAGTGACTTTGCTCTTTAAACCTTTAGAAAACATCGGCTGATCTCGTTTTTGCTTCGAACCCAACCAGGTAAAGAGGGAAGTTCAGCAGAACCCAAAATTCTATCAACCGGATTCTGACGCCCCCGCAGGGTTGATTCACCTGCTGTCAGCTTATCTTGACACCCTTCCCCCCACTACCCCTCACCCCCTCATCCATGTTTCTGTTACCCTGGGATACCGAGGGCGCGGTGTGACCCCCAGAGGTCGGCGCAGCCTCTTCGCTCTACCCGAGCAGAAACTGAGGAAAAAGAATGAAGAAGACTGGTGAAGAGGAACGAAAAAGCTGGAAGGATGGAAAGTGCAGAAGAGACCAAGTTTGATATTTGTGAAGGAAAATGACTTGTATGTTTTGCTTTTTAGAGCTGGTCGAAGGAACGGAGCAGAAAAGTGTTGAAATGTTAATTTAAGGAAACTTTCCGAGGGACACGTCACCCCAGCACTTTACCCACGATGCATCTCTGTCATGTTGGTCCTGTTGCAGTGGACAGATCAGGTACTGGAAGATTCAGGCTGCATTAAGGGGGGGGGGGATACTTCGGTCCCCTCCCCCCGCCACTGTTTGCTTTACACTAAGTTCACCTGCCGCCTCGGCCGAACGACTGTGTCTATATAATTCAGGTTATATCGAGGAAATGTCTAGTGAATTCCAGGAAATTTCTGTGAACCAGCAACTGATTCCCAGCCAGTGAGCACCCCCGACATGGTGTTCAGACCCTGCTTTCCCCTTTACTAAGTCGTTTTTCAGTGAGAAGCTCCACTTTAACACATGCCCTGTTAGCTTAGCATTAAAGCTGGAACCGGCCCTGTCCACACGCAACACAAACCCTCTGCTTGAAACCTCACTAAAACTTTATATTCCACGTTTGTGTCTGACGAGACAACAAAGCTTAGACGCACGTAGCTCCTTCTGCACATATAAACCTAAAGAGAGGGTTCGTTGCTTTTGGACAGAGCCCGGTTCTCCTCTTTGTGCTGAGAAGGTATTTCACAGGGTTCGGCTTGGTGCAGGTAGACTCTGAAAATGAAAATACTGGTTGCTGTTTTCATGGCGATTAGACCAAGTTAAGCTGGCTGAAGCTTTTTATTAAATGCACAGATGTGGAAGTGCTTTCCAACTCCTGGCACAAACATGAACGAGTCCCGCTTTCTCTGGATATTCTTATGAAGTATTAATTATCCTGGTTGAGGCATATGTAACCAGTAAAGACTTGCACTAAAACCAAGTGCCCCCCCCCCTCCTTAAACTGCATCATCAGAAAGACAACATGCGTTTAAACTGCTGACTTGTCCTCTGAGAGTTTTTAGCCTCTTTAATTCAGAAACACACTGGACTAATTCGATTTGAGCTGGTTTCAAATGTAATGTAGGAGTTGATCAGCCTCTTTACCAGCTTGAAAACATGAGAATGAATGCACTACCGACCTGAGGCCGTCACATTCGCACACACTAGCAGCCTCTCACTGTGCAATGGAAGCGGCGTTTTTTCTGCGGTGGAAGTTTTTAGAGGAGGCTGTCGCATGTGTAGAAAGCGATGAAATGCAGCTAAAGAAAGCACACGACTGACTGTGGTAGCAGCTGATTCTCAATGAACTCAACGTTCAACCAAAGTGAAATATCCAAGGGAACTCTTTCTTTTTCTTCACATTTTGGCTGCTGACTTTTAAGCACCTCCAACTGGGACTGAAGTTGAGTTAACCCCCCCCCGGCCAGAACACTTTATCTTTAATTCAGCACAAAAGAAGAAGGCTTGATGGTGTGATTTGGTTGAATCGGGATCGGTCAGAATCTCTCTTAGCATCTCTTTACTCCTCACCCCCCGTCTGATGTTTAATTCTCAGTTTCTACCTCTGGACTTCTTCCCATCTTCCTTTTCATACTTTCACCTTGTAAGCTGACATCAACGTTGTGTGTGGGGGGGGCTCCAACTGATTCCTTTTTTCCTTTGAATGTTGCACAAACAAAGCTTCCCTGCACAGTGCAAACTACTGTATGCATAAACACATCTTTATCATCTCATTGTCTCTTAGTTTTGTCTTTGCTCACACGTCATATATATAGAGATCAGACCCACTTGTTTTATATAAGTTAATTTTTTTCTCTGTAAAGCCTTAGTCCTTGTATTTGATTTTATTTTTGTAGATATGATTAAAAAAAAAGGTTGTATAAATTATTTTCTCCTCCTTTGTTTTAAAAATTGGTGAGATTGTTAGCTGCACAGACGGTAAAAAGATCTCGTGTGTCAGATTCCTGTGTTTTGTGAGATTAAAAAGAAAGAAACTGGAGAAAGAAAATGGCTGGTGTCGTTTCTCTCGGGTCAGGTTCTCTACACTTACATCGGTCAGTTTGGAGGAATTTATCAGATCTCAGCAGAAGTTTAGTGATGAAAGGGAATAAAAAGAAAAGGATGAAACATACAATAACATTACTTTGTATTAATTAGCTCATTGGCTGTAGGCTTAAGACTGAGTTTTGGTTATTGGCAAATGGCAAAGAATAGTACAAATTGGGGTTTAATTGATTGTTGTGTTCAGAGAAGCTGAGACAAGAAAAGTCTGTTCTAACAGCTGCAGTGAGACTGGATATGAACCTTTAAAATAAAAGCAAAACGTTTATTTCTATAGCAGCTTTAAAACTAAAACCAGTCGACCAAAGTGCTGAACAAGCCGAGCAAGTATGAGCATGGTCGTTAAATATGAGTTAAAAATGAAACGGCCATTCATCAAATGGATCGGGAAGATATGTTAGAAGAGAAAAGCCAAGATATGCCACTCAACCAGGCCTGAAGCAACAGATTTTAAAGAAGTTTTAAAGGGTCTGAGGTTGGCTGTCCCAAAGAAAGAGGTTGAAGTTCTGATGGATCGACAGCGACATAAAGAACAAGAAGAAAGACTCAAAGTCATGGAGAGGAATGTCGGCCTTCAGCTTACTGAGGAGCCTTAGAAGAGTTTGACTGATCACTGGACTAATCTGTCAAAGTCAAACAGTCAAAGATCTCAGCAGCTGTAGGAATGTCGTGGCCATCTGAAAGGTTGGATCCTTTCAGAATCAAGACAATCTGACTCCATCCCTGATCGTACGGCTGAAGCCTGAATGGGAATGTGGCTTTTAGTTCAATTCAATTCAATTAAAATAACTTTATTTGTCCCCGAGGGGCAGTTTAAGGTCTGGATTGGAAGATATTTTGTTGTTTTCGCCTCATCTTAATTTAATTTAGTGTTTAATGACATTTTTTGTGTTCCACATTGTATTCTATGATATTCACATATGACCTACTGCTCAGGCCCCGTCCTGAAAGCCTTGTTCTGACATTGCTATAAAGGTATTATATTGAAAAGCTCATCCCATTCTCTTTTGTCTACAGTTACAAATAAAGTTTAGCCCAGAAGTGGTTCTTGGACAGTACCGAATACGCATTGTTGGTGTTGCGCAAACATCCAAAGTTTTTCAAGCACCTTTGTTTCACTCTAGCATTCAGCTTTTAGTGTAAAAATCCATCCCGGAAGCTGTGGAACTACTCCATCTAACTTTACGCTTTATGGCTCCCATCCTGTGCCGGGCGGTCACACAGCACCCCCCCCTCCTTCAGCTCAGCGGGACTTCGACACACAACAGATGCGCGGAGCCGGGATGATGTGCATATCGCTGCCTGTGGCGTCTCGTTGGTGTTTTGGTCGTTTCTTCGTTTTTATTTGATTCTCAGTTGGAAGATAAACTCAGCAACAAGCGCACGGACACCGCCGGAGTCGCAGCCTGAATGCGCGTGGAAGCTGCGGACAGATGAGAGTGGAAGGAAAGTGAAATTGTGAGCGAGTTCAGTTGGACGCAGCTCTTCGCTGCAGCTCTTTGTGCTGCAGCTTCTTCCTTCTGGGCAGAAAGGTAAGACTTTCCCGCAGGGATTAAGGCTGTTAAGTGTTTTTGTCTGCTCACGCGCACGCGGTGTGAAAACACAGAGTGGTTACTGCTTCGCCCTGATATTTGATATATTTTTGGATAAATGCAGAGGTTTAATTCTTTTATAATCTGCCTGTAGGGACTGATGAGCTGCTGATATTGATTCTGCAGCGCTCAACCGTAGATGCGCTCACCGGTGCGCACGCTCCTAAGTTTCCTTCTTGACTTTTGCGCTTTTACGCACCGCGTGCCTTCAGGCTTCCTCAAATGGCGCTTCAGTTCGACTTTTCTCACTGTGCTAACACGTTTGGGAGTTGTTTGCTGTGAGATCGCCAGTCTGTTGCCCACAGCGGCATCAGTCTGTGCTGGGTGTGTTTGCTTTGTCTCACGTGCCGCCTCGCTTTGTCCCCGCGCGTGAAAACAAAGCGCTTTCAGTGCTAAAGCTGACTTTCAGCATTTTCATCATTTTTTTCACCTTAAAACTTGCTGTGTGTCTTTAATATTTAGGCCTCACAGCCACGGTACTACCCCCTCTGAAGTAGTAATGAGGCTGGAGCCACGCCTCGTTGAGGCCTGGAGGCCCCTGGGAGCCCCACAAGCAGGGGAGTGAGCCCTCAACACCGCCTGAGGGTGGACTGCGAGAAACTATTATTCTAATCCAAAAAAATGTCACTAAGGGGCAAAAAAAAATCTCACCTGTTGACACAGAGACAGAAGTTTTTAAAATGTCGAATTGAGAGTGGATTGTGGTTTAAAAACTGGCAGCATCAACAAAGTCACACTCTAAAACATGAAGAGTTGTTCAGACTGGTGTGTTAAGACCAACAAAATGATCACTGCACGTGGCACCCTCACATCCCGAGCTGAACACGGACTTCAGTGTAAATCAATTAGTTTTGAATTGATCACGCAGCGGAGGCCTGTGAGCTGATCGAAGGGATTGACTGTCTCCCGACAGAGTGAGAGAAACTCAGCTGGTTGTGATTACGTCACCACAGGATCGCATTAAACATGCGAGAAAGTGATTTTGTGCACGAAATCACAACAGGTTTGTGTCTGCTGAGATGAATACTGTTGTCTCAGCTTTCTTCTGCTGTGGATAGTTATATTAACAGCTTCTTCCACCTGCTCCTCTCAGACATGCAAAGACTCTGCAGCCTGTAAACAAATGTTTTTCATTAGGATCATTAATCTGATGCACTCATAAATGGGTAAAAAGAATGTATGAGAGGGAGCTGTGGCTGCCTTCCTGGTATCACAAATTAAATCACTGCCAGCTGTTAGAAATGATGTTGCCTGTATTTCTGGTTTAACTTCCCTCTCCTGCTCCAGCTCCAGCAGGGATCTAAATATAATTTTTCAAGCTTCTTTGGGGATTATGAGATCTAAGGTCATTGAGCTTTCCATTTTTATCCAGAGAGCAAAGGGAGGACTCTGCTTGATGTGATGCGACGGGCACTGCAGAAATTAGTTGAACAGCTATGCAAACTGAAGTTTTTTAGGTACAGATCAGAGATTCTTTAGGCATTTTTAGTGCTGAATATTGAAAAAATATATATATACTCATATATAACTCATCCCTGTGTTATTTTTTTTAGCACATGTTGAGTAAATGTGATGATGCCGATGCTTAAGATACTGTTTGGTATAATTTAGAGGATCAGCTGTAATAGTGACGGTTATTTAAAATAAGCTGTTGATCATTTTTATTCATTCAGCCACTTTCAGTAATATACCAAACCAATACTTCATGATATCAAACAGATGTTGACATATCAGTCTGTACTGGATCACAAGGGGCCACAGGGCACCAGTTTGCCCCCCAGCATGGTGGAGGAAGGGTTCTTGTTGATGTTGCTATCATTCAGGATTAACTAGAACTGCTCGAAGATGGACTGAAAGTCAACTCTCAGACCTGCTTCGTACAGGAGCTTCATCACGTGCCTCCCAGTTCTCCACCAGATGGCTCGCCTGCAAAGTTTTCTGAGGTGACCGAGTTCTGACCTGTTCTCTTTCCTCATTTAATTTAAATACTGTTGGTTGCTCGTTGGCTCTCTGTTAGAGTTACAGTGAGGAAAGACAACACTCTTCTTTGAGGAGGCTGTTCAGCAAACGTTAATTCTAAAGAGATGAGAAAATGGTAAACTCCACTAAAATTTCCCAAAAATGTTAGAAAATTCAACATTTTTGTTATTTACTCTTTATTCTTACTCAAAACCGAACACGGACAAGTAGGAATTAAGGACTCCAGTAATTCTGCACATCAAGAACACTGTTTTCCAACTATAAAGAGAATAAATGTATTATTATAGACTCTTGCACCTGAAATGTTTACAGCCTTGAGCTGCTGCTAATGGGCCTCTGTAGAAATCCATGTGCGAATCACATGAAATCCCTTAGTGCAATGAGAAGTGTCTAATATAGACAGCGGACACTGGAGGTCACAGCACAAATAAGAGAGCACGAGGAGATTCATTATTGGGTTAAAAGTCTACTTGTTCTGCAGCCAGTTGGTAATGCACCCTGGAGAAAACAACTCGCTTCTTTCCAGTTGAAAACTAAAAGTGGAGAGCAGAAAGTGGTTCAAAATAGTTTCTAAATGAAGTCAGAATCACGGCCTGCTGAATGGGATTGTGTGTTTTTGTCTTCCGAGGTGTGGAGGAGCCGGGGTGCTGGGTTGATGTTCTGGTCACCATGACAACTATCCCCCTCTTGTCTTTTCTCACCCCTAGACTCCCATTCATGACCATTGTGGTAGCTAAGCTCTGTTGCCCTGGGAGACCACAGGGGACAGTTGGGGAATGCAGTGTCTGTGCAAGTGTGTATCACACATCTAATTGTGACAAACGCTGCAGATCACAGATCACAGTCTTTAAAAAAAAAAGGATATTGTATGTTGTTAATTTGGGCAAATCTAACACTGAGAATCTTTGAGAAGATTTTTCGAGCGGCTCTGATGTTCGGCCTCCTCTGCTACGTGTCCTGGACTCCGGAGACTTGAAGCTCAGAATAGAAGACGGCGAAGTTGCCCTTTTTTGGCTGAGAACACACTCTGGTCTGGGTCAGATCGCTCGCAGTTGCTCATAAAAACTCTCAAAGCCAAATAATGGGCTTAGCTGTGTCCTGTGCAGCAGACAACACGCATACTTTCACCCACTGCGGCGTGCCAACTTTTTAACAATGCTGTCTCTCTTCTGGTTGCTGTTGCTTGGTATTTGCCCCTTTTGAGACGATTTTACATGTCTCACATGACAAATTATCTTCTTCCTCTCCTCGTTCCCCATCGCCCTCTGCTTTCTCACATGGTCTTTCACTTTGTCTTCCACCCCCCATCCTTGGTTCTTTTCCCAGGCCTTCAAGATAGATTCCCTCAGAAGTAAAGTGGAATTGCTGCGCCTTCCTCTGGCTCTTACTTCCAAGTCCATCTGCAACCGCAAGAGCCAGTTGGGTTTGGTCTGGGAGAAGGGCGGCGGCTCGGGGACAGGAGTGGCACTGAAACTCCGCCCACCGCTGGCCTCTGACATGGATAACGAGTCGACATACTCGAGCTACTCCTACAAGTCGTCCCACTCGCGGAGTTCCCGCAAACACAGGTAGGAGATCATTGTTGCTTCTATCCTATTATTAATCCAGTCTTTAAAGTGCAGCATGACACATTTAAAGAGATCTGCTGGCAGGAAAAAAACATATTTATGTTTCAAATAATGTCCTGTGAAAATAACAATAAAAAATAGTTGACCTAGAATGAGCCATTTAGATCTTCAGATGGTTAAGCTGCAACTGGCACGTAGCATCATCGTGTTTCTGCATTAGCTCCAACAGGACATACCGAAAACTGTCTCCAGAGCGACTCTTTTAAAATCTTTTTTTAAACCGTGTAGTTACTCCTGAACTCTTTGAAATGGAAAATGAATTGAGGGTATTCAGGTTCTGCCACTAGATAGCACCAAATCCTACATTTTGCTGCTTTAAAATTTGCAACGTGTCCAAATACTATACATTTATAAGTTAAGTTAAGACTTTATTGTCATGTATATGCATGAAATACACAAAATTACATCTAACCCATCCAGGTTGGCACCTGTTGAACACACACATGCACAGCGTCACACACTCAGGGAGACAGATGCCATATACACTGGAGCGCTGAGCAGAGCCAATCACAGCTCCCAGGGAGCATGGGGGTACGGTGCCTAGCTCAAAGGTACCTCGGCTGTGCCAAGGAGGTGGACTGCCACCCCTCCAGCTGTCAGTTTCACCAATCTTTGAGCAGTGAGAGTGACCTTCTTGTTATTGGACGACCCAGGCTCACCGCTGAGCCACGGCCGGCCTGAGCTGAGCTGAATGTTTGTGGCATATCCAAAAGTTATCGTACCTGGGGGCATGTTTAATAAGTGTAAACAGGAGTAGATGATGCACTCATAATTAAAAAATCTCTCTTTCTCTACACTGCAAAGTTGATATTCGAGTACTTTAGCTGAAGTCAAGTCTCTGAAGTTTTATCTCTTTATGAAAATGAACAATTGAGAATGACTTGGGGTTAAAAAAAGTGCATTGAATACAATCTTGGACCAGGGATGCAAATGTTGAAGAAGAAAAGTGGATCAATGGCACGCCTCTAGCAAAACGGTAAAGAATAAAACTGTATAAAGATGGTTAAGATAACTAAAAAACTGCTACAGTTTAATTCCCGCTGACTTGTGGGTTGTAATAATACCTGTGATCATGAACTGGCCATCGCAGTAGAGGATTTTTCTTCTTTGAGTTACATTTTCAACCACTTCTTTAAGATCCCATCGTCTTGTACAGTAAACCCTTCAGAACATACAACATTTTCCAAACCTTTTGCTCTGCTGCTGTTCTGTGCAACAGTCTTGATCCAGAACTCATTTCTGTACATTTCTGCTCTCAAGCAGCCAGACGTGATATTTTACAGTGGTCTTAAGTAATAGTTCTCCAGGCTTTCTGAAGGTCTTTCAAAGTTTTTCTTTGAGCTTTGGCTGTTTTTTTCAGTGCTGTTCTTTTACCTGATCATTCTCAGATGAAAGTTACTTTACACTAAGCATAAAAAGACAGAAAAAAGTATGTGCTGAGGATGTTTACGCCGTGCTGTGATTAATCACATAGCAAGCGCGACATAATTGATTCAGTTGCTCACACGAACAGTAAATTATACAGTAACAATAGTATGTATGTATAGTATAAAATATGTAGATATTTTGGCTGTATGAAATACTTTTGCCTCAGGATTGATAACTCTGCCTGACTTCCAGAGAGAGAAGAGACAGGCATCGCTCAAAGAGTCGAGATGGCGCCATCCGTGGGGACAGATCTGTGATCATCCAGGCTCCGGGGGAGCCGCTGCTGGACGCAGAATCAACCATAGCAGACGACAGGGTCTGAGTTTGATTTACTCCTTCTCTTCATCTGTCTCATGCACGGCCTCAGCATTACTGACACCTGTCTGCTCATGTTTTTCTTCAGGATGACAACTGGGGTGAGACCACCACAGTGGTCACTGGCACCTCTGTGGACAGCATATCCAACGAGGACCTGACACGGATCTCTAAAGACTTGGAGGATTCTTCCCCTCTCGACTGCCGCCGTTACATCAGCCCTGTTCTGGGTGCCGTTTTGGGGCTCTTCTCCCTTGTCACCCCTCTGGCCTTCTTGGTTCTCCCACAGCTCCTTTGGCGGGACACTCTGGATCCTTGCGGAACACCGTGCGAGGGCCTCTACATTTCTCTGGCCTTCAAGCTGCTGATCCTCTTCATCTCCACATGGGCGCTGTTCCTCCGCCCGCCCCGAGCCTCTTTGCCGCGTTTCTTCGTCTTCCGCTGTCTGCTGCTGGCTCTGGTCTTTCTCTTCGTGGCATCTTATTGGCTCTTCTATGGGGTCCGGGTGCTAGAGCCCAAAGAGACGGACTACAGGGGGATTGTGGGATACGCAGCTTCTTTGGTGGACGCGCTGCTGTTCATTCAGTACCTGGCTCTGGTGCTGTTGGAGGTCAGACATTTGCAGCCTGCCTTCTGTCTAAAGGTTGTTAGGACCACGGATGGAGTCAGTCGCTTCTATAACGTGGGGCATCTCAGGTTAGTGTTTGTGAAACATCAGAAATGTCATTAATTTTGTTCTGCATTTGTGTTGTTGGCCGTGTTTGTTTATTTTTAGGATATCTTGAAAATGTATATGAAATACCAGTAAAACCCTCATTTTCACCTGCTAAAATTTCAGTTACTTTGAAAAACTCCTCCTGTCATTCCACGTACTATTTAATTTCATATCAAAATGACTCCACGCAAAGGTAAATGTTGCTTTTAGAATTCTCTTATGTGTAGTATGAAGATTAGGTTTTTACTGAGTTTGAATTAGAAATGTTATGCGCTTTTTTTTCAGAAGTTAACACAATATTCTGAGGTCTTTTAAAATGTCTGAAACAGCTACATCTTTAACCATGTCCTCACACCTCTGTTCATAGCACCTGGTTTTACTTCAGCCTATTTCGTGGAGGGCAAGTCCTCTTTGACAGCTGCAGTACAGGTTTGCACCACCGTGCAAATGTGAATTTGGAAACAAATAACCCAGTTTTTTAGGCAGTTTTGTCACACATCAGGCATTCGACTGACCCAGGCTGGTAAGATACTGCACCACAGATAAGCAGGCTGCAGTAACAGACTGCAGGCATGACCCCTGGGTTTCACTGTCTGTGTTCTACGTTTTTAGAGGCTAACATTAGGAAGTGATTCTGGGTAACAGGTAACCATCGTTTACAAGAAGGGTTAGGGTGGGACTGGGAAAAGAAAATCAAAGAAAACCTCGGGAAGTCGGTTAAGGTTTATCAACCCTTACCTGCCAGTGAGAAAGTTAACTTACCCAGTAAATACAGGGCCGTATTAGCTAGTTTCTTTCTTAAGTTGAGCAAAATGTAACTAACTGCTGAAGAGAAACTGCTTTTAACAGCAAAGCTCAAAGCAGTAAGGGAGTCCGAGTAAAATCTGAGGTACAGCAAATGCAGCGTTTAAGGTAGGTTGGGATAAAGATGAGGACACTGGCTAATTCTACTCTGAGCAGGTAGTGTGATTTAACAATACCCTGCAAGTCTCACTAAATTAGAAAATTGTAGGTAACCCCAAACAAAGGGACGCAGTAGTAAATGTAAATGTAATTTATTTCTACAGCCCTTTACAACAATCCATTTCGGTACCAAAGTGCTTTACATCAGATAATAAATACAGAAAAGAATAAGTACAAAACAATAAAATAACAGTAAACGCAATAAAATAAAATACAGCAAAATTGAATAAGATAATATAAAACCATACTACTGGGTATTAAAAGCCATCTGAAATAAATATGTTTTTATGTAGTGTCATGTCAGAGTTTGCATGCTCTCAAGGCTGAGGCACACTCCGTCTTTTCTAATGTAATGAAAATAATACCACTTGAGTTAATTTACAAACCAAACCAAAGACACTCGTTGAAAAACCTGAAAGATGTGCGAAGAGAAAGTCGAGCAGTTTGGTTTCACCATGGGTTGGTTGTGAAGAAACTGTAGACAAAACCACTGGAAGCAGTTCAACACTGCAGCTGCAACCACATGTCGGTAGCAGGGGAACACGTAACCCTGCTCTGTGTCTTACTTTTCTACAAATACAAAGTGACAGTATTCACATATAGTCAACATTAAAGTTGCATAAATGTGCACAGGAACTCTTTGGCTGTCAGGTCTGATAATGCATAGCAGATCATTTGTGGCTTATTATCATTTCTTACAGTCTTGCAGTGCAGCAGGGTTTTTGTTCTCATTGGTGTCACTCAGATCGACTGGCAGTTCCTGTTTCTGGTGGTTCCCTGCTTCCATCCTGTGGTCATGAACCTGTCTGGTTGTCAGGGGATGCGGATAACAAGTCAGTGCTTTGAAATATAGCTAACTGAACCTTTCCTCCTCTTTCTGGTGCCATGCAGTATCCAGCGGGCAGCAGTGTGGGTTTTGGACCAGTACTACAGCGACTTTACGGTCTACAACCCTGCACTACTAAACCTGCCCAAGTCCATCCTCACCAAGAAGCTTTCTGCCTTCAAAGTCTACAACCTGGAGGAAGGTACATCGATATTTTCTTCTCTACATCGAAACAGTTTTCATTAGTTAAAAAAGCACATAAATGGTCAACTGGCAACTTAGATAATCATAATACTGAATCTGTGATATGCACAGTGTAGCAAGACAGCCTCTTTTATCACGTTAGTTATAAAGAATAGCCACCGATGCTCTGGTCAGATACTGATATTAAGGTTAAGGATGCATTGGAAGCAATGGCCTCCATTAATGTACACAGCAGTAGAACCAAACAAATTATTGTTAGTCCAGGCAAAACCAGAGGAAATCAAGCTTCTCCGAACCAGACTAACACACCCAGATAAAGTGTTTGTAGGGCTTGATTTACCCCTCGATGTTCCCCTCTGGAGTCAACAAGACTTAAATGGGTCCTTGTGTACATTCTCCAAGTTCCTTCTTTTTGTTTTTAAAAAAAAAAAAGTAAAGCATATAACCAAATAAAGCTGCTCTTTTCCACATATTTTTCTGTTTCTTTTGTCAGATTTTGTTAAAAACTTCAGAAACTGACTGATGATCATCCCATTAAGGCAAAACGCGCTCACTTAAAGCAAATAGTCAACAGCTTGATTCTGCTCCCATACGTTTATACAAAGGACTGTGGCCCAGTTAACCCTTAGGAGCCTGCATCACACATTTTAGGGATTTTTCAGCAATTAAATCACGTACAGAAATGCTTTTTACATCAGTTTACATAGTTTCTGCAAAGGCAGCATGCACCGCTTTCTCTGACATTTATACAACAAGCTGCTAAGGGTTAAAAGACCCTTTAACTGGGACCATAGCTCACCTCAACTGTTCACATCTGTTGGATGGATCATCTTAAACTTCTGTGTTTTATCCACAGAGAACAGCACCAACAACTCCACGGGGCAGTCGAGAGCCATGATTGCAGCCGCCGCTCGGAGGAGAGACAACTCTCACAATGAGTACTACTACGAGGAGGCAGAGGTGGAGCGGAGGGTTCGCAAACGAAAGGCCAGGTGGGCTGTTACGGTGCTCAAATGATGCTTTCTGATTATGGTGCTAGGGTTTCTGTTACTGTTTCTACAACAGATTTTGAACAGAGCTCAACATTTCATTCAGAACCAGAAAAGTTGGTTTAAAAAAGGTTTTAACCGCTTAATTGGGACCACATCAGCGGGCATATCGCACTTAGTAGGCTGGAGGAGCTCTAGAAACTAGAAATGGTTTGCTCGGTGGCACAAAGGTTGTTTTTGCTTCTTCTATCCATGTCCTGTCCAGCATCATGGCAGACTAGTAGTCTGAATATGTGTTGTGCCAAACTCATTTTCTTTATAAATACAAAGCTGCCCGTGATGCCCAAGTACTGCTTGCTTATTTATTTTTGTTAAAATGCTTTATATATAATAATGCCGAACCCGACAGATGGACGAGGGAAGAAGGAGAGCAAAGAAAAAAGGGAAACAAGTTGGTGGAAATTTTAGTAATTCATTCATTTAGTAATGAGTTCTTTTCTTCTGAGAAGACGAGAGGCTTTTATAATAATATCTTGCAAGAGAGAACAACACAGTACAAAATACAGAGTTGCTCTGGCCACTGAGGCAAAAAAAACAGTTATATTGCCCAGTTGTCACATCATCTCTCTTTGGTTAGAGTTGATTGTTTTTTATCTAGTCTACCTTCCCTCCCCAAACCACAGTTGAAGTTACCCAGACCCAGTCGTAAATATCAGCCTCAGCCCATTATAACAAGCCCACCATTGTAAAGAGGAATTTAAGAAAAACAGGACCTTGCAGCTCGGTCATTTGCAGGTTATACACAGTAACACTCAATGCAATGCATATAAGAATTAATTTCCATTACACAAGACGGAGATACAAAGAAATGATCCGAGAAGACGATGAGAAAAACAAGACAAAACCAGACAACTAGCTGCTACATCTGTGGAAGGACTAAACAGAGATCTTACGACTTCTGTGGGTGAAGAATCGTTAGGAGCACCTGCAGGAAGACAAATGGAGAAAAAAAACACAAACAGCAACAAAACCAGCAAGTACATGCAACATAACTGTGGAGCCCGATGGTTTGAAACCACAGGACAACACAGCAACTATCTGATAAGCATGTGTCGGAGTGAATGTGCGCAAGAACATGCAAAGTATCTGGGATATTTCTTACAAGAAATGTGTGGAGAGGGCCGCCACAGACTCCCCGGGGATCTTGGCTCCCAGGGTGCTTTGCCTACGGCACTGGCCCGGTCTTCTCGGGTGTGGAGCGTTGCCTCTGCTGGGGTGTTGGGTGGCGCTCGGACCCGCTCGACTCATGCCTGGGCGGCCGGGGCTGGTGGGCCGTCGTCCCCTGTTTCTGGCCATGGGGGCCTTCCTCTGCTGTCTTCTGGGTGGATGTGTGGTCGTTCTGTGCTCCGTGCCTGGGCCTTTGCACAAAGTCTGAGAGAAAGGCAATTTTGGTTCCTATGGTACTGTGGGCTCACTGAAGTGAACCCGCCAGTAGTCAGAGTCATTAAAAATTAATTTAAGTAAAACCTGGGCTTCACTATCAGCTCATTCCTTATGTTTGGTTTGCGTAACATCATTAAATAAATGTTTTATTGACGTCTACGAGTTCTGTTTTAATAATGGTGGGTACAGGTGTTGGCAACCAATCAATCAATCAACCAATGTTTTGGACCGGTCACATCACCGGTTCCACCTGCATGAGGTAGGAGGTAAAAACATAAAGAGCTCACAAAAGGAGTTCCAAGAGGAACCCACAATTCCTGCAGGGCAGACAGAAGAAAATTGGTTCTTTCTGTTGTTATAAGAAGCAAAAGTTGAAGGTTGGGGTCATGATTGATTCACATTCAATTAAAGCAACTCTTTTAAGCTACAACATTAATGCTCTCCTTTTTGTATAAAACACATCTGAATCATTCATGCTTTTCCGTGTCTCCACAGATTGGTGGTGGCTGTTGAAGAAGCCTTCACCCACATCAAGCGTCATCAGGACGAAGAGACGGTTGCTGCGTCACCCAAACACCCGCGGGAGGTGATGGACCCCCGGGAGGCTGCTCAGGCCATCTTTGCACCCATGGCACGGGCCATGCAGAAGTACCTCAGAGCCACCCGGCAGCAGTCCTACCACACCATGGAGAACATCATCAACCATCTGCAGTTCTGCATTACACACAACATGACCCCCAAGGTTAGGACGGCTTCGTAACTGGAACTGTTTCTTTCAATCATTTATTATTTTAGTTTGTTTTCTTTCCCGTGAAGACGCATTACCGCAAAAAGGCATCGGTTGGTTTTAAAACCTGCAGTTTAGATGTCATCTGAGAGTAAACTGCCCCCCACATAAAGATAAAAAAAGATGAGTTATAGCTGCAAACTGTTTAAACCGCGTCAGATTCACTGTCACTGTTGACACGTTTTCTGCTGTCTTTAAAGGCTTTTCTGGAGCGTTACCTCACCCCAGGCCCCACCCTCCAGTATCTGGACCACAACAGGGGGCGCCAGTGGACACTAATAAGCGAGGAGCCTGTGACAGCGTCCCTGCGCCAGGGGCAGCTCTTCAGCTTGAAACGACTCGACTTCGCCCTGGTTGTCACAGTAACACCCCTCCCCTTCCTGCGTCTGAGCGAGGAGTTTATTGACCCCAAAAGCCACAAGTTTGTAATGAAGCTTCAGTCAGAGACATCTGTGTAGGGGGGGGGGGGGGGGGGAGGCAAATCAAAGATACTAAACTTTCAAGGTATCTTTTTTATACCAGTTAGCATTACATCGTTATTTGAGGTGGTTATTATCAGTAGATGAATGTGACATCCAACAGCAAAGCTTACAGGGATAAAATATAAGCTCAAACAGGAAAAGAGAGGGCCAAGGCAACAGAAAAGCTGCTCCCCGTCCTTGTTCCTCTTTGGTTCTTGTGAACAGAAGACGAAAAAAAGAGAAGAGACTTTTTTTCTGTAAGTTTTGAGTGTTCACAGCTGATAACGTATTGTGGGCTTCCTCTTCCCTTTACAGATGGGGATACTGTTTTTTAGTAGTGTTTTTGTACAAATTCAAGTGTTTTGATGGGGAAAAAGAAAGTTATTTTGATTTAAAATGTCCAACTCAGTCAATACACTGTTTTTCCTTTTTTTGTAATTGATGCATCAATTATATTTTCTATACAATTTAAGATAATATACTTGTATTTAGGAAGTCTAGCTGTCCTGCTTTATGTGCTATACTGCTTTAGAGGCTTCTCTTTTGACAGCCTCTTTCTCTGAACTGATCTTAGTTCCTCATTCCTTTAAATCTTTCGCTGTAGATTTGGCCTTTACAAGCAGAACCAAGTCAAAAACTTTCTGGCCTTTTCTAACCTTTTAAGACCTGTTTCACTGTCCGATCAAATGGAGGCAAAACTGCTTTTGACGTGCTTCCTGGATGAACAACTGGACCAAAAAGCAGGACATCACGTGTTAAAGGATTGTTTGAGGGTAAAGACAGGGTTTTAGAGTCCGAATTAGGTTAGGACCGGCGCACCACCAAGGTCATTTTAGAAGATTTTAAGCCAGATTTAGATCTAAGCCATCCGAGTTTAATCAGTGGTAAATGCACCTCCGACCAAATATCCAGCATGTTTGATTAGACGTTAGCATTAGCATGTTAAACGATGGCGAGAGCGCCCTCACCTCTGAATGATTCCTGTGTGCAGTATCGGGACAGACTAGAGGAAGAAGCCATTGAGAGAACCTGCCAGCTCTGAATCACCAGGATCTGCTAATATCACACTGTAATGTCAACGACTAGAGAGAGGCTTAGCTCCATAACAGCTGGAACTGCCTGATAAAGATGTGATGAGTTGGTCTTTCCAAGTTTATCCAGCCTCTCAATATCTCTGCTTAGCTTCAAATTAAGATGATGCTGACTTCACTGCACCTTGAAAGTGGGGTGTTGGGCGTTTTTGCTGTTGTTAACATCCAATCTCATCAGAAAGTAAATAGTTCTTAAATGAACTAGTGATGGTACCAGTACTTTGTTTCATGTTTTGAATCCTGACAGCTGCCTTCATCCATCCATTTGCCATATCCGCTTCTTTTCTTTCATGAATGATAGGGTCAATGAACCGAACATGCATGTTTTTAGCCGCATAGAACCCACACATGTGCAGGCAGAACAAAAGCAAACTCCACACAGGACCGGCTCAGTCTGGATTCAAAGCAAGAACCCTCTCTGTGAGGTGATGGCGCTAACCACCGCACCACCTTTCAGGCCCTGCCAACTTCACTTTTAGATTTTTTGCATGAATGATGGGGCCCCGAGTTGATTTGTGACGGAGGAATGAGTTCTCATGGTGTCATTAAACAGCAAGCGGCTGACGTTCTGCGGCGCATGTTTCAACAACTTGGGCCCTGCAAGTACTCATGAATTGCTACAAGATTATGGAAGAGAAGGATATGCTATTCTGTCTCTGTTATTTTGACCAAAACATGTCACATTGAGATCTCAGGAACGTGTCAGGTCATTAAAAAAGGCCATAATGTGCCTCCAGCCACAGATTACTCCTGTAGTGCAAATGCACAGCGACTTAAAAACCTTCCATCAGCAAGAGATGATACAACAGAAAATCTGAACTTCTGATAATAGCTGTGGAGTGCATTATGTCACTGTCAGGGCCTCACAGATATAGAAAAATGTATTTATGGTTGAGCACTGCTGGATCAGCGACTTAAAGTCAGGAAACTTCCCAACACCCAAAGGGCACAACTTTTCTCCACATTTATTGTCTCGATTGAATTCGATCTATTGCAGATGAGCCAAAATATCACTTATAGCAGATCCATCTCACATCAACAACAATCCTAAATGATGCAATACTGTGAACTGAAAACTAATCACAAACATGGAAACATGCTTAGCACTAAATTGCTATCAATTCTTACGTCAGAACCAGAAATACTGTCTATTAAACGGCCCTTTTATACAGAACATGATGAAGTAACCCATTATTTTTAATCTCTTGTGCCACGGTCCAAGTTTAAACTTCCTGAACTTATGTTTCCAACCAGGCACAGAAGGCAAGATGAAGGAAAAGCCGATACTGTGTAAAATTTAGCAGTAATCCTCCTCCTCCCCCCCATTTCCACTATCCGAGAACAAAGTATATTACTGCAAATTGGCCCATTCGAGGCCTCCTTCGTCACTAACCGGGCTTGTGCTGGTCATTTTTTGTGAAAATATAAATGTTTGACAGCCCTGGGGAAAGCTTCTCACAACACCCAAGCCTGATGTTTCCTTCATTGAGGAAACCAGCCCTAAAGGCTGTGTCCTTTCCATGTTCCTAACATCATCGTGACACAGTTTAACTGGAAGACATGAGACTAGTGGCTGAATAAGTGTGCGGAGGCGGAGACTGTGTGGGCGCTGTGATGTGTGTCACTTGTGATGTGTCTCCGTGACAACCACAGTGGAAAAACACTACGACTTCTCTTTAATCTGTGATAGTTTTGTAATGTTCCGATATTTGCCAAGATGAAGAATTTCCTCAAAGTGTATCCACCAAGCAATTACTTTTGATATATTTGCCGGTGCTAAACTAACAGGTTAATGTATTAATTGTTTGTGTCAGACTGTCTCGACTAATGAGGAAGCTGCTGTATATATTTTGGGTCAACTGCGAATCATGTGATAGATGTGCACACTAGTGTGTTTTTAACACTTCAGATTGTTGTGGGCCTCCCACGCATGTACATTTGAGTGCAGTTTTGTAAGACCGTATTTCTAAAACTAAGCTAATGTGTTTCAGGAGGAAGATGACTTCTGTTACACAGTCTGTTGGAGCTTAGTTGAAGCAAAATGTTCTTAATAAATGATCTCATTTCGTTATGGATGTGTGCGTTCTTCTTTTGCTGCAAAAAGACAGGAAGTGAAAGCATGTGATGTGCAGAGGTGTCAAAAGTCATATGTCTGCCGTACAAACTAAAAGAAATATGACATATCAGATAGGAAAGACACTGGTTGTGTTATCAGGGTGTTTTCCATTTGTGGAGCTGAAAAAGTACAATGATCAAGTTCATTTCTAAGAAATTACACCTCTTTGACTGGATCCTTTTCATTTAAAGGGGAAATGCACATTTCCAGCCTCTCATAGTCATTTGACCCATATATTTTTGTGACATCTTCCTGTACTTTCTTATCTCTCCAGATGTCATGTGCTGCAAAACTTGACTGTGTTTTTTTTTTCTGTATTTACAGTTAAACACAAAAAAAGGCCCCTGAACAACAAATGTGTTAAACTCTCAATATGCAGCGTGCTCCATGCATGCAACTGGAGAGAAAAGTGTGCAGTAAAGAGAGTGTTGGGGGGATAAAGATGTTGCACCTGGCTGATTGGAAGAAAACATGGCCTCAGCAAGCGAGAAAAACGTGTCAGTGCAGAGGATTAATTCAACAAGGTGCTGTACTTTGGGCCCTGTCTTACTCTTTGGAGGTAATTGGTTGGGGCTGACTTCCTTGCATGGTTTTGTGTTTATATGCATCATCTTGAGGTTTTCCACTCAGCTTTTTCTCTGTGGGAACAGATTTCTGAAACATTTCTTGATGCTGGTTTGGACGCTGTGCCGCTGGAAGAGTTTCCTTCTGGTGACTCATCTGTCATGATGCGTAACCATGGCAACAGGAAAGTTGTTAAGCTGCTGGAGCAGCTAACTGAGCTTTCGATTGCCCAAGTAATGCCTGGAATAAGACCTTCGAATGAAGATGAGCTGAAGAGGAGACGTCTGAGGTGCAGAGCAGGAACAAACGTTTCTTTGAATGATCATCATGGGAACCCTCGGGGCGCGTTTATCTGTTTTTGTGCAATCAAAGAGGAGGTGTGAGATGTGAAAAGAGTCTCGGAGGTTGGGAAGTATACCTGCGTGCGTAAGCAGAAGCATTTAACAAGAAGTGTACACAGTGAGCTTTTCGAGTGTGACAGTGGTCATATCTGTGAGGTTGAAGGTCAAAACGTGTGTAAAACATGAATGTTGACAGCTATTCATAATGCATGTGTGTGTAAAATGATATTAGAAGTTTCCAAACTGCTTCGTGTTTCTATGAAACGTTTGCAAGTACGCAAAGTTTCTCACAAATTGTTGTTGCATATATGTTACCGTATGGAACTTAACTGGTGGGAGTCGGATATCTCCAGAACTGTTTAATGGAGGAGTGTTTTAATTAGGTGTCCGTTTGTACAGCTGTAGCTGCCCGTGTCTTCAAATGAATATTGGTCATATTTGACTTAAATTAGTCGGTTCCAGTGGAAAATAAAACCTTCATCCTCCTGAAACCTTTGCTTATGGAGTTTCTGGTTTGGCCAGCATCACAAGGTCCCCGCTGACCCCATTTCCTGTTCTTCTTTTGCATTTATCTTCATATTACCTCATCTTTTAGAATTTTATTTGTTTATTTCTGTATATATTCCCAAATTCATGTCCTCGCTCTTTTTACAGATGTCCATTTTTGTATCACTCGTATTATTCCACATAGAATCAGTCATGTAAGATTAGTTGACAAAGTTTCATGTGTTTCCTATGAAAGTTGTTCATGACCTTCAGTTGTTATCTCAACTCAACAAAGAACTCTGTGAGCAAAACGTCTTGAACAGCCAAGGTCTCTTGATTGCAGCACTGTTATCACACCCAGCTGTGATGACTTCCTATATCTGCAGCCCCTTTCTCTCTGCCCATACAGACTGTCGTGCTATCTGTGATCGACAGACCGTACTTGCAAGATGCAGAGATGCTGTGCTTGTGACGTACAGCTGAACTCCCTTGTGACATGAGTAGTTTTTAAAAAAAAAAAGCAAACCAGGAACTCTTGTCTACATCTTTTACGCTTCGCTGTTGAGATGAATCCTCTAATCCTCGTTGTTTCATGCATTCATTTTCAAGGTATGTACATTTTACATTCTTTTAAAACATGATCAAACAACGGTAAATACCAACTTTCAAAAAGCTGTGGAAATACGTAAAACAGTTCCTTGGAACTGAGTAAGTTACTTACTTTCTGAGGCAGAAATGATAGACTTAACTTTGTAACAGTACAGTAACAAGTTGATGACAGAAATACTGTTTCTATCATGTAGAGCAACTTACTGAAGTTAAAAGGAAGTAAGTATGGTAAGGTAGTTCATTTCAATACGAACACAAAGGGAGGAAGTAGTGCCTTAACGTTCAACGGCTCATACTTTTCATCATATAACCCGACAGTACATATCCTAAGTGCCAACATTTTACGTTCATACATTATAATCTTGATAATGAAGTGTGACTTAGTGTTATATGTTGAAATTCGTTGTATTTTTAATCAACACTATCCTGAGAGGCGTGTCTGTTCGTAGCTATGCTGTGTGTCAGTGAGTGTTAGTGGCCCTTTAATCCACCAGACTGAAATATCTATAACTATTAGAAGGATTACAATGATTTTTTTATCATTTGCCCACAAGAGAATGGCTTCGAAGTGTCTGGCAGTCTCGTTTCTTCAGTGTCGTAAATGCTCTTTTCCTGCATTATCGTCATTAATGCTCTGTGGCTCCCCTATTGGACGAGTGTTGACATGTTTAGCCTCTGATTGTCCCCAGATGATGGGTTGTAAAAACAGTTTGATCAACCTCTGTTTGATGATCTTTCATGTGGCCATGATCAGGTCACACTTTCTCAACATGAATCAGTTTAAAATGGTTGAGAGTTGTTCATGCTTTATGGTTAGGATCAGGAATGTGCTCAACATAACAGGAAAGTTAACAGAAAGTTAGCATGCTGACCATTGCATCTTCATACAAGCACAGGCCATAAAGTGTGTTATAAACTGTATCATGAATTTGTTGCATAAAGCAACAAATACAGTATGAAAAGGAGTCAGACATTATTTTGGCCAAGCATTAAACTGGATGTTGTATTACCTGAACATCATTAGCCACAGTTACTATGGTTTCCAACATCTGGCTCATTCACAGCTCATTTTTTGCCAGTATACATTAGACACTGATTATAACCTGAAACTCATCACTGCTACTCTTATGACGACCCCTCCATACATGTTGATTCCACCCAGATAGTGTTGTTCATATGTGTTGTTTTGGGTTACGATGCATTCACTGACAGACGCATCAAACTGCAGAGCCTTTTCCACCAAATATAAGGTGTTTATTGTCTTCATCTGAGAGTCTCTGGCTTAAGTTCACTTTCCCTTTGTACATATCCAGACCAGTTTGAACTGATTTTGTGCCAAGAGATGGAAGATAACATTGTCAAGCATTACATATACGGCACTTGTCTTAGCAGTGTTGCAAAGTACTTTGGAAGAAGAGAGAATGTGAGAAAAGGTCAGATAAATATATTGGACTTTACCTTGCCCTACTTGCCCTACTGCCCCTTGGCTTTTTGGGGTTAAGGAGTAGAGGTCGTCTGTCAGTTAAAATGACAAGAAGCATCTTATATTTGTATAATGGAGGAATAGGGCCAAGTGGTAAGGCTCTATTAGATCAGGCCAAGTTATGTTTTGTTACAAAGTGGAAATAAAAACCCAGATAGTGGCCTGCTAACTGTTAAAACCCACATCTGCTCCTCTGTCCCTGACATCTTGTACTCCTCACATTTTGCTTATTGACTAAATAGGGCCAAAGGCAACACATTTACCCTGACAACATACAGCTCTTACCCACCTGGACAGGGAAAAATATGTGTAAATCCTCCTTATTGACTGCAGCTCAGCATTAAATAGCACCTTCCCTTTTAAATTAATCCGTAAACTCACGGATGTGGGAACGGGGACCTGCATTTGCAACTGAATTCTTTACTTTCTGACTGACAGGCTACAGGTGGTTAAAATTAGCAGCCACCCCCTCCTTAATGGTTCTAAACACAGTTAAAAACAACCATACACGCTAACACTCACTCCTACGGTAAATTTTGCGTGTGACTGGACTGTGGGAGGAAGCTGGAGAGCCCAGAGGGAGCCCACACATGCACAGGGAGAGCATGCACACTGGCAACCTTCTTGGTGTGATATGACAGCGCTAACCAGCATACAGCCCCTGAAACATTCATTTGCTTACCTTTAGCTTCCCAACGCAGTTAGAAAACAACTACTGCTCTAAGAAGAAAACAAAAAGAACTTGGTTAAAAGGGAAGTCAGCTGTGGAAGTCCCACTTACGGTTAGAGTGACATGACTCTGTGGGTGTGACTATGGTTTAGAGGATGATGTACTGAACAGGGCTGTGTGGTAGGAGTACATTCCTGTGTTAATAGTTAATGTTGTTTTTACCGTCTTTTAAGAAATATCACAAAATGTTTGAAGTGTTTTTTTTTTAGTCAAATTAAATATTCTGTCTATCTGTCAGTTGGTTGGTTTCATTAGCAGGAAAACTGGCATTACTTTAATACAGTGTTTCTCAATTCCGGTCCTCATGACCCACCGCCCTGCATGTTTTCCATGTTTCCCTCCTCCACCACACCTGATTTAAATGAATGGCTCCTTATCGGGCCGCTGCAGAGCTTGATGACGAGCTGATCATTTGAATCAGGTGTGGTGGAGGAGGGAAACATCGAAAAGATGCAGGGCGGTGGGTCATGAGGACCGGAATTGAGAAACGCTGCTTTAGTGCAAGTAGAATTATTTAGGACCACATTGGATTGAATGGGATTGTAATAAACTGGTTGACTTTCTGTGGAGGGTTAGGGTTATATGATATATGTTGTATAATTTGATACAAAGGAAAGCATGATGCTGAATCTTTTTTAAAATTGTCCCTTCAGTGGTTCTGGTTAACTCACTGGAAATCTCTGGGTTTGTTGGTGAAACCGTTACCTTGCCGTCCAGAGCCAATTCATCAGGGGAACTCTCCAGAATCGACTGGTCGATATTCACCAACAGCACCTGGATTGCCACTTATCAAAATAAGAAGATAAACACTCAACGTGTCCCGCTCTATGGAGACAGACTCGAGCTTAACATCACCTCAGGTAAAAGGAAGCCCACTGCTTGTACAGCGTAAAGGAATTTAATTTCTCTCTGAACAGTATTTTTAGGCAAGGCGAGTTTATTTTGCACAATTAAACAACAACGTGATTCAAAGTGCTTTACAGAGACATTAAAACAGAAGAAATAAAAACCAGGATTTAAAATTTAAACAAAAGAAAGAAATAAGAACAATAGATAAAATCAGAAAAAATAATATATATGAAAGATAAAATCAGGAGTTAAAACATGATTCCGTTTTGAAACTCAAGCTTATTCAAATGCAGCTGAAAATAGATGTTTCTTCAACCTGGACTTAAATACTGAGAGTTTCAGCTGATCTGAGGCTTTCTGGGAGTTTGTTCCAGACATGTGGAGCATAGAAGCTGAATGCAGCTTCTCCAGGTCTGGTTCTGACTCTGGGAACTGATAAAGAACCGGATCCAGATGACCTGAGGGGTCTGGGAGGTTCATAGTGGGTCAAGAGGTCACTGATGTATTTTGGACCATTCAGAGCTTTATAGACCAGCATCAGAACTTTAAAGTCTATCCTCTGATGGACCGGCAGCCGGTGGAAAGACTTCAGAGCTGGACTGATGTGCTCCACTTTTTACTGTGTCTTTGGTTCTTCAGGAGACTTGACCATCAGGAATCTGATGACAGAAGATGCCATGGAATACAATGTGGACTTAGTCTACGCTGATTTCAAAGACCAGACAAACAAGATTAAGCTCACAGTGAAACGTAAGCCAAGAAAGATATATGTATATATACCTCCTCATGGGAATGTTTACCATCATTCATGATTTTACAGCTTGTTTTGCTTATTTCTGTTATATTTTTTAAAAATGTCAGTAGCTCTTTGAGACACTTTCTTTTTTGCAGACATGCTGCATAATTGTAGCTCATTGTTGCCAACGAATATGTTCCTATTTCAAGTGACAAATCAATGATTTGTCCCTGCAGAACGCCTCCAGGTACCGACCGCACAGAAGATTTACAGTGCACTGACAGAAATGGGCTGTCTAATGTTCCTAAAGTGTTCCTCTTCTGATGAAGGTGCTACCTTGTCCTGGCAAGTTAATCCTCCAAGTGTGCAGACTTGGAATTTTACCGAGGGCCGCAGTTCACATCTTTTTGCAAATATCAGTAACATGCAAGACTCTGTTCAGTTTACCTGCACTTCGAGCAGGCACACGGACAATAGGCCACGCGTTCTCATGCAAAAGTGTGATGGTAAGTTTCGATCTGTGGTCTTTTGTTTTACTGCATACAATCAGGAACGAGTAATGTGCAACATTACAGAACATCAGATGAGATGAGGGTTCAGAAAGATCCACTAAAGGAGGGATGCACAAACAACACTTTCGCCCAGTCCAGCGATGTAATCACAAAACTAAGATTTGCTATTACAAAATACTGATTGAAACATGATGATAATAACACAGAATCTATGGCACAAAAATTAAGACTTTCATGTAAATTATATAAGCTCACTGTCGGACCCAATGCATGTGCTTACAGTCTAATCTTGTGGCCTTCGCTGTACCCTTTTGTCAAGGTTTCAACATGAACAGAACAGAGAAAATAGAGGAAAAACACAGTTGACACGCAGTAGCATGAATTGTCACAATGAATTTTTTAAAGAATGCATAAACTATCACAGTTTGATACTGTTTAATTCCATGTGTGAGCTGCCAGGATTTCGTTTCTCATTATCACCGTTTTTGTTTGCTTTCAGTTCCAGATAAACCGGCACAAAGCAGGAACAGAAGTTTTGTTCTCTTGTTCTTTGGAGGCGTCCTGGGAGGTGTAATCACAGTAATAATTATCTACTGTTTTGGAGGTGAGAGGAACACGACAACATCAACAGACAATTCCTAATTGTCCAACTCGATACACAAAGTCAACTCAAATAATGAGGTTTATAGTCTCAGTATTCCTCACTACAGGTGTATTATCATTATAAATGATTATATACGTATCATTTATACATTTATCTAACAAAAACTAAGCCAAAATACAGAAGTAGTCTGTGGAAAAACAAGTCCAAAACTGATCCAGCAGCTTCAGCAGCAGTGAGGTGCAGTAATGGTTTCCTGTGGGACGTTATCAGTCTCTCTCAGGGTTCTGGAGGAATCTCGGCCACTCTTCTCTCCAGCGCTGCTTCAGCTCATTGAGGTTTGCAGCATTGGTTTCTGCACAGCTCTCTTAAGGTCCCACCACAGCATTTCAGTCAGGCTGAGGTCTGGACTCTGACTGGACCATTGCAGCACCTTGATTCTTTTCTTTTTCACAAATTTTCACATATTTTTGCTGCTGTGTTTGGGATCTTTGTCCTGTTGATGAGCCAGTTTCAGCCCAGCTTTAGCTGTGGGACAGATGGCCTCACATCTGACTCTAGAATACTTTGGTATCCAGAGGAGTTCATGGTGGACTCAATGACTGCAAGGTGCCCAGGTCCTGTGGCTGCAGAACCAGCCCAGATCATCAGCCCTCCACCACCGTGCTTGACAGCTGGTATGAGGGGTTTGTGCTGATATGCTGTGTTTGGTTTCCTCCAAACGTGCTGCTGTGCATTAGGACCAAACATCTCCACTTTGCTCTGGTCTGTCCAAAGGACATTGTTCCAGAAGTCTTGTGCTTTTTTCAGATGCAGCTTTGCAAACCTAAGCTGTGCTGCCATGTTCTTTTTAGAGAGAAGAGGCTTTCTCCTGCAGCCCTTCCAAACAAGCCATCCTTGTTCAGTCTTTTTCTAACTGTGCTGTCATGACCTTTAACCTTTAACATGCTAACTGAGGCATGTAGAGTCTGAGATGTATGATCTTTAACCTTTAACATGCTAACTGAGGCCTGTAGAGTCTGAGATGTAGCTCTTGTTTTTTTTTTGCAGTCTCTCTGAGCATTGCACACATCTGTCTGACCTTTGGGTGAAATGACAGAACTTCTGCAAATGCGAAAACGAGTATGACCACTTGTTGCAAAGTAAGCAGAGTGACTGCAGTGTCGGCCCTTCCCCTCTGTTACTGCCGCCCTTTCCAGAAGAACTACTTCAGGAGAATGTGTGTCCAGTTTGGTCTGGACTTTTTCCATATGCACTCAAGCTTATGACTAACTAACCCTGACCCTGTAAAGGAGGGGTTTTTGACCAGCCATCTTCACACATACCAGCTGATCTTACAGAGATTGTTCTAAGGGGCAAGAAGTCAAGGGTTGCATTTGCACCTGCCTCTGCTCTGTACCGTTTCTAGAGCATTTCAGGACTCCAGTGCATGTGGGAAAACAGCCTCTGCATAGTTTCATGGCTAAAAAAGTGTGCAAATGGAAAAAATGTGCACATGCACTTGTGCTGTAGGAAACGCACAACTCTACTGTGACCGCATTTATTTATAGCATCGGAAATTAGATTAAACTGTTTATTATAAAAGCATTTTCTTTTTATGATATCAAATTCTGCAACTTTTCTTTTATTCCCCCTTGCAGAAGACAGTATAACAGCTAACAGCTGCTTTTAAGAGGCTAACCCTAACTCAAACCTAAAATAGAGGTGCAGTCAAACGCTATATTACGGATTTTTACACTGCCTATTGGAACATTGTCCAGAGTTGGGGAGCAACACAGCTGCAACAGCTATCAGAAACTGCTTTTCCTGGATCAGCTGTCAGAAATCCTCACAAATCTTCAAACTGAGTGCTCTGACTGCTGCCTGTTGCACATGAGGAACTCATTAAACTAAAGAAACTACAACACTTAAGTATCTTGGGGGATCTTTTGAAACTATATCACTTTTTCAGTCATTCTTCACCATCGTTAATGTCGTCATATAATTTTTGGTGATTCTAAATTTGCTCTGAGTGTGTTTTCCTGTTAAGATCTGTCCAAACCTCACGTTCTTCTCTGACAGCTGAGTAAATTCTAGCCTTCTGCAATGGTAAACACAGCTTAAAGTTGGGCTTGAAAAAGTGAAACGATCCATTTCTCATTAAAACTTTTGATGCTTTTTAAAAAAAATCATTATTCAGGCAAGAAATGTTGTGTTAAACCTGTTATTTCTCATAGTGCTGACTTGATATTTTGGGATAAATACAACCACATCACAGCTGACTGCTTTTCTTTTCATTTTCATTATAGGTAAAATAAGAAATGCATGGCAGAGCCTGACAGTTATGTAATCCATATTAGACACTTTGACACTTTTCAAAGATGTTTTAGTTACTGCCCTGAAGGGAAAACTTTAGCTGTTATATATATTTTATTACTGGAGAAGATATTTAGTTGGTATGACTCATGACTTTTGCTGTACTAACATTTTGATTTGTCACTTATGTGAAGCCTCTTTTGGGAAGTTAGTTTTATGCTGCTATCTTGGCGAGATCCTAATAACTGACAGGGACCTTCTTGGCTTATTAAAATGAATAAAATTAGTTCAAACTGTTTTGAAATCAATTAATTTATCTATTTTCACCTGGATTTCCCAGGAAGACTGTGCATGCAGGAAAATTGAGCCGTCGAAAGGTGAAGCTTGAAGGGAGCTGGAAGGACCACAGCATTAGAAGTTTTCATGTAAAAGAAAACCATAACCAGAAGTAATGAATGTGCCTTGAGACTGTACCAAAGATAGACCCAATATAATGAGCACAGGTCCGGTCTCATTCAAACCACTAAACAGTCCTGAAAAACAAGGTGCCACGACTCACTTAGAGCCACAATAACGGTCAAATATATATGATATAATGTATGAATATACTTTGTATTGTCCCTGTGTTCATTATACTGAGTCTACCTCATTTGTATTGAAATCTTTTTCAGTATTTATTCATTTTTGATTCAGAACGCATGTATATTTTTTCCGAAGCCTTAATTCCTTTGTTCAACACATTTTGTATTATTTCTAAAGGCTTTTCTTTGTCTCACGCCTTTGAATGATTGTTCTCCATCTGAGTATGAATGCCAGTTCATACTGAAACTCTGTGTTTTGTGTGTTTATTGTTGTAAAAAACTCCATGTCTGTTGATTTAGAAAATATATTTTTTATACTGTAAATACACATCAGAACACTTAGGACCAGCTGTGATGTTTGTATTAATAAAAATATATAATGATATATTTACAGCTAATCTGTTTCAAGTAACTCTCAGCAAGGCCTGACACAATATGAATAAATGGGGGGTATTTAGATATTAACCCACCTGAATGAAATGTAAATATGGTGATATTGTGCACGAGGGATATCCCTCCAGGTATGAGTCTGTTATAGTTTTAATTTTTCGGTGTCATGATCCTACTGCAGAGCAACAGCTGCAGGTTTCTATACAGAAAAGCACATTGATTCCAACACTCCTAATGTCCAGCATTGTTTCTGGTTGTTTAATTGTCTTGATATTCTACATACTGATATGATTTGCATGTGGAATCAATTAGCAAGGGCACAGGGACCCAGGGACCCAGCAGGGACCCAGCAGGGACCCAGCAGGGACCCAGTAACAGTATTTCTGTAGCGAACACACGTTTTAGGGAAGTGAAAATTGCTGAGCATTGGATTGTGTTTGAGGCCTGCCTGGGACAGTTACTCATTCACTGGGTTTTAGCATCTTTTTCACTTTCTACTCAGTTAAACTTTTACTCTGTGATTATAAGCTGTTACTTGAAAGGTTTTAGTGATAACATTTTTTTGGCTCCAGCTGTACGGCTTTTAATACACTCATCATAATGTTGATGAATGACCTGAGTGCAGAATGTTCCTGTGGAGGGAAAAATGTTCTCAAGCTTGTAGGAAATTATCAACTTCGTGACCTGGAATGTTGATTATGTCTACTTTTATGTCTGCTTACTCTGTGCCTTGAGTGTGCTGCAGAGCCCTCACAATAAAAAACAGCACATTATTGAAATCGTCTTCATTTTCGTCATGTTTAAGAAGTTGAGTTATGTTTAGTTTTGTGTCTCTGTTGTCTCGTGGCTTCCTGTTTTCTTTTGTCTTCACCTTTTCCCTCTCGTTTCAGGTCACTTCCCTCGTGTGTCCCTGGTCTGATTGTCTTCCCCTGATTCCTGACTGTTTCCACCTGTTCCCCATCATCACCCCAGTGTTTAATAGTCTGCGTCTCCCTTTGTCCTGTGCCAGTTCGTCTCATCTTTCCAGCCAGAGAACACATGTCAGTCCATGTCAAGCTTCTTGAGTTTTCAGGTTTTGTGTTCTTTGTTATTTTGCTACTTTGTTGTAGTTGCCCTCCTCAAAAGAGTGATTTTGTGTTTACATTTTTCGCGTTAAAGATTGTTTCTTTGTACTTTGTCTTCTGAGAATAATTGTCTGATAATGAACCAACTGTCCATGTTTTCCACGACTCTTACGATCAAGATCCCCAAAGCCCATATAGAGCTGAGTAAGCAGGTGAACATCATCTGTGAGCTCCCTTTTGCACTCATCCATCCCTTACAGTGCTGAATGTGTTTGTCTTCAACAGACAAGTGAAAGATCAAATTTATTCATGCAAGGATTTTAGAGAAGTGAAAAGGTCAGCGGGTCAATCCTCAGCTCCTCCTTGAGTTGGAGAGGAATTTCTCAAGATAATAAACCCCACATTGCAGCTGTTATGCTCACCAACGTGTGTACAATAGATGAGACCTGATTAAACGGGTGAATGAGAAACTCCTTGGGTGGTGTTATCGCGAACCAAGTGAAGGATAAAAATCTTTTCCCTAAGTGTGAAGCATTTATAATGGTGGATATAGATTTAAATGTGTCACAGAAAAGAAGAAAACTGTTAGACAAGGAGTGGGAATACAAATCAGGCCTTTATTAGCTGCCCATGTAGCTGGAAAACAAAGAAAAAAGTAACATAATGTGCCTTTAATGACAAACACAAAATATCTAAAAATATCACCTTTGTATTTACAAGATTTACGGCACTGTAATGATAAAGATCTATCATATGATTTACACCCTCAGATAATACTGGTAGGTTTTTCAGTATGAGAGAAATAAGCTGCAATATCCACTTATACCAAAAATAAATTAATGTAAAGCTTGATCTTTTACTTTAAGGCGAGACACTACAGGTAGATATATGATGACCATTTTCACCTAAATATTACATACATATATAGAATATATATCACTATACATCTTCCCTACTTGATGAATTATGAATCCTTAAATGATTACAAGAAAATATTTGATTATCCAAATTGGTTGTTATGTCAGGTGCAAATTAAATCTTAAAATCCATGGACAATAACTGATAATTTCCCTTTGCAGTGAATTAAGTTTTATTCTATGCAATGGAAAACATATGAAGAACCCCTCTTTAAAAACCTTCAGAGTATAAAGAGTCACAGTTTAAATGTCATTCACATAGCTGCTTGTTCTGAGGCTCTATTTTGTATCCTGAATTTTAACCTCAAATTAAAGTTCCAGTGTTCAAACTGTAGCGTCAGCCTCTGGAAACATACCCGAGTCCATTTCTACTCTCAACCAGCAAACAAACAACACTGCATGTTAAAAAAAACACATTTTTAATGTGTTTCAAGACTAAAACACATCTTTATCATCAGTATAGTAACGCATAAAACCCACTACATATGACCCCACAAAATGCATAAACTGCAAAATGCTGCTTGTTAATTAGCAGTTGTTGTATTTAGCAAATAAGATCTATTTTCTCTCTGTATTTCGTCCTTTCTGCACCAGATTCGACCATTTTGAGCCAAACAAAGTAAAAACCAGCGGCTAACCCGGCAATAACAGTAGTAAACACAGAAAAGGTAGTGGGAGAGCATTCCTTGCATCCTCCTCACAGCATAACGGAAGCTGGCTCAGACTACACATATACATTATAAATATAAGCCTTTAAAGATGTAGACTGTAAAATTAACTCTAAAAAACACTATTTAATACTAGATGGTCCCCACTTGGTTTATTTTAGATTTAGACAATTATTCACTGATTGCATTCAGGCTCATGAGACAAATAGTAGTAAAATAATCACCAAAATATGAATTTTAATCTTAAATTCTACTTTGAAATTCTACCACCTCACATGTAGTAGTGTCTCGCCTCAAATGTTGTACCTCTTCTCCATGTCATCAGCCCCGTGTTTTATTGGGCTGCACACATTTCAAGTGATGCTCTGAGCAAAAGGTCATAAACTGCTGTTAAAAAAGTTCCAACTTTTCACGCTTTGCACTGTCTAGGAAACCTCTTGGTACGGTGACACTGAAGCCTTCCTGAGACGATTGAGCTGGACCTTGTCGTACACGGTCTGGGGCTAAACGGGAGACAAAAAGAACAAACTTACATCTTTGTGGTGAAAAGTAATTGATTTAGAAAGCTACAGTATGAGCACTGGATCTGAAAAGCAGACTTCGACCCTGAAATTGTTGGTAAATGATAAACTTTGAGATTTTCAGGCAAATACATGAAGAGTAATGCAAAAGTTTCTTGCTGGAAGGAAAGCACTTTTCCTTAGGATTGAACCTAACTAAGGTTAGGAAACTAGTCTGCAACCATAACTGTTGCCACCTTCATAAGTAGAAAGAAAGAAAAGTGAATTGTTGAGAGAATAAAACAAGGTTTTGGTCTTACCGCAGGTGCAGCTGAGCCTGTGCAATTTTCAATGGTTTCATACAGCGAGCAAGGCTTCAGGGTAGATGGAGTCCTCTGGAAGTGTCCATGTGAATAGAGCAAAAGAGAGACTCAGTGAGAAAGAGTTCAGTGTGACGGGCAGAGTATGGCTGGGTGTGTAAATATGAGTGTACTTACGCTTTCCACTGCAACATCTGAGATGTCAGCATACACTGTGAGGTTGTTCGAGTCGCTGTCTGGTGACACCACCAAACATCGAGTGAAGACGTTAGTGTTAAAGCTATGCAGCGTAAAGCATGACACTGTGGTGTTGTGAAGAGACCTTACCTTCGTGCTTTTTTTTGCAGCAAACTCCCACCACGACACACGTTAATACAATGATGGTCACCACACATGCTCCACCCACGCTGAGGATCACTACAAAGTCAAATTTACCTGCAAACAGTGGCGCCTGTTATTCTATGAACAGCTCAGATTAAAGGAATAGGAGACCTAAAAATAGAAAGCGAACAACTACAGTAATAATAATGATGATATGTCTGTTGATTTCAGTAATTTTGATTGATATTATCACTTAAAAACAAGGCTAATATTTATGATTTAAGAGGAAATAATGTCTGATATGTTGGAAACAAGAAGAATTTTACAATGACAACATTCTTATCAATCGTATTTTAATCGGACCCAACGATCCTCAACATGCTGAGTGAAACCACGTCTCCTGCGTCTCCTTTTCTTCCTCATTATTAGCCTCATTATTAGCCTCATTATTATCTGTAGTAAACAGGATATTACTGGGATCAACAGAAGTCATCAGGAGTCAGGACAAGAAGCGAGATGAATGGATCAACTTTCAACTCTCTGAGCTGGGTGCTGTTATCTTATAGTATAATCAATAAAGCCCTGATCAGAAATAAGTAACACACTGAATGAATAACTTATAGACAGTCTATTAACATACCTTCCTCAGTATCTTTGCTGCTGCATGTCACTGTTTTGGACGCTGACTTCTCACTGACAAAATTAGATGCCGTGCAGGTGAATGTGGTGCCTCCATCCTGTGGCCTGATGGTGCGCTGCAGCCCGGAGCCGCTGTAAATGTGGCTCCCCACCACCCAGTTGTAGGTGGCATTGCTGTGAGTAGCTGAGCTGCACTTCAGCACAACTGCACAGGATTCATTCAAAGCCTGATAAGTGGTCTTGGAATCAATGACGGGATCCTCAGTTATGGGCTCTAATAAGACAGCAGAGAGAGGAGAGTAACCGATCAGCCTCAACATTTAACCTGTAACTATCTGTACTCTGGATCTGTGTGTGCGATGTGTAATAAAAAAAAACAGGCCAGTAAAACAGAGAATACGCAGCAGTGAACTAGCCAGAATACAGTGTAGTTTTTTTGGGAAAAATCCATTTTACCACCACAAAAATGGGTGACCACTGCACCTCCTGAGCTATAGCTCAGGTATAGATCATTTAAGCATATTGTGCAGAAAAAAGCTTGTGTTTTCATGACAGTTATTAGGTTTGTAGTTTCAAACAAAGAAAGTCTTACCATGAACTTGCAGAGTGATGGTGACTGTTGGTCTTTGCTGGTCGTTCGCTTCTGATATAAAACTAAAATCACCAGAATCCCCAACAGTCAGATCTCTCAGCGTTAAACTAAAGTTTGTGGGGTTGAACTCTAATCTGCTCTGAAATAGCTGCTGTTTAATAACACCTCTACCAAGGTCTGCAACCATCGTAGATCCATATTTCCAAGTTGCCGTGGTGACCAACTCAGTTGGTAAGTTTGATGAAAACTCCACAGTATCCCCAACTTTTTTATGAATGACACGCTCTCCGGGGGAGGCCTCCACATCTGAAACACAGCAGCCGCAATATGATCTTAATCAAGGGTCATTATCCAAAATGCGACAAAAAAGACCGGAGATTATAGAATGAGATCATGGCTAACACGATATCTGTAGTAAACAGGATATTACCAAAGAAAGAAACAGCAATGATAACAAACAAAGACGTAGCACATCAAGGCTCGGGAGGAAACACACTCGCTCGTCACGTTTTGACTTCCATCACAGTTTAGATTATTAGAGAAATGCACATAATTACATAAACACAACAGATGCAGTTGGACGTCGAATATCTGAGGCTCAGTGTCGCTCCTGGTTGTGAGGAAGGCAAACTGAACCCACAGGGTGACTAAACCTCCCTTCTCTGCATTAGCAGCTTCAAAAATGAATTAATGATAGTGAAACAGTGACGATTTATTTTGTTGTGGACAAAGCTGCATCATTTCAAGAGAAACTGCAAGGAAACCACAGACTCAGTGGAAAAAGGTCAAGTAAAAGTTAGCATTAGTGTCAACACTTTCGCTCATTCTACTGCTGCAAGATATCTATGTGTCTGCTTTCGTGTCTGTCCCACAAAAAGAAGCTACTTTGTCCTGATAAATACTTTTAGCTTATGTCTGCAGCACAGTAGCACTGCAGCAAAGTTTTAAACATGCATCCCCCCACTTCTGCAATTATTCTGCAATCTATGATCTGGCGTGCATAGATCAGCAAACAAGTTGACAGAAAAAAAGCAGGAATTGTCATAAACAGAAAAGTATAAATCATTCCTGAGCTGCCTTCCTAACCGAACAGATGCAGACGGCTTTGCAAAAACACGCACAAAAAGAAGGCTGTCATTTCCTGAGCTGACAACGCATATCAAGAAAATTCTGTGGTCTCGCACAGCCTCTCTCCAGGCACCTATCAATTCGACTCAAATATTAGTACAAAAGGATTGAAATAGAAAAGTGTACGTACCCTGAATGCGGACCACGAGAAGCAGGCCAACACCATATGCAAAGAAACAGCTCAGACGAGAAAGGCAACCACCTACCATCTCTGTGGAGAGAGCAACAATGTCTATTTCCTCTTCTGGTCTCCGCTTTGACAAGTCAGCTCAGAAAAAAAGAGGTTAGAGGGTGGGGGAGGCTTTGCCAGTAAAGACGCAGAAAGAAGAAGCAGTCTTAGTCGGCCCGATATACAGCAAAATAAAAGTAGCTGCTTTGAGAAACTGTTCAAAATTGATGTTGAACACAAGATTTTGCAAAGGTTAAGCTGCAAAATCACACTTAAGAAGAGTTGCAAAGGCAAAGTTTGTTGTTATGGTGATAAATAATAATAAGTGACATGCTATATAAATGTTCAAGAATGCCTTTTCTGACTATTTCAAATATGTTGACATCACCTGATATTATGTCAGCCTCGTCCTACCCTGAATTAAGTCAACAGTGCAAAGTATTTTCTTACATTAAGCTAAAGGTCAATATATGAGATAAGGGCCTGAATTTCTACAGGAAGGACCTGGTAACAGCCATCACATACTAATTATGTGGTGGACGGTACATATCTTCAAAAGTGTAGTTAGTACGCTAAAGTTTCAATCTAGAGCCTGATATTGCTAATTTTGCTTTAGTAATTACTGTGAGAAGGCTTGATTCAAAGAGGAGGAAGAGGTGTGATCAGTGAGGGTTAAACCATTACTCACAGATAGAAAGTTAGTGCTACTGTGGTGCAATTGCACTGAATGAACACTAATCAGGCAGGTTTCTCTGAATTAAAGTTACTGTTGCTGTGATTCTGTCTAAAATATCACTGAACCTCAACAGGCTTTCAGGTTTATGTGGGTCAGAGTTAGAAAATAAGATCAATATACTATAAAAACTGTTGATTCAATGTATGTGAAGCACTGAAATGTAAAGGCAACTGGGAAGAACTGGAATAGAGTGGAAAAGTAGAAACTTTAGCAGAATATCAGCACTCTGGATGTACTCTGGAGCACTGTTTGCTGTGAACATGAAGTGCACGTATTGGTCATGATTAACACTGGTTTAGGTGTTTTGGTATTTTGAGAACTTGAGCTCAACAATTTGCTGATGTCATCTTTGCTATCCAACAGCTGGAAATGACCACATTTGGAGAAGAGGGTGAAGCTGAGCAGAGAGATATTCAAAACCTGGTTGAGCTATAATATACCTTTTGTGTGGGGTGAAGAACTAATGTCAACATGTGGCCCCCTGCTGTGTATCCTCCTGTAATCAGCATCAGGGCAAACAACAATTCCACCCAAGGCAACTTCCAACTAATACCGGGAGTACTCAGATGACAGTTTTTCTACTAACTAGTAATGGTGTGTGTTAGTTGTGCTTCTCAAGTAATCTGTTACTTGGTAAATGAATAATCAGCTACTGTTGACACTGGATCAGCCTGTGCATGTTGTGGCCAAGCAAGCAAGCAAGCAAGCCAGCAAGCAAGGAAGCAAGCAAGCAAGCATGAAAGCAAGCAAGCAAGGAAGCAAGCAAGGAAGCAAGCAAGTAAGCAAGCAAGGAAGCAAGCAAGCATGCATGAAAGCAAGCAAGCAAGCATGAAAGCAAGCAAGCAAGGAAGCAAGCAAGCAAGCAAGGAAGCAAGCGAGGAAGCAAGAAAGCAAGCAAGAAAGCAAGCAAGAAAGAAAGCAAGAAAGAAAGCAAGCAAGAAAGCAAGCAAGCAAGCCAGCAAGCAAGCAAGGAAGGAAGCAAGGAAGGAAGCGAGGAAGCAAGAAAGCAAGCAAGAAAGAAAGCAAGAAAGAAAGCAAGCAAGAAAGCAAGCAAGCAAGCCAGCAAGCAAGCAAGGAAGGAAGCATGAAACATGAAAGTTAAGAGTACCTTTCATGCAGGGGATTTGAACCCAGATCTCCCACACAAAAGTTGGCAATCATACAACTACACTATCCAGCCCCATACAGCTGACAGTGAAGTGAGAAAACAGCAGATCAGATCTACTTTTCTACACTGTGGTATGAGTTTGCACTGGATTGCATCGATCAGTATCTGCATGATAAGGCCTAAAATAACCAGCATCTTAAGCAGAACTTTACTAGTTGCACACAGAAAAGAACAGAAAAGGAAGTGAAGAGCTCACCACTTAGAGGGACTATTTCTGTGCGTTCTGCAGAGGCATCACTGATAATGCTGTGATAAAGTACTCATGCTATTGATAACAATCAACTCAGGCGTCCATTTTCTATATCTGCTTCATCCAATTCAGCGACTGGAGCTCGTTCTAGCTGTCAGTGCGTGAGAAGCAGGGTGCACCCTGGAGAGGTCACAGGGCCACACAGAGACCAACAACCGTGCACGCTCACTCCCAGGATCGATCTGAGGTCACCAATTAACCAGGCATGCATGTTTTTGAGTGGTGAGAGGAAATCAGAGTATCCAGATAGAACCCACGCACCTGAGAATATGCAAACTCCACACAGAAAGGTCCCAGCTGAGATTTAGAGCACGAGCCCCCTTAGTGTGAGGCAACCACTGTGCAGCCCCATATCAATCAGTATAATGCTTAAAGTGTATGAGATGGGCATGAAGGCCTCCATAGTTGTTGTGTATGTGAGTATAGACCTGCTGAACTTATAGATAACAGTGATAGGAAAGTAAAGTTGGGTGTAAAAGTGTTGTTTTGCTAGTTTTTAAAGAAAATATGCTCCATTTTGATTTCCCACTTGAGAGCCATAATCAGAATTGGCAACTTATACTGTGAAATAGAGACCCCCCCCCCCTCTCATCATATCATACTGCAGCCAGCAGTGGGAGATGGTATCTTCACACACCTCATAGACTGTGTGCACAGGAAGAAAGAGACATATTACTGGCAGTTAAACAGCCTCGACTGGCTGCACCTTCCACTGAGCTGAGCCTGCTGAGGTGGTCCATGCACTGCCTGCAACCTTTGATCTATAATAAACTGCAAGCTAATGTTCCGATCACATACTCATTTTACAAAGCAGATTAAAGCTCTTAAAAGCAGCCAACAGACACTTTTCAGAACTGTGAGACGAACATGCTCGCATTGCGTCTCCTCAGTTTCACACCTCCTTTGAGGTGTCACATTTTCTTAAAGTTGTGATGCATGAAGCTTAAGGTCACTGCGGTCAGAACCAGCAGCGTGCAACGGAATCGGGAACAAATCCATTTCAAAGTAAACTTATTTCAAACTGCATTACTTCTAAATAAGTGCAATATTTTGAAAGAGTTCAATCAAAAACAAACTTTTCAGAGAAACCAATGAAAAAATAGACCCTAAAGGGAAAATTTGCCGCAATGCAACTGTGATCATTGTCACAGCCAAATCTATACAGCATGTGATTTCCAGTTAGCTTAATTTCATTAGTATGGTTATCAAATAAGGCCAGAAGATACTTGATTTTGTTCCCATGGCCTGTATCAGTCTGTGGCTCCACAATGTGAATGACTCTGGCTGACCAGATGACTCTCAGTCTCCAGAATCACACAAGAGCCACGGATGAAGAAGCGTGAAAGAAGTGACCTTCCGAGGTCACCCATGTCGTTTAGTTTTTACTTCAAGTGCAAATATCCAATCATTCAACTCGCATGTGATGCAAACACTGAGAGGAGGAGGAGACTTTCTGTCTTGACGGACCCCAGTTCATCTGCCTTCTACCCCAACACTGCGTGCACATACTCTCATTTTAAACCCCATGCATGCTAGATTCAGGCGTTCGAAAGTCTGTCGTTTGGTTTAGACATGAAAGAAAACTTTTTTTAGTGTAGGGAAAAACTTTGCGGCCTGCCTTAGGAAAGACGCACATCTTTATGTGTCTTTTCACATGTCTTGTCTTCTTTTTCTGGTTCACTCGCTAACAGCATCCTGTCCTCATGACGCCTCAAAACAGATAAACATGATGCAGTCATGACGATGAACCTCCCACCAAGTACCACGCTACTCTAAAAGTAGCCCTGGGTGTTACAGGAAAGCAAAACGCAGCATTTGTGTACATCGCCATGAATAAAGGGATTTTACGTTCATTTTGAACTTTACAGTTGCACTAAACAAGCCAGTTGGATTTTGACAGAGTTTCCATGATGAACTGATCTACAGTACATTGTTTGAGATATTAGCTCATTTCCTTTTTTTTAAGAAAGGTATCAGGTGGGTTATTTGAGTGCATTTCTTTCCTGAAAAGCTTATCACACACTGGGGAATCCCTTTTAGGTCATTTTCTATTCTAAACAGAATTGTTGTTACTCATTTTTTTTTATTTTAATGTTAAAATAGTTGGAATTCACCAGAAAACTCTATGCAGCACCTTCCTAAACACGACTACTGACATTTCAAAAGAAGAAGTGACACAATACCAGTAAATGATGCTGACCAGCGAGTCATTAAAGGAACAGAACCAAGAGAGAGCGGATGGCGTGCCATGACTCCCCAAAAGAGAGTGATTTATTCCACAATAAGATTCCAAACCAAGTGCACTAATGCATATGTTAACATTCAGTTATAGTGTAAAACTAATCAGAAATGTCCACAGATTAACTGATGCCTCACGCTTGCTCTTATATTCTTGATATAAACAGACAACTAAACAGTCACTGGAAGAAAAACCACAGGGCACCATCATGTGGCTAAAAGTGTAAGCCTGCATAAAAGACTCTGCATTAAAAATATGAAGTGCAACAGTGTTCTACACATAGCAGCAACATTTAAAGCTATAAAGGCCGTAAAATAAAGATACTTTCAGACAGAAAAACTATTAGTTGTGGTTTATGCTCTTTGCAGGACGATGAATCTGATGCAGGGTTTCAGCTCATTTGGTCCTTTGGCATTGAGCAACTTTACTCATAAACCAACTACAGACAACAACTACTCTCATCTGTCACTTGTTCTGATCTTGATTTGGGGATTATGGACCTGGAATAAAACCAGAGGGGAATAAAGACAAGCTGAGCAAGAGCGTAAAGGCATGAAAAATCAAAATGGCTTCCTCTCATTGACACATCCATCACAACATATGTGTGATTACATGTAAAAACAACGTTCTCTTCAAAGCTTTAAAGCAACATTAACAATCGTTAATGGTGCCAACGTGCAAAAAACGGGTTATAAGCTGCTGCAGAACAACAGAAAACCAAGGTCCATTATTTTAGAGCCTCTCATTTTTGTCAGCCTGAGATGAAACAAACCCACACACCGCAGCACAGTATCAGTGGGAACAATTCACCCCGACACTTCCTCTTGCAAAGCTATGTTCCCATGGTAACATCACATAGATTAGTTTAACATCACAGCTAACACGGTCTGTTTGAAACACTGTTCAGAGAAATCTTCTGCACCAATAATTTCCCATTTAAAAGTACTATAAAATCACATATACACAGATATATACAATATATATGTAGATGTATATTTAATACAGAAGAAGAAAAGTTCAGCCTTCTCTAAGAAAATTCTTAAAGAAGAAAATGACATGAAATTCTCGAGCAATTAAACAGCTTTTACACCTTAACGAGCTCATACTCCACCTTGTTCGGCATCTTCAGGGCCTCTCAGGGTTTCATAGACTGCAGACCACCTGTAGGTCAGTGATAATTGAGTCATTCATACATCAGTGAAAGTTTGCAAAAGTTTCCAATGAGAAGAGTTATGAAATCAAACAAGATGGAGAACTGACTTTGTGGAAGAGAGGAGCCTGTTGGTTTTGGTCCTTCTCGGCTGTTTCGGGAAAGAAGTTACAGCGTGAGCCTGAAAACGGTGAAAGACAGTTTATTAGTAGAGCGAAAGTGACAGATTAATAAACTGTGAATATTAAGGAAGCTTTTGCAGAGGTTCAGTGAGGAAAATCTGTTCCTTATCTAATTTCCTTTTTGGATGAATAAAGTATCGTTCAACTGATTTCATCCATCCATTTTCTGCATTTCTACTCTGTTTAGGGTGGCATCCAGGACATAATGGAGCCTGATGCAGGAGTCGTAGGGGGAGAGGTGAGGTACACCTTCAACAGATCACCAGAGAAAACAACCCCACAGGCTCACAACAATGATTTGGAGTCAGAAATGAGCCTGTGAATGTGGGAGAGCACCCAAATAAAGCCCGGCACAAGGCCCCGGCTGAGATTAAAACCGGGAACCTCCTTGTTTTCAGTTCATGGGTGTGTGCTGACTACACCCGCTGCTCCTTTCTCTGGGTCACTTCTGTTTTCCCACACTGTCAAACTCTCCTCGTTTATTTGGGATTACAGATCTGATCCTCTGGTCTTCGTGTCCATGTCTGTTGAGTTGATCAACATTCTTTAAAATGCATCTATTGCTCTGCCTCTCAGACTGTTTTTCATGCATCACTCCTACTCTTTTCCCTGTTTTCAGGAAGTCTGGATGGGACTGGATAGTGTAGTGGTATGATTGCCACCTTTCATGTCCCCTGCATGAAAGGTACTGTCTCCAGTAGGGGTCCTTAGGCGAGACCCCCTTATCCTATCTGCCTATCTGTAAGTCACTTTGGATAAAAGCGTCTGCTAAATGCATAAACATAAGTCAACGCCGCTGCACTCCAGCAGCACCAGACACTAGGGGGTGCTGTCCTTGTTTCTTCTCCAGGTGATCTCTGCTCATTGAACTGCTGGGCATGAAAGAAGAGAAAGTTGTACCAACCTGTTACAACAGATTTCTGTAAAAGTAGAAAAAAAGACAAGTTTAATTGTACATTTTGTTCGAATGCACTTTATACTCCACAGTTTTACTGAATTACTAAAGCTTACAACAAAACATCTCCCCCTTTGACTTTGTGTGGTGAAGGAACACGACCAGCAGGAGAATGATCAGAAATCCAATGAACAGCCTAACAATCGGTACGACAAGAGAAGAGCCAGAGCCTGCACACAGATGTTTATTTATGAGTATTTTCTTGGGTGCACAGCTCTCTCCAGAGTCACGTGCTCATCTTTGTCATCTAAGTCCTACAGTGCCCTTATTTAATGAGGTTTATCCATTCAACAGAATCATTTCACCTCACATTCTCAGAATTAAGCTGAAATTTTCATTCTCTATCAATTATCAAATTGCTTATATTGAAAACATTGTCTTGACTGATACATAAATTTCATACAATTTCCATCCATCCATTTCTGTACTGTCGGTCGGGTCGCGGGGGGGCTGGAGCCTATCCCAGCGGTGATGTGACAGGGCCACATGGAGACAAACGAAACAAACAACCATGCATGCTCACACTCACGCCGAAGGACAATTTTAGAGTCACTAATTAACCTAACATGCATGTTTTTGGACGATGGGAAGAAGAGAACATGCAAACTCCACACAGAAAGGCCCCAGGTGGGGATTGAACCTGGAACCCTCTCGCTGTGAGGTGACGGTGCTAACCACCACATCACCGTGCAGCCCTGACTGATACAAGCAAACTCGTAAAGGACAAGAACCTTTTAACATACCTTTCCCAGTATCTTTGCTGCTGCATGTCACTGTTTTGGACGCTGACTTCTCACTGACAAAATTAGATGCCGTGCAGGTGAATGTGGTGCCTCCATCCTGTGGCCTGATGGTGCGCTGCAGCCCGGAGCCGCTGTAAGTGTGGCTCCCCACCACCCAGTTGTAGGTGGCATTGCTGTGAGTAGCTGAGCTGCACTTCAGCACAACTGCACAGGATTCATTCAAAGCCTGATAAGTGGTCTTGGAATCAATGACGGGATCTTCAGTTATGGGCTCTAATAAGACAGCAGAGAGAGGAGAGTAACCGATCAGCCTCAACATTTAATCTGTAACTATCTGTACTCTGGATCTGTGTGTGCGATGTGTAATAAAAAAAAAACAGGCCAGTAAAACAGAGAATATGCAGCAGTGAACTAGCCAAAATACAGTTAATCATGGTTTCTCGTTGCTGTATAAACCAAAGAAGGAGGTTGTGTTAAATACAAATACACAAATACTGCAAATACACAAAAATCAAAGACAAAAAAGAGCGTTTGCAGGATGTAACATGAACAAAAACGAACTTGAGAAAGTCCCAAAGCTCTTTTATCATTTCTTATTTTATGACAAGAAAACGCAACCAAAAGAAAATGCTTGAGACATTTTACCACCACGAAAAAAAAAAAGATATTATGGACACAATTTATAGGATTTACTATTCGAGCAAGTATAGAAAACAGATTATATTACCAGGCTTTTGGCTATTAATAGTTTTATAAACATAAAGGTTGTTGAGGAACACAGAAACACAATGAAACATCATTTCCTGATGACCAGTGTTGTAGAATCTCTTCTACTTGCACAGCACGGTGAAGTCATTTAACAGCTGATCTTTTATCCAGAGTGAATTACGCGTGAGAACACTCTGGGATCAGAGTTATAGCTCAGGTATAGATCATTTAAGCATATTGTGCAGAAAAAAGCTTGTGTTTTCATGACAGTTATTAGGTTTGTAGTTTCAAAGAAAGAAAGTCTTACCATGAACTTGCAGAGCGATGGTGACTGATGGTCTTTGCTGGTCGTTCGCTTCTGATATAAAACTAAAATCACCAGAATCCCCAACAGTCAGATCTCTCAGCGTTAAGCTAAAGTTTGTGGGGTTGAACTCTAATCTGCTCTGAAATAACTTCTGTTGAATAACACCTCTACCAAGGTCTGCAACCTTCGTAGATCCATATTTCCAAGTTGCCGTGGTGACCAACTTTTTTATGAATGACACGCTCTCCGGGGGAGGCCTCCACATCTGGAACACAGCAGCCGCAATATGATCTTAATCAAGGGTCATTATCCAATTTGTCTCCAATCATCGTGTAGATATGAACAACAACACAAGAAAGGCAGTTCCATCACTGGACGATCTATCATGGTGAGTATAACTGTTAACAATTGTACAGCCTCCACATCTGAAACACATAATATCCAGAGTGTGATCTTCATGAAGTTTAATTTTCTGCAGATGGTCTGATAACAGTGAGAACAAAACAGACTGAAACACATGAAACCTTCTTCTCTTTTGGCTCTATTATGCAAAGCTTGAATGTTGCAATGAAATGACACGAGAGGACAGAAAACATCAAATCACTGAAGAGGACTGAAGGAGACATTCATGATATTTATGACATGGTGTAAGAATGATACAGAAACACTCTGTGCTCATCCCCTTTAGTCAGTAATGCCAAATCTCCCAGAAGAAAGCATGAAGTCATTGTGTTCCTGTTTCCGGTTAACGTCTGCCTTAAGATTTTTTACAGAACACCAGTAACTGAAGAACTGAAGCAGGATTTTCAGCACTGACATGTACTAAATCCCTTCTCTGAGAGGATGCACAGCCTTGTTTCAGCCAAAAGAACATAGATTTATCACAGCGTATTGTAAAGCATCTCATAAGGAGCAGCAGTCTGTTGCAAGCTTTCGTGAAGCATGAAAGAACAAACAGGAAGTGAACTAAACTGAGCGGATGATTAACAGTTTGTCAAAGAACTTTTGCAAATACGGAGCCACGATATGCACAAAGCTTGCATGCACGTACAATTCTAAAGGAATTGTAAAGAGCCAGTAAGAAGAGTCCTAATTATTAATGTTTTTCATCAATAAAAGAGAACATCTTCGTCTTTATAGCATCGAGGAATAGGTTCAGTACTATTCAATCTATTTCATTTCATTGCCTCGTTTCTGTAGATTTTAGTTTCATACAGTAGTAGATTTTAGGAAATTTCTCTGACGCTGTTCTGATGTCGTCATCTTGCATCATCATGACTAAGTGCTAACCGTTTAAGTCTTTCACAATATGCAACTTATAGATAAAAGGTCAAATGTGTTGACTTTGAAGCAGATGAGAGCGCACGTACCGTGGAGGGCGACCCACACCAGGAGCAAAACCGCGTACATAAAGAAGCAGCAGTTGAAACAGTAATGGCGACCATCAACTAACTCCGCGAGAGACTGAATCTGCTTCCTCTTCTGGTCTCTCAAAAGTGCAAACGGTTTGAGCGCACTACGTCAGGGAGAAGGGGGTGAGGGGGGGGGGTTTCTGTCAACAACGACGCTCAAAGAGCAGACAGAGCCGGCCTAATTTACAGTGAGATGTGAGGCATGGATCCTTGTTCCAAGTGTTTTGAAGCAGTTTCATTAACAGTGAAATAACAGGCAGATGTGGCAGGAATGGACAAGTTTGCTGACGCTTCCTCTGAAACAATAGATGAATAACAAAGTGGAGAATTGCTGTTTTGAGGAAATAATAATCAGTGTAATCATGATACTTGTGGATGTAATCTGCAATAATCTGCACCACCATGTGTCTGACGGTGTAAACCTGCATGAATGTGAGCTGCTTAGACATGCTCACAGCTTGAATCAGGCGTTGCACAGATGCATTAAACACGTTATTCAGCCATCAGTGGATAGACTCAAATGCACATGTTTGAATATGTTATGATAAAAACTCAAGAGATACGTCTTGTGAATCATTTGTCCTCTGAATTAACAACGGGTGGTCTCAGAGTTCTCCTCTTTCTGATCATCGCTGGTCTGGTTGTCAAAATCAAAAAGCTTCAGACAGGTAGATGCTAACGAAAGATGAGAATTTTACAGCTTTTTAAAGAAATCTTTATCTGACCAGATGTGTTGTCAGTCTCTTTGTTCACTTTGAACAGAACATACGAAGGACAGAGGTCATAACTTCTGTCTATTGAAATTCTTTTCAAATTCTTTCAAGTCATGTTTGATTCTTTCTTTTCCTAAAATCCATCCATGTGATGCAAAGTGTTCTTATTTTCAGAGCTCGGACTCGGACGATGTGAACTTTTCGTCCGGCAACAAACAGAATCAGAAGACCAGAAACAGAATAAGTGGAGACGCACTCGTCATTTATATTCCCGTCAGACACAATAACAACGTGGTAAAAACGAGGATTCTTTTCTATGAGGTGTGGAGTTGCTCCTTTGATTGCATTGCAGCTGTTTTGTGGTTGGTTTTCACTTTGTTCTTGCTCAATATTGGTTCAATTACTTGGATGCTAAAAGGTATAAAAGATATAAAATGGGGCCTAGACTCTAAGATGAGAGCTTCTTTCCTCTAACTGAACCATTAAGAGCTGCATATCTTCTGTGCACTGCTCTGATAGTCATGCAGCATCTCTCTCGTCTGTTTTTATCTGGACTGTTTTTCTACACATTTGACATAAACACACACTGAAATAATACTTTTAAATGTCAAGATTAACTCAGTTGTTCAGATGGTTCTAAAATCACTGTTATGGCCCCATCGGCCTCTGGAGAAGTGACTCAACGTCCCTCCTTTATGCAAAGTGTAATGTGTCATCACCCACTAAGGATTGGCTCTTTTTACCCTTCTGCCCGCCTACTTCAGGAACCCATTGGACTGGCCTCCAGACTCTGATCCAGTGACGTCTGATGGCACGCCTCCTTCTGAGAAAGGATCCTGCAGAGAGTCATTCAACAGGCGGCGTAGTTTGGTGTGCAGTTTGGAGTCAGGACGATTCTTTTATGTTTTGATTATTTATTGATTTGAGTTGCTCGGGTTTATCTGGTCTTTTTAATCCCCTTGTTCCCTCGATAAACCTTTAAACTACAACTTACCATCTGGACATGTTTTATGTTACTTCCCTCTAACCCGAGCAGAGCAGCGTCATAACGGTGATTCTCAGATTTATCTATGAAAACATGATTTTTAGTTTAGCCTCATAATGTATAAAATGTAATGATTATTTTGTAAATGTACTTCTTGAGCAAATTTTTCGTGCAACTTTTATATGGACTGTGGTTTCTCCTTTTTGATGATCTTGCAGAAGAATCTGATAATGAGAAAGCGGCCAACTTGGACTGTGGAAGTGTGCTTCTCTGTGAATGTATGCTGCCCCCAGGTGGACTGAGAACAGCAGCTCAGAGAGGGTCTGATGCTTCATCACATATCACAGTCTGTCACTTGATTTAAAATCTGTCTCTTTTACTTATCTGCTTATCTGTAGATAAGGAAAGAATTGAACATTTAATACAACTGATCAGCTGAGCAGTTTGAGCATGTGTACAGTTTAATGATACGTTTAAAAAAAATGCTCATACAAATCAAAAATATGTCGGAATTGTCAGGTGAAGAGTTTGTGGTGATAGAAAAGTTAATTTCTTAAATAATAAGTTAAATAAGATTATGTCACAGTCACCCCTTTAAGTAATTAAACCAAAAGGTCAGAAGGAGCTAAACCAACCATGGCTTTTAGGTAAAACTCCTCCTGTTGTGCGGCAATATAAAATAGAGACTGACCACAGTTTAAAGAATTAAAAGCTTTATTTTCTTCCAAAAGAAGTGAAAAAAAAGTTCACATCAAGGTGGAAGATTAAAGAACAAGATTTACAGGTGCAGTCATTGAAAAAATAGGACAATTAAACCAATAAACTATCCAAAGACTCCAGCTGCCAGGTCTGAAAAATGTGATCCAATCACAGCGGCACAGTCTGACAGAAGTAGCAAAATAATCACAAAAGACACACATTCATCAACACAAAGATATAACGTTCTCTCATCACTATTCATTCTAATTAAACTTAACTTAAATAAAGAGTAAAATGAACACGTCTCTGCAGATGTGATCAGATTTAACAGATGCACCTGATGAAGTGGCTGCTGAATTTATGGAGCTCTGCTGCCGAAGCATGAGTGCAGTTTATCATCTGTGCTTCTCTTCTTTGGTCGATGATTTCCTCTTATGGACCTGAAACAAAATCATAACAAACAGCTGGAAAACAGACACAATTATCAATTATAATAATACATAATAATAATGGAAATTATTCATATTAGTATGTAAAACTGTAGGACTTCAAATAAAGCAGGAAGTTAACAAATGCACATTTTTAGCTCATATGAATTGATTCTAAGTACACATGAAACTTGTGAACCAAATCTCTCAATAAAATAATGGGATAGAGAATTTTCTGAAAGAAACAGATTAACAATATAACTATAATTCAAAAAGACTTAAACTAATGAAACGTCCTGAGCGTTTCAACTAAAAGCATCATTAACTCCCATCGAAATATCCTCTATTGTACCCAGTGTCTGATAATGTGTTTGAGTCATAGGTGAAAATAATGAAGGTGACAAAAACAAAGTTTTTTGGGTGATGGTGGGTCTCCCACCATATTTATCACGAGATAAATAGTTCTCAAAGAGGTTTGATACCTGTGGTTGAATCTGGATTCATGTTATAGTAGTCAGAGCCGTCCTCTTCTATCCTCCTGATCATCATGTTCTCCTGTTAACATGAACATATGGAAATATGGAAAAGCACACACCCTCTGTTTTATCTCTGCAGATTATTGATGAGAATGATCACTTTTCATATATTGTGTACTCACTCCTCTTGTTCTGATCTTTGAGATGAATCATAGATGGAACATTAGCGTAAACACCTTCCTCCTGACCTGAAACAGTAAGGTCATTATTGACTTTAATTTTGATCACAGTTATTTTATAAGTGAAACTTCCAGCAGCTCAGTGTTATGGTCAAAGTTTAAACTGTACCATCTGCAGAGGTTTCACGTCCTCTGACTGTTTCAGGAGAGCATCAACTAAATGCATCATTAACTCCCATCGAAATATCCTCTATTGTACCCAGTGTCTGATAATGTGTTTGAGTCATAGGTGAAAATAATGAAGGTGACAAAAACAAAGTTTTTTGGGTGATGGTGGGTCTCCCACCATATTTATCACGAGATAAATAGTTCTCAATGAGGTTTGATACCTGTGGTTGAATCTGGATTCATGTTATAGTAGTCAGAGCCGTCCTCCTGATCATCATGTTCTCCTGTTAACATGAACATATGGAAATATGGAAAAGCACACACCCTCTGTTTTATCTCTGCAGATTATTGATGAGAATGATCACTTTTCATATATTGTGTACTCACTCCTCTTGTTCTGATCTTTGAGCTGAATCATAGATGGAACATTAGCGTAAACACCTTCCTCCTGACCTGAAACAATAAGGTCACTATTAACTTTAATTTTGATTGACCATGGAGGAGAGAGGAGTAAACCTGCTGCTGAGTTTCATCCTGGTTGGCTGTCTGCTCTGTAGCAGAACCTTTTTCACAAAGAATAAAAAGACATTTGCTGTTACATGGGGGTGGCACCATCACCTCGCAGCAAGAGGGTTCCAGGTTCAACTCCTGGCTGGGGCCTGTCCAGGGTGAACCCCGCCTCTCGCCCAATGACAGGATAGCCTCCAGCCCCCCCCACAATCCAACCAATGTATTAAGCGGGAATAGAAAATGGATGGTGTCACATTTGTGTTGTATGTTGTTGTCCTGCTGTTCTAATTTATGTCCTCATGAGGCATCGATGTCCTTTAATAATGAAAGAATGAAACATCTAACATCAGAAGAAAAAGGTCTCACCTTTGGATCGTCTGTAGAGACACAGCAGGAGCAGGAGAACAATGAATATGATTCCAATAATTGGTCCAACGACCATCAGCACAGGAAATGAAGAGCCTTCAGGTCTGGAGACACCTTTAGTAAAAAGTTAAAAAATTAACTAATTTGTATGAAGATTTTCTGACAATTATTCCTGGAAAATCAAAAGCAGAAATGTAACGTTCAGCTTGTTATTGCCAAAGAGAAAATAGTTTTTTTTTTTAAAAACATCAAATGATTTAATTCTACTCACCTATAACTGAGATCCAGCTCTGTGGTGAAACCTCCCCTGAATGTTCACACTTGTAGAAACCTTCATCCGACTGTGACACTGCAGAGATCTTCAGCTCCCCTCTGCTGTCAGTTTGAAGAAGTTTGTCATTGTGATAGAAAAACACTTTGGAAAGTGTATTTTGTTCTCTGCGTCTGCAGCTCAGACTGACAGAATCTCCCTCAGCTACAGGATGGACGGGGCTCACCAGGATAACACCATCATTACCTGTAAAACAGTCAGAGAACATTAAGTTTCTGTCAGAGATCAGCTGCTGCAGACATTTAGACAAAGCTGACTCACACAGTTAAACTGGCTGAAACTTGATCTTGTGTATTTACAAATTGTATGTGTGTTACCACCTTTTAACAAAGATATAACTCTGTCTACAGCGTCATAAATCACACAGTAGTTGTTCTGAACCGTGAAAGCTGACATTAACATTTCAAGCTCTCCTGTAAAATAAGACAACAGCAAACCAAAGTTCACCAAAATAATTATAAATATACAGTTTGTGACTGTGTTCTCTTTGAAAATGTTTACTGTGGAAGTTGTTGATGTGATGTTTAGCTGCAGCCACAGATTAGAAGTCAGGAAGTGACTTGTTGGCTCCACAGTGAGTGGAGACATATTTAATATGGACTCATCTATATGCTAATGAAACATTTTAACATAGGTTCCACTTTCAGGAGCTAAAAGAGCTTTCAGCTGCAATAGAAATTATTTAAATGAAGAACTAATTTTACTTTGTTTCAGATCTGACTTGTTTTTGTGACATTATTTAATCATAATTTAATCTAACTTCATCTCTTTAGGGCTGCCCTTTGTCACCAATTCTGTTCATAATTTTTATGGACAGAATTTCTCGGTGCAGGGCGCTGAGGGGGTCCTGTTTCGACCCCACACTCGGTCCGATTTGGCGACCTCAGAATCGGGTCTCTGCTCTTTGCAGATGATGTGGTTCTGTTAGCGTCGTCGGACCGTGACCTTCAGCTCTCACTGGAGCGGTTTGCAGCCGAATGTGAAGCAGCTGGGATGAGAATCAGCGGCTCCAAACCCCAGTCTGGAGGCGCCAGTCCAAACCCAAAGCCTCCTCAGCCAGAAAAGGGTGGAATGCTCTCTCCGGGTTTCCCAAGTGGAGGAGTTCAAGTATCTCGGGGTCTTGTTCACAGTGAGGGACGAATGAAGTGGGAGATTAAAAGGCGGATCGGTGCGGCGTCAGCAGTGTTGCGGGCTCTGCATCGGCCTGTTGTGGTAAAGAAGGAGCTGAGCCAGAAGGCGAAGCTCTCGATTTACCGGTGAATCTACATTCCTACCCACACCTATGGTCACGAGCTGTGGGAAGTGACCGAAAGAACGAGATCGTGAATACAAGCGGCCGAAATGGGTTTCCTCCGCAGGTTTCTGGGCCTCCCTTAGAGATAGGGTGAGAAGCTCAGTCATCCGGGAGGGGCTCGGAGTAGAACCGCTGCTCCTCTGCATCAAGTGGAGGTGGCTCGGGCATCTGGTTAGGATGCCTCCTGGACGCCTCCCTGGGGAGGTGTTCTGGGCCCGTCCCACTGGGAGGAGACCCCGGGGAAGACCCAGGACACGCTGGAGAGACTATGTCTCTCGGCTGGCCTGGGAACGCTTAAGTTAAGAATGGATTTAAGCTAAATTAATAGACACAGAATTCATTATTTTTCCAGTGAACCTTAAGATCAAACTATGCAGCAGGATCAAGAGACAAATACTCACCAAGGCAGTTCCTGTTGTATGTATATGACATGTACAGGTATAGTAAATGATATGTGATGCTTAAATACAAGAAAAGGTGAAAGAAAAAGAACATTTATCATAACATACTCTGCAAAGTTATGTTGACTGCGTTGCTGAACTCTCCTGATCCAGACTCACACCAGAACACAGCGTTACCAGTCCAGTAAGGTTTTATGTTACATGAGGATCCATTAATTTTCTCCCAGTTTGACTCAGAGCAGTATGACAGGTATCCTGTTTCTGTAATCATCGTCACTCTCCACTCAGTAGAATTTCCTTCACAGTTCAGTGACACAGGATCATTTCTGAAGTGTTGAACTCTGTCAGGACTCACTGTGAGAGACGCTGCTGGATGAAGATCTGAAAAACATGTGATGAGATTTCACCAAAGCACAGAGAAATAGAACAAATGCTTCATTACAGATATTAATTTCGTTTATTTTGTTCTTTAGTTCTGAAGATCAGCGCACACATTTCAACAAGTTGATCAAACTGTGATTTCCACCTTAAAAACTATCACTAGGAATGTAGCTATCATCAACATGAGTATTGGTTTTAAACATCGTGAAGGTCTCTGATAAAAGAATAGTTGAATTAAAGTGAAAGCATCACTTTCAGAAACAAACTGACCTGCAGACCAGACAAACTCTGAGTCACTGTAATAAGTATAATACACTGGGTCTCCTCTCCCAGCTCTACACACATATCCTGCTGTGTGTGTCTGTCCATGAATGATGTAGGAATCATGTTCAGTCCTGTTGTTGCTCTCAGGCAGCAGCTCATAGCTGTAAGACTTTTTAGACCGATCAGGAGCAGCTTTATACCAGTAGAACCTCCATCCTGCAGACGGATGTTCAACCTGACAGCTCAGAGTTACTGAGGCTCCAGGACTCAGCCATGATGGAGACACAGTGAGGACAGGCCGGCGTTTAGCTGCTGGAGAGAGAAAGAACAGATAGAAAAGAAGTCTGTAACCCTGGATTAAAAAGCTTTAAATTCATCATTTACATGCAGGACTGATGAGAAACTCAGTGAAATTCTGTGAAAATAATTTCACTCAGTTTACAGTATCTCTTTAAGAAATGACAAATGTCTTCAGTGATTAACATCAAACCCTCCTTCAGACAGAGTGTGTGATACATAACTCCAGACACGGAGTTGAAGGGGAACTCCGGTATTTTTAAACCTAGACCTTATTTCTGGCATGAAATACGTTCATCTACTCTCTGAGAACAGTTTGGTGAAAGTCGGCGTCCTTCGGAAGATATTTAGATAACTGGAGATCCAATGCAAATATTAGCATCTAGCTTCCATGTTGTTGTCCTCCAAGGAAATAGGTGGGCTCAGGGGGCTTTCTACATAGGCTATTTTCTACTTGGATGACGTCATCAATGTGCGCGCTTGTGTACTCCGTGCTCTGAGACGGTCGGCTAACTTCATACATCATTTGCTGCTGCTAGTTTTGTTCAACATGTTAGAATATTTAACAGATTTTGACCACGACTTTGAGTACGATGGACATTGTTACTGTTTTGAGCCAGAGTATACAGATGAGGAGCTCCTGGAAAGGAGGATGCAGAAGCAGAGAGAGGAAAAGACCGCTGCACGTCCGTGAACTGATGTTAACTGCTGGTGTTCTTGTGGACGATGTTGCCTTTGTTGCTCCAATAAAGACAGATTTAGAGGCTCCATCGTCTATGCCCCCGTCTATGCTCCATTATATGGATCTCGAGGAATCTAAATATCTTCCGAAGGACGCCGACTTTCACCAAACGGTTCTCGGTGAGTAGATGAACGTATTTCATGTAGGAAATAAGGTCTTGGTTTAAAAATACCAGACTTCCCCTTTAAGACAGACATCATCAGCTGCTGTTCATCTAATTCTCTGACACTTTGACTCCTGCAGCACTGAGACAATCAGTTTAGTTTAGTTTCCTTTTGGACATTTCTCTTGTGTCTTTGGTGACTGTCTGACCAACAAGTCCTATAATCCATATGTTCTCATATGTTGTTTGCTCCTAACCTTAGATACAATCCATATGGATGTTCTACAAACTAGCACCCCTACAGGTTACAGGAGGTATTGCACAACTCAGAAATTCATGACCATGCAGGACGTTTGTTGCTGCCTCAAATATGACTCATGTGAGTGTTTCCACATCTGAAGAAACATAATTCTCAAGTGTTTCCTTCAACAAACTCCAAAGTCTTCTTCTGCATTTAGATGCAGAGCTGATGGAGCCATTTATTATTATTAGCCTGAGTGTGGCCTCCTTCCAAATACACTGACAAACAACTGGACTGAAGCCAGAACATCTGTTATAAACTCCTCATAACCTGAAGATCTGCAGCTCTGAACCAATCAGAAGGAGTTTCATATCATGAAGAAGTCGACTTGTAGCCATAGTATCAGACTCAGTGACAAACACTGATGCACACAGTTTATATTCTGTTAGTTTTTGTCATCATACACATCAAACTAAAGACTCTCAGTTTAATATATGAGAGGAATTCAAAATACCAGGTCAGCTGTACAGGTAGTATTTGATAAAAACTCTACATCATAATACGCTGCTGTGCTAAGTGATACTACACCACAGTGTAACATGTACTGCAGCCGCTTGTTCAAAGATATTTTCATTTGAACGGCTGAATAGTCAGAAGTGACATTACATCAGTGATCTGACTGCATCAGTCAAACATGTATCTGTTGATCAAAGAGGTGAGGAAGCTGAGATAGATTCAGTATGTTTACTGTTTTCTTCTTCTGTCAGAACTCTGCAGCACAGAATGAGTTACAGATACTTTCAGTTATTTCATGTCTCACTACAGATGACATTAAGATATAGTAAAAGCTGGTTTTCAGTGATTTTGTTTGAAGACTAAAAACTAGAGTTTTAGCTTGTGTTGCCATGGCAACTGTTATTTTGGTAAAAAAAAATAGATTTAATATTGATAACATTAAACTGATGAAGACGCCATTTAAATGTAAAATTTTCAAATGAATGAAACATTTTAAACTTACATGATACATTTATAGTGATGACATCACTCCACTGTGTGAAATGAAACTGGTCCTTTCTGCCCCGGCAGCTGTATTCTTCACTGTCAGTGACTCTGATCCTGTGTTCACTGGATGTTGGAGGTATATTTAACCTGGCTGGTCTCCATTCATACTCCCACTGAGTTCCTCCACCTCCCTGGATCTCACATCTGGCAGTGACTGTCTCACCTCTGTATATCTGAGGCCAGCTGGGCTGCAGGATCACTGTGGCCTTAATGGAAACTGTTCACATAAAATATACAGTTAGAAGACCAACACACACAGAAAACCCACAGAAATATGCTATGATTCTATTTCCTGTTATTTGACACAATTCATTTATGTATTTATTTCATAAATCTTTATAAATCTTTAAATAACTGTAGTTTGTTTGCTTTTTGCAGCAACATTTCTCAGTATTTACTGACTTACTGATCAGTTATTTCTACAGTTCTTATTTCCATCCTGTTCAGAGCTTTTTCATTATGTTTAACAACAGCACAAAGAGTATAAAGTTCAAGTGTTGAAGTGTTTCAATTCTAAAGCAGATTAAGTTTCTATTAAACCCTCTGCAGATGTATTCACTGAGACACTGAAAACTCCATCAATTTATTGTCTTTTATGACCTCATCTGCAGGTAAGGAACGTCTCCAGAGGTCATAATGTAAGCCTGCAGGATCCTTCAGAGAACAGGTCAGTATCACACTGCCCCCTGCTGGTATGATGTTACTGTCTGCTGTCAGAGTGTTTTTTTTTTTAAAGGAGTAGTGTGTAATGATTATGGGGATTTATTAACATAAATGGAATAAAATACATATAACTATGTCGTTAGTGCTATATAGTCACCCTATGAAATGAGGCGTTACGTTTTTATTACTTCAGATTTTGCTTTTATATTTCCATATATTGGTCCGCTCGACACAAAGGCTTAAAGGAAACCACTTGCGTCACCATATTGATTACAGTGGCCTAGAAGGGACAAAGGGTGGCGCAAGCGAGATTCACCGCTACTTTGCAGACGATCAGCTGATCTGATTAAACAAATGTAACGTTTTCTCCATGTCCCTGTTGAAAACTGTTGATTCACGTGAGTTTGTGCATCAAAACTACTTTGTTAGCTGGACAGAAATTACTTGGCATCATGTTACGGAGATGAGCTGATTTAAATCAAAGTGTAACATGCAACTCGGAGGCTTTGAAGGTAATGTCAGCCAGATCCAAGGCGTTGCCTGCTAATGCTATCCCTCTATCAGACAAATACAAACAGCCTTTAGCCCATGACTTTGGACCACATGTCAGAAAGCTCTCTGATCTAATCAATAACATCAAAACACCAAATGAGGGAACTGTTTTTGGGTGAATTTTGTTCATTCTTTCAGAAAACTCTGTCAAAACTTTTTATGAGGCATTTATTACATTTTTGTTGAATTTGTTCATTTTTATTAGATTTTTCTTTTTTATCTCATGAGAGTCCCTAAAACAGAGTGAAAAATACCACAAAGATGAACGAGAGGATAATTAGCAGATAAATACGGTACTGAATATAAATATGAGACCAAAGCAGAGAGGGAAGTTTGTCTGACCTTCAGCATATCCATCGATGGGTGTTCTGAGCACTACAATAAAGATTAAAACTGGGTTAGATTTGTTAACCTGACAGAGAATCTAAAGTTAATCAGATGAAAAACACTCTGGGTCAACAACAGAAGAACAAAAAGGAATTAAGGACAGAAAATGTGAAAGAAATCTGTCTTTATTCAGAAACATTTCCTTTAATCTGCCACCAGAAAGGCAGTGATGTACTTACAGAAAAAGCCCAGCACACCGAGCAAAGTGTGCCCCATCCTCACATCCAACCCTGCTGCACAGCGGATCAGAAAGTCGTCTGCTTCACTCGAACAAAACGTATGAAGAAGTTACAACTAATATGTGCGTGAGAACTAAAGCTTTCAAACTTCTGCCCCCTACAGCCCTCCTTTGCTTCCTTCCTTTTTACACTGAACTCAGATAGTATCAGTAGTTCTGACCACAGCAGTTGTTTGATGAGTAATTTCCTGTCCAATTCAGCCATAAATGAACTTCTTTAATGTGCAAAGGTCTGATCCTGGTTTATAAAAATATAAAGATTTAACAAGCATAGCAGTAAATGTGGATAAGGAAAGTTTTGTGTGGAAACATGTTCATTTATGCAGTTCTGCCACTGAGGTTTGCATGAAATATTTTGTCCTTTCTGCTGTTTTTCCTGTTGCATGCTCTTCTGTTGGTGCATGCTCTATTTTAAATATGACATCATTTATACAGTTACTTCCTCACCACCCCCATGCATCTGGCTCTTACACTGCTCTGCTAACCTCTTCTCTCTGTCCCAGACACCTTCACTCTATTCAACCAGCTCTGAGGCCTTTTCCTACATGTCTGCTATGTTTTGAGCATCTGCAGCACGGTTAGAGAGATCCTGCATTTCCTAAAACACTGATACATATAAAACTAGAATTACTTGGTTGTTACACACAGTGTTTGGCTTCTAAGGCCCAAGAACAAACTGTCAGGCCAGCTCTCCACTTCCTGTTCACACATAAAGATGCATGAGAGCAGCAATTAACACATTCACCACGTTCAGTTCAGAGCTATCTGACCTATAATAAACTGTGAAACATGTGACACTTTTTTTCTGTTCAGGGAGTTAATATGATGAATTTAATGGGGTTATATATATATATGATACAGTACATATTATATTCTATATGTGATATAAATTGGATACGATCAACCTATTTCTGCATATAGTCAGAACACCAATGATAGTTTGTTGGATGTACAACAGGATGGTCAGTTTTTGTGTCTGTCAGGACTAAATAGGGTAGGGCACATGTTGCTTCGTGTTTTCTATTCCCTCATTTTCATGCTGCAGCCAAAGAGATACATTGTGAGGTCACTGTTTTAGGTAAAGACATGGTGCAGATCAGCCTGTAGCTGGATGCACACTTACAGTAGATCAATATTCAAAGACCAGCTGTCACATCCTTTTTGTGAACTTATCAAATCATAAGAATTTTATTAGTTATTCTGGAAGAAATGTGAATTAATGCAACAGCAGTCAGGTGTAGATGAAGATTCAAATATACGTGCAGAGGATCTGACCTGGAGAGAGAACACAAAAAGAGGTGGTGAAAAAAGGAGGAACTTCCAAGCCCTTGAACCAATAGAAAGAGGAAGCAGAGGCTGCCTGCAGAAAGGCAGACCACACTGAGTGGTGCTGAGGGGAACTACCACTACTCACCACTAGTGTTACACAGCAATCCTCACAGCACAGTGCAGATGTGTTGGATTGGAGAGTCTATGATAACAATAATAAAGACAAAAAAAGGAAAACTTGAGCAGATATATGAATAAACCTGTATGTGTGAAAATGAATAAAAATGTCTCCTTATTTCTTCCTCCACTCCTCCACAGTCTTTCTGGAAAGTCCTTCAGGAAAGTTGTAGTTAAAGGGGCTATCCTTGATTCATGTGGGGCAAGGACAGCCTGCACCTCAGCAGCTTCATGTCAGCTCTTACCACTGGGACAGAGTCACTGATTCAGCTCAAAGAGCTGAATGTTGGGCTGAGCCATCAGCCTTAGACTCGCCAGCGCTGCCTTTCTGACGGCCATGTTGTTGTGAGGATGAAGTCCACTGAGTCTTTAAGATGCCTCCCACATGTGTGACTGCAGGATGCAGACAGCATCCACAGGTCACTGACACACTTCATTTCCACCACAGAAACTGTCCGGAGACGAAGGCTGCAAATCTGAAATGTGACTGATCTTAAACATGATCTTAGAAAAGGACATGCAAGGCAACCGAGATCAGACTAAATGAAAAGCATGCTGAGATGGAGTCCTGCTGCCGCCTCAGACTCTTGGTCGTGTCAAGGAGCAAGATGTTGAGGAGGGAATCTAGGACTGAAGAGGCGAGGACAGGTACTGAAGAAATAAAAATGGTGTGATTGATAAATAAACTAAATGTACTGACAAGGCAGGAATAAAAAAACTACAAACTAAACTGAAATAGAACAAAAGAATGACAAACAACAACAACAAGGAAATCACTTGTGGGATGAGTACAAAAACAACAGCACCAAAAGAGTAACATACATGATCAAACAATGAAACAAGGGACTCTACCTGGTTGGTCCTTAGTGGGAACTGAGACCCCATCATCTCTCGCTCATTCTCGTGGAAAGGCACCTGACAAAATGAAGGATTCTTCAGTTCTGAAGTCAGACCAGAACATTTGACAAAATGAAGAGATTAAAAGCAATAAAATCTGCTAATTCATCATCTGTCATCCAGATCAATTAAATTACACAGTGTTGTCTGGACTCCACTGAGGTCTGGCCCTGGATCTGTGTTTGGTTTTCATTTTCAGCACCATGGACAGAGACAGCCAGCGCTTTGAATAATGTTAGAAATGAAGTAATGAAGTTGTTATTAAAGTCTTCTGATCAGCTGTTCAGCATCTGTGACCACAGACAATTTAGAAGTGTTTAGATTGTTTTGCCTTTAGTTTAGTTGTTTTATTTTTTTAAGCTTGCAGTTAAACACAAGAAAACACTATAAAAACACTAATAACACACATTTGTATGTGTTTTTTGATGCCATTTTGTCACTGACATAATCTTTGAAATAAAAAAATTATAATTTTCACAGGTATAATCTTTTAAGATAAAAATATATAATCCTGTTATCTATATCAAGAACATTAGTGACATTTGATGGAGTTAGTGAGCACATTATCGTGTGTCCAGGGTCTCTTAGTGGGAGTTTCAGATGGATGTCTGCAACAGTTCAGGAGTGAGAGGAGTAAACAGGAAGAGATAACACAGTGTGGTATGAGCACAGATGAGGTGAAGATCCTGAAGCTTATCACATCAGTAAGACTCTCCTCACAGGCAGGTATAACTAAAAATGATGAACCAAGAGGTTTGAAAAACATGGAAAGTAATTGATTGGATTTCTTAAGGCTTCTTTAATGCAAAGAGGCAAAATGCTGTCATGCATTCTGGCATTATGGTGATGTAATAATGAGCTCAAGTTCAGTCTGTGTGCGTTTTCCAGGTTCAGCACCATGGACAGAGACAGTCGGAGCTTTGAATAATGTTAGAAATGAAGTAATGAAGTTGTTATTAAAGTCTTCTGAACAGCTCTTCAGGATTTGTGACCACAGATAATTCAAGATTGATTGATTTGCCTTTAATTTAGTTGTTTTATTATTTTTAATCTTGCAGATAAAAATAAGAAACACAATAAAACTTTATAAAGCTTTATTTTGACCTTAGTTTATTCCTTTGCATGTTTTTTTTTTTTTTTACATTTTCTGTACCGTCTGCAGTCCTGAAAACTTAGTTGTTTGTCTTTGGCTGTGTGTGATCACCTTGATTAATAATAAATGGCAAAGAAGCTCACATTGGACATAGCTAATCAAATGTTGAGTAAGTTATAAGGATGAGTAACAAGGCTCCTGAAATGTTCTCTACACTGGTCAACTGTAGGTAGATAAATCCTTTAGCAGCAAAGTAACAAAGTATGAGGGGCAACAGAAGCCAGCTATTTGAGTTATGTTTTTATATATTTAAAAGCTATTTGAGTTATTCTTGCCCGGTGCAGATGCAGATATTCAGCTGGTGTGAGATTACATTAACAGCTCCCTGTGCATTTGAACCTGATTCAAGGGTTTTCTTAAACAATCTTTCTTGACTTTTTTGCATAATTACTTTGATTTCTGTAACAAACATGGTGAAAATCACATTGTTCTGTCAGATCACTGAGTTTTACTTTATTATGTTCCTTATCTCATATGAATTAATATCTCATAATTAGCTGGATGTTAACAAATGAAAGTGAAAAATAAAAGTAGACGCACTCTCAGTGTTTTATTTAACTGAATGTTTCTATATTGCTTGGTATATTTGCTCGAGACCATTTCCCTCTTGTGTTTGTCTTGTCTCTCAGACTGTGGGATGCCTGCAGTGTTTCACAACATGGCAGCTGGAGTTGTGCACGCCACCAACACACACACTCTCTCATGCACACACTGCTCTGTGATGTCGAGGCTGATAAATACACACGATGCAGAGAAAGGAGAGTTGAAGTGTAAAAACAGAACTCTGTGACTCTAACTGACAGCTTACCTTCACATCACTAAACAAATCTGTAAGTAGCTATAATTGTTGTTCCTTTTTTTAAAATAATTTCTTTTGTCAAAGTCCAATCGTGGTAAAACAGAACCTCCAACTCCTGTTCAACGGGTTCAGAAGAATAACAGTTAGAAATGTGTCAAGATGGTATTCATACATACATATATATTCATTATTAAGATATTTTACTCACTGTTGAAGAGTTCTGAGAATTCATCCTGTTCGTTACCTCAACTCTGACATTATTTCCTTAAAAGAAAAAAAGAAAAAATTGTATTTAAACTTTTGTCTCCTTTCTTAAATCAATAGTATTATTTTCACTGTAAGAAGTTTAAAGGAAACTTTTGCGTACCAGAAAGGTCCCGGTCTTGTCTTTAAGGAACGCTGAGAGTAAATGGTTGAAGCATCATTTTCATTATATACCCCTCCTACAGAAATATAGGATTGAGCTGTCTGACACTTGTTAGAGGATCAGAAGGGCATCAGCTTCATGTGTTCAGCGTGTCCAGACAGGAGATGAAGAATGGTAAACATGGACATCTGGAGAAACACCCCCACCCCCCCCATGCTTAACTGCCTCAGATAAGAATGTCCAACCATACCAGGTATATATAGATATACACAGAGCTTTCAGCCTAACTTTTGAACCCATCCAGGCTCAACCCCATGGCAGCTTCTCTCCTAAAATCAACCTTTCCTATTCTTTAATGAACCATTCTTTCATTTATTCTGTAATAAAACATTATTTCATTTATACACTCAAGAGTTATATCTCACCCAAAATGAAGTCTCTGAAACCACTCCCCTAACCCCTCCCCCTAACTCCTCCCCTAACCCCCCTCCCCTCTACTTACGTCATCTAAAGGTCACCTGTCAAAATTTGACGAAAGTTTGTCCCCTATAATATATATTAAAAGCATTGAATGTTTCTTTGAAATCATGCATTTCTGACAGCTTAAAAAAGATTCTGTGAACATTTCTCATTGGAAATGCTTTTCTTTTTAACTGTTGCTACCGACACCCCAGAAACTGATATAAAGGCCTAATATACAGCATAGATCGCTTTGTTGTTTCGAAAAGTGCATGGCTTCCATGGCATAAGATCAAACTGACGGGGCAACTTTTAAGTTCCTCCTCACATGCGAAGGAGCATGACAGCGAGAATTACAACACATTCAGAGCTCATGTGCCTACGAGCAGATAAGGGATGTCGAAAACTCTGAAAGATATGCAGCGACAGTCTGTTTCACTAATTGAAGAATTCACACAGTGACATTAGCTTAGTTTATGTATTTCAGTGTTTTTCAATAATTTGATAGATGATTTATTTATCAAAATCAGTGTTCATGTGTGAGCTAAATGATGAACAATAAAGCAGCATGAGAGAGGAGTGTAAATAAGGTCCTTCTGACTGGTTCTGAAAGCACACTGGCATTCATTATGCACATTCCTGGACCTGAAACTGACCTGCAGCAGGAGGCTGAAAGACCACACTTCACAGCTGTGTTTTCCTGCAGCAAATTTGTTAAGCTTTATGGTCCTACGTCACATGCCAACAGATGAGATGCCAACACCCATTCACCGTAACACACAGAGTTAAGAAGAGACTGAGAGATACTTTCAACATACCAAATAAAGGTGAAAATGAAGTGATCAGAAGTAGCAAGGACAAAGAGTGGAAAAGCAAAAGACAAGGCGAGAATAAAGACCAAACCAAAGCTTTTATTTGTTTGAGAGAAATCATATGAAATGATGGATGCAAAAACTTAAAAAACTTTACGATTGGGAGTACACAGATGAGTTTTTAGAGTATAAATACCAGCTGGAAAAGGACTTTAAATTGAATTAATGCCATCTTAACACTTCTAAATTGTCTGTGGTCACAGATTATGAACAGCTGATCAGAGGACTTTAATAACAACTTCATTACTTAGTTTCTAACATTATTGTTCAACATGTGACTGTCTCTGTCCATGGTGCTGAACCTGAAAAACACAGATTCAGGGCTGGGAATTGTTAAGAATTTAGCAATTACAGTTCCATTATCTATATCACTTATCAATTCGGTTCCTTATCGGTTCTCTTATTATATTTTCAGAAAACAGGATCAGACCGTTGCAGACGAAAGAAATTCATTTATTTCTGCATTGGACAGGAAATGACTCGTCAAACAACTGCTGTGATCAAAACAATTGATATTAACTGAGTTCAGTGTAAAAAGGAAGGAAGTAAAGGAGGGGTATAATGGGCAGAAGTTTGAAAGCTTTAGTTCTCACACACGTATTAGTTGTAACTTCTTCATACGTTTTGTTCGAGTGAAGCAGACGACTTTCTGATCGGCTGTGCAGCAGGGTTGGATGTGAGGATGGGGCACACTTTGCTCGGTGTGCTGGGCTTTTTCTGTAAGTACATCACTGCCTTTCTGTTGGCCGATTAAAGGAAATGTTTCTGAATAAAGACAGATTTCTTTCACATTTTCTGTCCTTAATTCCTTTTTGTTCTTCTGTTGTTGACCCAGAGTGTTTTTCATCTGATTAACTTTAGATTATCTGTCAGGTTAACAAATCTAACCCAGTTTTAATCTTTATTGTAGTGCTCAGAACACCCATCGATGGATATGCTGAAGGTCAGACAAACTTCCCTCTCTGCTTTGGTCTCATATTTATATTCAGTACCGTATTTATCTGCTAATTATCCTCTCGTTCATCTTTGTGGTATTTTTCACTCTGTTTTAGGGACTCTCATGAGATAAAAAAGAAAAATCTAATAAAAATGAACAAATTCAACAAAAATGTAGTAAATGCCTCATAAAAGTTTTGACAGAGCTTTCTGAAAGAATGAACAAAATTCATCCAAAAACAGTTCCCTCATTTGGTGTTTTGATGTTATTGATTAGATCAGAGAGCTTTCTGACATGTGGTCCAAAGTCATGGGCTAAAGGCTGTTTGTATTTGTCTGATAGAGGGATAGCATTAGCAGGCAACGCCTTGGATTTGGCTGACATTACCTTCAAAGCCTCCGAGTATCATGTTACACTTTGATTTAAATCAGCTCATCTCCGTAACATGATGCCAAGTAATTTCTGTCCAGCTAACAAAGTAGTTTTGATGCACAAACTCACATGAATCAACAGTTTTCAACAGGGACATGGAGAAAACGTTACATCTGTTTAATCAGATCAGCTGATCGTCTGCAAAGTAGCGGTGAATCTCGCTTGCGCCACCCTTTGTCCCTTCTAGGCCACTGTAATCAATATGGTGACGCAAGTGGTGTCCTTTAAGCCTTTGTGTCGAGCGGACCAATATATGGAAATATAAAAGCAAAATCTGAAGTAATAAAAACGTAATGCCTCATTTCATAGGGTGACTATATAGCACTAACGACATAGTTATATGTATTTTATTCCATTTATGTTAATAAATCCCCATAATCATTACACACTACTCCTTTAAAAAAAAAAAAACACTCTGACAGCAGACAGTTACATCACACCAGCAGGGGGCAGTGTGATACTGACCTGTTCTCTGAAGGATCCTGCAGGCTTACATTATGACCTCTGGAGACGTTCCTTACCTGCAGATCAGGTCATAAAAGACAATAAATTGATGGAGTTTTCAGTGTCTCAGAGGGAGGCAAATACATCTGCAGAGGGTTTAATAAAGTGACTCAGTCACATCTATGAATGACTTCATCAGTAATCATGTCATCACATCTACAAGACCCAGGCCACCAGCAGCCCCCACGGAGCACAGAACCCGGGAAGCCCACCGCAGGGACAGCCACGCATCCACCCAGAAGACTGCAGAGGAAGCCCCCGGACAGAGCCCCCATAAGCATAGGGCAGAGCCCCCCGGGAACCAGGGGCAACAGCCCGCCAGGCCCCAGGAGCCCGAGAGAACAGCAAGTCCCAGATCCAGGCCCAGTCATCACATAAATCAGACAAGTTAAAAAATAAAATAAATAAATAAATTCCTAAAAATCATTTTAAAAATAAAAAGAATAGTAAAAATTTAAATGAATAAACACACACTCAAACAGCACATGCATCCACTGCTGTTCCCCCTCCCTCAACTCCGCTGGGTTGTGGCGCACATCCAGGGTCCAGCAGCCCCCCAGCCACAGACCCCAAACCAGCAGAACAACTCAACCTCCCGCCCGGGCAGCAACCAGGCAACAGGGAAGAACCCTCCCCTCAGCCCTCTGGCTCTTCAGTATTTTCTAATAGTGAGCGATTAAAATTGAGGGGCAGCCAACCTTGTAGAACTCCGGGCAGCCTACATACCCAAAGAGTCCCGCCCACCAGATACTAGTCAGTGCTAATATCAAAATAACTGAAGGTTTTATTTGTGTACAACTGCAATTATTTTTACGACGAGTTTATTGTTAACATTAAATATTTAAGTGTCCTCGTGATACAGTCTGTTAGTAATATTTAAACAAACTGAATCAAGTCGCATTCTGATGAATTCATTTTTAAAAATCTAAACTCAACAGCAAGTAAACCCAAAGCCACACTGACAGCACCGAGAACAACCATACCAGCAGGGGGCAGTGTAACACTGAGCTGCTCTGTGCACGGCTCTGATGGATGGAGGTTTGACTGGTTCAGAGATGGGTCAGCCTATTCTGCAGCTCAGCCCGGAGGAAACAATGAAGCCATCACAGTCTCACAGGGAGGTCTGTACCACTGCAGAGGAGGAAGAGGAGGAGGAAGAGGAGGAGGAAGAGGAGAACCAGGTTTCTACACAGAAGTCAGCAGGAAAGTCACCATTGAGAAAACTCGTGAGTTTATTCATTTGTTCTGAAATAAAACAAGAAACACTCTTTAAAGTCTTCATCTGTTTATCAGTCATGTAGAAAAGAGCATTTTGGTACCAACAACAAAAAGAACATTAATGAAACAATGATTATATGACAGTAACTCCTACTGATACCTCTGATGTTTTAGACTCTTCATGTTTTGTTCAGATTGAACACAAGAGTGGCAGAATCTGCTTTTCTCATTTATTACATCTGGATTTTCTTAATCTCTTATTGTTGATCTGCTTTAGAATTGAAACACTTCAACACTTGAACTTTATACTCTTTGTGCTGTTGTTAAACATAATGAAAAAGCACTGAACAGGATGGAAATAAGAACTGTAGAAATAACTGATCAGTAAGTCAGTAAATACTGAGAAATGTTGCTGCAAAAAGCAAACAAACTACAGTTATTTAAAGATTTATAAAGATTTATGAAATAAATATATAAATGAATTGTGTAAAATAACAGAAAACAGAATCATAGCATATTTCTGTGGGTTTTCTGTGTGTGTTGGTCTTCTAACTGTATATTTTATGTGTGAACAGTTTCCATTAAGGCCACAGTGATCCTGCAGCCCAGCTGGGCTCAGATATTCAGAGGTGAGACAGTCACTGCCAGATGTGAGATCCAGGGAGGTGGAGGAACTCAGTGGGAGTATGAATGGAGACCAGCCAGGTTAAACATACCTCCAACATCCAGTGAACACAGGATCAGAGTCACTGACAGTGGAGAATACAGCTGCCGGGGCAGAAAGGACCAGTTTCATTTCACACAGTGGAGTGATGTCATCACTGTAACTGTATCATGTAAGTTGGACATCTTTCATCCATGTGAACACTGTGTGAGATTCATCAAAAAGCAAGAAACACTTCTTCTTCTAATAGTTATCTTCATGGCATTAAGTGAAGCTGTTACGTTTTTACTTTGATGACAAAAGAACTGAAAAGCAGCATTTTAACTGACTGTCTCTTATCCAAATGAAGTGATAATCCTAAAAAATGTCCTGTTCATTATTTCATGAGGGACAGAAAGAGCACTGGAAAGCTTTACCCAAGTAAAAGTACTTTTACTTCAAACATCACGATGAACAGATGCTGCTGAAGCAAGACAACACAGAGATGCAGCTCATAGACCAACATCCAAAGGTCTGAAACCAGACAAGAGCTGCACAGTTCATCAAAGCACTCACACAAAAGCCAACATTTCAGAGCAGTTACTGTTGAATTCTTTCTGTTTCCCTGAAAAACACCAGACAGCCGTAAACAAAAGGCAGATTAAGTCGTATTAAAATGTCATTTCCACCACATCAGATAAACAGAACATGAACTGAGCCAAATGAGGGTCTGAAGTGAGCAAAGAAAGGAAACATCTGTCAGACCAGCAGGTTCAGACAAACAGAACATGAACAACTTACTACCAAAACCCTGTGAGCCATCATCAGCAAAGCTGCTGGCTGCTGCCTCACAGAAACCTGAAATTCAGCATCTGCAGCTGACTTGGACGTGATTGTGCAGGTTGGATGTAGAGTTTCTGTAAAGCAGCTGTCTCCACTTCTTAAGCAGCACAGCTGAAGCTTGATAAAGAAGCTGTTTCCTTTCTTTGACTCGAAGGTGAATCAGTTCTTTAAATGCTGTCATTGATTTTCTGCATGTTCAACATCAGCTTCAGCTGAATCTGAGCATGATTCAGGTTCAGTTATGTCTGCATTTAGGTTTTCATTTCATTTACAGACAGAAATATAATCAGCTTTGTTACAGCAACAGTAGTTATCATCATTTGTTGCTTCCCTCTCTGAGTTTGTTCTGTTTAAGTAAGACAACAGGAGACATTTCTCCGTCCAACACTGATCCAGCCGCCACCAGGAAGTTCAGTAATGAACTGATTTGTTTCAGAAAAGAGGAGACAGCCCACAGTGAACTCTAGCATCTGATGGACAAGAACTGAGAGGAAGAAATCATTTAAATTGATGTTTGTGTTTAACTCCTTTTTCTTTCAGTTACTGAATAATAAACGAGAAATAATTTGTTAATAATAATATTTTAATAATTTCTATTTGATGGATGTGGTTAAGTGAGTCTGTGAATGTTTAAAATGTGAATATTGTAACAAACTGAATCAGGTTTCTTACTGATGAATCACTTGTTCTCTCTTTCCTCTGAACTCAACAGCAAGTAAACCCAGAGCTATACTGAGAGCACCGATAACAACCATACCAGCAGGGGGCAGTGTAGCACTGAGCTGCTCTGTGGACGGCTCTGATGGATGGAGGTTTGACTGGTTCAGAGATGGGTCAGCCTATTCTGCAGCTCAGCCCAGAGGAAACAATGAAGCCATCACAGTCTCACAGGGAGGTCTGTACCACTGCAGAGGAAGAAGAGGAGGAGGAAGAGGAAGAGGAAGAGGAGAACCAGGTTTCTACACAGAAGACAGCAGGAAAGTCACCATTGAGAAAACTCGTGAGTTTATTAATTTGTTCTTATTTATCAGTAAGTCAGTAAATACTGAGAAATGTTGCTGTAAAAAGCAAATAAACTACAGTTATTTAAATATTTATAAATATTTATTAAATAAACACATAGATGAATGTGTAAAATAACAGAAAACAGAATCATAGCATATTTCTGTGGGTTTTCTGTGTGTGTTGGTCTTCTAACTGTATATTTTATGTGAACAGTTTCCATTAAGGCCACAGTGATCCTGCAGCCCAGCTGGGCTCAGATATACAGAGGTGAGACAGTCACTGCCAGATGTGAGATCCAGGGAGGTGGAGGAACTCAGTGGAAGTATGAATGGAGACCAGCCAGGTTAAATATACCTCCAACATCCAGTGAACACAGAGTTACTGACAGTGGAGAATACAGCTGCCGGGGCAGAAAGGACCAGTTTAATTTCACACAGTGGAGTGATGTCATCACTGTAACTGTATCATGTAAGTTGGACATCTTTCATCCATGTGAACACTGTGTGAGAGTCATCAAAAAGCAAGAAACACTTCTTCTTCTAATAGTTACCTTCATGGCATTAAGTGAAGCTGTTACGTTTTTACTTTGATGATGTAAGTTAAAAATGTTTCCTCTATTTCAACTTTGTGTTTTCATTAGTTTAATCTTAATGTTATGCAGAAGTTTTGCGTAGTTTCACACTCAGGCTAATAATAATAAATGGCTCCATCTGCTCTGCATCTAAATGCAGAAGAAGACTTTGGAGTTTGTTAAAGGAAACACTTGAGATTGATGTTTGTTCAGATGTGGAAACACTCACATGAGTCATATTTGAGGCAGCAACAAACGTCCTGCATGGTCATGAATTTCTGAGTTGTGCAATACCTCCTGTAACCTGTAGGGGTGCTAGTTTGTAGAACATCCATTTAGATTGTACACACACTCTGTCTGAAGGAGGTTTTGATGTTAGTAACTGAATATATTTGTCATTTCTTACTGTATGCTGAGTGAAATTATTTTCATCAGTTTCTCATCAGTCCTGGATGTAAATGAGAAAGTTAAAGCTTTTTAATCCAGGGTTACAGACTTCTTTTCTATCTGTTCTTTCTCTCTCCAGCAGCTGAACCCCGGCCTGTCCTCACTGTGTCTCCATCATGGCTGAGTCCTGGAGCCTCAGTAACTCTGAGCTGTCAGGTTGAACATCCGTCTGCAGGATGGAGGTTCTACTGGTATAAAGCTGCTCCTGATCGGTCTAAAAAGTCTTACAGCTATGAGCTGCTGCCTGAGAGCAACAACAGGACTGAACATGATTCCTACACCATTCATGGACAGACACACACAGCAGGATATGTGTGTGCAGCTGGGAGAGGAGACCCAGTGTATTACACTTATTACAGTAACACAGAGTTTGTCTGGTCTGCAGGTCAGTTTGTTTCTGAAAGTGATGCTTTCACTTTAATTCAACTATTCTTTTATCAGAGACCTTCACGATGTTTAAAACCAATACTCATGTTGATGATAGCTACATTCCTAGTGATAGTTTTTAAGGTGGAAATCACAGTTTGATCAACGTGTTGAAATGTGTGCGCTGATCTTCAGAACTAAAGAACAAAATAAACCAAATTAATATCTGTAATGAAGCATTTGTTCTATTTCTCTGTGCTTTGGTGAAATCTCATCACATGTTTTTCAGATCTTCATCCAGCAGCGTCTCTCACAGTGAGTCCTGACAGAGTTCAACACTTCAGAGATGATCCTGTGTCACTGAACTGTGAAGGAAATTCTACTGAGTGGAGAGTGACGAGGATTACAGAAACAGGATACCTGTCATACTGCTCTGAGTCAAACTGGGGGACAATGAATGGATCCTCATGTAACATAAAGCATCTCTGGTCTGGTAACGCTGTGTTCTGGTGTGAGTCTGGATCAGGAGAGTTCAGCAACGCAGTCAACATAACTGAGCAGAGTATGTTATGATAAATGTTCTGACTGCAGCTCTTATTTTCCTCAGTTTATCTCTTCACCAAACAATTTAACATCAAATATATCTGCTTCCTTCCAAATTCCTCATATTTTAAGTCATCAAAGAGCTCTTCCTAAAGATCTTCATATAAAGAGATGCATTTAGATTAAATTATGATTAAATAATGTCACAAAAACAAGTCAGATCTGAAACAAAGTAAAATTAGTTTTTCATTTACATCATTTCTATTGCAGCTGAGAGCTCTTTCAGCTCCTGAAAGTGGAACCTATGTTAAAATGTTTCATTAGCATATAGATGAGTCCATATTAAATATGTCTCCACTCACTGTGGAGCCAACAAGTCACTTCCTGACTTCTAATCTGTGGCTGCAGCTAAACATCACATCAACAACTTCCACAGTAAACATTTTCAAAGAGAACACAGTCACAAACTGTATATTTATAATTATTTTGGTGAACTTTGGTTTGCTGTTGTCTTGTTTTACAGGAGAGCTTGAAATGTTAATGTCAGCTTTCACGGTTCAGAACAACTACTGTGTGATTTATGACGCTGTAGACAGAGTTATATCTTTGTTAAAAGGTGGTAACACACATACAATTTGTAAATACACAAGATCCAGTTTCAGCCAGTTTAACTGTGTGAGTCAGCTTTGTCTAAATGTCTGCAGCAGCTGATCTCTGACAGAAACTTAATGTTCTCTGACTGTTTTACAGGTAATGATGGTGTTATCCTGGTGAGCCCCGTCCATCCTGTAGCTGAGGGAGATTCTGTCAGTCTGAGCTGCAGACGCAGAGAACAAAATACACTTTCCAAAGTGTTTTTCTATCACAATGACACACTTCTTCAAAGTGACAGCAGAGGGGAGCTGAAGATCTCTGCAGTGTCACAGTCGGATGAAGGTTTCTACAAGTGTGAACATTCAGGGGAGGTTTCACCACAGAGCTGGATCTCAGTTAAAGGTGAGTAGAATTAAATTATTTGATGCTTTTAAAACTATTTTCTGTTTGAGAATAACAAGCTAATCGTTACATTTCTGCTTTAGATGCAGATTTATGTCTGTTCACTGTTTCAGTCCATTTTTCTGGAAGAATATTGTCTTTACATGAATAAGTTTGGTCAATGTTTAATGTTTTATCTCGTTTTCTGTGAACAGAAGCTGAAAGCTCTTCATTTCCTGTGCTGATGGTCGTTGGACCAATTATTGGACTCATATTCATTGTTCTCCTGCTCCTGCTGTGTCTCTACAGACGATCCAAAGGTGAGACCTTTTTCTTCTGATGTTAGATGTTTCATTCTTTCATTACTGAAGGACATCGATGCCTCATGAGGACATAAATTAGAACAGCAGGACAACAACGTACAACTCAAAACCATGTAACAGCAAATGTCTTTTTATTCTTTGTGAAAAAGGTTCTGCTACAGAGCAGACAGCCAACCAGAATGAAACTCAGCAGCAGGTTTACTCCTCACTCCTCCATGGTCAGTCTTTCAGCTTCTTCTGAAACTCAGTTTCTAACCACATGATGACAGAATATTTTCATCCATAACATCCAGTTCTCCAGGATGACTTATTCTCTCTGCTGCAGCTGCAACACTGTTGAGTTAAACCAAAGCAGGACATTAACACGTGATAAAGAAAGAAATCCTCTGAAGAAATCTTTAAGTTTAAATCAGTTTCACAGACATGAGGTGACTCATTTAACTGTGTTTGACTTTTTCTGACCTGCAGGAGATCTTTGTGTCTATGAAACAGTCAGAGGACGTGAAACCTCTGCAGATGGTACAGTTTAAACTTTGACCATAACACTGAGCTGCTGGAAGTTTCACTTATAAAATAATTGTGATCAAAATTAAAGTCAATAATGACCTTATTGTTTCAGGTCAGGAGGAAGGTGTTTACACTAATGTTCCATCTATGATTCATCTCAAAGATCAGAATGAGAGGAGTGAGTACACAATATATGAAAAGTGATCATTCTCATCAATAATCTGCAGAGATAAAACAGAGGGTGTGTGCTTTTCCATATTTCCATATGTTCACGTTAACAGGAGAACATGATGATCAGGAGGACGGCTCTGACTACTATAACATGAATCCAGATTCAACCACAGGTATCAAACCTCATTGAGAACCATTTAGTTTAAATCTTATTAGATGATAAATGTAATGTATATCTGTTTCATTTAGAGAATTCACAAGGTCAACAGGTTTTTTGTGCACTGGGTTATGATTTATTTGAGCTAAAAATCTGCATTTGTCCACTTCCTGCTTTATTTGAAGTCCTAATTTATTTCATTGTAAAACATTTCAAAATGTCACTGAAGAAAATTCAATATCAAGATAGTTTGATCCCACAAATGTTTGCTGATTAATCACAATGTCAGATAGTGGCCTCGGCCACAGATGCAGGGTCGGTTCAAATGCATGAGTGTTGATTGATAAACAGCAGGTTGAGGATCTCCAGACAGAGCAAAACAAAAGGGCTGAAACTCCTGAGCACATCCTCAATAACTATGGATGAGGAGAGTGCAGCTATGAAAGTTATCAATAACAAAAAAACTCTCTCCGCTCAAGGAGGAAAACAGAAAGATAACAAATATACTCTCAACGCTCTCCAAATGAGGCGGACTGGAACAAAAGACGCTCTTTTAAAAACAGACGAACTATGAAACTTTAACAATAAACGAACGCAAAGCTCCGCTAACGGAGGTGACTATGAAAAGGTTACAAAGCAAAAATCACTCCAAAAGGGAGGAACAAAACCGACTGTGAAACTTTCCGTGATTTAAACTAAAGCTATGGAATAATTTCACAAGACAAAGGATCTTTGTCAGGAGTTCTGCAGGAGGGTCGCTCTACTGCAGGCTCAAGGACTCTATGGCTGTGGAAACTGTTAATCAAGTGAAGCTCAAGACAGAAACAACACACTGGCACAAGACAAGGGAGACGCAGACTATTTGAGCACATGAGGACCAAGGGGAACAGGTGGAAATACTTTGGAATCAGGGAAGACAATCAGACACTAAACACAAGAGGAAGGGCAAGGGACCTGAAACGAGAGGGAAGTTAATAATTCAAAATAAAACAGGAAATGACGAGACAAGACATGAAAAAAACCTAAATCGTGACATACAGACCCTGACATATAACTGATAATTGTGTCTGTTTTCCAGCTGTTTGTTGTGATTTTGTTTCAGGTCCATAAGAGGAAATCATCGACCAAAGAAGAGAAGCACAGATGATAAACTGCACTCATGCTTCGGCAGCAGAGCTCCATAAATTCAGCAGCCACTTCATCAGCTGCATCTGTTAAATCTGATCACATCTGCAGAGACGTGTTCATTTTACTCTTATGTTTAAGTTAAGTTTGATTAGAATGAATAGTGATGAGAGAACGTTATATCTTTGTGTTAATGAATGTGTGTCTTTTGTGATTATTTTGCTACTTCTGTCAGACTGTGCCGCTGTGATTGGATCACATTTTTCAGACCTGGCAGCTGGAGTCTTTGGATAGTTTGTTGGTTTAATTGTCCTATTTTTTAATGGCTGCACCTGTAAATCTTGTTATTTAATCTTCCACCGTGATATGAACTTTTTTCACTTCTTTTGGAAGAAAATAAATCCTTTACTTCTTTAAACTGTGGTCAGTCTCTATTTTATATTGCAGGACACAAGCTGGGTTGTAACAGTGACATATTAGACATCCTGAAATCCATCCTGAGCTGCCAGAGTGTCTGAATGCATGTGGCTGAGTCTCATTTCAAAACTCATCCAGATATATGTTGGATCTGTTGTTTAACGTGCCACGATGCTGATTTAAGACACTCAGGTAGTCAGAGCAGTACACAACTGTGCATTCAGCTCATTTATCTCTGCTGTGTCTTTAATTAAACTGTATAACCGCACAACAGGAGGAGTTAAATCCTGAAGTTTCACCAAAAAGTCTTGTTTGGTTTTACTGCATACAGAGTGTTTTCTTATAATTTTTCAGCAAAACTGTTCACATGGCATCAGATTTATTAAATGTGTTCATTCTTTATCTAAACTATTTGCAGTCAGCTCTTATTCAACATAAAATACATTTTCTTTAAATAAATAATAAAACCTGCCACTTTTCCATCCATTTTCTATACCTGTTTAATCTAATTTAGTGTTGCAGGGGGGCTGGAGCCTATCCCAGCTGCCATTGAGCGAGAGGCAGGGACAAATAAGACATACAACCATCCATATTCACACTCACTCTTAGGGACAATTTAGAGACACCAATTAACCTAACAGGCATGTTTTTGGGTGCTGGGATGAAGCTGGATTACCTGTAGAGAACCCACGCATACACAGGAAGAACATGCAAAGTCCACACAGAAAGGACCCAGCTGGGAATCAAACCCTCTTGCTGTGGGGTGACGGTGCTAACCACGATGCTAACAACGATGCTAACCACGATGCTAACCACCACATCAGCCCATTTTCTTCTTTTTTAATTGACATTAATTGAATAGAAAAAGGTTTGAGCTTTCAAAGTTGTGGAATGATCTAAAAATGTCAGAAAAGACAACTTAAACTTCAAAAACCACATCTGAATCACATGTTATTAGTGTTTTTATGGTGTTTCTTATTTTCAATTGTACACTGAAAAACAATAAAACAACTAAATTAAAGGCAAATCAATCTTAACACTTCTTAATTGTCTGCAGTCACAGTTCCTGAACAGCCGATCAGAGGATTTTAATATTAACTTAATTTCTAACATTATTCAAAGCTCCGACTGTCTCTGTCCATGGTGCTGAACCTGAAAAACACACATTGACTGAACTTGAGCTCATTATTACATCAACATGCTGCCAGAATACTTTTAGTTATACCTGCCAGTGAGGAGACTCTTACTGATGTGATAAGCTGCAGGATCTTCACCTCATCTGTGCTCATACCACACTGTGTTATCTATTCCTGTTTACTCCTCTCACTCCTGAACTGTTGCAGACATCCATCTGAAACTCCCACTAAGAGACCCTGGACACACGATAATGTGCTCACTAACTCCATCAAATGTTACCATTATTCTTGATATAAATAACAGAATTGTATCTTTTTTTTTAATTCTAAGATTATACAAGTGAAAACATGGCCTCAGAAAACACATCCGAATCATACACGTGTGTTATTAGTGTTTTATAGTGTTTCTTATTTTTAATTGCAAGCTTAAAAATGATAGAATAACTAAACTAAAGGCAAAACAATCTAAACACTTAGAATTACTAAATAATCTGTGGTCACAGATCCTGAACAGCTGTTCAGAAGACTTTCATAACAACTTCATTTCTAACATTATTCAAAGCGCTGGCTGTCTCTGTCCGTGGTGCTGAACATGAACATGAAAAACAAACAGATCCAGGGCCAGACCTCAGTGGAGTCCAGCCAACACTGTGTAATTCAACTAATCTGTATGATAGATGATAAATTAGCAGATTTTACTGCTTTAAATCTCTTCATTTTGTCAAATGTTCTGGTCTGACTTCAGAACTGAAGAATCCTATCCATTTTTAATCCATTTTGTCGGGTGCCTTTCCACGAGAATGAGCGAGAGATGATGGGGTCTCATCACACCAGCAGAATAATTCATCCTCCTGGCCCCTCCCGCAGCAACCAGGCAACAGGGGTGTGGGAAGACCCCTCCCCTCACCCTTCCGGCTCTTCAATATTTTCTAATAGTGAGCGATTAAAATTGAGGGGCAGCTAACCTTGTAGAACTGGGAGCGCGGCCCTCTGGGCAGCCTACATACCCAAAGAGCCCCGCCCACCAGATACCACTCAGTGCAACCACCCCCCAAGACCTAATGTGTGTGTTTGATAAGTAGTGATGTCTAAGGTGTAACTAAAACAGGGGCAGGGAACTGCAGAGTGCTGTAAAGTGGACCACCTCCATGGCCCCATCCACTACACCCCACCGAACACACACACCCCCAAAACCCTTCATGTGTGAGTGTGTGCTGTGTACAGGAGCCAGAAGGGATTATGGGGATATAGACCGGGGGAGAGAAGTTCCCCCAGAGAGGGCAGCCAGAGACTGGCTGCAAAAGGCCCCATTACCTGGGACCCGCCACAGGGCAGGAGGGCCTGATGTCCACCGGGCTCGGGGCCTGCAGCGACTATATTCGGGGAGCTACTGTACCCCCAGAAGGCCCCACCCCTCCTCACCCCTCCTCACCCCAGAGGACCTCTACGGAAAAAAAAAAAACAACAACCAACCAAACAAACAAACAAACAAGCAATCACACCAGTCGCAGCAGCCCGGGCCGGAGACCCACCACCACCCAGGCCCCCCTCCAACAAGGGAAAAAAAGGCCTCAACAGCCTAGTGTGGGGCATGCAGGGATGCTCCACTTTAGCCATGTTGATAGGTCCTCACAGACTTCAAGCCAGAACTTCTGGACAGGCGCACAGAACCACAAAGCGTGTGCATAATCATCAGGTGTGTTATCTGTGCAATGTGAGCAGATGTTTGAGTGTGTCAGACCCATCCTGAACATCCTTTGTCCTGTATAGTGTGTTCTGTGAAGGATTTTGTATTGTATGAGCTGCAAATTAGGATTTCGAGTCATTCTGAAGGTGTTCAAACATATTTGTGGCCAGAAGCTATGACTAGAACTGATGGATAAATCTGCCTCCTATTTTGAAGATGGTAGAGACATTGTGTCATCTATCTTAGACAATAATTTATATATTTTTGATAGTTTTGGGGTGCAGATGCTTCGAAATTCTGCTACCCTAATCGGGAGTTGCAAGTCTGGTTGGTGGAGGATATATTTCGTAGTTATTATAGAATTAAATTGTTGATATTCTAGGAATTTATTAATTATTTTGCCTCTCATATCTGCTTTTCCGGCTTCCTAGAGAGTACAAGTCATTGTTATCTAAGTATACAGACCATTCCCTTTTGAAATAATTAATAAAATCAGGCTCTTTATGTAATGATGTATTAAAACTCCAATTCCTAGCTGATGGTGTAACTCTGTTATTCTTCAGTGTGATAGAAACTGGGGCGTGATCACTGATAGTGATGGGGTGGATTTTGGTGTCTGAAATATCCCTCATCAAGGAACTGCTAACTAAGAAATAATCTATTCTTGAAAATGAGTGGTGTATTCATTCATATACTGTTTAACAATATTTGTGGACTGCCAGTTCCGCTGACTTCCTGAAGTACTGAGTCTGTCTACTCCTGAGTCAGATACCATGTTAAAGTCCCCTCCTATGATGAGTGTTATCTGAGTGATCAGAGAGTGAAGTGAAAAAGGAGTGAAAAAATGAGGGGTCCTCCACATTTGGACCATATATATTTGCAATGCATAAATTCATATTTTGAGTAGATAAATTAACTATTAGAAATCTACCTTCTGGATCTATAACTGCGTTGTTTACGGTGAAATATACTCTTCTATTTATCAGAATGGCTACACCTCTTTGTGTGGAGTTGTAACAGGCTGAGTACACATGAGGAAACTGTGCTGTGGTGAGAACATCAGCTGCAGTCTTTGATCAATGAATCTCCTGTAATAAAACAATATCCGCCTGTAAATCCTTCAACTCATTGGAGATTTTTAATCTCTTCTCCCTGGACCCAGCTCCATGCACACTCCATGAGATAAACCTCAGCGTTGACATGCTCAGACTAACGCAGTGAGTGCTGGATGCTAGCTAAAAGCTTCCCGTGCGTGTGTGTGCATATATGCTTCCATGAACATGCCATTGTTTGTGTTTCTGTTCGTCACTATGGGCTTGCTACAATATGTACGCGCGCTGTCAATTCTGTGTGGTATTTGATTCCGTGCTCTGCTCAAATCTCTATTTGCGCCGTGCTTGTTAACATTACTTATTAAAGTGGAAACCAGCGGGTTGGGGAAGAAAAACAGAACAGTGCAAAAGAGTGGAAGTGTGAGATAGACAAAAGAAAAAAAATATGACCTGCATACATCCTATGCTGGTGAGACTGGCAGTGAGCTATGTATTTTGACAGATTTGACAGATAACTGTGAATTGGATAGACTATTTCAGAGTTACTTATATACCATTTACAGTGAAATGATTTATACAAGTTAATGAATTCAGATCACCTGGGGTTTAGAAGAGCCAAGGAGTGGTTTCCTGGTCTCGGTTAGAGATCCGGCTCATTCCTTCGGTGAGTGATTTCACCGATCCTCTGAGGGTTGCGTTTTCTGCAGCCAGCGTCTGCACCTGTTGCTGGCTGAACTCCAACGACTCCCGTAATGCCTGAAACTCTCTGTGTAGAATCTCTAACAGATACATATGGGCGTCGAAACTGGATAATTTCTTATGATTGATGTTAAAATGTCCGTAGAATCATTACCAGCTGGAGACGTCGCTCCGGACGACTTCTTTTGGAGGCTGAAGCCTTGCTGCTGGCAGATGGGGTTTGGTTAGTTTTCCCCATGACGATCCTGTCAAAACACTCGTCGATGTGATCCGTAAGGCTATCCAGGCTTTCTTCACTGTACTCCAGTGTTTTGTTTTACCCGATAATATATTTATTTAAACAATAGTTATTGGCGTAATTATAATCTTACTATATTGTTTGCTCTATTTGAGGCGCACCTTGTTTGAATCTGCCGATAGTCTCACAAAATCTCGCGACACTACAGCATCACTCCTCCCTGTATTTACTTCCTGTATTTACTCCTGACAGACAAAAAAAACTGAAGTTCAAGATGTAAAGCAAAGAGAAAATCATGTTGACTTTTTCAGCTCAACTCTTCTACCCTCTTGTTTTCACACAATGTTCAGACATAAAAAAAACTATCCCACAAACTATCATTCTTATTATGACTGTATGCATATATAGGATGATCTTATCCAGTTTATATCACTTATAGAATCTAATATGTACTGTATCATACATAAAAAAAACATTAAATTCATCATATTAAGTCACTGAACAGAAAAAAGTCTCAGGTGTTTCACAGTTTATTATAGGTCAGATAGCTCTGAACTGAATGTGGTGAATGTGTTAATTGCTGCTCTCATGCATCTTTATGTGTGAACAGGAAGTGGAGAGCTGGCCTGACAGTTTGTTCTTGGGCCTTAGAAGCCAAACACTGTGTGTAACAACCAAGTAATTCTAGTTTTATATGTATCAGTGTTTTAGGAAATGCAGGATCTCTCTAACCGTTAGCTTTGATATGCATCTTAAGCATCTATACAGACCTATCAGCTACAACACCAAAGCCATCCTAATATTCTTCAGTTTACGCTCATTCCACCAAAGCAGCTCTGACCCATCAGGACATAAACTGAGACACTGGCAGCACATCGAACGGAGACTCTGGATTATTTCTGGACTTCCTGCAGATACTCAGTTGAACGAGGATGTGGGGAGTTTGGAACCTGCGTCGAGGCCTGGAGCTCTTTGTTGTTACTATGTGCAACTAAGAGCTGGTTGAATGAAGGTGTAAGAGATGAAAGAGATCAGCAGAGCAGTGTAAAAGCCAGTTGCATGGGACTGGTGAGGAAGTAACTGTATTAGTGATGTTGTATTTAAAGTAGAGCATGCACCAACAGAAGAGCATGCAACAGGAAAAACAGCAGAAACGACTAAATGTTTTATGCTTGTTAAATCTTTATATTTTTTATAAACCAGGATCAGACCTTTGCACATGAAAGAAGTTTATTTATTTCTGCATTGGACAGGAAATTACTCAAACACCTGCTGTCAACTGCTACTCAAACCATAACCCAAAACCACTGAAGCTGTCTGAGCTCAGTGTAAAAAGGAAGGACTTAAAGGTGGGCTGTAGGGGGCAGAAGTTTGAAAGCTTTAGTTCTCACACACGTATTAGTTGTAACTTCTTCATACGTTTTGTTCGAGTGAAGCAGACGACTTTCTGATCGGCTGTGCAGCAGGGTTGGATGTGAGGATGGGGCACACTTTGCTCGGTGTGCTGGGCTTTTTCTGTAAGTACATCACTGCCTTTCTGTTGGCAGATTAAAGGAAATGTTTCTGAATAGAGAGAATTACAGTGAGTCTTTGGTTCATTGTGTTTCTGTGAGAGATTGAGGAGAGCAGACATGATTCTATGAAAAACTGTTGCTTTAGTTTAGAGGAGCAGAATGCAAGTTACATGTGGATTGTTTCATTTATGATTTAGCTATCATGGTAAACATCATTTCTTTAATATTTTCTGTACTTAATTCCTTTTTGTTCTTCTGTTGTTGACCCAGAGTGTTTTTCATCTGATTAACTTTAGATTATCTGTCAGGTTAACAAATCTAACCCAGTTTTAATCTTTATTGTAGTGCTCAGAACACCCATCGATGGATATGCTGAAGGTCAGACAAACTTCCCTCTCTGCTTTGGTCTCATATTTATATTCAGTACCGTATTTATCTGCTAATTATCCTCTCGTTCATCTTTGTCCAGATGGATTTGTGACATTTTTCACTCTGTTATATGGACTCTCACCAGATAAAAAAAGAAAAATCTAATAAAAATTAATAAATTAAATAAAAATTTTGTAAATGCCTCATAAACTTTTTCTGAAAGGAGGAACAAAATTCATCCAAAAACTGTTCCCTCATTTGGTGTTTTGATGTTATTGATTAGATCAGAGAGCTTTCTGACATGTGGTCCAAAGTCTTCACTGGTGTTCAGTTTAGTTCTGAGCTGACGTCTGTGAAAGGTTTAAGAGATGATTCACATCATGTTTTTTCTAACTTACAGAACTTAAAGTCAAACCCAATCTGACAGCAGACAGTTACATCATACCAGCAGGGGGCAGTGTGACGCTGACCTGTTCTGCAGGTTTACATTATGAGTTCTTCTAATCGAGATCTTATCTAAGCTTAGTGCATCTAATTCAATGTAACGCCTGTTTTTATATGTCAGTACAACATGATAAAATGAGCAGCTTAATAAACCCACTGAATAACCACAGTTGTGTTCACCTGTGAGAAGTTTGTATTTATTTATTTTGGGTTTTCTTTTTATGCATTCATCAGATCATCTTAACCATTCAGGTCCTAACTGGACATTTTATACTCAGCAGAACAAAGTTAACAAATATCAGTTATAAAAGTCTTGAATGTGGAGCTTCTTTATTTTGTATATTGTCATGTGTGCTGGCTGCCACAGTATCTGATATCACCTGTAGGAGTTGTCCTGCCTGTGAGTGTTTTTCATGAAGTGTTTTTAAGATGGTGGGACATCATGAGCCTCCAGGATGACTTGTTTTCCCCTTTAAGTTGATTTAACTGTTCTCAAAGTCCTCTGTAGAAATACTGTCTCTGTTCTTTTATCTGAGAAGCAAACGCTGCTCTGACCCTGAGCTCTGTGTGCAGCAGAGTCTGTGATCTTTGTGAGGACACGTGGTGTGGTGGTTTGCACCGTCGCCTCACAGCAAGAGGGTTCCTGCTTTGAACCCCAGCTGGGGCCTTTCTGTGTGGAGTGTGAATGTTCTCCCTGTGTGTGTCTGGCTTCACTCCGGCTTCCTCCCATCATCCAAAAACATGCATGTTCTAAATTAACCCTACGAGTGAGTGTGAGCGTGCACGTTTGTTTGTTTCTGAGCAGGTACAGATGGATGGATGTTACTGGGACTCTAATGAGATAAATATGACATTTTTCTTTGAATAATTTAACAAAAATGAGTCTGATTATAAGTTCTTAAAGATACTAAAAACAGAGCAGCATTGAGTGCAGCTGAAGGTTTTCTGTGTCACCTGTCAGAGCTGCCAAAGTTAGAAATGAAGAATTCTGAATTAGAAATGTTACTTTTTCTGCATTTCTCATTCCTCTAGGTTTAGTTTTGACTACTTGTTGTTTTATTTCAATAAACTTATTTTCTTATTGAACCTACTGTCTCTGCCTCCTTAGTTCTGAATCTGTGTCCTTGTTCAATTGCTCTTTTTTTTTTTTGTATTTGCCTTTTTAGGTTTCTGTATCCTGGAGTGTAAGTCCCCAGGTGTCGTAGTCGTCCATTTTAGATTACCCACAAACCTCATAAACACCACTCTTTGTCACACATGTAAAAGCTTCTGTGTGACTGCATGATTAAATTTGATGTGTTGTGCAGACTTGTCTCCTAGCTGAAAGAAAAAAATGTTTTGTGTTAATTGACTCTAGTGACTCTGATCCTCATTAAGATTGAATTTCCTTGACAGTCATATCTGTCTGTCATGGTTGTTGGATTTTTGTATATTAGTTACTTCCTGTTTTATTTTGGTAAACCTGCACCTTTGTTAATTTCTGTCAGCTTTCTGCTGCTTGTGTCACGCCTGGTTTCTTCAGTTCATTGCCTTTCCTGCCTCATTTTGTAGCCACACCTCTAAATATCCTCCTGGTTTTCCTTTTTTGAATCATCTACATCACCTGTCCTTGTCTCCTGAGACTGCATTTGAACACTGTCTGTATAAGAATATAACATAGGAGTACATTTTGGGGAGGAGGACAGTGTGGATATACTGTATGGAACAGTGAAACAATGGCAGGAACACAAGTCCACAACTTGGCAGACATGTAGGAAAAGGCCTCAGAGCTGGCTGAATACAGTGAAGGTGTCTGGGACAGAGAGAAGAGGTCAGCAGAGCAGTGTGAGAGCCAGATGCATGGGGGTGGTGAGGAAGTAACTGTATAAATGATGTCATATTTAAGGTAGAGCATGCACCAACAGAAGAGCATGCAACAGGAAAAACAGCAGAAAGGACAAAATGTTTTATGCAAACCTCAATGGCAGAACTGCAAAAATGAACATGTTTCCACACAAAACTTTCCTTATCCACATTTACTGCTATGCTTGTTAAATCTTTATATTTTTTATAAACCAGGATCAGACCTTTGCACATTAAAGAAGTTCATTTATTTCTGAATTGGACAGGAAATTACTCATCAAACGCCTGCTGTCAACTGCTACCCAAACCATAAACCAACCAAAACCACTGAGGCTGTCTGAGCTCAGTGTAAAAAGGAAGGAAGCAAAGGAGGGCTATAGGGGGCAGAAGTTTGAAAGCTTTAGTTCTCACGCACGTATTAGTTGTAACTTCTTCATACGTTTTGTTCGAGTGAAGCAGACGACTTTCTGATCGGCTGTGCAGCAGGGTTGGATGTGAGGATGGGGCACACTTTGCTCGGTGTGCTGGGCTTTTTCTGTAAGTACATCACTGCCTTTCTGTCGGCAGATTAAAGGAAATGTTTCTGAATAGAGAGAATTACAGTGAGTCTTTGGGTCATTGTGTTTCTGTGAGAGACTGAGGAGAGCAGACATGATTCTATGAAAAACTGTTGCTTTAGTTTAGAGGAGCAGAATGCAAGTTACATGTGGATTGTTTAATTTATGATTTAGTTATCATGGTAAACATAATTTCTTTAATATTTTCTGTACTTAATTCCTTTTTGTTCTTCTGTTGTTGACCCAGAGTGTTTTTCATCTGATTAACTTTAGATTATCTGTCAGGTTCACAAATCTAACCCAGTTTTAATCTTTATTGTAGTGCTCAGAACACCCATCGATGGATATGCTGAAGGTCAGACAAACTTCCCTCTCTGCTTTGGTCTCATATTTATATTCAGTACCGTATTTATCTGCTAATTATCCTCTCGTTTATCTTTGTCCAGATGTGGTATTTTTAACTCTGTTATAGGGACTCTCATTAGATAAGAAAAATAAATAAAACAAAAATGCATCTAATGAAAACACAAATTTGTAGCAGTTGAAGTAAATGCCTCGTAAACAGTTTCATTCTGACGTCTGTGAAAGGTTTAAGAGACGATTCCCATCATGTTTTTTCTAACTTACAGAACTTAAAGTCATACCCAATCTGACAGCAGACAGTAACATCATACCAGCAGGGGGCAGTGTGACACTGAACTGTTCTGTGAAGGATCCTGCAGGCTTACAATATGTCCTCTGGAGACGTACCTCATCTGGATATCAGCTCATAAAATATGACATTGATGGAGTTTTCAGTGTCTCAGAGGGAGGCAAATACATCTGCAGAGGGTATAAAAGTGGGACTAACTCAGTCACATCTACGAGTGACACCGTCATCATTTATCAAACTGGTGAGTTCATAAATTTAATTTGGAATAAAACATCATGGAATCTGAGAGGAGGAGAAAATCCATTTTGAACACATTATTAAAAACTATGAAATTAATAATTTAATCCCAGGATTTGACCTCATCTACATGAAGAAGAACAAGTTTTAGTTTGGTGTGTAAGAACAACAAGGTTACAGACACAACCAGTGGATAAAAGATTAAAGATCATTCAGCTGTGAAACTGCTGATGACAAACTCTGTTGGAAGGGAAAACAGCTTTCATTTTAACTCCAGATTGTTGCATCTGTTCTTGTTTCATTGTGACTTTGAGGTGTGTAAACTGAAGCTCCAGAAACTTTGCAGATGTTTTATTAGAAAATCAGCCTGCGGTTATGTTAAAATGTCCTTTAAAGTGCTGGAGTCACACACTTCAAGCTCTAAACACCTGATGAGTTCTCTCATTGTATAAATATTACAGCTGCTTTAATAATTTGCCATAAAGCAGAACAACTGAAGCTGGAAACAGTCCTGTGTTTCTGTTTTATTTCTCAGCTCTTTTGTTTGTGTCCTAACTGTGTTTTTGGTGTCAATAGTTTCCATTAAGGCCACAGTGATCCTGCAGCCCAGCTGGGCTCAGATATTCAGCGGTGAGACAGTCAGCCTCAGATGTTGGATCCAGGGAGGTGATGGCAGAGAGTGGGAATATGAATGGACACCAACCAACACAAATGCTCCAACATCCAGAGAATACAGGATCATCGCAGAGTCCAACAGCAGAGAATACAGATGTATGGGTAGAAGTGGCTTTCTCTTCACAGGATGGAGCGAAGGCTTCACTCTGAAAGTTTCATGTGAGTTAAACTGTCCTCAATTCATTATGAAATATCATGTTTTGATGTGTTTTACTTATTTAGAAACATTTCTCCATCCAACACTGATCCAGCTGCTGGCAGGAAGCTCAGTGATGAACTGATTTATTTTAGTTTGAGAACAGAAAGAGGAGACAGCACGCAGTGAAGGGAAACATTTGAGGGAAATAAGTGGAAGAGGCAAAAATAACTGAAGGTTTTATTTGTGTGCAACTGCATTTATTTTTATGATTAGTTTATTGTTAACAAGAAATGTTTCAGTGTCCTTGTGATACAGCCTGTTAGTAATATTTAAACAAACTGAATCAAGTCACATTCTGATTAATTAATTTTTAAACAGCAAGTAAACCCAGAGCCACACTGAGAGCACCGATAACAACCATACCAGCAGGGGGCAGTGTAACACTGAGCTGCTCTGTGGACGGCTCTGATGGATGGAGGTTTGACTGGTTCAGAGATGGGTCAGACTATTCTGCAGCTCAGCCCAGAGGAAAAAATGAAGCCATCACAGTCTCACAAGGAGGTCTGTACCACTGCAGAGGAGGAAGAGGAGGAGAACCAGGTTTCTACACAGAAGTCAGCAGGAAAGCCACCATTGAGGAAACTCGTGAGTTAATTCATTTGTTCTTATTGTTCATCAGCTTTAGAATTGAAACACTTCAACACTTGAACTTTATACTCTTTGTGCTGTTGTTAAACATAATGAAAAAGCTCTGAACAGGATGGAAATAAGAACTCTAGAAATAACTGATCAGTAAGTCAGTAAATACTGAGAAATGTTGCTGCAAAAAGCAAACAAACTACAGTTATTTAAAGATTTATAAAGATTTATGAAATAAATACATAAATGAATTGTGTCAAATAACAGGAAACAGAATCATAGCATATTTCTGTGGGTTTTCTGTGTGTGTTGGTCTTCTAACTGTATATTTTATGTGAACAGTTTCCATTAAGGCCACAGTGATCCTGCAGCCCAGCTGGGCTCAGATATTCAGAGGTGAGACAGTCACTGCCAGATGTGAGATCCAGGGAGGTGGAGGAACTCAGTGGGGGTATGAATGGAGACCAGCCAGGTTAAATATACCTCCAACATCCAGTGAACTCAGGATCAGCAGAGTTACTGACAGTGAAAAATACAGCTGCCGGGGCAGAAAGGACCAGTTTCATTTCACACAGTGGAGTGATGTCATCACTGTAAATGTATCATGTAAGTTGGACATCTTTCATCCATGTGAACACTGTGTGAGAGTCATCAAAAAGCAAGAAACACTTCTTCTTCTAATAGTTATCTTCATGGCATTAAGTGAAGCTGTTACGTTTTTACTTTGATGACAAAAGAACTGAAAAGCAGCATTTTAACTGACTGTCTCTTATCCAAATGAAGTGATAATCCTAAAAAATGTCCTGTTCATTATTTTATGAGGGACAGAAAGAGCACTGGAAAGCTTTACCCAAGTAAAAGTACTTTTACTTCAAACATCACGATGAACAGATGCTGCTGAAGCAAGACAACACAGAGATGCAGCTCATAAACCAACATCCAAAGGTCTGAAACCAGACAAGAGCTGCACAGTTCATCAAAGCACTCACACAAAAGCCAACATTTCAGAGCAGTTACTGTTGAATTCTTTCTGTTTCCCTGAAAAACACCAGACAGCCGTAAACAAAAGGCAGATTAAGTCGTATTAAAATGTCATTTCCACCACATCAGATAAACAGAACATGAACTGAGCCAAATGAGGGTCTGAAGTGAGCAAAGAAAGGAAACATCTGTCAGACCAGCAGGTTCAGACAAACACACAACATGAACAACTTACTACCAAAACCCTGTGAGCCATCATCAGCAAAGCTGCTGGCTGCTGCCTCACAGAAACCTGAAATTCAGCATCTGCAGCTGACTTGGACGTGATTGTGCAGGTTGGATGTAGAGTTTCTGTAAAGTAGCTGTCTCCACTTCTTAAGCAGCACAGCTGAAGCTTGATAAAGAAGCTGTTTCCTTTCTTTGACTCGAAGGTGAATCAGTTCTTTAAATGCTGTCATTGATTTTCTGCATGTTCAACATCAGCTTCAGCTGAATCTGAGCATGATTCAGGTTCAGTTATGTCTGCATTTAGGTTTTCATTTCATTTACAGACAGAAATACAATCAGCTTTGTTACAGCAACAGTAGTTATCATCATCTGTTGCTTCCCTCTCTGGGTTTGTTCTGTTTAAGTAAGACAACAGGAGACATTTCTCCGTCCAACACTGATCCAGCCGCCACCAGGAAGTTCAGTAATGAACTGATTTGTTTCAGAAAAGAGGAGACAGCCCACAGTGAACTGTAGCATCTATTTGATGGATGTGGTTAAATGAGTCTGTGAATGTTTAAAAATGTGAATATTGTAACAAACTGAATCAGGTTTCTTACTGATGAATCACTTGTTCTCTCTGTCCTCTGAACTCAACAGCAAGTAAACCCAGAGCTACACTGAGAGCACCGAGAACAACCATACCAGCAGGGGGCAGTGTAACACTGAGCTGCTCTGTGGACGGCTCTGATGGATGGAGATTTGACTGGTTCAGAGATGGGTCAGCCTATTCTGCAGCTCAGCCCGGAGGAAACAATGAAGCCATCACAGTCTCACAGGGAGGTCTGTACCACTGCAGAGGAGGAAGAGGAGGAGGAAGAGGAGGAGGAAGAGGAGAACCAGGTTTCTACACAGAAGTCAGCAGGAAAGTCCCCATTGAGGAAACTCGTGAGTTTATTCATTTGTTCTGAAATAAAACAAGAAACACTCTTTAAAGTCTTCATCTGTTTATCAGTCATGTAGAAAAGAGCATTTTGGTACCAACAACAAAAAGAACATTAATGAAACAATGATTATATGACAGTAACTCCTACTGATACCTCTGATGTTTTAGACTCTTCATGTTTTGTTCAGATTCAACACAAGAGTGGCAGAATCTGCTTTTCTCATTTATTACATCTGGATTTTCTTAATCTCTTGTTGTTGATCTCCTTTAGAATTGAAACACTTCAACACTTGAACTTTATACTCTTTGTGCTGTTGTTAAACATAATGAAAAAGCACTGAACAGGATGGAAATAAGAACTGTAGAAATAACTGATCAGTAAGTCAGTAAATACTGAGAAATGTTGCTGCAAAAAGCAAATAAACTACAGTTATTTAAAGATTTATAAAGATTTATGAAATAAATACATAAATGAATTGTGTCAAATAACAGGAAACAGAATCATAGCATATTTCTGTGGGTTTTCTGTGTGTGTTGGTCTTCTAACTGTATATTTTATGTGAACAGTTTCCATTAAGGCCACAGTGATCCTGCAGCCCAGCTGGCCTCAGATATACAGAGGTGAGACAGTCACTGCCAGATGTGAGATCCAGGGAGGTGGAGGAACTCAGTGGGAGTATGAATGGAGACCAGCCAGGTTAAATATACCTCCAACATCCAGTGAACACAGGATCAGAGTCACTGACAGTGAAGAATACAGCTGCCGGGGCAGAAAGGACCAGTTTCATTTCACACAGTGGAGTGATGTCATCACTGTAACTGTATCATGTAAGTTAAAAATGTTTAATTTATTTGAACATTTTACATTTATATGTTGTCTTCATGGGGCTGCAGGGTGGTGTGGTGATTAGCACCGTCGGCATGGCATCTGCAGTCAGATCACTGATGTAATGTCACTTCTGACTATTCAGCCGTTCAAATGAAAATATCTTTGAACAAGCGGCTGCAGTACATGTTACACTGTGGTGTAGTATCACTTAGCACAGCAGCGTGTTATGATGTAGAGTTTTTATCAAATACTACCTGTACAGCTGACCTGGTATTTTGAATTCCTCTCATATATTAAACTGAGAGTCTTTAGTTTGATGTATATGATGACAAAAACTAACAGAATATAAACTGTGTGCATCAGTGTTTGTCACTGAGTCTGATACTATGGCTACAAGTCGACTTCTTCATAATATGAAACTCCTTCTGATTGGTTCAGAGCTGCAGATCTTCAGGTTATGAGGAGTTTATAGCAGATGTTCTGACTTCAGTACAGTTGTTTGTCAGTGTATTTTTAAGGAGGCCACACTCAGGCTAATAATAATAAATGGCTCCATCTGCTCTGCATCTAAATGCAGAAGAAGACTTTGGAGTTTGTTGAAGGAAACACTTGAGAATTATGTTTCTTCAGATGTGGAAAAACTCACATGAGTCATATTTGAGGCAGCAACAAACGTCCTGCATGGTCATGAATTTCTGAGTTGTGCAATACCTCCTGTAACCTGTAGGGGTGCTAGTTTGTAGAACATCCATATGGATTGTATCGAAGGTTAGGAGCAAACAACATGTGAGAACATATGGATTATAGGACTTGTTGGTCAGACAGTCACCAAAGACACAAGAGAAATGTCCAAAAGGAAACTAAACTAAACTGATTGTCTCAGTGCTGCAGGAGTCAAAGTGTCAGAGAATTAGATGAACAGCAGCTGATGATGTCTGTCTTAAAGGGGAAGTCTGGTATTTTTAAACCAAGACCTTATTTCCTACATGAAATACGTTCATCTACTCACCGAGAACAGTTTGGTGAAAGTCGGCGTCCTTCGGAAGATATTTAGATTCCTCGAGATCCATATAATGGAGCATAGACGGGGGCATAGACGATGGAGCCTCTAAATCTGTCTTTATTGGAGCAACAAAGGCAACATCGTCCACAAGAACACCAGCAGTTAACATCAGTTCACGGACGTGCAGCGGTCTTTTCCTCTCTCTGCTTCTGCATCCTCCTTTCCAGGAGCTCCTCATCTGTATACTCTGGCTCAAAACAGTAACAATGTCCATCTTACTCAAAGTCGTGGTCAAAATCTGTTAAATATTCTAACATGTTGAACAAAACTAGCAGCAGCAAATGATGTATGAAGTTAGCCGACCGTCTCAGAGCACGGAGTACACAAGCGCGCACATCGATGACGTCATCCAAGTAGAAAATAGCCTATGTAGAAAGCCCCCTGAGCTCACCTATTTCCTTGGAGGACAACAACATGGAAGCTAGATGCTAATATTTGCATTGGATCTCCAGTTATCTAAATATCTTCCGAAGGACGCCGACTTTCACCAAACTGTTCTCAGAGAGTAGATGAACGTATTTCATGCCAGAAATAAGGTCTAGGTTTAAAAATACCGGAGTTCCCCTTCAACTCCGTGTCTGGAGTTATGTATCACACACTCTGTCTGAAGGAGGGTTTGATGTTAATCACTGAAGACATTTGTCATTTCTTAAAGAGATACTGTAAGCTGAGTGAAATTATTTTCACAGAATTTCACTGAGTTTCTCATCAGTCCTGCATGTAAATGATGAATTTAAAGCTTTTTAATCCAGGGTTACAGACTTCTTTTCTATCTGTTCTTTCTCTCTCCAGCAGCTAAACCCCGGCCTGTCCTCACTGTGTCTCCATCATGGCTGAGTCCTGGAGCCTCAGTGACTCTGAGCTGTCAGGTTGAACATCCGTCTGCAGGATGGAGGTTCTACTGGTATAAAGCTGCTCCTGATCGGTCTAAAAAGTCTTACAGCTATGAGCTGCTGCCTGAGAGCAACAACAGGACTGAACATGATTCCTACATCATTCATGGACAGACACACACAGCAGGATATGTGTGTAGAGCTGGGAGAGGAGACCCAGAGTATTACACTTATTACAGTAACACAGAGTTTGTCTGGTCTGCAGGTCAGTTTGTTTCTGAAAGTGATGCTTTCACTTTAATTCAACTATTCTTTTATCAGAGACCTTCACGATGTTTAAAACCAATACTCATGTTGATGATAGCTACATTCCTAGTGATAGTTTTTAAGGTGGAAATCACAGTTTGATCAACGTGTTGAAATGTGTGCGCTGATCTTCAGAACTAAAGAACAAAATAAACCAAATTAATATCTGGAATGAAGCATTTGTTCTATTTCTCTGTGCTTTGGTGAAATCTCATCACATGTTTTTCAGATCTTCATCCAGCAGCGTCTCTCACAGTGAGTCCTGACAGAGTTCAACACTTCAGAGATGATCCTGTGTCACTGAACTGTGAAGGAAATTCTACTGAGTGGAGAGTGACGATGATTACAGAAACAGGATACCTGTCATACTGCTCTGAGTCAAACTGGGAGAAAATTAATGGATCCTCATGTAACATAAAACCTTACTGGACTGGTAACGCTGTGTTCTGGTGTGAGTCTGGATCAGGAGAGTTCAGCAACGCAGTCAACATAACTTTGCAGAGTATGTTATGATAAATGTTCTTTTTCTTTCACCTTTTCTTGTATTTAAGCATCACATATCATTTACTATACCTGTACATGTCATATACATACAACAGGAACTGTCTTGGTGAGTTTTTGTCTCTTAATCCTGCTACATAGTTTGATCTTAAGGTTCACTGGAAAAATAATGAATTCTGTGTCTATTAATTTAGCTTAAATCCATTCTTAACTTAAGCGTTCCCAGGCCAGCCGAGAGACATAGTCTCTCCACCGTGTCCTGGGTCTTCCCCGGGGTCTCCTCCCAGTGGGACGGGCCCAGAACACCTCCCCAGGGAGGCGTCCAGGAGGCATCCTAACCAGATGCCCGAGCCACCTCCACTTGATGCAGAGGAGCAGCGGTTCTACTCCGAGCCCCTCCCGGATGACTGAGCTTCTCACCCTATCTCTAAGGGAGGCCCAGAAACCTGCGGAGGAAACCCATTTCGGCCGCTTGTATTCACGATCTCGTTCTTTCGGTCACTTCCCACAGCTCGTGACCATAGGTGTGGGTAGGAATGTAGATTCACCGGTAAATCGAGAGCTTCGCCTTCTGGCTCAGCTCCTTCTTTACCACAACAGGCCGATGCAGAGCCCGCAACACTGCTGACGCCGCACCGATCCGCCTTTTAATCTCCCACTTCATTCGTCCCTCACTGTGAACAAGACCCCGAGATACTTGAACTCCTCCACTTGGGAAACCCGGAGAGAGCATTCCACCCTTTTCTGGCTGAGGAGGCTTTGGGTTTGGACTGGCGCCTCCAGACTGGGGTTTGGAGGCGCTGATTCTCATCCCAGCTGCTTCACATTCGGCTGCAAACCGCTCCAGTGAGAGCTGAAGGTCACGGTCCGACGACGCTAACAGAACCACATCATCTGCAAAGAGCAGAGACCCGATTCTGAGGTCGCCAAATCGGACCGAGTGTGGGGTCGAAACAGGACCCCCTCAGCGCCCTGCACCGAGAAATTCTGTCCATAAAAATTATGAACAGAATCGGTGACAAAGGGCAGCCCTAAAGAGATGAAGTTAGATTAAATTATGATTAAATAATGTCACAAAAACAAGTCAGATCTGAAACAAAGTAAAATTAGTTCTTCATTTAAATCATTTCTATTGCAGCTGAGAGCTCTTTTAGCTCCTGAAAGTGGAACCTATGTTAAAATGTTTCATTAGCATATAGATGAGTCCATATTAAATATGTCTCCACTCACTGTGGAGCCAACAAGTCACTTCCTGACTTCTAATCTGTGGCTGCAGCTAAACATCACATCAACAACTTCCACAGTAAACATTTTCAAAGAGAACACAGTCACAAACTGTATATTTATAATTATTTTGGTGAACTTTGGTTTGCTGTTGTCTTATTTTACAGGAGAGCTTGAAATGTTAATGTCAGCTTTCACGGTTCAGAACAACTACTGTGTGATTTATGACGCTGTAGACAGAGTTATATCTTTGTTAAAAGGTGGTAACACACATACAATTTGTAAATACACAAGATCAAGTTTCAGCCAGTTTAACTGTGTGAGTCAGCTTTGTCTAAATGTCTGCAGCAGCTGATCTCTGACAGAAACTTAATGTTCTCTGACTGTTTTACAGGTAATGATGGTGTTATCCTGGTGAGCCCCGTCCATCCTGTAGCTGAGGGAGATTCTGTCAGTCTGAGCTGCAGACGCAGAGAACAAAATACACTTTCCAAAGTGTTTTTCTATCACAATGGCACACTTCTTCAAAGTGACAGCAGAGGGGAGCTGAAGATCTCTGCAGTGTCACAGTCGGATGAAGGTTTCTACAAGTGTGAACATTCAGGGGAGGTTTCACCACAGAGCTGGATCTCTGTTAAAGGTGAGAGTTATTATTTTAATGATTTGTTTTCTATCATCTGACATCTTCACAGTCTAAATGTGTTGTTCTACTAACCTGTTCATGTTTAAACATGATTTCAGTTGATGTCAGATGGTTAAGTGCATCAGTGCTGATTTATTAAATTACTCACAGCAGCTGCATCCAGACCTGAAGGCTCTTCATTTCCTGTGCTGATGGTCGTTGGACCAATTATTGGACTCATATTCATTGTTCTCCTGCTCCTGCTGTGTCTCTACAGACGATCCAAAGGTGAGACCTTTTTCTTCTGATATTAGATGTTTCATTCTTTCATTATTGAAGGACATCGATGCCTCATGAGGACATAAATTAGAACAGCAGGACAACAACGTACAACACAAAACCATGTAACAGCAAATGTCTTTTTATTCTTTGTGAAAAAGGTTCTGCTACTTTGCAGACAGCCAACCAGGATGAAACTCAGCATCAGGTTTACTCCTCTCTCCTCCATGGTCAGACTTTCAGCTTCTTCTGAAACTCAGTTTCTAACCACATGATGATTAACACATTATTTTCATTATATTGACTCATTTAACTGTGTTTGACTTTTTCTGACCTGCAGGAGATCTTTGTGTCTATGAAACAGTCAGAGGATGTGAAACCTCTGCAGATGGTACAGTTTAAACTTTGACTATAACACTGAGCTGCTGGAAGTTTCACTTATAAAATAACTGTGATCAAAATTAAAGTCAATAATGACCTTATTGTTTCAGGTCAGGAGGAAGGTGTTTACACTAATGTTCCATCTATGATTCAGCTCAAAGATCAGAATGAGAGGAGTGAGTACACAATATATGAAAAGTGATCATTCTCATCAATAATCTGCAGAGATAAAACAGAGGGTGTGTGCTTTTCCATATTTCCATATGTTCACGTTAACAGGAGAACATGATGATCAGGAGGACGGCTCTGACTACTATACCATGAATCCAGATTCAACCACAGGTATCAAACCTCATTGAAAACTATTTATCTAATCTCTGTTTTTTCTCTGTATTTATTTATTAGACACAACAGCTCAATGCGTTTCGTTTGTTTAAATCTTATTAGATGATAAATGTAATGTTTCATTTAGAGAATTCACAAGATTAACAGGTTTTATGTGCACTGGGTTATGGTTTATTTGAGCTAAAAATCTGCATTTGTCCACTTCCTCCTTTATTTGAAGTCCTAATTTATTTCATTGTAAAACATTTCAAAATGTCACTGAAGAAAATTCAACATCAAGATAATTTGATCCCACAAATGTTTGCTCATGAATCAGAATGTCAGATAGACCCTGACATATAACTGATAATTGTGTCTGTTTTCCAGCTGTTTGTTGTGATTTTGTTTCAGGTCCATAAGAGGAAATCATCGACCAAAGAAGAGAAGCACAGATGATAAACTGCACTCATGCTTCGGCAGCAGAGCTCCATAAATTCAGCAGCCACTTCATCAGGTGCATCTGTTAAATCTGATCACATCTGCAGAGACGTGTTCATTTAACTCTTTATTTAAGTTAAGTTTAATTAGAATGAATAGTGATGAGAGAACGTTATATCTTTGTGTTAATGAATGTGTATCTTTTGTGATTATTTTGCTACTTCTGTCAGACTGTGCCGCTGTGATTGGATCACATTTTTCAGACCTGGCAGCTGGAGTCTTTGGATAGTTTATTGGTTTAATTGTCCTATTTTTTAATGGCTGCACCTGTAAATCTTGTTCTTTAATCTTGGACCGTAATATGAACTTTTTTCACTTCTTTTGGAAGAAAATAAAGCTTTTACTTCTTTAAACTGTGGTCAGTCTCTATTTTATATTGCAGGACACAAGCTGGGTTGTAACAGTGACATATTAGACATCCTGAAATCCATCCTGAGCTGCCAGAGTTTCTGAATGCATGTGGTTGGGTCTCATTTCAAAACTCACCCAGATATATGTTGGATCTGTTGTTTAACGTGCCACGATGCTGATTTAAGACACTCAGGTAGTCAAAGCAGTACACAACTGTGCATTCAGCTCATTTATCTCTGCTGTGTCTTTAATTAAACTGTGTAACCGCACAACAGAAGGAGTTATATCCTGAAGTTTCACCAAAAGATCTTGTTTGGTTTTACTGCATACAGAGTGTTTTCTTATAATTTTTCAGCAAAACTGTTCACATGGCTGATCAGTTATATTAAATGTGTTCATTCTTTATCTAACCTCTTTGCAGTCAGCTCTTATTCAACATAAAATACATTTTTTGACCATAAATCCTGCCACTTTTCCATCCATTTTCTATACCTGTTTAATCTAATTTAGTGTCGCAGGGGGGCTGGAGCCTATCCCAGCTGCCACTGAGCGAGAGGCAGGGACAAATGAGACATACTCACACTCACTCTTAGGGACGATTTAGAGACACCAATTAACCTAACATGCATACACAGGAAGAACATGCAAAGTCCATAAAGAAAGGACCCAGCTGGGAATCAAACCTGGAACCCTCTTGCTGTGGGGTGACGGTGCCAACCACGATGCTAACAACGATGCTAACCACGATGCTAACCACCACATCAGCCCATTTTCTTCTTTTTTAATTGACATTAATTGAACAGAAAAAGGTTTGAGCTTTCAAAGTTGTGGAATGATCTAAAAATGTCAGAAAAGACAACTTAAACCTCAAAAAACACATCCGAATCACATGTTATTAGTGTTTTTATGGTGTTTCTTATTTTCAATTGTACACTGAAAAATAATAAAAACAACTAAATTAAAGGCAAATCAATCTTAACACTTCTTAATTGTCTGCAGTCACAGTTCCTGAACAGCTGATCAGAGGATTTTAATAATAACTTAATTTCTAACATTATTCAAAGCTCCGACTGTCTCTGTCCATGGTGCTGAACATGAAAAACACACATTGACTGAACTTGAGCTCATCATTACATCAACATGCTGCCAGAATGCATGACAGCATTTTTCCTCTTTGCATTAAAGAAGCCTTAAGAAATCAAATAATTTACTTTCCATGTTTTTCAAACCTGTTGATTCATTATTTTTAGTTATACCTGCCTGTGAGGAGACTCTTACTGATGTGATAAGCTGCAGGATCTTCACCTCATCTGTGCTCATACCACACTGTGTTATCTCTCCCTGTTTACTCCTCTCACTCCTGAACTGTTGCAGACATCCATCTGAAACTCCCACTAAGAGACCCTGGACACACAATAATGTGCTCACTAACTCCATCAAATGTTACTAATGTTCTTGATATAAATAACAGAATTATATATAATTTTTATTTCTAAGATTATACAAGTGAAAACATGGCCTCAGAAAACACATCCGAATCATACACGTGTTATTAGTGTTTTATAGTGTTTCTTATTTTTAATTGCAAGCTTAAAAATGATAGAATAACTAAACTAAAGGCAAAACAATCTAAACACTTCTAAATTGTCTGTGGTCACAAATCCCGAACAGCTGTTCAGAAGACTTTCATAACAACTTTATTACTTCATTTCTAACATTATTCAAAGCTCTGGCTGTCTCTGTCCATGGTGCTGAAGATGAAAAATAAACACAGATCCAGGGCCAGACCTCAGTGGACTCCAGCCAACGCTGTGTAATTCAAGTCATCTGTATGACTGATGATGAATTAGCAGATTTTACTGCTTTAAATCTCTTCATTTTGTCAAATGTGCTTGTCTGACTTCAGAACTGAAGAATCCTACACAAGAGAAGTGTTAAGATTGTTTTGCCTTTAGTTTAGTTGTTTTATTATTTTTAAGCTTGCAGTTAAACAAGTCCTCTAATCCATATGTTCTCATATGTTGTTTGCTCCTAACCTTCGATACAATCCATATGGATGTTCTACAAACTAGCACCCCTACAGGTTACAGGAGGTATTGCACAACTCAGAAATTCATGACCATGCAGGACGTTTGTTGCTGCCTCAAATATGACTCATGTGAGTGTTTCCACATCTGAACAAACATCATTCTCAAGTGTTTCCTTCAACAAACTCCAAAGTCTTCTTCTGCATTTAGGATGCAGAGCAGATGGAGACATTTATTATTATTAGCCTGAGTGTGGCCTCCTTCCAAATACACTGACAAACAACTGGACTGAAGCCAGAACATCTGTTATAAACTCCTCATAACCTGAAGATCTGCAGCTCTGAACCAATCAGAAGGAGTTTCATATAATGAAGAAGCCTCTAATCCATAACACACAGAGAAAACTAACACAAGTATGATTCTAATTAACTGTACTAATTTTCTACTTGTAATCTACTCATGGCTGAGAGGTCTGCAAATTAAATAGAATATATTTTTTTCACTGAAAAAATACAGTTGATAATAGGAATAAAGTTGAATTCATTCTTACTTTGTATCATACAGGTTTAGATTTGTACGGCTATAACTATCTTTACAAATCGAGTCATTACATTCACACAGTTTTAGGAGCAACATTTCTCTCAGTATTTACTTTGACCAGTTATTTCTAAATTTTTATTCACTTTCTTTGAAGGATTTTTATTCATATCTTTTTTTTTGTCATGTTCTGAAAAGCCTTGTATGTATTTCCATTGAATCAAAGTTTGGTGTGAAGAAACAACACAACAAAGGTAAAGATAAAGTGCTAAAATTGTCACGTTGACAGATAACAAAATCCAGATGTCATAGATTAAATCTGAATAAAACATAAATATTTAAATAACTGTAGTTTGTTTGCTTTTTGCAGCAACATTTCTCAGTATTTACTGACTTACTGATCAGTTATTTCTACAGTTCTTATTTCCATCCTGTTCAGAGCTTTTTCATTATGTTTAACAACAGCACAAAGAGTATAAAGTTCAAGTGTTGAAGTGTTTCAATTCTAAAGCTGATCAACAATAAGAGATTAAGAAAATCCAGATGTAATAAATGAGAAAAGCAGATTCTGCCACTCTTGTGTTGAATCTGAACAAAACATGAAGAGTCTAAAACATCAGAGGTATCAGTAGGAGTTACTGTCATATAATCATTGTTTCATTAATGTTCTTTTTTGTTGTTGGTACCAAAATGCTCTTTTCTACATGACTGATAAACAGATGAAGACTTTAAAGAGTGTTTCTTGTTTTATTTCAGAACAAATGAATAAACTCACAAGTTTTCTCAATGGGGACTTCATTACTGTCTTCTGTATAGAAGACAGATTCTGGTTCTCCTCTTCCTCCTCCTCTTCCTCCTCCTCTTCCTCCTCCTCTTCCTCCTCTGCAGTGGTACAGACCTCCCTGTGAGACTGTGATGGCTTCATTGTTTCCTCCGGGCTGAGCTGCAGAATAGTCTGACCCATCTCTGAACCAGTCAAACCTCCATCCATCAGAGCCGTCCACAGAGCAGCTCAGTGCTACACTGCCCCCTGCTGGTATGGTTGTTCTCGGTGCTGTCAGTGTGGTTGGAGAAAAAAGGACAATGAATTATTCATTTGAAAGTGACGAAGCCGTTAAAAGCCACTTTTTAAAATATTCACAGAATCATTTAACTACATCCATCAAATAGAAATTTACAACATATTAGACTTTATCGTCTTTATTGATAAAGAACAAACGTCTTGAAAAACAAATGTAGCAATAGTAGTAGTAGAGAGTTTTTCAGTTTTTTTTGCCTTATTCATTAATACTGACAAACAATAAGTTAGTCATCTAAAGGTCACCTGTCAAAATTTGACGAAAGGGAATTAAAAGCATTGAATGTTTCTTTGAAATCATGCATTTCTGACAGCTTAAAAAAGATTCTGTGAACATTTCTCATCGGAAATGCTTTTCTTTTTAACTCTGACACCCCAGAAACTGATATAAAACCCTAATATACAGCATAGATCGCTTTGTTGTTTCGAAAAGTGCATGGCTTCCATGGCGTAAGATCAAACTGACGGGGCAACTTTTAAGTTCCTCCTCACATGCAAAGGAGCATGACAGCGAGAATTACAACACATTCAGAGCTCATGTGCCTACGAGCAGATAAGGGATGTCGAAAACTCTGAAAGATATGCAGCGACAGTCTGTTTCACTAATTGAAGAATTCACACAGTGACATTAGCTTAGTTTATATATTTCAGTGTTTTTTAATAATTTGATAGATGATTTATTTATCAAAATCAGTGTTCATGTGTGAGCTAAATGATGAACAATAAAGCAGCATGAGAGAGGAGCGTAAATAAGGTCCTTCTGACTGGTTCTGAAAGCACACTGGCATTCATTATGCACATTCCTGGACCTGAAACTGACCTGCAGCAGGAGGCTGAAAGACCACACTTCACAGCTGTGTTTTCCTGCAGCAAATTTTTTAAGCTTTATGGTCCTATGTCACATGCCAACAGATGAGATGCCAACACCCATTCACCGTAACACACAGAGTTAAGAAGAGACTGAGAGATACTTTCAACATACCAAATAAAGATGAAAATTAAGTGATCAGAAGTAGCAAGGACAAAGAGTGGAAAAGCAAAAGACAAGGCGAGAATAAAGACCAAACCAAAGCTTTTATTTGTTTGAGAGAAATCATAGAAAATGATGGATGCAAGACAGATTTATTGGCAAAAACTTAAAAAACCTAAGTTTACGATTGGGAGATGAGTTTATAGAGTATATATACCAGCCGGAAAATGACTTTAAATTGAATTAATGCCATCTTAATACTTCTAAATTGTCTGTGGTCACAGATTATGAACAGCTGATCAGAGGACTTTAATAACAACTTCATTACTTAGTTTCTAACATTATTGTTCAACATGTGACTGTCTCTGTCCATGGTGCTGAACCTGGAAAACACAGATTCAGGGCCAGACATGAGTAGGGATGGGAATTGTTAAGAATTTAGCAATTCCAGTTCCATTATCTATATCACTTATCAATTCGGTTCCTTATCGATTCTCTTATCGATTCTCATCCAGTTATAAATCGTACAAATACAGTACAACTGGCTTTGGCTGCAGTAACACTTTAATTTCAGGAATGCACCAACATTTTATCTTTTTTCGCCTCTGTCATTTTACTTTTCCCTGCCTCGATGAAAGGGGTAGCTGCATTATGTTATGGGAGATGTGCTTGTTTCCTTCCGTTTCCATAGCGATATCTATATGATAGATAAATTAGATTAGATTAATTTTTTTTCAGCGTGAGAAATACAATGTGTGGCGGGAGTGCGTGACAAAAGACCAAAAAGCGCGACTGTCACGCTCAATGCATGAGTCTTGAGAGCTCTGCTTTACCTGAGACTTTTGAGACGGAAGACGCTCACAGGCTCCACCGCGAGAGTCGCCGCCATCGCTTAGCAGCGTGTGAAAACCTTTGCATAGTAGGTCAGCAGAGCAGTGTGAGAGCCAGCTGCATGGGGGTGGTGAGGAAGTAACTGTATCAATGATGTCATATTTAAGGTAGAGCATGCACCAACAGAAGAGCATGCAACAGGAAAAACAGCAGAAAGGATAAAATGTTTTATGCAAACCTCAATGGCAGAACTGCAAAAATGAACATGTTTCCACACAAAACTTTCCTTATCCATATTTACTGCTATGCTTGTTAAATCTTTATATTTTTATAAACCAGGATCAGACCTTTGCACATTAAAGAAGTTCATTTATGTCTGAATTGGACAGGAAATGATTCGTCAAACAACTGCTGTGATCAGAACTACTGATACTATCTGAGTTCAGTGTAAAAAGGAAGGAAGCAAAGGAGGGCAAAAAGGGGGCAGAAGTTTGAAAGCTTTAGTTCTCGCACACGTATTAGTTGTAACTTCTTCATACGTTTTGTTCGAGTGAAGCAGACGACTTTCTGATCGGCTGTGCAGCAGGGTTGGATGTGAGGATGGGGCACACTTTGCTCGGTGTGCTGGGCTTTTTCTGTAAGTACATCACTGCCTTTCTGTCGGCAGATTAAAGGAAATGTTTCTGAATAGAGAGAATTACAGTGAGTCTTTGGTTCATTGTGTTTCTGTGTGAGATTGAGGAGAGCAGACATGATTCTATGAAAAACTGTTGCTTTAGTTTAGAGGAGCAGAATGCAAGTTACATGTGGATTGTTTCATTTATGATTTAGTTATCATGGTAAACATAATTTCTTTAATATTTTCTGTACTTAATTCCTTTTTGTTCTTCTGTTGTTGACCCAGAGTGTTTTTCATCTGATTAACTTTAGATTCTCTGTCAGGTTAACAAATCTAACCCAGTTTTAATCTTTATTGTAGTGCTCAGAACACCCATCGATGGATATGCTGAAGGTCAGACAAACTTCCCTCTCTGCTTTGGTCTCATATTTATATTCAGTACCGTATTTATCTGCTAATTATCCTCTCGTTTATCTTTGTCCAGATGTGGTATTTTTAACTCTGTTATAGGGACTCTCATTAGATAAGAAAAATAAATAAAACAAAAATGCATCTAATGAAAACACAAATTTGTAGCAGTTGAAGTAAATGCCTCGTAAACAGTTTCATTCTGACATCTGTGAAAGGTTTAAGAGACGATTCCCATCATGTTTTTTCTAACTTACAGAACTTAAAGTCATACCCAATCTGACAGCAGACAGTAACATCATACCAGCAGGGGGCAGTGTGACGCTGACCTGTTCTGTGAAGGATCCTGCAGGCTTACATTATGTCCTCTGGAGACGTACCTCATCTGGATATCAGCTCATAAAATATGACATTGATGGAGTTTTCAGTGTCTCAGAGGGAGGCAAATACATCTGCAGAGGGTATAAAAGTGGGACTAACTCAGTCACATCTACGAGTGACACCGTCATCATTTATCAAACTGGTGAGTTTATAAATTTAATTTGGAATAAAACATCATGGAATCTGAGAACAGGAGAAAATCCATTTTGAACACATTATTAAAAACTATGAAATTAATAATTTAATCCCAGGATTTGACCTCATCTACATGAATAAGAACAAGTTTTAGTTTGGTGTGTAAGAACAACAAGGTTACAGACACAACCAGTGGATAAAAGATTAAAGATCATTCAGCTGTGAAACTGCTGATGACAAACTCTGTTGGAAGGGAAAACAGCTTTCATTTTAACTCCAGACTGTTGCATCTGTTCTTGTTTCATTGTGACTTTGAGGTGTGTAAACTGAAGCTCCAGAAACTTTGCAGATGTTTTATTAGAAAATCAGCCTGCGGTTATGTTAAAATGTCCTTTAAAGTGCTGGAGTCACACACTTCAAGCTCTAAACACCTGATGAGTTCTCTCATTGTATAAATATTACAGCTGTTTTAATAATTTGCCATAAAGCAGAAGAAGTGAAGCTGGAAACAGTCCTGTGTTTCTGTTTTATTTCTCAGCTCTTTTGTTTGTGTCCTAACTGTGTTTTTGGTGTCAATAGTTTCCAATAAGGCCACAGTGATCCTGCAGCCCAGCTGGGCTCAGATATTCAGCGGTGAGACAGTCAGCCTCAGATGTTGGATCCAGGGAGGTGATGGCAGAGAGTGGGAATATGAATGGACACCAACCAACACAAATGCTCCAACATCCAGAGAATACAGGATCATCGCAGAGTCCAACAGCAGAGAATACAGATGTATGGGTAGAAGTGGCTTTTTCTTCACAGAATGGAGCGAAGGCTTCACTCTGAAAGTTTCATGTGAGTTAAACTGTCCTCAATTCATTATGAAATATCATGTTTTGATGTGTTTTACTTATTTAGAAACATTTCTCCATCCAACACTGATCCAGCTGCTGGCAGGAAGCTCAGTGATGAACTGATTTATTTTAGTTTGAGAACAGAAAGAGGAGACAGCACGCAGTGAAGGGAAACATTTGAGGGAAATAAGTGGAAGAGGCAAAAATAACTGAAGGTTTTATTTGTGTGCAACTGCATTTATTTTTATGATTAGTTTATTGTTAACAAGAAATGTTTCAGTGTCCTTGTGATACAGCCTGTTAGTAATATTTAAACAAACTGAATCAAGTCACATTCTGATTAATTAATTTTTAAACAGCAAGTAAACCCAGAGCCACACTGAGAGCACCGATAACAACCATACCAGCAGGGGGCAGTGTAACACTGAGCTGCTCTGTGGAGGGCTCTGATGGATGGAGGTTTGACTGGTTCAGAGATGGGTCAGACTATTCTGCAGCTCAGCCCAGAGGAAAAAATGAAGCCATCACAGTCTCACAGGGAGGTCTGTACCACTGCAGAGGAGGAAGAGGAGGAGAACCAGGTTTCTACACAGAAGTCAGCAGGAAAGCCACCATTGAGGAAACTCGTGAGTTAATTCATTTGTTCTTATTGTTCATCAGCTTTAGAATTGAAACACTTCAACACTTGAACTTTATACTCTTTGTGCTGTTGTTAAACATAATGAAAAAGCTCTGAACAGGATGGAAATAAGAACTCTAGAAATAACTGATCAGTAAGTCAGTAAATACTGAGAAATGTTGCTGCAAAAAGCAAATAAACTACAGTTATTTAAAGATTTATAAAGATTTATGAAATAAATACATAAATGAATTGTGTCAAATAACAGGAAACAGAATCATAGCATATTTCTGTGGGTTTTCTGTGTGTGTTGGTCTTCTAACTGTATATTTTATGTGAACAGTTTCCATTAAGGCCACAGTGATCCTGCAGCCCAGCTGGGCTCAGATATTCAGAGGTGAGACAGTCACTGCCAGATGTGAGATCCAGGGAGGTGGAGGAACTCAGTGGGGGTATGAATGGAGACCAGCCAGGTTAAATATACCTCCAACATCCAGTGAACTCAGGATCAGCAGAGTTACTGACAGTGAAAAATACAGCTGCCGGGGCAGAAAGGACCAGTTTCATTTCACACAGTGGAGTGATGTCATCACTGTAAATGTATCATGTAAGTTGGACATCTTTCATCCATGTGAACACTGTGTATGTGTGAGAGTCATCAAAAAGCAAGAAACACTTCTTCTTCTAATAGTTATCTTCATGGCATTAAGTGAAGCTGTTACGTTTTTACTTTGATGACAAAAGAACTGAAAAGCAGCATTTTAACTGACTGTCTCTTATCCAAATGAAGTGATAATCCTAAAAAATGTCCTGTTCATTATTTTATGAGGGACAGAAAGAGCACTGGAAAGCTTTACCCAAGTAAAAGTACTTTTACTTCAAACATCACGATGAACAGATGCTGCTGAAGCAAGACAACACAGAGATGCAGCTCATAAACCAACATCCAAAGGTCTGAAACCAGACAAGAGCTGCACAGTTCATCAAAGCACTCACACAAAAGCCAACATTTCAGAGCAGTTATTGTTGAATTCTTTCTGTTTCCCTGAAAAACACCAGTCAGCCGTAAACAAAAGGCAGATTAAGTCGTATTAAAATGTCATTTCCACCACATCAGATAAACAGAACATGAACTGAGCCAAATGAGGGTCTGAAGTGAGCAAAGAAAGGAAACATCTGTCAGACCAGCAGGTTCAGACAAACAGAACATGAACAACTTACTACCAAAACCCTGTGAGCCATCATCAGCAAAGCTGCTGGCTGCTGCCTCACAGAAACCTGAAATTCAGCATCTGCAGCTGACTTGGACGTGATTGTGCAGGTTGGATGTAGAGTTTCTGTAAAGCAGCTGTCTCCACTTCTTAAGCAGCACAGCTGAAGCTTGATAAAGAAGCTGTTTCCTTTCTTTGACTCGAAGGTGAATCAGTTCTTTAAATGCTGTCATTGATTTTCTGCATGTTCAACATCAGCTTCAGCTGAATCTGAGCATGATTCAGGTTCAGTTATGTCTGCATTTAGGTTTTCATTTAATTTACAGACAGAAATATAATCAGCTTTGTTACAGCAACAGTAGTTATCATCATCTGTTGCTTCCCTCTCTGAGTTTGTTCTGTTTAAGTAAGACAACAGGAGACATTTCTCCGTCCAACACTGATCCAGCCGCCACCAGGAAGTTCAGTAATGAACTGATTTGTTTCAGAAAAGAGGAGACAGCCCACAGTGAACTGTAGCATCTATTTGATGGATGTGGTTAAATGAGTCTGTGAATGTTTAAAAATGTGAATATTGTAACAAACTGAATCAGGTTTCTTACTGATGAATCACTTGTTCTCTCTGTCCTCTGAACTCAACAGCAAGTAAACCCAAAGCTACACTGAGAGCACCGAGAACAACCATACCAGCAGGGGGCAGTGTAGCACTGAGCTGCTCTGTGGACGGCTCTGATGGATGGAGGTTTGACTGGTTCAGAGATGGGTCAGACTATTCTGCAGCTCAGCCCAGAGGAAACAATGAAGCCATCACAGTCTCACAGGGAGGTCTGTACCACTGCAGAGGAGGAAGAGGAGGAGGAAGAGGAGGAGGAAGAGGAGAACCAGGTTTCTACACAGAAGTCAGCAGGAAAGTCCCCATTGAGGAAACTCGTGAGTTTATTCATTTGTTCTGAAATAAAACAAGAAACACTCTTTAAAGTCTTCATCTGTTTATCAGTCATGTAGAAAAGAGCATTTTGGTACCAACAACAAAAAGAACATTAATGAAACAATGATTATATGACAGTAACTCCTACTGATACCTCTGATGTTTTAGACTCTTCATGTTTTGTTCAGATTCAACACAAGAGTGGCAGAATCTGCTTTTCTCATTTATTACATCTGGATTTTCTTAATCTCTTGTTGTTGATCTCCTTTAGAATTGAAACACTTCAACACTTGAACTTTATACTCTTTGTGCTGTTGTTAAACATAATGAAAAAGCACTGAACAGGATGGAAATAAGAACTGTAGAAATAACTGATCAGTAAGTCAGTAAATACTGAGAAATGTTGCTGCAAAAAGCAAACAAATTACAGTTATTTAAAGATTTATAAAGATTTATGAAATAAATACATAAATGAATTGTGTCAAATAACAGGAAACAGAATCATAGCATATTTCTGTGGGTTTTCTGTGTGTGTTGGTCTTCTAACTGTATATTTTATGTGAACAGTTTCCATTAAGGCCACAGTGATCCTGCAGCCCAGCTGGCCTCAGATATACAGAGGTGAGACAGTCACTGCCAGATGTGAGATCCAGGGAGGTGGAGGAACTCAGTGGGAGTATGAATGGAGACCAGCCAGGTTAAATATACCTCCAACATCCAGTGAACACAGGATCAGAGTCACTGACAGTGAAGAATACAGCTGCCGGGGCAGAAAGGACCAGTTTCATTTCACACAGTGGAGTGATGTCATCACTGTAACTGTATCATGTAAGTTAAAAATGTTTAATTTATTTGAACATTTTACATTTATATGTTGTCTTCAGGGCTGCACGGTGGTGTGGTGGTTAGCACCATCACCTCACAGCAAGAGGGTTCCAGGTTCGATCCCTGGCTGGGGCCTTTCTGTGTGGAGTTTGCAGGTTCTCCCCGTGTATGCGTGGGTTCTCTCCGGGTTCTCCGGCTTCCTCCCACCATCCAAAAACATGCATGTCAGGTTAATTGGTGACTCCAAATTGTCCGTAGGAGTAAGTGTGAGCGTGCATGGTTGTTTGTCACATTTGTCTCTATGTGGCCCTGTGATGGACTGGCGACCTGTCCAGGGTGTACCCCGCCTTTCGCCCGATGACTGCTGGGATAGGCTCCAGCCCACCCGCTACCCGATTAACGGACTGTCGGTATAGAAAATGGATGGATGTTGTCTTCATGGGGCTGCAGGGTGGTGTGGTGATTAGCACCGTCGGCATGGCATCTGCAGTCAGATCACTGATGTAATGTCACTTCTGACTATGCAGCCGTTCAAATGAAAATATCTTTGAACAAGCGGCTGCAGTACATGTTACACTGTGGTGTAGTATCACTTAGCACAGCAGCGTGTTATGATGTAGAGTTTTTATCAAATACTACCTGTACAGCTGACCTGGTATTTTGAATTCCTCTCATATATTAAACTGAGAGTCTTTAGTTTGATGTGTATGATGACAAAAACTAACAGAATATAAACTGTGTGCATCAGTGTTTGTCACTGAGTCTGATACTATGGCTACAAGTCGACTTCTTCATAATATGAAACTCCTTCTGATTGGTTCAGAGCTGCAGATCTTCAGGTTATGAGGAGTTTATAGCAGATGTTCTGACTTCAGTCCAGTTGTTTGTCAGTGTATTTTTAAGGAGGCCACACTCAGGCTAATAATAATAAATGGCTCCATCAGCTCTGCATCTAAATGCAGAAGAAGACTTTGGAGTTTGTTGAAGGAAACACTTGAGAATTATGTTTCTTCAGATGTGGAAACACTCACATGAGTCATATTTGAGGCAGCAACAAACGTCCTGCATGGTCATGAATTTCTGAGTTGTGCAATACCTCCTGTAACCTGTAGGGGTGCTAGTTTGTAGAACATCCATATGGATTGTATCGAAGGTTAGGAGCAAACAACATGTGAGAACATATGGATTATAGGACTTGTTGGTCAGACAGTCACCAAAGACACAAGAGAAATGTCCAAAAGGAAACTAAACTAAACTGATTGTCTCAGTGCTGCAGGAGTCAAAGTGTCAGAGAATTAGATGAACAGCAGCTGATGATGTCTGTCTTAAAGGGGAAGTCTGGTATTTTTAAACCAAGACCTTATTTCCTACATGAAATACGTTCATCTACTCACCGAGAACAGTTTGGTGAAAGTCGGCGTCCTTCGGAAGATATTTAGATTCCTCGAGATCCATATAATGGAGCATAGACGGGGGCATAGACGATGGAGCCTCTAAATCTGTCTTTATTGGAGCAACAAAGGCAACATCGTCCACAAGAACACCAGCAGTTAACATCAGTTCACGGACGTGCAGCGGTCTTTTCCTCTCTCTGCTTCTGCATCCTCCTTTCCAGGAGCTCCTCATCTGTATACTCTGGCTCAAAACAGTAACAATGTCCATCTTACTCAAAGTCGTGGTCAAAATCTGTTAAATATTCTAACATGTTGAACAAAACTAGCAGCAGCAAATGATGTATGAAGTTAGCCGACCGTCTCAGAGCACGGAGTACACAAGCGCGCACATCGATGACGTCATCCAAGTAGAAAATAGCCTATGTAGAAAGCCCCCTGAGCCCACCTATTTCCTTGGAGGACAACAACATGGAAGCTAGATGCTAATATTTGCATTGGATCTCCAGTTATCTAAATATCTTCCGAAGGACGCCGGCTTTCACCAAACTGTTCTCAGAGAGTAGATGAACGTATTTCATGCCAGAAATAAGGTCTAGGTTTAAAAATACCGGAGTTCCCCTTCAACTCCGTGTCTGGAGTTATGTATCACACACTCTGTCTGAAGGAGGGTTTGATGTTAATCACTGAAGACATTTGTCATTTCTTAAAGAGATACTGTAAACTGAGTGAAATTATTTTAACAGAATTTCACTGAGTTTCTCATCAGTCCTGCATGTAAATGATGAATTTAAAGCGTTTTAATCCAGGGTTACAGACTTCTTTTCTATCTGTTCTTTCTCTCTCCAGCAGCTAAACCCCGGCCTGTCCTCACTGTGTCTCCATCATGGCTGAGTCCTGGAGCCTCAGTAACTCTGAGCTGTCAGGTTGAACATCTGTCTGCAGGATGGAGGTTCTACTGGTATAAAGCTGCTCCTGATCGGTCTAAAAAGTCTTACAGCTATGAGCTGCTGCCTGAGAGCAACAACAGGACTGAACATGATTCCTACATCATTCGTGGACAGACACACACAGCAGGATATGTGTGTAGAGCTGGGAGAGGAGACCCAGTGTATTATACTTATTACAGTGACTCAGAGTTTGTCTGGTCTGCAGGTCAGTTTGTTTCTGAAAGTGATGCTTTCACTTTAATTCAACTATTCTTTTATCAGAGACCTTCACGATGTTTAAGACCAATACTCATGTTGATGATAGCTACATTCATTTTCCACCAATGGAAGAACAGCACACATTAATAAGAAGAAAACACTGATCAGGTGAAGCAGTGAAATACTGGAAACTCAAAGGTTCACTTGTATGTTTGAAAGACGGCTGATTAGATTGACTTAGTTTATCATTTAAAACACACTGAAGGTTTTTAAGGTGGAAATCACAGTTTGATCAACGTGTTGAAATGTGTGCGCTGATCTTCAGAACTAAAGAACAAAATAAACCAAATTAATATCTGGAATGAAGCATTTGTTCTATTTCTCTGTGCTTTGGTGAAATCTCATCACATGTTTTTCAGATCTTCATCCAGCAGCGTCTCTCACAGTGAGTCCTGACAGAGTTCAACACTTCAGAGATGATCCTGTGTCACTGAACTGTGAAGGAAATTCTACTGAGTGGAGAGTGACGAGGATTACAGAAACAGGACTCCTGTCATACTGCTCTGAGTCAAACTGGGAGAAAATTAATGGATCCTCATGTAACATAAAACCTTACTGGACTGGTAACGCTGTGTTCTGGTGTGAGTCTGGATCAGGAGAGTTCAGCAACGCAGTCAACATAACTTTGCAGAGTATGTTATGATAAATGTTCTTTTTCTTTCACCTTTTCTTGTATTTAAGCATCACATATCATTTACTATACCTGTACATGTCATATACATACAACAGGAACTGTCTTGGTGAGTTTTTGTCTCTTAATCCTGCTACATAGTTTGATCTTAAGGTTCACTGGAAAAATAATGAATTCTGTGTCTATTAATTTAGCTTAAATCCATTCTTAACTTAAGCGTTCCCAGGCCAGCCGAGAGACATAGTCTCTCCAGCGTGTCCTGGGTCTTCCCCGGGGTCTCCTCCCAGTGGGACGGGCCCAGAACACCTCCCCAGGGAGGCGTCCAGGAGGCATCCTAACCAGATGCCCGAGCCACCTCCACTTGATGCAGAGGAGCAGCGGTTCTACTCCGAGCCCCTCCCGGATGACTGAGCTTCTCACCCTATCTCTAAGGGAGGCCCAGACACCCTGCGGAGGAAACCCATTTCGGCCGCTTGTATTCACGATCTCGTTCTTTCGGTCACTTCCCACAGCTCGTGACCATAGGTGTGGGTAGGAATGTAGATTCACCGGTAAATCGAGAGCTTCGCCTTCTGGCTCAGCTCCTTCTTTACCACAACAGGCCGATGCAGAGCAACACTGCTGACGCCGCACCGATCCGCCTTTTAATCTCCCACTTCATTCGTCCCTCACTGTGAACAAGACCCCGAGATACTGGAACTCCTCCACTTGGGAAACCCGGAGAGAGCATTCCACCCTTTTCTGGCTGAGGAGGCTTTGGGTTTGGACTGGCGCCTCCAGACTGGGGTTTGGAGGCGCTGATTCTCATCCCAGCTGCTTCACATTCGGCTGCAAACCGCTCCAGTGAGAGCTGAAGGTCACGGTCCGACGACGCTAACAGAACCACATCATCTGCAAAGAGCAGAGACCCGATTCTGAGGTCGCCAAATCGGACCGAGTGTGGGGTCGAAACAGGACCCCCTCAGCGCCCTGCACCGAGAAATTCTGTCCATAAAAATTATGAACAGAATCGGTGACAAAGGGCAGCCCTAAAGAGATGAAGTTAGATTAAATTATGATTAAATAATGTCACAAAAACAAGTCAGATCTGAAACAAAGTAAAATTAGTTCTTCATTTAAATCATTTCTATTGCAGCTGAGAGCTCTTTTAGCTCCTGAAAGTGGAACCTATGTTAAAATGTTTCATTAGCATATAGATGAGTCCATATTAAATATGTCTCCACTCACTGTGGAGCCAACAAGTCACTTCCTGACTTCTAATCTGCGGCTGCAGCTAAACATCACATCAACAACTTCCACAGTAAACATTTTCAAAGAGAACACAGTCACAAACTGTATATTTATAATTATTTTGGTGAACTTTGGTTTGCTGTTGTCTTATTTTACAGGAGAGCTTGAAATGTTAATGTCAGCTTTCACGGTTCAGAACAACTACTGTGGGATTTATGACGCTGTAGACAGAGTTATATCTTTGTTAAAAGGTGGTAACACACATACAATTTGTAAATACACAAGATCAAGTTTCAGCCAGTTTAACTGTGTGAGTCAGCTTTGTCTAAATGTCTGCAGCAGCTGATCTCTGACAGAAACTTAATGTTCTCTGACTGTTTTACAGGTAATGATGGTGTTATCCTGGTGAGCCCCGTCCATCCTGTAGCTGAGGGAGATTCTGTCAGTCTGAGCTGCAGACGCAGAGAACAAAATACACTTTCCAAAGTGTTTTTCTATCACAATGGCACACTTCTTCAAAGTGACAGCAGAGGGGAGCTGAAGATCTCTGCAGTGTCACAGTCGGATGAAGGTTTCTACAAGTGTGAACATTCAGGGGAGGTTTCACCACAGAGCTGGATCTCTGTTAAAGGTGAGAGTTATTATTTTAATGATTTGTTTTCTATCATCTGACATCTTCACAGTCTAAATGTGTTGTTCTACTAACCTGTTCATGTTTAAACATGATTTCAGTTGATGTCAGATGGTTAAGTGCATCAGTGCTGATTTATTAAATTACTCACAGCAGCTGCATCCAGACCTGAAGGCTCTTCATTTCCTGTGCTGATGGTCGTTGGACCAATTATTGGACTCATATTCATTGTTCTCCTGCTCCTGCTGTGTCTCTACAGACGATCCAAAGGTGAGACCTTTTTCTTCTGATATTAGATGTTTCATTCTTTCATTATTGAAGGACATCGATGCCTCATGAGGACATAAATTAGAACAGCAGGACAACAACGTACAACACAAAACCATGTAACAGCAAATGTCTTTTTATTCTTTGTGAAAAAGGTTCTGCTACTTTGCAGACAGCCAACCAGGATGAAACTCAGCATCAGGTTTACTCCTCTCTCCTCCATGGTCAGACTTTCAGCTTCTTCTGAAACTCAGTTTCTAACCACATGATGACAGAATATTTTCAGTGTTAATAATTAATTGTTTCAGGTCAGGAGGAAGGTGTTTACACTAATGTTCCATCTATGATTCAGCTCAAAGATCAGAATGAGAGGAGTGAGTACACAATATATGAAAAGTGATCATTCTCATCAATAATCTGCAGAGATAAAACAGAGGGTGTGTGCTTTTCCATATTTCCATATGTTCACGTTAACAGGAGAACATGATGATCAGGAGGACGGCTCTGACTACTATAACATGAATCCAGATTCAACCACAGGTATCAAACCTCATTGAAAACTATTTATCTAATCTCTGTTTTTTCTCTGTATTTATTTATTAGACACAACAGCTCAATGCGTTTCGTTTGTTTAAATCTTATTAGATGATAAATGTAATGTTTCATTTAGAGAATTCACAAGATTAACAGGTTTTATGTGCACTGGGTTATGGTTTATTTGAGCTAAAAATCTGCATTTGTCCACTTCCTCCTTTATTTGAAGTCCTAATTTATTTCATTGTAAAACATTTCAAAATGTCACTGAAGAAAATTCAACATCAAGATAATTTGATCCCACAAATGTTTGCTCATGAATCAGAATGTCAGATAGACCCTGACATATAACTGATAATTGTGTCTGTTTTCCAGCTGTTTGTTGTGATTTTGTTTCAGGTCCATAAGAGGAAATCATCGACCAAAGAAGAGAAGCACAGATGATAAACTGCACTCATGCTTCGGCAGCAGAGCTCCATAAATTCAGCAGCCACTTCATCAGGTGCATCTGTTAAATCTGATCACATCTGCAGAGACGTGTTCATTTAACTCTTTATTTAAGTTAAGTTTAATTAGAATGAATAGTGATGAGAGAACGTTATATCTTTGTGTTAATGAATGTGTATCTTTTGTGATTATTTTGCTACTTCTGTCAGACTGTGCCGCTGTGATTGGATCAGATTTTTCAGACCTGGCAGCTGGAGTCTTTGGATAGTTTGTTGGTTTAATTGTCCTATTTTTTAATGGCTGCACCTGTAAATCTTGTTCTTTAATCTTGGACCGTAATATGAACTTTTTTCACTTCTTTTGGAAGAAAATAAAGCTTTTACTTCTTTAAACTGTGGTCAGTCTCTATTTTATATTGCAGGACACAAGCTGGGTTGTAACAGTGACATATTAGACATCCTGAAATCCATCCTGAGCTGCCAGAGTGTCTGAATGCATGTGGTTGGGTCTCATTTCAAAACTCACCCAGATATATGTTGGATCTGTTGTTTAAGGTGCCACGATGCTGATTTAAGACACTCAGGTAGTCAAAGCAGTACACAACTGTGCATTCAGCTCATTTATCTCTGCTGTGTCTTTAATTAAACTGTATAACCGCACAACAGGAGGAGTTAAATCCTGAAGTTTCACCAAAAAGTCTTGTTTGGTTTTACTGCATACAGAGTGTTTTCTTATAATTTTTCAGCAAAACTGTTCACATGGCATCAGATTTATTAAATGTGTTCATTCTTTATCTAAACTATTTGCAGTCAGCTCTTATTCAACATAAAATACATTTTCTTTAAATAAATAATAAAACCTGCCACTTTTCCATCCATTTTCTATACCTGTTTAATCTAATTTAGTGTTGCAGGGGGGCTGGAGCCTATCCCAGCTGCCATTGAGCGAGAGGCAGGGACAAATGAGACATACAACCATCCATATTCACACTCACTCTTAGGGACAATTTAGAGACACCAATTAACCTAACAGGCATGTTTTTGGGTGCTGGGATGAAGCTGGATTACCTGTAGAGAACCCACGCATACACAGGAAGAACATGCAAAGTCCACACAGAAAGGACCCAGCTGGGAATCAAACCTGGAACCCTCTTGCTGTGGGGTGACGGTGCTAACCACGATGCTAACAACGATGCTAACCACGATGCTAACCACCACATCAGCCCATTTTCTTCTTTTTTTAATTGACATTAATTGAACAGAAAAAGGTTTGAGCTTTCAAAGTTGTGGAATGATCTAAAAATGTCAGAAAAGACAACTTAAACTTCAAAAACCACATCTGAATCATATGTTATTAGTGTTTTTATGGTGTTTCTTATTTTCAATTGTACACTGAAAAACAATAAAACAACTAAATTAAAGGCAAATCAATCTTAACACTTCTTAATTGTCTGCAGTCACAGTTCCTGAACAGCCGATCAGAGGATTTTAATAATAACTTAATTTCTAACATTATTCAAAGCTCCGACTGTCTCTGTCCATGGTGCTGAACCTGAAAAACACACATTGACTGAACTTGAGCTCATCATTACATCAACATGCTGCCAGAATACTTTTAGTTATACCTGCCTGTGAGGAGACTCTTACTGATGTGATAAGCTTCAGGATCTTCACCTCATCTGTGCTCATACCACACTGTGTTATCTATTCCTGTTTACTCCTCTCACTCCTGAACTGTTGCAGACATCCATCTGAAACTCCCACTAAGAGACCCTGGACACACGATAATGTGCTCACTAACTCCATCAAATGTTACCATTATTCTTGATATAAATAACAGAATTGTATCTTTTTTTTTAATTCTAAGATTATACAAGTGAAAACATGGCCTCAGAAAACACATCCGAATCATACACGTGTTATTAGTGTTTTTATAGTGTTTCTTATTTTTAATTGTAAGCTTAAAAATAATAGAATAACTAAACTAAAGGCAAAACAATCTAAACACTTAGAATTACTAAATAATCTGTGGTCACAGATCCTGAACAGCTGTTCAGAAGACTTTCATAACAACTTCATTTCTAACATTATTCAAAGCGCTGGCTGTCTCTGTCCATGGTGCTGAACATGAACATGAAAAACAAACAGATCCAGGGCCAGACCTCAGTGGAGTCCAGCCAACACTGTGTAATTCAACTAATCTGTATGATAGATGATAAATTAGCAGATTTTACTGCTTTAAATCTCTTCATTTTGTCAAATGTTCTGGTCTGACTTCAGAACTGAAGAATCCTATCCATTTTTAATCCATTTTGTCGGGTGCCTTTCCACGAGAATGAGCGAGAGATGATGGGGTCTCATCACACCAGCAGAATAATTCATCCTCCTGGCCCCTCCTGCCCCGAGCAGCAACCAGGCAACAGGGGTGTGGGAAGACCCCTCCCCTCACCCTTCCGGCTCTTCAATATTTTCTAATAGTGAGCGATTAAAATTGAGGGGCAGCTAACCTTGTAGAACTGGGAGCGCGGCCCTCTGGGCAGCCTACATACCCAAAGAGCCCCGCCCACCAGATACCACTCAGTGCAACCACCCCCCAAGACCTAATGTGTGTGTTTGATAAGTAGTGATGTCTAAGGTGTAACTAAAACAGGGGCGGGGAACTGCAGAGTGCTGTAAAGGGGACCACTTCCATGGCCCCATCCACTACACCCCACCGAACACACACACCCCCAAAACCCTTCACGTGTGAGTGTGTGCTGTGTACAGGAGCCAGAAGGGATTATGGGGATATAGACCGGGGGAGAGAAGTTCCCCCAGAGAGGGCAGCCAGAGACTGGCTGCAAAAGGCCCCATTACCTGGGACCCGCCACAGGGCAGGAGGGCCTGATGTCCACCGGGCTCGGGGCCTGCAGCGACTATATTCGGGGAGCTACTGTACCCCCAGAAGGCCCCACCCCTCCTCACCCCTCCTCACCCCAGAGGACCTCTACGGAAAAAAAAAAAACAACAACCAACCAAACAAACAAACAAACAAGCAATCACACCAGTCGCAGCAGCCCGGGCCGGAGACCCACCACCACCCAGGCCCCCCTCCAACAAGGGAAAAAAAGGCCTCAACAGCCTAGTGTGGGGCATGCAGGGATGCTCCACTTTAGCCATGTTGATAGGTCCTCACAGACTTCAAGCCAGAACTTCTGGACAGGCGCACAGAACCACAAAGCGTGTGCATAATCATCAGGTGTGTTATCTGTGCAATGTGTGCAGATGTTTGAGTGTGTTAGACCCATCCTGAACATCCTTTGTCCTGTATAGTGTGTTCTGTGAAGGATTTGGTATTGTATGAGCTGCAAATTAGGATTTCGAGTCATTCTGAAGGTGTTCAAACATATTTGTGGCCAAAAGCTATGATTAGAACTGATGGATAAATCTGCCTCCTATTTTGAAGATGGTAGAGACATTGTGTCATCTATCTTAGACAATAATTTATATATTTTTGATAGTTTTGGGGTGCAGATGCTTCGAAATTCTGCTACCCTAATCGGGAGTTGCAAGTCTGGTTGGTGGAGGATATATTTCGTAGTTATTATAGAATTAAATTGTTGATATTCTAGGAATTTATTAATTATTTTGCCTCTCATATCTGCTTTTCCGGCTTCCTAGAGAGTACAAGTCATTGTTATCTAAGTATACAGACCATTCCCTTTTGAAATAATTAATAAAATCAGGCTCTTTATGTAATGATGTATTAAAACTCCAATTCCTAGCTGATGGTGTAACTCTGTTATTCTTCAGTGTGATAGAAACTGGGGCGTGATCACTGATAGTGATGGGGTGGATTTTGGTGTCTGAAATATCCCTCATCAAGGAACTGCTAACTAAGAAATAATCTATTCTTGAAAATGAGTGGTGTATTCATTCATATACTGTTTAACAATGTTTGTGGACTGCCAGTTCCGCTGACTTCCTGAAGTACTGAGTCTGTCTACTCCTGAGTCAGATACCATGTTAAAGTCCCCTCCTATGATGAGTGTTATCTGAGTGATCAGAGAGTGAAGTGAAAAAGGAGTGAAAAAATGAGGGGTCCTCCACATTTGGACCATATATATATTTGCAATGCATAAATTCATATTTTGAGTAGATAAATTAACTATTAGAAATCTACCTTCTGGATCTATAACTGCGTTGTTTACGGTGAAATATACTCTTCTATTTATCAGAATGGCTACACCTCTTTGTGTGGAGTTGTAACAGGCTGAGTACACATGAGGAAACTGTGCTGTGGTGAGAACATCAGCTGCAGTCTTTGATCAATGAATCTCCTGTAATAAAACAATGTCCGCCTGTAAATCCTTCAACTCATTGGAGATTTTTAATCTCTTCCCCCTGGACCCAGCTCCATGCACACTCCATGAGATAAACCTCAGCGTGGACATGCTCAGACTAACGCAGTGAGTGCTGGATGCTAGCTAAAAGCTTCCCGTGCGTGTGTGTGCATATATGCTTGCATGAACATGCCATTGTTGGTGTTTCTGTTCGTCACTATGGGCTTGCTACAATATGTACGCGCGCTGTCAATTCTGTGTGGTATTTGATTCCGTGCTCTGCTCAAATCTCTATTTGCGCCGTGCTTGTTAACATTACTTATTAAAGTGGAAACCAGCGGGTTGGGGAAGAAAAACAGAACAGTGCAAAAGAGTGGAAGTGTGAGATAGACAAAAGAAAAAAAATATGACCTGCATACATCCTATGCTGGTGAGACTGGCAGTGAGCTATGTATTTTGACAGATTTGACAGATAACTGTGAATTGGATAGACTATTTCAGAGTTACTTATATACCATTTACAGTGAAATGATTTATACAAGTTAATGAATTCAGATCACCTGGGGTTTAGAAGAGCCAAGGAGTGGTTTCCTGGTCTCGGTTAGAGATCCGGCTCATTCCTTCGGTGAATGTTTTCACCGATCCTCTGAGGGCTGCGTTTTCTGCAGCCAGCGTCTGCACCTGTTGCTGGCTGAACTCCAACGACTCCCGTAATGCCTGAAACTCTCTGTGTAGAATCTCTAACAGATACATATGGGCGTCGAAACTGGATAATTTCTTATGATTGATGTTAAAATGTCCGTAGAATCATTACCAGCTGGAGACCTCGCTCCGGACGACTTCTTTTGGAGGCTGAAGCCTTGCTGCTGGCAGATGGGGTTTGGTTAGTTTTCCCCATGACGATCCTGTCAAAACACTCGTCGATGTGATCCGTAAGGCTCTCCAGGCTTTCTTCACTGTACTCCAGTGTTTTGTTTTACCCGATAATATATTTATTTAAACAATAGTTATTGGCGTAATTATAATCTTACTATATTGTTTGCTCTATTTGAGGCGCACCTTGTTTGAATCTGCCGATAGTCTCACAAAATCTCGCGACACTACAGCATCACTCCTCCCTGTATTTACTTCCTGTATTTACTCCTGACAGACAAAAAAACTGAAGTTCAAGATGTAAAGCAAAGAGACAATCATGTTGACTTTTTCAGCTCAACTCTTCTACCCTCTTCTTTTCACACAATGTTCAGACATAAAAAAAAACTATCCCACAAACTATCATTCTTATTATGACTGTATGCATATATAGGATGATCTTATCCAGTTTATATCACTTATATAATCTAATATATACTGTATCATACATAAAAAAAAACATTAAATTCATCATATTAAGTCACTGAACAGAAAAAAGTCTCAGGTGTTTCACAGTTTATTGTAGGTCAGATAGCTCTGAACTGAATGTGGTGAATGTGTTAATTGCTGCTCTCGTGCATCTTTATGTGTGAACAGGAAGTGGAGAGCTGGCCTGACAGTTTGTTCTTGGGCCTTAGAAGCCAAATACTGTGTGTAACAACCAAGTAATTCTAGTTTTATATGTATCAATGTTTTAGGAGATGCAGGATCTCTCTAACCGTTAGCTTTGATATGCATCTTAAGCATCTATACAGACCTATCAGCTACAACACCAAAGCCATCCTAATATTCTTTAGTTTACGCTCATTCCACCAAAGCAGCTCTGACCCATCAGGACATAAACTGAGACACTGGCAGCACATCGAACGAAGACTCTGGATTATTTCTGGACTTCCTGCAGATGCTCAGTTGAACGAGGATGTGGGGAGTTTGGAACCTGCGTCGAGGCCTGGAGCTCTTTGTTGTTACTATGTGCAACTAAGAGCTGGTTGAATGAAGGTGTAAGAGATGAAAGAGATCAGCAGAGCAGTGTAAAAGCCAGTTGCATGGGACTGGTGAGGAAGTAACTGTATTAGTGATGTTGTATTTAAAGTAGAGCATGCACCAACAGAAGAGCATGCAACAGGAAAAACAGCAGAAACGACTAAATGTTTTATAATTGTTAAATCTTTATATTTTTTATAAACCAGGATCAGACCTTTGCACATGAAAGAAGTTTATTTATTTCTGCTTTGGACAGGAAATGACTCAAACACCTGCTGTCAACTGCTACTCAAACCATAACCCAAAACCACTGAAGCTGTCTGAGCTCAGTGTAAAAAGGAAGGACTTAAAGGTGGGCTATAGTGGGCAGAAGTTTGAAAGCTTTAGTTCTCACGCACGTATTAGTTGTAACTTCTTCATACGTTTTGTTCGAGTGAAGCAGACGACTTTCTGATCGGCTGTGCAGCAGGGTTGGATGTGAGGATGGGGCACACTTTGCTCGGAGTGCTGGGCTTTTTCTGTAAGTACATCACTGCCTTTCTGTTGGCAGATTAAAGGAAATGTTTCTGAATAGAGAGAATTACAGTGAGTCTTTGGTTCATTGTGTTTCTGTGAGAGATTGAGGAGAGCAGACATGATTCTATGAAAAACTGTTGCTTTAGTTTAGAGGAGCAGAATGCAAGTTACATGTGGATTGTTTCATTTATGATTTAGCTATCATGGTAAACATCATTTCTTTAATATTTTCTGTACTTAATTCCTTTTTGTTCTTCTGTTGTTGACCCAGAGTGTTTTTCATCTGATTAACTTTAGATTATCTGTCAGGTTAACAAATCTAACCCCGTTTTAATCTTTATTGTAGTGCTCAGAACACCCATCGATGGATATGCTGAAGGTCAGACAAACTTCCCTCTCTGCTTTGGTCTCATATTTATATTCAGTAGCGTATTTATCTGCTAATTATCCTCTCGTTCATCTTTGTGACATTTTTCACTCTGTTATCGGGACTCTCACCAGATAAAAAAAGAAAAATCTAATAAAAAATAATAAATTAAACAAAAGTTTAGTAAATGCCTCATAAACTTTTTCAACAGAGTTTTCTGAAAGGAGGAACAAAATTCATCCAAAAACTGTTCCCTCATTTGGTGTTTTGATGTTATTGATTAGATCAGAGAGCTTTCTGACATGTGATCCAAAGTCTTCACTGGTGTTCAGTTTAGTTCTGAGCTGACGTCTGTGACAGTTTCAGAAGATGTTAAAATATCTTTGAACAAGCGGCTGCAGTACATGTTACACTGTGGTGTAGTATTACTTAGCACAGCAGCGTATTATGATGTAGCTGCTGCAGAACAGTTTTTATCAAATACTACCTGTACAGCTGACCTGGTATTTTGAATTCCTCTCATATATTAAACTGAGATTCTTTAGTTTGATGTGTATGATGACAAAAACAAACAGAATATAAACTGTGTGCATCAGTGTTTGTCACTGAGTCTGATACTATGGCTACAAGTCGACTTCTTCATGATATGAAACTCCTTCTGATTGGTTCAGAGCTGCAGATCTTCAGGTTATGAGGAGTTTATAACAGATGTTCTGGCTTCAGTCCAGTTGTTTGTCAGTGTATTTTGTACATTTTGACGTCTGTGAAAGGTTTAAGAGATGATTCACATCATGTTTTTTCTAACTTACAGAACTTAATGTCAAACCCACTCTGACAGCAGACAGTAACATCACACCAGCAGGGGGCAGTGTGACGCTGACCTGTTCTGCAGTCTTACATTATGAGTTCTTCTAATCGAGATCTTATCTAAGCTTAGTGCATCTAATACAATGTAACGCCTGTTTTTATATGTCAGTACAACATGATAAAATGAGCAGCTTAATGAACCCACTGAATAACCACAGTTGTGTTCACCTGTGAGAAGTTTGTATTTATTTATTTTGGGTTTTCTTTTTATGCATTCAACAGATCATCTTAACCATTCAGGTCCTAACTGGACATTTTATACTCAGCAGAGCAAAGTTAACAAATATCAGTTATAAAAGTCTTGAATCTGGAGCTTCTTTATTTTGTATATTGTCATGTGTGCTGGCTGCCACAGTATCTGATATCACCTGTAGGAGTTGTCCTGCCTGTGAGTGTCCAACACTACACATATAGATAAGTGGGAAACTAAAGACCAACATGAAGTGTTTTTAAGATGGTGGGACATCATGAGCCTCCAGGATAACTTGTTTTCCCCTTTAAGCTGATTTAACTGTTCTCAAACTCCTCTGTAGAAATACTGTCTCTGTTCTTTATATCTGAGAAGCAAACGCTGCTCTGACCCTGAGCTCTGTGTGCAGCAGAGTCTGTGATCTTTGTGAGGACACGTGGTGTGGTGGTTTGCACCGTCGCCTCACAGCAAGAGGGTTCCTGCTTTGAACCCCAGCTGGGGCCTTTCTGTGTGGAGTGTGAATGTTCTCCCTGTGTGTGTCTGGCTTCACTCTGGCTTCCTCCCATCATCCAAAAACATGCATGTTCTAAATTAACCCTACGAGTGAGTGTGAGCGTGCACGTTTGTTTGTTTCTGAGCAGGTATAGATGGATGGATGTTACTGGGACTCTAATGAGATAAATATGACATTTTTCTTTGAATAATTTAACAAAAATGAGTCTGATTATAAGTTCTTAAAGATACTAAAAACAGAGCAGCATTGAGTGCAGCTGAAGGTTTTCTGTGTCACCTGTCAGAGCTGCCAAAGTTAGAAATGAAGAATTCTGAATTAGAAATGTTACTTTTTCTGCATTTCTCATTCCTCCTCTAGGTTTAGTTTTGACTACTTGTTGTTTTATTTCAATAAACTTATTTTCTTATTGAACCTACTGTCTCTGCCTCCTCAGTTCTGAATCTGTGTCCTTGTTCAATTGCTCTTTTTTTTTTTGTATTTGCCTTTTTAGGTTTCTGTATCCTGGAGTGTAAGTCCCCAGGTGTCGTAGTCGTCCATTTTAGATTACCCACAAACCTCATAAACACCACTCTTTGTCACACATGTAAAAGCTTCTGTGTGACTGCATGATTCAATTTGATGTGTTGTGCAGACTTGTCTCCTTGCTGAAAGAAAAAAATGTTTTGTGTTAATTGACTCTAGTGACTCTGATCCTCATTAAGATTGAATTTCCTTGACAGTCATATCTGTCTGTCATGGTTGTTGGATTTTTGTATATTAGTTACTTCCTGTTTTATTTTGGTAAACCTGCACCTTTGTTCATTTCTGTCAGCTTTCTGCTGCTTGTGTCACGCCTGGTTTCTTCAGTTCATTGCCTTTCCTGCCTCATTTTGTAGCCACACCTCTAAATATCCTCCTGGTTTTCCTTTTTTGAATCATCTACATCACCTGTCCTCGTCTCCTGAGACTGCATTTGAACACTGTCTGTATAAGAATATAACATAGGAGTACATTTTGGGGAGGAGGACAGTGTGGATATACTGTATGGAACAGTGAAACAATGGCAGGAACACAAGTCCACAACTTGGCAGACATGTAGGAAAAGGCCTCAGAGCTGGCTGAATACAGTGAAGGTGTCTGGGACAGAGAGAAGAGGTCAGCAGAGCAGTGTGAGAGCCAGATGCATGGGGGTGGTGAGGAAGTAACTGTATAAATGATGTCATATTTAAGGTAGAGCATGCACCAACAGAAGAGCATGCAACAGGAAAAACAGCAGAAAGGACAAAATGTTTTATGCAAACCTCAATGGCAGAACTGCAAAAATGAACATGTTTCCACACAAAACTTTCCTTATCCACATTTACTGCTATGCTTGTTAAATCTTTATATTTTTATAAACCAGGATCAGACCTTTGCACATTAAAGAAGTTCATTTATTTCTGAATTGGACAGGAAATTACTCATCAAACGCCTGCTGTCAACTGCTACCCAAACCATAAACCAACCAAAACCACTGAGGCTGTCTGAGCTCAGTGTAAAAAGGAAGGAAGCAAAGGTGGGCTGTAGGGGGCAGAAGTTTGAAAGCTTTAGTTCTCACGCACGTATTAGTTGTAACTTCTTCATACGTTTTGTTCGAGTGAAGCAGACGACTTTCTGATCGGCTGTGCAGCAGGGTTGGATGTGAGGATGGGGCACACTTTGCTCGGTGTGCTGGGCTTTTTCTGTAAGTACATCACTGCCTTTCTGTCGGCAGATTAAAGGAAATGTTTCTGAATAGAGAGAATTACAGTGAGTCTTTGGGTCATTGTGTTTCTGTGAGAGATTGAGGAGAGCAGACATGATTCTATGAAAAACTGTTGCTTTAGTTTAGAGGAGCAGAATGCAAGTTACATGTGGATTGTTTCATTTATGATTTAGTTATCATGGTAAACATCATTTCTTTAATATTTTCTGTACTTAATTCCTTTTTGTTCTTCTGTTGTTGACCCAGAGTGTTTTTCATCTGATTAACTTTAGATTATCTGTCAGGTTAACAAATCTAACCCAGTTTTAATCTTTATTGTAGTGCTCAGAACACCCATCGATGGATATGCTGAAGGTCAGACAAACTTCCCTCTCTGCTTTGGTCTCATATTTATATTCAGTACCGTATTTATCTGCTAATTATCCTCTCGTTTATCTTTGTCCAGATGTGGTATTTTTAACTCTGTTATAGGGACTCTCATTAGATAAGAAAAATAAATAAAACAAAAATGCATCGAATGAAAACACAAATTTGTAGCAGTTGAAGTAAATGCCTCGTAAACAGTTTCATTCTGACGTCTGTGAAAGGTTTAAGAGACGATTCCCATCATGTTTTTTCTAACTTACAGAACTTAAAGTCAAACCCAATCTGACAGCAGACAGTAACATCATACCAGCAGGGGGCAGTGTGACGCTGACCTGTTCTGTGAAGGATCCTGCAGACTTACATTATGAGCTCTGGAGACGTACCTCATCTGGATATCAGCTCATAAAATATGACATTGATGGAGTTTTCAGTGTCTCAGAGGGAGGCAAATACATCTGCAGAGGGTATAAAAGTGGGACTAACTCAGTCACATCTACGAGTGACACCGTCATCATTTATCAAACTGGTGAGTTCATAAATTTAATTTGGAATAAAACATCATGGAATCTGAGAACAGGAGAAAATCCATTTTGAACACATTATTAAAACTATATAATGAATAATTTAATCCCAGGATTTGACCTCATCTACATGAAGAAGAACAAGTTTTAGTTTGGTGTGTAAGAACAACAAGGTTACAGACACAACCAGTGGATAAAAGATTAAAGATCATTCAGCTGTGAAACTGCTGATGACAAACTCTGTTGGAAGGGGAAACAGCTTTCATTTTAACTCCAGATTGTTGCATCTGTTCTTGTTTCATTGTGACTTTGAGGTGTGTAAACTGAAGCTCCAGAAACTTTGCAGATGTTTTATTAGAAAATCAGCCTGCGGTTATGTCAAAATGTCCTTTAAAGTGCTGGAGTCACACACTTCAAGCTCTAAACACCTGATGAGTTCTCTCATTGTATAAATATTACAGCTGCTTTAATAATTTGCCATAAAGCAGAAGAACTGAAGCTGGAAACAGTCCTGTGTTTCTGTTTTATTTCTCAGCTCTTTTGTTTGTGTCCTAACTGTGTTTTTGGTGTCAATAGTTTCCAATAAGGCCACAGTGATCCTGCAGCCCAGTGGTCTTATTTATCTTGTATATTGTCATGTGTGCTGGCTGCCACAGTATCTGATATCACCTGTAGGAGTTGTCCTGCCTGTGAGTGTCCAACACTACACATATAGATAAGTGGGAAACTAAAGACCAACATGAAGTGTTTTTAAGATGGTGGGACATCATGAGCCTCCAGGATAACTTGTTTTTCCCTTTAAGTTGATTTAACTGCTCTCAAACTTCTCTGTAGAAATACTGTCTCTGTTCTTTATATCTGAAAAGCAAACGCTGCTCTGACCCTGAGCTCTGTGTGCAGCAGAGTCTGTGATCTTTGTGAGGACACGTGGTGTGGTGGTTTGCACCCCAGCTGGGGCCTTTCTGTGTGGAGTGTGAATGTTCTCCCTGTGTGTGTCTGGCTTCACTCTGGCTTCCTCCCATCATCCAAAAACATGCATGTTCTAAATTAACCCTACGAGTGAGTGTGAGCGTGCACGTTTGTTTGTTTCTGAGCAGGTACAGATGGATGTTACTGGGACTCTAATGGGATAAATTTGACATTTTTCTTTGAATAATTTAACAAAAACGACTTGGCTTTCTATTCACAGGATGGAGCGAAGGCTTCACTCTGAAAGTTTCATGTGAGTTAAACTGTCCTCAATTCGTTATGAAATATCATGTTTTGATGTGTTTTACTTATTTAGAAACATTTCTCCATCCAACACTGATCCAGCTGCTGGCAGGAAGCTCAGTGATGAACTGATTTATTTTAGTTTGAGAACAGAAAGAGGAGACAGCACGCAGTGAAGGGAAACATTTGAGGGAAATAAGTGGAAGAGGCAAAAATAACTGAAGGTTTTATTTGTGTGCAACTGCATTTATTTTTATGATTAGTTTATTGTTAACAAGAAATGTTTCAGTGTCCTTGTGATACAGCCTGTTAGTAATATTTAAACAAACTGAATCAAGTCACATTCTGATTAATTAATTTTTAAACAGCAAGTAAACCCAGAGCCACACTGAGAGCACCGATAACAACCATACCAGCAGGGGGCAGTGTAGCACTGAGCTGCTCTGTGGACGGCTCTGATGGATGGAGGTTTGACTGGTTCAGAGATGGGTCAGCCTATTCTGCAGCTCAGCCCAGAGGAAACAATGAAGCCATCACAGTCTCACAGGGAGGTCTGTACCACTGCAGAGGAGGAAGAGGAGGAGAACCAGGTTTCTACACAGAAGTCAGCAGGAAAGCCACCATTGAGGAAACTCGTGAGTTAATTCATTTGTTCTTATTGTTCATCAGCTTTAGAATTGAAACACTTCAACACTTGAACTTTATACTCTTTGTGCTGTTGTTAAACATAATGAAAAAGCACTGAACAGGATGGAAATAAGAACTGTAGAAATAACTGATCAGTAAGTCAGTAAATACTGAGAAATGTTGCTGCAAAAAGCAAATAAACTACAGTTATTTAAAGATTTATAAAGATTTATGAAATAAATACATAAATGAATTGTGTCAAATAACAGGAAACAGAATCATAGCATATTTCTGTGGGTTTTCTGTGTGTGTTGGTCTTCTAACTGTATATTTTATGTGAACAGTTTCCATTAAGGCCACAGTGATCCTGCAGCCCAGCTGGGCTCAGATATTCAGAGGTGAGACAGTCACTGCCAGATGTGAGATCCAGGGAGGTGGAGGAACTCAGTGGGAGTATGAATGGAGACCAGCCAGGTTAAATATACCTCCAACATCCAGTGAACACAGAGTTACTGACAGTGAAAAATACAGCTGCCGGGGCAGAAAGGACCAGTTTAATTTCACACAGTGGAGTGATGTCATCACTGTAAATGTATCATGTAAGTTGGACATCTTTCATCCATGTGAACACTGCGTATGTGTGAGAGTCATCAAAAAGCAAGAAACACTTCTTCTTCTAATAGTTATCTTCATGGCATTAAGTGAAGCTGTTACGTTTTTACTTTGATGACAAAAGAACTGAAAAGCAGCATTTTAACTGACTGTCTCTTATCCAAATGAAGTGATAATCCTAAAAAATGTCCTGTTCATTATTTTATGAGGGACAGAAAGAGCACTGGAAAGCTTTACCCAAGTAAAAGTACTTTTACTTCAAACATCACGATGAACAGATGCTGCTGAAGCAAGACAACACAGAGATGCAGCTCATAAACCAACATCCAAAGGTCTGAAACCAGACAAGAGCTGCACAGTTCATCAAAGCACTCACACAAAAGCCAACATTTCAGAGCAGTTACTGTTGAATTCTTTCTGTTTCCCTGAAAAACACCAGACAGCCGTAAACAAAAGGCAGATTAAGTCGTATTAAAATGTCATTTCCACCACATCAGATAAACAGAACATGAACTGAGCCAAATGAGGGTCTGAAGTGAGCAAAGAAAGGAAACATCTGTCAGACCAGCAGGTTCAGACAAACAGAACATGAACAACTTACTACCAAAACCCTGTGAGCCATCATCAGCAAAGCTGCTGGCTGCTGCCTCACAGAAACCTGAAATTCAGCATCTGCAGCTGACTTGGACGTGATTGTGCAGGTTGGATGTAGAGTTTCTGTAAAGTAGCTGTCTCCACTTCTTAAGCAGCACAGCTGAAGCTTGATAAAGAAGCTGTTTCCTTTCTTTGACTCGAAGGTGAATCAGTTCTTTAAATGCTGTCATTGATTTTCTGCATGTTCAACATCAGCTTCAGCTGAATCTGAGCATGATTCAGGTTCAGTTATGTCTGCATTTAGGTTTTCATTTCATTTACAGACAGAAATATAATCAGCTTTGTTACAGCAACAGTAGTTATCATCATCTGTTGCTTCCCTCTCTGAGTTTGTTCTGTTTAAGTAAGACAACAGGAGACATTTCTCCGTCCAACACTGATCCAGCCGCCACCAGGAAGTTCAGTAATGAACTGATTTGTTTCAGAAAAGAGGAGACAGCCCACAGTGAACTGTAGCATCTATTTGATGGATGTGGTTAAATGAGTCTGTGAATGTTTAAAAATGTGAATATTGTAACAAACTGAATCAGGTTTCTTACTGATGAATCACTTGTTCTCTCTGTCCTCTGAACTCAACAGCAAGTAAACCCAAAGCTACACTGAGAGCACCGAGAACAACCATACCAGCAGGGGGCAGTATAGCACTGAGCTGCTCTGTGGACGGCTCTGATGGATGGAGGTTTGACTGGTTCAGAGATGGGTCAGCCTATTCTGCAGCTCAGCCCGGAGGAAACAATGAAGCCATCACAGTCTCACAGGGAGGTCTGTACCACTGCAGAGGAAGAAGAGGAGGAGGAAGAGGAGGAGGAAGAGGAGAACCAGGTTTCTACACAGAAGTCAGTAGGAAAGTCCCCATTGAGGAAACTCGTGAGTTTATTCATTTGTTCTGAAATAAAACAAGAAACACTCTTTAAAGTCTTCATCTGTTTATCAGTCATGTAGAAAAGAGCATTTTGGTACCAACAACAAAAAGAACATTAATGAAACAATGATTATATGACAGTAACTCCTACTGATACCTCTGATGTTTTAGACTCTTCATGTTTTGTTCAGATTCAACACAAGAGTGGCAGAATCTGCTTTTCTCATTTATTACATCTGGATTTTCTTAATCTCTCATTGTTGATCTGCTTTAGAATTGAAACACTTCAACACTTGAACTTTATACTCTTTGTGCTGTTGTTAAACATAATGAAAAAGCACTGAACAGGATGGAAATAAGAACTGTAGAAATAACTGATCAGTAAGTCAGTAAATACTGAGAAATGTTGCTGCAAAAAGCAAACAAACTACAGTTATTTAAAGATTTATAAAGATTTATGAAATAAATACATAAATGAATTGTGTCAAATAACAGGAAACAGAATCATAGCATATTTCTGTTGGTTTTCTGTGTGTGTTGGTCTTCTAACTGTATATTTTATGTGAACAGTTTCCATTAAGGCCACAGTGATCCTGCAGCCCAGCTGGCCTCAGATATACAGAGGTGAGACAGTCACTGCCAGATGTGAGATCCAGGGAGGTGGAGGAACTCAGTGGGAGTATGAATGGAGACCAGCCAGGTTAAATATACCTCCAACATCCAGTGAACACAGGATCAGAGTCACTGACAGTGAAGAATACAGCTGCCGGGGCAGAAAGGACCAGTTTCATTTCACACAGTGGAGTGATGTCATCACTGTAACTGTATCATGTAAGTTAAAAATGTTTAATTTATTTGAACATTTTACATTTATATGTTGTCTTCATGGGGCTGCAGGGTGGTGTGGTGATTAGCACCGTCGGCATGGCATCTGCAGTCAGATCACTGATGTAATGTCACTTCTGACTATTCAGCCGTTCAAATGAAAATATCTTTGAACAAGCAGCTGCAGTACATGTTACACTGTGGTGTAGTATCACTTAGCACAGCAGCGTGTTATGATGTAGAGTTTTTATCAAATACCTGTACAGCTGACCTGGTATTTTGAATTCCTCTCATATATTAAACTGAGAGTCTTTAGTTTGATGTGTATGATGACAAAAACTAACAGAATATAAACTGTGTGCATCAGTGTTTGTCACTGAGTCTGATACTATGGCTACAAGTCGACTTCTTCATAATATGAAACTCCTTCTGATTGGTTCAGAGCTGCAGATCTTCAGGTTATGAGGAGTTTATAGCAGATGTTCTGACTTCAGTCCAGTTGTTTGTCAGTGTATTTTTAAGGAGGCCACACTCAGGCTAATAATAATAAATGGCTCCATCAGCTCTGCATCTAAATGCAGAAGAAGACTTTGGAGTTTGTTGAAGGAAACACTTGAGAATTATGTTTCTTCAGATGTGGAAACACTCACATGAGTCATATTTGAGGCAGCAACAAACGTCCTGCATGGTCATGAATTTCTGAGTTATGCAATACCTCCTGTAACCTGTAGGGGTGCTAGTTTGTAGAACATCCATATGGATTGTATCGAAGGTTAGGAGCAAACAACATGTGAGAACATATGGATTATAGGACTTGTTGGTCAGACAGTCACCAAAGACACAAGAGAAATGTCCAAAAGGAAACTAAACTAAACTGATTGTCTCAGTGCTGCAGGAGTCAAAGTGTCAGAGAATTAGATGAACAGCAGCTGATGATGTCTGTCTTAAAGGGGAAGTCTGGTATTTTTAAACCAAGACCTTATTTCCTACATGAAATACGTTCATCTACTCATCTTCCAGGAGCTCCTCATCTGTATACTCTGGCTCAAAACAGTAACAATGTCCATCTTACTCAAAGTCGTGGTCAAAATCTGTTAAATATTCTAACATGTTGAACAAAACTAGCAGCAGCAAATGATGTATGAAGTTAGCCGACCGTCTCAGAGCACGGAGTACACAAGCGCGCACATCGATGACGTCATCCAAGTAGAAAATAGCCTATGTAGAAAGCCCCCTGAGCCCACCTATTTCCTTGGAGGACAACAACATGGAAGCTAGATGCTAATATTTGCATTGGATCTCCAGTTATCTAAATATCTTCCGAAGGACGCCGGCTTTCACCAAACTGTTCTCAGAGAGTAGATGAACGTATTTCATGCCAGAAATAAGGTCTAGGTTTAAAAATACCGGAGTTCCCCTTCAACTCCGTGTCTGGAGTTATGTATCACACACTCTGTCTGAAGGAGGGTTTGATGTTAATCACTGAAGACATTTGTCATTTCTTAAAGAGATACTGTAAACTGAGTGAAATTATTTTCACAGAATTTCACTGAGTTTCTCATCAGTCCTGCATGTAAATGATGAATTTAAAGCTTTTTAATCCAGGGTTACAGACTTCTTTTCTATCTGTTCTTTCTCTCTCCAGCAGCTGAACCCCGGCCTGTCCTCACTGTGTCTCCATCATGGCTGAGTCCTGGAGCCTCAGTAACTCTGAGCTGTCAGGTTGAACATCCGTCTGCAGGATGGAGGTTCTACTGGTATAAAGCTGCTCCTGATCGGTCTAAAAAGTCTTACAGCTATGAGCTGCTGCCTGAGAGCAACAACAGGACTGAACATGATTCCTACATCATTCATGGACAGACACACACAGCAGGATATGTGTGTAGAGCTGGGAGAGGAGACCCAGAGTATTACACTGATTACAGTGACTCAGAGTTTGTCTGGTCTGCAGGTCAGTTTGTTTCTGAAAGTGATGCTTTCACTTTAATTCAACTATTCTTTTATCAGAGACCTTCACGATGTTTAAAACCAATACTCATGTTGATGATAGCTACATTCCTAGTGATAGTTTTTAAGGTGGAAATCACAGTTTGATCAACTTGTTGAAATGTGTGCGCTGATCTTCAGAACTAAAGAACAAAATAAACCAAATTAATATCTGGAATGAAGCATTTGTTCTATTTCTCTGTGCTTTGGTGAAATCTCATCACATGTTTTTCAGATCTTCATCCAGCAGCGTCTCTCACAGTGAGTCCTGACAGAGTTCAACACTTCAGAGATGATCCTGTGTCACTGAACTGTGAAGGAAATTCTACTGAGTGGAGAGTGACGAGGATTAAAAAAACAAGAGACGTGTCACACTGCTCTGAGTCAAACTGGGGGACAATGAATGGATCCTCATGTAACATAAAACCTTACTGGACTGGTAACGCTGTGTTCTGGTGTGAGTCTGGATCAGGAGAGTTCAGCAACGCAGTCAACATAACTTTGCAGAGTATGTTATGATAAATGTTCTTTTTCTTTCACCTTTTCTTGTATTTAAGCATCACATATCATTTACTATACCTGTACATGTCATATACATACAACAGGAACTGTCTTGGTGAGTATTTGTCTCTTGATCCTGCTGCATAGTTTGATCTTAAGGTTCACTGGAAAAATAATGAATTCTGTGTCTATTAATTTAGCTTAAATCCATTCTTAACTTAAGCGTTCCCAGGCCAGCCGAGAGACATAGTCTCTCCACCGTGTCCTGGGTCTTCCCCGGGGTCTCCTCCCAGTGGGACGGGCCCAGAACACCTCCCCAGGGAGGCGTCCAGGAGGCATCCTAACCAGATGCCACCTCATCTGGCTCCTCTCAATGCGGAGGAGCAGCGGTTCTACTCCGAGCCCCTCCCGGATGACTGAGCTTCTCACCCTATCTCTAAGGGAGGCCCAGACACCCTGCGGAGGAAACCCATTTCGGCCGCTTGTATTCACGATCTTGTTCTTTCGGTCACTTCCCACAGCTCGTGACCATAGGTGTGGGTAGGAATGTAGATTCACCGGTAAATCGAGAGCTTCGCCTTCTGGCTCAGCTCCTTCTTTACCACAACAGGCCGATGCAGAGCCCGCAACACTGCTGACGCCGCACCGATCCGCCTTTTAATCTCCCACTTCATTCGTCCCTCACTGTGAACAAGACCCCGAGATACTTGAACTCCTCCACTTGGGAAACCCGGAGAGAGCATTCCACCCTTTTCTGGCTGAGGAGGCTTTGGGTTTGGACTGGCGCCTCCAGACTGGGGTTTGGAGGCGCTGATTCTCATCCCAGCTGCTTCACATTCGGCTGCAAACCGCTCCAGTGAGAGCTGAAGGTCACGGTCCGACGACGCTAACAGAACCACATCATCTGCAAAGAGCAGAGACCCGATTCTGAGGTCGCCAAATCGGACCGAGTGTGGGGTCGAAACAGGACCCCCTCAGCGCCCTGCACCGAGAAATTCTGTCCATAAAAATTATGAACAGAATCGGTGACAAAGGGCAGCCCTAAAGAGATGAAGTTAGATTAAATTATGATTAAATAATGTCACAAAAACAAGTCAGATCTGAAACAAAGTAAAATTAGTTCTTCATTTAAATCATTTCTATTGCAGCTGAGAGCTCTTTTAGCTCCTGAAAGTGGAACCTATGTTAAAATGTTTCATTAGCATATAGATGAGTCCATATTAAATATGTCTCCACTCACTGTGGAGCCAACAAGTCACTTCCTGACTTCTAATCTGTGGCTGCAGCTAAACATCACATCAACAACTTCCACAGTAAACATTTTCAAAGAGAACACAGTCACAAACTGTATATTTATAATTATTTTGGTGAACTTTGGTTTGCTGTTGTCTTATTTTACAGGAGAGCTTGAAATGTTAATGTCAGCTTTCACGGTTCAGAACAACTACTGTGGGATTTATGACGCTGTAGACAGAGTTATATCTTTGTTAAAAGGTGGTAACACACATACAATTTGTAAATACACAAGATCAAGTTTCAGCCAGTTTAACTGTGTGAGTCAGCTTTGTCTAAATGTCTGCAGCAGCTGATCTCTGACAGAAACTTAATGTTCTCTGACTGTTTTACAGGTAATGATGGTGTTATCCTGGTGAGCCCCGTCCATCCTGTAGCTGAGGGAGATTCTGTCAGTCTGAGCTGCAGACGGAGAGAACAAAATACACTTTCCAATGTGTTTTTCTATCACAATGACAAACTTCTTCAAAGTGACAGCAGAGGGGAGCTGAAGATCTCTGCAGTGTCACAGTCGGATGAAGGTTTCTACAAGTGTGAACATTCAGGGGAGGTTTCACCACAGAGCTGGATCTCAGTTAAAGGTGAGAGTTATTATTTTAATGATTTGTTTTCTATCATCTGACATCTTCACAGTCTAAATGTGTTGTTCTACTAACCTGTTCATGTTTAAACATGATTTCAGTTTATGTCAGATGGTTAAGTGCATCAGTGCTGATTTATTAAATTACTCACAGCAGCTGCATCCAGACCTGAAGGCTCTTCATTTCCTGTGCTGATGGTCGTTGGACCAATTATTGGACTCATATTCATTGTTCTCCTGCTCCTGCTGTGTCTCTACAGACGATCCAAAGGTGAGACCTTTTTCTTCTGATATTAGATGTTTCATTCTTTCATTATTGAAGGACATCGATGCCTCATGAGGACATAAATTAGAACAGCAGGACAACAACATACAACTCAAAACCATGTAACAGCAAATGTCTTTTTATTCTTTGTGAAAAAGGTTCTGCTACTTTGCAGACAGCCAACCAGGATGAAACTCAGCATCAGGTTTACTCCTCTCTCCTCCATGGTCAGACTTTCAGCTTCTTCTGAAACTCAGTTTCTAACCACATGATGACAGAATATTTTCAGTGTTAATAATTAATTGTTTCAGGTCAGGAGGAAGGTGTTTACGCTAATGTTCCATCTATGATTCAGCTCAAAGATCAGAATGAGAGGAGTGAGTACACAATATATGAAAAGTGATCATTCTCATCAATAATCTGCAGAGATAAAACAGAGGGTGTGTGCTTTTCCATATTTCCATATGTTCACGTTAACAGGAGAACATGATGATCAGGAGGATAGAAGAGGACGGCTCTGACTACTATAACATGAATCCAGATTCAACCACAGGTATCAAACCTCATTGAAAACTATTTATCTAATCTCTGTTTTTTCTCTGTATTTATTTATTAGACACAACAGCTCAATGCGTTTCGTTTGTTTAAATCTTATTAGATGATAAATGTAATGTATATCTGTTTCATTTAGAGAATTCACAAGGTTAACAGGTTTTTTGTGCACTGGGTTATGATTTATTTGAGCTAAAAATCTGCATTTGTCCACTTCCTCCTTTATTTGAAGTCCTAATTTATTTCAAACATTTCAAAATGTCACTGAAGAAAATTCAACATCAAGATAATTTGATCCCATAAATGTTTGCTCATGAATCAGAATGTCAGATAGACCCTGACATATAACTGATAATTGATTCTGTTTTCCAGCTGTTTGTTGTGATTTTGTTTCAGGTCCATAAGAGGAAATCATCGACCAAAGAAGAGAAGCACAGATGATAAACTGCACTCATGCTTCGGCAGCAGAGCTCCATAAATTCAGCAGCCACTTCATCAGGTGCATCTGTTAAATCTGATCACATCTGCAGAGACGTGTTCATTTAACTCTTTATTTAAGTTAAGTTTAATTAGAATGAATAGTGATGAGAGAACGTTATATCTTTGTGTTAATGAATGTGTATCTTTTGTGATTATTTTGCTACTTCTGTCAGACTGTGCCGCTGTGATTGGATCACATTTTTCAGACCTGGCAGCTGGAGTCTTTGGATAGTTTATTGGTTTAATTGTCCTATTTTTTTAATGGCTGCACCTGTAAATCTTGTTCTTTAATCTTGGACCGTAATATGAACTTTTTTCACTTCTTTTGGAAGAAAATAAAGCTTTTAATTCTTTAAACTGTGGTCAGTCTCTATTTTATATTGCAGGACACAAGCTGGGTTGTAACAGTGACATATTAGACATCCTGAAATCCATCCTGAGCTGCCAGAGTGTCTGAATGCATGTGGTTGGGTCTCATTTCAAAACTCATCCAGATATATGTTGGATCTGTTGTTTAAGGTGCCACGATGCTGATTTAAGACATTCAGGTAGTCAGAGCAGTACACAACTGTGCATTCAGCTCATTTATCTCTGCTGTGTCTTTAATTAAACTGTGTAACCGCACAACAGGAGGAGTTAAATCCTGAAGTTTCACCAAAAGATCTTGTTTGGTTTTACTGCATACAGAGTGTTTTCTTTTAATTTTTCAGCAAAACTGTTCACATGGCTGATCAGTTATATTAAATGTGTTCATTCTTTATCTAACCTCTTTGCAGTCAGCTCTTATTCAACATAAAATACATTTTTTGACCATAAATCCTGCCACTTTTCCATCCATTTTCTATACCTGTTTAATCTAATTTAGTGTCGCAGGGGGGCTGGAGCCTATCCCAGCTGCCACTGAGCGAGAGGCAGGGACAAATGAGACATACTCACACTCACTCTTAGGGACGATTTAGAGACACCAATTAACCTAACAGGCATGTTTTTGGCTGATGGGATGAAGCTGGATTACCTGTAGAGAACCCATGCATACACAGGAAGAACATGCAAAGTCCACACAGAAAGGTCCCAGCTGGGAATCAAACCTGGAACCCTCTTGCTGTGGGGTGACGGTGCCAACCACGATGCTAACAACGATGCTAACCACGATGCTAACCACCACATCAGCCCATTTTCTTCTTTTTTAATTGACATTAATTGAACAGAAAAAGGTTTGAGCTTTCAAAGTTGTGGAATGATCTAAAAATGTCAGAAAAGACAACTTAAACCTCAAAAAACACATCCGAATCACATGTTATTAGTGTTTTTATGGTGTTTCTTATTTTCAATTGTACACTGAAAAATAATAAAAACAACTAAATTAAAGGCAAATCAATCTTAACACTTCTTAATTGTCTGCAGTCACAGTTCCTGAACAGCTGATCAGAGGATTTTAATAATAACTTAATTTCTAACATTATTCAAAGCTCCGACTGTCTCTGTCCATGGTGCTGAACATGAAAAACACACATTGACTGAACTTGAGCTCATCATTACATCAACATGCTGCCAGAATGCATGACAGCATTTTTCCTCTTTGCATTAAAGAAGCCTTAAGAAATCAAATAATTTACTTTCCATGTTTTTCAAACCTGTTGATTCATTATTTTTAGTTATACCTGCCTGTGAGGAGACTCTTACTGATGTGATAAGCTTCAGGATCTTCATCTCATCTGTGCTCATACCACACTGTGTTATCTCTTCCTGTTTACTCCTCTCACTCCTGAACTGTTGCAGACATCCATCTGAAACTCCCACTAAGAGACCCTGGACACACAATAATGTGCTCACTAACTCCATCAAATGTTACTAATGTTCTTGATATAAATAACAGAATTATATATAATTTTTATTTCTAAGATTATACAAGTGAAAACATGGCCTCAGAAAACACATCCGAATCATACACGTGTTATTAGTGTTTTATAGTGTTTCTTATTTTTAATTGCAAGCTTAAAAATGATAGAATAACTAAACTAAAGGCAAAACAATCTAAACACTTCTAAATTGTCTGTGGTCACAAATCCCGAACAGCTGTTCAGAAGACTTTCATAACAACTTTATTACTTCATTTCTAACATTATTCAAAGCTCTGGCTGTCTCTGTCCATGGTGCTGAAGATGAAAAACAAACACAGATCCAGGGCCAGACCTCAGTGGAGTCCAGCCAACGCTGTGTAATTCAAGTAATCTGTATGACTGATGATGAATTAGCAGATTTTACTGCTTTAAATCTCTTCATTTTGTCAAATGTGCTTGTCTGACTTCAGAACTGAAGAATCCTACACAAGAGAAGTGTTAAGATTGTTTTGCCTTTAGTTTAGTTGTTTTATTATTTTTAAGCTTGCAGTTAAACAAGTCCTCTAATCCATATGTTCTCATATGTTGTTTGCTCCTAACCTTAGATACAATCCATATGGATGTTCTACAAACTAGCACCCCTACAGGTTACAGGAGGTATTGCACAACTCAGAAATTCATGACCATGCAGGACGTTTGTTGCTGCCTCAAATATGACTCATGTGAGTGTTTCCACATCTGAACAAACATCATTCTCAAGTGTTTCCTTCAACAAACTCCAAAGTCTTCTTCTGCATTTAGATGCAGAGCAGATGGAGCCATTTATTATTATTAGCCTGAGTGTGGCCTCCTTCCAAATACACTGACAAACAACTGGACTGAAGCCAGAACATCTGTTATAAACTCCTCATAACCTGAAGATCTGCAGCTCTGAACCAATCAGAAGGAGTTTCATATAATGAAGAAGCCTCTAATCCATAACACACACAGAAAACTAACACAAATATGATTCTAATTAACTGTACTAATTTTCTACTTGTAATCTACTCATGGCTGAGAGGTCTGCAAATTAAATAGAATATATTTTTTTCACTGAAAAAATACAGTTGATAATAGGAATAAAGTTGAATTCATTCTTACTTTGTATCATACAGGTTTAGATTTGTACGGCTATAACTATCTTTACAAATCGAGTCATTACATTCACACAGTTTTAGGAGCAACATTTCTCTCAGTATTTACTTTGACCAGTTATTTCTACATTTTTATTCACTTTCTTTGAAGGATTTTTATTCATATCTTTTTTTTGTCATGTTCTGAAAAGCCTTGTATGTATTTCCATTGAATCAAAGTTTGGTGTGAAGAAACAACACAACAAAGGTAAAGATAAAGTGCTAAAATTGTCACGTTGACAGATAACAAAATCCAGATGTCATAGATTAAATCTGAATAAAACATAAATATTTAAATAACTGTAGTTTGTTTGTTTTTTGCAGCAACATTTCTCAGTATTTACTGACTTACTGATCAGTTATTTCTACAGTTCTTATTTCCATCCTGTTCAGAGCTTTTTCATTATGTTTAACAACAGCACAAAGAGTATAAAGTTCAAGTGTTGAAGTGTTTCAATTCTAAAGCAGATGAACAATAAGAGATTAAGAAAATCCAGATGTAATAAATGAGAAAAGCAGATTCTGCCACTCTTGTGTTGAATCTGAACAAAACATGAAGAGTCTAAAACATCAGAGGTATCAGTAGGAGTTACTGTCATATAATCATTGTTTCATTAATGTTCTTTTTGTTGTTGGTACCAAAATGCTCTTTTCTACATGACTGATAAACAGATGAAGACTTTAAAGAGTGTTTCTTGTTTTATTTCAGAACAAATGAATAAACACACGAGTTTTCTCAATGGTGACTTTCCTGCTGACTTCTGTGTAGAAACCTGGTTCTCCTCTTCCTCCTCCTCTTCCTCCTCTGCAGTGGTACAGACCTCCCTGTGAGACTGTGATGGCTTCATTGTTTCCTCTGGGCTGAGCTGCAGAATAGGCTGACCCATCTCTGAACCAGTCAAACCTCCATCCATCAGAGCCGTCCACAGAGCAGCTCAGTGCTACACTGCCCCCTGCTGGTATGGTTGTTCTCGGTGCTGTCAGTGTGGTTGGAGAAAAAAGGACAATGAATTATTCATTTGAAAGTGACGAAGCCGTTAAAAGCCACTTTTTAAAATATTCACAGAATCATTTAACTACATCCATCAAATAGAAATTTACAACATATTAGACTTTATCGTCTTTATTGATAAAGAACAAACGTCTTGAAAAACAAATGTAGCAATAGTAGTAGTAGAGAGTTTTTCAGTTTTTTTTGCCTTATTCATTAATACTGACAAACAATAAGTTAGTCATCTAAAGGTCACCTGTCAAAATTTGACGAAAGGGAGTCCCCTATTAAAAGCATTGAATGTTTCTTTGAAATCATGCATTTCTGACAGCTTAAAAAAGATTCTGTGAACATTTCTCATCGGAAATGCTTTTCTTTTTAACTCTGACACCCCAGAAACTGATATAAAACCCTAATATACAGCATAGATCGCTTTGTTGTTTCAAAAAGTGCATGGCTTCCATGGCGTAAGATCAAACTGACGGGGTAACTTTTAAGTTCCTCCTCACATGCAAAGGAGCATGACAGCGAGAATTACAACACATTCAGAGCTCATGTGCCTACGAGCAGATAAGGGATGTCGAAAACTCTGAAAGATATGTAGCGACAGTCTGTTTCACTAATTGAAGAATTCACACAGTGACATTAGCTTAGTTTATATATTTCAGTGTTTTTTAATAATTTGATAGATGATTTATTTATCAAAATCAGTGTGCATGTGTGAGCTAAATGATGAACAATAAAGCAGCATGAGAGAGGAGCGTAAATAAGGTCCTTCTGACTGGTTCTGAAAGCACACTGGCATTCATTATGCACATTCCTGGACCTGAAACTGACCTGCAGCAGGAGGCTGAAAGACCACACTTCACAGCTGTGTTTTCCTGCAGCAAATTTTTTAAGCTTTATGGTCCTACGTCACATGCCAACAGATGAGATGCCAACACCCATTCACCGTAACACACAGAGTTAAGAAGAGACTGAGAGATACTTTCAACATACCAAATAAAGATGAAAATGAAGTGATCAGAAGTAGCAAGGACAAAGAGTGGAAAAGCAAAAGACAAGGCGAGAATAAAGACCAAACCAAAGCTTTTATTTGTTTGAGAGAAATCATAGAAAATGATGGATGCAAGACAGATTTATTGGCAAAAACTTAAAAAACCTAAGTTTACGATTGGGAGATGAGTTTATAGAGTATATATACCAGCCGGAAAATGACTTTAAATTGAATTAATGCCATCTTAATACTTCTAAATTGTCTGTGGTCACAGATTATGAACAGCTGATCAGAGGACTTTAATAACAACTTCATTACTTAGTTTCTAACATTATTGTTCAACATGTGACTGTCTCTGTCCATGGTGCTGAACCTGGAAAACACAGATTCAGGGCCAGACATGAGTAGGGATGGGAATTGTTAAGAATTTAGCAATTCCAGTTCCATTATCTATATCACTTATCAATTCGGTTCCTTATCGATTCTCTTATCGATTCTCATCCAGTTATAAATCGTACAAATACAGTACAACTGGCTTTGGCTGCAGTAACACTTTAATTTCAGGAATGCACCAACATTTTATCTTTTTTCGCCTCTGTCATTTTACTTTTCCCTGCCTCGATGAAAGGGGTAGCTGCATTATGTTATGGGAGATGTGCTTGTTTCCTTCCGTTTCCATAGCGATATCTATATGATAGATAAATTAGATTAGATTAATTTTTTTTCAGCGTGAGAAATACAATGTGTGGCGGGAGTGCGTGACAAAAGACCAAAAAGCGCGACTGTCACGCTCAATGCATGAGTCTTGAGAGCTCTGCTTTACCTGAGACTTTTGAGACGGAAGACGCTCACAGGCTCCACCGCGAGAGTCGCCGCCATCGCTTAGCAGCGTGTGAAAACCTTTGCATAGTAGGTCAGCAGAGCAGTGTGAGAGCCAGCTGCATGGGGGTGGTGAGGAAGTAACTGTATCAATGATGTCATATTTAAGGTAGAGCATGCACCAACAGAAGAGCATGCAACAGCAAAAACAGCAGAAAGGACAAAATGTTTTATGCAAACCTCAATGGCAGAACTGCAAAAATGAACATGTTTCCACACAAAACTTTCCTTATCCACATTTACTGCTATGCTTGTTAAATCTTTATATTTTTATAAACCAGGATCAGACCTTTGCACATTAAAGAAGTTCATTTATGTCTGAATTGGACAGGAAATGATTCGTCAAACAACTGCTGTGATCAGAACTACTGATACTATCTGAGTTCAGTGTAAAAAGGAAGGAAGCAAAGGAGGGCAAAAAGGGGGCAGAAGTTTGAAAGCTTTAGTTCTCGCACACGTATTAGTTGTAACTTCTTCATACGTTTTGTTCGAGTGAAGCAGACGACTTTCTGATCGGCTGTGCAGCAGGGTTGGATGTGAGGATGGGGCACACTTTGCTCGGTGTGCTGGGCTTTTTCTGTAAGTACATCACTGCCTTTCTGTTGGCAGATTAAAGGAAATGTTTCTGAATAGAGAGAATTACAGTGAGTCTTTGGGTCATTGTGTTTCTGTGAGAGATTGAGGAGAGCAGACATGATTCTATGAAAAACTGTTGCTTTAGTTTAGAGGAGCAGAATGCAAGTTACATGTGGATTGTTTCATTTATGATTTAGCTATCATGGAAAACATAATTTCTTTAATATTTTCTGTACTTAATTCCTTTTTGTTCTTCTGTTGTTGACCCAGAGTGTTTTTCATCTGATTAACTTTAGATTATCTGTCAGGTTAACAAATCTAACCCAGTTTTAATCTTTATTGTAGTGCTCAGAACACCCATCGATGGATATGCTGAAGGTCAGACAAACTTCCCTCTCTGCTTTGGTCTCATATTTATATTCAGTACCGTATTTATCTGCTAATTATCCTTTCGTTCATCTTTGTCCAGAGAGCTGTTCCCTCATTTGGTGTTTTGATGTTATTGATTAGATCAGAGAGCTTTCTGACATGTGGTCCAAAGTCTTCACTGGTGTTCAGTTTAGTTCTGAGCTGACGTCTGTGAAAGGTTTAAGAGATGATTCACATCGTTTTTTCTAACTTACAGAACTTAAAGTCAAACCCACTCTGACAGCAGACAGTTACATCATACCAGCAGGGGGCAGTGTGACACTGAACTGTTCTGTGAAGGATCCTGCAGACTTAAAATATGACCTGTGGAGACATACCTCATCTGGATATCAGCTCGTAAAATTTGATAACACTGATGGAGTTTTCAGTGTCTCAGAGGGAGGCAAATACAGCTGCAGAGGGTATAAAAGTGGGATTAACTCAGCCACATCTAAGAGTGACGCCGTCATCATTAATCAAACTGGTGAGTTTATAAATTTCATTTGGAATAAAACATCATGGAATCTGAGAACAGGAGAAAATCCATTTTGAACACATTATTAAAAACTATCAAATGAATAATTTAATCCCAGGATTTGACCTCATCTACACGAAGAAGAACAAGTTTTAGTTTGGTGTGTAAGAACAACAAGGTTACAGACACAACCAGTGGATAAAAGATTAAAGATCATTCAGCTGTGAAACTGCTGATGACAAACTCTGTTGGAAGGGAAAACAGCTTTCATTTTAACTCCAGATTGTTGCATCTGTTCTTGTTTCATTGTGACTTTGAGGTGTGTAAACTGAAGCTCCAGAAACTTTGCAGATGTTTTATTAGAAAATCAGCCTGTAGTTATGTTAAAATGTCCTTTAAAGTGCTGGAGTCACACACTTCAAGCTCTAAACACCTGATGAGTTCTCTCATTATTGTTATTATTATTAGTAGTAGTAGTTATTTTTATGATTAGTTTATTGTTAACAAGAAATATTTCAGTGTCCTCGTGATACAGTCTGTTAGTAATATTTAAACAAACTGAATCAAGTCACATTCTGATTAATTCATTTTTAAACAGCAAGTAAACCCAGAGCCACACTGAGAGCACCGAGAACAACCATACCAGCAGGGGGCAGTGTAGCACTGAGCTGCTCTGTGGACGGCTCTGATGGATGGAGGTTTGACTGGTTCAGAGATGGGTCAGCCTATTCTGCAGCTCAGCCCGGAGGAAACAATGAAGCCATCACAGTCTCACAGGGAGGTCTGTACCACTGCAGAGGAGGAAGAGGAGGAGGAAGAGGAGAACCAGGTTTCTACACAGAAGAAAGCAGGAAAGTCACCATTGAGGAAACTCGTGAGTTTATTCATTTGTTCTGAAATAAAACAAGAAACACTCTTTAAAGTCTTCATCTGTTTATCAGTCATGTAGAAAAGAGCATTTTGGTACCAACAACAAAAAGAACATGAATGAAACAATGATTATATGACAGTAACTCCTACTGATACCTCTGATGTTTTAGACTCTTCATGTTTTGTTCAGATTCAACACAAGAGTGGCAAAATCTGCTTTTCTCATTTATTACATCTGGATTTTCTTAATCTCTTATTGTTGATCTGCTTTAGAATTGAAACACTTCAACACTTGAACTTTATACTCTTTGTGCTGTTGTTAAACATAATGAAAAAGCTCTGAACAGGATGGAAATAAGAACTGTAGAAATAACTGATCAGTAAGTCAGTAAATACTGAGAAATGTTGCTGCAAAAAGCAAACAAACTACAGTTATTTAGATATTGATAAAGATTTATGTAATAAATACATAAATGAAAAAAGCACAGGAAATAACAGGAAATAGAATCATAGCATATTTCTATTGGTTTTCTGTGTGTGTTGGTCTTCTAACTGTATATTTTATGTGAACAGTTTCTAATAAGGCCACAGTGACCCTGCAGCCCAGCTGGGCTCAGATATTCAGAGGTGAGACAATCACTGCCAGATGTGAGATCCAGGGAGGTGGAGGAACTCAGTGGGAGTATGAATGGAGTCCAGCCAGGTTAAATATACCTCCAACATCCAGTGAACACAGAGTCACTGACAGTGGAGAATACAGCTGCCGGGGCAGAAAGGACCAGTTTCATTTCACACAGTGGAGTGATGTCATCACTGTAACTGTATCATGTAAGTTAAAAATGTTATGAGGAGTTTATAACAGATGTTCTGGCTTCAGTACAGTTGTTTGTCAGTGTATTTTTAAGGAGGCCACACTCAGGCTAATAATAATAAATGGCTCCATCTGCTCTGCATCCTAAATGCAGAAGAAGACTTTGGAGTTTGTTAAAGGAAACACTTGAGAATGATGTTTGTTCAGATGTGGAAACACTCACATGAGTCATATTTGAGACGGCAACAAACGTCCTGCATGGTCATGAATTTCTGAGTTGTGCAATACCACCTGTAACCTGTAGGGGTGCTAGTTTGTAGAACATCCATATGGATTGTATCTAAGGTTAGGAGCAAACAACATATGTGAACATATGGATTAGAGGACTTGTTGGTCAGACAGTCACCAAAGACGTTGATGTTAATCACTGAATGTGTTTCTCATCAGTCCTGGATGTAAATGATGAATTTAAAGCTTTTTAATCCTATCTGTTCTTTCTCTCTCCAGCAGCTGAACCCCGGCCTGTCCTCACTGTGTCTCCATCATGGCTGAGTCCTGGAGCCTCAGTAACTCTGAGCTGTCAGGTTGAACATCGGTCTGCAGGATGGAGGTTCTACTGGTATAAAGCTGTTCCTGATCGGTCTAAAAAGTCTTTCAGCTATGAGCTGCTGCCTGAGAGCAACAACAGGACTGAACATGATTCCTACATCATTCATGGACAGACACACACAGCAGGATATGTGTGTAGAGCTGGGAGAGGAGACCCAGTGTATTACACTGATTATAGTAACGCACAGTTTGTCTGGTCTGCAGGTCAGTTTGTTTCTGAAAGTGATGCTTTCACTTTAATTCAACTATTCTTTTATCAGAGACCTTCACGATGTTTAAAACCAATACTCATGTTGATGATAGCTACATTAATTTTCCACCAATGGAAGAACAGCACACATTAATAAGAAGAAAACACTGATCAGGTGAAGCAGTGAAATACTGGAAACTCAAAGGTTCACTTGTATGTTTGAAAGATGGCTGATTAGATTGACTTAGTTTATCATTTAAAACACACTGAAGGTTTTTAAGGTGGAAATCACAGTTTGATCAACGTGTTGAAATTTGTGCGCTGATCTTCAGAACTAAAGAACAAAATAAACCAAATTAATATCTGGAATGAAGCATTTGTTCTATTTCTCTGTGCTGTGGTGAAATCTCATCACATGTTTTTCAGATCTTCATCCAGCAGCGTCTCTCACAGTGAGTCCTGACAGAGTTCAACACTTCAGAGATGATCCTGTGTCACTGAACTGTGAAGGAAATTCTACTGAGTGGAGAGTGTCGAGGATTAAAAAAACAAGAGACGTGTCACACTGCCGGTCAAACTGGGAGAAAATGACTGGATCCTCATGTAACATAAAGCATCTCTGGTCTGGTAACGCTGTGTTCTGGTGTGAGTCTGGATCAGGAGAGTTCAGCAACGCAGTCAACATAACTGGGCAGAGTATGTTATGATAAATGTTCTTTTTCTTTCACCTTTTCTTGTATTTAAGCATCACATATCATTTACTATACCTGTACATGTCATATACATACAACAGGAACTGTCTTGGAGAGTATTTGTCTCTTGATCCTGCTGCATAGTTTGATCTTAAGGTTCACTGGAAAAATAATGAATTCTGTCTCTATTAATTTAGCATAAATCCATTCTTATCTTAAGGAATCTACAGCACAATGAATCAGTATAAAATGTTTGACTGCAGCTCGTATTTTACTCAGTTTATCTCTTCACAAAACAATTTAACATCAAATATATCTGCTTCCTTCCAAATGCCTCGTTTTAAGTCATCAAAGAGCTCTTCCTAAAGATCTTCATATAAAGAAATTATTAAGAGAAATTTGCTGTTGTCTTATTTTACAGGAGAGCTTGAAATGTTAATGTCAGCTTTCACGGTTCAGAACAACTACTGTGTGATTTATGACGCTGTAGACAGAGTTATATCTTTGTTAAAAGGTGGTAACACACATACAATTTGTAAATACACAAGATCAAGTTTCAGCCAGTTTAACTGTGTGAGTCAGCTTTGTCTAAATGTCTGCAGCAGCTGATCTCTGACAGAAACTTAATGTTCTCTGACTGTTTTACAGGTAATGATGGTGTTATCCTGGTGAGCCCCGTCCATCCTGTAGCTGAGGGAGATTCTGTCAGTCTGAGCTGCAGACGCAGAGAACAAAATACACTTTCCAAAGTGTTTTTCTATCACAATGACACACTTCTTCAAAGTGACAGCAGAGGGGAGCTGAAGATCTCTGCAGTGTCACAGTCGGATGAAGGTTTCTACAAGTGTGAACATTCAGGGGAGGTTTCACCACAGAGCTGGATCTCTGTTAAAGGTGAGAGTTATTATTTTAATGATTTGTTTTCTATCATCTGACATCTTCACAGTCTAAATGTGTTGTTCTACTAACCTGTTCATGTTTAAACATGATTTCAGTTGATGTCAGATGGTTAAGTGCATCAGTGCTGATTTATTAAATTACTCACAGCAGCTGCATCCAGACCTGAAGGCTCTTCATTTCCTGTGCTGATGGTCGTTAGATCAATTATTGGAATCATATTCATTATTCTCCTGCTCCTGCTGTGTCTCTACAGACGATCCAAAGGTGAGACCTTTTTCTTCTGATATTAGATGTTTCATTCTTTCATTACTGAAGGACAGCAGGTTTACTCCTCTCTCCTCCATGGTCAGTCTTTCAGCTTCTTCTGAAACTCAGTTTCTAACCACATGATGATTAACACATTATTTTCATTATATTGACTCATTTAACTGTGTTTGACTTTTTCTGACCTGCAGGAGATCTTTGTGTCTATGAAACAGTCAGAGGACGTGAAACCTCTGCAGATGGTACAGTTTAAACTTTGACCATAACACTGAGCTGCTGGAAGTTTCACTTATAAAATAACTGTGATCAAAATTAAAGTCAATAATGACCTTATTGTTTCAGGTCAGGAGGAAGGTGTTTACGCTAATGTTTCATCTATGATTCAGCTCAAAGATCAGAACGAGAGGAGTGAGTACACAATATATGAAAAGTGATCATTCTCATCAATAATCTGCAGAGATAAAACAGAGGGTGTGTGCTTTTCCATATTTCCATATGTTCATGTTAACAGGAGAACATGATGATCAGGAGGACGGCTCTGACTACTATAACATGAATCCAGATTCAACCACAGGTATCAAACCTCATTGAGAACTATTTATCTCGTGATAAATATGGTGGGAGACCCACCATCACCCAAAAAACTTTGTTTTTGTCACCTTCATTATTTTCACCTTTGACTCAAACACATTATCAGACACTGGGTACAATAGAGGATATTTCGATGGGAGTTAATGATGCATTTAGTTGATGCTCTCCTGAAACAGTCAGAGGATGTGAAACCTCTGCAGATGGTACAGTTTAAACTTTGACCATAACACTGAGCTGCTGGAAGTTTCACTTATAAAATAATTGTGATCAAAATTAAAGTCAATAATGACCTTATTGTTTCAGGTCAGGAGGAAGGTGTTTACGCTAATGTTCCATCTATGATTCAGCTCAAAGATCAGAATGAGAGGAGTGAGTACACAATATATGAAAAGTGATCATTCTCATCAATAATCTGCAGAGATAAAACAGAGGGTGTGTGCTTTTCCATATTTCCATATGTTCATGTTAACAGGAGAACATGATGATCAGGAGGATAGAAGAGGACGGCTCTGACTACTATAACCACAGGTATCAAACCTCATTGAGAACTATTTAGTTTAAATCTTATTAGATGATAAATGTCATGTATATCTGTTTCATTTGGAGAATTCACAAGGTTAACAGGTTTTATGTGCACTGGGTTATGATTTATATGAGCTAAAAATCTGCATTTGTCCACTTCCTGCTTTATTTGAAGTCCTAATTTATTTCATTGTAAAACATCTCAAAATGTCACTGAAGAAAAATAAATCTCAAGATAGTTTTATCCCATAAATGTTTGTTGATTAATCATAATGTCAGATAGTGGCCTCGGCCACAGATGCAGGGTCGGTTCAAATGCATGAGTGTTGATTGATAAACAGCAGGTTGAGGATCTCCAGACAGAGCAAAACAAAAGGGCTGAAACTCCTGAGCACATCCTCAGTAACTATGGATGAGGAGAGTGCAGCTATGAAAGTTATCAATTACAAAAAAACTCTCTCCGCTCAAGGAGGGAAACAGAAAGATAACAAATATACTCTCAACGCTCTCCAAATGAGGCGGACTGGAACAAAAGACGCTCTTTTAAAAACAGACGAACAATGAAACTTTAACAATAAACGAACGCAAAGCTCCGCTAACGGAGGTGACTATGAAAAGGTTACAAAGCAAAAATCACTCCAAAAGGGAGGAACAAAACCGACTGTGAAACTTTCCGTGATTTAAACTAAAGCTATGGAATAATTTCACAAGACAAAGGATCTTTGTCAGGAGCTCTGCAGGAGGGTCGCTCTACTGCAGGCTCAAGGACTCCATGGCTGTGGAAACTGTTAATCAAGTGAAGCTCAAGACAGAAACAACACACTGGCACAAGACAAGGGAGACGCAGACTATTTGAGCACATGAGGACCAAGGGGAACAGGTGGAAACACTTTGGAATCAGGGAAGACAATCAGACACTAAACACAAGAGGAAGGGCAAGGGACCTGAAACGAGAGGGAAGTTAATATTTCAAAATAAAACAGGAAATGACGAGACAAGACATGAAAAAAACCTAAATCGTGACATACAGACCCTGACATATAACTGATAATTGTGTCTGTTTTCCAGCTGTTTGTTGTGATTTTGTTTCAGGTCCATAAGAAGAAATCATCGACCAAAGAAGAGAAGCACAGATGATAAACTGCACTCATGCTTCGGCAGCAGAGCTCCATAAATTCAGCAGCCACTTCATCAGGTGCATCTGTTAAATCTGATCACATCTGCAGAGACGTGTTCATTTAACTCTTTATTTAAGTTAAGTTTGATTAGAAAGAATAGTGATGAGGGTGTTTTTTATGTTTTACAAACATGAGGACAGAAGAACACCAGGAACATAATTTGCTCCAGTTCAACACCAAAACTTGAACATCTCTGACAGTTTACACCAAAACTGGTTGTTTGATTTCATGTAACCCTGTAAATCCTGAACATTATATCTTTGTGTTAATGAATGTGTATCTTTTGTCGTTATTTTGCTTCTTCTGTCAGACTGTGTGCAGGCTGCCTGTGTCCAGGCCGCCTGTGAGGCCTGTGAGGCCTGTGTTCAGGCCGCCTGTGAGGCCTGTGTTCAGGCGGCCTGTGAGCAGGCGGCCTGTGAGCAGGCCGCCTGTGTGCAGGCCGCCTGCGAGCAGGCCGCCTGTGAGGCCTGTGTTCAGGCTGCCTGTGTGCAGGCCGCCTGTGAGGCCTGTGTTCAGGCTGCCTGTGAGCAGGCCGCCTGTGAGCAGGCCGCCTGTGTCCAGGCCGCCTGTGAGGCCTGTGTTCAGGCCGCCTGTGTTCAGGCCGCCTGCGAGCAGGCCGCCTGTGTTCAGGCTGCCTGTGTTCAGGCTGCCTGTGTTCAGGCTGCCTGTGTGCAGGCTGCCTGTGTGCAGGCCGCCTGTGTGCAGGCCGCCTGTGAGCAGGCCGCCTGTGAGGCCTGTGTTCAGGCCGCCTGTGTTCAGGCCGCCTGTGTTCAGGCCGCCTGTGTTCAGGCCGCCTGTGTTCAGGCCGCCTGTGTTCAGGCCGCCTGTGTTCAGGCCGCCTGTGTTCAGGCCGCCTGTGTGCAGGCCGCCTGTGTGCAGGCCGCCTGTGTGCAGGCCGCCTGTGTGCAGGCCGCCTGTGTGCAGGCCGCCTGTGTGCAGGCCGCCTGTGTGCAGGCCGCCTGTGTGCAGGCCGCCTGTGTGCAGGCCGCCTGTGTGCAGGCCGCCTGTGTGCAGGCCGCCTGTGTGCAGGCCGCCTGTGTGCAGGCCGCCTGTGTGCAGGCCGCCTGTGTGCAGGCCGCCTGTGTGCAGGCCGCCTGTGTGCAGGCCGCCTGTGTGCAGGCCTGTGACTGCTGGCAGATGATTTTTTTAAAGCAGATCGGGTGGATCTCCACACTCTGTTATGTGCAAGTGATCGAATGAGACCCTTCAGTTATCAGACATCACCAATCTGTCTGCAGTGGGTTACTGTGCTTTAGAAATGTATTTATCAGTAACAGTGCCTTGCCTTTTAAATGGTTGGTTACTTCTTGCTCTGCCTGTTCAGACTGTTATTCTCCATAAGTCCATAATAAAGCACCAAGCTGAGCACCGTTGGACTTGGATTGGATATCAGTGTGTTTTGTTACACCCCTTCTGCCGTGTCGAAGCAAGAGTCTTTGGATTGAAAATTGGTTTAATTGTCTTATTTATCATCAGAAACTGCACCTGTGAATGTGTGGATAAAAGTCATGCCTGCTGAGGCTTGTACAGGGTGTTCTCTTGCTGTTCCAACACCTTGATTGTTATCTAATCTTCCATCTTGACATGAACTGTTTTCACTTCTATTGGAATTAAATGAAGCTCTTATTTCTTTAAACTGTGGTCAGTCTCTGTTTTACATTGCAGGACACAAGCTGGGTTGTAACAGTCACATATTAGATATCCTGAAATCCATCCTGAGCTGCCAGTGTCACTGCAAAGCACATCCAAATGTAGTTTTGATCTGTTGTTTGATATGCCATAAGCTCCGCCCCTCCCTGGGCTGTGCGTAGGGCCCCAAGATCCATGGGGGTGGCCCATTTTGCGCAAGGGGACGCATTCTCCGCAAATGCGCAAAGGATGTGAGGCGCGCGTAGAGCACCAAGTCAGCCCGAGGCAGGAGGGGAAAAAAAAGTAATCTGACAGCGCACGCATTGCCTCAATGATTGACAGCACGCAGCAGCTGACCAATCAGCGGTCAGATACGCCGACAGGCTGCAGGTGGAAAGATGGCCTCCAAACAGCAGTGCGAGTCGGGAGCAAGCAAAAGAAAGTAAAGGCCTAAACAAGACGAGGCTCTCAAAATTAAATTCTTATTAGGGGTGGCCCTATATGCCAAAAAACATTAGAGCTTTTTGGGGAGTCAGACCAGGACACAGCTGTTCATTCAGCTTATTTATCTCCAGTGTGTCTTTAATTAAACTGTATGACGCACCAGTGGAGGAGTTATACTCTACAGTTCCACCTAAAAGTCTTGCTTTGCTCCTTCTGACCTTTTGATCTTGGGGTCATTAAATGTTTTCATTGCTTAAAGGGGTGACTGTGACATAATCTTGTTCAATAGATAATTTAGGAAATGAATTGGGTTTTCAAACCATTCCTGACATGTTGTTTACTCAGTGAAACTGTACACATGACAGCTCAGCTGATGTGTTGTACTAAATGTGCTCATTCTGTATTTTAACTCTTTGCATTCAGCTCTTTTTCGACAGAAAATATAATTTCAATCATAAAATCTGCCAATTTTATCCTTTGTTAATAAGAATTGAACTCGAGAAATTTTGAAACAGAAGCTCGTCTTCTTTATTTTTCCCACACGGTCCATATGTGACCATTTCCAGTTGCATGAAGAGTACACGTGACATGGAGAGCATGCACGGTCATACTGAACACAAAGCTGATACAGAGGTCATGCATAAAGAAACTCACACGTCTCTGGGTTCATTCTCAAGAGATCTACAAGGACCAGTCCACATCTTCATCTGCAAGTTATCAGATCTCATCTTCAGGCGATAGTCAGTTTCAGACACTATCACTCCACTGCATGCATGCAAGCAATAAGGTCCGGTCAGCTCTTTTTCATATATAAGAGGAGGCTGCGGATGAAACGCTCGCATACACTAAATAACATTAATAATAAAAATGATGAAAAAATTCTGATACATCAGATGCTTGTTTTAAAGATAAGTTTTCTTTATGACATTTCACACTCAAACAATTACTATGTGATGCAGCCTTAATTATTGCTGTTTCATGTTTATCAACTGTTTTCATGTACTAAATGTGTGTTGTGCTAAATAAAGTGCATTTTCAGTGAGTAAACTGAAAACAGACATTCATGATGTAATCACCTCCATAGTTCATGACCAAGAAAATGAACAAAAAACAAATAAATGAAAAATAGCATAATTACAACTTCTTTAACTTCTTTTTTCAGTTTCAGCTACAACAATGTGGTTAAAACTGCAAACAGACCCACAGTTCGCTCTGATCTTATCATCAGAAATGATAAAATACTTCATATCAAACTGTTATTTGATGAGGCATCAAGTTCCAGCAGATTATTCAGGATTTATATCACTGAAGTTCTCCTCCGAGTCGCCATGTCTCCCTCTCAGAATGACAGCGACTCTTTCTCACCTTCAGTTGTAAATTGTTATTTACATTCAATAAACTGCAGTTTATCTATCTTACTAATTTACTTGTCTTATAAAAAAGCTCCATCTAAAGATGAGATGTGACGTTGGTGTATTCACTGGCTTGTCCATCTGAAATAGTCATGTTGAATGAATTTAGATCAGTCAGTTAGGATCAGATGTTCTCCGACAGCTTCACATGAATCAAAGTTTATACTGTACCACTTCCTGTGGTTCCAGATCCTCTGATCGTCTCATACACAGCAGCATCACCTGGAGGTCAGTGGAAATTAAGGCTCACTTCAGCTTTTGCATAAAAAAGACGCGTTAGGTCTTAGGAAATTAAAGTTTTAGAGTCTCACCATGGAGAAGAGAGGAGTAAACCTCGCCCTGGTCGTCTTCTCGTGGAGCAGCAGAGCTTTGATTGACAGGCTGATTGAAACTGAAGCGAGAAAGAAAACACAACAACGTGTCAACATGTCAACTTGTCTTCATGAAATTGAACAGGAGAGTTGTTCTTCAAACCTGTTACTGCTTCGATCTGTGAAAGAAAAATGGAAAACAAGACATGAGGAAATTCATTTCTTAACAGTGGAATCAGTCATTTTCAGCAAGTCATCAGTTCAACGTATTCTCATGAAAGGATTTGTATGGAAACACAAGAAAAGTTACACAGATTTTCGTGCATTATCCTACGAATCTCCAATGACACGATCGACCGGTGCACATGCGCAATTCCCTGCAGTGAAATGGCTTCCATTTATTTCAGCTGCTGAACCTTTCCGTCGGTGAAACAGAGGCAGGAATCATGTCTAAATGAGCATATTTTTATGTTTCCAAAACAGCTTTTCTCACGAAATAAACATACATGTTAGGGTTATACTTTTTCAGTTGAAGAATTTCATACTGACATATGTTACTCCCTGGGTCAAGACCTTTCCAATGATGTCTTCACTTTTGTCCTACATCTTATTAAGACCAAGCTGGATGAAATAATTCAAACATGTTTTAAGGGGTGGTTCGTGGCCACATGTGTTCAAAATATTGACAGCTGTTTAATACAGTGTCAGACTTTGAAATTTGGACCAGTTTAGACCCAGTTTTCCCCATAATTTACAGTGAGTTTCATAGTATATTTTCTAATGACTGTATCCCGTTCCCCAGGCTGACAGGATAGTCCCAGATGACCAAGACTTCAGTATATATTAGTGAAAATACATGGATATACAGTTCTGACTTTTGCAAGCACCGTTGCCTCGCAGAAAGAGGGTTGGTTCCAGGTTACACTCCCGGTTGGGGCCTTTCTGTGTGGAGTTTGCATGTTCTTCCCGTGTATGCGTACTTCGGCTTCCTCCCACCGTCCAAAAACATGCATGTTAGGTTAATTGGAGACTCTAAAATTGTCCTCAGGAGTGAGTGTGTGTGGTTGTGTGTCTCGTTTGTCTCTGTGTGGCCCTGTGATGGACTGGCAACCTGTCCAGGATGTATAGAAAATGGATGAATGGATGGAACTTTTGCATACATAGCTTTACAAATGTTGTTCATTAGCGATGATGTTAAGATGATGAAGGGATGTTCGTACACTTACAGCGTTTCTTAACATTTCGATCTTGCAGTAAATTCAGCCAGTCTGGGTCTCATTTTATTAGCTCCACCCTGTCCAAACTGTGTTAATTTAGCTCAAAACAGAACTGCTACGAGTGTGTGGAGTCTGTAGCTGTTTATTTGTTAGAGCACCTATTTAATGATCATTTTTATTCTCTTTTATCCCTGAACATTTCTATCGGTTTTGATTTATTTATCCATGTTTCCTTATTTATTGTTGAAATTAACTGCACTGATCTCCAAACGGTGGATGTGTGAAACACAATTTCGTTTTTATGTGATGCTTAAGAATGACGAATAAAACTTTATTTTATTTGTTTATATATTAGCTGTCTGTGAATACATCCTTCTGTAAATATAATTATTCCGGCTCTCTCCATTGGCGTTGGCGCTCCGATGCAGAAGATGTCAGGCAGTGATCTTTCAGAGTGCGCTGCTGTTCATCCAAAACAAACTTATTTCTCCGTTGCCTGCGTGTATTTCCTTTATAGTTACTAACTGAGTTAACTTACCGTAACTAGTTTCAGCAGTGAAGCCATAACCAAAGCAAATTAAAACAAACAAACACAAAAGTATAAAGGTGATTAACGAGACGTTTGCGGACGCTACAGCGATAGCAGCAACGTTCGAAACAAAGATAAACTTTACAGGTTAATAATTAACAAGCTAAAGCTTGCATACATTCCCTGAGGGAAGATTTTAAAAATAAAAAGTCATTTTTTCGCTTTCAACGATGTATTATAATGTCGAAACTATTTTAAAATGTTTATTTTCCTCTTCGAATAAAAGGCACGTCAGCCCTGACTTCAGGCTTTGCGCAGGCGCACTGGTGTTGATGTTTATTCGTAAGATTATGCACGAAAACCTGTGCATTACTTTTCGCACATTTTCATAGGAACTGTGGGTGAGAGCAGCCGGATCAGTGACAGAAGTTCTCACCTTTTATGGTTCTGCAGCAGTACAGCAGCAGCAGCACAACAACAATCAGGAAAACTCCACAAACCAGTCCGATGATGAATGGTGTCACAAATGAGTGTTCAGCTCGGAAACCTGAAAGCAGAAATCACTTTTTATCAGCTAATGCTGAGGACAGCCAGCATCTTTAGGGACATACAACAGTTATTATTCTTTATAGCTATTCATTTATAACTGATATAACTGTATATTACAGTAAAAAACACAATCATGGAAGCAGTGCTGCTAGCAGCACCTAAAGTAACGAGTGTATCACCCTGGGCGCCCTCTGATGAATAAATTCATTACATTTATCATTTTTATTCTTTATTGAATAAGATTTACTCTTCAACAACAGGATCTACAACTTTAAGTCAAAGCACACGAACATAATTCTGTGTCCCACTGTTTGCAGAGACAGGAAAACAAACTTTAGGCCAAGTTAATAAAATATATTAACTTGTCTTCTTGATAAAACAAGCTTTATTATGGAGATAACAACATAAATGTATCCATTATAACAACTAAACGAGCTTCGATAACTTGAGATTACATAATTACCTCCTGATCTCAGGATAATGATATTAGAAAATGTTTTAAGCATGACTTCTCTGGGGTTCTGTATGATGCAGAAAACTTGTTAAACTTACAGATTTTATTGATGCTGATCGGATCGCTGAACTCTGTGAAGTAATCTGGTTTTCCTCTTCCTCCTCTGCACCTGTACGGTCCTTCCTGTGAGACGCTAATCTGTCCATTTGAATGGAAAACAGCTTCTTGTTCGGTCAGAGGTTCAAAGGAATTCACATCTCTGTACCAGTAATACTTCCAACCAGATGATGATGATGGGTTCACAGAGCAGGTCAGGGTCGCTCTTCCTCCTGGTGCAATGTCTCTGATGTCAGCACTCAGTTGGGCCTTCGGTTTACCTGATAGGTTTAGGATAAAGATGTAATCACTGTTAAAACTCTATGCTGCAGCAGATGACCCGATCCCACAGGCCTGATTTCTGCTGACCTACTAGGGATGCAATAGTACTCGGTTGAATATTGAACCGCGCGGTCCGCTATGCACGGGACAATACACGCTTATGGACCGCGGGTTTTCGGTTTTGAAATTCATTTTGCGCCGATGCTTTCAGTAGCGATGTGTCAGTCGGGACTTTTCCCTTTTGGAAGAGTACCTGCGTTGGCTATGGGTGTCACGTGCATGCTGTGCAACCATTCATGTGAGGATTGACAAGGATCATACCACCAAGCAGGGAGGGGGCTGAGACGGTGACAGGAGGATGGGGAAAACTCGCTGAAGGAGGGATAGGAATGTGGTGCAAATATGAGTGAAAACAGAAAAAGAAGTAGTATTTGGATGCATTTTGACAAATGTGTTAATATCTGTCCTATTTTAATTTCTATGCTTAGGTTTTTATAGGCATTTTCTATCTGCTTTGTGTAGCAGAGAGGTTCTTCAAGCAAGTTAGAGAGTTAAAAGAGATTTTACTGTAAATGCAATTGGCTGCAGCAATTTATTGAAATTTAAGTGATATATGTGTTCGAATACAAATCACAAGTCAAAACAGTGCTAAATTTGGCTGAACTCTAAAAAGCATAAGTGATAAAATGGAGAGCTGTTTGGGAGCCGAAAGAGCCGGCTCTTCTTGGTGAGCTGAGCCAAAAGATCCGGCTCACTAAAAAGAGCCGAAATTCCCATCACTACTTTACAGGCCACTGTGTGTGCATGGAAAGGCAGGTGAAAAGCCCACCCCGCGAGACCGAGTTAATGTCCAAACCTTTAAGACTAATTGAGAGGGCGGCGTTTGTGTGCCGCGACCGATGGTGCGTTCAAGGTATACACGAATGTCGAAATTTCTGAGCTCCGAGTAAGAATTTTAATTTTACCATTTGAAAGTTGTGTTTAGTAACCTTTAACTTGAATGAAAAGTGTTATATTATTCAGTACACCAGTGATACTGGTATGTTTACAGTTTTTGCTGACAAGCAAAATATAGAGAGAACTTTGGGAGAAAAATCCATCCACTCCATCGGTGCTCCCCATCTCTTTTATCTCATCATCTCTCAACTTTTTCTCACATAATGTTATTCTTCTGTCATAACTCCTCATTGTCAACAATAACATAACGTTAATCTTTAAAAATAGGAGGACGAGGTACACAGTAGCAGCACAATGAAATTGTACTTGAATATAATAGTAGCAGGAAGATGGGGACTTTCACCTTCATGAAGCACTGGAACATCCAAACACCTTTTAAAGAAATGGGATCTAATACGAAAAGTTGTTTATTCTAAACTATTCTTAGTCCTCAAAGTTTTTCTTCTGCAACATCAAAATGTATTCATCCATTTAATTTTGTACAGTTCAAGCTTGTTATTAGTTTAAACAAATAAGATGCCGCACAAATTTTTCAAGAATTTAGTACTAAAGATAGAGTTGATATAGGTGGAGTGTCTTCAGTTTGAATTCATAACTCGTTACATCAAGCGGCACCACAGAGCTGCTCAACCTATCTCCACAGCTGAGCCCAACCCCCTTGAGAAGAAAACTTATTTTAGTCTCTTGTTCCAACAATCTCATTCTTTCACTCACCACCTAAATCTCACGGCTATTGGTGAGAGTCAGAACGAAGACGGACCAGAAGAGGGTATAGCTGACATGTCTGTCCATCTCCTACTTTAATCTGCCATCACTCGTAAGGAAACTCCTGAGATAATTAAGCTCCACTTGAGGTGTGCACCCATCTTCCACCTGGAGGGAGCACTCGACCCTTTTCCCATTGAGAACTATGGTCTCAGACTGAATCAGTCATTATGATATCAATCACTTATTTCCACTAAAGTTGTGGAAAAGTAAACCAGCATTGACATATTTCTTGGCCGAACATTAATTTCATGGAGAGGCTTCTTTCATCTAAAGATGTAACAGACATTACATTATGGGACAAAAACATTCGGGACATAACACACAACAAACATAACTTACCTGATACTGACAGAGAGATGGATTCGCTCCACTTTGTTGAAGAATACCGATCATCTCTGAGTCTACACTGGCACATGTAGTCTCCACTGCTGGACTCAGAAGCATAAAACATCCAGAACTTATCGTTAGTCTTCTGTGCAGTTCTCTGGGATCCTCTCCATTCACACACCCACATCATGGTTTCTCCTCCCTGGACCTCGCATGTCAGTCTGATCCTCTCATCAGTGAATATCTGAGGCCACTTGGGTTGACGTGTTACAGCAACCTGGTTGGAAACTTTTTCCACCACATGAGAACAATTGAGATAGAAACAGAAACGTGAAATTTGAGAAAACGTAACATTGTAATTTTCAGCATAATTTTTGTATGATTACAGAGAAATTGAATCATTGAACTCACAGGTTATGAAAACAGAGCTTTCATCACTTATATGAGTGTAGACGGCTGGTTCTCCTCTGAGTCCTCTGCATCTGTAGATGCCTCCTTGTGAGACACTAACGCTGTTTTGTTCATTATTTATCCTGACTTCAGAGGTGTCTGAGGTGCGTCTGAACCACTCGTACTTCCAGCCTTCAGAGCTCTCCACAGAGCAGCTCAGCGTCACGCTGCCTCCTACTGGTATGGTTGTTGTTCCTGCTGTCAGACGGGCCTTTGGTATATCTGTTGTCAGAGACACAAACACATATAGAACATATTACCAATGTTTTTCGCTCAGGTCAAGTTAAGTTTCAGTACAACATGACAGCGATGAGTCATTGTCAGTAAGGTGTGGAAGTTCATATTATGAATATGAATGAATGTCCATTTGACTGGATGAAAGGTTGATTAGAAATAGGCGGAAGGTTATTTAATTCATTTGATAGAATTTTGTAACCTTTTGTTAGGAGTCATTTTTATGTTACTGTCGCTTTAAGAAAACAGGTCTTTAGCACACACAGGCTTTTGGAGGAAGTAATAAAGGACTGAGCGACAGTTTTCTATCCACAGTGCCTTTTCTGATGAGAAACCTTGATTTGGAATACGTCTGTAACTTTGGAAAACTTTGGAATAAATACATTTTGTTTAATCGTTTACACCGTTTTTGTTTTCCATTCAGTGAAGTTACACAAGTTAAGTTAACCTGGTTTAAAGCTTCAGCTCCCACAATGATCATAGTAACACAAATGTTTTAATGGACACTCGTGTTTCTCAGGAAACTCTCAGGCTGTGGAACACTTTTATCAATCAAACCTCAGATCTTAAACCAAGCGGTGAGCATTTGAACGTGCCTCATGGTTGCTGTTGTTCATAGTAAACTTAATATGGACAAAAACACTTACCTGATACGTTTATATTAACAGCTTCACTGCAGTTTGTTTCATGTGAGCTACTCAAACCACAACACTTGTAGTCGCCGCTGAAGCTTTCATCCAAAGGTTGTAATGTGTAGCGTAGTTGTGGGCCGTAACCAACTTCTTCCCCATTCCTGGTGATTCTGTAACTCCAGTCAGTGCCTTCTTTATCTATCTTACATGTGAAAGTAACAGACTCTCCAGTGAAAAAAGTTGACCAGTTGGGGTTGATGGTTAGAACAGCATCTGAAACACAACAGAAATATTCATACAATGAAACAGAGCAGCCATATGAAATAAAATCACCTCTAAAATCTGCAACATGTGTGTCGGTGCACATTAAAACAACCTGAAAAGATATAAAACACTGAAGAAAACATGGCTGAGAGGAATAAAGCGAGTCATTCTGACTGAACATAACGAGGAAAAGTGAGTTTACCTTCAGCATGTCCACCGTAGAGGAGTGACTTCAACACTAAGATAATGAATACAACGTCAGACATGATCAAAATGTCAAACTTTTCAATTTAAATTCATCAGACCACTATCACAGACTAACAACAGCACAGTGCGTCTCCTCCTCTCATCCAGCGCCGACACTCTGCTGTTCTGTTTGACAGACAAACTCTCTTTAACTTGAAAGTTTCATCATACATTTACTGACAGTTCTTTTTCTGTCGGATGAGTTCATCCTCCCTTCCTTCTTCTTCAGAAAACTCTCCCCAGAGCGGCGAGTTTAACCACAGAACACTTCAACACATCCTCACTCACTCAAAATACGCACCAAAGTGACACTCGTGGAAAAATACAAAAGATGACACAGACGGTTATTTTAAGTAATCATTTGCACCAAGTGCATGTTGTAGCAGAAAGGGCTCACTTCCAGATGCATGACTTTATCCATGTAACATGCAGATTATCCACATGAAGATTAGGCAAAATATGGCAGCAATGTATTTTATACAGAAAACAAATCAAGCCCCGAGTTTAAACTCGGATCTTGCATCTTTGGCTTTCTCTGCTGATCAAAATCTGTCCAAGGATCTTTTAAATAAAAAAATAAATAAAAAAACCCACAAGATTGTCATTTAATATGTTGTGGAGACAAAGTGGAATGATAAATATCATATAGCACTAATATTAACTAAGCTTCTTTCAATTACTATTCACATTTATTTTCCAGCAAAACGCACTTTTTCTGCAGAACTCACACCTCTGCAGCAGGTGTGAGTCACGAGAATATTTTTATCCTTCCTGTCTAGTGACTGCAAACGGACAAACAAAGATGATATATGAGAATTAAACTAAATACAGAACCAGCTATACATCTGGTACCTACACCGGCATATAAGGAGGGATCGATGGCTCTGCTCTCTGGCGACGGGGACCTTCCTCTTCCGGGTTACCTGGCTGCAGGTTGTGCAGATGCTCCTCTCTCCTCTCTCTCGTTGCGCAATTTGTGTTCACCCGCGCAGGTATCTTGTTAGTTATTTGTTGTGCGTGGATTTTCCATCCGTGCACACTTGTGAGGCGAGATTAAGTCAGGGTAGTTCATGGAGATTCATGGCGCTTCATTCGCTCGACTGCGCCATCAAGTGGACAATAAATGTAAAGGAGGTGGTGATTGAAACGACAACGTGGCTTCACTATCTCGTCCACCGTAATAATTATAATAATGATAATAATAATATAATAATATTTAATATAATTGCATCTATTGTATTTATTATGCTGTTCATTCTGTGTTCTTGTCGCATTTTAGGAGGATAGATACTGCTCGAAACTTTGTATATATCATTGACAAATTGTCAACAAGTGACACAGTCTTCCTGAAGCCGATGTCCCTCTCATGATGTATTTGAACCAAAGCATGTGAGCATTGCTCAAAGTCACACCAAAACACTTTAAATCCAAAAAATGTATTCCGCTCCGGTGAAATCGCTCCACGCTCGCTCAGTTTTAAAGAAGGAGCAATTCATCCGGGACACCCTGGACACCTATGTATAGCGGGTTTGCTGCGTGACACAACAAAATATTTCTGATGTGTAGGGTAACAGTTTTGTTAATTGTTGAAGGCACAGGTGAATTTTGAGTGGATTTCTGCTTGCCTTAGACTCGTGGTGTGAGTGGTATTGGAGCGGAACTGGAGCATTTGATTAAAAAGTCGCCCCACGCTCGCTCCCAGCGCCGTTCACATGCTCTGATTTGAACTGACGTGCGCTTACCTTGCATTGGCTGTAAAAGCTGTGGATGACGCTCACGGAGACTTGCCAGTGGCTTTGTAGTGCCTTTTTCCAGCAACTTTTTTCTTGCATGTTCTGCAGACAAGATAGTTGTTCTCCCCCAATTATCCCTCTGCATTCTTAAAAAATATATATATATGCCCAGACCTCAGATTTCATCCTTTTAGTGGGGTGGAAAATATCCTGCGTGCTGTCAGCACTTAGGCATCAAAAAGGCCTAAATTACAAGCTACATATACTCACGCCAGATACAGTCGCGAGATTGGATGAGGTTGTTATTACATATTCCACCGAGATAATGAGATTAATTCAAACATGTGCCGTAAGTCTGACTGTAAATCTCAATACAGTTATGTCTTAGTTGTATGTCAAATTTTAACTCGTGCACATTTTGAGTTAGATAAACGAAATTTCAGTCTGCTTGCAATGTACCGTTGTAAAGCTTGATTGACAATAAAGTTCGCTTTGACTTGACATAAACGGTAATCTTTATCGCGTAAACTTTCACCGTGATTTACCGTAATACCGGTAACAGTTACATCCCTAACAGAGAGGTAACAGACTCTCCAGTAAAAGAAGTCGGCCAGCTGGGATTAATAGTCAGAGTTCCACCTGGGACACACACACAAATATCCATTTTACTGTGTAGACACATGAAATAACAAAAAGAATATCTCTTAAACAAACAGAGCAGGGTGTGACTCCTAGGAATACAGCAGAGACTCATACATCTAAATTAAAAGTAAGAGGTTACACCTTGAGCAGCACAGTAGATGAGTGTGTTCAGCACTAAAAACACTTCCCACATGATCAAAACGTAGCTCACTATTAAGGAAATATATGATAACAAATTGAGATACTCATGACATTATCCTTGATACTGGTATAAAGTCAAAGTCAAATTTATTTGTAGCACATTTCATGTACAGAACCATTCAAAGTGCTTTACATAAAATTAAATAAAAACATTGCAGCGGGGAGAGGAAGAAGCATTAAAAATATGTAAAAGAATATAAAGAGAGAAATAAAATAATTAAAATGAATAAATACAAGCAACAGTCGATAAGTTAACAGATATCGTGCAGATTTCATGCATAGACCCAAGAAAGAGATGTTTTTAACCTGGATTTAAAATGTCTTCATTTGGTGACAGTTTAATCTCCTCTGGCAGTTTGTTCCTCTTGTTTGCAGCATAAATAAACAGCTAAATGCTGCTTCTCCAGGTTTAGTCTGGACTCTGGACTGGACCAGCTGACCTGAGTCCCTGGATCTAAGAGCTCTGCTGGGTTTATATTCTCTGAACATATCACAGATTCTGGGATTTGTAAACCATCAGCAGGCTTTTAAAATTTATTCTGTGACTGACTGGAAGCCAGAGTAAAGAGTTTAAAACTGGTGTGATGTGGTCAGATCTCTTAGTCCTGGTTAAAACTCCAGCAGCAGCGTTCTGGATGAGCTGCAGATGTTTGATGCTCTTTCTGGGAAGTCCAGTTAAAAGATCATTACAGTAATCTACTGGAGATTAATGCATGGAGGAGTTTCTCCTGAGAAAACCTTTAATTCTGTTGTTTTTGAGTTAGTAATAAGCTGCCTTGGTGAGAGATTTAAAAGAGAACCATAAAAAAAGACTAAAACACTAAAAAGATAGTAAAATAAAAACAAAACAAAAAAACAGCGAGCATGACTCTCCTGTTAAAAAGCAATGCGGTTCTGTTGGTTCTGGCGATACAGATCTCTATTGATCTAGAAGAAAACAAAAAGATACAAAATTATCAAAAAAAAGAAAGTAAATCACCACAGTGATGTTTATCTAATATCTTTTGGCTTCACAAGTACCACGAACTCTTCCTGGTTTGACCTCAGAATAAATCGTCTCAGCCGCTGCAGGAGTGGATTGTCCTGGAGACAAAGAGGTCATTTCTTTAATATGTCTGTCAGTAGCCTCTCAGTCTTGTTCGTGACAAAAGCAAAGTGGACAACAGTGAACACAACACTGGTTGCATTAGATGTAGGCTTCACTTACCCGTGTCTCTGCTGGCTTTATCCTTGTTGTGGGAGACCTGTGCATACACCACATCTGAAACAAAAGCTACATTTCATGTTTGATTTAGACGACACTCAGACGTGGATGAAAAGATGGAGCAAAGAAAGTTCAGTGAAACTTTTATAATGAAAGAAAAGCTGCTGTCAGTTACTGAGTGGGTGTGAGTGTCATATAAAGAGAAGCTAGTTTTTGTCCAAAATCAGCACAATGTGTTGTCTGTTACGGCAGATTTGGCGTGCACGTACCCTGCTGACATTTATTCATGCGACATGTGCAGTAACTGTGAATAAATAGCACAACATTATGAAGTAAGGCTACATTTAAGTTCAGCGTCTCTCTACCTACTGTTGATACTTTCTAGTGACTGGACATTAAGTTCTGATAAACCAATCTGATTCAGCCGTGACTCGTTGCTGTCATTTGAAAAGCTGCTCCTTTTCCTGTCTCTGTCACTTGTTTCATTTCCATGAGCTGTATGCACATATTCTGTGTGTGAACAGGTCATTCCCTGTTATTCTCAGCTGCCTATGGAAAACCATTTCAACTTTATTTGGTTCTTTGTACAGAACATTCAAAGTAAACACAAGACACTTGTGCTCCAAAAAAAAATGAACCAGACTTGGTGAATAGTTCCCTAAATTCAACAATTAACCTTCTAATACTGGCTCAGTACCTAAAGAAGAACCTTATCCCTATAGCCCAGTGAGCAGTGCTGACCAACATGTCATCTGGGTCATCAGGTGGGAACCACGACTCCTCCAGGAGGCTGGACCGTGATCAGTGGCATCCCAGAGTCACTCCCCTAATGCCAGCCATCACTGCTCCTCACACCACAACAACCATCTTTTCTTCCACAAGCAGCCTTATTATCAGCTGCCCCAGCCTCTCACCAACTGCACAAACCCTGGTTCAGGTGGGGGGTAATGAAAGTACAGAGGGTGCCAGAGGTGGAGGCAGGACAAGACACACGAGCAGATTCAGCAGATAAACTCAGCTAAACTGTCCTACAGTCACTAAAAATGCCAGCAAATACAAGGCTATACAGGCCTTACCCCCGCCCTCCATGGTGACTTTTTTAAGCTTACCCAACGAATTTTTAACAACCTTGGATTAATCTAAAATAGAGTTAACGTTTTAATTAGTTGTTCTACTCTTCTCATTCCAATGTCTGCATAGGTTAATGTTAAATATGAGGTGCAGTCACTGCCACTGCATCTGTTGTACCCTGTTGACTGTCTTCGAGGCCTTTAATTGACTCGTAGGAATGAAGATCATCTATAGAATACAAAAAAGGCAAAGCTGAATGAATCATTTCATGAAAATTCAATATTCCTCCAAATCAGATAACCAGAAATGGTTTAGGTTCACCTTGGAGCGGGCAGGCATACTGGTTGTGTTGAGCTTCATTCTGGTTGATCATGTGGTCTGAAGCAGAGCTCTGATTTGTTCTCAGAGACCTACAGAGGTGGGCCCAAAACTTTAAGGTGATACATCAGAATAAAAGCAGGAAGTGTTGGAAAGATGATGAAAATAATAATGTACTCACCAGATAAAGCAGGATTCTGAGGTGGGAAAAAAAAACAACCAGCCGTTACATGTGTTTTAATACAAACCGCTGCAGCGCTACCACACTACTTGTAAAGTAAGCAGAATACATGTTGGATTCTTATTGATTGGAGTTGTAATTAATCTAATATGAGAAGGAAATAGCGTCACCTTTTGACTTTTTGTAGCGACAGAACAGGAGCAGAAAAACAAGGAGTAAAATTCCACAAATCAGTCCAACGACCAGCAGAAGAAGAAACGAAGAGCGTTCAGCTCCGGAAACTTCTGTAAAAAAAGTGTTGATAGGATTTAGCTGCGCTGAAGGGAACAAAGAACAATCGGCTGCTACTGCTTCTACGAATGAAACCTGAAAATATGAAACGTGTCGCTGCCAAACTGACTCTTCTGTTGGGTATTAACACTTTTAGAGGTTTTCCTCTGAATTCAACACTGCCACTGTTGGCCAGCAGTTCTTACACACCTACTCATTGAATATGAATGGATCTTACCCTGAATCATTATCAATTAAATAATATTATCCATCTATTTTCTGCACCCGCTTAATCTAATTTAGTTGCAGATTGTTATTATTAAATAACAACTTGATGCTAGCAGCTGCAGCCCCGCCTGCAATCATTTATTTTCATGTCGTTATTGAAGGTGATTGTTCTGTTACCTCGAGATAATAAACTTTAGTTTCTGCGTGAAAAGTTACTTTATCTCATTTGGACAAGAAATCTGCCTTTTTTGTTCCTCATGAGAAAGTTGGTTTTGTTGTTCCCGTGTTAACACCCTATTTAACGGTTTATTATCTCAGGCGTCACACTTGGAGAGGATCTACAGCTTTAAGTCAAAGCACACGAACATAATTCTGTGTCCCACTGACAGGAAAACAAACTTTAGGCCAAATTAATAAAATATATTAACTTGTCTTCTTGAGAAAACAAGCTTTATTATGGAGATAACAACATAAATGTATCCATTATCACAGCTAAACGAGCTGCGATAACTTTAGATTAAATAATTACCTCCTGATCTCAGGATAATGATATTAGAAAATGTTTTAAGCATGACTTCTCTGGGGTTCTGTATGATGCAGAAAACTTGTTAAACTAACCCATTTTATTGATGCTGATCGGATCGCTGAACTCTGTGAAGTAATCTGGTTTTCCTCTTCCTCCTCTGCACCTGTACGGTCCTTCCTGTGAGACGCTAATCTGTCCATTTGAATGGAAAACAGCTTCTTGTTCGGTCAGAGGTTCAAAGGAATTCACATCTCTGTACCAGTAATACTTCCAACCAGATGATGATGATGGGTTCACAGAGCAGGTCAGGGTCGCTCTTCCTCCTGGTGCAATGTCTCTGATGTCAGCACTCAGTTGGGCCTTCGGTTTACCTGATAGGTTTAGGATAAAGATGTAATCACTGTTAAAACTCTATGCTGCAGCAGATGACCCGATGCCACAGGCCTGATTTCTGCTGACCTACAGTTCATCGAGCAGCTTGTTGTCAGGTTCACCAACGTTTCAGTTTACAACAAACACAAAGGGTCCCAGCTGTGTTGATGCTGATGCATTCACTGTCATCCACTCAGTGCTCTTATAACCCCCCCTCATGACTGGGGTGATCGAGGCAGGGAAAAGTAAAATGACAGAGACGAAAATAGATAAAATGTTGGTGCATACTTGAAATTAAAGTGTACTATATACAGTATAACTGGATGAGAATCGATATCGATAATGGAACCAGAATTGCTCAATTCTTAACAATTCCCATCCCTGTATGATATCAATCGTTTATTTCCACTAAAGTTGTGGAAAAGTAAACCAGCATTGACATATTTCTTGGCCGAACATTAATTTCATGGAGAAGCTTCTTTCTGATCAGCAGCTCTGCAAATTGTTATTGTTATTGTTATTGACTAAAGATGTAACAGACATTATATTATAGGACAAAAACATCAAACTATGGACCCTGGACATAACACACAACAAACATAACTTACGTGATACTGACAGAGAGATGGATTCGCTCCACTTTGTTGAAGAATACCGATCATCTCTGAGTCTACACTGGCACATGTAGTCTCCACTTCTGGACTCAGAAGCATAAAATATCCAGAACTTATCGCTTGTTGTCTCTACAGTTCCCTGGGATCTTCTCCATTCACACACCCACATCATGGTTTCTCCTCCCTGGACCTCACATGTCAGTCTGATCCTCTCATCAGTGAATATCTGAGGCCACTTGGGTTGACGTGTTACAGCAACCTGGTTGGAAACTTTTTCCACCACATGAGAACAATTGAGATAGAAACAGAAACGTGAAATTTGAGAAAACGTAACATTGTCATTTTCAGCATAATTTTTGTATGATTACAGAGAAATTGAATCATTGAACTCACAGGTTATGAAAACAGAGCTTTCATCACTTATATGAGTGAAGACGGCTGGTTCTCCTCTGAGTCCTCTGCATCTGTAGATGCCTCCTTGTGAGACACGGATAACGCTGTTTTGTTCATTATTTATCCTGACTTCAGAGGTGTCTGACGTGCGTCTGAACCACTCGTACTTCCAGCCTTCAGAGCTCTCCACAGAGCAGCTCAGCGTCACGCTGCCTCCTACTGGTATGGTTGTTGTTCCTGCTGTCAGACGGGCCTGTGGTTTATCTGTTGTCAGAGACACAAACACATATAGAACATATTACCAATGTTTTTCGCTCAGGTCAAGTTAAGTTTCAGTACAACATGACAGCGATGAGTCATTGTCAGTAAGGTGTGGAAGTTCATATTATGAATATGAATGAATGTCCATTTGACTGGATGAAAGGTTGATTAGAAATAGGCGGAAGGTTATTTAATTAATTTGATTGAATTTTGTAACCCTTTGTTAGGAGTCATTTTTATGTTACTGTCGCTTTAAGAAAACAGGTCTTTAGCACACACAGGCTTTTGGAGGAAGTAATAAAGGACTGAGCGACAGTTTTCTATCCACAGTGCCTTTTCTGATGAGAAACCTTGATTTGGAATACGTCTGTAACCTAGGAAACTTTGGAATAAATACATTTTGTTAAATCGTTTACACCGTTTTTGTTTTCCATTCAGTGAAGTTACACAAGTTAACCTGGTTTAAAGCCTCACCTCCCACAATGCTCATAGTAATATTTCAGGAACTATCACCCGTCTGTGAGATATGCTGCAATAAAGGCTTTCGTTCAACTAAAATTCCTAAAGAGTTTTCATCAGCATTTATTTTACATGTTACTGTAACACTGTTAAACTCATAGATACTTAATCTATCCTTGTTTGTTTATAGCCTGAGAAATCAAATGTTTTAATGGACACTCGTGTTTCTCAGGAAACTCTCAGGCTGTGGAACGCTTTTATCAATCAAACCTCAGATCTTAAACCAAGCAGTGAGCATTTGAACGTGCCTCATGGTTGCTGTTGTTCATAGTAAACTTAATATGGACAAAAACACTTACCTGATACGTTTATATTAACAGCTTCACTGCACTCTGTTTCATGTGAGCTACTCAAACCACAACACTTGTAGTCGCCGCTGAAGCTTTTATCCAAAGGTTGTAATGTGTAGCGTGGATGTGGGCTGTAAATAACATCTTCCCCATTCCTGGTGATTCTGTAACCCCAGTCAGTGCCTTCTTCATCTATCTTACATGTGAAATTCACAGACTCTCCAGTGAAAAAAGTTGACCAGTTGGGGTTGATGGTTAGAACAGCATCTGAAACACAACAGAAATATTCATACAATGAAACAGAGCAGCCATATGAAATAAAATCACCTCTAAAATCTGCAACATGTGTGTCGGTGCACATTAAAACAACCTGAAAAGATATAAAACACTGAAGAAAACATGGCTGAGAGGAATAAAGCGAATCATTCTGACTGAACATAACGAGGAAAAGTGAGTTTACCTTCAGCATGTCCACCGTAGAGGAGTGAGTTCAACACTAAGATAATGAATACAACGTCAGACATGATCAAAATGTCAAACTTTTCAATTTAAATTCATCAGACCACTATCACAGACTAACAACAGCACAGTGCGTCTCCTCCTCTCATCCAGCGCCGACACTCTGCTGTTCTGTTTGACAGACAAACTCTCTTTAACTTGAAAGTTTCATCATACATTTACTGACAGTTCTTTTTCTGTCGGATGAGTTCATCCTCCCTTCCTTCTTCTTCAGAAAACTCTCCCCAGAGCGGCGAGTTTAACCACAGAACACTTCAACACATCCTCACTCACTCAAAATACGCACCAAAGTGACACTCGTGGAAAAATACAAAAGATGACACATTCACGGACGGTTATTTTAAGTAATCATTTGCACCAAGTGCATGTTGCAGCAGAAAGGGCTCACTTCCAGATGCATGACTTTATCCATCTAACATGCAGAAATATGTAAAATATGGCAGCAATTTATTTTATACAGAAAACAAATCAAGCCCAGAGTTTAAACTTCTCAGAGATCTTGATCTGCTGTACATCTGAATAAGAATAAGCAGCACTTTCATTCATTTCCCTGCACAAACGCACCTTTTCTGCAGAACTCACACCTCTGCAGCAGGTATGAGTCACAAGAATATTTTTATACCTCCGGTCTAGTGACTGCAAATGGACAAACATGCCAAATACACACGCACATGATAAGAAATAAACTAAATATAGAGCCAGCTATACATCCATCCATCATATTGCACTTATCTCAGGCTGGGTTGGGGAGGCAACAGGTTCTCGAGAGAAACCCCAGCTCTCCAAAGTGTTCCCAGTCCAGTTGGGACACTCTCCGGCCACTTCATCAGGTACAGCTGCTACTAAAAGGTTGGACCCACTTTTGCCGTCAGAACTGCATTAATTCTTCGTGGCACACTTTCAACAAGGTGTTGGAAACATTCCTCAGAGATTTTGCTCCATATTGACACGACAGCATCGCACAGTTGCTGCAGATCTGTCGGCTGCATATCTATGATGGGACTCTCCCGTTCCACCACATCCCAAAGGTGCTCCGTTGGATTGAGATCTGGTGACTGGAGGCCATTGGAGGATGGATAGATAGATGGCGAGGAGATATGTTGACTGATTTTGCTATCATGAGATATGCTACAACTAAGAAGAAGTCCGACAACGCCTCCCAAGGAAATGTTCTGCTATGTGGATTTCCTTTACAGCACCCAGGTTTGCTCACCCAAGCAGGAGACGAGAATCCATTTCCCAATACAAATATTTATTTATGGACACAACAAGAAATGTAAAAGTATGACCAATTAAAAATACAGTCCTTGGTGTGGATCGGCCCACCAGCGGTGCAGGTTTTAGATGTTTCCCTGCTTCAACACACCTGATTTAGATTAAATGGACTCTTCTAAAGCCAGCTAATGGCACATTGATTTGAATTAGGTGTGTTGACGGAGGGAATCATGTAAAACCTACAGGACTTGGGCCCTCAAGGACTGGAGATGGCCATCCTTGACCTAAAGAATGCAGAATAAAAGGGAGTGACAGGTCAGAGGGTTTTCCAGAACATCAATATAAACCAAGATCTTATATCCAACACAGTTACTCTGCAAATCTAAATCCCACTCACATGTTAAAATGAATAAAAAGAACTCCCTACTGCACACAGGCAATGGCCAGTTATGAGCCAACCAAACAAGTTCCTCAGGATAAGGGAGGCAAATCGAATTAGAACAAAAAGCAAAAGGCAAAACAGTAGCCGAGTTCCAGCTAAGGTATCAGCTCAGCTTCACAGGTGTCGGCCACAGTGGCAGCAGGGTTAGCTGCGCCAGAAGGCCTCAATCCAGGCTTACAGATCCAATCAGGCAAGTCCTTGCTGGCTCCAGTGAGAGAAAGAGCTCAACCAGCTAACCTAAGGCCTGGAAACACACACTTTGCACAATACCATGAAGAATGAGGGACGTACCAGCAGTAATCCACCACTAGTCAAGTGAGGGCCTTCACCAAAACAAGCTGTAAAAAGAAACCGCTACAATGAGCAAATTTACTTCAGTTTACAAAAAGAACAGAGCTGCAGGAGCAGCAAACCAAACCTGCATCAGTGTCAGACAACCAGGAAGAGGGCAGAGACTAGAGCTGAGAGCACACCTACCTTCTGCAGCCACAGCCTGCTTATATAGCGTTTGAGTGGCAGGTTGCCAAGTGTCATGCAATTGAAGGGGCCAGTTAACTAAAGGGGCCAGTTAACTAAAGGGGCCAGTTAACTAAAAGAGGCCAGTTTACGTTTACACATTTAGCAGACGCTTTTATCCAAAGCGACTTACAGGTAGGCATGTAGGGTAAGGGGGGCTTGCCTAAGGACACCTACTGGAGGTATCTTTCATGCAGGGGATTTGAACTCAGGTCTCCAACATGGAAGGTGGCAATCTTACCACAACATTATCCAGTCCACTGTTAACACGCTAAATTTGACATGTTATAGAACGTGTGGAATCGAGACTCGTCAGACCAGGCATCGTTTTTCCAATCTTCTGTTGCCCAGTTCTGGTGAGCCTGTGCGAACTGTAGCCTGTAGTTTCCTGCTGTTAGCTGACAGGAGCGGCCCCTGGTGTGGCCCCCGGTGTGGCCCCCGGTGGGGTCTTCTGCTGCTGCAGCCCATCTTCTTCAGGGTTGTGCGTTCAGAGATGATATTCTGCATTCTTTGGTTGAAACGAGTGCTTATTTGAGTTACCTTCTTATCATCTGGAACCAGTCGGCCCATTGACCTCTGACCTCTCACATCAACAAGGCATTTTTGTCCACACACCTGCCCGACCAGTCTCTGTAAACCCAGAGATGGTTGTGCGTTTAAATCCCAGCAGATCAGCTGTTTCTGACATACTCAGACCAGCTCCTGTAGCACCAACATGCCAAGTTCAAAGTCCCTTAAATCCCCGTTCTTCCCCGTTCTGATGGTCGGTCTGAACTTCAGCAGGTTGTCTTGACCACCTCTACATGCATTGAGTTGCTGCCATGCGATTGGCTGATCAGCTGTTTGTGTTAACAGGTGATTGAACAGGTGTAGCTAATAAAGTGGCCGGTGAGGGCACATTTGGAAATGGTGTCCTCACACTGAGCGTTTCCACACAGTAAGCTATCAGGCTGTCTGAATCAGATAAAGTCTGATAATTATCAATCTTAAATTGCAGCCAGTGGTTTTGGTGCAAGTTTAGGCTACGTGTTTTGAATGGTTTCAACATTAAAGATCATTATAATTTCCTGTTTAATATATTCAACAAGTACAACAAATAAGACTGTAGATTTATCTATAGCTGGGTACATATGTGGTTCATCAACCTCGACACAAAGGTTAACACAAACATCCTGTAAAATTGATGTGTGCACAGGAGCAGTTTATTCTAACACACAGGAAAGGAGGCTCCAACTTTACATGTAACAGGATGAACTGTTTGACAACAGAAACATTAAAGTCACTTTTTGCACTGGCACTAAAGCCTGAACATTTACATGATAAACATGACACTTTATTCATATTATGGACTGTGTTTTCAATACATTTTGTCCTCATTCCTCTTAAAATGGATTACATATTTTGTTGTCAGTTTTTTTTCATACAGATTTTAAAAAATGATGCAGGATTATTCAACAGCTGTGGAAGATCTATGAAAATCTACCAGTTAAATATCCATCAAGTTAAATTCTGCTGCTGCTATAAATCTGATTTCATTGCTGCACTTTTACCAAGAGCAGTTCCAGGTTTTACGTCAGGATCAATCGTCTCATCAGCTGCAGGAACTGATTTTCCTTTGAATGAAGAGATTATCAGATTAATATGTTTGAGATAAGTCTCAAAACTGGGAAAGTAGTGATTTACACAGTGAAACCACAGTAAAATCTCAGATTTCACACAATCTGATAATAACTGGATGTTGCCGTGTTGGTAAATAGTATCGATATTTGCCTCAGATGAACGCAGACAGCACATTGCACTGGTTTAAAGACTCACCTGTGTCTTTCTTGTGGTGGAGCACCTGTGCATACAGCAGATCTAAAACAAAAGCCACATGTCTTATCTTATTTATATATTACAGGATCCAACGGAGGGTAATTCTGTCATTTTTAACAACCCTGTCACCTTGAAAATATCCTACCATTTAATATTTTCTTACAAACAATATCTACAGTCTTTACTTTTTGCTTTTAGAACATTTTTTGACTCATGCACAGCTTTTTGGGAACAGTTTGTGCGGTAAATAGGACCAATAGACCCACTTTTCCCTCCCAGCGTATGCAGAACCAACCTTTCTTTGGTTAAACATGCACACCAGCTCTAAAATAACTGATCAGAGCAATAAAGAAACATGAACACAGTTACATAAGTTCATGTTCCTCATGAACCACCAATAAGCCACAAGGCTAAGGAATGTACATATGATGCAAAAGGATGTTTTCTACAAACTTAAATCCCTGCGGTCGGTGATAAGTCACATCACAACCATCCTGCATATCTGTGCAACTCTGCAGCCATTCTTTCACTTCAATTTTACCCAACTGAATTATTTTGTGAGGTAAAGTCTGTACATATGTGTGAGGAAGTGCTAACCTTCTCACTGTATGCTGGGTCAGATTGTAAATGTTAAACAATGTGATTTGTCACCTGGTCTCTCCAGTTCTGTGTGCATCTGGGCTCAAACAGGGAGCTCGCCTCTATAGGTCTCCCTTTGTGGAGACCAGAAAGAGGCGGGGATTGTTGTGATTGGTGGAAATATTTTCAGTTAATTAAGTTGGATTATTTATGTTTTGAATTAACTATATTTTATTTATTTATTTTGCAGGAGTTAATTTGTATTAGTTGGCACAAACAAATTAAGATCTGTATGATTTCATTGTTAATGATGTCCGTCCTCTTATCCCCAGATCTGCTCTGATAGGCTCATTTGAACTGGAGAGGAGGCCTATCAGAATATATATGTATGTTGGGATTTGTTCAGTCGGTTGAAGGGGGGGGGGGGGGGGGGGGGGGTATGTTTTTATGTGCTATGGGAAGAGCAACACCCCATTTTCCCTTTGTTAAAAGGCTACGTTTGTCTAGTTAATAAAAGTCAACTTGTTCTCTGTACACCTCCTGACCAGCGTGATGCTTTTTGGCCCCTGAATCTCTCACTTTACTACAATATGTGAGACAAACTGATCTTTTGAGGAGTCTGTCACTGAGCTTCTGTTAAAAGAAGGCCAATGGAAATAAAATGGCTTCCATTGGAAAACACCTCAAAGATTATCGTGTCATTTAATTTATTTTATAGGGAATGATGTGATTAAGCACAGCTTAAGAGGCGATAATAAACATTTCTACTGGAGAATGAAAGAAGCAGTTTGGGTATTTTTTTCATCAGTTTTATGGTGTTTTCTTAAATTCCAGTTATCCCAACAACATTTCCTCTTACAGGTGGACCCCCCCCATTCCCAAATTAGATTAGATTTAATGCTCATTTTCACCTGCCTAACTGTCCAAGTCTGTAACCTACTTCACCCAACAAGCTCTGACTGAAAAAGCTCCTTTTCCATCTTGATATTTCTGTTGTTTTGGACCTTACCTGTAGATGATCCCAACTTCAATTCAGAGTAAACAGTGTTCTCCTCTGGCTTCCTTTTATTTCCTGTCACACAGATAGATTAATGCACTTTATCTGCCTTTAAAGCGTCTCAGCCGCTGTGTTTTTGATCGGCTACATTAAGTACTCACCCCTCTTAGTGATGGTTTTAAGCTCAATTGAAGAGTATGTGACATCCCCAGATTCATCTGGAAAACAGTTGGATTTCTGACTTTCAGACTCAGACAATCATTTACAGGTGAGTCACAATGTGTCAAATTAACCAGTGGCAGCGGGGAAATGTATTGATTTGGTGGAAGACTGCTCTAAATGATGGAGAAACCTATATCGTGTATCATGTTTGAGCCACTTTTATCATTTTTACCTGAGAACATTTAGGCAGTTATAAATAATCTAATATCTATCAGATATTATTATCTAATAAGAAATGTTTTAACCAGTAATTTTGTTTCATCTTCCAACAAAATCAAAACTTTGAGCTGACAGGATCAAAACTTTGAGATCCTGTCAGACCTTGTTTGAGCTCAGGAAATAGCTCAGTTCCTGTAAATATCTTGTGTTTTTTCTAACCACATTACATCAAACCGGAAGCAATAACAAGAAGTTGGATGGAAACGTTAAACTTTCCCCATTGATGGTGGAAAATCTGAACAACTAGTTTTAATAACTTGTCTGATTTAACCTTTTTTAGGCAACAACACAACTGTTATGATGCTGAATTTTTTAACATGTGAATTTTGCATCCTACACAACTCTGTTTGCAGTGTGGATCCATTTCTGGGGTCATTCCAGAGCATCTCTAGACCCAATATATCAATTTAATCCAACTCAGAGCTGCGGGGGGGCTGGAACCTATCCCAGCGGTCATTGGGTGAGAGGCGGGGTTCACCCTGGACGGGTCGCCAGTCCATCACAGGGCCACACAGAGACAAACGAGACAAACAACCACACACACTCACTCCTAAGGACAACTTTAGAGTCACCAATTAACCTAACATGCATGTTTTTGGACGGTGGGAGGAACCCGGAGAACCTGGAGAGAACCCACGCATACACGGGAAGAACAAGCAGACTCCACACAGGAAGGCCCCAGCCGGGCATTGAACCTGGAACCCTCTGCTGTGAGGTGACGGAGCTGACCACCACACCACCGTGTAGCACAGCCCAACATACATGAGCTGAAATACTTAATAAGACAACATTGATACATAAATGTACAGAACCCCCGAAGGGTCCATTTAGTTTACCTGTGATTGTAGAAACTGCATCATTTTCAACATTTTCCAGGTCTCTGACCGACTCATAGACACAAGCGTCACCTTCAGCATATGACAAATCATGTTATGAACATCTATTAAGTTTACAAATTCAATAATCTTCCAAATAAACAAACTAGAGAAAAAATGCAATGTTACATTGATATGTTAGAAAGAGAGTTGGGTTGGTGCTAACCGTGGAGAGGAGATGGCTGTTTGTTATGTCGAGCTTCCTCCTGCTCTGCAGCAGAGCTGCGAGACCTTTTGGGCCCATAAAAATGTCGTAAACTTAGAAGATTTCAGAATGATGTCACTCTTACATGCTGTAAATAACAGAGCTGAACCAACCTGGTGAAGCATGGACCTGTGAATGATAAGGTGACGTGTTTTTAGTGCAGCGTTTAGCATTCCTAAACAGTACGTGTGCAGAAATCAGAATAAATCACTGTTGATTAGGCTGTGATCTGATATGAGAAGATAAATGCCTCACCCTTTGGCTGTTTGTAGAGACACAACAGTAGCAGGAAAATATTCATTAAAATTCCACAAACCAGCCCGACGACCAGCAGAACAAGAAATGAAGAGCTTTCAGGCCTGAATGCTGATGAAACAGGTTTGGATTAAATGCATGTATCCACTGCAGCAGCACTAATTAAAGATTTACTGTGGGCCTTTCAATATAAAACTGTCACTAATACAGGAAAATACCTTTTTTCCCTCTGGTGCTTATCAGGTCCTAAATGGATAGTTACAACCTGATATAATCAGCAGCACACAGGATCATACGATCAGTGATTCCATTATAAACCACCTTTCACACAGAGTCATCATATTCTGTGGGACGTTATCAGTCTCTCTCATGGTTCTGGAGGAATCTCGGCCCACTTTCTCTCCAGCGGTGCTTCAGCTCATTGAGGTTTGCAGCATTGGTTTCTGCACAGCTCTCTTAAGGTCCCACCACAGCATTTCAGTCAGGCTGAGGTCTGGACTCTGACTGGACCATTGCAGCACCTTGATTCTTTTCTTTTTCACACATTCTGCTGTAGATCTGCTGCTGTGTTTGGGATCTTTGTCCTGTTGATGAGCCAGTTTCAGCCCAGCTTTAGCTGTGGGACAGATGGCCTCACATTTGACTCTAGAATACTTTGGTATCCAGAGGAGTTCATGGTGGACTCAATGACTGCAAGGTGCCCAGGTCCTGTGGCTGCAGAACCAGCCCAGATCATCAGCCCTCCACCACCGTGCTTGACAGCTGGTATGAGGTGTTTGTGCTGATATGCTGTTTGGTTTCCTCCAAACGTGCTGCTGTGCATTATGACCAAACATCTCCACTTTGCTCTGGTCTGTCCAAAGGACATTGTTCCAGAAGTCTTGTGCTTTGTTCAGATGCAGCTTTGCAAACCTAAGCTGTGCTGCCATGTTCTTTTTAGAGAGAAGAGGCTTTCTCCTGCAGCCCTTCCAAACAAGCCATCCTTGTTCAGTCTTTTTCTAACTGTGCTGTCATGATCTTTAACCTTTAGCATGCTAACTGGGGCCTGTAGAGTCTGAGATGTAGCTCTGGGCTTTTTCACCTTGGGGTGAACTTGCTGGGACGTCCACTCCTGGGAAGATTGACAGCTGTCCTGAATGTTTTCCACTTGTGAATAATCTTTCTCTCTGTAGAATGATGGACTCCAGATAGTTTGGAAATGGCCTTATAACCCTTCCCAGACTGATGGGCAGCAACAGTTGCTTCTCTAAGATCGTTGCTGATTTCTTTCCTCCTTGGCATCGTGTTAACACGCACCTGAATGCTGCAGAGTAGCAGAACTTCTGCTTTTATAGAGGTGCTGATGATCAGGTAATGAAGTATATTATGACATTATGAGCACCTGCCTGCTACATAGCCTCAAAGGCTTCACTTTGTTTTCACACACTGCTTTGGTTTAGTTTTAGCTCAATAAATGATGACACAGGGTTGTATTTCCCTCATTTTAAGACCTGTTAAGAACCAGATGATTTCTTTATTATATCCCGATACATAAAATTTAAAGGGGGTTGGCTTCCTTTTCACAGTACTGTGATACCAATAACAATTTTTTACTCACGGTTTACTGCCATCCAAGTCTGCAGAGACTCTTTTCCTGAGTACTGACACTTGTAGAAGCCTTCGTCCGACTCTGAAACCGGAGCAATGATCAGCTCCTCTCTGGTATCGTTTTGCACGAGTTTCTCATTCTTATAGAAAAACACATTGGAAAGAAGTTCTTTTTTCTTCAACTTGCAGCCAAGAGTAACAGAGTCTCCTTCTCTGACAGGATGGGCGGGCGTCACCAGGATTACATCACCAGCTGTCAAACACATCAACGTAGGTTTTACAAATGTTTTCGGTCCCCTTTTACACAGCGTGAGTTTCTTAAACGTAAGTGTCAGTCGCGTGCAGCAGGCATCTAAAGCCAGCGATAAGGAAGCATGACTTGTTCTGCCCACTGACAGAGGAGGGATGTTGGGGCTCTGCACACACTTCTGTTCACATTTTAGCAAACCACATACAATGAAAAGGTCATTTAACCAGAGCAGACAATACATTAATAAATCAATTATTCATTTGAAAAGGTGCTTTGCATGATTGTTGCTACAAAAAGACAATTTAATGCTGTTAAATATATCCAGATCAATATTCTCTGATGATCAAAAACCCAAACAGCAAATTATTGGAAAGAAAATGTGATGAGACTCACTCTGGGCAGTGATGTTGACTGCGTTGCTGAAGGCAGATCCAGACTCACACCAATATACTGCACGAGTGTGCCGTAAGCTTTGTACAATGCATGTTGATCCATTCATTTTCCCCCAGCCAGAGCAGTGTGACAGGATGCCGCCGACAGGAAACCTTCTCACTGTCCACTCAGTGGAGTTTCCCCCACATGTCAGAGACACGGAGTCTAGCCTGAAGTGTTGAACTCTGTCAGGACGCACTGTGAGAGACGCCGCTGCACGAGAATCTGAAAAAGTCAGTCAAATGTTTTTATATGAGAGAACAAATGTCAAAAAGTGGTTAAAAAGGGAAACAAAGTCTTTATATAGAGATCAAATTAGTTAAATAACAGAAATAAAAAGAACATAAATGAGACACAGATCTGAGTCGAGGGACAACCAACAACCTCCAATCAGAGCACCTCAGGGTCCGATTGTTGTTATCGGGCTTCGGTGAGTCTAACCATTCAATCCTATTTATTTATATAGCACAAATTTAAGATGAACACAAGGTTCCCAAAATGCTGCACAGAAAGATAAAAAAGCACAACCCAAGCACAAGGAAACAATAAACACAATAGGACAGAATAAAGCAGAAAAAAATCAATTACAATGAGTTAAAAGAGAAGAAAATAAGATAAAATATTAAATAAAATCTGGTAAAAAAAAAATAGAGATAAAGATATAGATACACAAACAACTGAATAGGAGTTTGACCAAGTTAGAACCAGGATTTTAAACTTGATTCTGAGCCTAATTGGGGCTGCATCAGTATGTTTCTACAGTTCTGAGACATTCACAGTGAAACAGATTTTCAAACACCAGCAGAAAAAGTCTGAGTTAATAAAGACGAAAAGCAGTAAAACAAACTGACCTCCAGACCAGACAAACTTGGGTTTACTATAATCAGTGTAATATTCTCGGTCCACTCGCCCGGCTCCACACACATATCCTGCTGTGTGTGTCTGTCCATGAATGATGTAGGAATCATGTTCAGTCCTGTTGTTGCTCTCAGGCAGCAGCTCATAGCTGTAAGACTTTTCAGGCCGATCAGGAACAGCTTTATACCAGTAGAACCTCCATCCTGCAGAGGGGTGCTCAACCTGACAGCTCAGAGTCACTGAGGCTCCAGGACTCAGCCATGATGGAGACACAGTGAGGACAGGCCGGGGTTCAGCTGTCAGCAGAAATAATCTGTTACTTCTTAATATAATAATGCAAATGTAAACTTTCTGCATATGCTGTGCATTATTCTATTGTTTCTTCTTAACATCATTCTGGATCAAATGAATTCAGCACACTTTGTATCTTGCTGCATCATGAAAAAAAGCACTCACCCCGCCCACCACCTGTTTGACCTGCTGCCCTCTGGCAGGCGCTACAGGTCCATTAGAACCAGGACAAACAGACTCAGAGACAGTTTCCTCCCACAAGCCATCACCACCCTGAATGCACACATCCATCTATTCTATATGCAAGAGAAATATCAAACTACAATTCTTTGTTGACTGTAAAAGTGTGGCGACAGCAACCTTCCAGGATGTTAGAAACTGATGCTCACTTCGCATGTTGATACACTCTTTTAATCTACGTCAGGATCATAAAAACCCTGATGAGAAAAATAAAAGTGTGAACAGTTTGGGAGTGAAGATATACATTTAAATGGAAGAGTCTCTGACAGGATCTAAGTGTTTCACCAAGTCACAAAACAAATCCAGACCTAACCGGCAGTGCTGTAAGCACACTATAAGACACAGAAAATGAGTCTTTGAGCAGTTAGTTTCGGTGCCAGGAGCACATGCATGGGATTTTTGTATTAAACCCTAACTGTAGCATATGAGCCAACGCACTCAGCAACATTTCTGTATCTCGTTCAGTAGATGTAGACATTCATTGCACATCCTGGCTGCCTTCAGTCCAAATTGTCTCTCAGATGCAACTCATCTGAACAAAGACTTCACATTTAATGTAGACAACCCACCCTGAAGCTTATGATTATACACAATTAGAATTTAGAGAAGTGAAAGAACGCAAACACGACTTACGTGATACTGACAATGTGACGGCTTCACTCGTCTTTGTTGAAGAATACCAGTCATCCCTGCGTCTACACCAACACGTATAGTCTCCACTGCTGGTGTAAGAAGCCTTAAAGGTCCAGTTTTTATCGTATGCAACTACAGTCCTCTGGGATCTTATCCATGTATACGCCCACTCAGCGGCTTCACCTCCCTGGACCTCGCACGTCAGAGTGATCGTCTCACCGCTGAACAAACGGGGCCAGCTGGGTTGTCGTGTTGCAACAACTGGGTTGGACACTGTTTTCACCAGATGGGAACAGTTCCCACACGAACAGAAACAAGAAAATCAACAGAGAAATGCTAATATTGTAGCTGTCATCATTAGTTCTAATGTTGAACTGAAAGACACAAATCACTGAACTCACAGGTTATGAAAACAGAGCTTTCATCACTCATATGAGTGTAGACGGCTGGTTCTCCTCTGAGTCCTCTGCATCTGTAGATGCCTCCTTGTGAGACACGGATAACGCTGTTTTGTTCATTATTTATCCTGACTTCAGAGGTGTCTGAGGTGCGTCTGAACCACTCGTACTTCCAGCCTTCAGAGCTCTCCACAGAGCAGCTCAGCGTCACGCTGCCTCCTACTGGTATGGTTGTTGTTCCTGCTGTCAGACGGGCCTTTGGTTTATCTGCTGTCAGAGACACAAACACATGGACAGATAATCGCACTCAAAAAAGACTCGAGGTCTGTCTGCTATTATCACAAACCAAAACGTACAAATATATTTTCTAAAAGAATGAAGAAATAGATCAATCAAAGTACGAGTAATGTTTCTCTGTCAGGTTTCGTTTGCATGCATCTTCATGAAAATATGATAGATTTTTACCATTTTCATTACAAACAGTTAAAATTCTGAATGCAGAGAGTTTAACTGTGTTCTTAGTTTTTCTCAAACCTTATTTCATCTGCAAAAGATGGTGTTTTATGTGCTTTAAAGGGGAAGTTAGTTTTTTTTTTTAAACCTTATTTCTGGCATGAAATACTTTAATCTGCTCACCGAGAACAGTTTGGTGAAAGTCGGCGTCCTTCGGAAGATATTTAGATCAGTTGAGATCCTCCTATATCCATATAATGGAGTGAACGGGGCTTAGACGATGCAGCCTCTAAATAAGGCATTTTCTGTCTTTATTTCACCAATACTTTAAGAAGAATGAATGAATGAATGAACGTGTGCTATAGCTCTGTTAGCTCATAGCTGCTGTGTTGTTGTTATTGGCGGCTATCGGGGGGTTTTCAGGGGCTTTCTACACTGGGATGTCGTCGCAGCACAGCTCATTCACTCCGTGCTCTGTGGCAGTCGGCTGGCTTTACACCGAGTTTGCTACTGATGGTTTTGTGCAACATGGCAGGATATTTATCAGATTTTGACGACGTGGACGAAGACTTTGAGTAAGATGGAGTGAATCAGCTGTGCTGCAGCGGCTATTAAGATACACTCACCCTTAAGGTTCATATAACATGAAGTAGGGTGGGAATATGAAAAGTTTAAACATACAGCTGGTCATAAAGAAAATGTCATGTTTCTAAAGCAAAGAGCACTTACCTGATACACTTATGGAGACAGTCTTACTGCATTTAGTCGAAAGTCCGAGTCCACAGCAGTGGAAGTTACCACTGTAACTTGTATAGTATAATATTAAGGTGTAATGTTTATTTGAGTAGTAGGAAGTAATGGCTTGACCATCTTTAAGCAATATGTAATTCCAGTCAGTATATTCTCCTCCTTTGATGTCACATGTGAAGGTAACAGACTCTCCAATATAAAACGTCATTGGGTTGGGCTGAACAGTCAGCACGGCATCTAGAGCACAGCACAGACAGTGTGTAACACTTTCAGGCAGCTTCTGAGTAGATTCATGCAAAGAAACATACAACATATCGACAAAAAGAGAAGGGTCGTGCCAGACAATAATGAAGCAAGTTTGGATTGGCTTTAAAAGCAAATAAAACTGTAAAAAACAAAGAAATGTCACCTTGAGCGCGTCCGTTGCAGAGGAGTGTGCACAGCACTGCAATAAAGGCAGAAACTGCAGCAATTAACATCATACAACTCTGAAAAACATCTGATCTAAAACACTATAAGAAAGATTTTTAACGACGACATGATCCGGCCACCAAATCCAGGCTACAGAGCGGCCATTTGTTTCCACGACACTGTTATAAATGACTGATACTCTGCACTAGTTTGACACTTTTTGCCTGATCCATATATCAAAAATGACGTACTCACAGAAAAACTTCAGCTCTGAGAGCAAAGTGTGTCCCATCCTCACCACCAGCTGTTACACTTTCCTTGTTTCTCCTGCTTAAAGACAAAAAAGTGAGAGCGCAGCATAAGAGAAACCTAAAACTGTGTTCTGGAAATAATGAAATGTGGGTTTTTTTCTAACTTCTCCATCCGTCTTTGCTTCCTTCCTTTTACACGAACTGAACATAACCAAATAGGGTTTGACCACAGCCCGCGTTGCCATGGTTACACTTCCTCTGATGGCAACACAGAAACATGTCATCAGAGTCTCTTTTTCTGGTGTACCTGATCTCTGATAAATAGTAATCAATGGGAACATGATAGCTACACAAACAGAGCGATGACTTCATAAAAGACAACAATAACGGCCTGGAGAAACATCCAACATGAAAACATTTAGAAAAACGAGGAAACTACAGAGAAGCTCCAACTTCAGATCACAGGGTCGTCATTTTTGACAATGACGATTCATAGACTGGGACTGCGGAGGTTATAGGTCAAAGATCCTTTGAACGGACTCTGTGTGACTGTTGCTCATCCGTGACGCTTCATTTCACAACACAGACGTTGTCTAAGTTTTATCCCTGATTGCAAAATGTGGGTTCATCTGATTATCGATTCTCATCCCGTTGTATATAGTACAAATGGCTTTGGTTGCATTAACACTTTAATTTCTAGAATGCACCAACATTTGATCTATTTTCGCCTCCTTCATTTTACTTTTCGCGAGCCTGCTTCTGAGCCTGCCTCAGTCTTGCAGTCCTCCTCAACTAAATGTTAATATCAGATGGAAATTATTCATAGGGTATGTGGCTAACATTATTACAAACAACAGGACCTGGAAGTTTTACGTTACCTGGGACTTTTGAGGCTCCCTAAGCTCCCCCGCAGAGACTTTTCATCCATGCAAATTAACTGCATGCTGTGTGGTCAAATGTTTCAGCATGTTGGAGGTATTTCCCTCCTTTGATGTGACTAAAGCTCTGCACTTGTTGCAAATGGCTCAAGTATTGTCCTTTTTTGGTGAAATATAACCAAACTTTGGAGCGCTTCTGCCTCGATGCCATGTTGAAAACATTCTCAGCCAAAATACGAAGCGGGCAAATGACGTCATCGCGCAAATGCGTCCATAATCACAAATGTCCATAACCTGAGTACATTTACATGTCTGCTAACATCATATGCACTCCCACACAAAGACTCTGCACCAGCTGATCTCTGACAGATCATTTAAAACATGGACCATTACAGAGTTCTTTGTCTTGTTCGTTTAACTTTGGCTGAAACTGCTGCTGTCACACGGAGATTTTCACATTCTGCTTAAAACATTAACAAAAAGTGTTGCTTGAGGAGAAACAGACTTCCTGTCAAAAATGTAATCATGCAATCAAAACGCTGTCTTATGCTTCGATATCTCTTCAAGCTGTCAACTGATACCAATAACTATGTCAGACCTACCTATAGCAAATCCGCACAGCCGCTGTTATCCATCCACGCACTCATCAGTCAGAGAAGTAACGAGTTCTTCAACTTAAATCACGAAGCTCAGCTTCAGTATTGTGAAATATTCCATAACACAGAAGCTTTTACATGCCTGCAAGTCATGGGGAAATTCTGTTTTTTTGGTGGTTTTATCTGGTCATTGCGCCACACGCAGGAACTGAGGGAGCTCAAGCAGGACAGAACGAGTCTTTAGAAGCAGAAGTGAGAGTGGACTAATACATCCTGTCCTCTCTCCAATAGAGTTTCTTTTAAATTACAAGTTGCTCGACATGAACAGAAGTTATTATGATCAGTTCATGTTTTTTTTTAGCACAAAGTAACAACAGCTACTAAGGCTCACATGGAATTATGTTGAAACCAAGAAGAAATCCAATCCTACTAAAAACTCATCACACTTGAACTGTTTTGAGTTTTTTTTAGAGCACACATTTATAGACAGATGTTAAAATAGATGTATCACCCTTCAAAACATTTTATTTGGACAGCAGGAAACAGCTGCAAAATGCTGAATAAGCAGAAATGTGATTTTATTTATGGTGAAAGTGTGTTATGTGAGTTTCTTGTAGGATAAATGCTGTAACACATTTAACTGAACTAAGCAAATAAGCAACAGCACACTGATAATCCTCAATAGTTTTTTATTGTTTTCATTATTACATTTTAACAATATGAAGTACAAAACAATATAAAAAGTAAATAATTACACTGCTAAAGAAAATGTGTGGGGGAAATAAAATGCTTTATAAGAAAAATATGAATAAATACAGAATATAAACACTGTCTTATTCATTTGGTATCTATGCAGAATAAATGCTGTGATACATCTTATTACTTGATACTGATGATTAAGCAGCTGATTAACCAATAAAGCTCCTTAAAGCTGCAACACTTTGATAACCAACAGTGCTTTTTTATTATTATTTAAGAAAAAAAATGGCTGAAAAGACCAGAAATATAAAAACGAAATATGAATAGATACAGAGTATAGATATCAGAGAGACTGTGTCGTGTAATTCATAAAAAAGATGCTGACATAACTGTTCATATCTTACAGGAGCTCAGTTAACACAGCAAAAGAAAAGTGTAGCTTTAAAGCTACACTTCTGCAAACATACATTCATAAATGCTTACAGTCAAATACAACTAATACTGATAGATTATTAAGGACTGACTCGATAAGAGTAAATGGGAAGCATGATCTCTGTGCTAAAATATAAAATATGCATGACCTTTAACATAATACACAATAAGAACTACTGAGCATGACTGAGACTTGGATAGCAAGCAGTTGGATAATGATAGCATCATCAAATGCTTCTCTTTGGTTTAGTTTATACAACTTTTATCCCAGAAACACACACAAAATGGGTTATAATGGGTTACGCATAATAAGTTGCAACCTTTGTAATATATTGTAGAATAAACCAGAGCAGCATCCACCTACACGGCAGCATTGTTATCCCGCGCTGCTCTGATTTCAGAATAAACTGCAGCATCGGTTGCTGCAGGACTGAGTTTTCCTGTGAATGGAGATCATTCGTGTCACACGTCTTCATGTTAACATTAAAAATAATTAAGTTGTGCCCATTCTTAAATAATTTCACTCTATTATATCATTTTAACTCAAATGTTAGCGCTTACATAGAACATGTCATAGAAACAGGATTCAAAAGAGCTGCAATTATAATATTATTCAGCAAATCAAATGGTCCAAATAAACTTATGAGACAGTCGGGACTGTAGATAAATGCTGACTTTAAATACCTTTCTTTTTCTTCTTGGCTTTTCCTATATTCTGGTGAGAGATCTCTGAATACAACAGAGTTGGACCTAAAACCAGAGGTCAGGTTTCAGGTTAAATTTGTTCAGCAGACACATGATTAAATAAAGCTGTTGGATTAACGGACATAAACACACTTTCCACATTGTTTTATAATCTGAAACAGTGTGAAAACATAATGTACAAAAAGAAAAAAACACAAATGTTTCGTAGCAAATCTGAAAAATGGAAAATTTCACACAGTAACAGTTTCCACCTCTGGTGTATAAATATGTGGAAGATAACCAAAGCAGCTGGTTAACTTTCCTGCAGGTTGACCCATAGATCCCTGCAGTGTAATGCAGGACATCACACACGAGCCGCATTAATGACCGATGTTTGGAACTGGAGCAACAATTAGTCACGAGGTCAGAACCAAACGGATCCGTCTGGAGCCGCTGCTGCTGCTGGGAATAGTTGAACTTTTCTCAACTTTCTATCACAAGCTACACAAAGCAAAGCACCGAACCAAGACCTCACTTCAGGAAAAATGTCGCCCCATTCAAAGCGAGAGCAGAAACTGCAGAAAGCCACAACAACACATCTCAGTTTGAACTGTACCTTCAGCTCCCGTCTTCACATCAGAGTAAACAGCAAACTCCTCTGGTTTATCATGCCTCCCTGTTCACATAATCACATAATCCACAGATCAGAAACTTCACAGCTATGCTCCTTATCATAAACGCTGCATGTGTGTGTGGAACTTACTCTTCTTTCCAAGATGTTTCAGCTCAACGACGGAGTATGTGACGTCTTTGGGTTCATCTGCATCTGAAACATTTCAGGATTCTGTGATCAGTCTCCTGAAATCCATCAATTCTTTGCACATCTTACTGCTTTAAAGTCATACTGTACCGTTTCCCGTGTTTTCAGAGGGTGTGATCGACGCGTAGAGAGAAGCATCGCCTGTGGTAGATTAAAAAGAAGCAGACAAAGAGTTTTTCCATGAATGTAACAACAAAACAAAAGAAATAACATCCACTCATTTTTCACTTGTTCCATTTTCCTTCTGGTTGTTATTTAAAACTGCAAAGACGTCCAAAGACAGGAAGGTGTCAGAGGGTGTGAAGTCTTTATGGATGGAGCTTATCTGTCACCACCTGACTTTACTTTCCCATCATGATGTGGACATATTATCTGGATAGGTGTTAGAAAAATTAACTCACAGACAACGGTATGAAACCAAGAAATCCCTCAGAGGCAGAGAGTATTTTACTTGCAAGGGGAGAACACACAGATTCACAAGAGTTCTCCAACGAGTGGTTGCCTCCCTTGCTCTTTTATTAGGTGACACATACATACAATCCTCTATGTGCCCAGGTCTGGTATATCTCCTGAGTTTGGAGGCATCTCCTTATTTGGGGAGCTATAAAGATAACGATCAGTGGGGAGACAACATTCCTTCTTAAAACACAGCTCTCTTTGTCTCCCAACTTCTCCTTGTGAAGTTTTGATATGAAATGGCCTCTCTGACTTTTATATAATGATAATAAGCAAACTTTTCTGACAATAGGATGGATGAAGTGTGGGTTGTCCAATAACCGGAAGGTTGGAGGTTCAATTCTCGCCACTCAAAAAATAAACTGACAGCTGGACCGTCCAGCTGTCAACACAGAATCCTTTGATGAATCATGCTCACGTTTCTCAAGTCTTGTCAGGTCAGGTTTCTGCTTCTTGTTTTGTCCCACAATCCTAGTCTTATTTTGTTTTGTTTTTCACAGTTAAGATTTCTTGTATTCGACTTTTTATTCTTTTTTTTGTCCCAACGTTCCAACACCACCATTCCTGACAGATGTTACAGATGCTACCGTCCACCTCCACGGACGAGGCAAGGCACCATACCCCCATACTCCCTGGGAGCTGTGATTGGCTGCCCACTGCTCCAGTGGATGGCATCTGTCTCTATGAGTGTGTGACCCATGTGTGTGTTTAACTGGTGCCAACCTGGATGGGTCAAATGCTGAGGTAATAAATCTGATCTTAATCTGAATAACAGTGCGTGTGGTTTCTTCTTGGTGGGAAATTTAAGTTAAATTCAAATAGAATTAATTAGAAAGTCAACTTTAACTCTGATGTTTTCTTTGTAAAAGTACCTATGAGGAGTAACAAGGTCCAGCCTCGTGGGTTTTTGATCTTTGATGAATATTTTTATACCACAAAAGAAGAAATCCTGAGGTTAAGTAAGACGTTTCTAAAAGTCTGAATCAGTTTAATTACTGACCGTCGTGAGGAGAGCTGTACTCATGATTTGTGGTTGAGCTCTGACTGGTGTTCTGTGGCCGGATGGACCTAAAACATCATGAATGCATTAAGTTAAACACAGAAAAGTTAAACGCTGATGATTTGTGTTACAGATGAGAGGAAATGAAGGAGCGATTTACTGACCTGATGCATGTTAAATCTGTGAAAAAGACATTTGGTTGGAACATTAAAATTAAATCCTGTATTTAAATAAGCATTTGAACAAATAAACCATGTGATACAGGATCAGGATGTAAAAGGTCTCACCCTTTGAATGTTTGTAGCGATACAACAAGAGCACGAGAACGATAAATATGAGTCCAATAATTGGTCCAACGACCATCAGCACAGGAAATGAAGAGCTTTCAGCTTCTGTTCACAGAAAACGAGATAAAACATTAAACATTGACCAAACTTATTCATGTAAAGACAATATTCTTCCAGAAAAATGGACTTAAACATAAATCTGCATCTAAAGCAGAAATGTAACAATTAGCTTGTTATTCTCAAACAGAAAATAGTTTTAAAAGCATCAAATCATTTAATTCTACTCACCTTTAACTGAGATCCAGCTCTGTGGTGAAACCTCCCCTGAATGTTCACACTTGTAGAAACCTTCATCCGACTGTGACACTGCAGAGATCTTCAGCTCCCCTCTGCTGTCACTTTGAAGAAGTGTGTCATTGTGATAGAAAAACACTTTGGAAAGTGTATTTTGTTCTCTGCGTCTGCAGCTCAGACTGACAGAATCTCCCTCAGCTACAGGATGGACGGGGCTCACCAGGATAACACCATCATTACCTGTAAAACAGTCAGAGAACATTAAGTTTCTGTCAGAGATCAGCTGCTGCAGACATTTAGACAAAGCTGACTCACACAGTTAAACTGGCTGAAACTTGATCTTGTGTATTTACAAATTGTATGTGTGTTACCACCTTTTAACAAAGATATAACTCTGTCTACAGCGTCATAAATCACACAGTAGTTGTTCTGAACCGTGAAAGCTGACATTAACATTTCAAGCTCTCCTGTAAAATAAGACAACAGTAAACCAAAGTTCACCAAAATAATTATAAATATACAGTTTGTGACTGTGTTCTCTTTGAAAATGTTTACTGTGGAAGTTGTTGATGTGATGTTTAGCTGCAGCCACAGATTAGAAGTCAGGAAGTGACTTGTTGGCTCCACAGTGAGTGGAGACATATTTAATATGGACTCATCGATATGCTAATGAAACATTTTAACATAGGTTCCACTTTCAGGAGCTAAAAGAGCTCTCAGCTGCAATAGAAATGATTTAAATGAAGAACTAATTTTACTTTGTTTCAGATCTGACTTGTTTTTGAACCTTAAGATCAAACTATGCAGCAGGATCAAGAGACAAATACTCACCAAGACAGTTCCTGTTGTATGTATATGACATGTACAGGTATAGTAAATGATATGTGATGCTTAAATACAAGAAAAGGTGAAAGAAAAAGAACATTTATCATAACATACTCTGCAAAGTTATGTTGACTGCGTTGCTGAACTCTCCTGATCCAGACTCACACCAGAACACAGCGTTATCAGACCAGAGATGCTTTATGTTACATGAGGATCCATCCATTGTCCCCCAGTATGACTCAGAGCAGTATGACAGGTCTCTTGTTTTTTTAATCATCATCACTCTCCACTCAGTAGAATTTCCTTCACAGTTCAGTGACACAGGATCATCTCTGAAGTGTTGAACTCTGTCAGGACTCACTGTGAGAGACGCTGCTGGATGAAGATCTGAAAAACATGTGATGAGATTTCACCAAAGCACAGAGAAATAGAACAAATGCTTCATTACAGATATTAATTTGGTTTATTTTGTTCTTTAGTTCTGAAGATCAGCGCACACATTTCAACACGTTGATCAAACTGTGATTTCCACCTTAAAAACCTTCAGTGTGTTTTAAATGATAAACTAAGTCAATCTAATCAGCCGTCTTTCAAACATACAAGTGAACCTTTGAGTTTCCAGTATTTCACTGCTTCACCTGATCAGTGTTTTCTTCTTATTAATGTGTGCTGTTCTTCCATTGGTGGAAAATGAATGTAGCTATCATCAACATGAGTATTGGTTTTAAACATCGTGAAGGTCTCTGATAAAAGAATAGTTGAATTAAAGTGAAAGCATCACTTTCAGAAACAAACTGACCTGCAGACCAGACAAACTCTGGGTGACTGTAATAAGTATAATACACTGAGTCTCCTCTCCCAGCTCTACACACATATCCTGCTGTGTGTGTCTGTCCATGAATGATGTAGGAATCATGTTCAGTCCTGTTGTTGCTCTCAGGCAGCAGCTCATAGCTGAAAGACCTTTTAGACCGATCAGGAGCAGCTTTATACCAGTAGAACCTCCATCCTGCAGACGGATGTTCAACCTGACAGCTCAGAGTTACTGAGGCTCCAGGACTCAGCCATGATGGAGACACAGTGAGGACAGGCCGGGGTTCAGCTGCTGGAGAGAGAAAGAACAGATAGAAAAGAAGTCTGCAACCCTGGATTAAAACGCTTTAAATTCATCATTTACATGCAGGACTGATGAGAAACTCAGTGAAATTCTTTCAGAAATTATAAATATATTCAGTTATTAACATCAAAACCTCCTTCAGACAGAGTGCGTGTACAATCCATATGGATGTTCTACATCTACATAACTCCAGAAACAGGAGTTAAGACACATCATCAGCTGCTCTTCATCTCATTCATTCTCATCACACACACACACTTTTGTGTCCGCGTCCTCCTTAACTGAAGAGAGGTAAAAAGTCACCTGGACTGAGGTAAGACAGTTACATTAGCGAACTAATAAGATAGGAATTAAATTACTTGTTACGTTATACTACAACTTTGACCCAGTTTTAACGTGCCGACCACAGCTTTTAACAGCTTGCTGTCAAGTTTTTCCTTTGTGGAGCTACTTGTTCCCACCCTAATGTGGAACTTTTGTTTTGTTTCTACTTGGGTAAGTTCTCTCTTCAAAGCCGCTTTTTTAATCTATGTTTGCTGTTTAACCAGCGTGTGATTTTATCTTTTATTTTATTTAAAATTATTGTATCACTGCCGTGATCATCATCATCGCAAAAGAGATTTTATCTTTTATTTTTTATTTATTTTTTTCTGGTTAAATAAAAATGAAGACAGGTTAACACCGGTTGGCTACATTACAACATTTACATTTATTTTTATTCATTTACCCAATTTATTTAGCAATAACTATTCAAAGCTTCTTTTAAGTTCTGTTCAATAATTTCTTATCTCCACACATAAAAAACTAAAGATGTTTGTTTACCTGCTCGACAGTTTCGACTGAGACTCCGATCTTCCTCAGAAACGTCATTATTCCTTAAATTAAATACATTATGGACATGGACTTAAAATAATTGTTTTATTTCATGGCGTTGGTGCCCAAGTGGCCCCTAAAATGAGCTTACAGTATCTCTTTAATAAATTACAGTAAGAGGAATTCAAAATACCAGGTCAGCTGTACAGGTAGTATTTGATAAAAACTCTACATCATAATACGCTGCTGTGCTAAGTGATACTACACCACAGTGTAACATGTACTGCAGCTGCTTGTTCAAAGATATTTTCATTTGAACGGCTGCATAGTCAGAAGTGACATTACATCAGTGATCTGACTGCAGACGCCATGCCGACGGTGCTAATCACCACACCACCCTGCAGCTCTATGAAGACAACATATAAATGTAAACTTTTCAAATAAATTAAACATTTTAAACTTACATGATACAGTTACAGTGATGACATCACTCCACTGTGTGAAATGAAACTGGTCCTTTCTGCCCCGGCAGCTGTATTCTCCACTGTCAGTAACTCTGAGTTCACTGGATGTTGGAGGTATATTTAACCTGGCTGGACTCCATTCATACTCCCACTGAGTTCCTCCACCTCCCTGGATCTCACATCTGGCAGTGACTGTCTCACCGCTGTATATCTGAGGCCAGCTGGGCTGCAGGATCACTGTGGGCTTAATGGAAACTGTTCACATAAAATATACAGTTAGAAGACCAACACACACAGAAAACCAACAGAAATATGCTATGATTCTGTTTCCTGTTATTTGACACAATTCATTTATGTGTTTATTTCATAAAACTTTATGAATCTTTAAATAGCTGTAGTTTATTTGCTTTTTGCAGCAACATTTCTCAGTATTTACTGACTTACTGATCAGTTATTTCTACAGTTCTTATTTCCATCCTGTTCAGAGCTTTTTCATTATGTTTAACAACAGCACAACGAGTATAAAGTTCAAGTGTTTCAATTCTAAAGCTGATGAACAATGAGAGATTAAGAAAATCCAGATGTAATAAATGAGAAAAGCAGATTCTGCCACTCTTGTGTTGAATCTGAACAAAACATGAAGAGTCTAAAACATCAGAGGTATCAGTAGGAGTTACTGTCATATAATCATTGTTTCATTAATGTTCTTTTTGTTGTTGGTACCAAAATGCTCTTTTCTACATGACTGATAAACAGATGAAGACTTTAAACAGTGTTTCTTGTTTTATTTCAGAACAAATTAATAAACTCACGAGTTTCCTTAATGGTGACTTTCCTGCTGACGTCTGTGTAGAAACCAGGTTCTCCTCTTCCTCCTCCTCCTCTTCCTCCTCCTCTTCCTCCTCTGCAGTGGTACAGACCTCCCTGTGAGACTGTGATGGCTTCATTGTTTCCTCCGGGCTGAGCTGCAGAATAGGCTGACCCATCTCTGAACCAGTCAAACCTCCATCCATCAGAGCCGTCCACAGAGCAGCTCAGTGCTACACTGCCCCCTGCTGGTATGGTTGTTCTCGGTGCTCTCAGTGTGGCTCTGGGTTTACTTGCTGTTGAGTTCAGAGGAAAGAGAGAACAAGTGATTCATCAGTAAGAAACCTGATTCAGTTTGTTACAATTTTCACATTTTAAACATTCACAGACTCATTTAACCACATCCGTCGAATAGAAATTATTAAAATATCAAACCGTCTCACTACGAAACCACAAATTATTTCTTGTTTATTATTAAGCAACTGAAAGAAAAAGGAGTTAAACACAAACATCAATTTAAATGATTTCTTCCTCTCAGTTCTTGTCCATCAGATGCTACAGTTCACTGTGGGCTGTCTCCTCTTTTCTGAAACAAATCAGTTCATTACTGAACTTCCTGGTGGCGGCTGGATCAGTGTTGGACGGAGAAATGTCTCCTGTTGTCTTACTTAAACAGAACAAACTCAGAGAGGGAAGCAACAGATGATGATAACTACTGTTGCTGTAACAAAGCTGATTATATTTCTGTCTGTAAATGAAATGAAAACCTAAATGCAGACATAACTGAACCTGAATCATGCTCAGATTCAGCTGAAGCTGATGTTGAACATGCAGAAAATCAATGACAGCATTTAAAGAACTGATTCACCTTCGAGTCAAAGAAAGGAAACAGCTTCTTTATCAAGCTTCAGCTGTGCTGCTTAAGAAGTGGAGACAGCTGCTTTACAGAAACTCTACATCCAACCTGCACAATCACGTCCAAGTCAGCTGCAGATGCTGAATTTCAGGTTTCTGTGAGGCAGCAGCCAGCAGCTTTGCTGATGATGGCTCACAGGGTTTTGGTAGTAAGTTGTTCATGTTCTGTTTGTCTGAACCTGCTGGTCTGACAGATGTTTCCTTTCTTTGCTCACTTCAGACCCTCATTTGGCTCAGTTCATGTTCTGTTTATCTGATGTGGTGGAAATGACATTTTAATACGACTTAATCTGCCTTTTGTTTACGGCTGTCTGGTGTTTTTCAGGGAAACAGAAAGAATTCAACAATAACTGCTCTGAAATGTTGGCTTTTGTGTGAGTGCTTTGATGAACTGTGCAGCTCTTGTCTGGTTTCAGACCTTTGGATGTTGGTCTATGAGCTGCATCTCTGTGTTGTCTTGCTTCAGCAGCATCTGTTCATCGTGATGTTTGAAGTAAAAGTACTTTTACTTGGGTAAAGCTTTCCAGTGCTCTTTCTGTCCCTCATAAAATAATGAACAGGACATTTTTTAGGATTATCACTTCATTTGGATAAGAGACAGTCAGTTAAAATGCTGCTTTTCAGTTCTTTTGTCATCAAAGTAAAAACGTAACAGCTTCACTTAATGCCATGAAGATAACTATTAGAAGAAGAAGTGTTTCTTGCTTTTTGATGAATCTCACACATACGCAGTGTTCACATGGATGAAAGATGTCCAACTTACATGATACAGTTACAGTGATGACATCACTCCACTGTGTGAAATGAAACTGGTCCTTTCTGCCCCGGCAGCTGTATTTTTCACTGTCAGTAACTCTGCTGATCCTGAGTTCACTGGATGTTGGAGGTATATTTAACCTGGCTGGACTCCATTCATACTCCCACTGAGTTCCTCCACCTCCCTGGATCTCACATCTGGCAGTGACTGTCTCACCTCTGAATATCTGAGCCCAGCTGGGCTGCAGGATCACTGTGGCCTTAATGGAAACTGTTCACATAAAATATACAGTTAGAAGACCAACACACACAGAAAACCCACAGAAATATGCTATGATTCTGTTTTCTGTTATTCTACACAATTCATTTATGTATTTATTTCTTAAATCTTTATAAATCTTTAAATAACTGTAGTTTATTTGCTTTTTGCAGCAACATTTCTCAGTATTTACTGACTTACTGATCAGTTATTTCTACAGTTCTTATTTCCATCCTGTTCAGAGCTTTTTCATTATGTTTAACAACAGCGCAAAGAGTATAAAGTTCAAGTGTCGAAGTGTTTCAGTTCTAAAGCAGATCAACAATGAGAGATTAAGAAAATCCAGATGTAATAAATGAGAAAAGCAGATTCTGCCACTCTTGTGTTGAATCTGAACAAAACATGAAGAGTCTAAAACATCAGAGGTATCAGTAGGAGTTACTGTCATATAATCATTGTTTCATTAATGTTCTTTTTGTTGTTGGTACCAAAATGCTCTTTTCTACATGACTGATAAACAGATGAAGACTTTAAAGAGTGTTTCTTGTTTTATTTCAGAACAAATGAATAAACTCACGAGTTTTCTCAATGGGGACTTCATTACTGTCTTCTGTATAGAAACCTGGTTCTCCTCTTCCTCCTCCTCTTCCTCCTCTGCAGTGGTACAGACCTCCCTGTGAGACTGTGATGGCTTCATTGTTTCCTCTGGGCTGAGCTGCAGAATAGGCTGACCCATCTCTGAACCAGTCAAACCTCCATCCATCACCTCCCTGAATCCAACATCTGAGGCTGACTGTCTCACCGCTGTATATCTGAGCCCAGCTGGGCTGCAGGATCACTGTGGGCTTAATGGAAACTATTGACACCAAAAACACAGTTAGGACACAAACAAAAGAGCTGAGAAATAAAACAGAAAGACAGGACTGTTTCCAGCTTCAGTTGTTCTGCTTTATGGCAAATTATTAAAGCAGCTGTAATATTTATACAATGAGAGAACTCATCAGGTGTTTAGAGCTTGAAGTGTGTGACTCCAGCACTTTAAAGGACATTTTGACATAACCGCAGGCTGATTTTCTAATAAAACATCTGCAAAGTTTCTGGAGCTTCAGTTTACACACCTCAAAGTCACAATGAAACAAGAACAGATGCAACAATCTGGAGTTAAAATGAAAGCTGTTTCCCCTTCCAACAGAGTTTGTCATCAGCAGTTTCACAGCTGAATGATCTTTAATCTTTTATCCACTGGTTGTGTCTGTAACCTTGTTGTTCTTACACACCAAACTAAAACTTGTTCTTCTTCATGTAGATGAGGTCAAATCCTGGGATTAAATTATTCATTATATAGTTTTAATAATGTGTTCAAAATGGATTTTCTCCTCCTCTCAGATTCCATGATGTTTTATTCCAAATTAAATTTATAAACTCACCAGTTTGATTAATGATGACGGCGTCACTCTTAGATGTGACTGAGTTAGTCCCACTTATAAACCCTCTGCAGCTGTATTTGCCTCCCTCTGAGACATTGAAAACTCCATCAATGTAATTATATTTTATGAACTGATCTCCAGATGAGGTAAGTCTCCAGAGCTCATATTGTAAGTCTGCAGGATCCTTCACAGAACAGTTCAGCGTCACACTGCCCCCTGCTGGTATGATGTAACTGTCTGCTGTCAGATTGGGTTTGACTTTAAGTTCTGTAAGTTAGAAAAAACGATGTGAATCGTCTCTTAAACCTTTCACAGACGTCAGCTCAGAACTAAACTGAACACCAGTGAAGACTTTGGACCACATGTCAGAAAGCTCTCTGATCTAATCAATAACATCAAAACACCAAATGAGGGAACAGTTTTTGGATGAACTTTGTTCCTCCTTTCAGAAAACCCATAAGTCATCTCAGCTGTATATGAGGGCCTCGTACAAAGTTAAAGTTAAACATTTCTCATTCAGAATTCTTCATTTCTAACTTTGGCAGCTCTGACAGGTGACACCGAAAACCTTCAGCTGCACTCAATGCTGCTCTGTTTTTAGTATATTTAAGAACTTATAATCACACTCATTTTTGTTAAATTATTCAAAGGAAAATGTCATATTTATCCCATTAGAGTCCCAGTAACATCCATCCATCTATAGCTGCTCAGAAACTTGACCACTGCAATGCTCTCCTAACTGGTCTCCTAACTGGTCTCCTAACTGGTCTCCTAACTGGTCTCCAGCCTGTGCTGTGAAACCTCTGCAGATGGTCCAGAATGCGGCGGTGCGTCTGGTCTTGGATCAGCCTAAAAGAACACGTCCCCCCTCTGTTCATTGAGCTCCTCTGGCTGCCCTTAGCCGCCCGCATCAGGTTCAAGTCCCTGATGTCAGCTACAAAGAGCTTAATGGAACGGCTCCATCTACTTGAATGCTCTTGCAAAGGCTTCTGTCCCAACTGGGTCCCTCCGTTGGTCCCAGGATTGTCGTCTAGCAGCTCCTACACCACGCCTAAGACAATCCAAACTCTGTTCATGTGTCGTCCCACGATGGTGGAATGACCTACCGAGCGCTACCAGAACAGGGGCGTCCCTGTCTATCTTCAAGAAGCTCCTGAAAACCCAGCTCTTCAGAGAGCATCTCCTATCCCAGCACTTACCTTGTACTTCCCTCCCCCCTCTATCTCTGCACTTTATCTTTCTGCACTTCCTTCTATGCCTGCACCCTATCTCTACTCTGTCCCCTCTGACAGAGTCGGACTCCTGGGTTCCTTCTATGTAGTTTATTGTTAGCTTTATAGAGCTGTTATATCTTCATTTGTAAGTCGCTTTGGATAAAAGCGTCTGCGAAATACATAAACATAAAAACAAACAACCGTGCACGCTCACACTCACTCGTATGGTTCATTTAGAACATGCATGTTTTTGGATGATGGGAGGAAGCCGGAGTGAAGCCAGACACACACAGGGAGAACATTCACACTCCACACAGAAAGGCCCCAGCTGGGGTTCAAAGCAGGAACCCTCTTGCTGTGAGGCGACGGTGCAAACCACCACACCACGTGTCCTCACAAAGATCACAGACTCTGCTGCACACAGAGCTCAGGGTCAGAGCAGCGTTTGCTTCTCAGATATAAAGAACAGAGACAGTATTTCTACAGAGGAGTTTGAGAACAGTTAAATCAACTTAAAGGGAAAAACAAGTCATCCTGGAGGCTCATGATGTCCCACCATCTTAAAAACACTTCATGAAAAACACTCACAGGCAGGACAACTCCTACAGGTGATATCAGATACTGTGGCAGCCAGCACACATGACAATATACAAAATAAAGAAGCTCCAGATTCAGGACTTTTATAACTGATATTTGTTAACTTTGCTCTGCTGAGTATAAAATGTCCAGTTAGGACCTGAATGGTTAAGATGATCTGATGAATGCATAAAAAGAAAACCCAAAATAAATAAATACAAACTTCTTACACTGTATTAGATGCAAACACAATCAAAATGTAATGATGAGCGATAAATGCGACGATACATGTTTACTTAATGTCACAAATGAGGTAAAAAGAGAAAACAGAAACTATTTCTCACCTTGAGCCCTTCCATAGAAGACTGTGCTGATCACTACAAAACAGATTAAAACCTCATTAGAACGTATCAAACTAACAGATATCTAAATATGAACTGATAACACCAAGAGAAGATCTTATAAAGGAGGACATTTCAGAGTAAAACTAAAGAAATGACACGTAGAAACACGGATGTAAGTCATCAGCTGATAAACTCACTATTTCCATTCAAAAGATAGTTTAAGTCGCCATGTTTGTCAAAAAACACGATTACTCTTCTCAATCTCTCAGAGAAACACATTAAACCAATGATAGGCTGCAGTTCACATCATGTAGAAACACTTCTTTAACCTGAAATGTACTTACAGAAAAAGCCCAGCACACGGAGCAAAGTGCGCCCCATCCTCACATCCAGCCTGCTGCACAGCAGATCAGAAAGTCTTCCGCTTTACGTGAACTAAAATGATGAAAAAGGAGAAGTTAGATGCAGCACCGCTGTGAGAACAGTTTTCGACTTCTTCTTCTGTCTACGGCCGGCCTTTGTTTCCTTCCCTTTTACTCAGAGCTCAGACAGCATCACCAGCTCTGACCGCAGCAGTCGTTTGTCATGGTTACGTTTCCTATCCTCTGCAGGAACACGTTTGCTTGTTTCATGTTCAGTGGTTGGTTCATATTTTCTGAAAAATATTAATATTACAGTAATTATCAGAGAGGGTTTTGTGTGGATGTGTGTTAATTCATGCAGCTGTGCTGTTTGAGCTGGCTCATGGCATTTTGGCCTCTTTAGTGTTTATATTCTCTGCTCCTCGTGGGTGGATCCATTTCTTCCGGTTGATAGAATAATTCATTTGCTCCTTCCTTCTCAGTCCCAGACACCTGACTGAGTGCTGCAATCATCCATATTCACTATGCTGTGGACTTTCATTCCTTCATTTCATCTGAAAACATTTCCTTGACCTCTCTTCAAGTTTGATCCTGCAGGTCTTTACTGTCAACCATAACTCAACCTGAGCATAGATTCTGCAGACGTTCTCACGCTGTGGTGGAATTCTGGTCTCAACCCTAAACACAGGAAACCATCAGCTGAATGCGTGGTCGTGTGTGAATGTGTGTCAGAACCGTGCGAAAACACGACATTTCTGTGCTAACAATGTTCAGCCACAATGCTCATGCTGTTGTCAGGCAACGTGACAAACGCTATGATGTAATGCTCTTTTATTTTATTCCATTTCACGTGCACCACCCACCTACACATCGCTGCAGACTGAGACTTCACCCCTTAATGTCAGAGGCCTCACCCACACACCAAACTACCAAACCAGCTCAGGAACAACTCACAACAAAGGGGCCAAGGCCTTGACACGTGCTCCAAAGCCCCTGCATCCTTATCGGGTCGAGGATGGATCTGCAGGATGCCCAGGAACAAGCCCGATCCACACAGGCTCCATCCTGCAGCCCACAGAACTTAAAGGAAGCGCAGCCAACTTCTTGTTTTATGCCTTGACAGGTCGCAGCTGTGCCTCGTTGACGTATGTGTAACATGTGGTCGGTTAAAATGTGCAACACAAGTTTTCCATGTTGACAGTAAAGATGCACACAACTGATAGTTCAGGCATAAATGTTTTGCAAAATCATGTCTTTCTTAAAACTTAAATAGTTGAAGTGATTTTTGTTGCTACAGTAACTCCAGACGTTAAAAAAGCACTCATATAAAGCATATCTGGCTTAGAGGCATCGCACAGCATTTAACTTCTCGGCCCGTGAACAAACTGAGCAAACTTTCCAGTTCCTCTTCACACATAATGACCACGTTCACAGCTTCAGTTCGGTCCTTCTTGTTCATTCCTGAGTGTGACGCCTCTCTGCATCCTCACTGCTGTGGCGGCAGTGCAGAGTCCTTTCCTGATTGAACTGAATTCACTGCACCTGTGAAGGTGTGCCTGGTGTGGCTTACAGCGAGGTCACCGATGCATTGTCGAGAATTAACAGCTGGGTTTTAAATGTAAGCCGAGTACTTTATTAGCCCTTTGTGTTCAGGCTCCATTTTATGTTGCAGCCCAGCGAGACGGCTGGTAACAAGGATTCTGACATATCTGATGTCATCCCCTCATCTCACATTAGAAATCGCATAATCACTCTCAAATTACCATAATACAGCTAAGGCAATTTCTTATGCCAGGTCTACAGAACTGGGAGGAGACCCCGGGGAAGACCCAGGACACGTTGGAGAGACTATGTCTCTCTTCTGGCCTGGGAACGCCTCGGGGTCCCCCCGGAAGAGCTGGAGGAAGTTGCCGGGGACAGGGAGGTCTGGGTTTCTCTGTTAAAGCTGCTGCCCCCGCGACCCCCGGAGAAGTGGTTGATGGATGGATGGATGGAGGTCTACAGAACTTCCCTTTAGGATTAAAGAGATGCAGCCTAACCAGCTCAGTTGTGCACATGTAGTCTGCAAATTACAATTACAACCAAGGTTGTGGGCCACGCCCCAAAGTTAAGTATGGCACAAGACTCTGATAAAACCTGTTCTCATCAACTAGTTATTTTTCATTTGCAGAACTGATTCTTTTATTTCCTCATCCTTCTGAATAAATGAGCAGGGCAGTATCATAATTTAGCAGAAATAAGCTTTTCACCATCCATTCTCTGCACCTCTGCATGAGACGGTTGGTAAGCAGCGCTGACGTATGAAAACAGCGCAGTGAAGACTGTTGGTGCCGCTTCATGGAATGCATATGAAACGATGCAGAAACAGGAACCACATGTAAAAATATCAAATCAGATCATCTAGTCAAGATTAACCCAGCTTGTTAACACTTTAGAGTTTCACAAGTGGTTCAGAAATAGTTTGACAGTTTGGGTTCTCTACCTTTAAGATCAGGCTTAAAACTTTCCTTTTTCATACAGCTTATAGTTAGGGATGGCCCTGAAACATCCCATAGCTCTGCTGCTATAGGCCCAGACTGCTGGGGGAGCTCCCATGATGCACCTCTCCTCCCTCTGCTCTCTTTACTCTCCATGAACACGTGACATCATTGCTGTCATTAACTCGCGTCTCTCTGTCTCAGCAGGTATCCCTGGCCTGGTGTTATGGTGCTCGTTGTCCCCTCTTTCCAGTCCACCCTTCCTGGTTCTGGTTCTGATGGATGTTTCTTCCTTCTAAAAGGGAGTTTATATATATATATATTGTAAAAACTATTGAAATGACTGGCATTACTGAGTATGTGTTGTAGTGACGCACACACACACTTGTATTCACACCTATTTATTTTTGTGGGGTGGGGCATTTTTGTTCATATAGTAAGTTACACTCTTATGAGGTGTGCACATTTACAAACATTTAGCATGGCCTCTTCCCTCCATAACACAACATGCATAAACTAAATGTTTTGACTCACATTTTAAATCATGTACAGAAATATGAGTACAGACAAAATGGGCTTGTTCACTGATGACTTTCTTTATCAGAATAGAAGAACTTAAAGCTGGAATAATGCCATCTTTAAAGCAGAAGGTGTTTTACATGACTGCTGTGATTGGCTTATTGTTCTTATCCTTAGAAGCAAACTGAAGCTGATCCTGAACAGCAACTAAATCCTTCTCGCATCACTGCAAATTTCAGAGTATGAGGCCTGACAATCAGACGATCAAAATCAGTCTGAGGACCTCTTGTGGCGATACATGAAAACAGCGTGAAAGCGCAGTGAGAACAGTTTCCACACTCACAGTTCCCCCCTGCAGGATGCTGACTGAATGACACGACAGTGATACAGCTTGGCATTCATTAGCTTGATGATGCTAACGACAAGTTCAACTGGCCGTTTTCTGCAGGTGTGCAGGGACGTTGAAGCACACATCAAAACACTTTAAAAGTTTCCCTTTCTGTGGGCCCACTCCAAACATGGACATCCTACAACTAAACTTGTTTCCAGATGTGCTGCTGTCTTGAATGTCACTGTGGTCAATAATAAAACTTGCTGTAGGTATTTATTCGTGTGATATTTTCAACATTATCACAGAAGATATGTAAAATGTCCATCCATTCAAGTCGTGGCTGAGTGATGCACCTCTGAAACATCTGTAATAAAACAGCAACTGCCTTTGATGAGCTGTTTAACAGTTTGCTCAATTTCTTTGAGTCTCTGTCTTTGGTTCTGATGCTGCTTCCCCAGCAGGCTGCACTCTCCACCACAGATATGCAGCATCTTGGTGCAGACATTCAAGGACCTCAGCTTCCTCTAGAAGAACAGTCTGTTATATCCTTTGTTGAAGACAGCCTCGGTGCTGCATTTCCAGTCCCGTTGTCCAGATGAACCGCAGGTATCTGTATTCCTCAACCACCTCCACCTCTTCACGTTGGATGGAGACAGTGTTTGGCTTACTCCTGGTCATCCAAAATTCCACCGTCATCTCTGTTGTTTTGTTCGTGTTAAAGATGAGCTGATTGTTCCCACACCAGGACGCAAAGTGATCAACCAGTTCTCTGAACCCAGCCTCTTGTCCATCACTGCTACACCCAACAACTGCAGAGTCATCGGAGTATTTCTGGAGATGACAGTGAAACACATAATACTGCATTGTTGACGTTCTTCCTGAGGGCTCCAAGCTTGTGGATTTTGTTTCCCGGCGATCTGAAATCCTCCATCATACAGACCTGGTCAGTACTTTCTCCCCCTGTTTCTCCGTCTTGCTCCTGCCTGACAATCCATGGAGTTTCCTCTTAAAATCATTGGTGATCTTTTTTTTCTGCCTTCAGCTGACATTTAGAAAGCTAAATAAGCTGCTCCTGTTTGCGTTGGCATGGTAACTAATCATAACAGATCTGCTGACAACTGTCAAAAATACGAAGATGAGAATCCATTCAAGCGGCTTCCAAACCCGTGCAGAAAAATATACTTTTTAAAAATCACATTTTTGCAGGAAAAAAATCAATCGAATACAACTAAAAAAAATTAAAAATACACATAATACTAATGGAGCTACTGCAGCTTGCTGCCAACTTTGGTGTGACGCATTCCACTGTTCATGCCTCTTATTTATCCTCTTGGTGGTGCTGTGACTTCTTACTTTATTGGCTTCTGCAACAAACTGTACACCGTGTCGATTTGTGTCGAGTGCTGCGTCTCATCCGAGAAGGCAGACCCCGAGGTCAAAGTCTCTTGTGTGTTCTTGAGTTTCGCTGAATCATTCTTGCCTTTACTCTTGGAACGAGAGGCCGCTGGTTTGGGGATAGAGTAAACGGTATCAACTTTCTGACTTTCCCTGGAGAACTGCTCCTCTCTTGGGATGCTGCGCTCTCTGCGATTACTGATATCAAGATTCTCATACGAAGCGTCACTACTAGAAGATGTAGAGGCCCTGGCCTCCGACTGTATCTGCTCCTCTAACGGCCCACTTTGTATCAAACCTGCAGTAGATGTTGCTGCCTGAAAATGATGCAGGACAAAGAAAAATCTTCCTCAGAGTTTGTCACATACTTCCAACTGTGTCACCCATCCTCACATCAAAACATGGATGCGTTACATTAATAGAATTATAAGATAAAACATTATATTTTGCTTCATGGCTCACGTTACCTGATTTTTGCATTTTGATGAAAATCTTTTGGCAAAGACAGCCAACATCACTAGAAACATCAATGCAAGCAGAACAGAAATAACAATCCCTTCTACTGGGGGGTGTGGCTGTTCTTCTTGGGGTTTATCATTAATTTTCCTGACACCTGCAAACAAAGAAAGGTCACTGCAGCAAACAAACATTTTATATGATAATTAAAACGATGAGGGATGCAGTTAAATAATGAAGACAAAATTAGATAAAAGGGAATGTGACCAACACAGTGATTTTACCTTCAGGTCAATAAGTGTGTGAGTGATATCTGAGCTGCTTATTTCATTCATTTTGTACTTACACAATGCTCCCATGCTTTCTGTGACGTTATTTCTGCTAACATGGTTGTTGCCACTGCAGACAACAGTTCTGTTGTCAGAGAAGATGGTGATGTTGAGCTCCCCAAAGGACTTCAGAGATGGTCTGCAGGCTTCCTCATCGCAGACGGACCACAGCGAGTCATCGTGGATGGAGCAGTTCACGGAGACACTGCAGGATTCTGCAGACAGGTTGCCGGGACGCGCTGACATCACAGTCATCACTGGTCTGGGAACCATTTCTGCAACACCCGAACAAGCAGACACAGTACTGGCACGAGGGTTTGCTGTGATGGCTACCAGCAGTAAAATAAGCCAGAAATCACACTTTCAGACATGCGCTCAGAGTTCCTTTAGAGAAATGAGAGGGGCTGACGAATCAGATGCTGTAGGTAAAGATAGCAAAAGTATGAGGACCTACCTTGGACAAAGATTTGGTGTTTCTCTGATACTGATGTGTATTTATCGTCAGTGAATGAGACTTCATAGATGCCGACGTCTTCCTCAGTCAGCATTTCTACACAAATGTTCCCAGCACCAGGCCTCACTTTGTCTTTATAGTTGGGATTGATGCCTCGTGAAGAATAAAGAACTTTACCAGATAACTTCCATGAAACCTCATAATATGGAGGCGGCTTCTTGATATTTAGACACACTGTGCTGTTTTTCAGACTATAATACGTCATTGGAGGTTCTTCTGCCACGATTCCTAAAAGATAGACATTAAAATACACAAAATAAGTCCTTAATCATCTTTACAAAAGCACAACAGTAGACCGACTGAAGTTAGTGTTGCTTCTGTGAATAAACACCAAATCTGTTTACTCGTTTCTTTTTTTGTAAGAAATAGGGAAGTTTTATCGCGGGGTTCAAACGCACTGCATTGCTGTTAACAAGAAGAAATGTCAGCTTGAAAATAGAGTAGCTTAATCATCTTCTGCTCCAAAACTGATAATATCTGTAACTTTATAAGAAAAATAGCATTTCTCCATTTTCATTGTGGAACCAAGACAAAATTCACGAGTTCTGACATTTAACATGCAAAGATAACATGTGATTTATCTTACCTGTAAAAATCCAACAACTTAGCAGAAGGATCATCTCTAAGACGCCCATAGTTAATAAATTATCAAGTGTGGAACAGCGAACATGAGCAGCATGTCAACTGGTGCAGGAAACAGTGTGACAAACCGACTGCAGCAGGTGCTCGTGCAGTTCAAAGTCCAGGAAGTGAAACAGCTCCATTTTTTCATAAAGGCGTTCATCATATGACTACACCAGTAAAAAATATATAAAGAATCCCTGCAAATGATGCCAACAACCTATGCTTGTTGTTGCTATGTTCAGTAATGGTGCTTCATTGTGTAATTTTGCACAAAATGTGCGATGGTAGTGTGTGTTTGTGTTTGTTTGTGTGTGTGTGTGAATACTGTTAGTGTGTGTGTGTGTGTGTGACATATGTGTGGGCGTCTTTTTCTTTTTTTTTTCAAATTTATTTTTGGGGCAGGGTGGAGGAGGGGAGTTTCTATGATTTCTGTAGAGAGAAAAACAGGTCTTTGCAAGTCACTCAGTCTAAATTTGGATCTTGAAGTCTTTTCACTAATAAAGTAATAAATCGGCTGCCTTCTTTTTACCTTTAAGTGTCTCTACACACTAAAGTGTGCTGTGATAACAATCTAACTATGAACTATGTCAGGCATTAGGGCTCAAACGACTGCCAAACACAAGAACATTGAAATAAGAAAGAATAGTTTTGTCCCTGAGTGAATAAAATCATGCCAACTTCACCTGTAATAATGGCATCAAGTAGGTGAGCGTATATTTTACAATTATATATAAAACCTTCATTATGTTGCACCTTCATGAACAGAATGATAAGATACGCTTCACATTTTAAACATGATTCACATAAACATGTTATATCTGGTTGTGTTACTGCTTTGCAGCGAGCGGTAGCCAGGGACAAGAAGCGGAGGCCTAAAGAAAAACACTAACAGTTAAAGAAGATCTATTGTGAGAGCCACCAAACATTCTTTTAACTACAACTACGGAAAGAGAAGCAGCACAAATGTGGCACTCGCTCTATACCACAGACGAGTCACTCAGGAAGGAGTGTTTGCACACGTTTGACTGAGATATGAATTGATTCAGAAGGCAAAGCATCACACAGTATTATTAGGCTTCATGTGTATGTTGGATGTTATCATAACTTATGCACACCAAATCAGTAAATGAGGATCCATCCATCATCTGCCACTTCTCCGGGGGTCGCGGGGGCAGCAGCTTGAGCAGAGAAACCCAGGCGTCCCTGTCCCCGGCCACTTCCTCCAGCTCTTCATGGGGGACCCCGAGGCGTTCCCAGGCCAGCCGAGAGACATAGTCTCTCCACCGTGTCCTGGGTCTTCCCCGGGGTCTCCTCCCAGTGGGACAGGCCCAGAACACCTCCCCAGGGAGGCGTCCAGGAGGCATCCTAACCAGATGCCCGAGCCACCTCATCTGGCTCCTCTTGATGCGGAGGAGCAGCGGTTCTACTCCGAGCCCCTCCCGGATGACCGAGCTTCCCACCCTATCTCTAAGGGAGAGCCCAGACATCTGCCTGTCAACCTCCTGCTCCATTCGTCCCTCACTTGTGAACAAGACCCTGAGATACTCGAACTCCTCCACTTGGGGAAGGATCTCACTCCCAACCCAGAGAGGGCATCCCACCCTTTTCCAGCTGAGAACCATAGTCTCGGATTTGGCGGTGCTGATTCTCATGCCAGCCTCTTCACACTTGGCTGCAAGCTGCTCCAGTGAGAGCTGAAGGTCACGGCTCGACGACACTAGCAGAACTACATCATCCGCACAAAGCAGAGACCCGATTCTGAGGTTGTCAATTTGGACCCCCTCAACGCCCTGGCTGCGCCTAGAAATTCTGTCCATGAAAATTATGAACAGTATCTGTGACAAAGGGCAGCCCTGACGGAGTCCAACCTTCACTAGAAACAAGTCCGACTTACTGCCGGCAATGCGGACAAACTCTGACACCGGTCATATAGAGACCAAACAGCCCCTATCAAGGTGTCTGGCACTCCATACTCCCCGAGAAACACGGTCGAACGCCTTCTTCAAGTCTACAAAACACATTTAGAACAGTTGGGGAACTCCCATGAACCCTCCAGGACCCTGCTGACGGTGTAGAGCTGGTCCGCTGGTCAACGGCCAGGACGAAAACCCCAATGCACCTCCTGAATCCGAGATTCAACTATCCGACGGATCCTCCTCTCCAGTACCCCCGAATATACCTTAGCAGGGAGGCTGAGAAGTGTGATCCGCCTGTAGTTGGAACACACCCTCCGGTCCCACTTTTTAAAAAGGGGGACCACTCCCCGATCTGCCAGTCCAGAGGCACTATCCCCGATGTGCACGTGATGTTGAAGAGGTGTGTCGACCAAGACAGCCATACAACATCCAGAGCCTTGAGGAACTCCGGACGGACCTCATTTATCCCGGGGCCTTGCCACTGAGGAGCATTTTGCCACCTCTGCAACCTCAGCCCAAGAAATGGGAGGCCCCATCTCTGAGCTCTCTGACTCGGCTTCCTCATCCCCCCGCCCCAAGGCTTGGCTCCAGGGGGAGGCCCCGGTCTTTAGTCTTTATTGCAACAGTGCAATAGTACACATTCATTCATCTTAAAGTATTGGTGAAATAAAGACAGATAATGCCTTGTTTAGAGGCTGTATTGTCAATGCTCTGTTCTCTCCCGTTATATAGATCTCGAGGAATCTAAATATCTTCCGAAGGACGCTGACTTTCACCAAACTGTTCTTGGTGAGTAGATATAGAGCAGAAAATAAAGTCCAGGTTTAAAAAAAAAAAAAAAAAGAACTTCCCCTTTAAAACAACACAAGATAATTTGGCCTTTTTTGGCCCATATAGTTGTGGGATGTTGATAAAAAAAAATCTCTGTCTGAGCCATGCACATGATTATTTTTGTTGTCTTGCTGAAGAAGCCACAAAGATGCCATCAAAAGTGGTGAACTGCAGTATCTCAGCCCCCGGGTGCTTTCAGGCCCAGGAATGTGCATAACAAAGGACAATGTTCCTCAAAATGAGTCAGAAGCGCTTAGTTTTCAGGTTCTCAAACCTCCTGAAGTGTTACTTTAATATGATGTAATGGAAAAGCAAAACTGTGCATCAAAGAAAAACAGAAATGAAGAATATAGAAAAAAAATATTTACAAATATTGTACAGAGGCACATGACACATACTGTACATAAAGGTTAATCTAAAAAGTATCATTACACTCACCCATGAAGCATTTGCAAACCCCGAACTTTATACATATAAACCACATGATTTAATCATTTAATATAGTGCATTACAGGATTAGTTTTGTTCAGTTATTCCTCATATGTGAAATGACAAATTACAACACATTTTTAACCCAATAAGCAAGATGAGACATTCAAGAGGCACATTTTCAGGTAATGACGTTGTTAGAGGCTAATGATATAATGTAATACATTCCTTTGAAATTCCTCATAAAAAATAACATGGTTTCAGTATTTTAGCAGTTATTTCATTAAAAGTCCAGTGTGTAGCATTTAAGAGATATACTGTCACAAACACAATACAAAAATTCAGTAAAATTATGTTTACAGTGACGTAAAAGATTAATATTATTCACTTTCTCTTTTCTTACATTTTAGAACGACCAGGTGTCATCCAGAGACTGTTGGTCTCTGCTGTAAAGCAGCATTTAGCACGGGGTGAGTTAGAGAGTATCCAGTTGTTTGCAATCTACAACTTCTCCACTAGAAGTTACTAAAACCTTCCATTAAAAAGAAAACAACAGTGCTGAGACACATCAGACCTTCAGAGATGTGCTTTTCCTGTTCTTATTACGTCTTTAGACTCTTTGTCATCATTACTTTTATTTTTTTCTTGCAGAAAAGCAGGCTTAAAGACAACATTATTGACAGAGACGACGGGGTAGGAGGAGGATTTTTCCAGTGTAGAAGTATAATTCAGTAAAACAAGTCCATCCCCAAAAAGAAGAACGAATAGAAGTTTAATTTCTCATTTGCACCTGTCAGGCTTGTACCGAAACTCGCTCCCTTTGATGCTGGTTGCAGATATCTTCAGCACATTGTTTACAGACTTTTGTGTTTGGATGATGTGAGTAACCAGGTGTAACTTCCTGCCTTGTGGTACACAATTAGCATATGTGTAGGCAGAGGGTTTTGTTTTACATGTGGAGGAAAAATGTGAGAATATTTCCCTCGTCTGAGCAGCTCGGTTGGTTTTTGTCTCTTCCTGTAACTGCATTATCTCAGTTTCACATCACCATCTCCCCATAACCTCTTCCTGTCTCTTTACACATTACTAATGCGCACACTGTGAGGGCTGCAATCTCGAATGCGCCCCCTTTCTCGTCCTCTTTCCTCCCCCCTGTAGCTCTCTTCCAGCCGCATCTTCTCCGGGTCTGTTCCATCTTCTTTGCCACTATGGTGATGGGGGGCTTGTGATTGTGCATTTGGTGGCAGGGCCTGTTTGAAAAGGGGTGGAGTTTTGGTTTTGGCCACTTTGTCAAAGAAGGCAAAATCAGCTACATATTTTCCTGAGGGGGAGAGGGACACGACAGGGGGGAACTCATATCCCCAGAGAATCTCATCCGGAAGATAGGATGTTCGAACCTGGCAGGTCGCAGAAGTTGGCTCAACAGTGGCGCTCATGATCACCAGCAGCTCAAAGTCGGCCACTTCAGGGTCAGTCCAGCCACCGCCTGGAGAATAGAGAACTGAGGTTATTTAGTTTCTGATGCTTTTACCCTTTGAAAATAAATAAACACATTTTTTAAATCCTAAACAAGCCCAAATCATCATTTTAGAGAGAAGAGGCTTTCTCCTGCAGCCCTTCCAAACAAGCCATCCTTGTTTAGTCTTTTTCTAACTGTGTTGTCATGACCTTTAACCTTTAGCATGCTAACTGAGGCCTGTAGAGTCTGAGATGTAGCTCTGGGCTTTTTCACCTTGGGGTGACCTTTAACCTTTAACATGCTAACTGAGGCCTGGAGAGTCTGAGATGTAGCTCTGGGCTTTTTCACCTTGGGGTGACCTTTAACCTTTAACATGCTAACTGAGGCCTGGAGAGTCTGAGATGTAGCTCTGGGCTTTTTCACCTTGGGGTGAACTTGCTGGGACGTCCACTCCTGGGAAGATTGACAGCTGTCCTGAATGTTTTCCACTTGTGAATAATCTTTCTCTCTGTAGAATGATGGACTCCAGATAGTCTGGAAATGGCCTTATAACCCTTCCCAGACTGATGGGCAGCACATCTTTGCTGATATCTTTCCTCCTCTGCATCGTGTGAACACACAGCTGAATGCTGCAGAGCAGCAAACTGACAGAACATCTGCTTTTATAGAGCTGCTCACACTTCCTGATGATCAGTCAATCAAATGTTTTTGTTCAACAGCACCTGGCTGCTACTTCCTCTCTTAATTTTTAACTACATGTTGATGTAAAACTTCAGAATTAAAAGTGGGCGTAGTCTCCGTTTCATGTGAAGTAAGAATTAAGGACCACTTCCTTAAAGTGCAACATCCTCAATACAATCACAGCTGAAACTCAGCCAATAAGGAGCAGCAATACAGCAACATGCGCTCACACACACGTCTCACACTTTCCAGAACATGAAAATCCCCACTAACTAACTGACTCACAAACCACTCGAACACAGCCAAAAAAACAGCTGAAAAAAGAAAAAACACTCACAAGCAACATGACCGAAACATAGTCTATATTTGTCTGGCTTCGGCACACTTGTCCCCAGAGGACATGTTAGCAGACATATGCAGTCAAGCAAGCTCACACCTGCATCAACAGGCCTCACACAGAAATGCAGACGCTGTCATCTGTATAAACAACTCTTACCCTCAACCAGACCCAAAATCACTCCCACCAAGGCAAAAACATTACGTTTCGCAACACTCTGACACAAACATGGCTGAGGGATTCTCTCTCTTGGCTTGTTGTGGGTGGTGCATCTGCATTTAAGGAACCTCGCTGGCACTCCTTGCAGCAACATGCCCCAGATTACGATGTTTTTTTAACTTTTGACACCTCCTGACTTGCCCTGCATTTGCCTGCTCTGTATTTGAATTTTTATTTGTGTGAAATATCTTGACAATAACTGGATGGAGCGCCATGAACTTAAATGCAGATGGATCATGCATTCCAGCGGTTATAATGACTTCGGTGATGCTTTTGTTTCAGGTCATATCTTTAGTTCATCGAGCATCAGAAACACCCATAAATGAGTTGATTCTTCCATCGGATTCATGATTTGAAACTCTGCACAGAGAAAACTTTGTACCCACTCAGCTTTGACACATCAAACCGGCTCCTTTTTGCTTATGAAAGCCGTACTCGACTCATTTTATCATGATTATTTTACCCAGAAGGCACTTCTGTTGCTATCGGCCACAGCGGAGTTAATGCTGAGCGCTACAGGAAGTAAAGTCTTAGATGGAAATCTTTGATGATGTTTTTCACACTGCGAACACACACACAATTTGATTCTTACAACCCGCCTTCTGTGACGCACACTGGTGAGCTGGTTTTATATTCTAGATCAGTGATTTGGACACTCAAACACAATGTCTCCAAAGAGTCCACTGATTCATAAGTAATGACTCATAGTCCAATGCCAAGAAGATCCACACACCGTAGCTCTGGAATCAGTGTTCCTGAGAGAGATTTCTGCTGAAGTTCAGCTCTCAGAATGGTTGTGGGGGGGCTCTACAGCTCTATAGAACAGACTCATGTTGAGCCACGAGTATAATTCATGTGTGTGTCCAAGAACTGTGCTCTATGGCCCAAATGAGTGAATAAGGGACAATCATTTGTCCACCCGTGATCTATTTCCTTTCATGTTGTGCAGGATAGCCGAGCTGCATCGAGACAAACCTTAAGCAGTCTATCACAGCTGAAACTAGTGCTCAGTCACGCTTAAAATCACCTTCAACTAAACAGACAACACCAAATCAGCCATAACCGACCAGCTGTTAGCGCTTTGAACTGAGAGACGGATCGTGGAACTTTGACAGGTTCAGACTCCAGGCTCCACAATTCTTTAGCTGATGTGACACACGTGCTTTTAGTGCTTTTACTTGAGAAAAAAGCAACAACTGCAGGAATAAAATCCATGTTGTCTGTAACAAATATTTTGTTTGCTTTGATAAATGTTTCAGCCTCCTTTCATTAAATCTCTGAATGACCAAGCTCCACCACGGCATCTTAAAGACCTCATGGTACCAAACAGATCACTTTCCTTTCAGACTGCAGGCTTCCTGGAGTCTACAAGAGTCAAATGAGAGACAGAGCCTTCATTTATCAGGCTCCTCCTGAACCGGACTGTACTGAATTCAGCTGAAGGGGCTGAACTGGATTGAACTGGACTGTATAAACTGCTTTTTGTTTTAACTGGTGCTTTATCAATATGTATATTGAACTGCTCCAGCACCTGCACATCAAAGTCAATTCCATATGTTATGATACCCAGATTAAAATGCATTGGAACTGTGTTTAATGACAGGTTTTATATATATATATATATATAAATAACTGGGTATATAATATTACCAGCACAGAGAGACTACTTATGAAGATAACGTGCTTGGTCAGGATTTTGGCATGATTTGAAGATTAAATGAAATGAAATAAATAAGTAAAAACACAACGCAGTAATTGTTACTACGAGTGTAAATATGAGTTGCTCGGTACTGATGTGGCCTCCGGTGTTGAGAGGTCTGGGCTGCTGTAAGTGGATCTGTGCGGACTTCGTGTCAGCACCCCAGACTGTACAGTATTGTGCTCTAATGAGGGGTGTCTCGGGCCATCTCTCTCACACACATTCCAGCCAGAGAAACCTTCTCCTCCAGAGCCAAACGAGTCCAACTTTGGACTGCCAGAGACAGCCAAGCATGCAGCACATGACTGTAAATACCAACACACCTACATACACATACATACTCACTGTACCTACACATTGTCCCAATAAACATGAACAACTTTCATTTCAAGATTTAAAGCAGTAAATTTAAAGAGAATGTTTCCCCATTCCACTGCTGATCCTTGCCAGATATTTTTTATCTTTTTTTAAAAAAGCAATAATGATTTAAATGCAGAATGTTCACTTCTATGACATGTTGTACATTTATATCATACAATCTGACACAGTGTGGTGCCTGCCACATAAAGTGACCTACCTTTTACTGCCCATGCTCTGAGGGGGCTGTTATCATCAATGATATGGTAGAAGGTTAGTGGGATGATGAGAAAGGGGCTGTCGCTGGACGTGTCCACCTGGAAAGGCACGTTGCGCTGGTCCAGCCGCACGGTCTCACCCTCCTTTGTCAGGGACGTCTGAAGCAACTTCCCCGTCACCTGGGAGCCAAGATGTAGTCAGTAAATGTAGCCAAGAAGTTGGAGAAGGTATCCTGAAACCAGAAGGCCCCAGGTTTAATACCTGTAATGGCCAACATCTCCATGAAAGGCGGCGTGCTCCTGAGCAAGGCAGTGAAATATTCAGTCAGTGTACACTTCTACTGTACAAAGCTAAATTTTCAAGTTACACAGAAGTGACTTGAAAATTAGTAGACTGTCCTCCCAAATATGACAACGCAAGTGCAGGCCAAAAAGAGCTGGAATTACAATTTGAAGAAAAAGCGACGTCTAGTGGTCTTAAAGGGGAATTTCTGTTCTTTTAAACCTAGACCTTAATTCTGGCATAAAATACGTTCATCTACTCGCCGAGAACAGTTTGTTGAAAGTTGGCGTCTTTCGGAAGATATTTAGATCAGTCGAGATCATCCTATATCCATATAACAGGAGAGAATGGACAATACAACCTCTAAATAAGGCATTATCTGTCTTTATTTCATCAATACTCTAAGACGAATGAATGAATTGTTAGTTCATAGCTGCTGTGTTGTTGTGTTTGGGGGCTTTCTACACACCTGTCTAGTGGGATGACGTCGTACTCAAAGTTGTCGTCCACGTCGTCAAAGTCTGATAAATATTCTGCCATGTTGCACAAAACTATCAGTAGCAAACTCCGTGTAAAGGTAGCTGACTATCACAGAGCACGGAGTAAATAAGCTGTGCTGCAGCGGCGCGCGTTGATGACGTCACCCCAGAAGACGCGTGTGTAGAAAGCCTTCCATAAGCCCCTGATAGCCGCCAATAACAACAACACAGCAGCTATGAGCTAACAGAGCAATAGTACACGTTCATTCATTCATTCTTATTAAAGTATTGGTGAAATAAAGACAGATAATGCCTTATTTAGAGGCTGCATCGTCTCAGCCCCGTTTTCTCCCGTTATATGGATATAGGCGGATCTCGAGTGATCTAAATAGTGAACTTATCCTTTTAGAGCAACTGCATACGATTTGCAAAAATATGATGTAAAAAGAAAAAAAAAAAGGTTTTATTCCGCCCCAACATGATGGTTTTCCAACCCTGGCCGAGCAGTTGTGATTTCTAACCTCAACCAAGTGATTCACCTTAACCAGGTAGTGCTGAAAGTGCAAAGTAACAGTTTCCTTATGTTAGCGTTGAACTTTAGTTCCATAAGGCTGTTTCATGCAAACTGTTGAAAGCGCAGCACGTATCACGCCATCCTCCTCCTGCCTTTAAAGAAGGACTTTAGAATGATGTGTAAACTCCCAGCTGATTTGTTTCTTTAAGCCTACCATTTGTACAGGTGATATTTTACAGGACAACATTATCGGTCATACTTAAGGAATAAAATAAATAACCTGCTCAGTTGTTCTGGCTGGAGGACTTGTTGTCTTATCTATTAACAAGGTTCCTGTTTGTGGACCTTCTTCTGAAGCTTATGGAGTGCTTACAAAATAACAACATAAGTCGGTCGCCTGCTCAAACCAACAATTGCTGGTTTTCAAGTGTGAACCACGGCGGCTTCTTTGGATATTTAGTTTTCCTCAGAGTGGAGAAAGAAGGCTGTGCAGTGCTATGGTTCTGCTCAGAACCAGCACCGAAATACTGAGTGAAAATGGTTTGAATTTGGTGATAACAGGCAAAAATATTTGTTCTCAGGAAAGTCACATCTATTTCCAGTTATAATTAGCTTTAATTCTGTGTGACTAATCTAGAATGAGCTGCATGTGGACTAAAAAAAACCACTGAGTAGCACAAACATGTGATAAAAACCCAACCACAGCTTTGAATATTCCAAGAAGGGCATTACCTGACACCCTAACAACAGGCTTTTACGCATGTTGGCCACTCGGATCATGAGGCAGGGCCGCCCCTCGTGATTTGACACGACAGCATGTTGACTGAACTTCACCGTCTCGCCTCTCTTTTTGGGACGAGCAACCTGCAAGAGGAGGAAAAGAAATCCCAGATTCCTGTTATACATACGGTGAACACTTCTCATAACTGTCACCAATCATTTACCAGCCTTCGTGTTTGCTTCATTTTTTTATTCAAGGTAACCTGACTCATTCACGTGATCAGAAGGAAATGTAACATTACTGGAACATTTATTGTGTTTACAAGATGGATAACAAAGACAAAGGGAATTACTGTTTATGACAGATAAGAAAGAACGACTCTGGCAATTACAACAACTGATGAAATAGAGACCGGTTGCTCTGAAGAGTGACAGAAATATTAAACCAGGTTTGTAAAAGGTTGTAAAACAGGTTATTACACTCTTCAAGGCACCACACAAGCAGTTTGTGTACACAACAGGACTGATTGGTCTTCAAGGTTAAGGATCATAAAGGATTCCTGAATCAAGAGTGAAATTACTGTAAAGGGAGGCTTCCCAGCTTCGACATAATGCATTCAAAGGGCAGCTTAGAGTCAAGTGTTCTGCTAAATTGTTCATGGATTAGGACAAAAAAACACCTTTGCAAGGAAAGTGCCTGTGATGAAGATCTCCATCACCATGGTGATGACCAGCTGCACGATGAGGAGGACTATCGCTACAGGACATTCCTCCGTGATGCACCGGAAACCGTAACCGATGGTGGTCTGCGACTCGAGAGAGAAGAGGAAGGCCCCCGTCAGGGTCTTCACCTCCATTACACATGGTGTATGGTTGGAGGGGGGGTCAAACTCTGGAGGAAGAGAGGAAGAACAGAAGATGCAGTTTGTCCAAAGAAAATACCAAGAACACTTTGTTCCCTTTTCTCTGTTCTAACGGGTCATTCTGGTCTGTTTTCTGTAGTGAAAAACTGTGCTGCTATTGATTTTATTGGTTTATTCACAAAAAACTCGCTGAACAAGCTCTTTTTCACAGAAAGCAGCGGAAATTTATAAAGATTTTTCTTTTTTTTCTTTAATTTAATCTGATTTTGGTACAGAAAGTTGAGAAAAGCTATTTTCTTGAGCACATGACTCCTGATCTGCTTTAAATAACAGAAGAAAAGGTAGTTTTATAACTACAAAATATCTACTGATGAGGTTTCTGATAATAAAACTTACTATATTTTGCTCTCAGTCCTAGTTTTTTAGTGGTTGATCAACATGCCAACTTTCCAAACTCTATATATTTGCAGAAGGACGTCACAGCTATCATTCACCGGCTAATAAACACGAGTGAATAAAACGTCAGCTGTCATATTGTTGTTGAGATATGTCAGTCTGAAGTGTTAAAGCAATAAATTACATCACCAGGATTTCTGTTCTACTCTTAAACTGTGGCCAGATCTTCACTTCACAAAGATGGAAGAACACGGCATGACTGAAAAGTTGAAAAATTGTTGTTTTTCTCGTGTGTCCACAGGACAAAGTGAGTAATCATACACTGGAAAACATGAATGAGCCCTTTTTGTCGGTGACTCATCCAAATGTGAAGTGCAATCAAATGTTCCAGCTAAAGAGAAGACTGAAAGTGTGGGTTGTGATAAGGACTCCTCTCTGGAAAGGCTGCTTCCTTATCTCACCAATTATGATAAGACTTATAAAGTCCTGTCGAGTTTATGACGTTTAACCCTAAGGAAGCTTCTCTAAAGATCTTGGTGTTCATCAGTCCACATTAAGATAAACTGTCTGCAACCAAAGGAAGTTCAAGACTGTTGCTAAATTCTCTTGAAATAAAAGTTGTGCAAAGATCCCAGTAAGAACGCGGCATGCAGTTGAATAACAACCGTGTTCAATAAAGACACAACAATACATCCCCACCTACAGTAAACTGTGAAGCATGGTAGAGTGAGCATCATGGTTTGATGCTTCTTATCTTAGAAACTGGACAAACAATTATTTAAAAAGTATGCATGTTCAGCTGTGAGAAAGCAGCAGAATAAGGGTCCGGTTCCTGTTTCCAGCCTGTGCTTTGGTGTATATGATTCTGATTTAGATAAAGGTCAGACCACATTTCATGAGTAACGGGTTCCTCCTTCCTCCTCACCAATCAGGTCTCCGTGCACCAGGGCCACCAGGTACCACAGTACCCCGAACAGGAACCAGGTCCCGGCGAAGGTTGCAGAGAAGAGGAAGAACTTGTAGCGCCACTGCATGTCCAGGAAAGTTGTCCACAGATCCCGGAGGTACAGCGCCCCTCTGCCACTGACGTGCTCGATGCGCACGTTGCTTCGTCCATCTTTTGAAAGGACCCTGCGCCTCCTGCGCAGAGCGCTGGCTCCTGCGGCGCCTGTTCCTCCTGCACCTGCACCTGCCCCACCGGTCCCCCCCGTGGAGCCCAGCAGCGGCTTGGTGATGTCAGTCTGCGTCTGGGAGTGGCATACTGTCTGTGGGGAGGTTCCCTCAGAGGACGGGGGAGTGGCTGAGGTCATGGCTGGCCCTGCATGGGGTTGGAAATTGGAAGAGGGGACATCGGAATGTGAGGAGAAGAGAGGTGTGCAAAAAGGTTTATACAGAGAGGAAGGGACGAGGAAGAGGTTGGATGGCAGGTGATTTCAAATGAAAAGATGGAGGAGGTTTGAGAAAGGAGAGAAGAAAGAGAACGTGTTAAGCACATGAATGACAGAGTGGAACGTCTGAGAGGAGAGGAAAATGACCAGAGAAGGAAAAGAAAAAGGGGATTAAAAGCACATTTTTCAGCTTGACAGAGGTGTGACTGTCCACGGTGGTTTCTCTTTTCAGCAGGCAGCTGCTGAACTAAGACGAGCAGACACTAAGGATCTTTTCTTAAAGAGAAGAAAAAGGGTCTTTACGCTTGAACCAGTGCAGACATCTGCCAGTGAAAGCTGCTTTAACCTCATCTTGTCTTGTTTTGAACAGAAGACCTCACTTTGGGATAAAACTATGATGGTAGATCCACTGTTTTGCAGTGAAAGCTCACTGCTGTGTTGTGTTCTGACTTCTCTTTTATAACACGGCTCTCAGTGGTGCGTTCACATCAGTGTGTTTAAATGTTTTTCAAGCACAAATCCCTGATGACATCTGGAATAATGTGAAAAGCCAGCTGCAGGTCAGGTCCTGCAACCCAACGTTATCACCCATCCTCACTGATTCTGGTAATAAATTATGTTTAAAATCTGATGTAAATTGTTGCAGTTTTAGTATGAAATGTGCAGGTTTCTGTACAGTACAATTACACCATCATCATATGTAATTATCCTGAGTTTACTAAAGGCTTGAGGCGTGAGGATGTACAGTGACAGGCTGGTATGTGGTGGTGTATTAAATGAATGAGAGATCCCCCACCCTTGGGTGCCATTTACACTTATTGTCACTGCATTGTTTTTCCTCTGCACACTCTTAACAATCCGACCCTCATCTGGGCTGCTGTGTGTCCTTCTTCTTCTTTTCTTCCCTTTTGCTATCAGTCATTGACTTCTAAGCAGCCCTTTTGTCCACAACTCCCTCTGCTTCCCAGAGCAAATATAACAAAACCCAAAAACGGCACAATAGAAGCAACAGCCTAAGAACTAGGGCGATCTGATACGCTCTGTCCTTTCCTGTCCTTTCTGACCCTTGTCTCGCCTCCCTCCATGCTGCAGCTCACACTGAGTGAATGAATAGAGATCTGTGTTGAAGTCTGTGCTATGAATACTAAGATGTGGACAGGGAAAGGGGGGGGGGGGGGGCGTGGTCCAGTGCAGGAGCATGTGACTTGGCCTGGCCATCTGCAGCTGAACTCTGAACCCTGAACAGAGCTCCTACCCACATTCACTGTAAACGTACACTTGTGTACTGGACTTATAGACCTATTGAACAGTTGGAAAGTGGTACAGTGCTGCTTATTGTCCAGAGGAATGTTTGCTTTGCAAAGACAAAAACTGTTCATATCTATTTGTTATATCTTTTATCATTTAAAGGAAAAGGCTGCCATAACTCTGTTTATCTTTTAATAACCACAAATCCATTATAGTCGCTTTGGGATGTTCTGACTGAAGACTTTGATTTGCTAATAGGAACCTTCTCCAGTGGACCGACACACTATTAAACTAATAAAGAGAGAACATTACCGGCCTTGATGTTGTCAGTTGGACAACGTGACTTTAAAGCAGCATTTTTTGACATCTTATCAATATTTTTTTCTACTCTGGCCGACAGAAGCTGCAGCTTGATGACTAAAAAAATATATATATGTCCCAAAAAAAGATTAGCTTTATGCTTTTAAGGTCTATGGATGTTTTCAGCCTCAGTTTCTTTTAAATCCTTTGAGCACAACATCGTTATCGCGATGATTATCTCACACTTAGCCAACAGAGCAACGCTCCACGTTCAACTCCAAACTGACACTTGAGCCCGTTTCACACATCGATTGAGTCTCATCAGCACAAAAATGACTTTGTTGTGAAGCTACTGTTCCTCTTTGGTAATTCCTACTTGATGAACAACACAAGGAGCCAGTGACCGTCGCAGTCAGACAGACGAGTGTCTTCCACGCTGTCGGCTGGTCCGTACACAAATAGACGGTTTCACTTCTGTCACTTCTGCTCTTTTTAAGAGCCTCAGCCTTCTCCACCTCAGCCCCCTTCACTTTGTATAGTTTTAACTTTTTGTCAGTCTCATGGCCATAATATTACAAACCTAACTGCCTCCTCATCTAGTGAGAGTATATAACTGAAAGTGCTGTTCAGATCCATCCAAATTTTAGCCTCTCTGCGTTTTTTTACAATGAATCTGCAACTTTCACATTGTAGAGAAAGAAAAAGTCAAGGCTGGTAACTTTCTCTTTCTGAGTAGCAGAATCACGGGCTTTTCACCTGAGGAGAAGAAACCATTTGCATTTACTTTTCTTTTGCACAGCCGCACAGGTCCGTCTGCCCAGAGAAAAGAGTCACCACCAAGTTTTATACTGTGTGCAGCCAGAGCCCCAAGAAAACAGCCTCTGTGAAAGACAACCTGTGGCCTGAAAAGTCGCTTTGTGGCCAAGCTGCATGTTGAAAACTGACACTTTGAAGCATTTCTACATGAGGCTTTTAAGCATTTTCAAAGTAAAAAAGTGTTGTTTTTCAAAAACAATATTCAGACTGGAGGAAATTATACATTTGAGTCTGTTTTCTTATGTGAATTAATCCACAGTTTCATCATGATTGTCATATAATAAGGCCTTGGCAGACGGGGTGCCGTATAATGACAATAAAGAAAACCACACTCATTAAGGATTTCTTAGCATTCTTAGCAGCTAAAAACACTTAAAATGTCTGTTTATAAGTGCATCACATAGTGCTATAAACAGTTCATTCCATCCCTCTTTGGTGCTTAGAAATACTAAAGAAAGGTGGGAATATCAAGAGTGAGAGTCAACCAAATACTTTCTCTTATTGACAGAAACAGCGATTGATTCCCACTCTCCAAATACATTTCTACCCTCAGTGGGTAACCACACTAAGGTTAGGATCTCTTCCTCCGTGTCCGGCCCTCCAGCCCTCGTCTTCCCTCTGTCCCGTGTGCACAAAAATCCTTTGTTTTCGAGGAGATGAAAGGGACAAAAGCCACCATTGAAAAATACAACTGGGTGAGCGAGTAAGTGAAAGAGAGAGCATGTTAGACGGGGAAAGGAGAGGAGAACTGAGCGTAGAAGTGTGTGTGCGTGTTTGCGAATGTGTTTGATCGTGTGTGAGTATGCAGTGCTCGACATTGCGAGGGGGCAGAGATGGGAGAGTGGGGCAAATAGACAGAATAATTGCTTTTCAGGGGAGGATTGCGAAAGAATTGAGCATCGGGTGACAAAAGGAGTGAAAAAGGAAGAGGTAGAGATCTGGGTGGTGAAGGATAGAAAGGAAGGGGTGTGTTGAATGAAGGTGGAGGAAACAGAAAGGTGACAACAGTCCGCCATTAGTATTCCAGCGGAGAGATTAATCCCTTCCACTCTGTGCTGCTGTCCAGTGTCCCCGAACCATAAAAACCCCCAGCAGCCAGTTCTCTGCACTGAAAAGACTCCCAGGCTGGAAGGCTGTGACCACTGTCCGCACCACAGCAGCCTCTGTGGCGAACTGAAAGGCCTGTCGAAACAACACAGGCCGTGCCAAGATGGCATCTGGTCAGCCGGCTCAAGACAACAAAACCCCAAACTTACTGCAGCCAAACTAACCCACACAAATGAGCTGCTGTTGTAGCAACTTCTCCTTATAAAGGGAATGATTTAAGAGGATCTCATCAGGACAGAAAGTCCTCTCTGGCAGCGCTTTGCACATCAAACACAGATTTATTGCAGCTTAACACAGCTGACACACTTGCAGGTAATTACTTTTCCTACATTTACTGTAACAAACAGTTTAGCCATTCCTCATGGACAGTAAATAACATTTTAGGTGCTGCAAGGTGTCAGTTTATTGGCTTTTATTTTGTATCAAGCAGCTGCAGCTGAAGGAAAAGGTTTTTACAAATGGCCTAACCCTGCAGGGTGAAACTGTGTCAGAGTGCATGCACTTTTCCCGAGCTGCATAGATCTTGTATGCACACGAAGACTGGCTTACTTCTTTGCTCCATTCCTAAAAACCTGCACCTGCACATCTTCTGCTAAACAAGGAAAGTGGTGCCCCTTCCGTGCCTGTTTCAGTGGTCTATCTTTGTTTAAAGGTAGTTTTTCTTCCAGGATGTTGAAAAGTGCTCAACTAAAGGGAATCACAGGGTTTCTCTGAAGTCATTACTTGTCCAGAGATGGATAAATATAGAGTTTTGGTGTTATGTTGAATTAAAAAGTTGACAAACTCAAAGATAAAACTGTAACTGATATAAACTTGACTCCCATCCCCTTCAAAGTAGTCAACTTGTACATCCACATATATAACTCCCAGAACTTTGCTATGAGAACAAACATCACATTTTTGTCAAACTCATGAAAAAAATGAGTCAGTTTGTGAAATTTGTATCTGTTGATTAATATTCATCAAAATGGCCTGAAGTATCTGACTCTCACCGCTGCTCTACTCACCAGGTTTGCCTTCTTTCTCTTTCCCAAAATAGAATAAAAGTTAAAGGGTTGTCATAATTACACAGTGGAGGTAATCCAGTGGAAGCCACAAATGTTCACTGACAAACGATCACAACTGGCCTTATTCCAAAAAGACTGGCAGGAGTGCTAGTTTGGTCTATTGCTGTGCAAAGTAATTATCTTAAAAAAGAGGAGGGGCCAGATTTTAATTGGACAGGATATTTGTCTGATTTTCTACAGTTTAATCTGAATTACCTGAACAAGCTTGACACTTTAGATTAATTGTCAGAAACACATTCGTGTCTGTTTCTGCATCTCAGAAAGATACTTTTACTTTGATTTTGACTCAAAGAACAGGAAGTGAATGTAAGCGGTAACCACGGAGACCAGACGTTTGTCTCAATCTGTCAGCAGACTGCAGAGTCTCCCTCTAAATCTAACACTGTACGAAACGATTTGAATCCACTTCCTCAGCCGAGAACTAGTGTCAGGAGAGTTACGACACTGAACCAAATCACTGAAAGGAGAGCTGAAGTCATTCAGAAGTGACTCTTAGCATCTTTTTCCAGGTCGGTAGTGGCCGGAGCTCCTCTATAGACACTGTAAATCTAACGTCTGCTCCTGCTTTGGTGCTTCTCAGTGAAAAGACTTGTTTTCACTGACGGTTTCCGGTGTAAAATACCGGGTATAAAAACAACAAAAGCATCACACCTCTGTCTTTTGTGGTTTGAACAAGTCTCTTTTTGAGCTGATGTGAGGTCTGTACAACAGCAGCATTTACTGTAAAGCCCACTGTTGTGTTGTGAAATGTGTCACGCACAGAAACTGGAGACAAAGGCTGAGTTTTGTGTCATTTCTTCATCAATAAGCAGGGAAGCTGTTCTTCACTATCAGCTGTTTGCTGTCGAACTTCTGGCTGACGCCGTGAACCAGCTCGTGTAAATTGTGTATATCGGGGGGACAGGTGAGGGAAGTGAATACTGTGCTGAAAACATAACAACAGGTGCAGCAAGCCTGAGATCACTTACACAGATCCATCATGGCACCCTAAGTGTTCACAGACAAGTGTCTCCTCATATTTCCGGCATTTCAGCTCTTTTTAAATGAAAACGGATCACAGCTTGAACAATAACACTAGTTTTTTTTCCACAATTCGATCGCAAACATCCAGAAAACCAAAATACATGTTTTTTTAGTGTTCAAACACAACAAAGTAAGATGTAACCATGACAATCAGCAATCAATCTCTCTGCTTTGAACTGCTTCTTACCTTTCTGTTGACTTGTAACAGAGGTTCGCTCTGACCACAGCTTGGAGTTATGAAGATTTAATAAGTTTCACTGTCCAGCAAACATGTGAAAACACAGATTAGAGGTTTTCAGCTGTCTCAGAAGAAGAAGGAAAAAAGGATGCAAACATTCAGGCTCTTGATCGAGTCGTACTTGTTGACAGCTCACACATGTTTTGCATCACATTGCAGCACTACCTCCGTGTCATCCTATGCTTCCCCAGAAGAAAAACTCATGAAACAAGGCTGGATGAGGATTACCCAGCGGTCATCAGTGTCTCCCAGCACACTGGCACTGGCAGCACCGGTTCCGGATCACTGTTACTGGATCATTATGTAATCGGATGAGCACAGTTTGCACTTTTTCTTCTTGAATGTGAAGCAGAGAGAGAGCCCTGTGTGTCCACTCGCAGGGAAGTTAAAGAAGCTTGCGCTGTCCACTCCTCCAGGCCCCCCCAGCATGCCGCCCTATATAAACCCAAAAGTATTCAGACGGCCACTGTTTCTCAACATTTTTAATTCATTAATTCAACTCTCCTCCCAGCTTCTCCTCCTACCCTCCCTCTCAGTGTCTCTCCCTGACTGTACACTATAAATGGGCCTCTTTGTTGCAAAGCCTCCTCCGCTGTTTCAGCCTTTGTCAACTTTCTCATGTAAATGTTTGATGGTTATAAGATACAAGCCTGGAAGTTGTTGCACTGGAGCAGAGGTATTTACAAATCGCAGGAAAAAAATGGGGTCCTTTCTTGTGGACTTGGCTACTTGTACTTTTGCGTTGGCCAGAGCGTAGTGAATGGATAATGTCGGTGCATCTCTGTGAGGCTGTGCCATGTCCGCCTGCAGGGAGGGGGACCGAGTACTGTAAGGGCGAGTATACATGTTCCTGCTGTGAATGGAACCGCACAGGATGATCAGGATGAATTCATTCATCAAAGTAACAACCGTTACACCCTCTGGCCCTGTGGTGGAGGGATTTTGTCTAATACAAACCCAATTTTAAAAAGAAGTGGAAATGACAACAAAATGCAATGATATGCAAATCTGATCAATAGATATTTTGCCTATAATCATGTTGAACATGAAACATTTTACTATTTCAAGAAAGTAGTGCCGAAAATACACAGCCGGGCGAGCAAGTTGCAGCTAATTAGGTTAACTGGCAACAGGTTATTAACATGATTGGGTATAAAAAGAGCACCTTTGAGAGGCAGAGTCTCATGGAGAGTCTCATTAAGCCAAATGCTAAGGCCGCGATTAACCGCGATTAAATTAATCGCATCGCGATCAAATTAATCGCATTGCGATTAACGTGTTAACTATCAGCCCTACTTTAAACTAAACTTTGTGAAAGAGGTAAGTCTCACCTATGAGCTCACCCAAACCAGTTAAAGGAGTTTTATCACCAGTAAAAACTAGTCAGTGGCTGGACAGTGCAGTGGTAAGATTGCCACTAACCCCTGATAGTAGACCCCCTTATGCTACCTGCCTACCTGGGATATGAGTGTGAGTTGCTTTGGCTAAAAGCGTCTGACAAATGCATGAACATAGTCATCAATTCAAAATCTATTTTATACCCTTAAATGTGACACATAAGGCCTCCTGGGACATAACACCTCTACAATGGGAGGAAAGACCTATGACTTGTTTGAGATTTTCCAAATCAGATAAGATATCATCATCCAACCAATTATCCACAATAAATAAGTTAAATAGTTACCTCTATATGCCTGTTATCTCTCATTTACCTATCAGTCATTGTACACTAATCGTCTTTTTCCAGTCATAGTATTTCTTGTCTCTGCACGTGTTACCTTTACCTGTTCCTGCTGTCTGTTTTTGATGCCCTTTGCTTGTTTTTTTATGCTCCTGATCTTTTGGCTTTTTATGTATTTTTGCCTCGGGTACAAAGTTTGGATCACTTTTGTCCTAAAAGTACTAAAAACTAAGGCTGGTTTACGAAATAACTGGCTAGTTATTGTATATATAGTTGCTATGTGTTCTCACAGGAACAGCCTAAAAGAGTGAGAGAAATGTAAAAGGCATGGTCATTCTCTGCTTTGGCTTTTGTTTTAGCAGGGGTTGAATTTATCGTGCCCTCAGATGAGAGTCTCTTTGCAGGACAACGAATCCTGAATCTGCAGGGATACACTTGACCATAAACCTGGCCCCTTTCAATATTTTGTCCGACTGGATTTACACTCGCATCAATCTGTGGGGCCCCTCCAACTGGTGGGGCCAGCTGGTGTTGTTCCTCCTGAACCCTCCCTTTTATCCTGACAGAGGGGGGGGGGACTCCACAGACTCCACAGAGTTTACGTGGACCACAGACTAGACTGGAAATGCTTCTCAGAGACTCAAAGAAGAGGTCCGGCTCTGTTGGGGACTGCTCTGAAGTCCCTGGAGCTGATCATACAAAGAAGAATGCTGCTCAAGCTGCTGAACATAACGGACAACACTGCAAACCGTCTACTCAACACAGTAAAGAAACAACGGACTGTGTTCAGTCAGAGGCTTCCTCAGCTCTGCATCAAAGAAGAGTACAGGAGGTCTTTGCTGCCTGCAGCTATACTTTAATCCAGTGACTGTTTATCATAACTAAAGACTATCATTTGTTTATTTATGCTGCATCAGTATCATTCCCCTTTAGGGATCAATACAGTAAAATTCAATTTAATTCAATAGTCTTTGGTGGAAATAGCACCATGTAATAGTATAACAGTTTAATCATTTGGTGATTATTCAACATTGTGGCCACAGCCGCCCCAAAGTAAGAAATCACAAAGGAGAGTAGAAGGAAAGTAGAATTACTGTTAAAAACAATGTGCAGAAATGGTCTCAAAGCAGAAATCTCTTGAACATAGGTGTTCAAAGTATCAGAGGGGTCTGATTTAACTTTTAAAACACTAATCTGTGGGACAAATGTCATCAGGACAGTGGCCCACTACACTCAAAGTGTCGGTGTGAACCTCATTGGGAACTATTAACTGTCACCATGAAACAAAACAAATGTGGACACTTAGCAGCAGGTATAAGAAGGAAAAGCAGTCTGGCTTTTTTGTGCCTCTTTGAACTGATCGCAGTGGTATTTTGTGATGCTAAATACAGGATCCAGCGATATTTGCTTTGCAAATAGCGTTGAAAGAGAACTTATTTGGTGGCGCAAACATGCAAAAATAAAAACATTTTCTTTATAGATCTTTATCATTTTAAAAAAGAACCAAGCAGGCTTTCCTTATGGGATGTTCCAGATGTCATTATCAGTGAGCAGGTTACAGCTTTGTGCTTGTTCTTTTCCATTGAAGTTAATCGATTGTCTGGGAGGAGATAAAGGTTAGGAAGTCTGTTTCTGCACGGTTTAATTAAACAAACTGCATGGCATGAAATCACACAAAGAAAAACAAATAATAGCGATAACACCTGGAACTAGCATGCTATTCACATGCAATTATGTGCTGTTTACACTGAGCTATTACAGGTAGTTACTCCTATTTCCAAAAAGTCTTTTATTCCTATTCTAATTGCAGCTATTCTTACTTTTTTTGCAGCTGTTTACTCCAAAAACACACATCATGCTGTCTTTACTTCATAATTTCAGCCTACAGTAAGAAGCAGCAAGTGTTATGGTACTGCATCGTGCTGATAATAAGCCTAATATTCAGCCTATTTTCAGTACGTGTGAACGAATGTTACCTTCCTATGTGGACAGACACTGAGTCACTGCCTTTCTGTTTTCAGACCAGAGTTTTAGGAAAACTGTGTCACGGAGGTCAACTGTCACTGAGCAGGAGTCGAGAGGGGAAGGGAGAAAAAGAGCAGAAGGGAAGGAGGGAGAAGAGAAAGTATGACTTTAACTGTAAGAGGACAAAAAGAGGAAGGAAGGAGGAGTAGAAAAAGGAGGAGAAGTTAAAGAAAAAGGTGGATGTGTGAAGAGTTTGGTACCACAGTGAAAAAGGAGGTTGGGAGGAAGGAGGAAAAAGAATAACCTCATTTGGACCAGTCTGAAGGCTTCCTCCATCTTCCTTTTCTTCCACCCCTCTCTTTGTTGATACGTCTCTTTGGCCCAGGACAAGGTTTGTGTTTCCATCACACATTGCACATGTTCCCCTTCCCCTTTGTTTGAGTGCAAAGACACCTCAGCGCATGCAAAGTAGACTGTGGTGTGACTGTTGAGTGCACACACACACACACACACACACACAGAAAATACAGACAACTGGAAGACGAACCAGAGGTTTCAGGCACATCTTCACTTTCAAGAATAGCTGCAGAAACAAATGCAAATGAACAAAGTCTGTATAATCAGAATATGTGTAAAATATCAACTACATACTATATAAAACACACAAAAGCAAAAGACACAATTTTCGGTGTATTTGGTAGAAGAAGATTTACCAAAAGCAAAAGTTTCTAAACATTTCTTGTACCTATCCAGAAGCTTCTTGCGTCTCTCGCCTGGTAAAGTTTCTGTTCCTCCTCCATCTTTGAATGGATGGAGTGGATCTCAGCTCTCTGAGGGTTTCAACTGGGTTTAGGTAGGAACTAACTGCTGTTCACTTTCATACTTCCCCCTCATGCTGACGGATGCCTTCATAATCGTCTGAATTCAGCATTCCTTTGATTCATTCAAAGGCTGCAGCCCCACAACATGGCAGCATTGTCCCACTGTGGGATGTTTCCCTTTTGGGCTTCATTTCTTCTCCTTAAAACAAACTGACACTCTTATTAGAGCTCTTTGGGAATCTTTTCCGAAGCAGCTGAAACCACCGTTTCAGATTGTTCCAGATCGGCCTGAAGGTTGTTCGAAGTCTAACAGAGACCTCTGTTCATAGCAGCCATTTTTAGTGGTGAAATGAGAACTTCAGTTTCTCTCCACCCTCTCCACCCTCTCTACTCTCATACAGAAACACTGAATGTTGTTGTTTTTACTGATTAAAATAAGAACTATTCTATGAACTGGTCAAGTTTTATCAATAGTAGAAGGTTTTATGATGGAACTGTGTGTTCCAATGCAGTGCTGCATTCAATGACAACTGGGAACTTGGAATTTCTGACTTCGAACTTGAAAGAAAACCAAAGAAAACACCAAAAAGAAGTTGAATTCAATGGGGGAAAAAACTACCGGTAGATTATGAGCTCATCCCTTTCTTAAACTGACTTATTTACATGTCTGCTAATGAGAATTTACTGGTAATAGATAAAAAGAGTTTAAACTTTCCACCTCTGAGATATACCAGATGCAGCATGATGTAAATGGCTTCAGATTAATCTAAATAAGATGCCAGTTTGCTGTCATATCAGGGTTTTTTTAATAGGAATCACTTCAGATTACCAAATGTACAATCTCAAGAACAGAAAAAGCCTTTTTTTTTCTCACAAGTCACCTTTAAGTGGTGTTTCCACATCTTTTTTACTTTAAAAGTTCTGTTAAAACAAGAATTACAGGCTGCACTCACAGAAATACAGTGATTACTGGATGCACATAACTAGTTTGACACCGACTGTGTGTAAAAATATTAGCAGAAAGCAGGTGAAGTTCTACTTTTCAACCATTTAAACATAAGCAGCTGTGCAGGTGTCACAGCTGGCTTAGCCTGGGACGGTCAGTGTTGAAACAGTAAATTAGTGTCAGAAGTGCTGAAAAATAACCAGATCCAACTGTTTCTGACAATGAATCATTGGACATGTCTACGTGAATAACTGCATGACGTGTTAAACACGTGTCACTGAAAAGCCTGAAATGTTTCTACAGATGCAAATCTGCACTAGTCCTTAGATTAACTAGATTATATTCTCTGCCTTGTCACAAGAGGCAAAGTGTCGCATCCACTTTGAAACTGGAAGTGAGACTTTGCTGCCCGTGGGACTGCAATCTGCTCTCCTACTGACCCGGATCAGAAGTGTTCTGCTCTTGGTGCAGGGCTGGGACACCCCTCAGTATATCTGATAATTACTCTGCTTAGAAGCTCGGTTCTGCCAAACAAACGGACCCAGCACTGCTTTTGGCCCCCGAGTTGTGCTGCACAGAAACCTGTTTATGGTGTAGGATGATCAGGATGATCATGAACTCTGTAAATGAGCTGAGGAAGTTCAGTGGTTTTAGGTAACAAAGTGTTATTGGTGACTGAATCTAACTTTACACGAACTAAAAGACTGAACATTTGGGACATTTTGTGCTTTCCATCGAAGTAACAGACAAGGTGCACAACATATCTGAAGATTTTCCTAATTCTATACACACAGCTTAGTCCAGTGATTATAACCGGAACAGTACAAAAGTTATTTTAAAAGCTTACATTAAAGATATTAAAAGAAAATAATAAAACCCAGAATTTCACTCAAAAATCTATTAATTCAAAAATATGGTCTGTATCTGTGCCATCTGGGTTTGGGCCAGCAATGAATGTAAAATCAGGTCTTAAACAAGTTAAAACCTATTTAATTTTCCTGCTTGTTCAACTTTAAAAACTCTTAAACAAAACCTTGTCTTAATAAACTTTCATTAGAACATTCTTAAGACTAAAGAATATCGTAAAATAAGAAAACTGAGCAAAATGATGGTGAATCGGCTTTTAAAAACAGACAAACCAACTTAGAATTTATATCATCATATTGGCAAGATCGTTTTTAGCCCTCAGCCACAGAAAAGGTCCTGAATTTGAACTTTCTGACGGTGTAATTGGCAGAAGCGTCCTGTAGAGGTCACCACAGCACCTCAACAAAACGATAACGGTCCAAGTCTGGCTGACAAGTGACAAAGATGCTTTCAGCATATCATGTTTTATTCTCTTCAGAGTTACTTTGGTGAGTTGGGGTTGCTGCCTCTCAGGCTTTGTGTGAACTCTGTCTTCTTTTGTTTGCAGCATAAAGAAGAGGAAACATCCAGCTCACATCTCGTCATCTGGTGACTCGAAACCTGATTTTTCCTCATATCGGGCAAATGGATTCAACAAAAAATAAAGGTCTAAAAAGTCTAAAAATCACATATAATGCACATGAATACAGGTCAACATCTGGGACGTGAACGATAAACGGGTCTTTGAGCGCTAAAGGAAAGCAGCTGGGCTTGATTTCTTGATGACATTTCAGCTCTCATCCAAAAGTTTTCAGTTCCAGCTGATTGGCAGAGACTCACAGGCGCTTAACCACTCAGCACCTGGGTCACATGAATTGTTGATTAAATCGGGCATCATGTGAGCCGTTAAGGTCGCATGGGTCAAGGTGATAACGCAGCCAGATGGTCCAACTCTTGATATTTACCTCCGTCTTCATTTAAAAAAGGTTTGAAGCGTTTATTTGAGTCTCGCACTTTTGAATGATCAGATTTTATGAGGACTGGGTACCATGGAAGCTTTCCCTCAACTTATCTGAATAGATGTGGAGATGAAGGAGCAGTTTTCACAGTCCCAGAATCTTAAGAGAGTTTAAAACAAGTGTGTCCACGGCTGTGGAGCCATTCCCCAGGAGCACTGATACTGAATGAACACCTCACAGATATACTTGATGTAGTTTGTTGCTACGGTTACCCCATGCTGTATAAATAAGTGCTTCCTCATCTAATGACAATTTCAAGGTTAACATAACTGAAATAAAACTTGCAAACTTTCTGAAAGCAATGTAATAGAGCATTTTGACCCTTAAAGTCCCACATTTATAAATCTGTTTACATCTGAATGATATACTTTGAAGTGTTTTGTGCAACGAAAACGACTCTCATCCCTTTAAACCCTGAGCAGGGTGTGACTCCACTTTCTGTTCCTGTTAAATGAAGCTGTTAAAGAGTCATTTCATTTCAATCAGATGTGCTGGAGCAGGGCATCATCTAACACGTGCCACAGGACCACAGCTGAGGAACACTGACATGAAGCCGTCTGACCTCAGCTTTCTGAGACTTTAAGTGGTGCTCGGCTCATTCAAAGCAGAAACACTGCTCAGCCACAGCACCGGTGAGCCTTACAGAACAATGCAGATGGTTAAATGACTGGAATCTTTATTTTTAGCAGGGGGGTTATTTACTTGAACCATTCTACACGAGCTCCATCAGCATGTCAACAAAGGCAACCCCTAAGTCCAACAAATTCACTGTTAGGTTTCTGTTGAATTTTTACCTGAGGTGGAACTTCGCTCTTGTGCTGTAGGACTGATGTGACTCATGAGGCTGCAGGGATCACAGTGCTGATCAGCTGATTCATCCACCATTTTGATCCAGACTTTAACAGCTCAACAGCTATAGGACTGCACATAAAACAGCAGACTGACACATGAGTTTTTATTCTAAATCAAGTTTAAAAATCAAGGGGAATCCACTGGAAATATTAACATGGTGCTGAAGCAACTGGCCTCACCGGTCAGTGGGACGTAGCTTATTCTCACATCTTTACAGGTGCACCCAGTTAAACTAGTTAAACCAGTTAAATCTGACACTTAAGCACAACTCAAGACGTAACGAGGGGCTTAACACTTGGTAATCCCTCTTGTGGTTTTGATCTGCTGATGATGACCCGCCTCAGCTGTACTTTACCAAGCTGAGACGCTGAAAAACATTAGGCACAGTGGCTTGAATTGGACTGCATCTTTTAAATGATTTAAGACAGCATTTGTTGTGATTTAGCATTGGGAACTCAAGCTTGATTATGTTGCTGTTTAGCACCAAACACCACGGTGCCAAGAAGCTGCTAACATAGCTGTAGACCAGGGATGTCCAAAGGCTGTCCTGGAGGTTTTAGATGTTTCCCTGCTTCAACACACCTGATTCAGATTAAATGGATCTCTTCAAAAGATTTTAGCTCTGCACAAGCCTGCTAATGTTGCATTGATCTGAAGCAGGGAAACATCAGGACTGGATGTGGACATCCCTGATGTAGACTGTGAAGAAAGCTCTGATAAAATAGATGTCTTATTATGGCAGGTCTCTCCCTCTGCTTTGTACCTGGTTGGTCTGGAATGTATTAGACACCAGCAAAGACTGGACTGGAACTGTAGTATAAGGTCTTAATTGCCCTTTGAAGGGACACGCTCGCTCCAGGAATAGCACACATGCAGTTGTTTTATCTAATGTCGTTTCCTGTGGCTGCCTTCAAATAGCCCATCATCTAATTTCTACTTCCACGAGGTCGACTCAGCTCCTGACAATGATGAAAAACTCATCTGATCTTCTTGTGCCGGCGCATGATCTCTGCAGACTGGAACGCCTTCACAAAGTCTTTCAGTTTCTATGACGATTATTCACGAGCTGATGACTCCGGACCTGCTTTTCCTTTTCCCATTCTGAGCCTTTGCCTCTCAGTTTATCAGTTGTGCAACTGAGCAAAAATCTGTTCTCACTGGTGGAAGATGCTCAAACCGGCGATTGTTCTCACAAGGCTTCATGTGAGGCTGCTTGTTGAATATAAACAGCTGAAAAGGCCAGTGTTTCGAAACCTGTGGCAGATGATCTGAATTTGTGCTGCATTAAGCTTAACTCATCCAGGGTTCCTTCTTAAGCCCATCAATTGATATCAGTAAACTTTGAAGTATCAGGTTGAAGTACAATTCTCTCCTTCAGTCGTTTTCAGTGACATAACAGGCCTCATGTCAGAGTTTCACACAGCAGATGTGCAGAATGAGGCTGCTTTATATCAAAAGGGGGTTCCCCAAAGAGAGTCTGCCTTTTATTCATCTTATTAAATGATGCTGTATCTCTGCAGCCCACGTGCTGTCCTGAAACCATCAGCCATGTTTTCAGCAGCACTCTTTCAATCAGCCTTTAATTACTTCCTTTTTTCTCCTTCTTTTGTAACGAACCAGTCATTTTCAAGCTTATGGAAATTTCTCCTTGACTAACTTTTGAATTACACGTTGCAGCACTCACTGAGTGTTATTTCTACTGCTGTTGAGGCTCTAAATCCTGCGACGTTGATGCCACTTTTGGAGTGAGATGTAAAGTAGAACAATTGGTTGTTCACTAATCGCAAATTAGTGGCTTGATTCTTTTTAGCCTTTCACATGTCCAGATGTCTTCAAACCTAATTCTGACCATGAAGTTGTTCAGATAAGTATGTTGCATGACAGCTCCAGTGTCACTGATGTGCAATTGGAGGGTAAAATTAGAGTCAGGTGGTTCAATCAGTGGGATAACAATCAAGTGTGTGGGAATGACATGGTTTTATTTAAAGATCTGTCGATCTGTCAGACTCCAGTCTGAGTTAGGATGTCATGGCCTTAAGAAAGAAATGTCAGAGTACCTCAGGAAAAAGGTTGTTGATTCTTATCTGGTTGGAAAAGGTCACAAAACCATCTTGAAGAGTTTGGAGTCTAATATCCAGTCAAACTGTTTACAAATGGAGGAAATTCAAGTTGTTATCCTCTCCCTTAAATGTTTGACCAACCAAGACCATTCAAAGAGCAATATGTGTAGCAGAGTAACCTCTAAACAACCCTTTTTAACATCAACTTATGCCAGTGATCATGAGGCAAATACCAACGGTGTGTGGAGCAGCTGCAAGAAGAAAGCAACAGCAAAAGAGAAGTGTCGTAACATCTGTCCGTGAGAAGAGGAATACAGCTGAAAAATGTGAAAAAAGGGGGGAAAAGTTAATGTTTTGGACTGAACGAGTCAAAGGCCTAATCTTAAACCAATAAAAATGTTATTGGAGGCTCTGAAATGAGCCATTGATCCAAGGAAAAAACACCAATATCACAAAACCGAAGCTGTTCTTTACAAAGAAATGTGCTGAAACTCATTTTCAAATGACTCAAGTCATTAAGCTGCTGCTATTGCTGCAGAAGAATGCTATTTCATCAGTTTATGAAGTGTCCAAATTTTGGAAAGCTGTATGAATTTGTGAGCGAGTGAGTCAAATGTTCGACTTCAGCTCTCACCTACTTCGCCTCATTGCTTCATCACTGCTGGAAGCAACACAGCTGATTCAGAGCAATGACACAGAGACATTAAAAGGCAAACAGATCGTGTTGTTCGTCAGTTATGTAACCCGGCTGCACAAATAAGCGCCAGTGTGATCACATGCCTGCATCATTTGTGTGTCATTTTGGTGTTTCAGAGAAATAACTTTCAGGAATCTGTTTTTTTTTCCAGATTTCTTCACTATAGACCGTTTTGCCCTTTTGTTTTATTGAAAAAACGTTGCTATAACTCAGGTGGAGGTGAACAAATTATGATTTAAGTTAAATCCTGGCACTCACAGTTGTTTGAAAACCAGTTTGTTGGATATTAAGATCCATCGGGTCGCTAAGGTCAGTGAGTACTTCATCTAGTGCCCATGAAAATGTGATCATATGACTGTCTTTCACATGTAGCTTAAATCTCCCACCACTTCAGCTCAATGCAGGCCTGTGGAATGTGTGTCTGCTGCATCTGCTCACATGCCCCAGGCTTTCACAAATTAATTTCCATCACAGTCACTGATGTAATACAAGCCACTAAAAGCAGCACCACCCTTTTACCGGTTCTGACCACTGATCCCCGTGCACCACCATGTACTCACAGCAAGGAAATACAAACATTACTTTGACACTTTGGATCACAAATGGCTGTGATTAATTGTATGTTCATGCTTTTTTCTGAATTTTACGTTCGGATGGGGCACCTGAGCGTGCCTCGTGAATTTATTTTTCTAAGCATCATCTGACCATGCGTGTTACTTTGGTCTCATGGCTGCATTCCCACTGTTATCTCTACCGAGATAACCCACCTGCAGGTTATGTAACACTCTCTTCCAGAGACATTTCCATTAAAAGCTCACATAAAGGGAACACGTTCATTCTTTTTTCTGGTTTCTCAGTTGTTGGTTCATCTAATTTAAGATAAACATATTACAGAACAATAAGTCATGCATGTTCGGCTTTATAGATAAATAGCAACAAAATACATCTGCGAATCATTCTATTCACAAGCAGAGAGTCATAAAATCCTAGAAAGACGTCATCATCAGTATTCACTTTCCAGATGTTCGTTACTGACCGGTGCAGATGTTCATTTTCTGAATTAGCTGTATGACATTAGCTTAGGAATTTAAAATAACGATTTTTATAAAGGACCAATAAACTTTGAGATCTACAGAACTGTGCAAAAGTTTCTTTATAAACTGACAATAAAGACGTGTTGTTGATCGCAACATCTTCATATGTAAGCTTGAAAGTGAATATCTGGTCTGAGCTCCTTTATTCTCCAACACAGCCTGAACCCTCTGAGACAAGCTTTCTGTCATTTCTTTAAGGAGTCTTCAGGAATAGTTCTCCAGGCTTCTTGAAGGACATCCCAAAGCTCTTCTTTGGATGTTGGCTGCCTTTTGTTCCGTTCTCTGCCAACATGAGGACACAGTTAATCTGCAGTACATAGTTCTTTGGGCCTGCCAGTTCTTCTTTTGTCTTCTTTTTGTCCAGTTTCCTCAAACTGTTTTTGTTTATTTTAAGGATGAAGTGCACATCATGCTGAGTGTCACAGGACAGCCACTGAGTGGCTGGATCACAGTAAAGATGACACAGGCAGGAGTCATTTCTGAAGAGTTGGGTCTTTTATTTCCAGTCCAACTATTACTACATCTACCATACCGCATGGTTCCAGCCCTCTAGCAGCCCCAGCCCCAGCCTCAGATCCAGCCCCAGCCCCAGATCCAGCCCCAGCCCCAGCCCCAGCCTCAGATCCAGCCCCAGCCCCAGATCCAGCCCCAGCCCCAGCCCCAGCCCCAGCCCCAGCCCCAGCCCCAGATCCAGCCCCAGCCTCAGCCGCAGCCGCAGCCCCAGCCTGAGATCCAGTCCCAGCCTGAGATCCAGCCCCAGCCCCAGATCCAGCCCCAGCCCCAGATCCAGCCCCAGCCCCAGCCCCAGCCCCAGCCCCAGCCCCAGCCCCAGCCCCAGCCCCAGCCTCAGCCCCAGCCTCAGCCCCAGCCGCAGCCTAGTGATCAGAGACGGTCTTTTACCATCTACTATTAACAAGTTCAACCCAAGGGACGTTCCCTTTTCCCAACATCTTTAAAACAAACAGTATTTTTATCCACTGGTTATCATCTCCACATATATAAATAAACCCCCCAAAATACCAAGAATTATATTTACAATATTAACTAAAATGTAACCCAATTACCACACATATAAAACTACAAATATTTTCTCATCCCATGGTTTCTCCCAGAACCTTTAAATGGTGTTCGGGCCCCAGGGGAAGCTTTTGCCCGAAACACCCTGGAGAAAACAAGAGAAGAAAGGCGAGTGAACCACACAGTTAACTTTGACACTTCCTGCACTCGTAGCTAATCACAGACATTCACTAATTAACACAAACTTGTCTTTGCAGGTAGCCGTCAGCTGCAGAAACTGTGAACAGCCACATGCCAACCGCCACCCTGCATTGCAATAAATACTTGATCCTAAAAGTGTGCAAATGGTTTCCTTTGTCTGTGCAAATCTATGCGTTATTTAAAGTGCAAAGTGTTTAAAATGCAGCGTACCCAATTAAAGTGCAAAAGTGCCTCACCACAACAAACAGAGCTCCAAACTATAGCTCAAGACCATTTGGAAAGATGACAAGAAAGTCTGGTTGTTTGTTGGAGAATGTCAAAAATCAAAGGTGATTGGAGCCTTTTGTGCAGTTTTATGAATTATAACTACACAGAACCAAAGTGTGGATGTAAGAAAGAGAAACTTTTGTTATTTCAGCAATTGTAAAACATCCAGCAAGAACTATAATTTACAGGATTTCATCCAAATCCACAGGAAGCTTTGTGGCTGTTGGACTTAAATGAATCACAACAGTCTAACGGTTTTGGGCCAAAAGTCAAACACTCACAGCTTTTAACATATATCTGAAGTCTTCCTTTTATTTATTTCTCTTAAAAATCTTTGCGATGACCTAGGAGGGCTGTAAGTCTACTGGAATAGACTGAAAACAGATCACAATGGTCATGTAACAGTGGGAGTGTTCAATATGTGTCCTCTCAGCAAAGACTGACACATAAATGTGTTGTACTTGAACATTTCACAACCTGCTGGTCTTAAGTCAAAGCTTCAGTTTATGTAACATGTGCTTTATTGTAGGAATTACACAACGAGACGAAATTCATCTACTTTTATGTAAAGGCAAAGAAAAAAAAAAGCATATCCTATATATCCTTACCGGAAAAAGAAAAGACATCTTTACCTCCCATTCTGTCATTTAAACCATGATGATGCTGTATAGTGGAACTTTAGGAGCATTTATAATGTAAGATGCAAGAAATGTGTGTATCGTGATCTCCTTTCTCCTTAAAATCACCTTATTATGATCATTCACATGGTCGGAATCCTTATTTTAGCTCTCAGTGCTCATTTCTATTGTCACATTTACTCTGAGATGCCAGAAATGTTTCAGCTTCTGTATTTCTACCATTTCACACCCATCAGGGCAGACGACTGGGCCTTTTTGGAAGGGATTTTAAAGGTTATTGGGTTTCATGATGATGGAATTAAGTGAAAGAAGTAGAATTTATGTGGTTCAGGAGCAGCTTTTCCTGCAGGTGAGAATGATCCACATTCTGGTGGACTTTGTACCTTTTTTATAGATCCTCTGTATGCTCAAAATATCATAATAGCACCAAAGGAAATTTAAGAAAACAAGAAAGAATTATATGACTTCTGATTTGTTCAGAGCAAACCAGATATAATCCATTCTAGATCAAAGCCTTTTAAAGTCTTTCTTGCAAATAACACAGTTCAATATTACATGATATGCATTATAGGCTTCATCCCCTTCCATGAAGTCAGCAAAGTGGGTCATAAGAGCTCCATTCTGCAACTAAGCAGCAACCACAGCAAACCCTTTTCTGCCCCATATACCTGCTTCATCCTGTTCATTCTGGTCACCATATAGATTTCATAACCACTTATTTTTTACGGTCTTCTCGTTGTTGTTCGAGCATTTGACCAACTGTGAGTCACAGCTGATAACCACTTTCTGCTATTGGGGGTAAAAAGCATGTGCAAGATTAGGCATTTCTCAGAAAGATGCTGAACCTGCGTCGCTTCCTATCATGTCTCTAATCAACCTCACAGGTCAGATCATGGGAAAGCTCTTGAACAGCCTCAGCGACCCAGATACCCTGACATGACACCATAAATCCGCACCAAAGTGCAGATGAGGCAAGACACCTACTGACACACATGAGTTAAAACCTTGTGCTTTCTGTGACTTTACTTTATTTACAACACAGAAATGACGTGTTAGATCACAGATGTGGGCTAAAATGCTTGTTAATTGTGCTTAAATGCTGCTTGCTACCTTTACTGATACTGTTGTGCTAATCTGAATCAAATGAAGCAGCATCACTGTTGTAGGATTAAAGAAAAGTTTATCATTTTACACGTAGAAAAGCTGTTTTTCATCCCATCAGATGGGATTCATTATCGAACAGCTTCACATTTTCAGTTTATTTGCATCATGTAGCCCATTTTTTCTGGTTTCTCAGTTGTTGGCTCATCTAATTTAAGATAAATATACTACAGAATAATAAGTCATGCATGTTCGGCTTTATAGATAAATAGCAAACAGTGATACTGTGATCAATACAGGGATTCCATTAAAAATAGCCACACAACTGAGCACTTTGTGGTGATCAGTAGCCTGAACCAGGGGGTTTAATCAGTCACCGTGGGAGTAAAGTTTGAGTTCATTCAGCTTTTGCTGAGCTCATACGTTCACACAGTTTTACAGCTGAGAGCTAAAGTTGCACTTCAGCGTCTGCAGGGTTCAGAGCCATACTCAGCAGTGATTTGCAGCTGTTTCTGTGCCTCAGTGTCCTCCAGCGTGTCAGAGGAACAGAACCAACACGATATTATCTGATCACTGAAGCTGACGTGAACACATCGGTCCAACTGAGCAATTTCAGGTTTAAAGACTGAATGGAATTCGAAAGATGCCTTATTTAGTAATTTATTTATCCATACATCCATATTCTATATCCACTTAATCCAGTTCAGGGTCGCAGGGTTGCTGGAGTCCATCCCAAGTGCCATAGGGCAAATGGCAGGGTACACCCTGGGGGGGGTCACCAATCCATCACAGGGCCACACAGAAATAAACGACTATTCACACTCATTCCTACGGTCAATTTGGCCTGAGTACGCAGAGCGAACCCACGCATACACAGGGTTTATTTATTCATCTATCCATATGATAATTAATTAATTTATTGTCTTTTGAGGTCTCGATTAAGGCTGAAAAGTCAGAGCCTTAAACTTGAGATTGTTCATATTTCAAGCAACTACACAGATGATTACCGTGAAAAAAATTACCATACTGTCATTATAATGGTGTGCAGAGCCTATAAAAACATACACAACTTTTTTTTTTAATGTTATTTTGAGATGTGCAGTTGTGTATGCAGATCTGCTGTGTTCGAGCTTTGAATTCAGTCCATGAAACTTCATCATTTTCAAGGTTAACGGGGCGCAAATGTTACCACAAACATATCACAGTGTCAATGAACTCCATCTGATCACATGACCAGTTTAATTTCTGATACATTTTACCCTTTTAATCTCCTTCAAGTGTCTATTAAAACCAAAAAAAGAGTTTCAGGCAGGTTTTCGTGCAGACTTTAACCCGACAGCTTCCTCACGATGTCCAACTGACCCCAGACTGGACTTTTCACATAAATTCTAACTAAACACAAAGCCTGCACATCCCAATGACCTGAGAGGACAACAGAAAACCAGGAATCTAAATGCTGAGGGAGTGACGAGGGGATGAAAAGAGTGTAATCAGCAACTTTAAGCAGGTGTAACACAGGACAGGAAGTGAAACAACCGAAGGGAAGTTCCTACAAAATAAAACAGGAAGTAACCAGAAATCAAATCCAAGGATCATGACACTAACTCTGAGAATGGTCTGATTTAGTAAATGTGTGAAATGTGTGGGAGACACCTGTGTGAATCTCACTCTCTGGATAGTTTACATAAAAAGTAAAGATGTGTTTGAATATGAGCGGATGCCCCACATTACGGTAGGCTTTGAGGATAAAATCACAGCTCAAATGTGTCTTCTGTTTAAGTAAACTCTCAGTTAAACGGCTGGCATCTCTGTTGTCACACCTGCTGAACTGAGCTGTTAAAGAAACGAGGCGCTTCACAGATAAATCGATGCATTCTGGTTCCCGTGGGACTCAGATCCTCCTTGTCCCAGAACACATGACCCGTTTCATGACATATCAGGCCTCACTGGGTCAACCTTTTGCAGACAATTTGTCACAGGAAATCAATATTTTGTATGAGATAAGTAGGTTTGTTTATGGCTACTAGACATGTTTGCTAACTGTAGGGCAGTGAAACCAATTCAGTATGGTTTAAGAAAACGGTCAAGGCCACAAAGAAGGATTTTGGTCTCCTCTGTGGCACGAAGGGGCAGAAAAATATGTAAAGTACGTGGATTTTCAATTGACCTTAAGTAGCATGGAAAGCAAGCAAAACCTGCCACAGATTGTTCAAATAACAGCTTTAACAACCTCTCATGCCTCAGTGTGCTGATAAGACCAAGCTGATCCTCAGAATCAGGCCGCTAAAACAGGGATGTTACATAAGAGGTATAATGAACTGCAGTCAGTGTGTGATATAAAAACATCTTTACTGTGAACACAGAGAAATAGAACTTAAAAAATGTGATCAACATTAAAACAGAGAGCGAACGCCCCAGCTTTGACTCTTTAGTTGGAATAAAGCAGGAATTCTGACATATTTGACCAAATCTTGGTCAAATCTCTGCAACGATTCCCAAAATCCTGCAGCCTGAAACCAGAAACAGTCAAATCTGTAACATAAACTGGGGTTAATTATGGAAAAAAATGTTTAAAACATCAAAAACTACAGCTGTCAACCAAGTTGCAAAAAGCAATGTTTATGACATTAAATAAAAAGCTGAGATATTTAACTGAGACCAGTTAATAAGTTAGTGAAAAGCACAGTTATTACACCAGTGATGGAAGCTCCTGGGAAAACCAACATCACACTTGAATGTAAAAGAAAGTAAAAAGGCTAAAACAGCTTAATTCATGGCGTTAAAGGACTGAAATCTAAGCAAAGCTTTATCTGGATTTATCTTATAGCTACACCTTTTAAAAGTCAGCTGATTCCATCTCTGTTTCCTATCAGTAAATCATCAATAAGAAGAACAGCGGCAGGTGAAGAACGGCGTCTTTTTTTGTGCCAATAAAATTTAGAAAAGGGTTACAGTGTTCAGGTTTGCTGCCGTGTTAACTGCCAACACGTAAAGATAGCCGGGTTAACATAACCGCGCATCATCAGCAGTTAAAATTAATTTAGCGCATGTTTGTCTTCTCTTTAGGTGCAAGTCTGGTCATTTTCTGAGTGACTTTTCTGTTAAAATGAAAGGAAACGTTCGTCATCAACGTAACGTTTAATCTTAAAGAAAAAGTTAAACATTCGCCTCATCTGGTAAAACTCTGCCTCATCCTGGTGATTTTCTTTTGAGTTCAAAGTTAAAAAAATCGATCTTTAACGCCCAGAGTTTCATAGAGAAATGTTCAGTTAGACATGAGTGTGACGTTCATTTCTCCAGTCGTAAAATATACAATATGTTGTGCAACTCAAAGTTTAACAGGGAGATATGTTCAGACAGGAAAGAAGGGAGCTTCCAGGCTTCTGTAGACTGTTTATCATCTGGGCAGCTGACCCAAGGCCAAATTACAGCTGATTCCTGCTTTTTCCCAAGCTTTCTGTGACACAAATTCCATCATTTGCATCGTTCTGCGGTGGTCCACCTCTTCCCTTTAGCCCCCAAAATTTGTGCATCGATGAGCATGAAGACGCCACACGGGCCTGGATCAGTCTCCAGTTTGAACAACGAAGCAGACCATGAGCAGAAAAACCACTTGGACGCTTGTTTTGTGGAGAGTATTTGACCTGTGATACTTTTTTACACCATTACATGGCCGGGACTTCGTGGTATCACCTTTTTAACCTTATCTAAGTCTTACGAAGAGCTTTACATGTGTTTCTCACACACCCAAACACCCTTACGGCGCGTCTTCTTACATACATCAGAGTTGTATAACAATCCCACACAGGACTTGAACTCTAGACTTCTGGGGAAAAGTCTTAGCTTTTTGCAGATGCTGTAAGTCATTTATCACGATCTCTCAGCAAAATCCTGATGATTTCTGTAGATGACAACCCTGCATGCTGAAAAATCACGCAGAAGGGCTACCATGTGCGTTAAAATGTGATGAAGAGGACTCCTGACCGAGTATTAGACAAGTAAGGAGTGAGAATGTGTTGACAAGATTATCAACTAAAGCAAATCCGTTGGAGACACTACTCGCTTTTAATCTATTACTTAAGCATGGCATGATCTGAGCTCTGTGAGGTCAGGCTGTGTAAGGACGAGCTGCACCAAACTGCTGTAAATCAGGCGGCCAAAGGGAGACACTTTGGAGCGTAGCTCATTACTCCCTACAGAACTATTTAGAGACGAGTAAGAGTCACCATGAAAGCTGTCTGAAGGATGAAAGTCTGTCACATCATTTAGCTCTGGTTACTCTGCAAATTACATCAAACAGAGCTGAGGAATACAGAAGGCATATTATTCATTACACATTTTTATGTATCATTCATTATTGTCACATAATCACTGAGTAATTATCGTGTTTTCTGCTGGATCTGCTGATCATGTCCTATGTCCAAACAATAGCTGTTCATCAGGCACAAAGATGAGCATGAACAGATGACAGATCGTATCTCTGTCTGACCTCACTTTAACTTCAGCTGCCATCCGGCTCTGTTGCATCCATCTGAGTTATATAACTGGCTGTTTGTAATCATTACAAAATTATGATCAGTAAATTGTCATCTTTTATAATCAGCTATCCAGCTAACTGCTTTTGTGTGACCGAAGTGTGACTTTCTGTCAGTTAAAGTCAGAAAACATGGAGATTTTACCTAAATGTGACTGCAGGGTAAAAATGTCCAACCAGCCAAGCACCTGCAGCCATGCGGCAGCTTTTATTGGCATTTCTATCAGCTGTGGAACCAGAGGTAAACAGGTTACTGTGGGCCTTGGGCTGCCGTCAGATGGCCCCAACTCATTGGCTAAACCAAAGGCGTGTTAACTCTAACTGAGGCAAAGGGCGAAGAGGTTAACGGGTTAAAGACCTTCCTCTTGTTCCAGACAAAGTTGACAACCGTTTGTAACAAGAACCGGTGTTTTGAAGAAGCCTGAACCCAAACAGAGAGGCGATTACATCGGAGAGACGTTGTTTCTTCCATGTCGGTGCCAAACATCTCAAGGCCCAGCAACGTCACCGTGGGCGCTGTGGCGCAGGCTGTCTTTTTGACCGGTGCACACTCTGACGTTTACTTGCGTAACAGAAAAGTAAATATTGACTTTTGGAAACTTGCGAAATTATCACAGAGTTCCATTAGATGTTTTTTTCGGATTTGTATGGGAACATTAAAGATAGAATCACCCCTTAACAAATAGAAATGCCTCGTGGTTTATACTTACTCAGAAAAGTGGGAGGGGGTTGTTATGTAATCCTCAGTGTTTTATTGTTTTGCACAAGTCTCTGGCTCCTCGGGTTCTTGTCAGCAGTGGCCTTAAGCTGACAAACAGTTAAAGCCCTTTTTAAACCGGTATTTAAAATAATGCCGCTTTCCTCCTGTAATTCAGTAAGTGTAAACGGTTCATACTGTATCTCGCTGTGAAGGGTTAGACTCTCTGCAAGGGTTTCCCAGCTGAAGGGACCTCAGTGTGTTGCTAAACTGCCAATTAGCAACACGTGTCCTGTACCAAAGCCACGACTAATAGTCTGTCAACTGGTAATTATGGACTTGCCTTCTGATGTAAGATTTGTTTTTGTTTTTTTGTACTTTGTTACACATTGTTCCTACAGACTTTAATGGCAGAAGGTCATGGCTTGAAGAGCCCAACATCTGCAAAGAGCAGAGGTGTGAACCAGACACCTGCCATGAAAACCACAAACAGGATCAGCCTTGGCAGAGTGCAGTAAGCTCTACTTTCTGCCAAAAACACGGGTCCAGATGGCCCGTAACAGAGGCTCCAGAACACCGAACTCCCGCAGCACTCCCACAGAATCACCCAAAGGGACCGTTGTAAGCCTTCTCCAAGTCCACAAAACACACGCAGACTGGATGATCAAACTCATACGATCCCCTCAGTAACTCCCTAATGGTAAGGATCTGGTCCAGTGTTCCACGACCTGGACGAAAACCCCCCTGATCCTTCTGAATCTGACTGTTTTTAAATGTCGGCAGAGAAAAGCTGATTTTTTTCCAGGAGAACAGAAACAAAAGGTTTTGAACTGTCAGATCACACACTGCTGCACCCAGACTGACTCGAGTTATTCTCCATTCAGCCCTACGTACCTGTTAACCACATCCCACCTGGCGTCTCATCAGCCAGCTCAGAGTGGTTTTTTTACTGTTATAAATGCAAAGAGGTGCCATTTGCATGAATATTTACTTTTATTGTCCTCCTATGACACTGTGGTAGTTCACATTGACATCGGGTTGGGAACACTTCCTCCACTGCTGAGACATCAGCTGTGTCCTCAAACAATCTGTGCTTTCTGCTCTTTCACGCTCCTTTGGATGTGTGTCCATTGCGCCTCGTGCTATTGTTCCGTCTCACATTTTTATGACCAATCGATCACGGAGGAGTCAGTCTAGGTGATGCTCCCGTGATCGTGGGCACATTGCCACATGTCCCAGCACGGTCCAGCACGGTCCAGCACACATTAAAGTTTTTTATGCCCAAATGATGTGTAATCTTTCTCATTTACACCATAAACACGGGGAGTGGCATGTCCATACATCAATAAAATCTTACTGGCAACAGATGTGTAAATATCCACAATGAAGCAATCTGTTTTGAAACAATGATCAACCCCAGTGGACAAAATATCATAAATTTATCTTGCGAAAAAAGCTTTATCTGCTTCCTGTCTGAAGCAGATAGGGTAAGATGGTGTAAATAAACATTATAACGATGAGTAATCGTTGTACTTCATATGATGGTATGACAACCTTTTCAAATTGTGGACTTAAGTTGAGTGTTTTGGATCATTTTGCTGATTTGATTTGATTTAATTTGATGATGCATCTGCAGCTTGGCATTCAGATTTTTACGGCTCCACTTGGGTGAATGATTTCCAGCAGATTGTGTGTATATAAATGTAAAGAGTGTAACCAACATGCATACTTCCTTTAACCTTCTCACAAGTTTTGCATCTTTTGTGTTTTTACACAGCAGCTGTTGCTAAAACTGTTCAAATTATACATTTTATGTAATATTACAGGGTGGAAAGAGCACAGAAGAGCCTGAAAACAGAAGATATATGCAGAAGTTAACACAAAGAACACTCATATTATCAGACATTAAATATAAAACACCTCACTACACTATTTATATGAAGCAAATATAGTTGGAAACACTATGTTGTTATTATTACCATGTACTGTTCAATGTACTGTAAGCATGCTTTACGGTCCATCAACACTACCGTAATGTGTGTTTTACAGTATAAAAATGTCTGTAAATTAGCAAAAAACATTACTGCAAATTCAAAATATGCAACTTAGCATAAATAAATACGCCAGTTCCTAGCCACTGATACAGCAGCTCGCTATAAAGATGATTCATTGTAAGTTTACTATGAAATTTATGATGTTTAACGGTAAAAAGTACAGGAAAAGCCAGCATTGAATCACAGTAGCTAATAACTAACTGTTAGGAGTTACTGACAAGAAGCCATAAAGATATAGTAATCAATAGTAGATAACTCAAGATTTCTTCATTATGGATTGCACAAATATTAACTATTATTATGATTTACAGTAACTTTAATTAGAAATTTGCGGTATTTAACTTTAAAATGTGCTGTTGGGGATAAGGGTGTATTTGTTGTTCTTAAATGTGGGAAATAGGCCATTAATCTAGATCGCAACTAAAGTGCTAACTGTTGAAAGTAACCTTTGTAAAAGGTTATTTGTTTCCACATGAATTAAGGAGAAAGAGGCTACTGCGTGGCACAAAATGCGCATTTTTTAATGATAAAGGAAACATTCAGGCCTTTCACAGACTGATGACGAGAAGAGACTCTCCCACACACGTGGTGTTCAAAACAAAACATTTCCTAAGTCATGCTGAAACTTTATATCGTTGTTTTGCATCTGAGGAAATAAAATGCACCCTAAATCAATAAAGAGTGACTGATTAAAGCTGTGTGTGGCAAGCCTCACGTTTCCTGCTGAGAATGAGGTAGAGTTGAAAGATTTACAATAACTGGGAAGAAGGAGTGGAATGACGGAATTGTCCATCTATTGTTTCCCTTTTTCTTTTTCTTTTTTCCCCGCATGCTATTTTGAAGGTGTGTCCGCTGGACCAATGACGCTGCAGCGTCCTCAGCTGTCATGTGGAGCCGCGGGGAGGAGCGGGGTGTCCGGGCCTATAATTAAAGCCAGCCACCCGCACTCTCTCATAACCAGGAGCGAGAAGAACACAGCGCTTCAGAAAGAACTTCTAACCCGAAGAAAGAGCTCAGAAGACGAACAAACTTTCTCTTTTTTACCTTCCGCTTGTCTTTGATTTTTTTTCTTCATATCGTGTCACATCTGGGCTTTGATTCCACGTTTTCACCTTTTTGGAATTTCTAGAGCACTTCTCTTCACTTACCTGAAACTTTGACTTTAATCCTCCGCAATGTTTCCAGAGGCTAACAAAGGGTGAGTGCACTTTTGAATAGACAGCAGACTGCTTTTAGTTATTTTATTCTCGTGCTGCAGCACTCGTGGCCCCTTCATGGCCAGGTTGGGACGGTGGACAAAAATATACCGGAATGTGTGTGTGGGGGGGGGGGGGGCAATGGGGAGGAAAGAAGCTCACATGGGCTCGAGCAGCAGAGCCCGAATGAAAAACCATCCATGCATCCATTCAGGCGTCTTTTCTAACTCTTTTATGGCAGATTTTTGTCATTTAAATGTATTAACCTGAATGCACTGTTCCTGGTTATTTTTCTTTTCCTGTGTCATTTTACCCAGGATTGTTTGATAAAAAGAACAGTTTGTCACCTTATAGGGGTTGCTCACATAAGCACCAGCGGGCTACAGGAGTGTGTGTTTTAAAATGTCATGTTCTTATAAATAGCACTCCTCAGAGGAGATCCTCTCAGATCAGAGGAGAAAAATGTATCTGTAATATAATAGCGTTCTTATCATGTACTCACATGCTGCTTATTTAATTAGGATTCATAATGAGGCACTCTGTCATCAGCCTAACCTCTGCCCCCCTTTTTTTCCCAATAGCTACAGCTATGAGGACTGCAAGGCCACTGCTGATTGGCTGCTGGCCCAGACAGACGTTCGACCCACTGTTGGCATCGTGTGCGGCTCAGGGCTCGGAGGCCTGGCTGACATGTTGAAGGACCAGGTGGCCTTCAACTATAAGGACGTCCCAAACTTTCCTCAGAGCACCGGTGAGTAACGTAGCAAACCTCACAGCGGGTGACTGTCCTCGACTCGTTGCTGATATTTACTGACGGGTGACTTCTTCTCTCAGTGCACGGACATGCAGGACGGCTGGTGTTCGGCACCCTGAAGGGAAGGCCGTGTGTTTGCATGCAGGGGCGCTTCCATCTCTATGAGGGCTACCCCATCCAGAAGGTGAGCAATGACACGCTGAAACCTGTTTGAATTATTTTTCATCCTGTGAAAACAATATTTGAACCAAAGAGTGTGTGTGTGTGTGTGTTTTCAGATTACTCTGCCAATGCGCATCTTCAAGCTGCTCGGGGTTGAGACGGTGATGCTGACCAACGCAGCTGGAGGCTTGAACCAGGACTTTAAGGTGGGGGACGTCATGATCATCAGAGACCACCTCAACATGCCCGGCTTCGCCGGCAACAATCCGCTGGTTGGACCCAACGATGAAAGGTAGGTCTGCACATCAGAAATGTGTGTTTAGGCAAGATGTAAAGTTTGTCGTTTCAGTACTTTTGGTTGTCCAAACGGTTAAACCCGCCCTAACCCAGCCTCCCACCCGATCTCCCCACAGGTTTGGCGTGCGTTTCCCCTGCATGTCCGATGCGTATAACAGAGAACTGCAGCAGCTAGCCATGGATGTGGGACAGGAGCTCGGTTATGGAGACTTCCTGAAGGAGGGCGTCTACTGCGTTCTGGGCGGCCCGTCGTTCGAGACCATCGCTGAGTGCCGTATGTTGCACAAACTGGGCGCTGACGCTGTTGGTGAGTAGTTTTTACAGACTTAGTGACGGTTTTTGTGCAGATAAATAATTCCTGCAAATGTCTCAGGGTCTCACTGACCTGACATATTAAGGCCCAATTCCACTTGGCACGACCACTCAGCCTTATATCTGCTTTTTAGTGATAAGTTACCCCCTTTCTTATGGGGATAAAGAGCTAGCAGAGGTCATAATATGCCCATTCAATATAGTCGTTTCTTTATGATCTCTAAAGAACCGGGGGACCCTAACCCTGAACAAGAGAGGGAAGGACTTGTAAAGACTTGTAAAACACATCAAGCGCTCATTAGAAGTTATCAGGTGACGATAATTTCAGAGTTTGATAAATTTTGTATCTTCAGACCTTGTGGTTACACTCAACTCAACCATCATGGGCTTCTGATTATCTGTAATGAAGCTAATTATGGGGCTGGGAAGGACAGGGAAGCTATAAAAAGATACTGTATCAAAATGGCTCATAAATGTGACTACACTTTCAAAATGTCATTAAGGAATGGCAGATAAAGACAACTGTGGCTTTCTGTTTGCTGCCTGAGATTTAACCGGCTTTTTTCATTCAAACTTTCTTTTCAATTGTGCCATTTTCCCAGGGAAGTTGGTTTAGAGCCTGTTGTTGGAGCCCAGACAGTTTCTGAATTGTAGAACTAAACAAATGTATGTCTTTGGTCATGTCCTGATGTTTAACTTCAAATGCCTCCTTTGCCCCATTCAGGCATGAGCACAGCCCATGAGGTGATCGTCGCCCGCCACTGCGGCATGCGCGTCTTCGCCCTGTCGTTGATCACCAACCAGGTGGTGATGGACTACGACAGCGAAGAGAAGGCCAATCACGAGGAGGTGCTGCAGACGGCCAAGCAGCGGGCCGAGCAGCTGGAACAGCTGGTTTCCACTATGGTGACCAGAATTGAGCACAACAACAACAACATCTACGCTTAAGAAGACGCACAACTGCAGCAGAAGTACGACTCAAGGACTTAAGCCGACTATAGTTCCCATTTACTGAAGTCAAGAAAGTCTCTCTTAGCTTATCATCCAGCTGTTTTAACTCTCAGATGTGCTGTAAATAGAATTCATTTTTGCCGTTTTGTGCACGTCTCTGAGCCCTAAAAGACAAACATTCCTCTAATGAGTGGATTCACAAAAAGAAGACACCTCTCAGTTTTTTGTATCATTTAAAATAAGGTGTATTTGTTCTAACTTATATGATCAACTTGTAGAGATATCTGCAATTTAACTTAACAATTATGAATCTGCTGTAAAAATCTTAATATCACCAGGTTGTTGAAATGTGTACATTAGTAGGTGTTTTACTGCTTGTTTTTTAATATGACCGTTCTTACTAAAAGTGCTATTTATTATTATATTTGGTTGGTTTGTGTGGTCATTTGGGTTGTGGATGGGTCTCACTCACTTTCACGCACCGTTTTCATGACCAGAGGACAATATCCGAGCTTTGGTTAAATATTCTAGACACAGATAGTACACTAAAATCGAAGTGTGTACAGATGTTTTTCAGGGAAAAGCTTCCTAGAACGAATCGGTTGCCTCTGAAAACACACAAACATTGCACAATGTTACGTAAGCATTATGCAGCAAAAAGGGGGGAAAAAAAAGAGTCTGAACAAATATAATGAAAGGTTTTGCTATTCAAATGCAGTTCTTTAATTTACAAAATTGACAAAAATCACTGGCAGGACAACACATCCTTGGACACATCTTGCATAACTGTTTACCTTCACCTTAAAACATTAACGTCTCGTACTCTTTGGAAAGTACATTAAACAAACCAAATCCAGCTCCAGCCATTACACAAAAGATAAAAGGACATGGGTTTTTCGAACAGTTCTAACGTGCCATGCGTGGTAACGAGCAGGTATGCGTTAAAGCTAAACAGGATTGTATATGTAGAAGTTGACATATTCACTATGATACAGTGCAACACCATTGTCTCTGCAGAAACTGCAGGGTCCAGTAAAGCTTCATGATTGGGCCCTTAATGCTGACACAAAGTTTGGCACAAATTGTAAACAGAAAGCGCATCGCTCCAAATATCAGCTCGAGATTTGACACATTCATGTGCACTGTGGGCTAAGAAGGACATGATTGTCCAGGTCTGTCTCCTCCCAAAGTCTCCACACAGCAAAACGAGTGACTCTTAGTGTGACTCTTAGCCGTTAAAGCTGACTGGAGGAGACGAAAGGTGCTGCAGCAACGTGAAGCATGAAAGAAATGCGTGTTTTTCTCATGCAAGTAAGTAAACCTATTCTATTAAACGCTAAAGAGTCAAATCAGCATCACGTGGACTGTTTAAATGGCATAAGTTGCAGCCCGCTGCTTCACCTGCATTTGGCATTAAGGCTGAGACACGAAGCAACTTCTAATGTTCTCACAAGACGAATGTGATCTGTGACCAGTATTCCTTTGATTGTGCACTTTTCTCCAAGTGCAAGTGATTGAATCTGTAATTTTCCCTCTGCTGATAAATGAACCTATCAGTTACAATAATCTACTGAACATCCAGCTCAAATAAGCCGAGTCCCGATAAGAAAAAACAAACATTAATCGCTAAAGTTAAAGTCAGTTCGGTGCCTTAAAGGGGTATAAACAATACTGAAGTTTGGGTTCTAGCTGCAGTCCTAGCTGTGCAGACAGAAGTGATTGTAATGGTTGTGTTACAGAGCCAACAAAGGACAATACTGACATGTTAGAGAGGCAAACTGGACATACTGAACTGTATCCAACATTTATATAAAACTAAATTAAAAGGGGGGAAAGGAACAAGTATCAAATAAGTGTAAAATCTAGGAAAAAAACATCTCTACACAGAACCGCAGATCTTTAAGTAGTACTGCAGGTTTATGCACTTTATGAACTTAAGAAATCACCATGTGGAAACTTACAGTTTTGATTTAATCCTTTACAAAAGGAAAGCAAGATCCTCATTTCATGCAGTTTCATACAATTTAAAACTAGCCTTTTTTCATCCGGCCAGGATGGGTTTTTAGGCCTTTTGTGGTCAGTCTCTGCAGAGTTTGTAGCTTCATAACAGCAGACCAACATCAGAAGTCAGATTCTTTCCTAATCATTACAAATTCCCTTTGATGACTCCTCTTCTTGCCTTAACTTTTAGTTTTCTATTAAGAAGACATGGAAGGTATTTTCTAGTTACACTCCATAATTTGGCATTGTTCCCCCTACAGTTGTGGCGTGCAACACCACTGTCCTAAAAACAAATCTCCATGTTGGCCCTGCACATGCACAGCCACACACATCCTGTCATGTTGAAGAGGCCACAGAGAGGCTTCACGCCCAGAACTGAGCATAAAAAAGGTCGATGTACGGCAAAACGAGCCAGAAGCACATAGTGTTAAGGTTCATAATCTTCATAAACACCTTCAGAAGGAGGTGTTGACATAAAGGATGTCATCACTAGGGCTGGAAAAAAGAAAAGAAGGCCTATCAAGGCCCATCGGTGACCAAACTGGTGCAAAAACAAAAAACTCATTAACCCAAGAATTCTTCCCCTGGTGAAGAAAAACACCTAAAAGGCTTAATTCCAAGCCCACTATGTAATCTATTAATCCGTGTTTTAACTGTAAATCTGTTGCAGCCAAAGAGAAAAAGCACCTCACTGTGTTTGTTGAATAGATGCACGTATCGGTGTGGTTTGGATTGTCAATTTATTTCACTCTCTGACGCTCTCTGGCCTGGTAAACAAAAAGCTTGCCGTTTATTTGAATAAAAATTTAATCTCTGTTAAGAAAACCACATCATAAAACTTAAATAAAACGGGAAGAAACGTTTATCGCAGTAAAAACCGTCTGCTAGCACTGACAGCGAGTTCCATTGTGCAGAGAGTGGAGAAGTGGGCTCATTTTGTTTGGCAAAACAGGCGGCAAATAAATGATCGGCTCAAGTTTGCATTGCAGGCACTGGAATTATGATTCTACTGGTATCACAGGCCGTCAGCAGCGAGCAGCATGGAGGAGAGGAAGAACTCGGGGAGAGAAGGCACTTCAGGAACAGCAAATACTGGACCAGGAGCTGCAGCACCATGCAGAGGAGTCCATTCACCTCTAGGCAAACATGGTCAGGGTGATCCACTGTCAAGCAAATAAGAGCATGGACGTCCTGATTATGAACAGATCACATGTACTTTACACACATAAACAATAAAAAACATCCGACAGAATCAATGTGTTTGAGTACAGCTCTGCAGGGACTCATACCTGAAAGAAGTTAAGGGATATTTGACCATCTGCATCTGTGTCCATGGTCTTAAAGGTTTCTGCAGGGAGAGAAATAAAGAGAACTTCTATTAACCAGAACAGGCGTGAACAGAAGGTTAGGTCTAGTTCTGCTCTATTTTTGTGGTAAAAGGAAGGTTTTTTTTGTTTATACAACAGTTTAATAGCATATTTATCAGTGAAGTTGCAGGAGAGATGACAAAAAGAGCAGCTGAGGAGTTCCTTAAGATCACTTATGGATTTTAATAATGTGACTCACTGAACATCGTCTCCAATCTGACCAGACAGGTGACAAAGTTGTCAAAGTCGACAGCCATGTCTTCCTCCGTGTACCGCAGAATAATGAGCTGAAACAGGTGGTTGGTCAGCTTGAAACCTGGCGGAGGGAGGGCAGACAGGAGTAATCACTTCTTAAATGAGCAGCCTTTTGTTGCTTCACTTTTCTTTTACTGAGCAGAGAAGGAATACTACCTGCAGATTCAAGAGCCATCCTCATCTCATAAGAGCTCATGGTGCCGGATTTGTCCATGTCAAACTGCCTGAATATAGTCTGATAATCACATGGAAACAGGAGAATAAAACAGAGAGAAGACAAACAGAAAACAGAGAAGAAACCAGCAGTTAAAGAAAGCACAGGCTACATCCCAAAATAACAACACGCTTAAAGGAAAACCTATGGATTATTCAGCTTGCATTGTTAGCAAATGTAGTGCAGTTGCTGGTTATGTTTGAACATAGCATACCACAAGATCAGCAGCTAATCCAGTTAGCTTTGCTATGCTAGTAACCAAAGCAATAGACAGTTTAGCAGGCTGTCAGCCTTGTCAGCCCATGCTGACAACCAGCTGAGTGCTTATCTAACCCAGTGGCTCACTCGCATAGACATGCTAGTTGTTAGCCTCAACATGCTAAAGCTACAGATAATCCAATGCTAAGATGCATCAGATGAATGTTGATGTAGATTCTCAGTCATCCAGATTATTCTAAGAGCTCGAATGACTGGACTTCCTTATTCTAGCTCTCAACATTAGATGAATAAGTGAAGATCAAATGAGTAGTTATCTTCTCATTAACCACCGCTGGCTGCTCAGTTAGCAGCGCTGACATATCACTGGTCAGATCAGTGGCTGGCTTTGGAAGGGACAAAGCCTCCAACCACAAGCATATAGCCTCTGCTGAGTACTCAGTGTTCTCAATTTGTCCTTTTTCTGCACCGTAAATATGAGTTTTACTGTCTCTCCTTATCTTAGACCCAAATACAAGGAAAAACTGGGCCTCGGTGGGAAAATATCTTTAATTCATAGTTCCATGGATCAGAGTTAACACCAGTATTGACTGTGCTTGACCTGCCAAAGTTCAGTCTCACCAGGTATCGTTTAATCTTTTCCCAGAGGACGTGGAACTCTGATAGCCCCAGCTTCCCACTGCCATCCGTCTGAGCCGAAGACATTCAGGAAAGTTCCAGAAACAAAGTTTTCACATAGTTTTTAAGTCTCTTATCACAAGAGCTTGGAAAATCAAGCAGGAGAAAAGAAAACGAGATCAAAATAAGCTGAGCTGAGCCCATTTCAAGGATACATCCATGAGGTTGATCATACTGCGGCAAGCTTCTTTGGTGAAGCCGTCAGTCTTCAGGTCCTTATCTGTATACATGAGAAAAGAACATCCGAATCATTTTAATTACCACAATTATTATCAAAATCCAATCCTGTAGTTCTAATGAACTGACTTCCACAGCCACTCACGTTTGCCAATGATCCGGTTCAGTATGGTTTGCAGCTCTGTGACACTGATCTCCATGTCCTATCGGCACAAACAAACATCAGTTACATTAAATGCAGATCTACAAATGCTGTAGACCTCTCCTCTGAGTCCCAGTCCTGCAAGTGTGTGTGTGTGTGTGTGTGTGTGTGTGTGTGTGTGTGTGTGTGTGTGTGTGTGTGTGTGTGTGTGTGTGTGTGTGTGTGCTCACCGGTCCTGCCAGCTGTCTGAAGAGATTTTTAAAGCCCGCATCAATCTGGCTCTCATCCAGGGGAGTCTGAAACATGAAGAAATGCGTTTATCACAGTTTCACTCTGCACAAAATGAGGGTTTCCAGTGTTAAAAGTCGTCTCTTCTTACCTCTGGCGGCAGCTCTGCCACAACGTCGTCATCAAGCTCCCTGTCGACAAAAGAGGAAAAGTTACTTTTTCCAGAAATAGCAGCTTGTCAGAATAATTCTCTCAAAATTAGGCTCAGAGTCGCTGGATACGATTAACACAAAACATTTATTTCTTCCAAGAAAGAGACAAGTCCGCACAACCTGCCAGGAAGCTGCTCAGAGTTGTCTGCTAACAAAATGGTGCTATTGCTATTTATATTGTTTATGTTTGCTGGCCACACAATGTTATGGAAAAAGGCATTTCTCATCATTTAATATTATGGGAACGTTCAATGTTATGGGAAAAGGCATTTCTCACCATTTAATATTATGGGAACGTTCAATGTTATGGGAAAAGGCATTTCTCACCATTTAATATTATGGGAAGAGACGTTCAATGTTATGGGAAAAAGCAATACTCACCATTTAATATTATGGGAAGGGACGTTCAATGTTATGGGAAAAGGCATTTCTTGCCATTTAATGTTATGGGAAGGGACGTTCAATGTTATGGGAAAAGGCATTTCTTGCCATTTAATATTATGGGAAGGGACGTTCAATGTTATGGGAAAAGGTATTTCTCGCCATTTAATATGGGAAGGGACGTTCAATGTTATGGGAAAAGGTATTTCTCGCCATTTAATATTATGGGAAGGGACGTTCAATGTTATGGGAAAAGGTATTTCTCGCCATTTAATATTATGGGAAGGGACGTTCAATGTTATGGGAAAAGGCATTTCTCACCATTTAATATTATGGGGACGTTCAATGTTATAGGAAAAGGCATTTCCCGCCATTTAATATTATGGGAAGGGACGTTCAATGTTATGGGAAAAGGCATTTCTCACCATTTAATATTATGGGAAGGGACGTTCAATGTTATGGGAAAAGGCATTTCCCGCCATTTAATATTATGGGAAGTGACGTTCAATGTTATGGGAAAAGGCATTTCTCGCCATATAATGTTATGGGAAGGGACGTTCAATGTTATGGGAAAAGGCATTTCTCGCCATTTAATATTATGGGAAGGGACGTTCAATGTTATGGGAAAAGGCAATTCTCACCATTTAATATTATGGGAAGAGACGTTCAATGTTATGGGAAAAGGCAATTCCCGCCATTTAATATTATGGGAAGAGACGTTCAATGTTATGGGAAAAAGCAATTCTCACCATTTAATATTATGGGAAGAGACGTTCAATGTTATAGGAAAAGGCATTTCTCACCATTTAATATTATGGGAAGGGACGTTCAATGTTATGGGAAAAGGTATTTCTCGCCATTTAATATGGGAAGAGATGTTCAATGTTATGGGAAAAGGCATTTCTCGCCATTTAATATTATGGGAAGGGACGTTCAATGTTATGGGAAAAGGCATTTCTTGCCATTTAATATTATGGGAAGGGACGTTCAATGTTATGGGAAAAGGTATTTCTCGCCATTTAATATGGGAAGGGACGTTCAATGTTATGGGAAAAGGTATTTCTCGCCATTTAATATGGGAAGGGACGTTCAATGTTATGGGAAAAGGTATTTCTCACCATTTAATATTATGGGGACGTTCAATGTTATAGGAAAAGGCATTTCCCGCCATTTAATATTATGGGAAGGGACGTTCAATGTTATGGGAAAAGGCATTTCTCACCATTTAATATTATGGGAAGGGACGTTCAATGTTATGGGAAAAGGCATTTCCCGCCATTTAATATTATGGGAAGTGACGTTCAATGTTATGGGAAAAGGCATTTCTCGCCATATAATGTTATGGGAAGGGACGTTCAATGTTATGGGAAAAGGCATTTCTCGCCATTTAATATTATGGGAAGGGACGTTCAATGTTATGGGAAAAGGCAATTCTCACCATTTAATATTATGGGAAGAGACGTTCAATGTTATGGGAAAAGGCAATTCCCGCCATTTAATATTATGGGAAGAGACGTTCAATGTTATGGGAAAAAGCAATTCTCACCATTTAATATTATGGGAAGAGACGTTCAATGTTATAGGAAAAGGCATTTCTCACCATTTAATATTATGGGAAGGGACGTTCAATGTTATGGGAAAAGGTATTTCTCGCCATTTAATATGGGAAGAGACGTTCAATGTTATGGGAAAAGGCATTTCTCGCCATTTAATATTATGGGAAGGGACGTTCAATGTTATGGGAAAAGGCATTTCCCGCCATTTAATATTATGGGAAGGGACGTTCAATGTTATGGGAAAAGGTATTTCTCGCCATTTAATATGGGAAGGGACGTTCAATGTTATGGGAAAAGGCATTTCCCGCCATTTAATATTATGGGAAGGGACGTTCAATGTTATGGGAAAAGGTAATTCTCGCCATTTAATATGGGAAGGGACGTTCAATGTTATGGGAAAAGGCATTACTCGCCATTTAATATTATGGGAAGGGACGTTCAATGTTATGGGAAAAGGTATTTCTCGCCATTTAATATTATGGGAAGGGACGTTCAATGTTATGGGAAAAGGCATTTCTCGCCATTTAATGTTATGGGAAAGACGAGTACATGCAGTCAAAACACTTTTGCTTGATACATAGTGTTATGAGAATAGAAAAGTTGGGGAGGAGACCTCCCCCCATCACAGAAACTCTTATTCTTGCAGCTTTTCTCATAGTATAACTATATAATTTTTCTAACACAGCTCGTTTAACATTTTCTGTCTCTGAAGACGCCCAAAAGACAACGAAAAGACCTCACAAATAAGATTTAAAAATACCAAAACAACTGTGTTTTCTGAAATGTCTAAATGTCTAATGTGGATTATTATTATTATACGCTGTGTTTTTATGATATTTAAGGACAGAAGTATGTTTGGATGTTCTCCCCGTGCATTTGCAGGTTCTCTCCTGGTACTCCAGCTTCCTGAAACACGCATGTTGGGTTAACTGGTTGTTACCAGCATTACCCACAGAAGCGAGTATAAGTGTGCATGAGCTCTGTGTGGCCCTGGGATGGACTGGCAACCCATCCAGGGTGGACCTGCCCCTCACCCAATTACAGCTGAGATAGGCTCCATCCACCCTGTGACCCTGAGTTGGGTTAAGCAGGTGTAGAAAATGGATGGATGCTGTATTTTCTGTTTTGTCCTGTGGGGTTATTCTATGACAACGACTCTAAATCAGGAGTTTTGGATTGTGCAAACATGCAAATACATATAATACATTTAGTTATGTCTGTGCTGTAGATATTTCCGAACATATTGTGCCGTTTTCATTGCACATATTTTTGTCTAGTAATCATCACTCGTCTAAGAAATATTAAAGCTCAATTATGATCAACAACTGCACAACGATACAAATCACAACTCTTCTTCTCCTAAAAACGTAATGCTTCCCTCACTGCTTTTTATGAGCACTCACTCCGAGTTTGCAGGCTTTTCAGAGAAAACTCTGAGCACGAAGTCAGCCTCTTTATGGGGCTCGAAGGTGGAGGGGACGATGATGTACTCCCCTGCTGGCAGCCGCAGCCGCGAACTGACCTCCCTCAGGTTGATGAAGAGCTCTGAGCGAGCGCTGGAGGCGTGCGTGAGGAAAAAATCTCGCTTAAGGTGGACTCCTGACCTCCCCGTGAACTGAGAGTGGAGTTAAGAGTTAGCATGCATTCAAAAGCTCTTTTCTCAAGAGCAATTATTGTCTAAAAATGTGCAAAGATCACAAGAAAGCAGGTGAACTCACCTCATCTGGAATCTGAAAATAACGACAGAAGAGACGATCATTGACGGTGATTTGAAAATAAACACAAAAACGCAGTAAAAATGGAGAAAACGATGCAGGAAGTTTGTTGGAAAGCTGCTAACCTCATACACAGCAAACCCGATGGTTTCCATGTCTTTGCCCTCTTTCCGTTTCTTCCTGCGGTCTTTTTGCATGAGGGCCACCAAAAAGCTGCAGTCTGATTGGCCGGGGCTGTCTGGGTGCTGCAGCATAATCTTGAACTGTGGATTCAGCCAAAAAGTCGCTGGAGACGAGAGGTAAAAGGTCAGCGTGTCCCTCGTCTTTCAAGCTTGTGGGATTCAGCCATTCTGCCTTTAAACATTCTGAACGACGCCTTTGTTTAAATGTGAACTAACTAACTAAACATATTAACAGTAGCAAACAATGCAGAACATTTAAATATATAACAATAGAAATAAACAATCTTAATGTTTGTGTTTGGAGTGCAAATGACCTCCTTGAGAAGATTTGTTAGCAGTAATACAACAAAGAAAACAATCGCTAACGTGCTAATTGATCGGCTGATGCCGATACAAGTAAAAACCGCAAATATCGGTCCGATATATCGGCCGGTCGATGTGTCGTCAACCTCTAATAGTAACAAATAAAACATGCATGAGCTGGTTAATGTATTACTTTATATTCAGTGGCTTCATTAAATGTGAACATCGGTAAAATATCAAGAAGCATCATCTCAGGTAGAAACACATTCATATTTAGCTCGTTTTTACACTGAATTTTTCCAGCAGAAAGTTTCAGTTCATTTTAAAGTAAACTGAAAAGTCAGACTAAAAGACTGTTTAAATAAAAGAGAGGCTGGTCCACATTCCTCTTTAAATCATCCAAACACCTCCAACAGCATGTTTTAAGCATTTGGACACAAAATAAAAGGAGTGGTCTATAAACCCGGGACTGATGATGTAAATCAGCCTCTAGCATGAACTGCCGTTCTTCAAACCTCCAACTTTTAACCTACTTCTTCGTCTCTTTGTCTCCTCTCCTTTTAACCAACACTAACAGACGTGTGCACATCACTCCTGTTCTTAACTCCCTTCATTGGCTTTCTTTATAGAATTGATTTTAAACTTTTAAAGTTTGTTTTTAAAGCTCTTAGCGGCCCCATCGTATTTATCTGAGCTTTTAACTGTAACCCTGGCAGAGCTCTGAGGTCAACAAATCAACTTTTGTTGGAAGTGTTCAGGTCCAAATAAAAGCCCTGGGGTGACCGAGCCTTTTCTGTTGCTGCCCCCAGGCTCTGGAATAAGCCCCCCCCCCTGAGATGCATCTTATTTCTGACCTGAGCCTCTTTAAATCAGGGCTAAAAACATACTTATTTCAGATGGCTTTTAATACCCAGTAGTATGGTGACTCTTTTATATTATCTTATTCAATTTTGCTGTATTTTATTGCTTTTACTGTTATTTTATTGTTTTGTACTTATTCTTTTCTTTATCTATTATCTGCTGTAAAGCACTTTGGTACCGAAATGGATTGTTGTAAAGGGCTGTAGAAATAAAGTACATTTACCCTAAATATTCATACCTGGGAAGTTCCGGCAGCCTCCAGCAGTGCTGCCTCTCCTCCACTCCCCCTGATAGAGCGAGGAGCTCCACTTCTTCATCTGGCTGTGCTGCAGGGCGTCTGCAGTCAGGTTACAGATCTCCAGACGGGTGAACTCACGCAGAAAGTCACTGAACGACATCCTGAGGGAGGGAAATGAGCCCGACTCAGTGATTTTACTGCAGTTTTTCCATCACAAAGTCACAAATTCCAACAGATAAACAATAACACTGATATTTTACACACAGATTCTATCACAACTCTTCATAGTTTTTTAAGGCCGATACCAATTATTTTGACATCAGTCTTAAACGATCCCCGATATGTGCCGATTTTTTATTTTTTTGGGCCGATTCTTGAAGCCGATTTAGTTTTTTCTCCCTCCATTTACAAGATAAAAATGACAATGATAACAAATGTTACACAAATCTCAATTTAAACAAAAAAAAGAAATATGCATTAACAAAACAAACTAAACATATTAACAGTAGCAAACAATGCAGAACATTTAAATATATAACAATAGAAATAAACTATCTTAATGTTTGTGCACTTTATGTAGCAGCATGAGGCCTTTGGAGTGCAAATGACCTCCTTGAGAAGATTTTTTAACAGTAATACAACAAAGACAACAATATTTTTAAAAGAAATGTGAAACCGCAAATATCGGCCCGATATATCGTTGCGGTCGATGTATCGTCAACCTTTAATAGTAACAAATAAAACATGCATGAGCTGGTTAATGCATTACTTTATATTCAGTGGCTTCTTGAATAGAAACTACAAATATGTCCAAGTGTTTCACTCACCAGAATTCCCCATCTTCACTGCGGTTCTGCAGCCGACTTCTAACCGAACGATCCACATTATCCCACTCTCTGGAGCTGAGGAGTCCACAAAGAAAACACATGACTGCACGGAAATGTAGTTGCTCTTCCCCAGCTGTAGTTTTTACGTGGGCTCCTCATTTCTGCTGCCTCCCTCCTGATCATTCCCAATCCTATTCCCTGTCCTTGGATATCAAATAACTGAGTCAGCTGCATTTTTTGGGGCTTGATAACACCCCAAAGCACCACAAAGCATTTTTGTCCAAATGGATTGTGGCACCTGGAGCATTTCTTGAGATCTGGGTACAATGCACTTTTTCCCTAAAACAAAGACACACAGAACAGTTTTAACAGATTTAAACCATTGCACTTTCTCCCTGAGCATCTGTGGATTTTCCTTCCAGGTACTCCAGCCTCCTGTTAGCCACTTAAAACAATGTTCTTTGGCTAAAAAGGTGCCATTGGTCTGGCTTTTCTGAAGTACAGACCAGCTCAAACCTCTGAAGTACCCAAAGTTAGATCTTAGTTCTGTTACTGGCTTCTTTTCTTTTGCTTGAAGGGGCCATGCAGCGCCCTCGATTGCAGCTCTAAGAGCATCCAATAAGAGCATCCGTTTCTCTTTGTTTTAAAGGTACAGTGAAGCGACTGGTGGGATGGATTTACTCCCCAAAGCTTTTCAGCGAGTCCTCAAAGACCCAATAAACTTTAACTCGACGGTCAAATGCAGCCAGTCACATGATGGCGTCAATATGTCGTATCAGACAGGTGAAGAGTCCCACCATCCAAAATGTTAACATTGATTGGTGGATATAAAATGACCTTAAGAATGAGTGTGGGCATGAATCGTTGTTTATCTCAGATCTCACTGTGATGGTCTGGCACCCGATCTAAGATGTTCCCTGTCTCTGGGCCAGTGGGAGCCGGGATAGGCTCCACCCCCCCACCCCCTGTGGCCTTGAACTGTATTTATTTTGTATGGAAAATAAATCAACGAATAAATGTCTGCTAAACTTTGCATTGTTGTCACGGTTCCTGGTGTGAGGATGGAGAAAAATGACCAACACGCTACCAGACAAGTAGGTGAGAAATGAACAATGTTTTAATCAAACTAAACACAGGCGCAGCAGGGGCAGCAAACAGAAAACTACAAGAAACAAGGACCGGAAATATGACAAAAGCAATGATCTGGTAACAAAGTGAAACAGGGGGAATATATACTGAAGGAGCGAGGAGGTGATCGACAACAGGTGGGCCAGTTAGCAACAGAAGCTACAGTAAAGCTAACAGAAATTAACCAAAAGGACAGGATATTACCAAAATAAAACAGGAAACATGAACAAAAGAACAACCAGCATGTGTAAAACTACCCAAACTGTCATGCTGCTCCTCTGTAAGCCTCTTCTTTAAATTATCCATGGTTAGAGCACACAAAGATTTCATCCAGGAGCTGCAGAGCAGTGGAAAAAGGCTGAGCCCATGCAAAGGTCACCTGTCAGCTGACCTCACGGGCAAAAATATCCTAAAGCCTGCAGAATGTCGCCATGTGGCATTTTGACCCCGCGAGACACTATTTTTGGTTTTCAGCCAGAAGGTTTCAATAAGCTCTCTCAGCTTATTGTGGCTGATCATTTCACAGTGGAAACATTGGTGAACTGTTGCCTCTTTCTAAAGTTTCCTGATGAAACTACCGTCGAGCTGTGGAGGTCGTTTCAAAACATCAAAACCCTAAACTGGGACGCAGGCTTTGGGAAATGTTAGATTAAATCTGTGCTGCCATTTCATCACATGAGAGGTTTTTTTATTGGTCAAATCTGAACGTCACACACTTCAGACCCTCTGTAACAGCAGCAGTGCTCAGCCGGGCTGTGGTATAATAAGGCCAGTGGGCAGAAAACTTCTGTAACAACTAACTGATATAACTTATAAGCTGCCTATTTCTTCTGCTGTGCGACTCTTCTTCCAAACACAGCTTCAGCAAACCTTTTCAGATCCAAGAGGCTTTAATTCAGTGTAAAGATAGGAGGTAAAAACGACCAAATGTCCATTTCAGCAGAAACTGAAGTGTTTTTCAGGAACAAATTTCCCATTGGCCCCATGGCTGTGTGAACTCTTACTTATCACTCCAGGACCCGGTCCACTCCACCTCGCCCCACGGGTTCCTGATGCGAACGAGCTTCGTCATATTTCCTCTGTACACCACCTGCGTGGCGAAGAAACACGGCTGACGTTCAGATTTTGTATCGGCTGTGTGGTGTTGCACAGATTTAAGTGAGTGAAGACACAACCTGGAGCAAACAGTCATTGTTACAAAATGGGAAATAACAGATTCCAGCATCATCCGGTCGGCATTCATGTGACAAAGCACGATGATCTCTGCAGCTGCACGTCTGCTTCAATGTCATTTTTAATATGAAACACTGTGCTTTGCATCCAACTGTGACTTAGAGCTAAACTAAAGTGGAAAATAGTCAACTCCTACTGTCTTTACAACGATCAGAAGTCACTTTTAATTAACTCTTTTGCAAGTATTGCAATTATTCTATCTGTGTTTGGTCCATCTGCTCTCAGTTTAGATGACTTCTGTAGGAGTTTAATCACATTAAACATTGAAGACGTTGATTTAAGAGTCAACTAGATGGTCCAAAATGAACATTTTTGGGTCTAATTGCACATCAGATCAGTTTTAAAGCATCTCGGCACATATTTCAAAGTTCCTGATCGGACCTTCACATGAACCAGTTTAACTTAAAGGTTTATCTTGGCATGGAGTGTCTTCAAAATATCTACCTTTAGATGGCTAGATACAGGTTAATTACATATTTGTTATATACTTTTAAGCGTGACCCACCCGGGGTGTGAACCAACCTTCGCCTGATGGCAGCTAAACTGGATAAAGTGGGGACAGAAAACTGATGGACGGATCAATGCTTAACAGTACAGGACACGATCTAACCCCATCAATCATCATTTTCTTTCTGATTCTGGTTCCATATTCCTGTGTTCAGGCTCACCTCGTCCACTCCAGTCACAGAGTAGGCGTGTCCCTTCACCAGCTTCTTGAACGTGACGGCCTCCATGTCTGACGAGCTTGTGATCTGAAAAAAACGTCAGAGCTGAAGCTGAAGCAGCCGCGCCACATCTGTCATTCAGATTAATTAAAACACAACGTCAGCTGTGCACGTGAAGTCCTGACCACGCGTGGCTGTAGAGCTTCAGGTTTATTACTGCAGCTGCTGGAAAACCAGAGCCTACCATTCATTTTCATCCTTTACCAGCGTATGTTTCTTTAAACCTTATCAGCCAAACTGGCACTTCTTCATGGAGAAGCACAGGAAGGCAGACTGATTACAGAAACTGTCCTTCACCAAGACAACGGGTCATTGCTCCCCGTCTGCAAACAAGTGCTTTGCCCAAGCGTCCTTGACACACTGAATCCGTGCCAACTTTTATTTCCCAATGTTCACTGCCCTCTCCTGGTTTCTCTGCTAATCAAATTTCCCAAATTCCCTTCCAGCAGCACCTGTCACCGTTGCTCATCTTGCCCACGAAGAGCTCTTTAAACCCCTGATTGCTTTGCTAAATATTGATTTCTAATAACACAAATCATGCTAAAAAAACCGCAGACATGCCCGGCCAACATAAAGATGCTGACTGGATGGCATTCTGCTTTAATGGTGCCGTAACAGATCGTGTGAGTCCTGGCTTTAAAGGACAGCGTTTGGATCTTTCAGGCTATATTTTTCATTTGTTTTATGGAGAGCACCGCTTTCAGAACTGATCCTCAGCCCATGCAGAGGTCTCTGTGTGCTTCACTAACATCAACCCAACCTTACTTCTTCCTTTCCTTAATTTAAAAACCTTCCCCATAACTCGCTTTCCCCACAGATTCCCTGAAGGCAGAGCTTGAAACAATCTCCTACAGAACAGAAAACAGCTTCAATAAGTCATCAGATGTCGTGCGTTTCTTTTACATTACGCAGTTGTGACCTTTCATCGATTGTATTGTTTTTTAAATGTGGGACACTATTACAATTATTCTAACAGTGTTAGACTCTGTAAACTGCTACAACAGGGAGGGTGTCATGGCCTTCTTCCTGTTTTCATTCACAGTCTGCCCCCATCTGTTTGCTGCTGGAACTGCTTCCTGTGTCACACACTGTTGCTTCAGTCCATATTCTCCTGGTTTTTGTTGGTTTCCCTGCCAGCTCATTACGCTGCATCTCCTGTGTTTCTCTGAGTTTCACTCAGCCTTTTCCTTGTTCTTGTAACCTTCCATTTTACTCCCCCGCCCAGCTCCAGCAGCACCTTTAGTGTCGTTCATAAAGCCTTCCGTTGCCTTGGCTACAGCTGTGTGGGCTATAGACATCCTTTTGAAACAAAAAGGATGCATATATTGCTATTGTATCATGTAAATGTTGTAAACACTGTAAAGTGAGACACTTATAATTGAACTGTATGCTGATGGCACCCAGCTCTCATGATGTCACAACCATGCTTGGCTGTTTCGGTGTCTGAGTCTTAGGTGGGCGGAGCCTGGATCGCTCCTGCCACTACACCTTTTCCTCATCTGTACTCATTAAGTCGTCCTTATAGGAGTGGCTGGCGAAGACTGGCTAGTGGTACCGATTTACCACTATCTCTAGTGGTAAATCGGCTCTCTATACGACTCTTCGCCTGCTCTCCCTTCATCCTGGTTTCCTTGTAACCGCCTCGCCTTATCCTGGATATCCCCGCCAGCCATCACCTACAACCCGCCTGCTCGCCTCGCCGCTGACTCGAATCCAAAGCCGACACAGCCAGCGCCCTCCCCTCATTCACGGACTTCCTCCTGCTCATACGTAAGGACTATTCATCTTCCATTACGGAGGATCAGTCTAACCCTCGCCCAGGGTCTGGATCCTACCCCAACCATTTAATAAACCTTTTATCCTATTCAGTCTGTATTTGAGTCCGAACTCTTTGACAGCTTGTGCTCAAGCTGTGACACATTATCAATTAAACCTAAAGGTATCAACCAGTTACTAAAGCTACAGGCTTGTCTCTGAGATATTAAGGCCTGGATGATCTGTCATTTTCTCCATTTGAATAATAAAGCTCCATACTACCTTAAAGATCTCATTGTTTCATATCAACCCACAACAGCTATTTGCTCGCAGGACATTGGCCTGTCTGTTATTCCCAGGCTTTCCTTTAGTTTTAAGGCTCTTCTCCAGAGGAATCGGCTCCCAGTTTGGGTCCAGGATTCAAGCTGCCTTCCTGCTTTTACGACTAATTACTGTTTATGGCAATATTTTCCTGCTGTAGCAAAGAGCTTCCGTGTCTTTTACTTTTATTTCTTCATAATAATTAATTTGGGTTGCACTTCATGTGTTTGAGAAGAGCAATATTAATAAAGTTGAGTTGAATTTTTCAGTGCATCCCATTAGAAGCACCTCACTTTGAAGGGTCCTGCAGGCCCATCTCTTGGTAGGTGCAGGGGGCCTTAGCCTCTCTGAGATGTTCTTTTTTTTAATAACAGATTGTGTTATTGCCACAGAGTAATGTCAGAAAAAGAGAAGATGGTGCAGCTTATTTTAAAACAGCTGGTGGCGTCCAATTCATGATTTAATAAGCGTGAAATGAGTATGTTCATTATGAGGCCAAATTGAAAATGAATGCATTTTCTCAGCTTGTCTTGACAAACACATAAAATAACTACTGACTACTTGAAAGTCTCGTAAAAACTTTACAATCTGTGATAAATCTGTGTTATATTCTTGTTTTCTTGGGTCAGAGGATGAATGAATGTTGCAGTACTGACATCGATAGAACAGCCGAGCAGCGATCCTCTCTCTATGGCCCTGCCGATGATGCTGAAGAGGTCCGAGGGCGGCTTCTTCAGCTCGTACATCTCCGTCACACCTCCTGTGAAGTCCTCAAAGCCCTCCGACGTGCTCCCGCCCGACAGAGCCTCGTAGCAGCCGTTCAACCTGTGACACAACAAGAAACCAAGCGCGCGATCGGAGTTCACTGGAGACTCATACATGGTGTGAATGTTGAAGTTCAGACATAAAATCTGAAGTGAAAAGGCCTGAGTTGAGTTACGCATGTTTCGAATCACACAGCCGTCACAGTGTCCTGAACTACAGAACATCAATCGTGTATTTGCATCACACTCATCCTGGAAGCTGTCTTAACTTTACAGGAATGTACTTGCATGAACAATGCTGTGCTTCACTCTCACAGCTTAGACCACAGCTGTTCGCTGAGGCAGCTGCAGCTTTAATCAAATCTGTCCTTTTGGAGAGTATTTCACGCTTCCCTTTTTTTACACAGTTTCCCAAATTAAAGCAGAAATGTTGAAATGAAAACAGGGATGAATTAATGAAAAATTCACCTCACAATCAGCTTAGAAAATGTCTTTAATATCTTGCACAATTAAACTTGTGCAAAGAAATATGCCGCTTTGCATTAAACATAAGAAAGATCAGAGCATACCTAACCCAACATGCCCCCCAGCTCCTGGTGCAGGCCATGGTCATCTCCCACCTTGACTACTGCAACGCTCTCCTAACTGGTCTCCTAACTGGTCTCCTAACTGGTCTCCTAACTGGTCTCCTAACTGCTCTCCTAACTGGTCTCCTAACTGGTTTCCTAACTGCTCTCCTAACTGGTCTCCAGCCTGTGAAACCTCTGCAGATGGTCCAGAACGCGGCGGTGCGTCTGGTCTTGGATCAGCCTAAAAGAACACGTCCCCCCTCTGTTCATTGAGCTCCTCTGGCTGCCCTTAGCCGCCCGCATCAGATCCAAGTCCCTGATGTTAGCTACAAAGAGCTTAATGGAACGGCTCCCATCTACTTGAATGCTCTTGCAAAGGCTTCTGTCCCAACTGGGTCCCTCCGTTGGTCCCAGGATTGTCGTCTAGCAGCTCCTACACCACGCCTAAGACAATCCAAACTCTGTTCATGTGTCGTCCCACGATGGTGGAATGACCTACCGAGCGCTACCAGAACAGGGGCGTCCCTGTCTATCTTCAAGAAGCTCCTGAAAACCCAGCTCTTCAGAGAGCATCTCCTATCCCAGCACTTACCTTGTACTTCCCTACCCCCTCTATCTCTGCACTTTATCTTTCTGCACTTCCTTCTATGCCTGCACCCTATCTCTACTCTGTCCCCTCTGACAGAGTCGGACTCCTGGGTTCCTTCTATGTAGCTTATTGTTAGCTTTTTGTATAGCTTGTTATATCTTCATTTGTAAGTCGCTTTGGATAAAAGCGTCTGATAAATACAGAAACAGAAACATAAACATAAAGAAAAGTCTGCAAACGTTGCCCAAATGTCAGATGAACAGTCACAGCCGACACTTTAGGTCCAATAAGTGACCACCGGGTGTCACAGTGGAGCAGCTGAAGCTTGAAGCCAACACCGAGACCAAACTTTGAGCCCCTCAAAAGCTCTTTGTGGGAGGCTCTTTGACCCCAGAACTGTGTTTATTCAGTGGAGGAAAACCTGGAAGTTTTTTTCAGATCTTCACCAAGTAAAAGACTGTTTCTACTGCAGCCAAACTGTTGCATCGTTTAACTTCAGGGCTCAGCTACAACAAAAGTACCAACAGAAAAAGCATTGCTGCTCAGGCTAAAGTGAGAAATGTCTGGGTAATCAGCATATTCTAAGATGTCTTACTTGGCGTAGGCCTTTTCCAGCAGTGCGCTCCAGAACTCGGTTCCCTCTGCTGAGTGAACGAAAACCAGTTTCCCGTCCTTCACTGGCAGCCGATCATCAATCACCACCTCCACCCACTCACCAAACTGCCAGAACTGCATGAGAGAGAGAGCAGACGACCACTGTGAGTTCCTTTAGGGGGTCTGGGTTGTTTTCCAGCATCTCATTCTGACAGTTACACCGTTTCAGTTCTTTGTGACAGAAAACAAGTGATTTATTTTCAATTCACAACTTGTGAGGACTTCTACAACTCCAATAAGTCTGTTTGGATTTCTTCCTGGAGTCTAATTAATCCCAAACAAAAGTAATGCCGGCCTTTTTCTGAGCAGTCGGATGTATTGTGGTTTAATTTAGATTTAAAAGAAGAGGGAGAGGGAAACGTATCGAATACAAATAAGAATAAAATAACCACACAAAAGGGATTAAATTCATCTTCTGTTACAGATTAATCAGATGAGTAGTGCTGCAGTTTAATTCAGACGTATTCACTGACAGAGTTTCCTCGCTTCAGGTCAAATTCCATCGGCTTCAAGTCAAAACAGAGGAAAAAACAAAAGAACAAAAGATCTCAGACACAGACTCAGATATTCTATTGTTGTCAGCCAGTTACTCTGATCCCACCTGATACTTTACAGTGAGTCGTTAATCTGTGTGCAGCACCTAAACTGATCATTTAAATTCCTCAGAAACCAGTCCCACAATCAGTGAGTTCCCACAGCAAAGTAGCTGAGACTCAACCCGACCTGCTGTGCATTTCTTTAAGTATCTTTCTAATCAGACAAGTTGTTCTGCAGCAGGTGAAATGTCACAAATAAGACCAGGATGAATTTCTCTGAAAGTCCTGAAAACCTCCAGGTTTTAAAAGTTTCTTCGGGCTTAAGTTGGGTTAATGTTGCTTAATGTCCAGCAGGGGGCAGTACAGACCAAGAAAGTGAAAAGCTGCATTAAATAAAGCTGTTGGGCCATATGTTGTAGAGCCAGAACCCATTCAGAAGACTTGGTGCTGGATTGTATCAGCTGTGGGGACAGACTCCGTATTCCCTAACTCTAACAATCTAACCGATCTAGGACCGACAATTAGGTTTAGTTTAAGTTTATTGTTGATCCTTCTGCCACATGGAAACACCTACAGACACACATGAATTCTAAAAAGCTGCACAGATACTTTGCAACTGTGCAGCATGTTCATATTCTGCATACTTTGTACATTTTTTTAAATGGAGAAACAGATTATCACGTCTTAATCTAAGAGATAATACTCACTGAACAGGAAGGACTTACAGATATAACCCATTTTGTAACATGCTTCCATGTGACTGTGACACTTTCAGAGGGCTTGAAGTTTTGTCATAAAGGTGTAAATTGCATTGTGGAGATGTGACATGCCTTCAAACAGAAGCCTGCTGCAGGACTACATCAAAATGTACACACAAGATAAGGAACATTTTCTCATTTTAGTACCTAAAATCTTAGCTTTTTTCCAAAAATAGTACATAAAATCTTAGCTTTTTTCCAAAAATAGTGCCTAGAATCTGTGATAACTTCTGTTATTTAGGGAGAATTGTTGTTCTGGAGAAGAAAACACAAAGAGCAGCTAAAACACTGCTTGTTTTCTTACTGCTACACAACCCTGGAGGCAGTAATCCTTTGAGATGGGGGAGCCTGCCGTGAGGTAATACAGCCTTTTGAAAGAAATATTTCCTTGTCGAAGTAATTACATTAGTAGAAGAGAGGAAGAGGGTGAAGGAAGTTGCAGGACAGTCTTTTGGCAACTAAAAGTTGTGTGTGAGAGCATCTAGCTGCATCCTGGAGCATTTAACCCGTGTTTACGTGTGTTTACTTGACTTTACAGTGCGCCATTCTGGGCAGCGTGCATGTTTTAATGTGCAACAGGACTTCTGCCTGCCCTGCATAGCTGAGCCGACATCTGGGAGGAGCTGTGTTACAGTACAATATGCCAAACTAAAGAAAAGAAACACTCAGACGGACCTGAACAAACATGCAGACACACACAACCTTCATTTTCCTCTTTTACACCGACACAGCTATAAACAAACCACACATCTGTGTCATGACTTGCAGATTCCCAGGATTCAAGTCTGAGAAATCCTCAACACTGTCACAACTGCCATGCATTCCTGTGTAAAATATCAGCTTTCATAAGAATATCATCAACATTCTGCCCCAGTTTGATTTGTTTCTGACTCCCAGCTAAGATTTGCCAGTGTATGATTCACTCTACCTTCTTTTATCTGCCATATTTGTTCACACAGACTCTCTCCCAGATGTCCTTCCCCATTCTTAAACAGATTACAATTCCTACAGCCGGGACTCATAATATCGTTTTGGGATGACTCATTCTGGTGTGGGTAATTCATCCTGAGGCTTAAAGGATCCAAACTCATACAAAGAAGGATCAAAGACGGACTGAACAGCACATGAGAGCAAAGAAGAGCAGATACATGCTCACAGAAGAAAGAAGAAACTTATCTAAAAAAAGAAGAAAGAAGAAACGAGGACAACAGAAACGTCTATTTACGAGCCATTCAGCTAGTATTCGTGTACATATGCAGGCTTTTTGGAGCAAACTGAAGCATTATTTCCACTCAGCAAAGTAATAACGGACAAATGAACACACTCACTCTGCCATGAGTCACCAGCCCCAGCAGACTTGTGTGAAATGGGTGTGTATGTGTGACGGTATTTATTGTATCTATTGATCCGTCGATATCAGAGAAGTTAGAGCGCTGAAAGACTTCAGATCATCTCGGTCAAAGCAGCTTTAGAGAACTGGACAGTTACCGACACCACTTGAATCTTAGCCTTCAAGGATTTCCCTTACTTGAGTATGTGTGTCTGCAGAGGAAATAACGTGCAACTGTATCCAGTTTTTAACTGCCAGTTTTCTGCTCTAACAGCTTTCATGACTGAGCAGTCAGCCTGACATAAGCAGCCCCTCATGAATACTGGCTCCCTGTGTGTGTTTGCCTTCAACATTACATCCCGGTCGTTATGCATGTAATGGTGTCTTAGAAGTGTCAGAGCACATATACGCGCTCCCTGTTGTTTCTTTCATCCCCTTCGCTTGGCGGCCCGACAGCCCGGTTGGCAAAGCGCTCGCTGAATCGGACAAATCAGCTCTGAGTGCTTCACTTCCCAGCCGCAGGTGAAAAATTGCTATTGACTAAATGTTTTTTCAGGTTTTCTTTTTACTTTCCGTTTTGCTTTTCAATTAAAACATCTATAGGGACACTAAGAGTAAGACACTGAGATTACGGGCTCTGTTTTTAACAAAATAAGCTGTTGTACAGTTACAGGGACCCTGATAAGTCTGCATCAGGCCCGATACGTGTACTAGATCATAAGACATGCACAACACATGCACTCTCCTACTCTGCTCAATATAAGCACGCTTCCTCTTTGGTGGGCAAATAGTTTCAGGCGTATCATACCTTCTCCATAACACATCTGTAACTTGCACATTCCTCACTCAAGGAATGATAATATCAAATTTTGTCAGATTTGTCACCAGTTTTGACAACTTTTCTTGACTTTTAGGGGTTAAAGCTGCGGTGCGTAACTTCTGTCGCCCCCTAGAGGATTTCTGAATTATTACAGCTATGTGGCCGGCACCTCAATATGACAAATGGTCCGGTGTAACCCGCCGCTACCCCTCACAAGTGGACGAACACCGGGCTGCTAACAACACCAAGAAAACAATAAAGTCCAGTCCAATCTCCTCCTTCAGGGCTCTCCATCAAGCAAAAGCGATGCAAACTCTGCTTAGACTTCTCCTTTTGTCACTCTCTCTCTCTCTCTCTTCGCCAACAGATCTTCTGCCGAACGGGAAGGTCTTTTCTTTTTAGTGCGATCCACTTCTGAACCTCTTGGTCACTTCCTTGGGTTCTCCGCCTTGTTGCTTCTAGCAACACGCTCCTCTCCCCCTCCCTTCTCGTTGTCAGGTAAAACCGAGTAGAATGCGGGAATGTCGCCCCTCGACACCAAATACAAAAACAACAAATACTGAAAACTACCGCGAGGTGTTCGAGGAGCCGAACGTATCACGCATCATCTCCTCTTGTCGTGGCTTGGGTGAAACTTATAGACACATAGAAGTTACGTCCTGCAGCTTTAACTACTTCATAGTCCCCCATATTGTATTTGTGAGGTGAATAAAACAAGCGAGAAGTAGCAGGCTATGAGAAGCTGCCCATGCAACTATAGACCCACCAGCACAACAGAGCAGAGAGATGGAGCAGCAGCTCCATTTGAGACTTAAAAGAAAATGTTTGAGTTATTCTGCCATTTCAAACATCATATAACTGTGAATGTATCTATAGCCAAAATCACTGCACAGACATCGTCTTTGACCTAAGTGGACGGTGCTTTTGTCACTATGCCTATAAAATCAAGTTTTTTTAGAGCAGATTAGCAGCACCACTATGCTTTCACAACAGGCCTCTTTTCAGTCACAATCTATTTCATCATCTGGCAACTGAAACAGAAAAAAACATGCAACTGAGAGGCCTTTTATTGTGACATTGTCTGTATTAAAATACAGAGAAATAAATGTGAGCAGAGAGAAGAAAACAGATGTAAAGGGCTTTAGAGTAGAAGTGTAAAGCCAGTGTGATGTGATGATGTTACGAATATGCTAAAAAGTATATTTGTTTGACGTCACTTAGTGACATTTAGTCACTTTTTATGGCAAACCTTCGCTACATTAAATCAGCTATCAGGTTTGTTTGCTCATGAGGTGGGAGTTTAAACTAATTTAAATAGTTTAAACTCATTTAAATAGCTTTAAAATAACGCAGCAAGCTTATTTCTTGAGGGCAGAAATAAAAGCATTCTACATAATAACTGAAAACGAAGGTTGTAAGGTTTAAACAGCATTAACATGTTTAATAATATGCAAAAACCTTGCATGTAAGTAGACTATGTTTGCATTAAATTAATTGGATCCCTGGGGCTGGAGAAAAGCTCATTAGCTGAAATGATGGACTATTCATATTTCATTAAACAGCAACAATTTGAGTCAAATGCTGCCATTAGAACCATTGATTTGATTTAAAATGGTTAATAAGCCGCTGACTGAAGACTTTTTTCATAATTCAGCGACACCAATGCAGTTCCGTCATAAATTACAAAGTCAATTAATGTTTAATTCATTTTCCATCTTTACTCAGTCTGATGCTTTGTGAAATAAATGTTAATTTCCTAAAATGCTTCCTACTTTCCTGCAGTTTTAGCACCAAAGTTGGACTTTGTGTCGATAATCTACCAAAGCTGGCGAGCACTGTTTGCTGGGCGCACACAAACATCCTGCCAAATATGAAAACCAGAACCAACACACTCCAATCAGGGCTCCCCTCCCTTATCACAGTACCACATGCAAACAGAAGGCCTCACAGAGTAAAACGCTGCTATGCTGTTCGCCTGCCCACCGGTTTCAGAATAAAAGGCTTATTATCAGGCCAACACCTGCACTGCTGAGAATCTGCGACAGTCACACCTTTGCATGTGGTTTTCTGTGTGCACTGAGGGTGTATTTGGTGTCTATCCCCAAAGCAAAGTTCAGCTGATAAGAACCGGCTTCCTGCCAGTGGCTGCAGCCATAGAGCACTACAGGAAATATTTTGGATTTATACAACAAAGCAGCAGGACCGGGCCTTCAAACAGAGGAGGTGATGTTGATCTACATGAGATTTATTCTTTATTTGTTTCTACAAAGGATCCCCATTAGCTGAGGCCAATAAATGATGGTTTAGGGAGTTAAATCTTTTCTGTTAGGTTGGGTGTGGATCTGTGAGGTGAGCTGCCATGAATGACTCATAACCTGAAACGCCTGGCATGTAAAAATAGGGTGGGAGGAGCCTGTTGGGATTCTTTCCATAGATAAGACTACTGAGAGTCAGAACATTTCAGGGTTTTCACCTATTCTGCCAAAGCTTGGAGTAGATTTAGTTTATTTTCATCCATCAATCTACCAAAATCACCCCATGATGACGGAGCAATAATATGTTTTTGGAGAGTTCTGTTCATTTGTCAAAGAAACAATGATGAATCCCAAATATTCAAACTCTTTTATTTGTACTATATTAAAGCACATTTGGCAGACTAATATCCTCTTTGGAAATTCAAGCTTAACTCGATTAGATGGGATTCAAGCAAAGATTCCAGTTTACGCTCAGATTTCAGGGAATTTCGAATATCTGGAGCCACTAAAGCGGCTCCGTGGAATTATGCCTCAGATCATCTTGTTGAATTGAGCCTCCATATCGGTCTTATCTCTGTGCTGACCCGTCTACCCGAATCACAGAAAAACATCCCCACAGAATGATACTGCCATTACCGTGTCTGGCTGCAGGGAAGGTAAAGCTCAGTTCATGGTTTCCTCCACATGCTGCTGGGAATCTTGTCTAAATAATTCATTTTCAGATTATAGGCCTTTGCTTTTCGTGAGGAAATCAGCTGCCTTTGAACAAACTGCCATCAGGCTCCCATGTGCCTTATAATGAGAGAATGACAGCACTCTGCATTAAATAGGCCTGATTGGTGGAGTTCTGCACTGATGGTTGACCTTCTGCAACACCTTTTATCCATAGTAACCAGATTGAGGTGCCATGATGGAAGCCAGACTAATACGATGTGTTTAACTTACTAGATTAACTTTCTGTAAAGATCTGATATTTAAATTTGAACCCAAGTGGGACATAGAATCAAAGACAATAAAGAAGATATTCCTGGAAATGTACAGAAAGATGAAGAAGATCAGAGAGGAGGGAAGGTGAGACTGAACTAAAGTGGACGGTGTCTCTGAAACAGATTTTTTTCAGTGCCAACAGATGAAATCCAGCCGCCGTCATCGAGGTTAATAAACTGTAATTAGCTCAGGGGCGGTGACTTTAACTGTTAGTGAAAACACTCCTTGGACTGATAAAGTCCAAATTGTTCTTTAGTGATGCAGAAATATTGGAATTTTTATATAGCATGTCTGATAAATAGCCCCTATTTATACCACATATCACCAAAGAACATTATTTCATGTGCTTTTAATTTAGTTTTCAACAGAAGAGATTATTAATACAGATCTAAGCTTTTTAAGTACTTTGTGCGTTCTTGTAGTCTTCCAGAGATCTGTGCCTTACCATAATCCTGTTTCACTGGTCTACAGACAGTTCTATCAGCCTAATGGTTTGGTTTTCCCTCTGAAATGTGAGTGCCTACTTAATTATGCTTAATAATTCAATTCAAAGCAGGAGCCACTGACAGATGAAGGATGCATCCGAGCTCAGCTGCAAAGTTCAATTCAACTAGTCTGAAAACTGACGTGAATAAGATATTTCAGTCCTTTATCTTTCAGAAATGACCAGATTATTCCCTTTTGTGTCATCATTGCAGGCTAATGGCTTCATACTGACAGCAAAAAGGTGAGTCTGAACCGTAATATGACCTGGAAAGATTTCAAGGATCTGAAAGCTCTCTTTGTGCTCTTTATGTAGGAAGGTGAAGGAAGTGAAACTGTTACCTGAAAGTGAAAGATGCCGGCATAGCCCTGCTGGAAGCTCTGTCCTTGAGGAACCACTCTGTTGAGGAGGTTGTCGTTTAATGTCAGCGAGGCGATAGCCGCCAGCAGCCAGCAGTCCCCTGAAAATTCAAATATAAACTTTTATTCCCTGCAGCAGACACGAATGAATGAAAGTGTGTTACTATACTCCATGACTTGGAAGGCTTGTTCCTTTATTCCCTTCTCGATATCTAGTTTGATGCTTATTCACAATAAGGGAAATGAAGCAAACTCATGTTGCTTAGATGGGATTTGAGTGCAACTGGAAGCTGAAGAACTGGTATTCACACATTAGCAGCTCAGTGAAGGCAGCACTTAGACGCAGTGTTTACACAAACTTTGCCCTGACAAAGATGGGAGAGGCACTGGACTCTCAAAACCACTGTGAGTCAGTGTTTTTACAGTGTGGGTGTGAGCCTACTGTTTTACTTCTTTCTGCTGGACGACGGGAGGGAAAAGTTGTGCACCACGCTGGTAGAATTACTGTTTGACTGCATTTTTGTCATGCTATGATGAAACTAAAACGTGTTTCAGTTGTTTTTCTTTAGTTTAAAATGGTAATGTTAGTTGGCTTTAGAAAAAAAATAAACCTTATTAAAGCTGGTGCTTCTTCTAACAGACACAGGAAAAGATGATGAGTGGAGCTTTGGCAGTAAAATCATTACATTATGTTCCCTGGCAACACATTTTGAAATTGCTATTTTGCAATAAAGTCACTAGTTGGGGGGGAGGGGTTGGAAAGTAATCCCATTTGGCAACGAAAGGAGTATCTTCTACTGCCAGATCTACTGAAAGAGATGGAGGGAGACATTGTTCCAGATGTGATTGTTTATAGATTATAGATGAAGAAGCATCTTAGGCTACAAAATGTTATTTTTCATTCCACTGGTAGATATAGATAAGCTGATATATATTAGAGTCATGTAAAAAATAACATACAACCTCTTTCATTGTAAAAAAGATCCTCCGGTCTTTCCCAGGTCTTAAATACAACCTTTACGTATTAAAATGTGTGAAACAACGAAGTTCATTCCATGATTGAGTGGGCTGTAGAAACACCTTTAGCAGCATTAGTTTGAAGTGACTGATTTAAGGGATCAAGGCCCGATCCTCCTTACAGCACTGCTTCAGTTCACTGAGTTCATGTTCAACTGAATCAATACAAGGAGCCCAATAAATCCTCAGCCCTCCACCAACATGCTGACGGCTGGTATGAGGTGTTTGTGCTGATATGCTGTGTTTGGTTTCCTCCAAACGTGCTGCTGTGCATTAGGACCAAACATCTCCACTTTGCTCTGGTCTGTCCAAAGGACATTGTTCCAGAAGTCTTGAGCTTTGTTCAGATGCAGCTTTGCAAACCTAAGCTGTGCTGCCATGTTCTTTTTAGAGAGAAGAGGCTTTCTCCTGCAGCCCTTCCAAACAAGCCATCCTTGTTCAGTCTTTTTCTAACTGTGCTGCCATGACCTTTAACCTTTAACATGCTAACTGAGGCCTGGAGAGTCTGAGATGTAGCTCTGGGCTTTTTCACCTTGGGGTGACCTTTAACCTTTAACATGCTAACTGAGGCCTGGAGAGTCTGAGATGTAGCTCTGGGCTTTTTCACCTTGGGGTAACCTTTAACCTTTAACATGCTAACTGAGGCCTGTAGAGTCTGAGATGTAGCTCTGGGCTTTTTCACCTTGGGGTGACCTTTAACCTTTAACATGCTAACTGAGGCCTGGAGAGTCTGAGATGTAGCTCTGGGCTTTTTCACCTTGGGGTGACCTTTAACCTTTAACATGCTAACTGAGGCCTGGAGAGTCTGAGATGTAGCTCTGGGCTTTTTCACCTTGGGGTAACCTTTAACCTTTAACATGCTAACTGAGGCCTGTAGAGTCTGAGATGTAGCTCTGGGCTATTTCACCTTGGGGTGAACTTTAACCTTTAACATGCTAACTGAGGCCTGGAGAGTCTGAGATGTAGCTCTGGGCTTTTTCACCTTGGGGTGAACTTGCTGGGACGTCCACTCCTGGGAAGATTGACAGCTGTCCTGAATGTTTTCCACTTGTGAATAATCTTTCTCTCTGTAGAACGATGGACTCCAGATAGTTTGGAAATGGCCTTATAACCCTTCTGATGGGCAGCAGCAGCTGCTTTTCTAAGATCATGTCTTTCCTCCTTGGCATTGTGTGAACACACACCTGAATGCTTTTATAGAGGTGCTCACACTTCCTGATGATCAATTAAATAACACCTGGCTGCTACTTACTCTCTTAATTCCTGTGGAATTAGGAATGGTTGACTCAGTTTTTCATGCACTGCCTTAGTTTTTCTTAAATTAATAATAACGCAGTGCAATATGTCATTTATTGTTCATCTCAGGCTGTATTCACCCACTCTTTAAGAGTTATCCTGGGAGGAACCAGATGATTTTCTTTAGTTATTATGTCACAATATGTAAGACCTTAGATTTGACATAGGACAGGATAGGACAAAAGAGTTCTACATGGTTTTCCAGGGAAGAGCTTTTTAGGTGTGTTAAATGGATCTTTCCAGGTACATTCAAGTCATTTTGAGTTTTTTTTGTTTTTTGACTAAAAACATCCATTTTGTTTACCAGCTACATCTTGTTCAGAGTCATGGGGGGCTGGAGGCTCTCCCAGCTGTCACTAAGGTTTAGGTATACTCTGGGTTTGCAACCCTTCACAAGGCTGAGCAAACACAGAGAAACAACCATGCACAAGAAAATCACACCTACACTCTATTTAGATCACACATGAACTAGAAGAACACGCAAACTCCCGCAGGCCCGCAGCAGAGGTTCAAACCTAGCTGTGAGGTGAACAGTGCTAACAACACATCACTGTTCCACCTTGGTTTTCAGCTTTCAAGTCTTTGTGCTAAGCTAAGCTAAGCTAAGCTAAGCTAAGCTAACTACCTGTTAGAGACAGATATAAGAGGTTACCCTCATGTCCAACCCTCGTGTTGAACAACTTCTTTAATCATCATTTTTGTTCACAGGCAGCTTGCGAAAAGGTCAAAAGGTTGAAATCACAAACAATTGTTTAAGTGTTTTTTTAATTCCCAAAAATGTTTAAAATCTTTCCTTTATCATGTATGGCCCAAATGAGTGATAATGGTTTATCGCTACATCAAAATGAACAGTACTACTTATATTAATCATTATCCCAGCAGTAGAAAGAGCTCATTGCCTTGAAGAGGTCATGTTGTCTGGTGCTCTTTGGAGGAGAGGAAAGCTTTAATCATTTATTAGCCAACGCCCAAACGTTCACCAGATTTATACATAGCAGCACCTGGCAGCTATGTGCAACGGCTTCTGCCAGAGGTTTTCACATTCATACACAAGTGGACTGACACCAGTTAGGAACGGACCCGGTGGGACTCACCCAGAGCTCCCTGGCAGATGTCAGTGCGAGTAGCTCCGTCTACGATGAACTCCGGCCGCTTGCAGAACTCCTGTTGGGAACACAGACATAAACAAACTGACAAATTAGCCCTTCTCCTGCCGTTGGAAACACAGCTTTCAAACATCTCCTCTCTGTCTCGTGTGACTGCCTTCGTAACGACACGCGGTTTCACAGAAATTCAAAGAGACTGAAATGCTTTTAATAACTGTAAGAGTGCCAGAAAAATGCCATTGTCTGTTTCCTGATGCAAGACGGCATAAAAGAACCTAAGCTTGTTTCTACGTTTTTAAAAGAGAAGTCCATCATATGACAAAAATACTGCATGTAGGATTCAGTGACTGACATCTAGTGGTGAAGTTGCAGGTTACAGCCAACAGAATACCTCTGCTTCATCCTCCTCTTTCTCCACATATATGAGAAATAACTGCAACAGAGGAGGAGCCACTACGTCTGATCCACTCTAAATTCATAAAAACACAACAATTTGCTAATAAAAAACACAGTAATCAATATTTCAGTGAATTTCTGACAACAGATCCCCAAAATCTCTACAATGTAACTTCAATTATTTCTAGTTATAATTTCTTATAACTGTTCTATTGCCCATCGTTGATGGCACCCCAACATCTCCACCCTAAAAGGTAAATGGAGCTATAAAGCCTTTCAATAAACATTCCCAGTGCTCTTATCCATACGATACTTTTACGACACATCAGGGGTAGTTTTGGGGTTGCTCAGACTGAAGAAGCCACCGACCTCCTGATTAACGGAGAAGTCGCTCAACCATAAGGTAAAACTCTCTCAAAATTTGTTGTGAAAAATTAGATTTAATCATCACTTAACATTCCCTTTTGATTAAAATGTCTGAGTCCAAAGTAGACTCAATTGAAAGAGTCATTCTTAGTAAGTGGACACTTGTTTCTAAGGTGTAAATATTTCTGAATTACCTTGAATACACCAAAAACTGTGTGTAAATATACTTTAACAGTGAACTGACTGAAATTATCAGCAAACTATGAGTGTGTCTTGGTCAGATCGTTTCACTGTGAACCATTTTTCTAGCGTGAGATACCCCACATGAAGCTATAAAAATAAACTACATCCCCTCATGCCCCAAGACCTCACAAACCATAAGACACAAGGCTAAATTCACTAAAAAAAGAAACACCACATCACACACAGGCCTAGGCTTACACAAGCACAGATTTTTTTGCATGGGAAACTTCTGTGGCCCCTCGGATGCAGCATAAATATTACATATCCTCTAATATCTTATGAAACATCCAAGTTTTCGAAAGCACCTCAGGAAGCATTAGAGCCGACAACCACATGGGTCAATCACATATTCACCCACATGCACGGATAGTAGTTCACAACATACTTAAATGGAAGCTGCAAGAAGAGCAAAGAGGCTGTAGTCACGCAGATGATCATAAAACCCTGGAAGCCATAAAGATCCCGACTATTCGCCCACTATTATTACAGGACTGTAAGTGCATGTGCAGATCCTGCAGTAATGTGAATAGAGGCCTCAATAAGACAGTCCCACTTTGTTCAGCTACAGGGAGAACTCTGGTGTATTTAATGCAAAAGCAAAGATGACAATGAGGGAGAAAGAGAAAAAAATAGGAGGAACAAAACAGAAGAAGAAGAAGAAGTTATGCAGTCTGACGGGGAGAAAAATATGATACACTCTTTCTTCTGCAAACTGCATGAAGTGGAGGAGAGAAAGCTGCTAATTGGTGTTACTTTTATCTCAAGATCAAGTCTGCCAGTCATTCCTGACTGAAGGCGTAGTTGCCTGGTAACAGATGACAGCCAGGTCTGCGGGGAAAGGTTGTTTAAGGGGTTCAGTTCAGCTCTGAACTGCTACAAAGTCATAAATCTGCACCACAGAACTTTTGGTTTCTATGCTGCCATTGAAGGTTTCTCGCACCGCTAAAGGACTACATCTGCTTCACCTTCACTATAGAAGTGACTATTTTTTCCTCCCTTGAGCGATCTGCTTGTACAGAGAACTCAACAAGCTAAAAGTGCTGCAACTAGTCCATTTTCAGCCAGTTTGAAAGAAGGCTGGGATCAAACTACAGAATCTAACTTAAAGCTAAGTCACGGTTATCATTTCCCTTGTGTGCAAAGGCCAGTGTGACATTAATGTCAGCACGAGCCCCGCAAAGGTCGTCTGGGTCGCTCTGTAGCCAACTGCATGCAGTCTAAATATTCATTATTATGTGAAGTGTGAAGCACGTCAGCTGCTCATGCACCTGGATCAATCTCTACTTCATCCAGACAAAGGATGAGAAGCAACATGGCCCTTATACTAAGGAGGCTCACAGGAGAATAATTACTGTCCAAACGTGTATAACCTGAACTTAAGTTTGCTACGCTGCTCCACAACAACAGAGGAGACGAATGAGCAAAGCTGCCACAGGAGGACAAAAACAACAGCAAATAGTTTACATGAGAGGCGGTGCAGAAGGTGTGGTAACAAACAAAGACAAGGCCGTTTCCCATCTTTGTGCAAAGCAGCTGTCTTACTCTGTAGCAACATGTCTGCTGACAGTTACGTGCACAGAGGCTTCAACACAGCTGCAGAGTCCTAATGGTGTGCACATGGAAGCTGAAACAGCCTTACTGATGAGAAGCAAGACTTTGTCAAACGTTATGCTGATGCTCGGCTGAGGAGACGGAAGATTAATACTTAATACTTCCTAACATTTTTAAATAATAACATTAGCTAATAATGCTAACCGCGTTATCACATATCTACAGCATTATTACAGAGATCGGCCCATGTTTTCCCCCCCATTTCTCACCGTGGGCCTCATCCAGCGGACTCCGGCGGTCTTGGAGGATCTGGGGCCGAGCTCATTGAATCCCAGAGATGACGGAGAGCAAGCAAACATATTGTCCTCAAAGAGTCTCCCACTGCGGAGGGACTGGGCTCTCAGAGACTCGTAGTCCTGACCCAGAAACTTCACCGCATTGTGGTTCTGTCCCAGACCCTCATCACGGTCCCACTGGCTCCTAAGCCTGGCAGCCATGCCTGTGGCATAAATGGGTGCCTCCACCATCCTGAGCTCACGGAGTTAACAACGCAGGCTTGACTTTCGCTCTCTATTGGGTGGTTTTTTTTGGAAGCACAATAAGATGTTTAGATGTGTCAATTATTAAAGAGGCAGCTGTGACCTACTGCATCAACAGCTTTTACAAAAAGCACTGCAGCAGCAGTTACGCAAATGGGATAAAAACAAGTAATGCCTTCAAGGCTCAGTCATGAATTAGAAAGAGACACTCGTAGCTATTATGGAACTATAAACTATTAATAGTTAGTCCAGGCTCAGACTGCTGAAGTTTTCCACAGGACGGGGATGTCTTCCTCACAAAAAAGGCAGATTAGATACAAGTCAACACCAGTGACGGTTTGTTATTTTATGACCAGATACCAGGGCTGCGGGATGTCAGTCTGCTCTCATCAACACTGACTGCTGGACCCTGAAAGAAAGGGAAAAAATGAGAATGAGTAAAAGAGCTGAGTAGGTATGAAGAAATGCGAGTCCAGGCATAGTTCTGAACTCCTGCTGGATACACCTTCTATTCACAGTTTCACAGTTTCAAAGTCAAACATGTCAAACATGCCCCACCCTTTTCTTTTCACTCTTCCATACATTGTGCACGGCTCTTCCTGTGCATGGCAAAGAGATTAGACCCAACAGGCGTACCAGGGTTACTTCTGCTGTGCACAAAACGTCAGGAATCCAATGTTTGATCAGGTAGAAACTGTGTGAGTGCTTTAATGTGCACATGGCTGACAGCTGTGCTTCTCTGTGAATCCTGATGCACAATGAAGCCGACGTGAGGCCAAGAACGAGCTAAAGCTTTAATTAAGCAGAGCCAAGGAGGACAAAGTGCAAACTGTCATTAGTGCCAAAGCTGTGACAGAAGTGGAGCTACAAAAATAGCTTTTCCCTTCTTACATCTTTATCTCTGTCAGACAAACAGAAACAAATGCCTATTTTTAACGACACTTTTTTGTCAGCTTCTCTCTTTTTTTGTACTTCCTGAACTCCTCAATGTCTAAACTCTTCCTGTTCATATTCTCAAGTGTCAGTCACAGCAGGGAGCAGCTGTTGTTGGCTCAGAGAGCAGCTACACTGCTCACTGTGAGCCACACCCATTAAAATGGCCCAGTTCACCCTTAAGAAAAATGTTCCTGCTCAAACGAGCCAAAGCACAGAACACCAAGCTGCAGCAGCGGGTTTCAGGGTCTGTTGTTTTACAGAGCGTTAAGCGCTGCTATGACCGTTTTTTTTTTACAGATAATGCTTTTAACACAATTTTCCACACTGTTACTGCTTATTGAAATGGTAAAACTGTAGCTACCACTGCACCTTGCTAGAGTTCGGCTACAAGTAGTGGTGGAAGCCCTAGAAGAGCTGCATCTTTTTAAGAATAACTACTTTTGCCTCAACTAGCTGTTACAACAACTTTTATATTAGGATTTCTGTGGCTGATTGTGTCTGTAGTTTTTCAAATAAATCAAAAGTCTTATTTTATCATCTGTACTGAACACCTGGTCTTACTACATGCTTTACTGTGTTATTGTTACAGTCAACTACCAGCAAACACCAATAAACTGTTTCTCATTTGTCATTCATACACAATTTAACTGCATGTATGACTCTAGGGCACCACAACGGTGTTCAGGTGGTAACACAGAACACCAGAAAAGAGCAACAATTGTTCCCCTGAATAGTCTGGGCCCTGGGGCCAGGGTCTTTGTCTGTGGGTAACATATAATAAAAGCTACACAGCAAAATGTTTTGACACTTGGTGGAGAGGTGGGGCATTGGTGAAGGAGCAGCCCTTGCAATTTGGGAAAGAATCCACAACACTTCCTTTCAATAGGAAATGAAAAACAGGGCATTGGTGACAAACAAGCGACTTTTTTCCCACTGCATGAATGTGTTTTGGCACAAAGACTTTCACGATCAGACATTTTACGGACACCTTACTAAAATCCACATCCTCTATGTGATGGAGCAATAAAATAACGACAAAACAAAGCCCTTCCTCTTGCGGAAGACTCCTAACTCAGACATTAAACGTGTTTTATGTATGAGAACGATTTGTGTTCGGCTGCATGAATATTTCACTGTAACCTGTCGGGAAAAACTAGAACTAAATTAATCATGCAAATTAAAAATGTCATATCACCAGTCCAAAGATGTAGATGCAAAATGGAGTAGCACTAAATGTTAAGTTAAAGACCTCTGCAGCTGCTACTACCAGTAGACTATATATGTAGTGTGACACATTTAAACAACATGCTGCTGTGCTGCACTCTGCACAGAGTTCAGTTACTATGCAATGGTAAAAACTGCTAAAAAGCCACTTCGATGATCACAATAAAGAAAAAACAGGAGCCAAAAAAGGAGTGGTGGCAACGGAGTAGAAAATGTTCTCCTAACATTCCAGTCATGGTGGTTTTATTGGGTGAACTCTGCCCAGCAGGATTTCAATCTGACTGCAATGAATATTTAATTTCCTCTCACATGAGGAAACACACTCATATATCCTCCACCTCAGCGCAGGTAGTGACATTTATAAGAAATGACAAGCAGCAGATAAATAGTCATACATGCAGGCGAGTAGTGGCCAACAGCAGCTAGAGTCTAACCATAGCAAGAAGGCAGCAAAATATACAAGAAACTTCCATTTGGAAGCGACACTATCAGACTAAACAGTAGCCAAATGCAACCAAAGTGATCACAGTAAATTGGTTCCTTTACTTAAGAAAAAGGTGCGTAAGAAGTGTGCAGCTAAACAAGCTGGATGCATTTGGACAGTATCTATGTATATATATATATATATATATATATATATAGAAGTAATAGGGTGCAAAATTTCATGAAAAGAACACCTCTTCTGCTGTGAAGCTCTGAAATGGATCAATGAGGTGTTCGGCTTGTATTGCAGCCGGTGGCAAAGGGAACGCTGCCTTTCAAGAAGGAAAGAATGGATTCAATAACTGCCAACAAATTCAGGAAGCAAAGGGAACAAACCTGAAACAATGTTGGAGGGGATGTTGAACCTTTGGCATGATCACTTTATCATGCACTTTGATGCAGCTCTAAGAAGAAATAAATGCACAGTGCACGAAGGCAGAGTTAAGGGACATGTTGTCGTGATATAACCTGAACAGCAGCAGCTTTAAAAGCCAGTATACATGTCAGGGTACAGTGTGTGTCAGTATATTCTGATGATATGTGTCTCAGTTCATTGTTTCCGCGGTTTCCTCCTCAAAACCCAACAAGGATCAACACGCTGCGTGCGTGCGTGTGAGGTCGTGCTTGCTCTATATGGAAGCTTCCTGACCGTTTTTGCACGAGGTTCATATTCCAAACACTGATTGCAGTGAAATAAAATATCCGAAGTATCTGATTTAAAGCCTTACAGAAAACAGGTCTGCAGAGAAACAAGAAACCTCCAGTAACCACATGAGGAAAATGCTGTCTGTAAGTGATTTTTATCAGGGAGGAGAACATTGAACTCCCTTCACAAACTGGTTTGGAAATCACTCCTTTGGTTTTAAGCAGCTGAAAAGCAGGCTATGCTGCAGCATATTAAGGTGCATCATAAACATTTTCACGGACATATGTCTCACGCAGATAAGCACGCAGCGCTGACGGAAGGTGTGGTTAATGAGAGGAGACACGATTACCAGATGACAAACTAAAACTTCAAACTTTCATAAACACTCGGTCCTAGCCGCCAGTTTAACAAGAAAACATGTCCCACAGCGCAAAGTTGGCTGGTTTGAGTGTCAAATGCGCTGCCGAGAGCTTGCTCCTGTGCGAGGATACTGTTTTAAATGATATGTTTCCGTTATGAGAAAAAAAAACGGTTCTCAGATTTCATTCTCTTCTTATAAAGTTCGGACTGGGATGTATTTAAAGAAGTAGATCAACTCTTTATGCACTGGAACACAGTGCGATGGATGAAACAATTTCATATTTACCTTGGACTTCCTTAAAGTGCAGTTGTTGACATTTAAGAGACAACTTGACGTTCTCTGTTCCTGTCCATGTTTAATGCAGCGAAGTCCCCCGCTGTTGAGAAACGCCCTGCCGTGTCTGCCCTGATCTCGCGGAACCAATGTGAACCTCTCCTCAGTGCGACTGCGCACTGTCAGTTAGTCAGAAAGCGCTGCTGCAAAGGGAGGGAGGGCTTTGTACAGCCTGTGCTTTCGTGTGTGGATGTTTTTTTCATGTTGCTACAAATTCATGTGGGTATTCGTCCAAGACTTCTTCTTCTTCTCATTGGTTTTCCTCCCAGAACAGCGACCGAGCAGCAAACATCCACTAAACCCCCAAAAAAGAAAGCCATGTCCATTCTTCTCCCAAATTCCCCACCACTACTCCAACTCAAATCCAGAGGTGGGAAAATGCCACCTATGGGTACACCCATGGTCGATCAATGGGTGCTTCAAATATGCCAATTTGAAAATAAATCAAAAGGAAATAATCCATTTGATTTAACTCAACTCAACTCAACTACCTTTTGTGGTGAGAAGTACTCATTATCATGTAGCTTTGCTAATCATTAGCTTTTAAGGAAATTTCTACTTAACAATTTTCACATTACAGATATCATCCATTTCTAAATCTTTTAAATAGCATGCCCCAAATTAATTAGTTTTCATTGTAGTGGTTGGACAGGTTGATGCACAGATTCAGGGCTTTGATTTCACACTTCACACTGATGCTTACTCTGACGTCAAGCAGCAAAAGATTAGGGGCAACGTGTAAATCCTTCTCATCCAATGTTTTTAATACATAAATATGACAAAGTCACAACTAAAGGTGTTTATCTTTTTTTCAGGACAAGCTGCTTGAAGAAAAAACTAAACAAAAGAAAGATTACAAGCATTCTCCAAGCACCACTACATCAGTGAATGTTAAAAATCTAAAATGCAGAAATGTGAGAAGTCTAAATCTTGTTTATGCCTCCATAAATTTGGTTAGTAGGTTATAGGCTCATGACCCTTAGTCCTTCCACGAGATTTGGTTATGACTCAGTGTGCTTATTTCACTTTCAACTTTACATTAATTGCTTCAGAGGAACATCTTACTCCTTAAAAAGTTAAATTAACCGAGTTAATATCTTTAAAAACTAAAAAAAAAAAAGTTTAATTGGAAAGGTCTAAACATTGAAAATGTTCAAATAAGTTGACTTGTCTAAAAAGAATAGTTTAATTTTTCGAATAAGGTTCAGTATGCTACAACACTGACATCTACAGGCGACACTCGGAACTACTCGTCTTTTGAATACGTCCTTGTGGACCTCCCATAATGCCTTGCTGTAATCCCGTTCTCGTTCTCGCGTGTCTTCCGCTACCGCCGTGCCGTTGTTCCGTAGAGAAAACCTCAACATGGCATCCGACGGACCGCCGGGAACCGATAGTCTCCCATCTGATTTAGGGAGTGCTATCGCGGCTTTGAATTCATGGAGCAACCCGGATCTTCAGGCCAAGCTGGCGGAGCTCGGAGCCCCTACGATGGGTAAGAAAAAAACACCGAAAAGATTGAGATCACTCTTCAAAAACTATGTATTTAGCACACTTTAGCTAGCCATTAGCTAACTGCAGCAAGTGGCGTTCAGACGCGATACTTACGTTGTAGTGGTCTAATCTCAGGCCTATAATGTGTTTACACTCACTTCAATGTATTATAATTTACTTTTAAGTGGTTTTTCAACAAGTGTTCCGCAATAAAAGCTACACCCACTGCATTTAATTGGTTTGGTCTTTTCTCGGTGAAACGCCTCGCTCTGTATTAGCTCCATTGCTAACTTTCAGTGTCTGCTGTTGAGCTTCAGCTACGCAATTCTGAATCACAGGAAAGTTGCTGTGGCAAAATATGTCTTACTTGTGGACTCAGTGTAGTGTAATATCGCTTCCAATAACAGTATTGCCCTTTTTTTTTCTTTCATTCAGGCCCCAGGGAGGAGCTCGTTGACAGACTGAAGGGCTACATGATTCAGGTAAACACACCGTCAGCTTCTCTGGCTTCAGTTTTACAAAGTTAACATCAGTTTCTGCTGTTGGTTTCTTCAAGTATGTACCTCACTACAGTTACAGCTCTGTATACCTCCAGGTCACTGCTGAAGGGTAACTTTTGAAGCAGCACAAGTCGATCTCGCCTCAGCTGATTCTTGTCATGCTTTAACTTCTCTGCTGCCTTATAAATGTAATAAAGTAATAAGATGGCTTGTTTGTTCAGCTCATTTGTGGTTTTTCTCTGTAGACTGGAATTATTCTCAGCAAACACAATGAAGACAAGTCAATGGGTGCCCAGGTAAATGCATCGATGTGCACACTGCATGCATGGTGTTGATCAGATATTGTCATGATCCGGATGTCTCCAGCTGGCACACAGCCACACAGAGTCTGACTTCTCGTCCCACCTTCATACTTTTTACTCTTCTCATGTTCTTTTGTTTTCTCTTTGTCAGATGCCAGGTATTCCCCCTCTGCCCCCCATGCCCATGCCCCCCATGCCTCCTGGTATGGGAATGCTCCATTCTATGAGCATGATGCCCCCCGGGGCCCCCCCTCCGCCTGGCATACACATGGGCATGGAGCATGCAAATTTGCCCCCTCCAGGCCTGTCGCAGGAGGATCAGCTGAAGATGGTTCAGCAGAGAGCTGCCATGGTGTTGCAGCAGGAGGAGAGGGCCAAGCAGCAGGTGAGACGGCAGCTTGGACTTCACCCATCAGTCTTTCCTCACATCTCATGTAGCACCAGCTTTACAACATCAAACAACAACGACACGATCATTTTGAGACTATGACTTGACTCAGGAACACATGAAAAAGATTAGATCTTTAGATACATTTACTCGAAGCAGTTTAGATATATTCAGACTTTCTGCTTGGAGGACTTTTGAGGAAACTTCCGATGGATTGTTGCTCATTCGTTGTTTTTGCCTCCAACAGGGGGATGAACATGACCTTCTGGAGCAACAGAAAAGGGTAAGACGCTTAGGATGAAAGGATATGTTTTAGGTGTGCACACTTTTTAGGACAGCATTTCCTCCCTTTGCTGCTTTTCTTCACCTTCTCTTCACCTTCTCTTCCTGCATCAGGCTGCCGTGCTGATGGAACAGGAGCGTCAGCAGGGGATGGCAAAGTTGCAGCCCAGCTCCATGCCTTCTGTCAGCACAATCAGAGGTCGGTCTGGACTTTACTGCATTTTACAAACGGCTCCATGCAGGATCACAGTTGAACCTTTGTTGTTTTAGTCTTTAAACGGGTCTAAAGGCTAACATTTACACCAGTGTTTAGGACGAATGATCAAATCCTAAGTGACCGTGTTTGTGTCATCTGTAAAAAGTTTCAGCCATGGATCCTCGTGGGCCGCTGCCTCCTGGTGTCTCTATGATGCCAACTCAGAAGCAGAGGGTTCCACCTCCTCCGGGAGAGGATAACAGAGAGGTAAACATCCTTTTGTGTTCAACTAGATTGTTTTTTTTCCCAAATGAAGCTCTTACAATCCATCAAACTTGCATTTTGTGTCTGAGCCTTTTGGTTCACAGTGGAGTTTGATGTATTAAATCTTGTGTCTTACAGCTTTGTTTCATTAATTTTTCCCATTTCTATCCAGATGTGGCAGAATGAGGAAGTCAGTGTCAGTGGACCCAAGATCCCGCAGGCTCTGGAGAAGATCCTCCAGCTGAAGGAGATCAGGCAGGAGCAGCTCACTGATCCGGCAGGTCAGAGCAGCCGTCAGCTCATGAGCTGCCACTGAAAGGGAAACGCTCTTTATCAAGGGCCGTCATCTGCTGTTTTTACCTCAATTATTAAAAAGGCTGATATATCATAGACTGAGGAGGAATAACTAATAAGTTGTTAACAAACTGCTCTGACAAAATTAAATACAACAAAATTGGGAAAAGAGTAGGAAATGTTTCCTTTTTATCACATTAATATACATTTTTTTGTCAGCTTTAATACTATTATTTATATAATAAAGTGTCCCTCCTGTTTAAGGTTTATAGATTAATCGAGATGATCGTTTTTGATTGATAATGACAGGTTTCAGATGGACCCTGCGCTCGTTTCGGTCACTGATCGGTCTCAAAAGTGCGAATCGAAACTTCCTTGTTGGCTGTCAGTTTGGTTTTGTTGTGTCTTCACAATATTATTTCTTCCTTTTTGAAGAGGAAGATGACGATGAAGGAGGAGAGGATGTGAATTCCTCTGCAGCGGTGATGTCTGAGACGGAAGATGATGACAGCCAGATGTCTAAAAAAGACGTAAGCATCCGTAACTCGCTCTCTGCAGCTGTTAGAGCGGCTCTTCTTGTGGTGACCGTGTGTTTCAGTGAAGAGTTTGAGTTTGTGAACACGTCTGTCCTGCAGAAAAACCGCAAACGCAGGAACCGCAAAAAGAAGAGCAAGAAGAAGCGAGCGCTGGAGAAGAAGGAGCAAGCAGAGCAGCAGCAGAAGGAGGAGGAGGGCGGCGGCGATAAGCCGAAGGACAAAGAGAAGGAGCCGGAGGTGGAGATCGAATACGTCACAGAGGAGCCGGAGATCTATGACCCCAACTTCATCTTCTTCAAGAGGGTTTTTGAGGCGTTTAAGGTGATTCGAGTTGATTCTTTCTTCTTCTACAGGTTAAAGTGTTAAATTCACTCATATATTAGTATTTGATTTTCCTCTAATGCGGTTTTTCTTCTCCAGCTGACTGATGACGTTAAGAAAGAGAAGGAGAAGGAGCCTGAGAAGGCTGAAAAGCACGAGGCAGTGGGCATGATGCGGAAAAAAGGCTTTGAGGAGGAGAGGAAGGACAGCGACGACAGCGATGAGGTTTGAACCCGTTGCACAGAGACAGCTAAATCCTCTTTGGATATGGGTCTCACAACTGAAATGTCTTCTAACGTTCAGGAAATCCGACCAGATGCACCAAAGCTGTCCAAGAAGAAGCTGAGGAGGATGAACAGGCTGACTGTGGCTGAACTCAAACAGGTAAAACCCCATTAATCTGCTCCCATCGGGCTGTTGCTGCAGTGGAATCATCTTCACAGACCAACAGATCTGTTTTTTCTTCCCACTCCTCTCCAGCTGGTGGCCCGGCCAGATGTTGTGGAGATGCATGATGTGACAGCCCAGGAGCCCAAGCTGCTGGTTCACCTCAAGGCCACCAGGAACACGGTGCCAGTGCCCCGCCACTGGTGCTTCAAAAGGAAGTATCTGCAGGGCAAGAGAGGTATAGAGAAGCCTCCCTTTGAGCTGCCGGAGTTCATCAAGAGGACGGGAATCCAGGAGATGAGGGAGGCCCTGCAGGAAAAGGTGGGCAACCCTTTAAAAATGGAGCGTGTTCATCTCTGAGGAGAGCTGGCAGGGTTGACATCGTTGTTGTCCGTTTACAGGAGGATGCCAAAACGATGAAAACCAAAATGAGGGAGAAGGTTCGTCCCAAAATGGGGAAAATCGATATCGACTACCAGAAGCTGCACGATGCTTTCTTCAAGTGGCAAATCAAACCCAAACTCACCATCCACGGAGACCTTTACTACGAGGTGCGGCGTTCAGTCGCCTTCATTTGTAATTTGGGTAAACGTTTGCCCACCACGGTGAATTTAACCCGTGTGCGTTTGTGCCGCCGCAGGGAAAAGAGTTCGAAACCCGCCTGAAAGAGAAGAAGCCCGGGGATCTGTCCGATGAGCTGCGCATCGCTCTGGGGATGCCGGTCGGACCTGTAAGCGCCACAGACGACACGTTGCCATAGCAGCGCCATGTTTCACGGTTCAGACTGTTCAGAATGATAGAACTTTGGTTTGAGGAAGGAATTAATCAGCTGGTTTATAGCTGTAAACCATCTTTTAGATGTAAAGATGGTTTACAGCTCGTCTGGGTTCAGTCAGATGATTTGCATCCAGTCAACTCTTTCTGCATGTAAAGATGTGATTTACATAGCACTGAGAAATGTGATTATTACATTTTTTATCTGGATTTCCAGACAAACGTCTCGACTGTTTTAGCTTTGGACAAAATGTTTATGGGTTGTTTTTATTTTACAGTTGAAACAAAAGTCATAGCAGCTGATAATCATTATTAGAAAGAAATGCTGTTGGACTGTTGAGCTTTTATATGAATCTCAATCTGCCAAGAAAAGGTTTCAGCCGGCTTCCTGTTGCTGCTGCACAGGCTGGGAAAATGCATCTCATCTTATCTGAGACACGCAGACAGAATGACTTTAAGCTGGGCTGTTACCTTGAGCTCATATCGCCACTTTCTCTTCTCCTCCAGAACGCCCACAAGGTGCCGCCTCCCTGGCTGATAGCCATGCAGAGGTACGGCCCCCCTCCCTCCTACCCCAACCTCAAGATCCCTGGACTCAACTCCCCCATCCCAGAGGTGAGGCTGCAGATTGAATCCCATCCTGCGATCCAGACATTGGCTGATGTGTTGGTTAATATCGTCTCTTTGTCTCGATCAGAACTGTACCTTTGGTTATCACGCCGGAGGGTGGGGGAAGCCTCCCGTGGATGAGATGGGAAAACCTCTTTACGGAGACGTATTTGGGACCAATGCGTCAGACTTCCAGGTCAGAGCCATAAAACACGCAAAGCTTATCGGGGTTCTGTGAATTCACACATTTACTGTCAGTGTTTTTCAGCTGTTCTGCTTTTTTATTGCTGTAATTATTGAATATCATCGAACCTCATCCGATACTTTCCTCATCTTGAACATTTACAGTTGTGCATCCAGCTCTGAAAAGTGTCTCATTTGTGTATGTTTGGCATCTGTTTCTTGACTAAATGTGACATAAAGTGAACTTTTCTGTCAGAGTAGAGTGGAGGATATGCAGGTTGTTTTCTCCAGTTGTTTTCTCCAGATGATTTTCTGAGTTTTCTCGTCCTCCGATGGGCTAACATGCTAATTGGTTTGTGTCCAGGCTAAAGCGGAGGAGGAAGAGGTGGACCACACGCCGTGGGGAGAGCTGGAGCCTTCAGATGAGGAGTCGTCAGAGGAAGAGGAGGAGGAGGAGAGCGATGAGGAGAAGCCGGATGAAACTGGATTCTTCACACCAGCAGACAGGTGCTAAATTATGTCCGACGCTTAAACCGAGCTGTTACCAAGGATCAATCATGAGTGGTTTCCCCTTTGGAGCCTGCATAGAAAGGGCATTTATTTTTATTTCTGGTGTGTAATTAGACGAGACAATGGTGCTGAAAAGCCCGTTACTACCATCATTTATCATGTTCTTAGAAGACGGACTGAGCTGTTTTACCCTGACTTCAGCTGCTAAAGTGGGTTGAGTTGATCTGATGGTAAACTAATCCATGTGGAGCTGTTGTTGTCCAGGGTTACTGCTCACTGGTTTCTCTCCAGACTCGCACTGAACCGTCTCCTTTTGTGCGTTTCAGTGGGCTCATCACCCCCGGGGGCTTCTCGTCGGTACCGGCCGGCATGGAGACTCCAGAGCTGATTGAGCTGAGGAAGAAGAAGATCGAGGAGGCCATGGAGGGGTGAGTTTCTCTCTGAACTCCATTAAATGCTGCTGATTTCCACAGCTATCGCTCAGAAGAAGATTTATAAACATAATAGCAGTGCTCCATTATTTACTGCTGGTTTATTATATTTGATTCATTGATTGTATATAAATAGGATGTAGTTTGTCATACTTAATCTGAATCTGAGTATTTTCTGTCAAGAATCGTGAAAAAACAACAAAGTTTGAATCTGAAAAGTGTTAAAACAGCTAAAGTGTTTGTACTGTATCAATAGAATTGAATTAAATGAAGATGGTTTATTTATCCTGATAGGAAATGATAAAATCAGTGCTGCACCAGCTCTTTTGTGCTTTTCTCAGCACGATAAAATCTCAGTATAACAGACCACCAGCTCCATTAGTTTGTAATGAATAATTTAGAGTTTTCCCGTTTCTGCCAGAAAATGAATGTTTTCTTTGTTTTTGTAGGAATGAGACGCCTCAGCTGTTTACCGTACTCGCAGAGAGAAGAACCGGCCCCGCTGGAGCGGCCATGATGGCCTCGACACACATCTACGACATGTCAGGGGTGAGATGAGACGGGACGAGGCGCGGCGCGGCGTGCTAATCCAGCGGAAATGAAACGACCGTGTCTGAAACCCGTTTCTTCTTCTTTTTCCAGGCCATGGTCGGCCGTAAGACGGGCGGAGGACAGGAGTCGCAGGGCGTGGAGGTGGCTCTGGCCCCTGAGGAGTTGGAGCTTGACCCAATGGCCATGACACAGAAGTACGAGGAGCATGTCAGAGAGCAGCAGGCCCAGGTGGAGAAGGAGGACTTCAGCGACATGGTGGCCGAGCATGCTGCCAAACAGAAGGTACGTCAGGACTTATTGGGTTTCTTTCTGATTCTGTTCTATTTTAAAAGCAAGTTTGGTTGTTCTGCTTCACCATTTCTAACCGGATCTGACCTGTGATGCAGAAACCTACAAAGCATGTGCTGCTAAACCGAAGCAATGTGGGAGTTTCCAGTGATTTCACCTTTTTCCCTCTGCGGGAACCTTTGAATGTTAATGTCAGAAGAATTCTCTCAAAATTAGGCTCCGAGTCGCTGGATTCGATTAACACAAAACATTTGTTTCTTCCAAGAAAGAGACAAGTCCGCACAACCTGTCAGGAAGCTGCTCAGAGTTGTCTGCCTAACAAAATGGTGCTATTGCTATTTATATTGTTTATGCTTGCTGGCCACACAATGTTATGGGAAAGGGACGTTCAATGTTATGGGAAAAGGCATTACTCGCCATTTAATGTTATGGGAAGATGAGTTCAGACAGTCAAAACACTTTTGCTTGCTCCATAGTATTATGAGAACCAAAAAACAGGAGGAGGCCTCCCCCCATCACAGAAACTCTTATTCTTGCAGCTTTTCTCATAGAATAACTGTATATTTTAACAGTTAACAACCAATAATTCCCCCCCTCTGCTTCCTTGTCCCCAAACAGCAAAAAAAGAGGAAGGCCCAGCCACAGGACACCCGAGGCGGCGCCAAGAAATACAAAGAATTCAAGTTCTAGGGAAACACCTTGGAAAGCAGTGGGACGACCCGACCGCAGCAGGAAGCAGACGAGGGAGAGACGACCGATCATCTGAGAGCAGAACCGCTCAGACCAGCTCGCGTTTATTTTTAACAGTACATGTTGTCAAGGTGTCGCCTCCGTTTGGGCCGTACTTTTTAGGTCTTGGTTATTTTTTCACAATGTTTTGTCCCGTTTTTTTTTTTTTTGTAAATAAATGAAGTGATGACGAAAGAGCCGAGCTGTTTGGTTGCTGGGTTACCGCCTCGTTTGACTCACTCTGGGAACTTTCAAATCTAATGTAAGGTATTTTCCAAGCCTGAGTCGGCTGATTCTGCACCGGTTTCAGGTGGTTCTTTGCACCTTTACTGGCTGGGACCACATGTTTCGGGACTTTCGCTGCCGTTAAAAGTAGTAACAATATGATTATACGTTGTGCTGGAAGTTTTTAGGTTTGTTGTGATCACAGCTGCTCTGAAAAGTCAAAGTAATCAGGCTGTTTTTCATCAATGCCACTTAAAACTCTTCCATACATTAGACCTTTTCTTAGGGAAACTAAATGTGTTGTTTAGGGTTGAATATACAGGCTTTTCACTAAAAGATAGAGCAGTCCAGAACATTTATGCATTGGGATCTTGAGCGTGGTAACGCGCTGTGATTTTCGCCGACCTGCATCGAGAGGCGATGCGCGCTCCCGCCGCTGGATGGCAGCAGAGGGCCGTGAACGGACCAATCCCCTGCCTGACTGCAAAGCACAGTGACCTACATTAACTGCAGCAGCTCCATGCTGACTCGGTCACTGGCACACGGGCGCACACGGAGCAACAGCCTGTTTAGATCAAACCCTTTTACTGTCCTAAAGAGGTGATGACATCATCTGTACTGCCGCTACTGTGAAGCTGCCCAAACCGTGGACAAGTGGTGATGACCGTCAAAGCGCTTTAGCTTAGTGTCGAAAAACAAGCACACCCTCACTGCTTCCAGAGGACTCAAGAGAGTAAGTGGTAAATGCACTTAATTATTGATCATCAGGAAGTGTGAGCAGCTCTATAAAAGCAGATGTTGTGTCAGTTTGCTGCTCTGCAGCATTCAGCTGTGTGTTCACACGATGCCGAGGAGGAAAGATGTGCTGCCCATCAGTCTGGGAGGGGCTATAAGGCCGTTTCCAAACTATCTGGAGTCCATCATTCTACAGAGAGAAAGATTATTCACAAGTGGAAAACATTCAGGACAGCTGTCAATCTTCCCAGGAGTGGACGTCCCAGCAAGGTCACCCCAAGGTGAAAAAGCCCAGAGCTACATCTCAGACTCTACAGGCCTCAGTTAGCATGTTAAAGGTTAAAGGTCATTCCAAGGTGAAAAAGCCCAGAGCTACATCTCAGACTCTACAGGCCTCAGTTGGCATGCTAAAGGTTAAAGTTCACCCCAAGGTGAAAAAGCCCAGAGCTACATCTCAGACTCTACAGGCCTCAGTTAGCATGCTAAAGGTTAAAGTTCACCCCAAGGTGAAAAAGCCCAGAGCTACATCTCAGACTCTACAGGCCTCAGTTAGCATGCTAAAGGTTAAAGTTCACCCCAAGGGGAAAAAGCCCAGAGCTACATCTCAGACTCTACAGGCCTCAGTTAGCATGCTAAAGGTTAAAGTTCACCCCAAGGTGAAAAAGCCCAGAGCTACATCTCAGACTCTACAGGCCTCAGTTAGCATGTTAAAGGTTAAAGTTCACCTCAAGGGGAAAAAGCCCAGAGCTACATCTCAGACTCTACAGGCCTCGGTTAGCAGGTTAAAGGTCACCCCAAGGTGAAAAAGCCCAGAGCTACATCTCAGACTCTACAGGCCTCGGTTAGCATGTTAAAGGTTAAAGGTCATGACAGCGCAGTTAGGAGACGAGAGAGCTGTGTGTAAACCTCAATGCACTGAAGCAACGGAAATAAGAACAGGCCAAAATTCCCCCACAGCAATGTGACAGACTGATAACGTTCCACATTAACCAATTAGACCAAGTTATTGGTGCTAAAGGTGGCTCTACGAGATGTTTAATCACGGGGGCGTAGTTTTTTTTACACACTGCCTCTGCATTCATCTCAGTTTGTTTTTCAGCTCGTAGCCTAACATGTACTGCGTTGTGTTCATCTCCATTAAGAGGGTATTTTTTCTCACGTGACTGCATGTAGGTGTTGCGTAAGAGGTGGTAAATGTTTAATTGACTCTCACTGTGGTGTCACTTGATGACTCTGCAGAGTATAAAGTAACCGGGATTATCCCGTCACCATGCTTTAATCTGCTTGACTCTAATCTGTTTATCAATGACAGGCACTTCTGGTGCTGAGAGGAATGTGTTAAAACGAGCACAGAGGGGGGAGCACTGTGCTAAACTCATTCTTCGGCCGTAGCCTGCGTAGCTCCACTGTCTCATGAATGGTTTGTACACACTTCACTGTAAACATGAGCTGTAGGTTATGGGTTTTAAAACGGTTGCAAATGCAGGCACAGCTGACCTAATGGGTCATTTAAATCCTTACAACTTCATCCATGTGCCTGGCTGTAAGTACAGAAACCGTCTATACAACCAGAATGATCAACACCTTCACAGTAGCTACGCACTAGCTGTTACTAACGTGCTTCCCAGCCTCAAAAGCTCAATTAATCAACGTTAGACCCCATTTTGGAGCGCATCCCCAGGCTGCCATGAACTCACACAGTGTTGTTGTAAGCCCCGATCACAGCTGTGATAATCTGCCTCGCTGATGGCAGCCAGCCGGGTGTGTCGTCTGTGAGGTTGTCATTAGGTCACCTTCTGATTCATAATGAGTTTCTGAGACTGTAATCAGCCCTGCAATCACCTGAGGGTGCGAACGCAGTGACAGACAGAGAGGAACGGCGGGATGTTTGTCTCAGAGAGGAAAGAAAAGGCGGAGAGTCGGTAGTTATGAAGTAAAGAGAAGTGGGAAGGAAACCTCTGTGTAAGCTTTTGTTAACGGCTACTTTTTTTGGTTCATTATTGGCTTCATAAAGATGAGCAAAAGGTGGAATTTCCCTTCCCTTCACTTCCATTTCTGTCTTTTCTGACAGCCGAGGGAATGACACAACAAGGGTATGAACGGAAAGCAAGTGCAACTCCCATGTACCCAACCGGTTCTGCACCTTTGTGTGTGAGAGAAAGAGATTACATGTGTGTGACTAATGGGAATCATTTCAGCAACACCTGAGACTCCAGTCAGGGTGCAATTATAGGTCTAAAATAGAACAACTTCCCCTGTGCTGATCGCTGGGGGGGAAACAAAACAGAATATCGGTTTTCTATAGACAGGCTTCACTTTAATTCTGTAAACCAGGGGTTGTCGAAGTCAAAGACATTAAGCCTCCTGTCAGGTAAAGTTTGGTAAAGATGCCACACTCACTTACTATCCTTTTTGTCTTGTTTAATTAATTAATTGTTGGATACCTGTAGGAATATGATCACATGGGTTAATTCAACACACACATAGCAAGTAAGCCAAGATAACCACAATGTGCTGACTAACATATCCAGACCACAGAAAATACATCAATATTCTGCCTCAAAAACTACCTCCATTCACTGTGTGTCCCAAACACAATAGTATGTAAAGAATAGTGTAGGAGACTATTTAGCTGTAGAAAAATGCTAATGTATCCCCTTACTGTGTTGTTATGAACATTACACAGGTTAATATCTACAGCAAAGTATCTTTTAAACTAATCTGGACTACATACTGGAATGAAACACGCATTTATGTCATCACATAAATATCGAGGAAACTATATCAACGATCAAAATGAACGTCCACAGTGCTGTGATACATTAATATGCAGCATAGTACCCAGAAAGCATCAAAACAACCTCAAAATATACATTTAAAAATGGCGATAACGGTGACAAAAAGGGTAAATAAAATATGTTTTGACTTTAAATGCCAACATATGCAAAGGTTTGATTTTAAAATACACAGCAACACAACCAAAGCATCCTATTGGCCAGTCTCTGAGTGTGTGTCTCGTGCTATGAGGCGTTTACGTGCTCTGACTGAGGAGGCGTTGCTCTCGTTGGTTTCTGCTCACTGTGCGACTTCGCCGATAGAAATTTCCGCTTCCTGCGCCGAGAAACACCGCCGACCAGCACACACCGAGCCGACACAAAGTTACGCGGGGATTTGCTCTTTTTTTTTTTTAGGTACCGACCCCCGACGACGGGCAATGTTGTCAATAACCGGCGGTGATTAGCACGAAACGGGTCAAGTTTCCGTTGGTACTGCGCGCGGGAACGTTGACGCGTTTGCACCAGCTGGAACCTGAAAAAACGGCAGAAGAAAGCGAAGGAGCGACCGCACCGAAAGCAGGTCGACACACTCACGGAGAAGGCAGACAGCCGAGGGTAGCACCCCCTGTTAGCTCCGTCTGAAAGCCCCCTTTCAGCCTCCAGGATGTCGGAGCGAGGAGGGCTCCCGCGGACTGGGGGCGTCCCTTCGCCGCACATGCAGCCCTCCAAGCCGGTCAGCATCACCTCCAATCGGCCGGTCCACATGAACCTGTACGCCACCTGGGAGGTTGACCGCTCCTCACCCAGCTGCGTGCCGAGGTATGTGAAGGGGCCACGGCGGAGACAGAAGGGGGGAGGCAGCATGACTTGTCGTTTTTGGGCTGGTAAATGGGGAATGACCCAGACAGCGTGTTTACACATGTGTAGCAACACTATCACCTCACTGGGTTTGCTGGTCGCTGCCGTGTAGTCCTAACATTTCAGAGGTCGTGTTTGTGCAACCCATTAACCTGAGATCTACCTCTAATTGCACCCTTTAGCTATTCCTCTCACTTTCTTTCTTTCTTTCTTTTTTTATATATAATCACTGCCCGGTAGCATTTACGACGTCATTGCTACAGATAACATAAACAAACTGGTTATCTTCCATCTTAATGGAACTGTGTGCTGGACCAGCTGCAGCCTTGTCCAAGCCCTCTTTATCAATCCAGACACAAAAGATTGATGCAGATTGTCACACTATCTGTAAGGGGGTTGTGTCCAACATCTGTATCAAAAGACTGTGATATATTAAGAGGAAAACGTCTTGGGAATAACCTCTAAGATGTCTCCATGAGGATGAATATCTTAATTTCTTTCTGATATTTGTGTTTGTCAGTGTGATGAAGGGGGTTGTTGTGTATGTTCATGAGGGCAATGCAGCAAGGTCACAAGAGGCAAGACACCTTATCCACCTGAGCCGAGGCACTGAAAAAGGCATCTTTGTGTGACTGAGAGACTGGATGGGATGCATCTGTGGACGAGTGAAGGAGCAGATGCTCTTCCTCATGTGACCAGAGATGAGACGCGTATCAGATTGCTCTCGTCTGAAGTTTGTCCCGTTTTTTAAGGTGCTGTCATGACGACGGTCGTGTCTTTTTTCTTCTTCTTTTACACAGAGAAATACGCCTGAGATATAATCCAGATTTCACCGGTTAATCTGAACCTGTAACTTTGCAAAAACACGTCTGAATTTCCCTAAGAAAATGTGTTGTTTTATTGCCTCGATTGGATCCCTCCAGATGAGCTCAGATGTTGAGGTTACTGGTTGGAAGCAGCACCGCCATCATCACACAAAGCACACACGCTGATGTGTTTCTAGCACGCTATGGGGCTTAACCGGGTTTGAAGCAAAAGCCTCGAGGGTATGTTTAGCTTCTTGGCATTTTAGTAATGTATGTGCATCATTCACTTGTGAATAAATCATGGGCTCTTGGATCATTTTAAACATTTTACCACCTGGCTTTTCCTCTCAGAGGGGGATTATAACGTTCTCCTTGTTTGCTCTCAAATATCCACGGCCAATTTGGAATATTTTGGCTTCGTGCTTCGAAATGTGATTGTAGGATTTGTTTTTTGTTTTTTTTCTCCCATTGGTCCATCAAGTGTCTTCGATTTCGTTGCAGCAACAGAGAGAGACTCGGAGAGTCAGAAAAAGGGGGGGGGGTTGGAAACTGAGAATGAGGCAGGCTGATGGGAGAAGAAGCAGTGGCTCTTTCATCTACATTTAAATAGGATTTGTCACAGACACAGGCACCGGGGAGAGCTGCAGAAACGACACTGAAAGCAATAAGAAAAAACTTGTTATGGAGCCCAAGTGATCGCGGTGCCTTTCAGTGAGCTGAGGTGACCCATTTGCATCATTTGAACCTTCTTGTTTCTTAATCTTTGTTGCTGCAGTTTGACTTAGCAACTTCCCCCTTCTAGTGGAGGTGTTGTTGCTCTAACCTCTTCCTGCCTGCTCTAAATGCCACTTGTTATGTTGTTTACGCACTGGTCTGGGTTGAACTTGGTCTCGCAGGCACAAATGTGCATTCAGCTGCTTCCTACAAATCCTGATTTGTACAGAGAGAGAGGAAAAAAAAGCTAAATATATCCAGCTATGATTGAGTGTTTTGTGGCATTTTGCTCTTATGTTGAGGGGAGTAACAGGAAATGTTTGAGTGGGAGATTATATCACTTCTTTAAGCAGTTATGAGTCAAATTTTTTGCCCGAGTGCCGCATCCGTTTACAAATATGAGCAATCGCCAATGCCAGAGCGTTTGTTCGGGGGGGCACAAAAGCACCGTCACCCTTCCTTACATCCATCCATACAACTGCCTTTGAGGTCATGTCTGCGCTCAGCCGTCCTGACCTTGTATCCTTGTCTATACTAGAGGAATAAATCACTTCACTGGCTCCAGACCAGCTCTCTCAGAGTGGAGTAATGGGTGGTTCGTCTGCCCGTCGTCTCTCCTTGATTCCGCAGTGTCATGAGCTCGCTTCAACCCCTCTGGTTCTCACCCCTCGCCTCTGGGGGGGAGAGAGACTCCCGTTCTCTGCCGCTAAATAATCCCAACAGCTGTGCTAACAGGTTTGACACTTCACCTCACATCTATATAGAGGCTGCGGCGAAAAAAGATTAGCAGATCCCCGGCGTACTCGGAGTTTCTGTGAAGGGGAAAGGCCCACGCATGGTTTGGATTCCAGCATCACACGGGGTGTCGTTAAAGGCCTCTTTGTGCTGCTGCTCTGTCAGGTATTCGAGGAATGGATCCTGACACGGACACTTTCTGCCCTGCTTCATTAAAGAAGGCCTCCTTACAAAGCTGGGGGGGGGGAGTCCCATGACTCAGGTCCATAGATGGGTCTTTGCTTTGATTGACCAGTTTAATGAGTATCTGGTATTATGATTAGCTAGGAATTGAAAGAGTGTTCTCACTATTAAGCTGCTAATTGCAGCTCAGTTATGAAGCTGTTCTCCGACATTCTGTGAGATGAGCTGTTTTTGGCCAAGCGTCAGATGAGCAGGAATTTGTCACTCTTGTTTCTTATGAAATGCTTGTCTTGTGATCAAGGACACAACCCTGAAAAGAGAACCGTCCTTCCTGTTTTGGATTGAATGTCTTACTGTGAAACACATTAGCAGCGCTGCCCAAGCGCAGGTGAAAGTGGTTGTGAGGCTCATCGGAGGTGTAACTTATCCAGTTGCATTTATAGCAGCGAGCTTACCAGCATTCAGCTGAAGGCGTCAAAATGGTGAAAGAACACGTTTGTGGCCAGTCAGAACTTTTAGAGTAGAATTGGAGCAAAAACGGGATGCGGGCGTCCAGATTGGGCCTTTTTAGCCTTGAATCTAAGCACCAGGCTTTGTAATAAGTTAACCAGACGCACCACTAATCGTGTTCAGCTCAAGCTGCGGGTAGAAGCGTGATGCAGATCAAATGAGTGACTGCTGTGGCTCCGAAGAGCGACTCGGCTCAAAGGGAAAACGCATCCCAGTAAAAAACGGCCGGGTCCCTGCATTAAAAATAAATCCGCCCATCAGTAATGAATACTGTTGCTGTGAGGAAACGCAGAGCAGTAATGCAGGATGCTTTGAATTATACATTGTGCATTTGTCTGACAGGTTTGCTGTAATTGCCCTGCAGCTCGATCCTGGGACGTCACCCGGCGTTCCTCAAGTGTCAGCATTGCATTACCCGTAAAACCCGGCTCACACACAAATGGAAAGAGGTGGAAAGGGCGCCAGCAGGCCGTCGCATACATGCACAAGCTCACGGATGGGGGGTGGTGGTGTTCATTAAGGAGCAATGGCTGCGTCTTGCCTTGGCGGCGCCCGCTCAGCCTCTCAGCTGAGTGGCGTGGAGGTCTGAGTTCCCCTCGGCTCGCCTGTCGGAGATGAAGGGAGATTTAATGTAAAGTATGACAATCCTCCTCGCTTGGCTTTCCATGATTATTCCCATTTGTTTTCTTTCCGCCTTTCAAGCCTCTGGGAGAGAACAAGACATACAGCGCATAGCCGTTATTGATGTTAATGATGTGTTTATCTAGTGGCTTTTCAAAGCCATTTTTCCCGTATTCAGAGTAATCGTGTTGCAGTTAAAGCGGCTAACAAGTCGAATATTTCCCTCTGCAGCTTCAAGGCTGTAAAAAGCTATAAAAAGCTGCAGTGAAACCTCTCGCCCTGCTTTAAAAAGCTGCTAACCCACACAACAATTTCCCAGGAATCACACTCTTTGTTGTAATTCCCATTTGAAAGCTTTTGTTTTCTCAGGCTAAAGGTTACCGTGTAAGTTTAGGCTTTAGAAATGAGTCGATGGAAGCGTCAGCTTTGATGTCACACCATTAAAACCCGTAACTCCTGCTCAAACCAGGTCTATAATGGGGGAAACTTTAACCCAAACACAAGACCAAAACAGCAGTTTCTCATAGCGATGTCAAAGCTTCATAGACCACCTTTACACTCAAACAGCACCGGGGGAAACGATGGTTTCTGTCAAATAACTCCCAAATTATCTCATGAAATACTGTCCAAATTAGGCATGTTGGTCATGGATCCCATAAGGAAACATTTCAGGTTCAACAGATAAATAAACTGTTAATTACAGCTTCTATATTCAGTCATAAATCTGATGTTATCTGTGCATGAATGTGTCTTAAAAGTGATGTCAAAGACTAGCTTTTGACTGGCGGAGGTAAACACTTTCACTCCACTTGTTGACTTGATGCAGATTTATGGCATATTAAACTGTTTTGGGGCAGCTGAGGTTCCCTTCCAGTGGCAAATGAACCAAAAATCAGATTTTTGGACTGCGATAGGGATCATAAGAGCACAGGAGAGCTGTGCAGTGACAATACAAGATGCATCACAGGTGTTATTCCTCCTTTTACAGGGTGTATAATGGAAAATGTTTTGTTTGGTCATTAGCTTGGATATAAGACAAAGACTATTCTGAATAGAAGAAGAAGATCCCACCACTTCCTGTCCTTTCTGGACTGTATTTGAGACCCTAAAGTCAAGGTGATTTGGCTGGCTGCTGCTGCTTGTTTCTCTCACAGAGGATGTGAAGGCATAAAAAGAGGAGAATCCACGTTGTTGTGCTGCTGCAGTGACGAGGTTTTGGTTGATCTCGCCCTGCTTTAAAAAGCTGCTAACCCACACAACAATTTCCCAGGAATCACACTCTGTGTTGTAATTCCCATTTGAAAGCTTTTTTTTCTCAGACTAAAGGTTACCGTGTAAGTTTAGGCTTTAGAAATGAGTCGATGGAAGCGTCAGCTTTGATGTCACACCATTAAAACCCGTAACTCCTGCTCAAACCAGGTCTATAATGGGGAAACTTTAACCCAAACACAAGACCAAAACAGCAGTTTCTCATAGCGATGTCACAGCTTCATAGACCACCTCTACACTCAAACAGCACCGGGGGAAACGATGGTTTCTGTCAAATAACTCCCAAATTATCTCATGAAATACTGTCCAAATTAGGCATGTTGGTCATGGATCCCATAAGGAAACATTTCAGGTTCAACAGATAAATAAACTGTTAATTACAGCTTCTATATTCAGTCATAAATCTGATGTTATCTGTGCATGAATGTGTCTTAAAAGTGATGTCAAAGACTAGCTTTTGACTGGCAGAGGTAAACACTTTCAGTCCAGTTGTGCGTGATGCAGATTTATGGCAAGTGAAACTGTTTTGGGGCAGCTGAGGTTCCCTTCCAGTGGCAAATGAACCAAAAATCAGATTTTTGGACTGCGATAGGGATCATAAGAGCACAGGAGAGCTGTGCAGTGACAATACAAGATACTTTAGCGTTGCATCACAGGTGTTATTCGTCCTTTTACAGGGTGTATAATGGAAAATGTTTCATTTGGTCATTAGCTTGGATATAAGACAAAGACCATTCTGAATAGAAGAAGAAGATCCCACCACTTCCTGTCCTTTCTGGACTGTATTTGAGACCCTAAAGTCAAGGTGATTTGGCTGGCTGCTGCTGCTTGTTTCTCTCACAGAGGATGTGAAGGCATAGAAAGAGGAGAATCCACGTCGTTGTGCTGCTGCAGTGACGAGGTTTTGGCTGATCGTGGTCTGAGGAGGCCTTTGTTGTGCTGTTCTGATGTTGGTGTCAGGCAGGGGTCACCGTGCTGTAGTCCTAAACTTTCATCTGGTAGCTAAGACACCGCTTTAGTGACTCCTGTCCACCGACAGATGATGTATTCATTTATCTTTCTGTCTTTTATAAAAACGGACAACAATGAAATCCAGTTACATAAAAGGATGCAAACCAAGCTGGCAAAAGGTACCGATCGCTCACACTCGCTCTGTTTATACTCATTTACACTTAATCTCCTGTTGAAAGCCGAACACTTCGCAGATGGAAATGTGAGGCGGAGAAATGGAAATGCAGCAGTTGGGATTAAATCTTGTGTTGTGTTGCGTACTTTCGGTCTCCGGCGTATCTTGGGTTTAAATCTGCCTGGAATGTCCTTCTCTGACAGCGCCGCTTCGCAGCTGAAATTCGGACGTTTCGTCTGTCAAAGTGCACGTATGCGCAGACTTTCTGTGGACACAGTTGTTGCTTTCGGGCCTCTGTGCTGCCGCCCTGCATCTGTGTCCATGTAAATAATGCGTGCGCGGGATTATAATCTCAAGCTCAGGTTACACATCGTTTCCCCTGGGTGATAACACCAGCTCCTAATGCACTTAACACAGATTGACCTTGACGCACTGCCTGTGTCTCAGTGTTACAGACCATCATTTTCTCCTATTTCTCGGTTTTATCTGTCAAATACTGAACCAAAGAAAGTGAAGCTGGTGCGACTAAAGCTTTGGAATATCTTTTTGGCTCAGTGGCTGTTCCTCAGCGTGGCTCGCGCTGTCGCTCTGATCCTCGCAGCACGTCATGATGGCTGTGTCTGGGCAGGAGAGGCTGTGATTGGCCGTTAACCTGATATGATCACCCAGCACCAATGCATGCTGTGTGCGGGGCGGTGAAGATCGAGCTTAGATAGCATCGCTTCCCCGTCTCAACATAAACTGGATTAGGCGGGCTCTCTCCTCATTAATCTGTAATCGCTTTAATGAAGGGGTCAGTTGTAGTGTGTGTGTGAGACAGAACAGAGGATGTTGTGTTATATATCCCCGGTGTGAGATTTTAATCAGCAAATGTCTCATTTTCACTATCAGCTCTCATGTACTTCAACGAGCCTGTTGGCGAGACAGTTTCTCTCCGTTATCTCGTCCAACGCGACCGCGAACCTGCTGCAGGTCACATGCTCGGCCTCACAGGTCTGAAGGGCAATAAGCCCAGTTCTCTGGATAACAAAGTGCAGGCTGAGCACACTTGCCTCATTTTTTGATTTGGCCAACAAACAGCTTTCACAGAGTTGAATCATGTTAAATGTGTGCGTATAGGTTGTCCTCCTTATGAAGGAACAGGCCTCAGAGCGTCCTTGTCTGTGCCTGTGGGAAGTAGAGCAAGACGGAGGCAGACGACAGAGACAAGGAGGCACAGAAAAAGGCACCAAAGCTGACCCAAAAGGACACCTTGGCTGTGTTTGTTTGCCTCAGCTTGTATTCCTTGCAGTTCTGGGATGAACATGTTCACAAAATCATGTTTTTGGGACTTTTTCTCCCTGAAGTTTCAGGGTTTCTGCAGAGTTTGTGCTTTAGCTCTCACATAGATGTTCATTTTTATGTTTTTGTTACATTCTGTAAGTCTGATCCAGGTAGTTTTGGTTTGGTTTAAGCCCACCAAACAACATTTTGTGACAATGCTCAGTGTCTCCAGTATCCGCAACTGCTTTCGTATGATCAGGATGTGTCGTGCAGACCTTTGAAATATAAAATAACTCCCTGTGAATGATCCAAAAGTCTCAACTATCAAATTATCTATAGAATTGTTCATGGAAAAGGTAGAAAAAAAGCATCTTTACTGGACTGAAAAACAACGGAGAGCACGGCCCTCTGCTGTGGACCTTAAGCTGAGACATGGCAGGTTGAAAACAGGTTTTTTTTCATCCATTTTGAGTCTTCTTTCAGACTCGTGGAAAGACAATAGAGGGGGAGTGGATCATGCAGCCCTAAAAACATCTGCACAGTGTTGGAATACCTGCGTTTAATCTTTAAATTTACCAGAAACACAGCAAGAAAGTGACATGTAGGCAAAGCATGTCCGTCTTTCTCTCTGGCTGTAGAAGTTGTTCCTCCTTGTATGTCTTCATCTTTTTACCTGTGGCATGTTCCAGCTGCAGATTAGAGTCCGGCCATAGAGTACGTAAAGCAACATCTGCCCTGTGAGATTTAAAAAGCATGAATAATCAATTAGAGTCTCTCGTAATGCAGCACAATCCAGCAGAATATGCCTCTGACTGTTGATGTTGAAAGCTGCTGTGTCATGAAGATGCTCAAAATGGCCGCCTTTGATTATTTTCATCATCTTATTTGAGCGCACCTGATTAGGAATCTGAGGTTTTCTTAAGTGGCAGAAGCAAGCTTGTGAGTGAGTGAGAGTGTTTGGGCGTGTTTATGCATCGAACATTTGCTTGAGGCACATTTCAGGTAGGGCCAACAATAGGGAAAGGTTGAAAAACATACCGTTCGTGGTTCTCAGTCCATTGAAGCGGCTCCCAGCCGGCTCTTACTGCACCGTGTGTGCTGTATATTGAGCAGGCTTCGTGTTTATGCTGCAAACTGTTGCATAGCTCAACAGCTCAGACACCTCCTCACACCCTGGTGTTCTGCGCTGGGCTGTGTGTGAACGTCTGATTGTGCTCCCACCGCAGCAGCTTCTCTGCAGCCTCACACCTTCAGTTAAAGTGCCATCATGGCCTTTTCTTCTCAATTGTGCACTTAATTGCAGCTCCCTCTGGCTTCCTGTTTGTATTATGCAGCAAAAACAAAAGCAGCACGATTGGTTTGAATCAGTTTGTTGTCTTAACACCAAACTTTCTGCAAAGCGGCTATTGAGCCTGCAGCAGTACACCGAGCTGCCCTGTCTCCCACTGTGGATAAGTATTAGTTTGTAGTGCATTTCATTGTTTGTTCCCTGTTTTCTGAGTCGTTTGGCTGCACATGAAACAGCATCCTGGCTGATCTTGCTGTTAAATGCTGCTTTAAATGGTGTAATTCGGTGTCCTGTGTGTGTGGCTTTGTGTAAAAGCGTCTGCATCACACAGTTCAGATGGTTGCTATCGGTTAGCGCTCTACTTTGTGTGTCTTGGCAGCGCGTTCCTGCTTTAGGCGAAGTGTCAGCTCATGTCAGCAGCATGACTGTTGGCCTCTGCACAGGCTCAGCAAAGACGGACTGGAAGAGAAATTGGAAAAGAGCGAACAGGTGTCTCCAGGGCACGAGCTGAGATGAAGAAGTGATGGGCGGAGCTCGTGGCTCCTGAATGGCACTCTCAAAATGTGTGGGATTACCCTGGTTTCTGGTAGAGAATCACCAGTGATTTTGGGGCTGATTAGAGACAAATGATAGAGAGCTGAGGTCATGGCGTTAGGAGGAGGTAAGACTTTCCAATTTTTAAAGACACATTTAACCTTTAAATCGTTGTAAAGCTCAAATATCACAGCCGTTCTTTATTGTCATTATAGTGAGCTGTTTTTGTAATTCAACCCTTTAACCGGTGGATGAATTGTCCAGAAACTGTGGTTAAAAAGCCCCCCCCCCACAGTCTCTCAGAGCCCGAGATGTCATCTTCAGAAATCTTGCTTTGTCACACACACACACACACACACACACACACACACACACACACATCCTACAAGTCAAAGAAACGCAGAGTAAATAGAGTTGATCAAACAAAATGAGCAGACGTGGTGTGCTGAAGACAACATTTGGCAGCTTTGTTAGCTTCAGCACTGCTGGAGCACTTAAAGTTTACAAAATATAATGTTACCATCCTCTTGTTTTTTATTTTAGAGTCGAGATAACATCTCTGAGGTGTCCCGTCACATTGAATACAGACACTCTGAGGAGTGACTTCTAATCTCTTAGCTGTAGTAAAAGCACGGCGGCTAATGCGGCTCACAAAGGAGCGTGCATCAGTAAGTAGTGATTAGTTACAGCCACATTAAAGGTGATGCTGCACTGAATGATGGAGCTGTAACCAAATGCCCCTTCAGTGTGAAAGGCAGAGCAAAGCTGTGTAAATCATGCATGGATTATGAAGCAAGACAGACGAGAGGAGGGTGGCGAGAGCGAGAGGAGGAGGGCACGGAGTGAGAAGTCAAGGGGAAGGGAGAGCAGAGGAAAGCAGGATTAGCCTGAGGTGGAGAGAAAATGAGCTGGAGTGGATGAAGGTGAGGAGGAGGAGGTGGAGAGGCTGATGGGAGGAAAAAAACAGGTTTTATCAGAGGAGGCCACATCAAAGGCAGGGTGGTTTAGTGAATGGGAAGAGAGCAGCCAGGGCAGCAAGAAGAGCTGCAGCAAGAAGAGATGCAGCAGAGAGACGTGAGCTGATGGAGCAATCAGCTCCTCCAATCAGCTCCTCCAATCAGCTCCTCCAATCAGCTCCTCCAATCAGCTCCTCCAATCAGCTCCTCCAATCAGCTCCTCCAATCAGCTCCTCCAATCAGCTCCTCCAATCAGCTCCTCCATACCTCAGTTTCCTCAGGTTTCCATCGTCTTTCCTTAATTTCCCTGCTGCCTCGGGGTCGTGTCTCACTCCTGATGTCGGCGCAGCTCTTTCGCCTTGAACACTGTCCTCGTCTTGCCCTGCTGGCCCGTCTCCCTCCACACGCCAACAGCTTTGCTCCGAGGTCACCCCCCCAAAGAGATGCGATGACTCCACCTGTGAGCAGTTTTTAGCCTCTGCTTTCTCTCTGTTAAAACCCATGGATCCTGAGCTGGTGCAGAGTTTGACACGGTGATCTATTGTTTCTGTTTTAAGCTAAAAGCAAACAACTTTGAGGCTTTAAAGTATCTCCAGTCAACAGAATAGTCTTTTGATTGTTGAATTATTAAACCTTTATTGAAAGACATTTTTCGGGTAAAGCCTGGAAAAGTGAGAGCTGCACTATTTCTGCTTTAATGAGAAATAATTTGAGGAGCTGATATGCTGCATGTAGGAGTTTTTAGATATCTGTGGGGGGGGGAGCAGACAATTAACAGTCTGCTCATTCCACTGTTTTTTAATTAGTCTGTTCACAAACAAAAGGCTTTCCTCCTCAGACTCGCAGCTCCCCAAAAACCTCCGCCAACACCATCCGATTCTACACCCATTGCAGAAAACTCGACATGATATCCTAATTGATTTTGTTTCGTGGTTGAAAAGCACCGTTTCTTTCTCTTTAAGGACTTCCAGCAACAAACGGAGGATGTAAGGGTCAGCGTGACATTTTTCTGCTCAACATCTGGATGAAAAAGACGTGCACTGTTTGTGTTCCTGAGTTATACCTGCTGTGCTGAAAATGAATCTGATGTCTCATAATGTCTGTGGAGGGTCATGACGCCCTGCCTGCTCCGCTGGTTGATTTCAGGCCATTAGCTGCCATTTTTACTATTGTGGAGAACACTTTCGGCTTATTGCAGACCATTTGTTTAAATGCTTGCATAACACTGATAAAGAGTATTAACCGTGACATCACTGTTGTGTGTGTGTGTGGCAGTGATAAGATGTCATCAGCAAGTCATCTTTATCTATTTATTTATCTATCTATTTACTTACTTATTTATTATCTATTTATTTATCTATTTATTTATTTATCTATTTATTTATCTATCTATTTATTTATCTATTTATTTATCTATTTATTTATCTATTTATTTATTTATTTATTTATTTATTTATTTATTTATTTATCTATCTATTTGCCGGTCCAGATGTAGATCAAAGCTACATGTTGGTGTACAGATGGTCACACTCGGCCCTGAGGAACACACACACCATCATTATGCTCATGACTCAACTGACATCAACTTCACTTTCTCTCATGGCTTTGCTTTTCGTCTCCTTGGTTTAATCTCTTCCAGCTCCAGGTTTCGCTTTCTTTCCAGCGATCGCTTTTGTTTACTTCGCTCCCTTTTTGTCACCCTTTAATCCCTGATCCATCCCAATTTGAATTACAGCCAACATCTGAACGCGTGCACACGGCTGACTCTCATGCTTCGGCAGAACGAGGCGGCAGCAGCAGCCGCCCACGCACCAAAACGCACACCAGATAGTTCAGTAACATCAAAAAATGAATCACACACACCCACCAACATTCAGTCACACTTTCAGATGGTTCCCCACACCGAACAGCTGTAAACACACACACACACAGTTCATGTATATTTTCTGTCATGTGGGAATCACTTCTGTTCTGCTTTCAGATTATCTGTGAGTCAGAGCTCTGGAAAACACACATCGCTGTACGGGAAAACCACATGTGTGGCACACACACACACACACACACACACACACACACACACACACACACACACACACTACGACCATGTTGTACATTACCTGTAACCTACTTATGCCAACGTTCACTCGCCCACTCTGTTTCTGTCTGTTTCTCCCACACATTCAGACCGACACACACATTTACACACTCACATTTACACACTCACATTTACACACACACATTTACACACACACATTTACACACACACATTTACACACTCACATTTACACACACACATTTACACACTCACATTTACACACACACATATACACACACACATTTACACACACACATTTACACACTCACATTTACACACACACATTTACACACACACATTTACACACACACATTTACACACTCACATTTACACACACACATTTACACACACACATATACACACACACATATACACACACACATTTACACACACACATATACACACACACATATACACACACACATTTACACACTCACATTTACACACTCACATTTACACACACACATTTACACACTCACATTCACACACTCACATTTACACACACACATATACACACACACATATACACACACACATATACACACACACATTTACACACTCACATTTACACACACACATTTACACACACACATATACACACACACATATACACACACACATTTACACACACACATATACACACACACATATACACACACACATTTACACACACACATATACACACACACATATACACACACACATTTACACACTCACATTTACACACTCACATTTACACACACACATTTACACACTCACATTTACACACTCACATTTACACACACACATTTACACACTCACATTTACACACACACATATACACACACACATTTACACACTCACATTTACACACTCACATTTACACACACACATTTACACACTCACATTTACACACACACATATACACACACACATATACACACACACATTTACACACACACATATACACACACACATATACACACACACATTTACACACACACATATACACACACACATATACACACACACATTTACACACTCACATTTACACACTCACATTTACACACACACATTTACACACTCACATTTACACACACACATATACACACACACATTTACACACTCACATTTACACACACACATTTACACACTCACATTTACACACACACATTTACACACACACATATACACACACACATATACACACACACATTTACACACACACATTTACACACACACACATATACACACACACATTTACACACTCACATTTACACACACACATTTACACACTCACATTTACACACTCACATTTACACACACACATTTACACACTCACATTTACACACTCACATTTACACACTCACATTTACACACACACATTTACACACTCACATTTACACACACACATATACACACACACATTTACACACTCACATTTACACACACACATTTACACACTCACATTTACACACACACATTTACACACACACATATACACACACACATATACACACACACATATACACACACACATTTACACACACACACATATACACACACACATATACACACACACATTTACACACACACATTAACACACACACATTTACACACTCACATTTACACACTCACATTTACACACTCACATATATATATGTGTATGTGTGTGTGTGTGTGTGTGTGTGTGTTTGCAGGCTTGGCTGCTCAGAGGTTGGATGTCTTGGTGATTTTGTTCGGTCAGATATTTGGCTGCTTCTGGTACCTTCACACCTCTGATCTTAGAGGCTTGCAAACTGCTTTAAAATGCATATATATCTCTATATATATATATATATAGAGAGAGATATATATGCTTTTTCTTGATGGCACAGTGCATGTGCTCTGTTTCTGCCCATCAGATCTTAGCCTTGAGACAGATACTGAACAGTTTTTGAGACTTTAAAGAAATCATTACCCAGAATAGTTCTCAGCAGAATCAGTGGGTGCTTTCGGACTGCAGGAGGGTTTTTTTAGGTGTTTTTCATAGGAACTGTGGCCTATCGTAGGTCATGGAACTCTTTGGGTTTTTTCTTTTACTCCTACCTCTAGGTAAGTACCCTTCAGCGTTTGACTGTACAGCGATTGTGGAGATCCAGATGATAAACATGTGGTTTTTAATGTTTTTGTACCATCATGGGTTAAATGGGTTATACATAGAGATGCATCTGTTTCTTTTAGCCACCCGCAGAACTCAGGAAGTACACAACCAGCCGAAATGATGCTCCCAAGGTCAACTTATCACATGACTGTCCACTGATATGAGCTCTGGTTTCTTATTACCTGTTGGGCGACTTGCTGACTCAGATCCATCTTACTGCCATGACGACCCAGCATACATGTATACAACATAAAACTACTTCCAGTTGGAATAAAGCAGATTAATGTAGTTTCTTCATCTGTAAACTGGAGTTTAATTTGTCTTTATTGCCAAAGTTCTTCAGACGAGCAGAAACTGAGAGATGGATTCGAAGGAGAGAGACGGAATACCTCGATAACAGGCTGTGATAAACAAAGATCCGTTTTTTGGAGAAAGACAGATCGGACCAAATAAATGGATAAAAAGCTATATAATACCTGTTAGACAATGGGTTGATGGGATGGAGGTGCACAGAGGTGCTATCTGATGAGACAGATGGAGATTTCTGCCAGAGGAGAAATGGAACAGGCCTTCGTTCTGCTTTTAGTTGGCCGACAGACGGCTTGTATTACCCAGAGAAATGAGGGAAACTGAGTCGTAAGGTGCTGATGGCGCTGATGCGTCGAGTCGGTGTGACCGTGACCATGTTGTAAGAGCCTGCCGCCGTTTAACGGGGGGGGGCCGTACCTTCAGAAAGGAGCGATTAGCTCTGGGGCGCTGACACACACTTTAACACACAGCATCAGGCCAAAATCCTGCACCCAGAGCAGCACATTCAAAGTAAAAGCCAAATGTCTCTCACAGCACATTTAATTATAGTCCATAACTTTCAGAGCACTTCTCCTTGATTGTCCTGAAAGCTCCAGCCTACCAAAAACAAAACAACAAAAGCAGAACGATTAGGACGACGGGAGTCTACCGGAGCCATTAGCTGATGAAAAGGCGTTTAATGTAACGTTGTTCTGTGCTGTTATCGTGTATTTAAACTCACCTTAATGTCCGAAGGTGATGAGGAGTTGGATGTACTGTTGTTTGTCCTTTTTGGAACTACAGATCTAAAATATTCCCCCAGCAGCTGTAATCTCAGGGGAATAAACTACTGACTGAGCCTTGCTATCTGTGTTTTTAGGCTGCTGCAAGTCATTTACCTTCTATTTCCCTTTTTATTGTGTCCTGGTTACTGTTGAAAACGTGAGAGCCTTGAATGCAGCTCCGGGAGGAATAATGGCCCAGGGTAAGAATCAGGGTCAGTCAAGGACACGGTGATGCCTGGAAGTGAACACTTAACCCTAATTAGTCCCCGGTAGCCTTATTAAAAAGGAAAATATGAACAGCAGAGCGTTGCATTCTGCGCTCTCTGCTTGTTTAGCTGCTCTTTACTGAACGTTTAACCCTCATTACATATTTGCACGGTTGAATTAAACACTCGAGTGTGCCCTTGAATTTAGAAACGATCTTAGATTCACTCAATATTAAGTTAAGGCTCATTTTCCCATGAGCTTCTAACAATAATGATCATGTTAACACAGTGTTGATGATGAGCCATCCATCCAGTTCAGGTGGCCCAGGGCCACGGCCCATCCCAGGGCCACAGCCCATCCCAGGGCCACGGCCCATCCCAGGGCCACAGCCCATCCCAGGGCCACAGCCCATCATAGGGCCACGGCCCATCCCAGGGCCACGGCCCATCATAGGGCCACAGCCCATCCCAGGGCCACAGCCCATCCCAGGGCCACAGTCAGCCCATCCCAGGGCCACAGTCAGCCCATCCCAGGGCCACAGCCCATCCCAGGGCCACAGTCAGCCCATCCCAGGGCCGCTGCCCATCCCAGGGCCACAGCCCATCCCAGGGCCACAGTCAGCCCATCCCAGGGCCACAGCCCATCCCAGGGCCACGGCCCATCCCAGGGCCACAGCCCATCCCAGGGCCACAGCCCATCCCAGGGCCACAGTCAGCCCATCCCAGGGCCACAGCCCATCCCAGGGCCACAGCCCATCCCAGGGCCACAGTCCATCCCAGGGCCACACGGGGACAAACGAGACAAACCAGCAGGCACCCTCTGTTGGTGATGATGATAAAGAAATGGACGCCACCTCCCGGAGCTGCTTCCATGGCCTTTTTATTGCTGATTAATCGATCTTAAACTAAATTGACTAAAGAGGATGGAGTTATTTTGAGTGCGTCTTCATCCATCTTCAGTGTTTTAAACCGTAAACGTTCCTGGTGCAGTGACATTTTTAAAGCAGCATAATCAGTTTCTGTGATGCAAACACAACCCAAGCAGCAGCCAGACAGAGGCCTGGAGCTCCGATCAATGCGCACTATATTAAAAGCTGTTGGATTAGTGTCCCGCTGCCTTACACTGCAGCTCCTCCTTCACTTTATTTCCCCCCTCAGCCTCTCGGAGACCATGGCAGAGCATTCGCGCACATTGATCAGCGGAACCATAATTAGCTATCGCTGTGTTTGTGTTTTCGTGCTTTCCTGCGTGCACGGAGTAATGAGCAGGCGGAGCTGTCGGTTTGTAATGTGTGTCAGCAGGACCAGAGGCCGCGCTCTGTTTGGACAGACATTGATAAGCCATGAAACTGTGGCCACAGAGAGATTATGTGCCGGTAGCCTGCTGCTGCCTCCCTGTAATCTTCACATCAACCAGAGGTCCACCCATGACTCTGATTAGAAACTGTTGCTGAGGAGTAAAACTGCATCAAAATGCTGAAAACACTGCAGGTTTCTGTGCTTTCATCAGCTGCACACAAACAGGACTCACTTTATTCAATTATTAACCAGAGGATTAAGTCCCAGACACCTTTATAAATCTATAACTTGGCGACCTTGATGGAAGACGCTTTGAGACCATTCAGTAGAAATAGAAAACAGGTACAGCTGTGGTATTTTTCACCAGTCAAAGCCTCAACATCTCCTGCTCTGACTCAGACGATGTTGAATCCTCCCACATGCAGCTGACATTTGCTTTTCTCAATATATATATTTTCATTATTACTGAGTCATTTAAGAGCAAAGTCGTGCCTGAACTGAGCTCTGTAGAAAAACGACTGCTTTTAATTGGACTTGAACTAAACCACGACTTTAACTTTCATCTCGACTGAAGCCGTTTATCATCCTGTTGATTAGGGCTGAGCGATTTTTACCGATACCGCGATATATATCGATATTTTGTGTCCCGATAGAGTATCGATTCTTAAGCACGGAGTATCTTTTTCTTTTTTTTTCTTTTTGCAAACTTTATTGAAACGTCAGAAGTTACAAGTAGTGAAAACGCAGAACATCAACATAGGGGTTCACATTATACAAAACAGTGATAAATTAGTTCATAAAGATGTTATATAAAGTATAGCTCAGTGGTTTTGATGGCTTTTCTGTTTATAGAATGTAGGATTGCTGTAATTTATTGTTTTAGCTCCTCAAAAATGAAAAAAGATGGTTTGCTATTAGAGAATTTGTGTTTATGGTATTTAGCAAGTAAAACAAGCAGGTTGATGATGTAATATTCACCACATAAACATGAGGCTGCGTGCGTTTGTTTGTTTGTTTGTTTCAGTTTGTCTGGCGGTGTTTTCTTTCCTGTTTAAAGGTCAGACCAACAGCCCAATCAGTGACGATTCATGTCAAATCACACTGTCCCTTTAAAATCTTTCAGAAAATGATGTATTAAATCGTATTGAATCGAATAAAATCGTATTGAATCGTTTGCTGAATGCCGTGTATCGTATCGTATCATGAGATTAATGTATCGCTACAGCCTTACTGTTGATATGTTGCCCTTGATGAAGCACATTGTTTACTTTTCATGATGAGTAATAGATACAAACTCCAGGTCAGTGCTGCCCCCCCGATAGTTTAGCGGACAATGATGACAATTTGTTGGTTAGTTGTGGGTTCGGGGGTTGTGTCGATTCTTTTCCATGAAATTATCTCAACAGAAAAGCTCAGTTTTGCTCTCTTTCTCACAGTCGGCCTCTTTCACATATCGATTGCACGTTATATGCTGAAAAAAAGCGTTTTAGTACCTGCCACTGCTCAGGATCAGCCCTGCATCTCTCTCCTTAAAGGCATCAAAGCTTTGAGGAATCAGCTGAGTGACCACAGCACCTTCAGTTACCGGCGGCTCACACCAAAAGCGGCGTGAGCGGCCAGCTGCCATTCATTTTCAATGTAAGCTGGCGCTGTGAGCTTCGTGGGCGGCTCAGGAGGAAGAGCAGTCGCCCACCAATCGGAAGGTTGGTGGTTCAACTCTGGCTTCCCCGGGCTACATGTCGAAGCGTCCTTGGGCAAGACACTGAATGTATCATTGGGGTATGAATGTGTGTATGAGTGATTAGAAAAGCATGTAGTTATGTTATAGTTATATTAGACGTGCTGTATGAGTGTGTGTGAATGCGGCATGTAGTGAAGCGCTTTGAGTGGTCAGCTAGACTAGAAAAGTGCTATACAAGTACAAGTCCATTTACCAGCTTCATGAGCTTCGTGAGCTTCAAGAGTTGAGAAAGGCTCAACTTTATGCAAATGAGCAGTGACGCGACGACAGCCAATTAGGGCCGATCTGGATTCCGAAGGCAAAAAATGGTGGGAAAAAAGCGGAAAACAGCAGAGTGCAAACACAAAGAAACACAAAGAAGGCCCAGAGTACGATCCATGGTGAAAGAGGGAACCGATGTATGGATGGATTGTTATATATATCTGCTAGTTGCTATACATATAAGCCCCGCCCCTTTGGCCGCTTCCGGCGGCAGAAGAAGTAGAAGCGGCGGGTTGCTTTTGGTGTGAGCCCCGGTTAGAGAGCCGAGATCCACGATGTGAGCTTGATGTGTGTCAGCAGACGCAGGGTGGGCCCGTTTCACTCCAGATTTGCTTCATCTGTGAATTGAAACCCAGCTGCTGACCTATGACTTCAGGGATGAAGCGGTGTTGCCAACACATAACAGACAAATATTAGCAAATAACCACATGTTCCTGCCAGTGGGGTGACTGAAGACTTCTGCTCATGTATTGTAGGGAAAGTAGCTCTGCTCTGCTGAGGATGACACAGTCTGAGCTGAACCTGAAACAGTCCGTGAAATGAAGTGATAAACGGTCCTTGAAAAGAAATGTTCTCCCTCTTTGTAGATGGAGACGGAAAGTTAGCAGAACACATCAAACTTGTTCATGCGTAAGCCCGGCCGCTGACTTCTCCCCCTCACTAACTGCATCTGTCAGACTGTTGTCCTGCATTGTGTTTGTTTCCCTGTGACTGCAGGATTAGTCAGAGAGGGCCGAGGAAGCTTCAGCCTCGCTGGAGTCTGTCCTCTGATGCGACCAGCATGCTAATCATCTGCCGACATGCGCACTGCCATCCGTACGCACTGTGCTTTCTCACAATTTTGCCCCAAGCCCATATCTCCAATGAACACAATTAGCTCTGTTCATTGCCTGAAATATTGGCTGCCCAACACCACGCTCTGCAAGCCCCGCCTTCTGCAGCGGCTCATTGGCCGTCAGGGAGCTGTCACAGGGTCACGGTTGAGAAGCAGAGCAGACTGCAGAGCTTTATGACTCATTCTGCTCTGCTATAGAGGGGACTTCACAAGGAACAATGGCAGCAGCTTTGTTTTAATCTGGCATAGCAGGATCTCCATCCTATCCTGTTCTAGAAAGTCAGTTAAAGGGAAATTGTGACACTGAAAATGTTGCTGATATGATAATGAGCAGAAAGTTGGCTCTTTCTAGCCTTATTATGTGAGCGCCACAGAGATTTATCCATCCATCCTTTATCCAGCAGAGGGATCCAGGGTGACTCCCCCAGCTGATGGAGGGTGAGATCCTGGGGAAGACCCTAAGAGAACAGGGAGAAAGCAAGCTGACCAGCACTTTTAAAGCCAGAGCCATCATGCATTCAACAGGAAAATGCTCCGATGTTTTGGGCTGCTGGTGTTTCTGCATTATTCCAAGCTGTTTCCCACCTGATCGCAGTCCTATGAGTTACTCCACATAAACCAGCCGTCACCCCGTGATGAACCATTGTTTTCATATTTACTGAGCTTTTATTTAGAAGTTGAGCCAGATAAGAACAAACCGAATAGGCTGTGGGGTTCTTATATATGAAGCGTTATCCTTTCCAGGCTCTCGGTTGAATCCAAGGCAGTTTTATTGATAGTTACGCCTGCAAGTATTTAAAAGATGTAGAGTTTATTGCAAGCTCGCCCCTGTAAAACCTGGTCAGAGCAGCTCCAAATGCCAGAAGAAGGCCTACAACAAATAGCTCTTATAATCATTGCCTGGAAAGGATAACAAAACCCGAAAATGTAATAAATGAACATTTTATGCTTCTCAGTTCCGTTTATGTGTGTAAAATAAAGGGCCGTGTTTCCTCAACACTTCCACCATTAAGCCACGGCACCGTGGGGGTGTTCAGGTGAACTAAACCGTTTTTAACTTCAGGGACCAAGTATAAAATAGGTTTTTTTCAGTTCCAACATCTATTTAAAGCACAGATTATCACAGAGCGGTCAGAACTGATGATCACTTCAGACCAAGATCGTCCTCCTGGTACAAAGTGAGAAGTTTACAACTGTTTTCAACTCAAAATAGCTCAGAATTGAAGGAGTTTCTGTTCTGTTTCCAGCATGAATTGATGTCTAATGTCAAAGCTTATCTTAAAAGACTTTGATGTATTTTGAGTCGTGGTCGGGGGGGCGTGTGGTAATTAAAACGTAAAATGACTGAATGAGTTAGAGTCAGATGAAAAACCTCTGCTTCTGTGACACTAATGGGGCCAATGCTTCCTGCACTTCTGAACCCACAGTTTCTTCCCTATTTGCTGACTTGCAGAATCATTTCCAGCCAGAGAAGCTTCCTCCGCATCCCTGTTGTCAGCTAATGTTCCAGATGTTTCCACGTTTAGCCGTAGTGATGCGCATTTAGAGCTGGAGATGCGTCTTTACATGACATCAGGAGAAGACACATTTATTCAGGACTGCTGCTGACATCTTTACAGGCTGTTCCCACTCAGCCAAGAGCTATTTTAAGACGTTGGTGATGAACCAAATGCTTGTTATTTTTGCTGCTTTGGGGCATCCACACTATGAAAGATGGCTTCATTCATCCTCAGACGTTTTCCTGTGTCTTGTTTCCACTCTTGACTTAATGCACAGGTTAATTTGAGTGATTATATTTGTGTTTTGCTCCCTTTGTTTGCGCCTGTGTGCGAGTGGCTGGACATCAGCGTGTGGTACGGAGGCTGCAGATAAGCTCATGGAGGACCTCGGGATCAAAAACCACCCATGTGAGGTTTTAAGCCACTTAAACTTCGACCCTTTCACACTAAACACACACATACGAACACACGCGTTCATAGCAGAAAGCGCACGATGCACGGATCAAAGCGGCGCTTTTCGGGCATCAGTGTTTGATCGGCTGGTTTTCGGGGTTTTGATGCAATGAAGACTTTCTTCTTCATGTCTGCAGGTTATTTTTTTTTGCTTTGTGTGTGTGTAAAACCACTCTGAATCAAAGTAACTGGGGAAAGATGGTGACTAAGAGGAAATTATAGTTCTACTCCGTGTTTAATCTCAAACACACAGTCATACACCGATCAAATATTGACGTGCGTGCTTTGGGCCTTGGATGCAGCACTTTGATTTGTGTGCAAACACTTCAGCTGTAGGGGTTTGATTGAATTAAAACTTTCATTTTTAATTCATGCGTTTAAAATCAAAACATGATAGCTGTCTAATACCAATGTTTCAGATACTCCTACAACTGTTTCTAAGCAATAAAACCGTGCGGATCTCGTGTAACTGTGCTGAAAATACCCACAAATAACATTTAACTGAAAGGTTTAACCCCTGATCAACACTTTAGTTTGTGTATTTTTGCCCCAGCAGCTCATTTAGTGAAGTATTGTCGCTTCTTTCACCTGAAAGACGCTGGACCTCAGTGTGGGGACAGACTAATCCACGTAATGGAAAGATGAGGAGCAGGAGAAGCTCATAAAGAAAGAGGGTGACAGACTGGCACCGTTACCGAGGGTGGAGGGAAAGGAGATGGGATGAGAAGAGTTGGTGTTATGTAAGACAGGGAGGACAGCAGTTGTCCTTATATAGTCCCTAAGTCAGGGAGGAGATGAAGCTCTGAAGACGAGGATGAGATCAAATGTGAAGGAAGAGGGTCGGGAAAATAGCTGAAGTAAGAAAAGACAGAGCTGGTAAAACAAAAAAGGTGGAGGAGTCCGATGTGACGGAGGCGGAAAACAAAGAAATGAAATGAGGAAAAGGAGGAGTACTCACCATGTTGTTTTGTTTGTACCACACGACAAGGTCAGACCTCCCATGATCGACTGTTGTCAGGGCAACCATAGGCACCTTCCTTTTAAAGCTACAGGCGCGCATTTAAACACACACTCGAGTCTCCAAAGTCAAACCTGGGGCCTTTTCTGATGATTGTACGCTGGTGTGTGGCAGATGTTCGTGCCAACCGAGGCCTTCTCTCACGTCTGGACAGGCTGGAAATCACAGATGTTAATGATAAACTGGACCATTTCCCCCTGTTAAGATAAAAAGGATGGAACAGCTGCACGTGTTGGTTTCTAAAGATCGCTGCTAAAGGATGGCTTACATTTCATGTCTTATTAAAGGCAGAACGTACAGCCCCTCTCTGAGATCAGTTTATGTCCCTCCTTTGCTCAAAGTTGCCCTGAATCGCTCCTAAACTGAGGCTTCCAACAATATCTCGGTTAGATTTCTTGTCCTACGATTAGTTTATCGTAACTATTGGAGATAATGAGGTATTTCAAACTTTAGGCACTATAATTTAATTTAATTTGACATTTTGATGGCAGTAACACCATAAAGATGTTGAGAAAAGGTTCTTTTCTCACTCGTTATAAGTTTCCAGCCTCATTTTTTCCCCTTATAGGCTGAATATTATTCAGTTGTGGAAACACGTCATATCTAGCAGGCAAATCAATTAAAAGAGCCCTAATTAACTCAAGGAAATCCCCTCTTTGCTGTCCTAACTGGCTTTTGTTTCCGTTGGACTGATACATGATGTTGTTTCACGTCTTATTGCGTGTGTATAATTCTTTCTTTGATAGACACGCCGTCTATCTTTGCCTCTGCAGAGACTGCCCTTTCCAGAAAATCATAGGTCAATCTGCCCACAGACGTTATCGAACCATTCCCTGCCTCTGTCAGCTCCCCCGTTTCATCCACCCATGCCTTTTTCTACACACACACATAAAAACAAATATCAGCAGCTGCCAGCAAAATAAGAGGCGTTATCAGTCAAAGGTGCATTAAACATTTATTCCACGCCGGTGACTCAGCCCGAGAAGTGTTTTTCAGTTTGTCCTATAGGTCCACGGAGAGTTTTTAGGACAAGCTTATGCACTCAGAGTGTCACTGAGAACACACACAAATCCACACTTTCTCACATGAACCCTGCAGATGCACACGTCGTGTTTTATTACACAACATTCAACGACAGTGAGATGGTTTCATAACACAAAATGGGAGCACAAACCACAAAAATGGGCCTTTTTTCTTGTTTGTTACAAAGTTAAATGACTTTCTAATAAAGATAGTTTGACTTTAACTGACTGCCAACGACTGATAATATAAAAGTCCTGGAAAACCAACAGGAAAACCAAGATTTTTGCATTTTTATTGTGATTTTCTCACCCAGCTGCTTATGAAATATCCAAACCTTGTGTGCTCCCGTTGTCTTCTTCTTTGGAACTAGAGCTTGTAAAATCGGAGGAAGTGAAACTGAACGCGTCTGCATATGTTTTACCAGAGAATCGGACATCTTTTTACGCTTTGGCGCAAAAAGGCTTTGGAGGAACTGCAGCAAGAGCCGCTTCCACTTCAAAATGTCGCTTTCACTTCTGGTGGCTGGACATCGATACTTTTGTTGAGTTTATCATTAATAAAGGAGACCAAAGCAATGAGGCAAGCGCAGATATCAAAACGAAAGACACGAGCATTAACACCATGAAAAATGTGTGTTTCAAGACGAGAAGTTTAAGACCTGGCCTCCATCTCAGCACAACTAACAGCAAATAATGAGCAGATATGGAAGGCAATCGTGGTTTTTATAGAGTTCTGAAAGAGGCTACCACATTAAATCCACCCTGAAACGTCCCAGGCGCCAGTGAAGGCGACACGTAGCTGGATTGATGTTTATTTTATTGATCATGTGATGTTACTTTAAATCGTCTCAGCTGAGCTCACATTCAGAATCCTTTTGCCATCCAGTGAACTGATACTTTTAACTTTCTCCTACGCCGTCACCTTGCAGGTGAGGGACCCAATTATCGGTTTAAAAAACACATTTGGCTCCAAGAGATTTCAAAGCTGTTGGGAATTAATCAAAATCCTGGCTTAGCTCCACTCCCTGGAAGACGAATTGGCTTGTTGTTTTTTTACACAATGCTCTGCAACCCATCATTTTATCTCAGCTTTTGCTGTGCAGAAGCAGGTTTTTGGAGTTATTTGTCGTCCCATTCTGCCCCTCACTGCCACATTCTGATACCTTCCTCTTTGAGTCAGCCTCCACTCTGCTTTGATTGGAAATAATGTGCAGCTGAGGTGCCGTGGCGGCTGTCGAGGAGACGAGGCAGAAGTGACGACTGCAGCATAAGGCGGACTGTTTTGACCTTTTCCATACGATGCCTCCTGTCAGCCACTGTGCTCTGACTGAGATTCATTTCTCTGGCTGCTTTACAGTGCTGGAGCTGAGTGATGCATGCAAGGAAAAGCCTTTCCTTTGTGTTCCTGGACCTGGACACGAAGTGGCTGAATGTCTCCGTGAAGCTTTCAGCCACGGTCTGTGTTTCAACTTTTGCAGAAACCGCGCTGACACCGAGCAGCGACTTTATCTTCAGGGATGGTCACGCTTTAAAACTCTTCAACGGAGCTTCGCCACAGCTATGACGTCCGATGATGAGGGTTTTCGGGGGCGTATTCCCACTGTAGGAACCTTTTGCAGTTCCTAGAGCCGTTTTTTTTTGCACATTCGGACATTTAGGAACCAGGGACCACGGCCCTCAGTTCCTAGAACCATTTTAGCTCCTTCTCCGAGGTCTTTTCTGGTTTCCATAGCAACACAAACCATTTTAGCTCCTTCAGGGTCTTTTCTGGGTTCCACAGGAACATGCCGTAGGTGTTTGGTGGCTGTAGCTCCGCCCCTTGTCTGAAATGTTTACTCATACGACACGGACCCAACCGGCGCCTGTTTAATAAGTTGAACTTCGTCTCCTTTGTCTGCGGCGCTCTGCTCTCCTTCTTTCCTCCATGAAAGGAAGAAGTATCGCCCGCTGCTGGATTCTCCGTCTCCTGACTCTCGCTGTGCGCTCTTCCAGCCTCCATCTTAGACGCCTGATGTGATCGTCCATGATTAATATCACCGCCATGCAGACCATGAACACGGTGGCCTCCTCGCTCTCCATGTTAGCTTCTTGCTGCTGTTGTTTCCTTCTCTCCTTACTTTTCCCGGGTTCTGTTCTGTTGCTGAGTGGCGCTAAAGTAACACGTCTGTGGCAGACGGCTGCGTCACATCAGTCCCTGTCGAGGCCCCCGACTCATGTGTGAATGCAACATGAAACAGTTCCCCTGGGGAAGGACAGGTCTTAGAACTGGGTTCCTATAACGCCTCTGTCCGAATTCGGCTTTAGACATTACTCTGACGTCAGCTTTGTGACTTTATGGGAAGGAAATAGCAGGTAAAGCAGAAGATTTATTCTGCCTATCGTCTGCTGCGATGGACATATTCTAAAGTGGACACTCCCCACTCAAATATGAGTCATTCAGAGAGGAGAAGGACCATCTTTTGCTGCACGCCTTGCAGCCCACGACACCTGAATACCAGAAGCTGAGGTATCTTAACCTGATCTAAAAAGCTAGAGTCAACCACGTTTTTCCTGTGATGTTGTGCATCTAAAACAGTCCACAGAAGGTGGTTTTAAAGCCTCCACCAGTCATGTCACTTTATTGCATTTAGATTCCAAGTTTGACTAGTTTATTTGGAAAACTAGCTTTGAAATATTTAGTCCTCGAGTCCTTAAAGATTATCGATGATTTAGTCCCAAACCAAACTCCTTTCAGCACAAACCTTCCTCTATGGCAGGGATCTCCAACTCCGGTCCTGCAGGTTTGAGATGTTTCCCTGCTCCAACACACCTGATTCAGGTCGATGCCTCATTAGCAGAACAATCTTTTGAAGAGATCCATTTCATCTGAATCAGGTGTGTTGAAGCAGGGAAACATAAAACCTGCAGGACAGCGGCCCTCCAGGACCGGAGTTGGAGATCCCTGCCTGTGCCTTGGTGTGGTTATAGCAGCACTAGAGGTTCTTGTGAAGGATGCTGGAGAGTAAATAATCGTTTGTATTCGGGTCTTTTACCCATTGCCTTGTCCCAAATCGATCCCTTCTGCTTCCTCTCCACTTTGACTCAACACCACTCAGATCCAGCAGGTGTAAGCAGGAGCTGCACTTTGTGTCAGAAGAGAAATTGATCAGTTTGTGCTGATGGATCTCGGGTCCCCTGCCCACTTTGATCAGGAAAGCCTTGGCTTTTTTTGGGGGGAGAAAGGTTCGCAGTGTTTGCTGCTGGGTTTTTCCTGATGGTTGCATCAGCAGTCGGGCCCATCTCAGTTCGGGGGATGTGAGCGCCTAAAAAGAAAGATGAAAGGCAGCCAGTGGGGTGGATTTGGTGGCAGGTCCATGAGATGAGAAGGAGCTGAGGAATGAAAAGCTCTCCCTCCACTCTGCCTGCCTTTAATCTCTGTAGAGAGGAGTCTGAGTGAGTCTGTTTGTGTTCCAGTGCTTCTCTGCATGTCAGCATATTACCTTTGTCCCGTCTGGACTATTGATCCGTTATTGGGCTTTTTGCTTTTCTTTTCAGGCATCTTAAATGGATCTTTTCACAGCCTTTTCCTTGACTTATTTGCTTACCTCTGCAGTTAAACGCTGCCTTTTGTTTCACTTTATGAAACGTCCCTTTTTACCCTTTTTTTCTTTGCAGCGTCAGACAGTCGATCTGTTTCTTCTTCACCACATCTCTATTCTCTGTGTTGTCTCCCTCAATTTTCACATCTTTCAGTGCCTCTCTTTTTGTTTCTTTGTCAGTTCCTGCTCCCCCCCTCTCCCTGTCTTTCTCCTCTCTCCGCTCTTCCGTCATCCTCTCAATCTTTGCTCCTGCTGCATGCGATCTTTTGTGTTTGCAGTGTTTTTCTGTGGCTTGGTGAGTCCCTTCAGGCTCGGTGGTTTCCTCTCCGCCTCCTAAGTCCTGCAGATGAATTATTGAACAGCCAGACTGACCCCTGGCTGCACATGTGCAGTTTGGGTGTGGTTTTTTCTTTCTTCCTGTCTCTGTACCTGTCCCCACATTCGACTTTGTGTTTCAGTCTAAAATGGAAGACATATCAGGAGTATTCTCTGTCTCTTTGTGCGCTTTGACGTAAGCGCTGGCTTCAGTTGAAAGGAGGCTCCTTTTAACTTTTACAAAAATAGCAAACTATTTTCAGTCCCGTCGCAGGCTTCGTTTGAATCAGCTTGAGCTGCACTTTACGCCTTTTTTTAGACTTTATTTTAGGTTTGCTTTATTTGATTGTTCTTTTTAAACGGGAGAGACTGAAGGTTGCTCCTTCGCTTATTTGTGTGTCTTCGTGGTCCTGCTGACATCTACTGCAGCAAGAATCACCTCCAGAACATCAGCAGGTGTCTTTATGTCTGTCCAATCTGGTTAATTCAGCATTTATGCAGGTTTTTTTGCAGTGTAACTGGTGACAGACATGGAAGACGGGTTTCCTGACCCACGTTTCCATGAGTGCTCGGTTCGTAGCTCCGGTGATTCCCATCATTCTGCAGTGTTTTCATGTTGTTGTGCTTTTTAACGTCCCCACAGTGAGTTACAGTATGTGTCTTAAAGCTGCTTCACTGACTGCAGCCTCTTATATGTTCACTTCCAGCTTCACACTGTGCGATAGGCATCCAATGACTGACCTATACAGGCTGTATGAGGACGATATCAGTTTAAAAAGCTGACTTCTTGCAGACTGCGTGAAGAGTAGTAAAAATTCTAAGCGTAACATTAATATTCAGTAGATTTTTCCTGTTTTTCCCCCCATGCTGCCTCCTTGTCTTGGTATAAGCTGGAGGACAGACGAGGCTTTTGCATATTTTTTGCTTCTTTGTTTGAATCCCTCAGGTTCCTTTTAACTGGTTTGGCTTTGATTTTCCCATAATGGCGCCTGTGTTGTTGATCGCTGCCTCACCCGATGCTACATTCCTGTTGGTTGGTTGGTTTGTTGTGGGTCATAGCGGCAGTCTGCAGGTTCTGACCCGGTCAGATATTTGTCCCTGGCTGTCTTTGGTCGTCAGGTCACTGCAGAGATGGTCCTTGAACCCATCTCCCTGTCCGATGTGGCACCCATAAGTCATCTTTGCTCTGTGCACCAGGCTTTAGCTGCAGACAGGGTTTTTTCTTTTGCTTTTGACTTCCAAGTTGAGTTTCTTGAGCTTTCACACTGTGCAAAGAGCTCTATTTTAGAACAAATGTGTCTCTGTTGGCTTCTTGATCATTTTGCTTGTGCTGTGAAAACAAGCCGATGCACTGCGAGGCAGCCGGATGTGGAAAGTAATTCAAGTGTCGTTGTGTTCTTTTCTGTAAGGCTTTTCAACCTGACCCTGAAGAAACTGATCATGCTGAAGGAGCTGGACAAAGACCTCACCTCGGTGGTGATCGCCGTCAAACTGCAGGTACGACAGCACTTCTGAGACATTTAGACGCTGCAGCAGTGGAAGAAAAACACTCTGAAATGTATGAACTTAGCTTTGTGGTTTTTTATTTGATTGTAAGAATAAAGCAGCTCAGTACAAAGAAAAAAAAGCTCTACTTAGTCAACTTGGCTTTTATTTATGTGGCTCCAGTCAGCAAAATCTCATTATAGGACTTAAATACTTGGGTCAGAAGCTGCTTAAAAGCTGAACAATTTAAAAAAAAAGTAGCTCTTCTTCCCCATTTTCCACTTCTGTAAAGTTGTTTTGTGGAGTCAGGTTATTGGATCTGGACACACTTCCTCTTCTTTGATTTGCAGCCAGAACACTTGCTGTAAGTCCTCCGCAGATGTTTACTTTGAATTACTCTGAATTACTTTGAATTACTCTGAATTACGTTGCTCCTGTCGTTGATGGAGGCAGCGATGCTGCCAGGCTTTGGGATGTTTCTTAGTATGAACGGTTAAAGTCGAGGTGGATCACTGCAGAAAACCCAGTTTACTTTCTGCTTGGTGGTTGTTTTCACTCTTTATTGTCTTTATCTTGTTTCCCTTCTTAATAAAGCGGTAAATTCTCTGCTGGCACCTGTTTTAATTGACGCTGTTGTCACCAGTTTCAGTGTCTCTCCTTCACTTCCTTCTCTCTCGGCCTCCTTCGCTCTTCTCTTGGTTTGAGTGATGATCATTCATTGCTTTGACTCTGCTGGAGTCAGCCTGGACGCACCATCAGAAATCTTTCCATCTATCCCTGCTCTCTCTTGCCATGTTTCCAGTGTATTGACCATTCGTCTCCTTCCTTAGGGCTCCAAGCGGATCCTGCGCTCCAATGAGATCCTGCTGTCCTCAGCAGGCCTAACGGAGACCGACCTGCAGCTCACCTTCTCCCTGCAGGTACAGACAAAGGTTCAGAGGGTCGGGGCCCTGCCGCTCTCTTTAAACACTGTAATGACTGAGCTGCACCCTGTAGCTGAGGAAAAACAAGCCAGACAGCTTTCTGATGACATGAAGCTCGGAGTAAAGTCTATTCTGAACACTCATAAACTCTGTAATGCAGGGACAGAGACTCTGCTTCCAGTGAAGCTCAACCTGACATACATTAAGATCATCCACAGGCAGAACAGAGTTAATCTTCTTCTTCTGCTCTAAATCATCCTTTCGTGTTTCCATGAGTCTAAACGCTGCTGAAAGGTCGGGGGAGGGGGGGGTTTCTTTCTCTGAATCTTACCGGGTGCACTGAACCAGACATTATATAATATACATTAAAACTGTGTCAGCCACAATACTGTGGAGACGGAGCCTATTAAAGGAGGCTGTGGAGTCGTGTCGCGGCGGCTTCCAACGCTGTTGCAGGAGTCAGTTCCAGATATAGCGCCCCCGGGGAGATTCTTAATGATGGGTTATGTCATAGTTCGGATGTGACTAAGTGGCCTGACACCAGAGGAAATTCAGCAGGTGATAATGTCTTATGCAAGATGCCGTTCACATCCGTCTAATTATCTGAACCTGAGGAACAAATGTGCTTTGTGTATCCGCTGCTTCTTCTCTGCAGCAGTTTGATTTTGTGCATGTTTTTACCCGCAGTATCCTCACTTCCTGAAGAGGGACGCCAACAAGCTTCAGATCATGCTGCAGCGGCGGAAACGATACAAGAACCGGACCATCCTGGGCTACAAGACTCTGGCTCTGGGGCTCATCAACATGGCTGAGGTATGACAGGCAGCATGTGTGATGTTCAGAGCTTTCGGGGATACATATGAGTCATATTTCAGCATCACTGGAGCCCGGCAGAATGTGGTGCTGCTGGGAGTTTCTCTCACTGGCAAAAAGGGACAAAGTCAGCTGGTCGTCTGGCTACATTTTACTGTGCAAAATAACAACTGTGCAGACCTCACGATGCATTGATCGCTCTGCTGCCCTGGCTCTGACATGCTTAATGTTTAGTGTGTTTGCACAAGTGTTAATTAGATTTATATTTTCTAAAAACAGCCCAACTTTCCGTTCATTTGCCCACTTTCATCTTCACGCTTTGCTCCGTGGAAACGGAGCTGAAATATTTGATCAAATGTTAATGAAAGGGATGAGATGGCTCATTTCTCACGTTGTTGGAATAATAAATACTGGCAGTAATAGTTAATCCCTGCACTGCTGGGGGGGGGTTAATCTTTGTTCTTTGTGTGACCAGTGATCACTTTTTCCTCACAATGAACCAAAGCTGGACGGATTCATGTGTTCTTGAGCATCCTTCTCATTACAGGGAGAATTTAGAAACTCTAGCACAGTTTTTCCTGCAGAGCGTTTCTCAGCATTGGCCCCAAACACCCAAGAGGCTCCACAATGAACTCTGTGGTTCATAGACGAGAGCTCAGTCTGATTTCCTTTGTAATCCTTCCCTTTTGGTTCTCTTTTAAAAGAAAGATGAAGGGTCTCGGTCTCCACACGTTGCATTTCTCAGCCGGTTTGGGCGCTGCTGAGTCAGCAGAATCTCATCCTGAGGAAATGTCCTCAGCTGATCTGAGGATTTGACCCAACAAACAACCAGTCCCAGGCTCGCTCTTTCACACATGCTTAAATCCAGTCTCTGTGTAACTGAGATGTATCGCCTCCCATTGCACATGCCCCTCATGCACCTCCTTTTTTATATTCCTACTTTTTCATCCACTTTGATGCCTCTGAAAACATATCAAACGTTGACCTTCATCCAAACTCAATTGAAAGGAGTGCACTGTGAAACCAGACGGTGGATTTCAATCTTTGGCTGAGCTGTGCCTTCCTGGCACGTACAAATGTCACCATGAATCAAACTTCCAATTAGGTTTGAGCCTCTTCTGCCAGCATCTCCTCCCGTTGTCCGCCCCCCCGCAACATGAAGCCGTTCTACGAGGACTGGGATTTATGGTGCGAGCGTCACACTTTCTGAAAGCCCGGTGGCTCTCACAGGCTGTGCTTTCCAGTGCAGTCCAAATTCTTAACTGCGTAAAACACCTTGAACAGACTGGCTGCCAGAAAATAAAGGCAATGAAACTGGCTCGGTCTGCAGCTCAAAGAAATGAGAAAGGGTAGAAAAAGACAGCGTGAGCTGATAGAGCATGAGTGCATGCTGCTTGATAGTCCTGATGAGAAGCCTTCCTGATCTAAGACAGGATGCAACTGTACTCTGATGTAAAATACAGTCAAATGTTGTGCATGAGGCTCTTTCTGCTGACAGGTTCACTGCAAAGTGCTGCACAGACTCCTTCACACCAAAGATTCAGACTCACTCTCTTCAGAGACACAGTAGAAGCTGCTGCAAAAGTCTGTCTAAAGCTCTTGGTGTGCATCAGAGTTAACATTACAGGGGCCACACATAAGCTTTTAGAGTCATGTCAGTGGCACCGAGCTTCTTTCGTGTGCCAGACACTTTCCACTGGCCCCTCAAACAGCAGGATGGACTTAATCCTGCAACTTGTTGAAGGTTGAGAAAGGCTTTGCCTATAAATTCAGGCTCCCACAGAATACACACTCATTTTTAAAAAAAGGAGAGTTCAGTATTAGGCTTGGAAACATGAAAAGTGGCCACGACCAACTTAAAAGTCTCTGCATTGCTTCTTTTGTCTACAAAAACAACAGAAAATTGTTGTTTTTATGTACAGAAAACTGAGAAAATGATGAGATTTCAGAGGCTGGAACAGGAGATGATGGCTTTAGTCAAACAGTTGTTTTATTAAGAGATTACATCTCTGGTGTGGCTGGGCTCTGAGCCTAAACTGCAGCTGGGATTCATCTGAACTGTCCCTTCGCGTGGGCCTGCAGTGGCTCAGGAGATGCAGCTGGGAGCCACAGCGGTGAATGTGACTGATGTTATTTCTGCTTGTTGTTTTAAGCGCCGTAAATCACCTGTAGAGGTGGAACAAGAACAAGGAGAACATCTCTACCCAGAAAGGTCTTGCTGCTTGTGCTCCGAAGAATCCTCGAGTTATTTCACTTCCATCCATCTGTCTTTTTGTTCCTCTGTAAATCTGAGCACTGCAGTGATGAACAGCACCTTTCAGGCTTTGGTTTTTGTGGTAAAAGTGTATTTTCTGAGAGAATTCACTTCATGCCGTTGGACATAATGGATTCAATCAGCGGAGGCTGTACTTTGACTCTCTTTCCAGTGGTGTTTAAAAGCTTTGGCATAGTTTCAGAGGATGAATCTGCACTGAATCCATCAGTGTGTTCAGTCTTTTCATGGGGAAAATAGCGAAGGATGAAAAAAAAGATGAAATCCGTATTTTGCATCGAATACGCATAATGTGCTGTTTGGCAGATTTGCATAATAGTTTTTCTGACTGGAAACTGGTTAAATTTAGCCACCAGCAGCATTTGAACCCCAGCCGAAGGAGTAATGTCCCTCTTTAATCTGCGTCTCCATAATAAGCCGCTCAGACTTCATTAACTCAGCAAGTGTGAGCAGACTGCAGAGAGGCGAGATTCATTCAGTTAGATGCACAGCCACATGCGTAGGGGAGGTGATGCGGCTGCTGGCTGCAGACACACAGCCTCTCTGGCTCATGCCTTTACCTTTTCTTAGCTGCCATTGGGTTTAGTTAATCCCAGACGTTCTCCAGCCTCCTCTTTTCCTCTCCTTCCATTATCTCCCACGTCTGCTTCGTGTCTGTCTTCCTTTTTCTGCCACAGTCTGCATTTCCTCCCCTCGCCTCGTGCTTTTTTAACAAAGTGTGCGGTTCAGTGTCTGTCCTCGTCTCGGAGTTAATATTTATGCTTCTGATGTTTTCATCTGGCGACCCGTCCAGCGTGTACGCCGCCTCTCGCCCGATGGCAGCTGGCATGCATAGATAACGGATGGGGGATGCTTTCATTTCCACGCATTCAGAATCTCATCTGGGAAAATAATTGTTCCTCGGAGCATATCAGGGTTTTATTCACATCACATACGAGGACGAGTTTAGGGTTTTTCTTGCTGTCGTGATGCTGCTCTGGCCCTCTGTCACAGACACTGCCATCAGGCTCTTATCAGCCGATTCAAAGCAAAGCTTCACAGGTAGAACGTAGAAGATCAGGAAACAGGAAACAGATTTAATGCATCTCGCTCTAAAAGTGTTCAAACGAGTCTTTTCCGCCTGAAGGTGATGCAGCACCCCAGTGAGGGCGCCCAGGTCCTGGGCCTCCACAGCCAGCTGAAAGACGCCTCCGTGCCTGTGGCTGAGGTCAGAGTCTATTCCCTCTCCAGCCAGCCCATCGATCACGAAGGACCCAAAGCAAAGATGTCAGGTAGTGTTGGCACAGCTGTCTCTCCTCACTCTGCAACAACCACAGGCGGACGCCAGTAACGCAGCATCTTTCTTCCTCTGCAGATCGTTCCCCAGACATCGACAACTACTCCGAAGAAGAGGAAGAGAGCTACTCGTCAGAACAGGAAGGCAGCGACGACCCTATTCATGGACAGGTGTGTTCAGACGAGGCCAGAAAGGCACTGATCTCAGAACTGATCTGATCTGGTGTGTGTTGTTGAAGAAGTTTGTCCATGTTTGTGCTGTGCTGCGATGCTCTTTGCTGCCAGTTTTTAAAGGTTTTTAACCAAAGTTGGTCAATTTAAAACCATAGAAAGCATGGAAAAAGAAAACGGTGTTTCTATCTGGTTTTATTTTTCATGAAGCAGTGGTTTCAGCGTCCTTGGAGCCAATAAACAGGGATGGCTCTGCAGTGTCGTCCATCTTCATTTCTTCTCTAAAAAATTCTTGGCGCACAGACAAAAAGACGAAGTATATTGGTTTGTGGGTTTTTTTTCCTTTTGTTAGCAAACAAACTGCTGCGAGCATCAGCAGAGCGCTTGTGGTTTCTTTATTCTGTTACCTTGTGTCTCGGATTATGAGAGAGAAAGTGAAGACACTCTGGGGATGTGAGGGGGAGTCGGTGCCCGTCGGTGCGAAAGATTGAAAAGAGCGAGCAGACAGCACGGAGAGATAAGACTGGAGCAGTGAGGCTTTGAGGGGCAGATTGAAAAGACTGAGAGGAGGGATGGAGGGAGGATAAACAGAAGCTGGGGGAGTGGTGCTGTACAGAGGTGGAGACAGACTTCAGCAGGGTGCCAAAAGGTCAAAGCTGGGGCCCATGATGCAGGATTTTATTAAAACGTATGGCTCAGTTTATAGTGTTTTCTTCAAGATAAAAACCAGTTTACTTTGCATTTACCCGTCAGTTTAGGCTTTTGAGATGCACCTTTTCAGTAGCTAAGAACCAACAGATACTCTGTAAACGGGTCAGACTGTATTGGCTCAGCCTGTGGTGGCTTGAAATACGGGTTCAGGGTTTGCGGCTCTGCAGCCTGGTTCTTATCCAGCCAGCTGATGACCTCATTAAACTTGTGCAAGGTCTTCTGCCTCGTGTCTCCCTTTGTTGTCTTTCAACAAGCCGCATGTCTTCATGCCTTCTCCACAGGGAGGGAAGACCCTACATCCGTCCTTTATCTTCGATGTTCTTTTGGGGTTGTTGGAGCAGGCATACCGGGAATAATGAAGCGTTTGTGTACGTTTGAGCTCACTGTTTTAGCATGGCAGCTAAAGTAAAATGATTCCACACATAAAACCATTTATTAAACATCTAGATTGTACTAGGATGTCAGAAATGGCCAAAAATCACCAGAGAAATCTGGAAAAGTATGGAAGCTGTGTAGGGACATTGTTTGTAGTTCTGGGCATTATTTCTTTTGTGGAAAATCGCGCTAACTTACCTTAATGTCAGCCTAGATCGATGAGATCTGAGGACTGGAAGCCCTTTCTTTCTATTTGGCACTGAACTACAGTGCTAAACGTTTGCTGAGGAACACGAATGCAGAGTCCTGACGGTGAAGCCTAGAGGTGGAAGAGTAAGTCATCAGGAACAGATGTGAGCCTCTGCAGTCTTTGGGTGGAGGAGATGTGCGGACATATCACAGCAGGTGTCGCTGAAGGGCTTTTGTTGTGTTAGTCAGTGTTTTCTCACGGAAATACCGAAGCAAAACACACCTGAAGTAATGTCTGTGCTCCTAGGCTTTAACAAACTGTCTGGAACAAGTTTCTACGTAAAGGTAAGTTCAGGGAAATGTGCCACAGAACTGGGCTCTGCACCAGTGGAGTTTTGCATGAGTCGCATTCATGCTTCTGTTGCAAAATTACAGTTATGAAGTCATCAAATCCACATGCTTTTAGTGGCTTTAAGACCACACAGAGCAAACCTTTTGCTGTGGCAGATTAACTGTTAGTTTTCAGTCATTTCCTGTTACAGTAAGACGGATCCAGAGCGCCATCAGCCTCGTTCTTTTAACTAACGTGGTAATAACCTCTAAAACACTGTTTGCAACACTTTTATCTCCTCTTTCTCTTTATTTTCCCTCATTCTTGCCTTCTTTCTTCCTGCTAAATTTACCTCCTTTTGTCCTTCCTTCTGCCTCTCTCAGTATCTATATGACGAAGATGAAGAGGTGAGGAAGAAGAAGCCGAGACGTAAGCTGCCTTCCAATGCTGCCATCACCAGAGTAAGAAAAAAGACGTCCCGTCTCCTCATTTCTCTCCCCGTCTCGCATGGTTTCCGTCTTCCTGCTCGTGTTCGTGTCCAAAGCAAATGAACCTGACGTGACTGCACTGGTCTCAGCTCTTTCAGCCTCTGCTCAGCTCTCCTCCTTATCAGCTCACTCCTCCTGCCTGCCTCACGTTAATGCTTTATCTATAAATCCATTTTCTCCCTCCAAGTCTCCATACATGTAATTCCGACCAATTTAGTGGGAGGAAAGCTTTGAGACGAGTCAGTACAACCGCTCGTTATGACCCTGACCGCATCCTGGGAAGCACGGATGCTTATTCTCACACTCAAGGACGCAGAATCACTGGTGATGTTCCAAATGACAGCGTACCTGTGGTTTTCCAGCAGGAAAGGAGTCTTTCTGGTGTTGTTGTTAATGGAGCCGTCCTGTTGAGCTCGAACTCCACACACAAGTTGACCCTCTTTGCTTTCTGCTTCCCAAACACAGCGGCTCTCGAACAGCCACTCAGACTTCCTCTTGAACTGCTGACGAGAGCTTTGCTCGTGGTGTTAAAATGTTAAAAAGAGAATAATCGTGGAAAGCTTTTGCATCTAATAAGTTCTCACGTCTCCAGACATCGTTTTCTTCCCTTAAGAAAAAACTGAAAATGTCAGCGCGACAGGGGAGCCGGTGGTGGTTAATCTGGTTAACTAATCAACTAATAATGATGTGAGAATGGAGCTGCAGACCTTCTGAAAACCATTTCAGTGGGAAACAGAAGTTTTGATCCATTCAATGCCGAAGGATTTTAATTTAATCGATATTAAAAGGATAACTGTCCTCATATTGTCTCACAAACAGCACTTTATGAATAAGTATGAACAGCATCTAAATAAAACAACATGATTCCCATTGTGGTGCTGGCAGGGAGCACATTCCTGTCGTGTTTCTGTTTTCATGTCACGGAGCAGAATTTGATTAATAATTTACACCCACATTAAATCCTGCCATCCTGTCATGTCGTGACATCCTTCACCCCATAAAACGACTGGAGCAGCCCAGAGGATGCAGCAAACACTGATAGAACAGTGCAATTTAGGTGCAAACATGTCCACATAATGCAGCTCAGTTCTGCATAAACCACATAGCTTGATTTAATTACTACTTACTCCAAAAATGGCCTTATTCGGGTTAAGATAATCAAAGAATGCGGTCTGCATGGCTTCCTTTTCTTTAGAGTGAGTTCTTAATTGTGTTGGTATTGAACTAATGCTCTTTCTGCAGATGTTTGTGGAGCTGTTGCAGCTCTACTGCCTCTTCTTTAGGTCACGCTCGCCACCCTCACAGCAGAGTTATGGCACTTTTCAGCTAATAAAAGCTCTACGAGTCCACGGAGAGGTGTTTTATCAGTGAATCAAACAGAAACAGTCTGTATATGGATGGTAAATGTGCTGAAGTGGGAGATATTTGTTAGAAAGAGGGAGCGAATATAAGCAAATATAGGTGATACATTTAGAGAGAAAGTTGCTGAGTCATTCTTATTAGATACTGACTAAACAATGTCTTGCTTTTTCAAATTGCTTGTTGCATAAAAGCTGCCTTGTGATGAGCCAGGAAAACATCTGTGTGAGACGGGCTGACTTGAGAGCTCCCACGCTCCCAGATATTCCACTTTAATAACACGAGACAGGAATGGCGCCATAAATTTCTCTTTTCCCCTTCAGAAATATGTTCTGATGCTGTTTCCATTAACTGCTGTTGTTCTGAGTCATAAAGCGTGAAAAGCGAGCAGAGATTGGTGTGATATCTCGCTCCTGTCAGCTCTTCCTGGGTCCCTCCTCACACCAAACACGACCTCAGTGATTCATCTTCTCCATCTTTGTCCTCCACAGCAACCCAACATCAAGCAGAAGTTTGTCGCCCTGCTGAAAAGGTTTAAAGTCACAGATGAGGTAGGCTTTTTCTCTCTTTCCCTGTCCTTCCAGCCTTCCCTTTCAGCTTTACTTGCGGGTTTCAGAGTGTCGCCGCGTATTTCCGTTTAGCTCTGACATACAGAGATGTGCGTGGGAGAGGTGGCAGAACAACTGAGATTCAGCTGGCAGCTTAAAAAGACAAAAATCATCATTTGAAATAGAACAGAGGTGTGATTAATATGTTGTTTTGGCATCGGTCTCCGTGTGGATCTTTCTGTTAGTTTTACTGACTGATTAATATTTAGTTGGAGACCAAACTCCAGTTCTACTCAAATGCTTAGCTTAGCCTACTTTTTGGAATAGAAATGATGGTGAACAGTGAAATAATTACTCACACAGTGTGTTATCAACAGTAGGGCTGCAGCGATGCACTAATCTCACGATACAATACGATACACGGCATTCAGCCAACGATTCGATGCGATTTTATACATATAATTTTCTGAAAGCTTTGAAAGGATGTTAGAAAAATTAACTCACAGACAACGGCATGAAACCAAGAAATCCCTCAGAGGCAGAGAGTATTTTACCTGCAGAACAACACAAACCTTCTCTCTGCAGAGTTCTCCAACGAGTGGTTGCCTCCCTTGCTCTTTTATTTGGTGACACACACACAAACATACAATCCTCTATGTGCCCAGGTCTGGTAAATCTCCTGAGTTTGGAGGCATCTCCTTATTTGGGGAGCTATAAAGATAACAATCAGTTCTTAAAACACAGCTCTCTTTGTCTCCCAACTTCTCCTTGTGAAGTTTTGATATGAAATGGCCTCTCTGGCTGTGACTTTTATATAATGATAATAAGCAAACTTTTCTGACAAAGGGACAGCGTGATTTGACCTGAATCGGTGCTGATTGGACTGCTGGTCTGACCTTTGAACCGGAACAACACCGCGAGACAAACAGAAACAAACAAACATGTCACAAATGTGTCTTCAGCATAGACTCATGTTTATGGTGTGAATATTACATCATCAACCTGCTTGTTTTACTTGCTAAATACCATAAACACAAATCTAAATTCTCTAATCACAAACCATCTTTTTTCATTTTTGAGGAGCTAAAAATATAAATTACAACAATCCTACATTCTATAAACAGAAAAGCCATCAAAACCACTGAGCTATACTTTATATGAACTAATCTGTTCTGTGTTTTCACTAATTGTAACGTCTGACTTTTCAATAAAGTTTGCTAAAAAAAAAAAAAATTTAATCGATACTCAGGGCTGAAAAATCGATACTTTATCGGGAAACAAAATTTTGATATATATCGCGGTATCGATTAAAATTGCTCCGCCCTAATTAACATCTCATCCTCCAGATTTCAGTGGTTAACTGTAAGAATTATGACCAAAAGTCCAGTTGAAATAAATCAGAATTATCTCATAGTGATGCTCTGAAGTAATTTCATCCAATATATAAGTAAGAGTCTTATAAGTGACACTGACTGCAGCGATTTTGCGAATCATTACAACCCATGTTTCCCTAACCCATCAAAGCAGTTGATTTAGAGTCACCGGAAAGAGAAGAAAAGACCATCTGAGTAAATCCCAATATTCGATATTCACCATTCTTTCTTCAGAGAAGACAAATAAACCACATTTTCCATGTTTAACAGCTGAAAGGCTCCACAGCTGTGCTAAACTGACCCGCCTGCACCGCAGAGCGGTCACATGACCCACCGTTGAGCAGTCCTAAATCAGAGAATGCTAAATGATTTATGAACTGCCATAACTGGGCTACAGTGTTGTGCTTTAACCTGTTCTCTTATTAGTGGAGCAACAGCTGAGCTGTCTGACCCACTCTGATTTTAAACGGGTCACTTTGGCTCACAGGCATCTCGCTCGTTTCACTTTTACGTGTCACCTTGAGTGAAATCTCAGCCTCACACGGCCTGGTGGGTCCACTTTGATGTTGGCACTGAGCCCTGCTGAGTGTTACAGTTGGGATCAACATGTCTCTCTTTACAGGAAGTTATTGGTGCTCGGTTTCAGGAAAGTGCTGCTGTTCACATGTTTTCAGCAGTGACAGTGACAGACAGAGCTGGATAAGTGGAAAGTCTCTTTGTGTGTGGTTCAGGTCGGATTTGGTCTGGAGCATGTTTCCAGGGAGCAGATCCAGGAGGTGGAGGAGGACCTGGACGAGCTGTACGACAGCCTGGAGATGTACAACCCGAGTGACAGCGGGCCAGAGATGGAGGAGACTGACAGCATCCTCAGCACACCCAAACCCAAGCTGAGGTGAGAGCAGAAGCACAGTTTCTGCTATTTCTCACAGATATCTGTGGCGATCGATGCTGGATGAAACAAGTCAGAGCTCCCCCTGCTGGTCAGAGCTGCTCTTTACCTCGCATGAAGCAGAATTCGGTGGGTTTGAAACCTTTTTTCCCCGTTTGTTCAGGCCGTTCTTTGAGGGGATGTCTCAGTCCAGCTCGCAGACAGAGATCGGCAGCCTGAACAGCAAAGGCAGCTTGGGCCGAGATCCCTTCAGTCCGGTGAGTAGCTCTGACTCACTCAGGTTATATATGTTGCTCTCCAATAACTACATAAAACTTCTCATCTGATGCCCACTGAGGGTGAAGCAGTTCAACCTGTTAAAAATAAACTCGTTAACCTAATAGAAGTTTCCAAGATGACAAATAACCAGCACCCCGCTCGGGATAGTTAAAGAGCACACGCTCAGATGAAGCTACAAGCATGATAAAACACCATGTGGCATCACTGTGAGGCGGTAAAAATCCACAATCTAAAGCCACAGGGGGGCAGATCGCAAATGATGAGAAACGTTTCAAGCCAACATTTGCTTAATGGAGCAGAACTCCAATAACTCTTTCACAGAGGAGTCTCTGCCGCTGTCTGACACAAGCAGCTTTATTACATCTTGTCGTGGTGGTGCTGAAAAGAGCTTTGTGACTACTATTGGCACACTTTGTTCAGCAGAAAAAGGCTAATTTCACTTGAATAAAAGGGTTTTTAGCTGATTTATTTGTTGCACTCTGCGAGGCTTAAAAATACCAGTGAGAACTAACATCCTCAGGACACCCCGCTGCTCTCTGAGGTTGGTTTGGATGTTTTCCCCCTGAAGCAGCGTGCTGTGGCTGCACAATGACCTCATTTCTTTTTGTTTACTGAATCCCGAGTCTCTTTGAGCCCGTCTGACTGCGCCTCCCTCATCTTTCCAGCAGGGGGAGCAGCCTCCTCTGGAGAAGATGAAACTCTCCCGCAGCCGCAACCTGGATGAGATCCTATCTGAGACTGACACTCTGGTACGAATTTCCCTGCTTTTATGAGCCAGTGTGGCAGTGGCAAAGCTAATGAAGGGTTGGGATCACTCAGAGGGGTCAACTGTCTCTCTTTTGGACTCGCCGATGTAGGAGCTAACGGATCAAGAGCTGTTTGCTGAGGTGGGCCCCTGCATCACCGTGTCAGTGGCAGAGAAACCCCGAACGCCCATGAAGAGCAGCAAGAATGAAATCCCGCCCCTGTCGTCACCAAGGTAACAAATTAAAAACGCCTCCGGGTAAACTGTGAAATATTTTACACGTTTATCCACTGAATTTTTTAGTTGACTCCAGGAAAAATCTGCTTTGCTCTTCCCTGAGGTCACGCCTCAATTTTTGTGTTAATCCTCTTAGTCTGTGGCTTAACTTGGGTTAACCACACAGTTCTTTACGGAAAACTCCTGCTGCTGTGTCTGAAATATAAAGACGCAACAAGAAAAGCTCCAATTATTTGGTAAAACTTGTTCCTGGGAAACAGTTCTGACAGTAACTAACATTACTGAGTCCAAATAGACATGAATAGACCTAAAGATATGATGTATATCCCAGAGAAGGACACAAAACCATCATAAGTAGCTATGAAGTGGCTGCTAGGAGATGGAAAATGAGGTGAAAATGACTAAAACGAGGAGCAAAATGAACAAAATGCTGCACAAAATTAAAATAACAGGCAAAGGACTACAAAGAGACACAAAACAACCCGAAACAACCATTAAGAGCTGGAAAACGATCACAGCAACAGACAAAATTACCACAAAAGGACCTTTTTTAATGCAACAGTCCGTCCGTGCTGTGGTTAATGTTTCCCCAGGAAGGAACTTAATCAGCTAATGCAGGTTTTTAAACTTCAGACATGAACCTTTTGAGCCATTATCTTATCGCTGCATCTTTTATTTTTTTTGACACGGCTGATTTGAGCAGGTTTTCACCTGGACTTGTGTGTTTTTCCTCCAGGCTGGACGGGGGCCACACGCCCCGGCAGAAACGCAGCAGCACCCCGATGAAGGAGAGACAGCTGTCCAAACCTCTCAGCGAACGCACCAACAGCTCGGACTCGGAGAGGTCCCCGGAGCTGGGCCACAGCACGCCGGTACAGAAACCTGAGCCACAGCTAGAGTTTTCATTTGAATTCTTTCCAGGATCTGATTAGAAGCTGCATCGTCCCTTCAAGACAGAGACATGCATCCACACAAAGGGTTTAAACAGGGCTTTGTTCGCCGCCTCTTCTGCCCACATACTTCTCAAAGTAAAGAATTCTGCTAATGTACGACCCGCCTGGGGCTCAGGGATGAATTATGCATGTGCCGCTGAGTCATCCGCAGAGTAAATGTGTCACTATGAGGGGATTCATCTCCCCTGCATACTGTGTGCAGGTCCTGAGGAAAGCCGTGTACGATCAGCTGAACCACATTTTGCTGTCGGACTCCGCGCTCCCGGAGAGCCTCATCCTGGTCAACGGCACCGACTGGCAGGGGCAGGTAAGCCTGGGCGCTTCCCACGACAAAGCCCGCTTCTCCCCTTCCGTGGCACGTCTGACTTGTTGTGTGGGTTTGCTGCAGTATGTTGCAGAGCAGCTGCAGGGCCAGAGGCACCCGGTGGTCTGCACGTGCTCCGCGGCTGAGATCCAGGCGGTGCTGTCCGCCGTGCTCACGCGCATCCAGAAGTTGTGAGTTCTGAGACACGTTCTGCTTCTCCACTTCCTGGTTGTCAGGAAAACTCAACTCTGTGCTGACCTTTGACCCCACCTTTAACCCTTCCTCTGTATAACAGCTAACTAATAACTAAATTATCTCCAGTTGAACACATTCACCCATCAGTTTAGAACATTTTGTCTCAGTGCTGACCTTTGACCCCACCTTTAACCCTTCCTCTGTATAACAGCTAACTAATAACTAAATTATCTCCAGTTGAACACATTCACCCATCAGTTTAGAACATTTTGTCTTGGTGCTGACCTTTGACCCCACCTTTAACCCTTCCTCTGTATAACAGCTAACTAATAACTAAATTATCTCCAGTTGAACACATTCACCCATCAGTTTAGAACATTTTGTCTCAGTGCTGACCTTTGACCCCACCTTTAACCCTTCCTCTGTATAACAGCTAACTAATAACTAAATTATGTCCAGTTGAACACATTCACCCATCAGTTTAGAACATTTTGTCTCAGTGCTGACCTTTGACCCCACCTTTAACCCTTCCTCTGTATAACAGCTAACTAATAACTAAATTATCTCCAGTTGAACACATTCACCCATCAGTTTAGAACATTTTGTCTCAGTGCTGACCTTTGACCCCACCTTTAACCCTTCCTCTGTATAACAGCTAACTAATAACTAAATTATGTCCAGTTGAACACATTCACCCATCAGTTTAGAACATTTTGTCTCAGTGCTGACCTTTGACCCCACCTTTAACCCTTCCTCTGTATAACAGCTAACTAATAACTAATTTATGTCCAGTTGAACACATTCACCCATCAGTTTAGAACATTTTGTCTCAGTGCTGACCTTTGACCCCACCTTTAACCCTTCCTCTGTATAACAGCTAACTAATAACTAAATTATCTCCAGTTGAACACATTCACCCGTCAGTTTAGAACATTTTGTCTCGGTGCTGACCTTTGACCCCACCTTTAACCCTTCCTCTGTATAACAGCTAACTAATAACTAATTTATGTCCAGTTGAACACATTCACCCATCAGTTTAGAACATTTTGTCTCAGTGCTGACCTTTGACCCCACCTTTAACCCTTCCTCTGTATAACAGCTAACTAATAACTAAATTATCTCCAGTTGAACACATTCACCCTTCAGTTTAGAACATTTTGTCTGTGCTGACCTTTGACCCCACCTTTAACCCTTCCTCTGTATAACAGCTAACTAATAACTAAATTATCTCCAGTTGAACACATTCACCCATCAGTTTAGAACATTTTGTCTCAGTGCTGACCTTTGACCCCACCTTTAACCCTTCCTCTGTATAACAGCTAACTAATAACTAATTTATGTCCAGTTGAACACATTCACCCATCAGTTTAGAACATTTTGTCTCAGTGCTGACCTTTGACCCCACCTTTAACCCTTCCTCTGTATAACAGCTAACTAATAACTAAATTATCTCCAGTTGAACACATTCACCCTTCAGTTTAGAACATTTTGTCTGTGCTGACCTTTGACCCCACCTTTAACCCTTCCTCTGTATAACAGCTAACTAATAACTAAATTATCTCCAGTTGAACACATTCACCCATCAGTTTAGAACATTTTGTCTCAGTGCTGACCTTTGACCCCACCTTTAACCCTTCCTCTGTATAACAGCTAACTAATAACTAAATTATGTCCAGTTGAACACATTCACCCATCAGTTTAGAACATTTTGTCTCAGTGCTGACCTTTGACCCCACCTTTAACCCTTCCTCTGTATAACAGCTAACTAATAACTAAATTATGTCCAGTTGAACACATTCACCCATCAGTTTAGAACATTTTGTCTCGGTGCTGACCTTTGACCCCACCTTTAACCCTTCCTCTGTATAACAGCTAACTAATAACTAAATTATGTCCAGTTGAACACATTCACCCATCAGTTTAGAACATTTTGTCTCAGTGCTGACCTTTGACCCCACCTTTAACCCTTCCTCTGTATAACAGCTAACTAATAACTAAATTATGTCCAGTTGAACACATTCACCCGTCAGTTTAGAACATTTTTAGCACATGTTGGCTCAGATTTGCATCTTTTTCTAAAACCCAGTCGCCTAAACAAAGTTTTAAAGACGTCAACCTGTGTTTATCCTCTTCCTTTCTAACCGTTTTGTGTGCCGTCTCGAGGCCACATGAGGTTTAATCTGACAGACGCTGGCATTTAAGCGTGGCTCCAGGAATTAAATGTCACGTTTGCATAATTCTAAAAATAAAAAATCGAACGTAGGACGAGCAAAGATGAAGGAAACATCCCAATAAGACCAAAATCTGGTGTATTTATGAGGATAGTTCATCTGTTATTATCTTATGAAATGGATGAACTGCCTTGGATGTTATTTTCTTACCTGCTTTTTAAAAGCTGGACTCCAACAGAGACGTTTAACCTTAAGATGAAGCCTTTAAAAAACGATTTATTTTTGGTTTTAAGTGTTCTTTAAATGTTGTTTAAATCTTTAAATTAGATACTTTAGTTTAACTGTTGAAAAACTGAATGAAATTCTTGCATTTTTAAAAAAAATCTGGATTTGAATCTGATTTTCTTTCTATAAAAGTTACATACATCCATTTAATAATAATAATAATACATTTTATTTTAAAAAAGCGCCTTTCTTGACACTCGAGGACACTTAACAACACAATAAATAAGATGATACAAGTTAAAACAATGCAATTTAAGCTCTTTTGATGGTTTCTGTGCTTTTTTTTATGGCTCCTCGCAGGGCGACTTACCAGCCTACTGATATGTAACCAGAATCTTTTAAATAAGGTAATAAATCAGCAGGCGGCCCATCTGCAGAGCCTCTGCTTTGTGAACTTACAGATCCAAGCGTTCTGAACACAGTGGGCTGAAGCAGGAGCAGCACATGCCTTCCCTCAGGTGAAGCTGCAGCTCTCTGTGAACCAGGAACACCCCCAATTAAACCCTTTCCTGGTCAACCAGCAGCCGCACTTTAAAACCAGTAGTCGGTGCCCAAAGATATTCTGCAAAACACTCAAAAAATTTACTTCTTATGAGCTGAAATGGTAAAGCAGCTCTAAAATATGATCATGGGAGGAATCCCTGAAGGTTTACACCCACATTTACCAGCTTTTAGCTCTCCTCAGACCCTTTTAGTGTTTATTTCTTTAAAAATCAAACAAAATTTTGGTTCCTTTCTGTGTGAACATGTGACAAAAAGAAATAAATCGTCTTATTGAATAGAATGATGTAACTCATACTGGTATGTACCACATATCCTCATTTAGCTTGGAAATAGCAGGATATTAGTTTGTTTGAGGGTTTGTAGAAGGTTAAATGTGGTTAAACTCTTTTTTTCTTTTATTTCTAACTAAATTAAATTAAATCAGGTTTGTTGCTCATAGAAAAATGTCCTGCATGCATTTCAGTAACATCCTTTCACTGCGTCTCCCCGCAGCTGTAACTGTAACTCCTCCATGCCCAGAGCGGTGAAGGTGGCGGCGGTGGGCGGCCAGAGCTACCTGGGCGCCATCCTGCAGTTCTTCGTCACTCAGCTGGCCAACAAGACGTCCGACTGGCTCAACCACATGCGCTTCCTGGTGGTGCCTCTGGGTGAGGGGTGTTTGTGGCTCTGAGGCTGTTAGGTGGCCTGCAGTCAGGCTGCTGAAGGCTGATATCCTGATTCTGCTCGTTCGGTTCGGTTCATTGTGATCCCGATGATTGGATCTCGGCACCCAGGATGTGTTGATAGTTGGCACGGTGACGGGCTTTCCTTCCGTCTTCACGTTTCTTTCTTTTTTTAATCAGGCTCCCATCCCGTTGCTAAGCATCTTGGAGCCCTTGACAACCGCTACAGCTCCTCTTTCCTGGATGGAGCTTGGAGAGACGTGTTCAGCCGCACTGAGCCTCCGCAGACGGGTACCACATCGATCAAACCCCTTCAGTCTCTCTGTCCAAACGGATTCAGTTGACCGATACATGTTGTATTTCACCTGCAGATCAGCTGGATGTAGCAGGAAGAATCACGCAGTACATCAGCGGAGCCACAGTCACGCACCAGCTGCCCATCGCTGAGGCCATGCTCACCTGCAAGCACAGGACGTGAGTGCAGGCGCACACAAAGACTCCAGGACGGCGCCCCAGGTTTTCATGAATAACCGCACTTCTTTCCCTCTTTTCCCAGGCGAGATGAAGACTCCTACCAGAAGTTCATTCCTTTTATTGGGGTGAGATTTTAACAGCGGGTGTTCCTGCAATGTGCTGCTCGTCACTGGCATATTTCCCTGACATCGCCTGTTGTTTTCCAGGTTGTGAAGGTCGGTCTCATCGAGTCTGGCTCTTCCCCGACAGGTGAGTGTTTGCAGAAGCTTTCGCCTTCACTCCGAGAGGATCCAGCTGACAGTTTAACGATGTTCCCTCCCTTTTTTGATTATCCAGGAGATCCAGAGGAGGGCGTGGCTGTGAGTTTAGCCGTACCCTCCACGTCTCCTCCGTCCCACGGCTCCCCCACGGGGATGATCAAAGAGGCAGCAACTCCCCCGTCCTCCCCCTCTATGGGCAGCGTCCTGACAGTGCAAGGGTAAGTTTCTTCTTCTTCTCTCTGGATTTTAAACTTCTCATTAAATCTGTGTTAAATGCGTTTTGTTCATCTTTTTTTAGTCATTTAAAAAGAAAGAATCTAATTTGGCCTGAAACATGATAACTAACTGGCTTCTGGTGCTGTTAGAAAAGTTGTTTCTGAACATTTTCTGTCCTCAGGAGCCCCAGCATGTCTCATGGCGTGGACGCCATCGGCCTTCAGGTGGACTACTGGCTGGCGTCACTGGCGGAGAAGCGGCGAGAGGGCGAGCGGCGTGACACGGGCTGCAAAAACACACTGAAGAGCGCCTTCCGCTCGCTGCAGGTCAGCAGGCTTCCAGGAGGGGGCAGCAGCGACCCACAGACCCAGGTCAGCACCATGGCCATGACTGTGGTCACCAAGGAGAAGAACAAGAAAGGTGAGCTGGTGATCACATGTTCATCAGATCAAAGCTTTTGTAGAAAATGTTCCAGAGCTGCTTTCTTTAAACGTTTCTTTAAGTTTTCCAAAGAAAGATCCGACGCTTCGTCCCATTTTCTCAGTTAATAACTGCACAGATGTGCCGTGGATGAAACAATATGGGGCAGAAAACTGTGAGTGGGGGGAAGTTTTAAGGGCTGCTGCAGGGAATTTAAGTGGAAACAAGCGAACGAGTCGCTCAGGTGGAACGTTTAAAAACTCATATGTGTGCTTTACTCAAGCATTTCCAGTCCTAATTCCCTACATTTCAGTGGAAAATCAGTAAATCTGCCCGACAGCTGACTTTACTGAAAAGTTACTTTTCAAACTGAGGTGTTTTGCTGCAGACTCGATTCCACTTAGATGTTGGAAGGTGTTACTGCTTAAGAATCTTTCAATTGTCACACTTTCCTTTCACAAGCACTACTGAGAGGCCCCTGTTTTTAACTACCGTATTTTTCAGGTTATAAGGAGCATTAAATGAAGTAAAACTCAGATAAGTCCAACTTTATTCAGCTCACTTGTTGTGCTGCGTTGAGTTTGATCTGCTTTGTCAGCATGTCTCTGAACAGCAGCCATGTTTGGGGCAGCAGTTGTAGAAAATGAATGAATGAATGCACCCACCTTGATGCTGAAGCACAGATCGTATCACGCCGCCAGGCTCGTGACTACGGTGGCCCGTAATGCTCAATCCATCAGCTGACCAAGGCTGTGCTGAAACATTTTGACAGATTTTTGAGCGCCGTGTACCACATAAAATCTGTTCCGGGTCAGAAAGCAAAACCAGAATTAATCCATACGTTAGATGCACCGCTTTTTAAGTGTCACTGTCGATTTTTGAGAAAATTAAAGGATTTTAAGTGCGCCCTATGGTTTTAAAAAATGAACTTTTTATTGGTTTGCAACATCCAGCAACCGAACACGGCTGAAAGGAGACCGTAATGACAATGAGGGGGAGGAAAAACAGGCTGGAGACAGGAAATTGGTAGCATAAAAGTAGCGTTAGCACCAATATAACAGACAGTCATTGCTCTCATAAGTACCGCTACACAGCCCCCAAGACACCAGCCGCAGCTCATATTTCAGTGGGATGTGTGAAAGTTAAGGCATACACAACATCTTATTGTGCAGCAAATAAACTGCATCGTACAGCTATTACCCCCCCGTGGGTCATCTCTCACACTCATAATCTCTTTGTTCCATTAAAACTTTCCATGTGACCAGTTTTCATTTTTCAGTGCAGAGTTTCCTCCAGAAAATAATTGGCTGTTCTAATCATCCTTCAGTTCTGATGACAGCGGGACGATCCTGCAGCTAATCTGCACCGCGGGGTCTTTTTCTTTTATCTTTTCTGCCTCATGTGCAGAGTGCTGGGCTGAAACAACATCTGTTTAAATGTCTTCACCACACAGAAGAACCTCATAACTTCAGGCTTGTCCTCTTGTCAGGGATCCAGTAGCTCTATTTACTCTCCTCAGTCGTTTTCCAAGGCTCCTTTTGAGGCCTCTGAGTTCTGTTGGGTGAGAAGGTCTCATTTAAATGCCGTTTAAATGTATTTAGTCGGACTTGAACGTGTTTGTTTTACCCTCAGTACGCTTTCGTCTCACTTTCACCTCCCCATTCCTCCCGTCAGTTCCCACCATCTTCCTGGGAAAGAAGCCCAAAGAGAAGGATGTGGACTCTAAGAGCCAGATCATTGAAGGCATCAGCCGACTCATCTGCTCTGCCAAGCAGCAGCAGACCATCCTGAAAGGTAACCGGACCCCCGGAGAAGCTTTCTTTAGTCTCATTGCTAACTTTGCTGCTCTTGTTGTAGTTTTCTCTCGGTCACTCAGTCCCTGCCGTGTCTCCCTCCAGTGTCCATAGATGGCGTGGAGTGGAACGACGTTAAGTTCTTCCAGCTGGCCGCGCAGTGGCCGACTCACGTCAAATACCTACCTGTTGGACTTTTTGGCTACAGCAAGCCCCCGTCGTAGGGCTGAGCTCCTCCGACGCTCGACTTCTACTCTCCTCATTCCTATCTCACCTCTGTGCACAGATCCCACCTGCCAGAACCTGCAGAGCGGCCATTTTCTCTATTAAATCCCACTATAACCACAGTCACCTTATTACAGTCCAGAGAGGAGGAGGAGGGGGAGGAGATGGGTGGTGTTGGGGTGCAACGCCCTTACTAGTCACTTTAAGGCCCCTTTTTGTGCGTCTGTGTCTAAATGAGTGTGCATGCACACGTGAATGTACAGTATATATGTGTGTGTATGTGTGTGAGCAAGTGTTTACAAGGGGATTACAGCACAAGTTTATTAGCTAACTGCCATTTATGTTTCTGTTCTAAGGAATGCAACAGCATGCAACAACTAACCACTTTCAAGCCCTTAAAGTCTAACCGTCTGCGTTTTGGCCCCCTTCCGAGACCCGATCCACACGTGCATGCTCCAAACTAACACGTGCACGCGCACACACACACACACACCATGCTAATGTGCCAGAAACGGTAACTCAGAGTAAAAAGCAATGCCGCAGGGCTTCAGTTTGCATGAGCAGGTTCATACTCAAACTCTCAAAAAATGGTCAGACGTGGAAGGAATTTCTACAAACTCGCCCATTTGTGTACTTTTTAAGTTAAAGGGCTTCCATTTAAACATTTATTTCTGTTCTACAATAAGTCATTTGGATGTTTAATGCCAAACAAAAAAAAAGAAAGAAACAATATACATAAAGGGGAAGCGTGTGTGTGTTTTTTAAACAATTGTGCTCTCGTGAAAAAGCTATAAAACCTTCCCTTTCAAGCTGTTCTGTGATCATATATTACGTGTTATTGCAAAGAGTTTCGGGCGACTGCGACGTGCCGTTTCCTTTATCTTCATTTGCTCTGCTGTTCAAGGACCGTCCGGGGGAGTGCAGCTGGTGAAATGTAGATTAACCCTCTTCACAGCGACTAAATAAGCAACAGGACACAACAAAATGCATGTTCAAAAGGTCCAAAACGGATAAACTATGAGAATTATGCACAATGAAGCACAACAACGGTCGCCAGTCGTCTTCAAAACTTCACTTTATTGGCAGCAAGCTGGCAGCTTTCTTTTCTCTGAGCAGCAGACCTGATCAGGATTGAAAGTCTCTGCGCATTCCTACTTCCCCTGAGACCTAACGGCCATTTTGTGTGGAGGAAATGCAGCGTAGGGTGGGTTTATTTTGCTATTTCGGCACGTTTGCCACATGCTTTCTGTAGGATATCGTGAGGTGATTAGTGTGCAGTAACAGGTAAAAGTGCGTGTGTGTGATCAAATAAATGTAATGTGGTCGGAAACGTAACAATATCACCAAATCATGATGAAAAATTTTATATTCTATGACGGGGGGGGGGCATGCGGTTGACGTGTGTGTGTGTGTGTGTGTGTGTTTGTGTGTGTGTGTTGACACTGTGTTGATGATGTGCTCATTATCAATATCACTGATAATCAGATTAGGGCTGCAGTGGTCATCCTGTTCACTTTGTAGTCTGACACAAGGCAAATGCAATTAAAGGAAAAACTAAATATCAAACTAAGTTCAGGTCCATTGAGAAAGGAGTTGTTGGAATGACACCTTTTAGCATGTTTAATATGCGTTCGGCGGACCGATTTGTTCTAATTTGTCCTTAAAAGAAGCCTGTGCAGCGCTGCCTTGTGTCACCTGCATTGTGACACTCTCCATCACCACTGAAGTATTATAAAATAGGTTTTTTTAATAGTGTTGAAGCCAGTGTCTTTATTTGAGTGGTCTCTGTTAGTCTGAGAATAGGTTTTGGAGTTTCTTCCCGTGTTGATGTTGCAGTGTTACAGTTGTGATGTCAGCAGCGCGTCTCGTTGTTCAGCACCCGTGACGTAAAGTTTCCCGCTCAAGGCTCTCTGCGCGGCTAACGGCCTCTCGGTTACCACGGTGACCACCCGATTGATTTTTGAGCAATTCCAAATAAAAAAAATCTGAATGTACTCAATTTAGTTTACATGTGCTATTTAGCATCTAAATGCCAAGAGTTTGTAGTTTTTTTTTAGAAATTAAACGTTCCACAGCAGATGATTTCAAGACACCACAAGCTTATCTTAAAATATTTGGGGTTTAGGGATAAAAGAGGAAATAAGCAGCCTTAAAACATGCAGATTTTTCTCTTGTTGACGACCAGTGAAGGGCTTGTTGGACTGACGGCCTCCTCACAGAAGCCGCGTTTCGGTTATTCCTGAATATCAGTGAGCGTTGATGAACTGTTGGACTTAGAGGAGGCTCAAACTGAACTTAAACTGGTGGTTTCATTCCAAATGACCTTATAAAGTACAGACACTCTAAGATCATGTATTTGATGTGACAAAAGACAACTACACGGAAGATATTTGCCATAAAACAACTAAATGCAGACGAATGGCCGATTATTTCCCTCCATTTACTTCGTTAGCATTAGTTAGCGTTAGCATATTTTAGCAGTTAGCGGCTACGGTGCATTAGTGGAAACAAGCCTTGAGTTCCCAAGTTTTGAGCACAATTTTTAGTGTTTTTTGTGTAATATGTAGTTTTTAAATGATTGCTTCTCAGAATTTTTCTATAAACAGTTGAAACTAGGAGCTTTATTAAATGTGATGAGTCTCGACTGCAGTAAAAAACACCACCAGACTCCGGCTCCTCTTAGCTCTGCAGAGCATGTTAGCTACAAAAGCTAAAAACAGAGGGTGAAAATTGGACTTGTGCTCATTAAATATGCTGTGGCTTTACATCTGCCAGATGTGTAAATATGCAGCTGTTTTCCAACAAGTTCACCATGAATAATTCTCCAAAAATAAATCTTAATATGTCGGTGATGTGCTCAGATTATGTCTACTGCCCCTAAGTGTCCATTAAATTGTAGTTGAGGTGAACTGTAGGTAAACCAGGTGATTCTGCACAACCCAAACCTTTAACCACTCCAGCAGCCGTTTGCCAAATTGTTTACTGCTTTTTAAAGTAAGTGGTGACTTGTTTTTTTCCAGTATGCTTCATCCTGACAGGATGTGGCATTTGTAAATTTGAAAAATGCTCCAAAATTTCTACATTTGGAATGAAACCTTCCACATTTTACGCCGCTTTCCTTCGTGAGAAACAGCCGCTACTCGCTCGACAAGCTCTTTGCCTGTGATGCTGTTGGATTTTCTACCACTTCTGAGAGCTCTTCTGTTTTTTATTTTCTCGACTATTAGAGTTGGAAATATTCCTGTCAAAAGCAAAATGCTAAGAAGTTGTGATGATATTGAATAATATTTGTAGGTTTTTGGGGTGCTGAGAACTTAAAACACACCAACAAAAAAAAGTGATCCTTGTTCTAACGTCATCATTTCAATTAGACACGTTTCCTACCGAAGACTCTGGTCGTCCTGTGTGTCTTCACGTCGTTGCCGTGCGTTTTTACCTGTGTCGACCCGTGTTTGTGACGATGGTTCCTCTGTCTGTGGTTAGAGATTAGAAGCTGTTCGGTCCATCAATAATCTCTGTCCGTGATCAGCAGTGTCTTTTCTCTCCGCCATCCTCAGAAATATGTCCCTTCTGTTGATGAGTGAGTCTTCTTCAGGCCTCCACAAGCTCACCTTTCGGACCACACGCCGTCCCCGTTTCCCTCGCAGCTTGTAGACTGGCCATCTGTCCTCAGAGGAACGGGGCTCGCTTGTAAAAGCCGCAGACGTTGCTCTGCTGGGAGCTTGTGGACTTGTGGAAAGTATTTTGCACATGCCATTTTTCTTCAGCAGCATTTTTTCTTCTTTTTTTTGATTTTGCCTTCTGCCTATAAAAGTTATAATAAACTATTATGCTTGTACATATCAGATAGTACTTGTTATATTGTATTCTAGTTCTATTTTGTTTTTGTTTTTCTTAATTTGACATGTTTTGTAGTACTGCTTTTTCATTATTGCTTTAGTCAATGGGACAGATGTGGGGTGAACAGTGGAAGTGTTCATTGTTTCATTTGTTTTTTAAAATAAAAATATTCCTGATTTGTAGCACCGTCTCCTGTCTTCAGAATATATGTGTGTGTGCTGAGCTTCTTTTTCTCAGGTATCAGATAAACAAATAGGAGGGGCAACAGGAAACTGTAAAATGCAAAGAAGAACCCTTCCAAAACAAGTAAAACATACGCAATATCACCACAAGTGTGCAACTATTTACACAAAGCGACCTACATGAATGTTTGGATGTGCTCATCCTCAACCTTTTGCAGACAAATGAATTGAGTCATAATTATGTCGGTGAGTGAATTTCATCCTTGATAATAGGCTAAAATATGAAAACCACATGATGCATGTGAGGCAGATCGTGTAGATGAGATACATGTCCTGCCTCCCAGTATCCTGTCGTCTTCTTTTTGCTCATGTGGATGGAGGCTGCTGACGTCATCAATCAAAGAGCATAAGCACAACAAGAGGCTTCTCATCTATTTCCTGGTTTATGAAAGGCCTTTTATTTTATTTTATCTGTTTCCGTTGGTGATAGCCGTCAGGGTCAAAGCCACATTAGTCCCGAAAACATCATTCTTAAAGTCAGGTTTAGCTTTGAAATGTAATGTGAAAGTTTCACTTGAGAAACTTCGAACTGTGAACAAAACAGCTTTAGCCTACAAAGTCATGTGTTTGTTTATTTCTTTTAATGGCTACATACTTATATTATATTCAAATATAATTTAAAATGTAAACATTAACTGTTTTAGAGTCACACCAAAGCAAAAAATTACCAGGAAACACAGGTAACCGGACAAGTTAGCTGGGGCGGCTACACGCATGCGCTGTGGGGTTTCCCCACCCCTACTCGGAAAAGTCAAGAATCATCTTGATGTTTTGCTCGATCTTTGATTTTAGCGGTTTGGGAAAACTGCCATTTTCGTCTCCCAACTGTCACGCTGGACGGTGAAAGCGCATCTTCGAAAACGTCCCTTTTTTCCCGAATGAAAGTGCCGTCAGTGGCTGTCAACGCGGAGGACTCGTTTCTGCCCTCCTCCAGTAGTCGGGGTAAGTTAAGGTAAAAAAAAGTTACAAGCTCGCCGAAGCGACTGTTTGCTTAGTTATAGATTTCACTAGTGGTTGTAATCGTGTTAAATTGAACCCGGTAGTGCAGGAGCTATTTCGGTTTACCTCCTCACAAAGTAACTTAGCTCGTGAAGGCAGTTAACCTAACGGTCGTTCTCGGTACCCGGCTTCTCTTCAAAGTAAAGCGATCGACAGTGTTAGACTAACGTTTAGCGCACATTTCAAGTAACAAAATCGTTGAACTATTTTTAATAAACAAAATGGCTCCGATTTATATTGAATTGATCCCCTCTAACACTGTTAACGCAGCAGGGCTGAGTGCGCGCATCGCCTCAACTCTAAATGGCTTTTATTTTTAAAAGCGCTACCGGAAGTGGCTGTAGCTCGGGGCGTTTGACGCAGGTCTCTCTGGAGCATCACAACATTGTGCTGCTGCTGCTGCTGCTGCTTTGTTCCAAACGCGGAGAGCATCGCATCTGTCTTCGATGACGGTAACAAAGATCTGTCGCTGTTAAATAGATCAGATAAATTGTAGGTTTTTAAACGTTATGGTGATTAACGTGGGTATTTCTCAGCGATCCAGAAGCCGACATCTGCAAATGTTTGATCCGCAGTCCACAAATGCTGCTGATGAAATGTCGCTTTTTGTTTGATATTGGCTTTGTAACGTCCCATATCCATGTTTAATAAGAAGTGTACAGCCTTCTAACTACTGTAAAATATTAAGTCTTTGTGTTGTCGTACATTGGAGATCGGGCCTGCACTGTTTACAAACCGCTTGCGTGTCGGAACCAGACCCAACGCTTATTTTCAGTGATTTTAGAAGTTATTGAACAGAGATCATATGGGTTGTGAGTTATTGCGTCGTTCTTGCCGGTCACCTCCATTGATCTTGCTGCCAAGCCAAACGGCGCCTCCCTCCCGGCCACAGGCCTCGACCATCCACCGGCTCCTGTCTTAATTTGTGCCTTAAAATGGCTCCGATACGCGGATCAGCCATAAGGGTGATTTCGGGACACTGCTTTATGGCTTTTGACAGCTTAGATGTGCTCTTGTGTTTGTAAACGAAGGGACTGAGGGGAAACGCGAGTATTGGTGCATTGCAGTCAGTGAATGAGGCGGATGGGAGGGGGGGAGGCAGACTGGGGGGAGGTGGGGAGGAGGAGGACAGGTGCGTGTTTATCATCAAAGCTGTGAAGTGAAAGGAAGCCACGATGTTGCACAACTGACTCCTCTGTCCTCTTCCTGCTGGAGTTATTTCAGATGCTGCTGGTAAATTCCTGTATTTGGACCTTCAGTGCTGTAATCTAATCATCCAAATGTCAGGATCCAGCTGGGATGTTGCCTTTTATTGTCCTCGAAATGCCACTTCCACATTAGTTTAGCTGCGTTAGCACACGTGCATGCTACCTTTTTGCAGGACTCTCCCTTTTTATTTGTCACAGTAAGGCTGTGGGGGTTGCCTTTGCAACCTTTAATGTCAGTAGATACTCACCAGCTGATTATTTGAACTTGAGCACCCAAAGATGAAGAATTTATGCTGTTCTAGAAGAGCAGAGGTGGTGAAAACTGCTGTGGAAATTGTGAATTTAAGTTTGATCCAGCTGTTTTTAATGGAGTTAATTTGAAACGAATGATTAGAAATGATTGTGTTCTACTGAAGTAGAGATTTGTGAGATTTGTCCCAGTTTATTTGACACTTTGAACATTTGACATTGAAATATGTCCCTGTAGGCTCTTGGATTTGTCAGTGAGTAAAAGATTAGGTGTTATTTGATTAGTTATTAATGACATAATGAATTATTATTTACATTCTTCCCCTCAGGATGACTTTGATATTGTAATTTCCACCAGAAGTGATGTTTCCCTCAGCACTGAAAATGTTTTAAGCTGATTCTGAGGTGATTAGACATTATTAGATTTGCTGTTCTGAATTAACTTCGGTATCTGTGGGGCTTTTCTGCTCTCTTTCATTTCTTTGTGATAAATTAAAATCAGCCAGTGACGTCGTTCATTCAGATTTTAGTCGGATCAGAGTTCAGATGCTCCTCGGATATCTGATTTTCTCATTGTGTCTGTTTCTCTCTCTCTCTACTTTTGCCGGGGGTTAGATCCATTGAGCGATTGGTTCTCCCTTTAATTGGATTTCCGAGTCACTGACAGATGCTGTGTTAGGTTCAAGCTCACAGCAATCCTCCTGGGAGTAATCTAAATCTGCTTTAACTACAGCAGAGTAATGCATCCTCTCATCCCCACCCAGGTTACACAATGATGAAATAAGACACTTGTTTAACCTCTTTGAAATCGTGTAGAAAGAGTTGAAAAGGAGGAACGGCCGGCTTCCACACACCCAACCAGGTGCTCTTATGCCTCTTATGCTCTGTCCTTTTATTTGCTTTGGTTATTTGCTGGATGTTAAGCAGTTAACATGTGTCAGCTCGTCCTAATCGAAGTGTTTTGTGCTTTTTAAAGAGGAATATTCAGCATACTTTGCCTCAGAGTTGACTTTGATGGGTTTGGGACTCATCTCTCCATCATAATGAAATCTGTACAAATAAATGCTTATTCTCTGCCACTGTCGTACGACACTTTCTTCCCATCTGGTTTCTCCTTGCGCCTCATCTTCATCGTCCTCTGTTTCCAGCCTCTCTCCCTTCCTGTGCATCGTCTCCTTTACTCTGGTGTCTCTTGTCTTTTCTGTTATCTCGCTCATCTGAACAGAGCAGGCCCGGAAACGGACGAAGCTCACAGAGTGTTTTTGCTTCTTCTCCCGACTCAGTGTGCATGAAGCCAGGCAATGTCCACCATGGTGTACCCACGTGAAGAAGCCCTGGAGCGGCTGAGCCAGGATGAGATCGTCTTGAACACCAAGGCGGTCATGCAGGGTCTGGAGACGCTGCGTGGCGAACACACCCAGCTCCTCAACTCGCTGCTGGACTGCACGCAGCCGCCGGTCGCCCAGGAGAAGTCCGGGCTGCTCCGTAAGAGTCTGGAAGCCATAGAGCTGGGTCTCGGCGAGGCGCAGGTGACTGTGAACGTGTGTTTAAGCAGGGATTTCATCTCAAAGCTTCAGGATTTTCACCCACTGTTGAAATGCCCTGTTTCCCCAGGTCATCATCGCCCTGTCAAGCCACCTGAGCGCCGTGGAGTCGGAGAAGCAGAAGCTGCGTGCTCAGGTGCGCCGGCTCTGCCAGGAGAACCAGTGGCTCCGGGACGAACTGGCGGGAACTCAGCACAAGCTTCAGTGCAGCGAGCAGAGCGTCGCTCAGCTGGAGGAGGAGAAGAAGCACCTGGAGTTCATGAACCAGATCAAGAAGTTCGACGACGACGTCTCTCCATCGGAGGAGAAGAACCAGAGCGCCGGAGGCGGTGGAGGCGGAGACTCTTCAAAGGACAGCCTGGATGACCTGTTCCCCAATGACGATGACCAGGGGCCAGGTATGACATCAGCCGCTGCGTTCAAGGGGAAGGTGCACAGCTCAGAAACCACTGAGGTGTATTTCACATCTGTACACAAGCGGGATAAAGTCTCCAAGTTTAAACTCCTCCTTGATTTTTGTCTCTTTGGAGCAGAAAAGAACCTGAAATGATTAAATAGTTTTTAGCTTATGTGTTTCCTTGAAAATAGTCTTTTAACAACAGCCATAAAGAGCAGGGGAATAAAAGCCGACCTTCAGGCATGTCTCCAAAAGCCTCACGAAGCACTTATTTATGCTCTGTAATAACGGAGGCCGTTATTTAGGCTAAAGCCTTTTTTCTTCCATGCTTTTTTAATGGAGGGATCATTAGGTGAACTAAAGCTGAGCGACTCACTCCTGCAGAGGTCTGAAAGCAGAGCCGGCAGCTCAGCTCTGTTTTTACTCGATGTATAGTGTCAAAACAGAGGTGTGTTTCAGTCACTGCCTGAACATAAAGGCTCATTTCCCTGCTGTGCTGTTAGCGCGAGTCGCTCCTCATGTGCACTTTACTGACTCTGTGCAGGACAAAGAAAGGAAGGCAGCATTTAGACTCGTGCAGATCTTAGCAGACTTGTTTCATGTGTTTTTAACAGCGACCTCTCTTAAAGCCCAGCCCAGTGGGGAGGTGGCGGCCCAGCAGGGGGGCTACGAGATCCCGGCTCGCCTCAGGACGCTGCACAACCTGGTGATCCAGTACGCCTCCCAGGGGAGGTACGAGGTGGCCGTGCCTCTGTGCAAACAAGCCTTGGAGGACCTGGAGAAGACGTCTGGACACGACCACCCAGATGTGGCCACGATGCTGAACATCCTGGCCTTGGTGTACAGGTGTGGGACGGAGGGGGTGTTGTTTTATATCGTGCATTCAGACGAGGTCGTTAGCTTTTTAACAGTTTCTTCGTTCTGTTCCAGGGACCAGAACAAATACAAGGAAGCTGCTCACCTTCTGAATGACGCCCTGGCCATCAGGGAGAAGACGCTGGGGAAGGACCACCCGGCTGTGGCTGCCACCCTCAACAACCTGGCTGTTCTGTACGGCAAGAGGGGCAAACACAGGGAGGCCGAGCCCCTGTGCAAGAGGGCCCTGGAGATCAGAGAGAAGGTGAAGCTCCACGTTTATTCGTTTACCTGCAACCCAACGCAAATGATCAGGCCGCTGGGATTTGCCTTGCAAATGCGCCCATGTTTGTTTGTGTTCCAGGTGCTGGGGAGGTACCATCCAGATGTGGCCAAGCAGCTCAATAACCTGGCCCTGCTCTGTCAGAACCAGGGCAAGTACGACGAGGTGGAGTACTACTACCTGCGCGCCCTGGAGATCTACGAATCTAAGCTGGGGGCGGACGACCCCAACGTGGCCAAGACCAAAAACAACCTGGTGGGAACTGCCTTTACCAGACGCTCGATGTTCCAAAGTGTCCTCGCTCATGTTGTTCCATCCATTTAGTTCCTTTTGGCGTGGCGTGAGTGTTTGTGCGGCGCGTGACACTCTGATGCCTGTCCTTTCTCTTTAGGCCACATGCTACCTGAAGCAGGGGAAGTTCAAAGATGCTGAAGTCCTGTACAAAGAGATCCTGACCAGGGCGCACGAGAAGGAGTTTGGATCTGTCAACAGTGAGTAAAGCCCACAGAGAGGTGTGACAGTGCAGGCAGGGACAGGATGTAGACCTCCACCCGTAGCCAGGAAAAGCTTTAGTTTCTACATCATCATGTGCAATATTAATCTGTTCAGTATAAAGTGCAACATATTTCTCTGTTACTGCATGTAATGTCATGTTTTATACAATGTGCCGTGTTATTTTCATCATTATTATTCCTGTCTTGTGCATTTCTTATCGTGTGTTTGTCTTTACATTCATCATCTGGTGCGATACGGCCTCAGTCCCATTATTACTCTCCATGTAAACTGCTTCACTTTGTACTTAATGTGTCTTACTTCTTCTGCTATTCTGCTCATCTGCAAGCTACTCGTTAGGCTCTCATTTTTATATTTAATCTATTTGATGCTCTGTTGTTGTCATCTGTATATTGTTTCTGTATATTTGGAGCTATCTGGCACACGAATGTCCTTCGGGATGAATAAAGTCTTCTCTCATGTCACCTGACCTTTGCCACATTTCTGACTCCTGCCTGTTGGTCGGCCCGCTCCTTTCCTGCTGGATTCAGGGTTTGGTTTAGTCGCTCCCTGATCCCTGCGTTAGCCTGAGTTCTCAGCAGAGCAGAGGCTTAAGCTGTGATGCTGAAGCGTGTGACGCAGCTTAATGTCGACGTATCACGCTGAGCTCACATGCTCAGCTAAAGAAAGGGCCAAAGCAGGCGTTTGAGGAGTAGCAGCCATGCTTTTATATCAAAATAACTTACCTGGACGTGGAGCTTTGGGATCCCTGTGTTCTGAACATGATGGCAGTGTGGTTTTTCTTTTGTGCTCTTTGTGCAGATGACAACAAACCAATCTGGATGCACGCAGAGGAAAGGGAGGAGAGTAAGGTCAGTTCTTTCAGCTGATCATTGGCTGGCAGGCCCCACATTGAGGGCAACGGGGACATTTTAACTTGCTGGTCTTTGGGCTCATGCTTGGTTTCCTCTGTCTCTCTCAGGGCAAACGCAAAGACGCTGGTGTTTATTTTGAGTATGGGAGCTGGTATAAGGCCTGCAAGGTGGACAGGTGAGTCAACAAAGTCCTCTCCTGACACGCTGAGAGCCGTGTTCATGGACTTATTCACACAGTCAGTGCAGGAGAACGGTCCTTCTGAGGCCTTTATCACCTTTAACAGGGGAGAGATAAAACACCCGGGCTTTCTTTCACCCTTTTACTCAGATCTGTGTTGCTGAGCATTAAAAACACGGAGGACGCTCTGTTTTCTGTCCACACATACTTTACAGATCTTTACAGTCACTCCCCTGAAGAATCAAGCAGGTTTTTCTCATTGTTTGAACCGAGACTTCCTCTCATCTCGCCATTATCGGGGCGAGGCGTTGATGCTTTTGAGGCTGTTTCCTGCTGCAGAATTAATTTTAAAGATAGTAACACATCGCATAGGTGGCTTCTGTTTTATTTAATATTCCAGGTCCTTAAAGCCTCATAAGAGGGTTAAGTTGAAGTTCTGAAAGGAGGAATAGAGCTGACTCTGTTTAAGTTTGTTAGGTCAGTTGCATCTGTTTATTCATTCAGTCCGTTTTCATTTTTAATAGCCCGACCGTGAACACAACCCTCAAAAGCCTGGGAGCGTTGTACCGTCGCCAAGGGAAACTGGAGGCAGCAGAAACACTGGAGGAGTGCGCCAGCAAGTCACGCAAACAGGTAGAGAGCAGGCAGACTTACTGCTCTTAGATGAGCTCTGTGGGCTGTGTTGAGTTCAACAGGCTGGGATTTACAGTCCCCTAAACTGTCAAAGTCATGGAAAGATTCGTGTTTTTCCACTTTAGCATGAGACGCATGCTGGGTGGGATGTTTCCGTGTTAGAAGCTGTGCTTTTCATGCCTTCACTGCTTCAGTTTTCTGTCTCTGTGGTTCTCAGGGTATCGATGCCATCAACCAGAGTAAGGTGGTGGAGCTGCTGAAGGACGGAGCCGCTGGAGGCAGTGACAGACGGCACAGTGGAGCCAACGGGCCGGGGGGGCAGCGGGGGGAGGGCGAGGGGGACGACTCCTCTGAGTGGAACGGGGTAAGTTCTCTTTATCACTGCTAGTCATCAGCAGCAGGACAACAACCTTTCACACGGCTCTAAAGATGAAGGAATTATTCATGTCTTTCCACCATGAATGGGCCATGAAGAGGGAATCTTCAGCCTTAATGTGTCCATAAAACATTTTGTCTGGTCCTCAGGACGGGAACGGATCCCTGCAGCGCAGCGGCTCCCTCGGGAAGCTCCGTGACGCCCTGAGGAGGAGCAGTGAAATGCTGGTGAAGAAACTGCAGGGCAGTGGGCCTCAAGAACCCCGCAACCCAGGGTGAGATTATTACCCGAGCCACGTCAGTGAGGAGCCGGCCGAAGGGCTCCTTTTTCATTCTGGGTTGCTTTACCTGGGAAAACAATTCAATTAAATTCAGATCTACAGATCTGAATAATATGAGGCTCAATCCAGTGAATCTTTGGCGTTTTACTTGATTAAAAAGACATGTTTTGCTCTGTTTCTTCCCACAAAAACACAGTACAACGGCTCCCTTTTAGCCATATTCATACAGCTCGGTTCAGAGCGGCCGGTTCCCTTCTCTTCTGCAGAATCCTACAGCTTTTAGCTGCCATGCAAATGGAAATTTGGACTAAATACTTCCCTCCCCCCTCTATCTCTGCACTTTATCTTTCTGCACTTCCTTCTATGCCTGCACCCTATCTCTACTCTGTCCCCTCTGACAGAGTCGGACTCCTGGGTTCCTTCTATGTAGCTTATTGTTAGCTTTTTATAAAGCTGTTATATCTTCATTTGTAAGTTGCTTTGGATAAAAGCGTCTGATAAATACAGAAACATAAATAACTCAGGTGTGGAGTTTCTTCTAAACCATTCGAAGACATGAAGTTGTTTGAGTTCTTTTGATCAACTTGAGCTGATTTTTCCTGAATTTTAAAGATGATTCATGTTGTTTTACACAGTGACCTGCAGAGATGAGCTCACCTTTAAAGTACATTGTTTGTGTTTTGCTGCCCAGAATGAAGAGAGCGAGCTCCCTGAACTATCTCAACAAGAGCACCGAGGAAACCACACAGGTACAGCTTGATTCAGCACAAGAAACCAGATGAAACGAGTCACCAGCTCACAGTTAAGCACAACCCAAACGCTAACTCCTCTGTTTTCAGGATGCCAACTCTGGCCTCTCAGACTCCAGGGGATTAAGTGCCAGCAACGTGGATCTAACCAGACGCAGCTCCCTGATTGGCTAGTCCCAAGCGGGAGGTGTGACGGCGAGTGGCCCGGCGAGGAGAGGCTGTTTGCGCCCCGGTTCGATCAAACCCACAACATACTTTTTAAAGAACACTGGAAAAGGCATTACCACACGTGATGTCACGGCTGCTTCGCTGTACAAACCGCCGCCGCCATCGATGGCAAAGTGAACATCCACACACACATTTATGAGCATGCTGCTTCCTAGACAGAGGAGAGCCTGGTGTTTGTAGCAAAGCAAGGCCGATTCTGACCTGCTTTCAGTCCACAGCTGCACTTCCTATATCTCACAGGTAGCATGAAGTACCCTCTGACGCCATCCTGGATGCACATCGCAGATGTTAAGATAAAAAAAGGTTACGATCAGTTAGAAAGCAGCCAGAAAAACGTCAGCACTAACCGTCACAACCTCACTTTTTGCCTTGTTTTTTATGTACAAACAGTTTTAAATTATTTGACATTTCATTCTCTGTATATAGTGCACTTTGATTTTCTTTTTTTTCTTTGGTTTACACTTATTTGGGTTAAAGAGGGTCCGAACTGGAAGAAAAAAACACGACTTCTTTGAAGTGAGGCGAGGAAGTGACAGAAAGATGAGAAGGAAGAACAGAAATGGCCACTTGGGTCGCCCTGTGAATGAAAACGTAAAGAAATGCAGATGAATAAATGAGCTGCATCGATAAAACGTGAAGCAGAACCACAACGGGAGCGTTTTTGCATGAGTCCCGTTGGTTCGGTTGGCGTTCGCCCCTCGTTTAAACGCCGATTTCTCCCGAGCCGATGCAGGGCATCAGCCTCAGCTTGTTCACTAACGCCGTTCCGCCTGGGATTTTTCTCCGTTCTCCCACTCGTATCATTGCTGAGTATTTATCATTTTGTAAGAAAGAGTCGTGTTTTTTAACGCTGATGAGGGTGGATTTCATCAGCCCCCTCAGAAATCTGAGCGATGACGATCCATCCTCTGTGAGTTTCATGTTCCAGATGATCCCATCGTTGCTTTTAACGGGAGGTCTGGTGCCATTTACGCTGGATTTGTTGTGTCGCGCTCCCCGAATGTACACTATGCCAGATTTAAATTGGACCTGAGTGACGTCACAAGGCTTTTTTCTGTAGCTTGTAACACGCCTTCCTGCCCCGATGATGGAAGGAAGGTTTCCATACGTCTAATTAACCTGAAATCAGCTTTGATGAAGTCACTCTGAGTCTAAAAAGTGCTAAATATCCTCTCGGCTTCTGAATGTGCAGACTGGGGCCGGTTTTGGACTGTAATGAAGAAATGCACACGTGACGGAAAGCGGGAGGTGCATGAAGGAGTTGAAAAGAAGCGAATGAAAGTGCTTTAAGTGTTCACAGCAAATAATGTACAGACTCCTCTGTGTGTGACCTTTAAACGTGTGTTTGTTCACATCGTGTGTAAATAAGAGCTGGTGAATCCGTAGCTGCAAACCTCTCTGGGTTTAAACATCATCTCACTACCAGTCAGTCCTTTACTGTATACTCGAACATTGTCTGTGCTCCTCTGTAGATAAGTGCAAACTCCACAATGATATGAACGCTAACACAATATTTTGCCATTGTGAGAGCAGAATAAAACTTCTGAAGGTGTAAATATTTATCCAAGATCCAAAGCTTCAAAGATCCGTCACATTTTGTGCTGTTTGCCCACATATTTATGCAGATTGGTGTATCCTCCCATAGCCACAGATGGGGAAATGCTGGTTTGAGGCTCTTGTACTTGTTCTTTGGAGCTCCTACATTATAGATGACTTGATGGATCTGATATGACGGGTTCAGCCTGACGTGTATTTTATCCAAGGTTCAATAAAGACAAATTCCACTTTTCAAACCGATCCCGTGTCTGGTACATTTTCAATGCTGCCGTCTGTACACACAAACGCAGCGTAAACCATTTCAAAGTGTGTTTGAATGCGAGTGTTCACAGCTGGGGCGGGGGGGGTGTTAACCGACCGCTGCGCTGCTGCAGCCTTCACAAAGGTGAGTGTGTCTGTGTTACTTCCTGTCTCATCGACAGCCGAGCCCCACAAAGAGGAAGCCTGGCCCACCAGACGATCTGTGGTGTTGCTGAGATGCAGTCGCACGGATGAGGTCGAATATTGGAGCATGAATGAAGCTGGATCACAAAGTAAGGTTACTCGCATCGAGAGGCTGTTGGTTTGTTTTCAATTGGATGAAAGGAAATCCAAAGAAATGCTTCACATGTGATGAGAGTCTCAGTCTGTTTCGTGTCCATTAGTGAGAGGGTTTTATGAAAAGCAAATGTCTTTATCACTTTGCTGTTTTAACAATGTGATCAAAAGTTTAGATCTCCTGAAACTTCCTCTGTCTCTACCTGTAAGAAGAACTGTGAAGTAAAGCCTGAACGTGTCTTAGAGCTGCCTGAACGTGTCTTACAGCTGCCTGAGTGTGTCTTAGAGCTGCCTGAGTGTGTCTTAGAGCTGCCTGAGTGTGTCTTAGAGCTGCCTGAGTGTGTCTTAGAGCTGCCTGAGTGTGTCTTAGAGCTGCCTGAGTGTGTCTTAGAGCTGCCTGAGTGTGTCTTAGAGCTGCCTGAGTGTGTCTTAGAGCTGCCTGAGTGTGTCTTAGAGCTGCCTGAGTGTGTCTTAGAGCTGCCTGAGTGTGTCTTAGAGCTGCCTGAGTGTGTCTTACAGCTGCCTGAACGTGTCTTAGAGCTGCCTGAGTGTGTCTTAGAGCTGCCTGAGTGTGTCTTAGAGCTGCCTGAGTGTGTCTTACAGCTGCCTGAGTGTGTCTTAGAGCTGCCTGAGTGTGTCTTAGAGCTGCCTGAACGTGTCCTTAGAGCTGCCTGAAAGTGTCTTACAGCTGCCTGAACGTGTCTTACAGCTGCCTGAACGTGTCTTACAGCTGCCTGAACGTGTCTTAGAGCTGCCTGAACGTGTCTTACAGTTTGTCTAACAGGGTGCGGCTCCATGTCGGCAGTGTCCCCCTCCCGTCCAGAGGCGCCTGCTCTTGTCCACTTCCAGCTGGGCCTGTTCAGGGAGGTAGCTCAAATCAACGCCGGCAACCTGAGCTTCCGCCATGCCCGGAGGCTGGCTGTTGATGTCATAAAGCGCAAGGTAACCTTACCTGCACACATGTGGCATCATTTCTGGCTTTGATGCCCCTAAGCTGCAGATTATGAGGGTGTTCTTCTTCTAAGGAGGAGGGAGTTCTTGTAGAAATGTAATTTGAAAAGTGTGACATGTTTGCTGTGCTCATGTTCGACCTCTGAACACAGTCCCACTTGGAAAATACTCAGTTGGTGTTTCAAGCCTCAAAACCGTCAGGAAACCATCTCTGAAAGGTCAACTTGCGTATGAATGAGGCCTGTGTAGGTTAATGCTCAGTAGAGTGCAGCTTTTCTTCTGACTAACGCAGAGTTTGAGGCTTGTTTTCTGCCGACTGCCCACCTGCATGGTTTTCACGGCATTTTAAAAGTCAGTTCAGCTCCAGCTGGAGCTCCTCAGGGTTGTGTTTTAGAGCTTCTTCAGTTTGAGGCCGGTTGTGTGAGATGTTTGGATAACTGGCTCAGTTAAAACAGGGGCTTGCAGGTGTCGGTCTGCTCTGTTTCTGGCCTGGTCTTCGTGCTGCTTTAGGAGCAGTGTGGTTGACGAGTGCACAAAAGTTTCCAACCACAGTCAGCCCACCACACACATGCAGATTGTCGCTCACAGCAGCACTCCTTTCCTTTCAAACTTAGCTGCAGTCTCGACTTTCCAGGCAGCAGGTCAGCACTGTGCATGTGAGCAGAGGTGCGTCTCCACCACAGATGCTCTTAATTCTCTCTTTTTTTTTTGTCTTTCTGCCTTTCGATTGGAAACAAAACCACTTCACTTGAGTTATTCAGATGTTGAGGCCAACATTTTATACCTGGAGTGTATGTGTGTGTCTCTGAGAGTCTGTTCATTCTTAATAAAGCTTCACAGGATCACTTGTTTTTAGGACGTTCTCCTGAGAGCAGATGGTCTGCTGCTGATAATAACACACTGAGCTCTTTCTGGAGGTGCTGTCTCTCAAAATTGTGCTGAATCTGAATCTTTATCTGCTCTCAGACGTTTGAACTTTCACTCGACGTGTTTGTTTCAAAGAAACACGTCGACTGAGGGAGGCGTCGCCTGTCGACTGCAACACAGAGAACAGGTTAATGAGAATGTGGGGAGCCTTTCCGGCCCCAGGGCCACATGACTTCATTAGGTATGAATCTCAGCATGAACCACGATTGTACCAGGCTCAGCCCGGCTTATTTAATGTAGTTTTGACTTGGATAAAATCCTGAAATCTCTGTCAGAAAAGCACAGGCACTTGTCGTCATTTGCTTCCTCTGAAAAGTAAAAGGTGTGTGCAGCTGCGGCGCTTCATGGTGGTCTAAATTCAGCTTTCTGCTGTGTGTTCAGGCTCCAGGCTGCAGCATTGTGGGCGCCGGGGAAAAGATCCTGTTGTTCAGACACCAGCCTGCCTCTGAGCAGCTGCTGCAGCGCCTGACGGACCAGGACGAGCTGCACAACGGGGATCTCATCGAGGTCGTTATCGCAGGTCAGATGTCAAAAGGCTGAGAGTGAATCGGGTGGAGAGTTGGAGAGATTCGTTGTTTCCACTGTTAAGAAACGACCCGGTTTGGTTTGTGGTCTGTTCGTACACGATAAAGTACGAGAAGCTTATTTGTCTTCACACTTGCAACCATTACAAAGCTGCTGAATCTCAAATTTAAGCACAGTTAAGCCTCCGTTCTTAAGCCTCTGTCTGCAGAAAAAGAAGGATCACAGAGATGGAAAAGGGCTGTTTTTAAAGAAGACCTGCAGATAAACACACTGATTCACTTCAGGCTGTCAGATCAGGTGTTGCAGGCACACAGTCTTTATTTCAGGATCAGAAAAACAAGCCAAAGTGGAAAACCTGCTTGCATTTTGGACACATCGTGTGTGCTGTAACCCGTTTAATGTTCTGAATGAACACCTGATCTGACGGCGCTTTGGTCCTCAGCTGTAATCCGTCTCTTGCTCTCGATCTGACTCAGGATCAGCCTCTGTGACTGAGATGAAGATTCGTCCACACTCCCTGGCCGTCCAGTCCTACCGGACTCCCACCTTCTGTCACCACTGTGGGGAGATGCTGTGGGGGCTCGTGCGACAGGGGTTAAAATGTGACGGTAAAGCTGCCCTGAGATGTCTCAAAGTGATGCACGGGTGTTAGAAAAGTTTGTTCCGTGAATCTCAGCGGTGCTTCTTTGCCCTCCTCCTCCTCCTTTTCCTCTCGGCAGGCTGCGGATTAGACTTCCATAAGCGCTGTGCTCTGCAGTTACCCAACGACTGCAGTCGAGCACGGCGGCAAGTGAGCACCAGCCTCTCCCTGTTTCCACCACGGCGACCTCGTACGCACTCGCTGTCCAATATGGCAGGAGGCAGTCTGGAGGAGGTGAGCAAACAATCCAGGGTACCCAAACCTAGTTGTTTTTGTGTGTTAATGACACCACTGATGGCTTTTAACGTCTGTCCTCACCAGATCAGCATGATCAAGCCCTCATCCAGGCCTCCATCGTGGGCTGATGCTCCGGTGTGGCTGAGAGTCGGGGACGGCAGCACAACTCAGGTCCCGCACACCTTCCACATCCACAGCTACACCAAACCCACCATGTGCCAGTACTGCCACCGGCTGCTCAAAGGGCTCTTCAGACAGGGCCTGCAGTGCTCAGGTGAGGAGGTTGGAGGTTCCCTCTAATGCAAAAGCTAAAAGAAAAACGGCAAAGCTGCTGCTGACAGTGGAGAAATCCTCGAAACAGTCTGAGTGGAAATGGAATCAGTGTGCGCTCCTGCGTGGGCCAGGTTGTAAAAGCAGCTGATGTAGCTAAATCTGTAGCTAAATCTGTAGCTGATGTAGCTAAATCTGTAGCTGATGTAGCTAAATCTGTAGCTGATGAAGCTAAATCTGTAGCTGATGTAGCTAAATCTGTAGCTGATGAAGCTAAATCTGTAGCTGATGAAGCTAAATCTGTAGCTGATGTAGCTAAATCTGTAGCTGATGAAGCTAAATCTGTAGCTGATGTAGCTAAATCTGTAGCTGATGAAGCTAAATCTGTAGCTGATGTAGCTAAATCTGTAGCTGATGAAGCTAAATCTGTAGCTGATGTAGCTAAATCTGTAGCTGATGAAGCTAAATCTGTAGCTGATGTAGCTAAATCTGTAGCTGATGAAGCTAAATCTGTAGCTGATGTAGCTAAATCTGTAGCTGATGAAGCTAAATCTGTAGCTGATGTAGCTAAATCTGTAGCTGATGAAGCTAAATCTGTAGCTGATGAAGCTAAATCTGTACGCACCGTATCTGCTGGTGTACAGCAATGCGTTTGTTGGCCCTCAGAGACGGTGTGCACTCCTTCTTTCCTTCCTTAACTCTTAGGTAGAGTCCTTCTTTCCTTCCTTAACCCTTAGGAAGATTCCTTCTGTCCTTCCTTAACCCTTAGGTAGATTCCTTCTGTCCTTCCTTAACCCTCAGGTAGAGAGCTGAAGATGACAACAGGCCGTCTTTTGAAAGGAACGTCTTCTTGTTCCACCATGAAATCAGTCCCTGACATATGGCACATATTGACGTATCGTTTGTTGTTGTATGAGATTAAGAACTAAAATGTATATTTGCTCTTAAATTCCCCAAAGCAGCTGGCTAAATATTCTCCCCTTCTAAAACAAATCCCTCGTTATATTTAACTTTGACTCAGCACAGATTTGGATTCAGGGCTCATGAGCTCGGGTTGAGACGTCTGCTCCTCTGCCTTTGTTTCCTCAGACTGCCGGTTCAACTGCCATCGGCGCTGTGAGCCGCTGGTCCCCAGAGACTGTCCAGGCGAAAGGAAAGTCACCAACGGGGACGGTGAGCAGTTCTGTTTTTCATCTCGTATTCTGCCGGTGGGTCTTTGAACCCCCCGTCTGGCTCTGTAGGACCGCAGAAACGTCACGCTACTCTCAGTGATGATGATGATGATGATGATGATGATGATGATGATGATGTCACTCTTTCAGACTCCACAGCAGCCGATCACAGCTGGCGACTCGAGCTGGAAAATAATGAGCCGGAGCTGCCCGGCACGGCGGGAGATTCCTCCTCCTCCGACGAGATGTTCGCTGACAGTGACTCACTGACCGACGCCAGCGAGGTGGAGCAGCTGCAGGAGCCGATGAGGTCAGACGGCTGAGACGTTATTCTGATGATGTCATTCTCTTAAAAAGGCGACGGCGGCGTCTCTCTGGCACCGGAGCCAGAACATTTTTGCGGGGGCGCCACATCGTCTCATTACTGTTTTCCAGCTCCGCCTCTTTTCTCGTTCTTATCTCCAAACGCAGGCATGACCGCCACCTGGAGTCATCCCTGCGTTTATAGATGAGAACATCAGCAGTTTCTGATGTTCTGCCTCTCAAATTATCGATAAAAATCCTAAAGTTCAGAAGAAGCTCCTTTTTGGTTTATTCTTACCTTTGATCTCGTCTCTAATTGAAATCTATTCGTATATCGATTCCTTTCCATTGAACTCTTTTACTTTCTAGTTGTTTTATTTACCTCCTCCACAACCTAATGACACATTTTCCCTTTTTAGGGTTTTAGAACTGATCAATTTAGCATTTATTTTACCTCCTTCTGGAGTCTGGTTGCAAATCTACGGGAGTCCTGAGCTTTAACTACGATGACTTCACTGCCCCCCGTTGCTTCTGCTCTTTGTTCAGCTGTTTGAATCTGATCTGCAGCTGTCACCAACCTGAGCTTTTATTTTGAGGTCCGTGGGCTTTGGGCCCACGCTGCCGCCTACAGGCAGCAGCTCTAACAGGGATGGTCTTTGGTTGCTTTCCCCTCCGTCAGCCCGTGCTTCAGCAGCAACATCCCCCTGATGAGGGTGGTCCAGTCGGTGCGCCACACTAAGAGGAGGCCGGGAGGAGTCCTGAGGGAGGGGTGGCTGCTGCACCACACCAGCACCGACTCGCTGGTGAGAAACGCTCCTGGCTGAGAGGCTCAACTTGTTGGAACCTCCCAAAAGGAGTCGGTCGCTCTGGACTTTGCTCATATTTGTTGTTTCTGCTCCCAGAGGAAAAGGCATTACTGGATCTTGGACTGGAAGAGCATCACTCTGTACCAGAACGAGAGCAGCACCAAATACTACAAGGTGAGGACGAACCGCTGGAACAGCTGGGAATGTTTTTCACCTGTAAAATGCTTCCAGACTTCAGTGTTTCTGTTGTGAAAGAAGATGAATCCTCCTCCTCCTTGCAGGAGATCCCTCTGTCTGAGGTGCTGAAGGTGCGAGGCCCCGCCCAGCTCTCTGTGACCTCGCTGCCGGGCGGCGGCGCTCACTCTTTCGAGCTGGTGACGGCCTCGCTGGTGTTCTGTGTGCAGGCCGGCACGGAGGCGGCAGCCTGGGAGAGCGCCGTCTGTCAGGCTCTGATGCCCCTGCTGAGCAGCTCGGGCCCCGAGGAGGAGCAGCAGGGTGAGCGGATAATCTGATTTAAAGTTAAAAAACAGCAGCCTGTAACAGTTCTTTTAACCAAGAAGACACATTTTCCTGATTCCAGGTGAAGACGGAGACAGCGTGGTGAGTTCTGAAGCTCCAGCCACACCTCTGAGAGGTTTTTTCCGTCATTCCTCAGTGTGCAGCACAGTGTAAATGTGTTTCAGGACATCAGCTTGGTGTATCAGATCTTCACAGATGAGATTCTGGGTTCAGGACAGTTCGGAGTGGTTTACAGAGGTAAGAAGACACCCGACACCTGCTGCGTTTCCTCCTCAGCCAACAGGAAGGGTTCACAGCGCTCTGTCTCTCAGGCACGCACAGGACGTCGGGCCGATCAGTCGCCATCAAAGTCATCGACAAGACGCGCTTCCCCACCAAACAAGAGAGGCAGCTGAGGAATGAAGTGTCCATCTTGCAGGTGTTTCCCTCTCTGAGCTCAGTTTTTATCCCTCAGGTCGCTCCTGCAGCCTCTAACACGCAGTGCTGTGTGTCACCATCCAGAATCTGTCCCACCCTGCTGTGGTGCTGCTGGAGGGGATGTTTGAAACCCCCAAGTACGTTTTCGTCGTCATGGAGAAGCTCCACGGAGACATGCTGGAGATGATTCTGTCCAGTGAGAAAGGCCGGCTCCCTGAACGCACCGCTCGTTTCTTGGTCCTGCAGGTGTGAGATCCCAGCCTTTCGTCTGTTTCCTTTCAGAAATAAAATAATCTTTAACGCTGCTTCGTCTGTCGTTTTGAGCTGAAGCAAAAGTGTAGCGTCATCTTGGGCCGGTCAACAGGCGCAAACATCAGCCAGCTCCAGCCTGATGATAACCCTCAGGAAGAGTCCTACTATCCTTCCTTAACCCTCAGGAAGATTCCTTCTGTCCTTCCTTAACCCTCAGGAAGATTCCTTCTGTCCTTCCTTAACCCTTAGGAAGATTCCTTCTGTCCTTCCTTAACCCTCAGGAAGATTCCTACTATCCTTCCTTAACACTTAGGATGATTCCTTCTGTCCTTCCTTAACCCTCAGGAAGATTCCTTCTTTCCTTCCTTAACCCTTAGGAAGATTCCTTCTTTCCTTCCTTAACCCTTAGGAAGATTCCTTCTTTCCTTCCTTAACCCTCAGGAAGATTCCTACTGTCCTTACTTAACCCTCAGGAAGATTCCTTCTTTACTTCCTTAACCCTTAGGAAGATTCCTTCTGTCCTTTCTTAACCCTCAGGAAGATTCCTACTATCCTTCCTTAACCCTTAGGAAGATTCCTTCTTTACTTCCTTAACCCTTAGGAAGATTCCTACTGTCCTTACTTAACCCTCAGGAAGATTCCTTCTTTACTTCCTTAACCCTCAGGAAGATTCCTACTATCCTTCCTTAACACTTAGGAAGATTCCTTCTGTCCTTCCTTAACCCTTAGGATGATTCCTTCTGTCCTTCCTTAACCCTCAGGAAGATTCCTACTATCCTTCCTTAACCCTTAGGATGATTCCTTCTGTCCTTCCTTAACCCTTAGGATGATTCCTTCTGTCCTTCCTTAACCCTCAGGAAGATTCCTACTATCCTTCCTTAACACTTAGGATGATTCCTTCTGTCCTTCCTTAACCCTCAGGAAGATTCCTTCTTTCCTTCCTTAACCCTTAGGAAGATTCCTTCTTTCCTTCCTTAACCCTTAGGAAGATTCCTTCTTTCCTTCCTTAACCCTCAGGAAGATTCCTACTGTCCTTACTTAACCCTCAGGAAGATTCCTTCTTTACTTCCTTAACCCTTAGGAAGATTCCTACTATCCTTCCTTAACCCTTAGGATGATTCCTTCTGTCCTTCCTTAACCCTCAGGAAGATTCCTACTATCCTTCCTTAACACTTAGGATGATTCCTTCTGTCCTTCCTTAACCCTCAGGAAGATTCCTTCTTTCCTTCCTTAACCCTTAGGAAGATTCCTTCTTTCCTTCCTTAACCCTTAGGAAGATTCCTTCTTTCCTTCCTTAACCCTCAGGAAGATTCCTACTGTCCTTACTTAACCCTCAGGAAGATTCCTTCTTTACTTCCTTAACCCTTAGGAAGATTCCTACTATCCTTCCTTAACACTTAGGAAGATTCCTTCTGTCCTTCCTTAACCCTTAGGATGATTCCTTCTGTCCTTCCTTAACCCTCAGGAAGATTCCTACTATCCTTCCTTAACACTTAGGATGATTCCTTCTGTCCTTCCTTAACCCTCAGGAAGATTCCTTCTTTCCTTCCTTAACCCTTAGGAAGATTCCTTCTGTCCTTCCTTAACCCTCAGGAAGATTCCTTCTGTCCTTCCTTAACCCTCAGGTAGATTCCTTCTGTCCTTCCTTAACCCTCAGGAAGATTCCTTCTGTCTTTCCTTAACCCTCAGGAAGATTCCTTCTTTCCTTCCTTAACCCTTAGGAAGATTCCTTCTTTCCTTCCTTAACCCTTAGGAAGATTCCTTCTTTCCTTCCTTAACCCTTAGGAAGATTCCTTCTTTACTTCCTTAACCCTTAGGAAGATTCCTTCTTTACTTCCTTAACCCTTAGGAAGATTCCTACTGTCCTTCCTTAACCCTTAGGAAGATTCCTACTATCCTTCCTTAACCCTCAGGAAGATTCCTTCTGTCCTTCCTTAACCCTCAGGAAGATTCCTTCTGTCCTTCCTTAACCCTTAGGAAGATTCCTACTATCCTTCCTTAACCCTTAGGAAGATTCCTTCTGTCCTTCCTTAACCCTTAGGAAGATTCCTACTATCCTTCCTTAACCCTCAGGAAGAGTCCTACTATCCTTCCTTAACCCTTAGGAAGATTCCTTCTTTCCTTCCTTAACCCTCAGGAAGATTCCTACTGTCCTTCCTTAACCCTCAGGAAGATTCCTTCTTTCCTTCCTTAACCCTTAGGAAGATTCCTTCTTTCCTTCCTTAACCCTCAGGAAGATTCCTACTGTCCTTCCTTAACCCTCAGGAAGATTCCTTCTGTCCTTCCTTAACCCTCAGGTAGATTCCTTCTGTCCTTCCTCAACCCTCAGGAAGATTCCTTCTGTCCTTCCTTAACCCTCAGGAAGATTCCTTCTGTCCTTCCTTAACCCTCAGGTAGATTCCTTCTGTCCTTCCTTAACCTTCAGGAAGATTCCTTCTGTCTTTCCTTAACCCTCAGGAAGATTCCTTCTTTCCTTCCTTAACCCTTAGGAAGATTCCTTCTTTCCTTCCTTAACCCTTAGGAAGATTCCTTCTTTCCTTCCTTAACCCTTAGGAAGATTCCTTCTTTACTTCCTTAACCCTTAGGAAGATTCCTACTGTCCTTCCTTAACCCTTAGGAAGATTCCTACTATCCTTCCTTAACCCTCAGGAAGATTCCTTCTGTCCTTCCTTAACCCTCAGGAAGATTCCTTCTTTCCTTCCTTAACCCTTAGGAAGATTCCTTCTTTCCTTCCTTAACCCTTAGGAAGATTCCTTCTTTCCTTCCTTAACCCTCAGGAAGATTCCTACTGTCCTTACTTAACCCTCAGGAAGATTCCTTCTTTACTTCCTTAACCCTTAGGAAGATTCCTACTGTCCTTCCTTAACCCTTAGGAAGATTCCTACTATCCTTCCTTAACCCTTAGGAAGATTCCTACTATCCTTCCTTAACCCTTAGGAATATTCCTACTATCCTTCCTTAACCCTTTAGTAGATTCCTTCTGTCCTTCCTTAACCCTCAGGAAGATTCCTACTATCCTTCCTTAACACTTAGGATGATTCCTTTTGTCCTTCCTTAACCCTTTGGTAGATTCCTTCTGTCCTTCCTTAACCCTTAGGAAGATTCCTACTATCCTTCCTTAACCCTCAGGAAGACTCCTACTATCCTTCCTTAACCCTCAGGAAGATTCCTACTATCCTTCCTTAACCCTCAGGAAGATTCCTACTATCCTTCCTTAACCCTTAGGTAGATTCCTTCTATCCTTCCTTAACCCTTAGGATGATTCCTTCTATCCTTCCTTAACCCTTAGGAAGATTCCTACTGTCCTTCCTTAACCCTTAGGAATATTCCTTCTGTCCTTCCTTAACCCTTAGGTAGATTCCTACTATCCTTCCTTAACCCTCAGGAAGATTCCTACTATCCTTCCTTAACCCTCAGGAAGACTCCTACTATCCTTCCTTAACCCTCAGGAAGATTCCTACTATCCTTCCTTAACCCTCAGGAAGATTCCTACTATCCTTCCTTAACCCTTTGGTAGATTCCTACTATCCTTCCTTAACCCTCAGGAAGATTCCTACTGTCCTTCCTTAACCCTCAGGAAGATTCCTACTATCCTTCCTTAACCCTTTGGTAGATTCCTTTTGTCCTTCCTTAACCCTCAGGAAGATTCCTTCTTTCCTTCCTTAACCCTCAGGAAGATTCCTTCTGTCCTTCCTTAACCCTTAGGATGATTCCTTCTGTCCTTCCTTAACCCTCAGGACGATATAAAGTTCTGCTCCGTGTTTCTGGTGTTTGTGCCGCAGATCCTGGAGGCTTTGCGTTACCTGCACTTTAAACACGTCGCTCACTGTGACCTGAAACCTGAGAACGTCCTGCTGGCCTCTGCCGACCCCTTCCCTCAGGTGGGACCTTTTGTTTTTTGTCCACATTCATAGCTGAACCGCCACGGTTAATCCAACCTGTCTCACAGGTGAAGCTGTGCGACTTCGGCTTCGCCCGCATCATCGGCGAGAAGTCGTTCCGTCGCACGGTGGTGGGGACGCCGGCCTATCTGGCGCCCGAGGTGATCAACAGCAGCGGCTACAACCGCTCTCTTGACATGTGGTCTGTGGGCGTCATCATGTACGTCTGCCTGAGCGGCACCTTCCCCTTCAACGAGGACGAGGACATCCGGCAGCAGATCACCAACGCTGCCTTCATGTACCCTCGCCAGCCCTGGGCCTCCATCTCCCTGAACGGTCACATTTCTAATGCTCTAAAATGAATGACTTTTGCTTCGGTTTGTGGTCTGCTGTTGTGACACCAGCTCGCTCTCACTTCCTCTGCAGCTGTGAGCCTCATCAACAACCTGCTGCAGGTGTCTGTGAGGCGCAGGTTCTCTGTGGGCAAAGCCCTGGGACACTCCTGGCTTCAGGTCAGACACTTTTCACTCCCGCAGCGCAGATTTCATCATGTAAAAGCCCCATTTCCCTCATTTTATCACAGATTCTGCCCTGGAGCCTGTATGTGTAATGCAGTTTATAACAGATCACTTATTTCGGGGCTCAGTTAACATTGTAAAAGTCCTCATTGGCAGAATTTATAAAGAATAAGGTTGTTGCTGTTGAAAATGATGCAATTCAGAAACGAGTTTCCTGCTTCTTGAAATACAAGTTAAAGATTTTCTTGTCTTCATCCCTCCTTCTTTGGCCAGATGTGTTTAAGCTTTTCTTATATTTGAATGCTCAGCAGAGCCACCTGCTGTTTAGAAAGTGGAAATTCTTACTTAATATTTGAACAAATATTAGTTATTTGCTTTTTTTTTTAAAGTTACCAGTTAAATATTAACATAGATTAGAAATATCAGAGCATGTTGAGTCGGATTTAGAGGATAAATATGACCTCTTTTCATGTTATTTGTCTGTTCTGCTGTTTTTTTAATGAATTCATTCAGTATTTTCCACCACGGTTATTTTAAAAACAATCTGCAGTGAGAGCGAGGCGTCACTCGTGGTCGACACCCTTCGGTTGACGCGTCTCATGACCTTTGCTCCCGCAGGACTTCCAGCTGTGGCGTGACCTCAGAGAGTTCGAGCAGAAGATGGGCTGCAGGTATCTGACGCATCGGGGAGACGAGGAGCTCTGGAAGCGCTACGCTCAGGAAAGAGGGCTGAGCTTCCCCTCCCATCTCTGCGTGGACCCCCACACTGAACTGGACCCCTGATTCCCAGCACAGATGTGTGAGGTTGGACAGTTTGATGCTAAAAACAAACCAAACTGCTTTGGATTTTCAGCTCTGTGAGGTCCCAGAAGAATATTAGAGTAGAAGTCATGGAAAAAAACAACACAAACAACTGTTGTTTAATAATGTAATTTTCCTTTTTTATTCGAACTTGAGGTTGTTTAAGATGTAACTGAGTGAGTTTTTCTACGAGGCTGAATTGAGGAGGAGAATGGAGCACAGGTGAAATTAAAATACCATCAACATGTCGCACTGATCATCATCATTTTGAAATGGACCAAAGCCCTGCGTGTTTCCTCGCTCTGAGCCCACAAACAGCATCGATTCTTATTGTCCACAACTTTCCTGACGCCCTGGTGTCTCCCTCTGCTCCACATCTCCCTCCCTGTGTCACTCGCTTTCACTTGAGCTAACAGGAGTTTCGTCTTTCTGTTTTCATCCCTGAGTCCAGCCATTTACCCACGCTGCTCTCATCCATCCTCCATCTGTTCCTGAGTCTCTCTTTGCTAACTCTCAGGTTTCACAGTGCTGTGGCAGTCTGTTTTTTCTGTTTTACAGTGAGAAGTTTCAGTGTTACGTAGCCTTTTTAACATAATAGCACCTGACTGGCTTCACTCCTCTGCTGACTGTTAAGAGGACGCCGTTTGGGCTTCAATATGATTAAGGAAGACAGCGTTTCTACATTTCAACATAGCATGCATCTGCACAAATACACAACCAACCGAGCCAACTGACCAACCAGCTTTCTTTTATCATGTTTTCTTCTTTAATTACCCTTCTACAAAAAAAAAATCAAATAAAAAGAATCGTATAGAGAGGAGAAGAGCAGGAGGCTTTGCTCAAAAATGACTCGTGTGTTCTGCTTTCCATAAGTTCAGTGCAATACTCTGGCACACTCTCCTCGAAGGCCAGTCCCCGCATAGTTTCTAAGATTTGAGCAAAGTCTGCTGCTCTCCTCCTCTCTAAGCAGTGTTCCTGGGCATGATAAGAGGGATGGGAGGAGTGGGGGAGAAGGGGAAGAAAGTTCAGATTTGAAAGAGGAAAAAATGGTAAGAACAAAGCATATAGAAGGACAGTGGAAGGGTTTAAAATTGCTCTCTCCGAACAGGAGAAATAGAAGCTGGGGAGGAGGAGGTGAGGAGAAGCGGCTGGATTTATAAGTCGCTCTCTCCGTAAAGGGCGCTGGAGAAGGAGATGTAGTCCAGGGCGCCTTGGGGGGCCTCGGGTCCGATGTACCTGGTCATGCGGCTGATGCAGTACTCTGCCTGCTCGGGCGGCAGCTCCCTGCGCAGCTCGTCCACTGTGATGAAGCTCTGCAAGAGGCGAGGTGAAGACAAACTCAGCCTTCATCTTCAGAAGCCAGAAAACTCTGCATGCAGAACCTGCTCTGCTCCAGATCTCCACATAAAATTCTACTTCATGCAAAATGAAAGGCTGCAGAGGATGCTGCTGTTCTGATGCTGTTTGGGTATTAAACATGAGCAACACTGTAGTTATTCATCCCGTTCAAACCCGTAGATCTGAAGCTAATGAGGGGATGCCTCAGAGGGCAATACTGCTTTAGGCTTCAGTAGAGTTCTTCAGATCACTTTTTAATGGTCACTTTGAAAAAAATCAGCCTTCAGCATCACTTCCTGCTCCAGAAAGCTGCAGAATGTCAAACGTGAGGCTTGAAAATGAGAAGCGCTCCTCAGCTACATGCCGACATGTAACTGGTGACCAGATCTTAGTCCCTACAGCGTCTCGATTCGTTCAGAACGCTGGCAGCAAAGCTGCATTCGTCTTCCTACCTTGTCTGAAGCCAGAATCTTGAAGGAGGCCATAACTTGTTCTGCAGTGTCGGTCTCAGCGGTCTCGCGGGTCATGAAGTCGATGAAAGCCTGGAAAGTCACTACGCCTGTGTTGTTGGAGTCCACCAGGGTCATGATGCGGGCAAACTCCACCTCCCCCTGTCAGCAGACATCATTTAGACACTTTTAAAGGAGTCGGTGCTTTATGAGAACCTTGAAATCTGCATGATTCACTGACCAGATCGTAACCCATGGAGATGAGACAGGCGCGGAAGTCGTCTGGGTCCATCATGCCGTTTCTCTTCTGCAAAAAGAAAGATGCAGTCGCACTTTACTTCCTGTTGAACCGAAGCACCGCAGAGTGATCAGAACCGGCGCCTCACCCTGTCGAAGTGGTTGAAGGAGGCCCTGAACTCGTTGAGCTGCTCCTGGCTGATGCCCTTGGCGTCGCGGGTCAGGATCTGGTTCTCCACCTCGTTGATGGTTCTGGCGATGGTGGTGAGCAGCTGCTCCCAGCCCACACGGATGTGCTGCAGAATTGAAGGTATAGGAGGAAGTTAAAGCGGGGAAACAAACCCAGAGGATCAGGGCGGGGCTGCAGGGCACCGCACCTCCATGGTGTAGTTGGTGTGCTTGTTGTCGAAGATGAGGGACTCCTGGCTGAGCTGGTGGTCTCCCTCCAGCTTGTCGATGTTGGATTTGTAGTTGATGATGTTCTGTTCGTACTGCTTCAGGCTGTTCATCTGTTCCTCCAGGGAGCCGGAAATGTCCACAGACACGTGGCCGATCTCCTGCACACAGGAAACAGGGACCGTGAGGACAAGCTGGGCTTTGTTACCACTGCAAGCAGCACCTTCACCTTCTGTCTCGGTGCCGTTTCTGTGTGCATCGGGAGCTCTAAACAAGAAAATCTGCTGTCCTCAGATGGGTTTTTTGTCTGTGACACACGGGTGTCGGGTTGCGGCGCCACTGTACCTCCATCTTGGTTTGAATCCAGGGCCCGATGATGTTGGCCTGGGCAGCAAACTGGCGCCTCAGCCTTTCATTGGCCTGCTGTCTGGCCACCTCCTCCTGGAGCATTTGGTCTCTGAGGGGCACAAAGTGCTTCACCTGTGGAAGACATTTAATTCAGAATCCTCCTGCTATAAACAGACGGACAGACTCCTCTCAGTCAGTCCAGACATCATACGGTTCATTTAAATGTATGTTATGTTTATGTTTATGTATTTAGCAGACGCTTTTATCCAAAGCGACTTACAGGTAGGCAGATAGGGTAAAGGGGTCTTGCCTAAGGACCCCTACCTTTCATGCAGGGGATTTGAACCCAGGTCTCCCACATGGAAGGTGGCAATCATACCACTAAACTATCCAAATGTAGTGTGGTATAGTTTTAGCTTGTCTGTTTCTCTCAGGATTCCCACAAAGTTTCTATTCTTCATCACAGATGGTCGGCTGTGTCACACTCCGCCTGTCCTGTGCACTTCTTCTCATTTCCCCTGAGTGTTTACGGCCTGCAGTGTTCAGTGTCGCCCCAGCCTAAATGTACTTCACTATTTCTGACCCATCGCTCGTTATGTACCGTACTTATTTATAGCCAGATGACCAAATGCAGTGCACAGAGAGATGCCGTATTGCTTTTCATAACGTCACCTCAGACAAACCAGAAATAAAGGGCGATCCTGCTCCGAGCCGGAGCTTAAAGTCCTTGATAATTGTTCATGTGTTACTTCCCATTGCTGGGGGTACGTTGCATTTCACTCACAGTGTCCCACTTATTGCTGATGTCCTGCGGGGACAGGGTGGTGTACGGGTTGATTCCGGACAGCTTGATGCCGTAGGTCTGAGCGATCTTCAGGATCTCGTTTTGGATGCCCATGGTGGCCATGCGCTCCTTGTCAGCCTCAGGCAGGGTGGCCTTGAACTGGTCGTGAGCCGTGATCAGACTCTGTGGAGGAAAAGGAACATGGTGGGGTTCCCAGGCCTAAAATGCACATGTTTCTCTTAACCTGGCTTTAACAGGGTTTGTTCAGTGGGTTTCACCCATTTCTTTATGTTTTAACTGACTAAAAAAGGAAAGTTGACAGAAAAATGAGCGAAAAAGCCTGAAATAGTAACTGAACGGGGTTTTAAATGTCCAGAGAAGGTTACTTACATTTCACATCAAGCCTAAACTATGTAATTCTGGCCTATAAAGATATTTAAAGCATGAACCTACGGACTAAACATCCAAACACTAGGGGGTGTACCTGGATCTCCTCAATGCTGTGGACAATGAACATGTCCTGCAGATCCTCCATGGCTCCGTCCATCCAGTTGTTGAAGGGCGCTGCCCTCTTTGCGAACTCCAGGTACAGCTGGTCGATGGTCTCCCACAGCTTCTCCACACGCTGCAGTCAGGACATTAAGTACAGTGAACCCCTCCAAAATAACGCCACGATCAGCCGACAGGGTTTTAGTTTACCTCCAGAGAGTCCCTCCTCTTCTGGGTGAGGGTGCCCAGGTTGTCCCACTGGTCACAGATGCCCTGGCAGCGGGCGTTAACCGTTGCAGCATCGTGGTAATCCAGCTCGCTGAAGGAGTTAAACACGCCATCAGTTTAGCTCCTTTATGAAATCGGTTGGGGATTGTTTTGCTAACATAAAATCACGAATTATCAGGACAGGAAAAAGACACAAACCGTGTCTAAATGCGGGGAAACGTACTGTCAGGACATCTGATGCTATTTCCTGCACTGGAATCACATTCCTTCCTGTAACTCAGGGGTCATCGCAGAATGTTTTGCCTTTGAGGACATTATCTGCTTTTGAAGTACTGATAAATTATGGGTGGTGCACATACATATTCAGCTGTACAGTGCCGAGTGTCTCATAGAATATATGACTTCAAAGAGATCATCTCGAAGCTACGTGAGGAGAAAAAGCCCCGAGGAGTTGTGAGGAATAACAAAACCCTGAGATCAGAGGTTTCTACTCTTTCATGAAGCATCCTTTCATCTTTCTGATATCTGATTAATATGCTTTCCACTCAGCTGTTGCATCCTTTGTCCCCCTAATGCACATCCTCCACATCTCATGACCACTGAGACTTCTCTGGCTCTTCCTATAGTTTCCAAATCATTCCCTTCATTAAACATAATCTCGATCCTTCTCATCCTCCTCGTCCTTCTCCATTTCCCTCCATGTCCTCGGCGTTGGAACTCCTCCAAATGAAACTCTTAGAGCTGCTTTTCACATTAAAACATCTGGAAAGTTTCCCAGGGTGCCCCTCATCATGCCTTACTTCAGCTCCTGGGCGATGGCAGCGATCTGCTCCACCCTGTCCTGGTGAGCGGCGAGGTCGCTCTCGAAGGCCTCGTGCTTCCTCATCAAGGCTCTGATCTCCATCAGAGAAGCTGACTCGTAGTCCTTCTGGGACAGAAGTTCCTCCTTACCTGGAGCGCAGACATTTGATTTACAGAATTTAATGATTATTCTATTGCATTGAATGCCATAAAGTGAAGATTTGGGATACAAAAGATTAAGATCCTAATAATTCTCCAGTGAAATGACTGTGAGTCTGGGAGCTTTGCCTCCTTCCTCTCTGTGGGCCTTACCTGATGTCCAGGTCTCATGCATGGAGCACTTCTGCTTGAACTTCTCAGCCAGGTGGTCGAGTCTCTCCAGACGGCGGATCTCAGTCAGCAGCCACTCCTCATAGCCCTTCTCCACCTGCTCCAAACCCTTCCAGGCATTGGCAATATCCTGAGGGAGAAGGAGAGCTTTTACTGTCACTGTAGGCATTCACCTGTTTCCTTCACCTGCTAAAAGACGGATCTGAAGGAACCCACCAGAACCAAGGTGGATATTTCTCCCCTAAGATGTTAACTTGAGAAGCAAAGACAACACTGGAACCTTTCTAAAAAGCTCAACTCAACAAATAGATTGTGGCTTAGTCTCCTTTTCTATTTACTGGGAACTGGGTTTAAAAAGTATCAGAAAGCTGAACTAGCTTCAATCCTCATATTACAGTTTTAATTCTCCTGAATCTGTGTCTTTATGGGCCGTTTCCACCTTACTTCCAGCTTTCTCTTCTTAAACTGCTGTTGTCGGGCTGGTTTACGGGTTTCTATGAGCATTAAGAGACGGCGCCACTAACACATCACGCCACAAATCGGTCCTGCTCACCGACACCATCTTGCCCTCGGAGGGCATGAAGGCGGGCCTGTTGCTGAGCCTCAGCTTGGTCTGCAGGGTGTTGAAGTTGATCTCCAGCTGGCATTTCTCCTGCACGCGCGGCGGCTTGTGGATGCGGCGGTAGTCACGGAAATCCTCCAGTTTCTGCTGCATTGAACGCATCGTCTGCTCCGCCACGCGGTTCTCCAGCCAGGGGATGGTGCGGCGGATCCACTCGAGCAGCTGCAGAGGCCACAGAAACGGGAAGTTTATTCAAAAAGTTTGCTTCTGTCTGGCTTTGTGCCATTTAGATAAGTGGAAAGAACTTCTGGATCAGGATTCTGCACATTTAGGATAATTAGATAAAAAAAAAACAGCTGAAAAAAGGCACTTTTAAAACAACAGCAGTACAGTATTCATCAGCTAAACGCTGACCTCATCCTAATCCCACTGTCGTTTCAAGAGGATTGTCCATTTAATCCATAAATAAAGGAAAAGCAAATAAAAAAGAGACGTAACTGGATAACTGATCAGTGGAAAAAAGACTGATTGATTTAAAAGCGCGTTATGCAAGGTCAGCAGGAAGATGAGCGGGTTCGTCTGAGGCAGACTCAGAGGGGGGGGGGGGCTTCGGGTTCTCACCTCGCTGGCCAGCTTCTCGTACTCCTCCATCAGCTTCTCATTCTCCTGGTTGACGGCCAACACCTTGCAGATCCGGTTGGCAGCTGTCTCAGCCTGAGACGGAGATAACAGAGTTAATGTGTTTCATTCAGAAGGGTCAGACTTGGTCTGTAATGGCCCAGATGAAGAAGGCTCTGTGTGACCTGCTCGGCTCCAGCGAAGGCGTGATAGAAGCAGGACACGTAGGTCATGATGGCCTTCTCGTCGGGTTTGGGTGTGTTCACGATATCTGAGGAAAACGCAAACAGCTTCTGAAAAAAACAATCCCTGCAGAGATTTTAACTCGTTTTATAGCCAAACTCTAATTCATCAGGATCTATAAAGCAGATTTGTTCTGTTTTCGTTTAAAACGAGATGTTCCGTAACACAGACTAAACCCATTTTCCTACAATGAGCGATACTCGGATAAAGGAAAGGATGTTCCAGACATTTCATGACAGTTGTCTGCAGATTAGTTGCATTTCTGATGTCCGAAGGAATAATGATTATATTAAAATGATCTCTTTACCCTGTGCCATCTGCCACTGGTTTGTTTGTCAGCATAAAGACAGAAAAACACAGTTCCTGCACAGCTTTCCTCCCTTCAGCCTCACCTTCAGCATCAAGCATCTTGGGGATGTCCAAGAACTTCTCAGCCACCTCGAAGGCAGTGTTCAGGTTACCAATGGGATCGTCCTAAAGGCAGAGACAGTCAGTGTGTGATGACAACAGTGAGCAAACGGGGCAGTGAACAGATGGAAGGACACGGCACCTTTCTCAGTTTGGAGTAGTCGATGAGGTCAGGTCTGTGTCTGTGGATGAGGGCGCACAGGGCCAGGCCGTCCTTCCAGCTGAGCCGGGAGGAAAACCAGATGAGTGGAAGGGGAAGAAAGAGCAGGCAAGATGGGGAAATGAGTAAAGATTTGACAAGGTTTGATGGCGAGCTGAGCTCAGATTAAGGGGGTGGGCATAGAATATTTAACAGAACAGAGATGGAAACTCAGTTTGCCGCCGTTTGGCGTCTCAGACCGACCTGATGTGGAAGTTCTGCACGTTGACATTCCTGTAGGGGGCAGTCTTTCTCTGGCACCACAGCAGAAGACCCTCCTTAGCAGAGGTCTCTGGAAAAGTTAGAAAGGAGGAGGCTGTGAGCATTTTAAACCCTGAAGAAACACTGAATAATGCTGTGGAAAGCAGAGATCTGAGGGAGAGGCAGGATGATGAAGGAAGAGGGAAGTATTGGATGAAAAAGGGCAAATGACTGGGATCCAGGCTCTTTTAAAAAGGGGGATTTACCTTAAATGGCTGCAGCCGACATATACAGCGGCCTTCATGGTGTTTGGGACAAAGTCCCACTTTTCTCCGAGGTTTCCCCTGCTCTTTATAGGAGAAATCCAACTCTAAACATGGCTGCTCTAATGCACCTACTGTGTCTCACCGTTTCTAAGCAACTTCCTGCTCTGCTGGAGGGACGGGGCGATACGAGAGGTTAAAGGAGATGAATGACAAAGGAAGCAAGAGGAATAAAACAACCTGGAGATACGCGGGTAGACGTGGAAGGACAAAGCAAACGTTACTGTGAGACGAGCAGGTTTACAACACGAGGGGTGATTAACAGCATGTGACACTACACAGATTAGAATGAGAAGCTCCGGAGCCTCGCCTGTGAATGATGAGTCTGAACGAGTCTCTTTTCAGTCATCATGACAGCTTGTGTTGAAACTGAAGCAGCGTCGCACTCTTTGTAAGTTTATAAGTTCTAAGGCTCAGCTCTGACTTGGATAGACATGATGATTCTCAGACAGCCTCAGCAGTAACTCTGGAAAAATCCCTTACATAACGATGAAAAACGAGCCCAATCCCATCAGCCTGACTGAGTTTTATCAGTTTATACACACACACACACACACACACACACCTTCAACAGAGATGTCCTGGATGGCGAAGCGCAGGATGATGGTCCAGATCATACCAAGCGTCATCTTCACGTTTCCATCGACGATTTCTGCAAAGACAAACTCATTAGAGGTGGGAAAAAGTCCTCTGATGGCCTTTAAATGAAGCTGAACTGTGTCATGTGACAGTGCTGCTTTTGGCTCTAAAGGAAATCTTGACCTGAGGACATTAAAGGTTGAGGTTTTTATGAATCTGAGCCCATCCTTATTGGAGTGTTTCTACAGTACTGAGGGTTGAGTGAGCTGCAGTTTCTCTCCTCTAACTTTTGTTTTGTTGCCTTTTTTTTCTGTTCTTTAAGGTTATTCCCTTTGCTTTAGTGTCAAAAAGTCTGCAAAGTTACCAATGCACTGCTGGAAAGCCTCATTTGTGCTTGAGGTGTGTCTTCTATATGCCTAAAGGCTGCCTGGAGGCTCACAAACAGCGGTTTTGAGGGGTTTTTTTTAGCTAAAACTGTTTCAGCCAATCACGCGGCTCCTTTGTTGTGTAACCTGGCGTGCACTGTGAAGCAGGAGCTGTGAGAGATGCTCCACCTCTACATCTGACCAGTCAAAATGTCCAACTTCTTCTCAAAGCATCGTCTCAGCAGCGACGCCTACAGTTTGGGAAGAGAACTGCAGTGAGGTCTGACACCTTTAAGGAGCCTTAAAGCAATGTACAGATAGGTTAAAACCGTGTGTTTCTGAACACTAAAGCACTTAAACTTAACATATCATACTTATTATGATCCCAAAAGTACCGTATTTTCCGCACCAGAAGCTCTCGTACATTGGAAATGAACGGCAACTGGCACCTTCTGGCGCTCGCTTTGCGTTCGGTGTGAATCCAGGCGGATCTCAGCCATTCACTCTGAATGGGGCGACTCAGCGACTGAATCGTGTCATTATTAACGCAGTTAGGGACCGTTTCCCGCTGACACAGGGAGGTAAAACATGCACTACGTGTGCTGGCAGCGATAAACCAATCAGAGAGCATTAGGTAATACTACGCCTTATAGTGCACTAAATACGGTAAATAAATCTCTTTAACTGTAAAAGCTGTTAATTTATAACTATTATTAAATGTTTCCAGTCCCCTAATGATCACTGGTCTTATCTAGAATAAGTACGGCTGTGAAATTTAACACGGAGAATAAAACATTCTCCCTTTGACACCGTTTTGTGCCGATAATCAGTCCCACCATCCACCAAAAGCCATACGAGTGAGAGAGAGGGCGGTCATCACCGACACTTTGACACACTGAGGATCAACTACTGACGAGCCTTCAGGAGCTGTAACCTGGATCCACGCACTTCAGAACCTTTTATGACTAATCACATCTCCTCTGTCCACCTTCACCGCTCAGCTACTCCGGTTTGGCTCTTTCATTCACTTCTTACATCAACAAAGTGGTCCTTAGGCTACCCAAAAGGCTTCTTCCCATCTTATTCATTTTTTCACCCCTAAGGGAAACAACGGTTGTTGCCTGGAGCTTAACCTATTCTTATATGCTTTGAAGATGGCTCCAAATGTCAGAATTTCAGCCACTTGGTGCTGCATGGTCAGAGAAGAGTGAATCCTCCAGGGTTTAGTAATAAAAAGGGGAATAACGGGCAGCACAGAGGGGCAAATGACATGTGTGGGACTGTTAAGCGGGGCGGGATTCTCACCCTCTGCACCAATAGACACCAGTTTGACCCCCTTGCTGCAGATGAAGTCCAGAGCTTTATTCACGTTGGCAATCTTGTGGAAACGCATCTTGCCTTTGTCAGGTTTGGGCAGCCTCTCGCCTGAAAGAACAAAACATCGTTTTAGACAAAAAAACTCATCTTAGACTCAGCCAAACAGTGTCTGAGGTGTTAATCAGGAGATTAAGTAGCTTTCTCTTCAGCAGATTGAACTTTTTGCTGTAGTGAACCAAAACGACTGAGTTCCAGAGTAAATGTGTGTGTGTGTGAGGTGAAATCCACCTGATATGACCTCCAGCAGCAGCATGAGTTTGAGGCCATTTCTGAAATCCTCTTCAATGTTCTCAATCTGTGTCCCGGCTTTCCTCAAGTGGGAGTTACACCAAGCTGTGAAGGTCTGGGGGGGGGAGCACAGAGCGAGTGGGAGGGTGTTAGGATGTTCGCCTTCAACAGATAGTCCCACAGAGACCAAACCAAAGGTTTCCTGCTACTTAAAACTCACACAGCTCCATGCTTCCCTCTGAGAGCATCGGTTCTAAGCTCAGCCTGGCCTCTGGTTTAGGTTATTTTGTTAGTTTATTTTCCTTATCAAGTGTGACCCAGACCCAACATTTTCTTATCGGTATAAACCAAACATCTGTTTCAGAGTCCTAAAATCCTGCATTTTTACTGGAATCAGCTTTCACACAGTTATCCACGAGCCTTGCATCCGTTTTATCAGGACGCTTCAGGTGTGATGCTGTGGTTCGGTGCACAGCCAGAGTCTCCAGATGTGCTCCACCTGGTTCCAGTCCGGCCCCTCCTGTGTCAGGCTGTAGTTTAAATCTAAACCTTCACCCCAGCCGCAGATCTAAGCCCCCTGCGGAGGGTTTTGTGTTTTTCACCACCCATCTGTCCCCCTGTTGCAGAGAGACGCCCCCACATAATGATGCTGCCACCACCATGCTTGGTTAATTGGTACAAACTAAATGATTCGGGTGGTGACACCTTTGCTTTGACACAACCTTGTCTTGCAGGACCCCACGGCTTTGTTTTCTATCTCTAATGTCTCATTAAGTGTCCGATTACCAAGGCAACTGGGACATTTCGGTCTTGATTTTCAATAAATGATCAAATTACTTTGATTATTTAATTAATGCTTTGTTACTGTGAAGAAACGGGTGCAGATTGAGGAGGTGTTTTTTAACCCAAACCATCAAAGATGAACCAGAACCCCGACCCAGAGACGTGTGAAGCACTGACAGGCGACATGTATCTCATTTTAGAAACCGGCTGTTCATTCGGTGAAGGCGGCGTGCTTAATGAACGGAGCGCAGGCGGCGATGGAAACGGCTCTCCCGGGCCCGATTCTGTACGTCCTAATGGCGTCAGCTGTGCGCGGAGCTCCATCAGACCGTTCAATCAATCACTGAACGGACCTTCGGAGGCTTTCACGGCGTTTAGCTTAAATGGGAAATGAGCATGTGTGTTGAAGCGTGCTTCGACCGTAGAGCCGAAATGTTTGGAGAGTGTGGGAAAAATGACTCGAGCTGAATAACAAACTGCAGATGATGGTGTGGGTGGAGTGAGGCGCACAGTGTGTGGAAATTAGCAGCTTTCCTCTGAAGTCGAGTACTTTTAATAATGTAGATGTGACTATATTTCCTTCCTTTCCAACCATCTGAACCTACAGGAGACGCAAAGCACGAAAAACGGAGCAGAAACAGACGGGTACAGAAGAAGGAAGTAGGAAGTGAAGGGAGAGGAGAGGGAGATGGGCTCATCCCATCATTAACTGTAGGGCTGACATCATCATTTAAGCTGTTGGAGGTCAGATTAATTAACCTTTTACTGAAGTAAGTTGCCATTTCTCTCCTCTGTCCCCGGCTTTCTTTGACTTTTGTTCATGTAAAACGGACGTTTTCATAGTTCTAACATTCAAATATTCAGCAGATTAAACAGCAAACTTGCCTGAGGAAGAGCTGCAGTTGGTTAAATTAAGTGACAGCACAGATCTTAACCGCACTAAAGTGCAGGACGGCTCATACCGGGTGTGTAAAACACAGGTAGAACCGTATCTGTAGCCTTTATGGGGACGTGAATGAAGTGAAACAACACTGGTGGAAGTTTTGGAGGTCCTGAGGAAATGATTCGGTCCTGTTTTCTGTGGGAAGCTACATGAAACATTACTGTGGAGCTGAGGCTGTTTTATCCTCTGCATCACTAAATCTGAAGATCAGAAGTCTGCAGGGAAAGAGCAGCACAATATTCACAGTTTTACCTGTGATGAACACCCAGTTTTACAGTATTTCCATGTCAACGTGTTGTAAGTCTCTGCTGCCACCAGGGGGCAGATTCAGAAGCAAGTGCAGCCATCCAACATGAAGGCTGCTCTTGTTTGTGCCGTTACTGTTGTTGGTTGTTCGGCTTTGCTGTGGAAAAGAAAGCGGACAGATCTGCTCTGAAATCTTTTCAACCTTTGCTCAGCTACAGGCTTCGCACTGGTCACTGTGCAGGTTTAAAAAACCCAAATCCTTCAGGCTGCGTGGGATGAAAGAAACGAGACGCATCAGGCATGAGTTATCGGAGGAAATTCCATTCCCACTGCAGCTCTTTGGCTGCATTTACTGGATGTTTTGGATCATTATCAAACTACATAGTGAAGCACAGTCAGTTTAACTTTATTGAACTGAATCTGAATAGAAAGTAGCTTCATATGCCTCAGACTGCAGTCCACCATGTTAGATGATGCGTTTGATTATGAGCCGCCTTTCATTCTCTATAGACTATCCCTCCTCAGTTATTCTTCTGGGCAGCCTGAGTTACCTGTGGTTTGGATCGTGAGGAAAACCATCTGTATTTATAATCATGGAGGAGTTTCTTAACTGTAAACTCGGACTGTGATGCACTCCAAGCTCCTGAACTGTGTCACTGTGACCTGGGTTCTCCATCAGTTAGCAAAAGCCACACTAAGAATGAACTCCAGCTCTTTTATCTCCTCAATTTAACCAAAGAAACTTATCGGGGACTTTGAGTCTATGAAAAGTCATAAATTATTACGGCACAATGTCAAATTAATGCAAAAAATCTACACTTAAACGACAGTTTGACTAGTTTTGAATGAATTCTGGGAGGTAAAAAAGCAAAGTTAAGAAAACTGTGCAAACATCTAAGGAGCTGATTGTATAAAAACTTGTAAGTTAGCTCCACTTCAACCAGTTTTAACTGTAAAATTGTACTTTTTGTCGCACATATGCATAATAATCTAAGGGTGTTTTCATACAGCAGTATTAGTACTATTACTTTGGTACATTTCCTTATTATCCATAATACTTTATATTTCTGAGAAATCATTTTGAAGCATGAAACATCTGAGCTACGGTCTCAGGGTCATGAAACATTACAGAATTCTGACTGAATTTCACGTTTTCAAGGTTAAAGTGAACCAGACTTCCAGTGGGAGGACTGGCAGGAATGCCTTGGCCCCGGTGTAATTTGATTTAAGGGTCTAAGGAGGAGAGGAGGCTGCCTGTGCAGCTCGCCAGGGTCCTAGCAGGTGCTCGTCTCCTTTGCCATGCATGACCAAATTTAGACAGACTGCTAATCCAGCACACAGTCCAAACTGGAGAGGAGATGAGGAGGTGTCTGAAGGAGGAGGTCGAGCGCCAAAGAAGCAGGGAGGAGGGGGGTAAGGGCGGGGGCTGGAGGGAGGCTAAATTGGGTTGGCATGGGACACCACTGGACAGCTGAGACGGCAGGATTCCTGAGGTGAACTGTAAGAGTACAAGACAGAGATATAGAGGAGGAAGAGGAGGGCACGAATGTAACGACATGGCGAGATATAAGAAACGCAATAAGCGCTGCGAAGGTGAGAGGAATGACGTCTCGCCCACATCAAAGGAGGATGTCTGAAGCTAAGGTTTCAAGGACATTCGACTGAAAACAAGCAGCTGCCATCTGCATCTGCAACGTTTCATCGTCTCATCCCCAAAGGTTTGGTCTCCAGAGTCCTCCATCATGAAGTCACCTCTCCATCGCAGCATCCCCCCCTCTTCTGTGGGTCCACAGCTGTCAGTCTGCCCGGCCCGACCCGGCCTGGCTCGGCCCGGCTGGAGCACTTTTGCAGGTCCTTCTTGTAAAATGAGGTCACGGTGGCCCAGCTGAATGCCTGACATAACTACGGCCCCACGGGGGGGCTGCTGACCCTACAGCTGACAGGCACACATGTTCCAACACGCAGCCTCCTCTTCCCATCCGAACAGCCTCAGAGCTCCTAATAACGCTGCCGGCCCGGCTGCCTGTCAAAGACTGACGCAACCACAGCGCCACGGGAAGCGGCTGCCGTCACGGGGGAGGCCTGCAGCGCAGACCTGTTCATTTCACATAACTAGACTGAGGCACACGTCCACAACTCCAGCTTTTAAACAGGGACTCGGCACATCTTTAAGTTCCTCTCAGCGTTTAAAATGTAAATAACACTTTTAAAATCAAAACGCGTCACTTAGATCCTATTTATGCCTTAAGGTTGATTAACAGCTGCCAGAATATTGAAGATATCTCATTTCACAGCTTTTCTTTTAACCGTTAGGAGCGCTAACGTCTCTGCAAACAGGAAGTAAACAGTGCAGTGCATCCTGTAGTCATTACTTCTCCTCATACTGAATAAATAATAAAAATCGTTCCCCTGCACGACCCCTTCAAAGACCCTGGGAAAAGATTTATTTCCACAGCTTTGTGGGTCCATTAAAGCAGGAACACCTTACTTAGCTTAAATATGTTCAGGCTAGCTTAGCATTTCACTATTTGTGATTTTTTTTCTTGATGCAACTCAGAAATATTGTTGCATTTCCTTCCAAATGAATTTCGTCGCTCCTGCTTGGGTTCGGTAGTTTGTGGAAAGGAAGCAACGCATTGTGCGTTGGTCCTGCTTTCAGTGACCTCCAGCTCGCTCTGCGGGAAACATTTCAGGCTGCTGCTGGTTAATGAAAAGCACAAAGTCTGAATTTGACCTAAATCAAAGCAGGAAGAAACAGGGAAAATTACATTTTCTGACCAAGAAAATCATTTATGTGCGTTTCCATGAAAATTGAAGGATCCATCGATGAAATATGCATTAAAAAGGATGAGAATGTTTGAATTCTGCTTGAACTATAGTTTGTGAACCCTAAAACCATGTGCTTCTGACTCGTTTTGAAGCATAAGGACCTTTGTTACACCTCCAGAGGAGCGGAGTCTCCAGCCCCAGCACACTTTGCATGTTTGTGGCCTCTTCAGCCTTAAAAACATTAATAAATGTGTTTGGCTGCACATTGGAAGACCTCACACACCCAGATTTGTTTTTATGACAGTGGTGTTACAGCCCGAAACTGTAGGGGGAGCCAGAGAGCAGAGGAAAAGTTGCTTTAATATGTAAATTCCAAGCGACACTGAACCGATTTTAACATGAAACTGTGTGTGATTCATGATGAGAAATATATCCAAATGATTATTTACGCAGTGGGTCACATTTTAAATAAGTCATGAGCGGGATTTCACTGCGTTTTCCTTTGAGTCTCCACACATTTAACTCACACAAACACACACCTAAAGCCAAAATGTTGCTGTTGTTTTTCAGCCGAGGCTGATTTTATGAGCCCGGAGTGTCACCCGAGAGCTGCCGTTCACACTTTCTCTGAGCCCCAGACTGTCCTCTGACAAACAAGCCAGACTTCTGCTAATGAGATGGATAATTACATAAACCTGCTGCAGCGCAGTCTTAATTTACAGCTAACCTCATAGCAATGTTGCCGCACTGGTGTGCAGTCAGAGAGCTTAGATGTAATTACAAGTCTACGGTAGCCATTTTGACTAATTAACACCTTCAATCAGACCCAGCTGATCTCACTGAAGAATTAAGGTGGCGGAGCGTTTGTCTGGATTCAGAATGAGGACTTACAGATGCACTTTAACATTTACAGCCATGCTTTATATGTGTAGGTTTGTGCTTAAAGCTTACGGCTGCATTTATTTCTACCAACTGCAGAGTGTAAATACGGAGAAAAACATCATTTAACATCTTCTGGTTGGACAAAAACGGGACAATCTTCCATGTGTAGTTCTTTAGATTGTTGGACAACAAACTCAATGCATTTATTTTACATGGAACAACACATCTGGATGCATCTGCACTCTCAGAAAGTGTTTTATGAGCTCGGCTAAGGTTGAGACTGAGCTGCAGCAGGATTTATAGCCAATCTTTTATTAATACATGTACTTTATTTTACGTATTCGTGTGCCGCTGCCGGAGTAAATATAGCCTGCAAAGGTTGACCTACAGCTACCTTTGTCACACACCTGTTCAGCAGTCGTGTCTTTGACACACATTCACATCCGTGCACGCCACACAGTTATAGCTGCACATAAAACACCCTGTTCCTCGGTCTATAAGTGTGTTACACTGTGACACGTTTGGACACACAGACGAGTGTTTTCAGAGGTGCTCATAAAATTCTAATGAGGCCTAAATGTGTCGGCAGAGTCTAAAAGATACTGCAGTGAGTTTAATAATGCATACATCGTGATATACTGAACCACGGGTCTCAGCCGGGTTACAGCTCTGTGAAAAGTCTACATTTAGTGGACCACCCGTTCAGTCCAGGTGTCTGATGGCAATAAGTGCAAAAAAAAAGCAGCCGCTCAGCTCAGGTCAGCTATTAAAACCAACCAGAGGGCGAACGGTTCACGCTTTGCTGCTTTGTTTCTGCTCACCTCAGTCACCGAGTGTCTAAGCACCCCTTCAGCATCTAAATGAGCCGGCCTCATTTTGCATTTGCACAATTAGAAACCCTTTCTTTTTTAAATAGCATGCACCGGCTGCCTTTTTTTCACCATTCACAGCCACTATGGTGCAAAAAGGGGACGATTTCTGTGATTTTCTGTCATTTTCTCACCATTTAACATTCTTTTGATGGTTTTCAGTCACATTAATCGTTTCACATTAGTAAGGATCCAACTTAAGCATAAAAGGACATTTTTAAAAGTTACACTGTTGGCAGATGCTGTAACTCATCTGTCAGCAGGCGCTCAAACGGAGGAAAAAGAATAAAAGAACCATCAGTCAGACCCCATTTCCTTCACTGATGAGCGCTCCTCACATCAGTGAAACCCATCCAACTCCAACATAAAAGAAGGCTTATGGTCTGGTGGCGTGTTCTCTATGGTGAGATCATATTAGACACATAAAAAATGCTCTGACAGCCTCAAACAGTCGCTTGAGTGGGCCAACAACAGACCTATCGCTGCTCATCATGTCCGAATGAGTCAATGAAAGAACGCCGCTTCTAAAATGAGTCAAGCCTCCGTGCGTCATCAGGACTGACGTTTGTCAGGCCACATTCAGGCCGATGGAGGACTGAATTCCACAGCTCAAACCTTTTATGTCTCAAAAGAAAGAAAATTCTTACAGATTTTTCACAATGTTAAAAGATGTTTACAGAAAAAGGCCGAAACTTGGTCCAAAAATCCTCAATCTGGTCAGTTTAAACTGTGAAATAATGCTTCAAATCAACTACAAAGCATGTGATTCTGTGTCTAAACAACGAGACGCTCTGAGTTCCATCAGTTTGTTGTGTGAGGCGGCTCCTGTAGTTCTATCAGTGGGTAAAGTGACAGGACTCAACAGGTGTCACCAATATTAAGGAATCCCCCCCCCAGCCCTCTTCCTCTTGTTGCCTTTAAATACTCGCCTCCATTAGACTTCCCAGAGAGAGCCAGAGGCCTGAAGTTCAGCGCCACAAGTTTAGCTCCAGCCAAAACATACCTCTAATAGGCCAAATGGATGCTATTTTCACCACGACTCACCTTAAACCCCCATAATGCCCAAACAGCTATGCAAACAGCACATGTTTGGCTCGCCCTCACCTCGTAGAAACAGACAACTGTCGACTGAAGCCTCGTGAAGAGGGTAATCCCACATGAGTTTGTTTTTAATGCAGTAATGGAAGAAATTAAATGAAGAAATACTCTGTTAATGGCGCGCTCACCTGCGAGGGGACAGGGAGCCTCATAAAAGCCTCAATGACGAGGCTGAGGAGAAAAATATCCACTGAAACTGCAACAAACGTGATTTATTACATCAAAAAATCAATCAAATCCTTGTTAATGATCCATTTTTTCAAGCTTTTACAGTTAAAAACCTACATGATGGTTAATAGATCTAAAAGCTTTAAATTCCAAGGCTGGCTGTACAGTTTGCTGCAGATTTCATGTCTCTTTGCTTTGTTTTGACCACAGAACGATCAGCGTTATCTCAATCCTACACACAAATATATTAATATGAGCAAGTCTCGGGTTACAAATGTTGGAATTCAAACTGCAAAGTAAACCAATCCCCTGCATGAATTTATCAGCCTTTCTTTCCACCTCTTCTTTATGAAGGATAAACAGGCTTAAACTCAAAGACCCTGTTGACAACAAGCTTAGCATTGGCCTCCAATGCAGGGCCCGAGTCCAAACCAGCGGCTTTATGTCTGCGTTTAGGGGATGAAAGGGCCTCGCTCTCCTATTCTAGTCAAGAGTGTGCACGTGTCAACCCTGTGCAAGATGCCAGAGAGTTATGCGTTAAAAGCGAAAGGATTGCAGCTGGGAAGCATGTGATCCAAACAAAATGAGAAGGAGGTTAAGATGCTAAAGGACGAGTTTTGCAGCGTTAGATATCAGATGTCCCACATTTTACCGGGAAATTAGAGCGCACGCGCAGACCATGTTGCACGAACACATGAGAGCTGAAGTTACAGCTAAATTCTTATCTGACGCTCCTTTAAATGTGATAAAACTTGGGAAGTCGTGCTCAGCCATCTGTCCACATTGTTTTATCATTGCCTCGACTTCACGGAGAGCTGCTTTGCGTCCTCCTCTGCTCCCACATGCCGGCTTACATTGTGTTCCCCTGCCACGTGGCTCCCGATGATGCCCCCGCCCAGCTGTGGCTCCATGTTCGTGGACTCAGGTGCTCAGTTCTCTGAGGCACCGCCGTGCTGCAGCAGCACAGATGGGCATCACTCACATTTTTGGGTTTATCTTCCAGTGAAAAGACAAATGAAAAGCGAGGATAAGGCAGCAGCGGTAATTACACGGAGGAAATAACTACCCGATCTGTATTTTAATGGTTTTACGGACCTGAAATGACCTCAAACACAGGAGGGGGGGATTAGAGACTGCACTGGATGAGCCAACATTCATCATTCAGGCTCTCATGAGTTTATCTGAGGTCCACAGAGCAACTTTGCCTGCAGTGCCAGTATATTTAACAGGTCCATCATTTTAAAATGACGCACGGTGCACCTCAGGCTGATGGGAAAGGGATTCGTTTTGATAGATAAGCCGTCGGGTTTCTCTCTGTGGGTACAGCATCCTCGCCCTTATTCACCCTTTTTCTTGTTGCACAACAGAGCAGCTGAGTTGACAGTGAGATTGATGTCCGGGTTCATGGCTGGCAGCACCAGCGTGTCGAGTCCTTTGTCTTTTAATGAGCTCTGGACTCAAGTCTGACGAAGAGAGAGATAAATTGGTGTAAGTAGTTGGGGAAGATTTACGACAGAGCGGCCGGGCTGGGACTGATGATTGGTTGGGGGCAGGAGGAGGAGGGCTGTGTCTAATTTCAGTGGGCTGCTTCTTTCTCTGAGAGGCAAATCTGTCCAGGCAGATCTCGGGTCAGCTAAATCATCTTAACAGAAACCTTGACCATGAAGACCTAAGTGTGAAACTGATCTAAGGCTGTATATAGTAACATGCAACCCAGCTACATTTCCCAGCATTCATTTGGCCAAAGGAACAAGTCACGGAGATGACCTTGTAATTCTGCTTCAGCCTCCATTAGAGAAGCACAAAAAGGTTATTTAATGCTCAAGTCAGATGATCCTCCTGTTTCATGTTGTTATTTGGAGTTTGTGAATCTTGAGTGACCACATGCGACTGCCTCCGTGCGCCTCGTCATTCAGGAAGTCCTCAGTTAGACGAAAAGGCCACCGATACGCTCCCAAAGTTGTTCATGCGTAAAATCGAGCAAACACCAGTCATAACTAAGGCTAATGAACAGGACTGAGAGATACAAACGTTTGCAGTTGAATTTTAGACAAAAATCAAGCATTTTAGCTTTCAGTTTGACAGATTTTACCTGCAGCAGAATGATTTAGCAACAGCAGCCATTATAAACTCCCTAATGATGCCCTCCGCCCATCAGAAACGCATCATTTAGGCAGACGTTCTTCTGAGGCCTGTCACCATCTTCTCCAAGCAGCCTGAGTTCCTCCCAGACATGGCATGAGCTGAGCTGACGTTTTATTCCCACCGGAGCAGCAAACAAAATGACAGAAACGCTGTATTTGACACCATTAAGACCAGAGGTGACACTTTGCAGGTGTTTGGCCCGTTGTGTGGCAACCGTTACCGAGGTCACACACTTGGCAGCTTGCTGCTGTCGCTGTCCTCATAAAACAAGCCTCCATTTCCAACACCGAGGCTGAGAAAGAATAAGAGCAGCTCAGACTGAGGTGGTGGAAACTCAATGCTCTGCTTTAGCTTTAGCTTTAGTTGTGTTTGCACGAAGAAAAAACCTGAAGACTTTAACTGTAATGGAAGTAAGACCAATTTTCTCCAAAAACCAAGCTATTTCCCCCCCAGTTCCAGTTGCTGTGATCAAATCAAGATGGCTGCTCTCAGAGCCCATCTTTCACCATAAGCTTTCGCCTTCACAACAACAATCCAAAAGGACTTTTCTGTCTGAAACTGGGACTCAATCCTCATCAGAACCCCCAAACACACCAGATTTACACGTTCATGCCTGTAAATACAGTGCATCACCACCAAGAAGATGTCCCACACACACACACACACTCCTTGGCCCTTCCTGCGGCCTCCTCTGGGCTCCTGCGTTTGCACTAAAGCAGTTTATAGAAGCCTCCCTACATGGACACAGCTTCTGGAATAGCAACTGCTACTTGATCTGACTGCAGGCTGTTTCACCTCTCCACTTACGTAGGCCCTCATACAGATGCAGCTCTGACACACTGCACTGTACTTCATACCTTGATTTTCAAACTGAGGAAGTCTGTCACAGCTTACGGTTTTCACTTAAGAGGAAACTAGTTTTAGAAGCTGGGCTGGTGGATAAAATGAGCTTGTTCTTAGTGACAGGATGCCAATAAATCCAAAACATCAACAAAAAGGCTTGAGTTCTCTCGATTTCAGCCCCACGACGGCTGTGCTGAGAGCTCCACGGATCACCTTTAACACCAGAGCCTGACAGAGGGAATCATGGGAAGACGAGATGCAACCTGGGATAGAAGCGCAGTCGGTGCAAATGGATCAGGAGAGCAAGTCTAATGCAGCAAAACAGAAATCAGTTCTGCAATTTCCACACCTCTGGCCGTGAGGAGGAGTGAGTGAGTGGGATGTTTCTGCGTCATGCAAGAAAAATCCCTTCTTTCCTCAATGTGTCTTTAAAAAGCACGTCACGCCTCACCTATTCTTCACTGTGAAGCAGACACAAACATGAGGTAAAAGATGGTTCAAGTGTTTATCTGTGAGGCTGATTCAGTTTTTCCAACATACCAGAATTTAGCTCAGAAGATTGGAAAATAAAGACCAGGACTTTCCGTTTTATATTGATCAAATATATAAATATACACAATAATATAACATTTAAGAGGAGGTGCAGAAAGGAAATGTGGTCATTATTAGGAGAGCCTCACACCAAAACCTCCCTCTCTGACGCTTCTGCCCATTTGGATCTCTTCGTTTATTTTACACTGCGTGAGACGGAATAAAACCTTATGATGCAGCTGAACTGTGGAGAACCCACCAAAGCGAGGGTTTTACAGACTGGATGAGTTAAGAATCAATATGGTGATAATTAGGTCTTTTTTTCCATATTCGATCAAACGCGTTCTTTCTTTTGAACAATTCTCAGTAAATTAATTTAGTTAGAATATTAACTGCAACCAACAATGACACCAGATGAACATGGGGCCTGTACTCCCGTCTTGTTGTGCACTCACGGAGCCTTCATCCTCTTCTACAGGCCCGGCTGAGCCAGTCAATAACTCTGTAATGAGTATTTATAGGTTATTGCAAGCGTAAGCTGCACAGGGCGGCGAGTCATTCAGCCGCTTAGCAGCTGAACTCTTAAACAATGTGAAACTGAAGATGAGTTGAGTCACTGTGGTGAACTTTTCTGGTGTGTGATGCTTTCAAGGCATTACACAAACACACAAATATCACAGGGATGCGGGCTGTTAAAGGAAGCATCCACTGCACAAAAGCGTTCACCTCGTCCCCAAAAAGAAGGACTGGAGCTGGTCTCTAAAGGCTTATTGATCGTGCTGCCAGCGGCCGCCACTTGTTGCAGATCTGCTAAAGTGGAGCCTTTCCCAGTCGGCAGCGCAGCATCCACGCGAGGCAGACATGGACAGGCTTTAAGAGCTCATGAACGCATCCCCTTCAGCCCCGAACTGACTCGTTCGCCTCCTCTCTTAAATCAGCCTGACAAACGAGCCCTTCTTACTTATACGATGACGGTCGTGTGCGAGAAAAGCGGATCGCTGAGGCCAGATGAAGCCTGATCTCATCGCTCTGTTCTCTCATTCAATCCAGCAGCTTTATGCCTCTCACTGATTCCGCCAACTCCCATTACACCGAACTCCTAAAGCAAGGCATGAATCATTTCCTTCGCAATCTACAGGAGATGCTTCGTGATAAATATAAACCGAAGCACAGATCTGACGCGTGCACATGGGCACACATCAGATAGAACTGAGGCAGTTTCTGATGCCCGGTGTCGGATTCGGCATCACAGTGTGTTGACAAACACTTTACTACCAAGTCAAATGCTCGCCGGCTTTTTCCACTGAAATTTCAAGGATAGAACAGACAACAGGTGCTGCGAGGCTTTCCTTTCAGATTCATTACACTGCAAAAGGATGCACCGGCTATATTTATGGGCTGATATCAGCTCCTTAAGCCAGATTTTACATGCCGAGAAGTGCAACGGAGTCCATGACTGTCTCCCCCGGGGAGGCTGAGGGCTGAAGACCTGCCTGTTCCAACACTTTATATCAGAAAGGTGCGAAGCAAGCGCAAGGTGTGCTGATATGTTTCCACACCGCTGGTGAGAGGAAGGGTTTAAAAGGTAGAGCAATGAGAGCAAAGACAGGAGATGAAGGTGGAGGAAGGGAGGGGCTGAGGGAGGGAGGTTGGAGCCAAGCAAGTTAAACAAGTATTTTTAGGATGATGTTTATTTGGAGGTCTGTGGAAACCAACCCGGGGTGTACGTCTCCCAGCCTCTCTGCTACCATCTGTTGAGTTCTCTCAGCCTGTCACTGTGCCTGAAAGGTGGGGGACATTTCGCATTGACAGAAAGGTTCTGCGGATTCTCTGCGGCTGCTGCCATTTGATAACGCGCACTAATGTGCGGCACCGGAAGAATGTACAGATTAGGTTTTATTCCACATTGTGTCAGAGAGGGAACCGGTTTGTGGCAGCAGCAGAACAGCAGAACAGTTTCCCTCAAAATTATGATCTGGGTCTGTCATTTTGTTGAAAACAGCAGAATCTGCGAGTCTTTTTAACAACTGTTACTGCTGATTGGAAAGGATTCCCTCATATAATCTCACACATGATGTTGCATTAACTCGACTTTACTTTGTTGGTTAACTAACATGCAGAGATGCCATTTTCTATTATTGTTTCTATTATTTCATATAAAACTCCTTTAGTAGCCAAACATCGACATATACACTTAATGTGTCATTTTTCAGTGCAAAACCAAATTCAGTGACCTCTCAGATTCTGTGATTTAAAAAGGAATTAAAGGTGCAAACGAGCTGGTGCCCAGAGTACATTTAAAAATATTCAATTCAGTGGATTTTGGCAACACAAATTCAGGTAGATGGGTAATTTATTGTGAAATATAACTGGAACAGCGGTGCTGAACATCCAACAGCATTCGGCTCACATAATCTGGTGTTATCCCCCTTTTGTCATAAAATAAACAGCTTTTTTTAAGGAAAACTAAATGCTTAAATTTTGCGGCTTCACGGACGAGCAATTAAAGGTTTTTAAAATGTGCACAAAATAAAGTCAGGGTTCCTTAAACGACTTGCTGAGCATGAATTTGCCTTCTTTCTCTGTGGTTTGAGCATGTAAACCGGCTGACGGCTCAAAATGAAGGGAGATTTGTTTATTTCAGGCTTTAAATACCCTGCAGGCAATATTAAATTTTTAAGTCGTATGCTTGTAAATAGTTACTTGATGGTTTTGCTAAAATGCGCTACCTGGCAGCTATTTTCAGCCTGGATTCCAGGAATTCTGTGATGAACAAGACCGAGGTTCCTCGTATGAAAACCGGTCATCCAACATGGCGACCAGGTCCCAACTAATAACGCTTACGTAACGACTGATGAATTAATATATTTACTCTAAACTGAGACATATCGACAGAGAGTCTGTATCAAGTGTTAGAAAACCGTATTAGCCTTCGCTGGTGTGCATTTGGTTCTGTTTTTCTGTGGCAGACGTCACCTGTGTGACTTTCAGCTCCTGGAGCTCATTAAACGCACCTGTCAGGCTCGTGCCTGTGAGGCACGCGTGTTGCCTTGGCAACGGCTGGCCGCCTCTCTGAGCTAGCTCTGAATGGCTAATAACATAAAGGTAAAATAGATATTTTAAAAAAGTATTTTTTCTGTTGTTGCAGCTCACTCTGAAGGAGTTAAATTCATCCGCCATAAGAAAAGTACATTTCTAAATGTAGAGTTAGTATCCTCGATTAATTTAAAATAGACTGCACATAAACCTAATAATTAACTTAAATGATGGCAGCTACAATGTGTTATTTTTTATTTTTCTTTCATCCCAACCTTAGCACACAGAGGGTTCCAGAAACCTGATCCAGGTTAATGTTAAAAGCCGACGAACTAGTGTGTAATTATTAAGTTAAGACTTAAATGTAGGCAAAAGAATGAGGAGGGTGGTATTATATTTAGACAGTCTGCAAGGCAATCGGGGGTAACTGAAAGACAACACTGAGAAAGTTCCACGGCCTAAAATATCTGCCCACACAGCTTCTAACAGGACTCAAGTGCCAGGTGCGAGGACGGGCCAAGGAGCAGATGCCGAGTGTCACACTGGGGCGTTTCAAAATGCACACAATTAGAGTGAAGTTAGCTATTCTGAAGCTTCTGTTCATAATGTTAACGAATTAAAATGCGTGGGAAAGCCGCTTACTGGTGTGAGTGGAAGTGCACCGGAAAATCTGTGCGTAATTACGCACGGCAGCACAAGTATGGCACGTTGCTCAGAGCCTCCGCATCCAAACCTACCTTCCTCTGCTGCTTCTCCCAGGCAGGGTCCAGCAGCAGGTCCCTGTCCCAGTCGTCCTCCTGGGTCATGTACGCATCTTCTTGGAGGATCGTATAGGAGTTGTATGTCATTTGGGTTTCGACAGCTGTCATCGTTCCGCCTCTGTCAGGACTTCACAAGTCCCCCTCAGCTTATAGTGAGAAAAAAAAAACTAAATCAGCAATAGAAACGACGACGCGGGGGCAACAACCTCCTTGAGACGAGGGGTCTCGCTTTCTGGGGGGAGAGTCAGTTAGGGGCTGCAGAGACCAGACTCCACTGCTGAGAGGTGGCTGTGCGGAGGTGGTGCTCCCACTACCAGAAGACCCTGTTGGCCGGTGCTCCTTTCCTGGTCAAAAGTTGCCCACGTGACCGCACCCCAATAAGTATGGGAACCCATAGCTTGGGTGTCAGGTTCTAAACCGAAAAAGGTCTAAGAGGCGGGGGTAATCCCTCGCGAGCGGGGCCGACGGGCTTGTGAGTGGTGTGGCAGCATGTCAATTACAACCTCCTCTCACCAGGGAGGATTTTATGGCCCGCGTGATGCACCTGTTGCTGTTAATGATCGTCAATGGCAAACTCAGGCTTCTTTAGCTTCAACCTCCTTCTCCTATAAAACGGAGTCAAACAATTGAATTTAAAGTGTTCAGAGCCAATAAGTCTAAAGAGTTAAAAGACAATTTAAAGGGATTATAAGCAGGCCTCCACTCTGACTCCGGCTCTCACCCCAGGCAAGTAAGCCTTTGCCTGCACTGTATACCACTGACAGAAGCTCAAACCATCATATTGGACATTGCTATTATTAGACTGTAGATAAATTGCTCCGTTCATTCTGTTAATTTCCCACCACAAACTAAAACTGACATTCAAATGAAATAAAAGAGATCCAGACATCTATATGAGGAAAAAAAAAGAATTTTATTCATGATTTGCATGCAGACTGAAAAATGCCTCAACATTTTCAGGAATACAGGTTAAAAAGCATATATATATATATGCATACACAGCCGTACAATATTATTTGTGTCTATAATCAGGATTTGTCATTCACAGTAAACATGTTCATCCAACATTCAGCCATTAAAATCCCCTCACATTCATGTTTGTGCTGGAACTAATTTCTTTGAAATGAGCCGATCCGGACTGCTTTCCTCCAGAGATAAAACATCATTTAGTCACCCTTTACATCTTTGGAAACTAAGAATGATTTATACTGCAATTAATCAAGCCCCTGATGTAACTACACTTGGTCCACTAACCTACTTAAAGAAACTCAGCTACTGTGGGAGTATTTGTGGTTACATTCCAGTGCTACGGCTGAAACGTCTGCTCTAACCCACCGTAAACGTAGCTTTTCATAATTATATAGACCGTGTTACAACTGCTATGCTTTTCAACATTTAATGAACACTGTGAGCTGCTCCAGAGTGTAAACTGCATTCTGCAGGTGTCTGTGTAACTTCCAGCCTCTTTAGGTGAGGTAATGTCTGAGGTAAGACCCTACTGTTGGTGTTTATCTGAAAAAAAGATTATTAAAACCTGCTGAATTTCAGCCTGGAAACTCAAAGGCAATGTGGTCTATGTGGGTTGTGCTCAAAACTAGAATGGAATGTCTCCCAGTTTGTACATAGATTATGAATCTCAGCTGATTTCTGCTGCAGATGCAATCTTTGGGAATCCATCAAGACAATAAAAAAAATATAAAAAACGTGTATATTTGAGTTCTTCAGCCAAAACCACAGAAGGCAGGGGGAGGGGTTGGGTTAGGGAGTGGAGGTGGCTGGGATGCTGCAGCGAGCTTTGGCTGGAGATACAGTGATTTCAGAGCAGAGGTTTTAGAGATGCACGGCTGCGTTTACCCAAGCATGAGAAGCCCAGACTCACAAGCACCAGAAGAAGCCTTTAGTTGGGAGCGTGAGGAGGATGGCGTGCTGGAGGGAAAACAACTGGAGCCCTGATCATGGAGGTCAGGAGGGGCGTCAGAAAGCTCTTCTTCTACTCATTCAGAGGCAGCTTATTTATACTGAACATTGGTTTTAAAGTGTCTAACTAGGCAGATTACACTTTATTCTGGTTGGATGCCATGCGCCACTTTTAAAATACATTAAAGTCTATATAAGTTTTTACACTTAAGTAGAAAAAGACTAACTCTAACCAAATTACTGAAACCACAAGAGTGAAAAACACAATATTAGGACACAATGTGGTCCTCCACGATCAGGAAGGCGTGGTGAGGGAGTAGCTCTGTGCAGAGGATTGTTCCACCACCAACTCACCTCGGAATCAACTCATCTATTCATTCCTCACCACCTCCTTTCCCTTTGTCTGTCAGGCAGCAAGGCCGCCGTGTCTCCCTGTCATCCTGCAGATGACGACTCATCAAATACTGACAGCCAGGGAGTGAGGGATTGTAGGGTTAAGCTCTATCTCAGCACAGAGGACATCTTAACAGGTAGGAGCACAAACAATTCATTCATAGCACCTATCCAGCCAGTCTGGTTGATCCCAGTATTAGAGAAACAGAGCAGCCGTACCAGAAAAGTCCTATAGGAGCCCTGAGATTGAGGAGAATCTACAGGTCAGACTGGCCCCACACCTATAATCTTATAGGACGTTTCTGATGGGCACACAGGCTGCGAGGGACCCAATTAAAAACAACCCTTTTTGTTTAAGATCGATTATTCTGGGAAATTTGAGTTAAGATCCCCTCGACAGCCGTGTGGTGCAAACCCAGCATTCAGCAGTTTGAGCAAAAGCGATTTGTCCAACACTGAAAGTCTGTCTGTTAGCGAGTCCGGAGGCGGGCCACCACACATACACAGTCCCTTAGCTCGCCCAGGCCTCTAGGGTAACAACAGAGGGTGGGCAGTTTGGCTCAGGTGGGTGGTTCTGGGAAGTTGAGTCCGAGCCAGAGCCACAAACCCAGATCCAAGGTGGCGGCGGCGGTGGCGGCGGAAAAAGCGCTGTGTGTGTGTGGACGGCGGAGAGGAGAGGCGCATAGGGACAGTAGGGTGGAGCTGAGGAGTGAGAGGGAGGGGAAGAAGGGTGGCGGGATGGGGGGGGGTTGAGGGCGGCGAATACGGCGGTGGACAGGAGTTGACTAGCGGGCAGGGGTAAGGTGGGGGTGTGTCCGCATATGCCAAGAGTCACTAATCGATGAAATGGCGCCCAAAAAGAATGCTTTCTTTTTCCTCTAGCACACACACACCATGACACATCACACCCTTTATTCACCAGCTCACACACCAGCAGGAAGGACGGGGCAACCATCAATCGCCTGGGATGGGTGGACTAGTCCTGCGGGGGGGTCTGAGCCCCGCCCCGCCACGCCCCGTCCTGCCCATCACCCCCACCGAGGAGAGACCCAAGGCTAGAGGCACAACACTGCCACTGCAGCAGGGGAAGGGTTACGGACTGGGGGAGGAGGGGAGGTGGTGATGGCAGAGGGGAGGAGGGGGAGGAGTGTTTGGTCAAGGCACAGTCAAAAGAAGGGTGGCAAGTGGGAAGAAGAGAGGTCAGTGCTTTCATGTTTGTTTGCTTTTTTTGGTCGTTTTTCATTTACCTTTGTGGTGAAGAGAGACAACAAGTTCCCGCTGCGGTGGCGTCGCACTAAAAGCCGTCCCCATGGCTGCACGCTGGCTGTTCCAGGCGGCACGGTCACCTAATTCAGTTGAGATAGTTAGTTCAGAGCTGGACTGTCGAGGGGCTTTTTGTTTGCTTGTTTGTGTTGTTTTTGTGTTTTTTCTTTTCCTTTTTTTTTTTTTGCGGCAGAGTTACAGATTATCACACATGCAGGTCTGAGAGCAGAGTGAACAAAGACACACGGAGAGGGAGAATTTGGTGTAGCAGGGAGAGACCAGACCAGACCAGACGCACACCCATCAACCCCAAGAACAGGACTGCTCCACAGATCAAAATGCACCCAGGCCATTCTATCTGTGTGCCTCTCCCCAGCTCTCAATGCACTTTCACATGACTTTAAAGACCACATCAAGCGTTTTCTTGCAGCTGAATATGGCAAAGCACTAAATGTAGACCCTTTTAGATAGAATTTGGTTGGATTTTGAGAGGCTGGAGAGAGGAAGGAGCTCCAACCCGCACTTACCCTGACCAAAGAGAGCAAAGCTGGGCCCGCATCTACACCTGTCTCCCCCTGGGTCCCCAGTCATATGGGTCTGGTGGTCATTTTACACAAGAGAAACAGATAGTAGAGAAGAGCATAAACAAGAAGAAGGGGAAAGGTCCAAACCCTTTGCTTTCTTTTACCACAGCAGTCAGCCAAACATTCTTTATTATAATGAGGTTTATAGTATACATATTCTCCATAAAAAGCATGCGAAATTTTTTTTTAAACTCAACTTTTCTCTTTTCTATAAAAAGGCTAAATTAAAATACTTTTCTAAAAAATACATGGCAAACAAGACATTTCGCAAACCACATAATTCTACAAAGGATGCAACTGGTATGTGTTTGTATATACGACACAGAAAGATTACACTGTGAGATGCAAAAGTCACTTAACCACTAAAAATCACAGCAGGGGAGGGGAAGGGGGGACAATGAGGCAGTAAGGTGATTCAGAGGGTCTATCTGTGTGTGCATCAGACCGCTGTCAAATAGTAGTTGCAAAAAACCGATTGTTTTAAGCAATCTTAGAGCGAGATAGATGGGATTTGCCACTTGGGACCATCATGAATGTTAAAAGCGCCGGCACCTGGAGGCCCGGACGTTTTAAAAGCTTCATCCCAACTCTCCACACGTGGCAAACCCCGCCTTCAAGATCCAACGACTAACTGAAAGGAGACGCAAAAGTATTTTTGCAATTAGGATCTAAAGCAGGTCTGGTATTGAAAGGAACAAAAGGATGACATTTGGGGCGACCGGAAGACACTGCCCCATCTCTCACTTTACTGGTGCTATCTTTTCTGTTTGGAGCCGCCCGTGAGGCTCGGTTTGTAGCTTTAAGACCATTTGACATGTAACAGATCTATCTAATACAGGAGTGCAAGTCCAAGAGAAAGCTTCACCGTTTGTAGCCTTCTGGATACTAAGCTCTAGAGGGCTCCACCCCACTAAAAATGGTTCGAAAGTAATGTCAAAAGCACTTAAAAATGGGAGAACCCTCCACGTAATGCACTTCACTCAAGGCTTATAGGCACATAACTGACCTTGTCACATGTAATCATGATTTCTAAACGGATGCAAACCAAAGATCCTTTGTAAACAGCTCATTCAATAGTTGCACAGGGATTTTTTTCCTCTCATTTACAGTTCATTGCATCCCCGGCTGACTTATATCACATGTAAACTCCACTAAAACAAACAAAACTTTAACACCATTTCCTTTTTTTTTTCCTTTTAAAAAAGGCCTCTGAACATAAAGGAGGACTTATTACAGAATATTTACAAAAGTCGTTGAAATGTGGCTCTTCCCTCTCTAAACCGCTGACCTTCGGTAGGAGCAGGAACTGCTGACTGGGCGAAATGTGTGGAACCGAAGAAGACGAAGTAGTCTACACTGAAACTCACAGTAAGAGGTAGGCAGCTGTAGTTTGAAAGCGAGAGAGAGGTGGAGCAGTGTCTTTCGGTGCTGTAGTTAAAGGTGGGGGGTGGGATTCAGAGAAAGGGTCAACGGAGAGATCTGAACATACATTACAGTACGTATATATGTGTGCTTTACGTTTTTCTCTGCAAGGCGCAGGTTTAGCTGCTGCGTTTGTGCGTTGCAAGGTCAGGAGCCCGCACATCCAAGACAAATCACATCCAAGACAAGCATCCCCCAAAACATATCAACCTTGGTTCCGTTTGACACGATTCAATGCAGCCGGTACACATCCGACTTCCCATCCGATTACATTAAGAATCTAAACTCATCAACATAAGGCAAAAAAGGTTTCAAATTAGCTGCCCTAACTGATCATCTAGGCCTAAGGAGGATGGCTGATGTAATTTATCGGAGATTTGGCCTTAGAAAATCAAACTGGGTTGCAGAAATAAAGGCATATGAAACAACTGACGAGGTCAGTCAAATACTGGCACAAGTGTGAGACTGGCACGATAAAAAAGTAAAACTGAACAGCACAAAGAATGCCCGCACAACAGATGAGAGCCTCCCTTTCAGGATGCACTGCGTGTATACAAACTGAACCAAGGTTCGCTGATCGAATCCCTAGTAAAGCAGGTTAATAAACCAAGGAGCCCCCAGTTTCAAACCTCAGCCACACGCTGGAGAGTGCCCAGACACACACACACATACATACAAACAGCTGCTGTAAGGTGGTCAAGTTTCGGTGGAAAAGGAGATGTGGGGATGGGGTTCAGGGCAAAGAGGGAGAGGAGGGGGCAGACAGTTGAGTGCGACTATCGGAAGGGGGGCTCAGGCGTGTGAAGGGAGAGTTCGGGGCGGCGGAGGATGGCCTCCTTGCGCGTAGGCGGCGGCAACGGCGGCTCATACACCCTGGGTGCAGCCATGGCGGCTGCTACTGCCGCAGCGGTGGGGACCACTGGCCTGAGGGCATCCAACGTAGCAACCGGCTGGGCGGAGATCGCAGGTAGAGCGGACATCCCTGGCATGCCAGGAATGGCCGTCATTGTGCTGGATGGGTAGGCATACTGGAACTGGGGGTACTGCTGCAGCTGCTGGTAGTACTCCGCGTAGTACCTAAGACAGAGGAGGACGGATGGTGATGCAGAGGGATGGATACAGGTGAGGAGAAACGGGTTTGGGTGGGACGACAGACAGCGAGGGTATTTATGATAGCACATGGCAACATGAACAAGAGAGGGATAAAGTCAACAAGAACACGGAGAATTCTAAAAGATAAATACTGTCGTAGGAAAAGTGGAGCTCGACACTATCCGGTAACAGTTCAGGAGTGCTGCACAGCTGCTGGATAACAGTCGGCAATCAGGACCTACCTGGCCATGGGGTCCTCTGCAGCCTCCGCTGCCTCTTCTGCTGCACGGCCGGCTGGTGTGGGGAGCAGGGGCCTGCGTGGTTTGGCCCTCTGGTAGATAAATGGCTTCATCACAGGGTCTGGTAGCAGAGGTGCTGACCTCCGTAGGGGACTGCGGTCCCTCTCACCAGACTTTGCCGCAGCTGCTGCCGCCGCCTGCTGCTCAGCCATGACCTGCTGGCCCTGGGCGAAGTAATGTGCCTGTCTGGCGGCCTCAAAGATGGCTGTGGTATGATCCGCTGCTCCCAAGGCGCTTATATGAGCGTAGGCTGGTGTGGCAGCACCATAAAGTGCAGGCGCCACAGAATAGGCTGGATTGACGGCGGCAGCCGCTGCTGACATATCTATTCCAGGGGCAGCAGTCAGATAAACGGGGGGGTTGGCCATAGTTGGGGTGTAAACTGGAGTCGAGTAGGCCGCGGCGGCGGCGGCGGCAGCGGCAGCAGCCGCTGCAGGAGATGCGGCCACCTGGCCATAGATGTTGGGGGCCATCGAGCTGTATACCTGCGTGGCGCCTGATGTCAGAGCTGCCTGACTGGCCACCGATCCATAAAGTTGATTGGCAACATTGGCACCATACACCTGGCTGGCAAGGGCACCGTAAACAGCTGGATTCACCGGGTTACCATCAGTACGCGAGCCAGTGGTAATCCCTGTAAGAGCTGCATAGGTGGGGTCAAAGGTGGAGGTGTTGTAGACCGAATTGTGCACACTCTGTTGGACCTGGAGAGGGAGGCCGGCGGCGGCGGCGGCGGCAGCGGCCAGAACCGCTGCCTGACTCTGGTACTGCTCCAAAGAAGGCTTCCCCACAGGGCATTCTCCAGCGTAGTGGCCCTGCTTCCCACAGTTAACACAGGGGATCTTCCCTGTAGGTGCCTGCTTGCTGGGCTGGACCTTCGACAGCTCGACAGACAGAGGGCGCCCTTTGAAGGAGGTGCCGTGCAGGGCCTCGATGGCCTGGAGCGCGTCTTCCTTGTTCTCCATGTGAACAAAAGCGTAACCTGTAGAAGACAAACTCACGTCACTGTGAGCTAAGACACTTGCTCAGTTACAGATTCCCCCTTTATGTTGGGAGTCTCGCTGCTTTACATGCTGTTAATGTTCTCTCTCTTTGTCTGAAGCGCTCCACTTTAGCTCCCATCTCTTGGAAGGTACAGTCCTTATAACGCGACTTCTTAAAGCCATTAACACCTAAGAGGGTATCTTAACACTGGCACAGATACTCTCAAACAGATTCAAATGCTAACAGAGCCTCTGCTTACCTTTGACTTTATCACACTCCAGAACTTTCCCAAACGTTTGGAACAGCTGCTGGAGGTCTTCAGTGGTGCACATGCCGCTCAGATTACCCACAAACACCTTGGTGGAGTGCAGCGGCCTTCCCCTCGATTCCTCCACCACCAAATTCCGCCCACGAAACTCTCGTCCATTGAGCTCCCGGATGGCGCGCTCTGCAGCCCCCTCGCCCTGCAGGTGCACAAAAGCAAACTGCCGCAGCACGCTGCAGCTGACCACCTGGCCGTAAGGCTCGAAGATGGCCGACAGCTCCTCCTGGGTGGTGTCCAACGCCAGGTTGCCCACGAAGAGCTTTACTGTGTGGCTCTTATCCATGGCCCTGCAGACAAAACAAGGAGCGATGTACTGGAGCGTTTTTGCTTTGAACCACGGTCTCTGCAGGTGAATCCAGGACCTGTAACCTCTTATTCTCAGCTATGCCTTTGTAATATGTGCAGAATGTGGTTTTCCACTGTACTGACTGATAAAGTTGTCTTGAAGGCAGCTTACCAGATGCCTCTGAGCTCAAACAAGTAAATACAGCTCTGGACAAGGTGAACATAAGACTCAATTGGTGCCATGAAGTGGAATTTGTGCCCCTGTGGGTTTATCAGCTGCTGATGAATGATGGGTCTGTATTAGCCGCCTGTATTAGCCTTGAACACTTGCCCTTTACACACTCAAACTGCTTTAATTATTAAATGATATGATGCGCTCTGTAGAAGCAGAAACTTAAACATTTCTCCAGATCATTCTCCAGAACAAACTGGAGATCCTCTGCCCAGCTTTGCTCTTCAAAGACTCAGCCTTTCATGGATGCTGCTTTTATTTTTAATCAAATCGGGATCACAATCACCTCTGTTTGAAACACTCTTTCATCTCTTTTCTAGCCCTAAACTGTCCCCATCGCAGCTCTTTATGGGAGTTTTTTCAGGCTTAAAATGCAGGAACTCATGCACATAAACAAAGAAAATTAATTAATGAATTCTCTTTTTATTATCCGGTGATACTGAAGACAAACGGACACAACAGGCCAAAAAATCCAGCTGCCTGCTAACCGGATAAGCTGAGATATATACGGCCTCAATAAAAGAACCTGGGAGCACAAATGAGCAGCAGGAGTAACATTCAAATGAAACAATCCCGCACAGGCCGCACATTTGTATGAGAGCTTCCCACGGATAGTTGGATTAGATAAGCAAAGCAGGAGGGATCATGTTCGCTTCCGATATGGAGCAAAGATGCTTCGAGTGAGAGCTGAAGAAGACCTCTTTCTCACTTGAGAGCAGGCTGTGATCTCCCCTGCAGCTATGACTCACTCTCCTCCACAGGAGGCAGGCAGGCAAACAGAGCGTGTTGCAGCACAACTTCCCCCAGACTCGCTGCATTTATAGGAACAACTCATACGGATATGCTGCGTAAAGCCTCGGGTTAAACTCAAAAGAGTTCCCACAGGCCGATCGACACCTTTTCTCCTCCCAAACAACTTTTATGGCTGGCTGTAAATCAAAGGGCAAAGCGGAACACGAAACCGGTGAATGGCATTTCTATTTTTTGGTTCAGGCTCCAGTAGGCTGCTGCTGACTGAAAGAAATGCACCTCCTCACGCGTAAAAGCGTTCAAAGACACGCTCCTTCTTAGTGAATGTGTTGGAGGGGAGCGAGTTGCGCCCCGTTCACAGGCAGAATGGCTGCTGCCTTCACAACTGGATCGTTTGAGGCAAAACTGGGGGGTGGGGGGGAAGCTGGTTTCTGATGACGCAGCACGACGCTGAGTCAACACATTTTCACTGCTCGCGTCATTAAAAAAGAACCAGAAAAGATGAAAAGACCCATTTAAGTTGGTAGGGCACGCGGCTCTGCTCGGACGCATGTGAACGGAGGCACGGGATGCAGGTTGGGCTGCGTCGGGTCTCCACAGCAAAACAGCCGCCGAGCCACCGAAACATCCCAGGATAAACGACACTTTAAGCCCATTTCGCTTCAGACGCCACTGGTAGATGCTTCAAATCTAATAAGGCGAGTGCCTCTCGCGCGGAGATCGATACAATGCACAACAATCACATTTTTCCGCACAGGAATGAATACAGTGTAACACCGAGTGCCTCCGGTGCAGCAACGCGGTCCGAGAAGTCCGCCGCAAAACGAGCCCACGCGACGAAAACACGCGAGCTTAAAGACGAATCGGATTAATTTACCTCCCGTGAGGCTCAAATGACAATATCAGGGCAGAAAAGGCGATTAAATAAAAGGATCTACCATCTTACCTAAGCGGTGCTGTGTTTCAAAATGGTAGCGCCTGCTTCCGTTTGAGCGTCGGGCATAATGCTGGGGAGGCAGCGGAGGGGGAGGGCTGCTGCTGCGGCGGCTGCTGCTGCACCCGGAGGATGCTGAATCCTTATCAAATGACTCAAGTGTGCACACCAAACACCCCACTACACCCTGCGTCTGGAACAGCCACACAATGGGAAAAGGCTGCTCCGTGGCCAGCAGCTCGTGCTCGAAAGTGACGGGCAACAAGTGAGGAAGCGCTTTGTTTTCTGCGAGAGAGACTGCTGCTTATCCAGAGGTCTGAGGTTCAAGGACAGAATAATTCAGCTATCTGAGATGACCAGGATTCAAGCAGAGGGCAACAGATTAAACCAGTGAAAATGTCGTATTATGGAACAATAGAGTTTCAGGTCTCTGTATGCGTCCAGTTTTGTTTTTAGTCTCTTTTTTGCCAACTTCCCCCTTAATTTGCTGTTTTGTGTCCACTTGTGTTCCCTATTTGTTGGTTTGTGGTTGTCTCGAGACATCTGGTGGCTATTCTGAGTGATTTTGAGCGTCTTTTTGGTAGTTTTCAGTCAACCAGAGTGTCCCTGCGGGGATATTGAGTTCCTTTGTGGTAGTAATGAGTCAGTAACTATGTTTAGATGGAAAAATCTGAAATATTTATGATTAGAGTTTCAAAAGTAACCATGTAATGAAGGCTAAAAGGAGATCTGATACATGCTGCAAATAATTTAACCAAAATTAAACTCTTTTGAGGAAAAATGGGTCCAGTAGTGTGCAGAAAAATGGGGTTTTTGTCAACTTTATTAATGAAATCACACTTATTAAGTAGAATTAGAGCATGATTGAGACATATCATACCCTGCAATTGGTTTCTGGGTTTCTGCTGCACCTTCCAATGTAAAAGCAAACATATCTCAGACTTCCTTTTCCTGCTGTGGATAAACAGAGAGAGCATCAGTGGACCGGTACCGCTCGGTTCACTCAGAGGAGCAAAGACTGAAAGGAGGCATTTGTTCTGGTTGAATTTACCAAACAAGGAACTGAGTGAAGTAAAAAAAACTCTGCAGGTTGATAGTAGCTGCCTTGTTCCTCAGAAACGTTTCCAACATGTGAAGACAGACAATCTGATTAAGTGTGTGTTTACATTATCACGTTGATCAGATTAGCTAAAACAACCCTTTCAATCTGATTAAAAATGCATTTTGAGCCAGATCAGACTGATCTGATTTAGGTGTTTACATCAGGCAGTTTTATTCGTGGATCTGATTAAAAGGATTTCATGTAAATAGCAGCTATCTGAGTCTCATTGAAGTGGTGTTGAGTCCGTTTAAATATGTCTTTGGGGCTTTTTGTGTGTAATTCTGAGACATTTTTCCCAGATTTTGAGTCACTTTCTCTCTCTGTCGTCACTTAAAGCCGATCTGTGTTGTTTTGACCAATATGAAATGTAAAAATTCTACAATAAGTTCTGGACCAGGGCACACAGAGCCAGTCCATTCAATACAAAGTGATTTACCTCTGCTCCTTTAAACAGCAAAGCACTGAATATATAGCAATACAGGAGGACTTCCTGAGGGGCGTTTTGCCTTTTTTTTTTCCATCTAAAAGAAGTCATACATCAACCGATAACGAAGGCGATGATTCGTAGCCTCAGACCGATGGAAAAAGACGAGGACCGGACGTTTAGGGGGGAATTCGATGAGTTTATTCAGGCATCAGCAGAAAAAGAGAAGAAAAATCAATGCAAAAGTGGCTCCTCGCTGATAAAACACACCGTCGTGTCCTCATATCGATGTTTCCGTGAAGAAGAAAAATACGCAGACAGTCAGCAGGTAGCGGCTCGGTTACATTCATTTATCTGTTTGTTCTCCTCAGTTTCTGCTTTTAGCCGCAGCAGTGATGAAGAAACAGCTGAGCACACAGTCCCTCGCGGCCTCCCTTTCTCACTTACCCTCTATTGCCCTTTCACTTTGGAAGGAATTTGGCTCTTCCTCCTGTGCTCTGTTTAATCTCTGCTGCCTGAGCCACTCACACCACCTCATGGATTTAAAACGAACAGACAGAAAAGGGAATGGATTCAGTCCCAAACTCTCGCTGTGGTCCTGAAATTTCACGATTGTCACTTTTTCTGCGTTCTTTTGGCTTCTTTTCTGCACATTCTTGGTGTTTTTATCGTCAGCTGCTGTCGCTGCTCATGTAAAAACAGACGAGCACAGCAGCTCTGAACGCTTCGAGGACAAAAAGATAAGACTTTAGCAAAGCCCCGCCCACTTTAGTGCATCTAAAACATTTAGAGGACAAAGCGAGAGAATCAGATTCTATCACAAATACATTTTCAAGCAATTCAGGAGACATATCTGGTCATCTGAGAACCTCAGCGCTCCGTCTTGGTCCGACAGCCCGGACCCTCCACAGAACATCCTCTTCCTTCCCTCTGGAGATGATCTCTCTGCTCAAACTGCCGTCAGCGAGGGTCAGAGGTGCGCCGCCGGCGTCTCTGGAGGGGTTCTGCTCTGGCCCGTCTGCCGGTCCCTCTCCTGCCACAGAGTGACACCGTCGCAGGCACAGATCTGTTTGGGATTTTGGAAGAGGCCTGCAGAGCGGGCGATAATCCCACAGGCCAGCCTGCCGGACAGGACCATAAGTTACTGAGACTGAGCAACAATCCTAACACTAAAGGGAGAAAATAAATCACTCCAGTCATGTTTTTAGCTGTTAAAACGTTACTTCTTCTACATTCTGCTAAAAAAATTAAACATCAGAGTTTCATCTCGACATTAGAAACAGTTTCCTGTCCTAAAAAAAGCCCAATAAGCTAGGCTAACTTTAGCTAGAAGCTAGAAAAACCCATAATAAATCCAGTAGAAACGTCTATCCTGAGACAAATGAACACATACGATGCGTTTGAGGACAAATAACCTGGAAGATGTTGTGTTAAACAGAGGATGAAACAACATCATCACACACTAAAACCTAAAAATTACCACCGATTTGAGGCACTGTGACCATTAATGTTCATTTTCTGTTCATTTCTGGACTCAGAAACTCCTTTTTCCTCCTCTGGGGGGGGAATCAGGAGGTAGAGGCTGGGACGGAGCACTAGCTGATTTCTTTCTTTAATCATTATCCATCTCTGCATGTGTAATTTTCATACTATCCTCCTCTTTAAATATTTCAGTAACGATGCAGCTGGACTCTTAATTTCCCTGGAGTGAACCTCCCAAAGGCATCAATAAAGTTCCATCTCATTTCATTCTGACGGAATCCATCATTTAAATGATCTTATTTCCCATGAACGCACCTTTCACCGGAGTTTCCCGTCTGTTTGGAGAGAGGGTGAGCGCCCCGGCCCAGGTCGTCCTCCCCTGCGTCCACCACCAGAGATCGACCAATCACATCCCACACCTGCAACCACGAGGTACGCCGTTAAACCCCCCCCATGTAAGCCACCCGAGCCGAACATGTCCGTGTGTGCTTGGGTTACCTTAATCTGACTGTCCTCTAGTCTAAATGACGCTCTGCCGTCTGGTCCGGCCACAATATTTCCCAGATCACCTGCGTGCTGCGAACAGAAAAACAGGAAAAAGGGCGACTTTGAAAGAAAAGACACGGAGGACAGCTCCAAACGAACAGAAACCCAGAAAAAAGGGCGCCTGTGAGAAAGAAAAGACACGGAGGACAGCTCCAAACGAACAGAAACCCAGAAAAAAGGGCGACTGAGAGCAAGAAAAGACACGGAGGACAGCTCCAAACGAACAGAAACCCAGAAAAAAGGGCGACTATGAGAAAGAAAAGACACGGAGGACAGCTCCAAACGAACAGAAACCCAGAAAAAAGGGCGACTGTGAGAAAGAAAAGACACGGAGGACAGCTCCAAACGAACAGAAACCCAGAAAAAAGGGCGACTATGAGAAAGAAAAGACACGGAGGACAGCTCCAAACGAACAGAAACCCAGAAAAAAGGGCGACTATGAAAGAAAAGACACGGAGGACAGCTCCAAACGAACAGAAACCCAGAAAAAAGGGCGACTGTGAGAAAGAAAAGACACGGAGGACAGCTCCAAACGAACAGAAACCCAGAAAAAAGGGCGACTATGAAAGAAAAGACACGGAGGACAGCTCCAAACGAACAGAAACCCAGAAAAAAGGGCGACTGTGAGAAAGAAAAGACACGGAGGACAGCTCCAAACGAACAGAAACCCAGAAAAAAGGGCGACTGTGAGAAAGAAAAGACACGGAGGACAGCTCCAAACGAACAGAAACCCAGAAAAAAGGGCGACTGAGAGCAAGAAAAGACACGGAGGACAGCTCCAAACGAACAGAAACCCAGAAAAAAGGGCGACTATGAAAGAAAAGACACGGAGGACAGCTCCAAACGAACAGAAACCCAGAAAAAAGGGCGACTATGAGAAAGAAAAGACACGGAGGACAGCTCCAAACGAACAGAAACCCAGAAAAAAGGGCGACTATGAGAAAGAAAAGACACGGAGGACAGCTCCAAACGAACAGAAACCCAGAAAAAAGGGCGACTATGAGAAAGAAAAGACACGGAGGACAGCTCCAAACGAACAGAAACCCAGAAAAAAGGGCGACTGTGAGAAAGAAAAGACACGGAGGACAGCTCCAAACGAACAGAAACCCAGAAAAAAGGGCGACTATGAAAGAAAAGACACGGAGGACAGCTCCAAACGAACAGAAACCCAGAAAAAAGGGCGACTGTGAGAAAGAAAAGACACGGAGGACAGCTCCAAACGAACAGAAACCCAGAAAAAAGGGCGACTGTGAGAAAGAAAAGACACGGAGGACAGCTCCAAACGAACAGAAACCCAGAAAAAAGGGCGACTGTGAGAAAGAAAAGACACGGAGGACAGCTCCAAACGAACAGAAACCCAGAAAAAAGGGCGACTGTGAGAAAGAAAAGACACGGAGGACAGCTCCAAACGAACAGAAACCCAGAAAAAAGGGCGACTGAGAGCAAGAAAAGACACGGAGGACAGCTCCAAACGAACAGAAACCCAGAAAAAAGGGCGACTATGAGAAAGAAAAGACACGGAGGACAGCTCCAAACGAACAGAAACCCAGAAAAAAGGGCGACTGTGAGAAAGAAAAGACACGGAGGACAGCTCCAAACGAACAGAAACCCAGAAAAAAGGGCGACTGTGAGAAAGAAAAGACACGGAGGACAGCTCCAAACGAACAGAAACCCAGAAAAAAGGGCGACTATGAAAGAAAAGACACGGAGGACAGCTCCAAACGAACAGAAACCCAGAAAAAAGGGCGACTGTGAGAAAGAAAAGACACGGAGGACAGCTCCAAACGAACAGAAACCCAGAAAAAAGGGCGACTGTGAGAAAGAAAAGACACGGAGGACAGCTCCAAACGAACAGAAACCCAGAAAAAAGGGCGACTGTGAGAAAGAAAAGACACGGAGGACAGCTCCAAACGAACAGAAACCCAGAAAAAAGGGCGACTGTGAGAAAGAAAAGACACGGAGGACAGCTCCAAACGAACAGAAACCCAGAAAAAAGGGCGACTGTGAGAAAGAAAAGACACGGAGGACAGCTCCAAACGAACAGAAACCCAGAAAAAAGGGCGACTGTGAGAAAGAAAAGACACGAAGGACAGCTCCAAACGAACAGAAACCCAGAAAAAAGGGTGACTGTGAGAAAGAAAAGACACGGAGGACAGCTCCAAACGAACAGAAACCCAGAAAAAAGGGCGACTGTGAGAAAGAAAAGACACGGAGGACAGCTCCAAACGAACAGAAACCCAGAAAAAAGGGCGACTGTGAGAAAGAAAAGACACGGAGGACAGCTCCAAACGAACAGAAACCCAGAAAAAAGGGCGACTGTGAGAAAGAAAAGACACGGAGGACAGCTCCAAACGAACAGAAACCCAGAAAAAAGGGCGACTATGAGAAAGAAAAGACACGGAGGACAGCTCCAAACGAACAGAAACCCAGAAAAAAGGGCGACTGTGAGAAAGAAAAGACACGGAGGACAGCTCCAAACGAACAGAAACCCAGAAAAAAGGGCGACTGAGAGCAAGAAAAGACACGGAGGACAGCTCCAAACGAACAGAAACCCAGAAAAAAGGGCGACTATGAGAAAGAAAAGACACGGAGGACAGCTCCAAACGAACAGAAACCCAGAAAAAAGGGCGACTGTGAGAAAGAAAAGACACGGAGGACAGCTCCAAACGAACAGAAACCCAGAAAAAAGGGCGACTGAGAGAAAGAAAAGACACGGAGGACAGCTCCAAACGAACAGAAACCCAGAAAAAAGGGCGACTGTGAGAAAGAAAAGACACGGAGGACAGCTCCAAACGAACAGAAACCCAGAAAAAAGGGCGACTGAGAGAAAGAAAAGACACGGAGGACAGCTCCAAACGAACAGAAACCCAGAAAAAAGGGCGACTGTGAGAAAGAAAAGACACGGAGGACAGCTCCAAACGAACAGAAACCCAGAAAAAAGGGCGACTGTGAGAAAGAAAAGACACGGAGGACAGCTCCAAACGAACAGAAACCCAGAAAAAAGGGCGACTGTGAGAAAGAAAAGACACGGAGGACAGCTCCAAACGAACAGAAACCCAGAAAAAAGGGCGACTGAGAGAAAGAAAAGACACGGAGGACAGCTCCAAACGAACAGAAACCCAGAAAAAAGGGCGACTATGAGAAAGAAAAGACACGGAGGACAGCTCCAAACGAACAGAAACCCAGAAAAAAGGGCGACTGTGAGAAAGAAAAGACACGGAGGACAGCTCCAAACGAACAGAAACCCAGAAAAAAGGGCGACTGTGAGAAAGAAAAGACACGGAGGACAGCTCCAAACGAACAGAAACCCAGAAAAAAGGGCGACTGTGAGAAAGAAAAGACACGGAGGACAGCTCCAAACGAACAGAAACCCAGAAAAAAGGGCGACTGTGAGAAAGAAAAGACACGGAGGACAGCTCCAAACGAACAGAAACCCAGAAAAAAGGGCGACTATGAAAGAAAAGACACGGAGGACAGCTCCAAACGAACAGAAACCCAGAAAAAAGGGCGACTATGAAAGAAAAGACACGGAGGACAGCTCCAAACTCTTTAATGCACCACAGGAGGCATCCGGTTAGAATTGTTTTGATCCTCTTACTCTAAAATGTTCTGTCAAAGCACATTGTGGAATCCGCTTATAAAAATGATAATTTGAAGGTTTATTTCACGGAGCTCTAAAGAGGATATGTGACCGTACCCTTTCAGAGTCCCCGGGACCACCGTGTTGTCTCCCAAATGGGTTGTAGTGTTCTCCACAGCTGCAGGGAGGAAGGAAAAGGAAAAGGTCAAGAACACAGTACCACGCAAGGGCAAAGATGAAATTAAGAAAGATCCAGAAACACGGCTTCCTTCTCTAAACCAGAGCCCACTAATTTAAATTCTCCTGGAATTACCTGCAGCTTGTTACCTGCACACAGCTCAAAAGGAGCTAACTCAGACTTCTCCGAAGGCACAATTAATGCATCCATCTCTGCCCTTTATCTTTCTGCTCTTCCTTCTATGCCTGCACCCTATCTCTGCTCTGTCCCCTCTGACAGAGTCGGACTCCTGGGTTCCTTCTCTGTAGTTTATTGTTAGCTTTTTGTATAGCTGTTATATCTTTATTTGTAAGTCTCTTTGGATAAAAGCGTCTGATAAATACAGAAACAGAAAGAAAAGGAAGCTCCGTGACGCCCTGAGGAGGAGCAGAAACTGCAGGGCAGTGGGCCTCAAGAACCCCGCAACCCAGGGTGAGATTATTACCCGAGCCACGTCAGTGAGGAGCCGGCCGAAGGGCTCCTTTTTCATTCTGGGTTGCTTTACCGTGGAAAACAATTCAATTAAATTCAGACCTACAGATCTGAATAATATGAGGCTCAATCCAGTGAATCTTTGGCGTTTTACTTGATTAAAAAGACATGTTTTGCCCTGTTTCTTCCCACAAAAACACAGTACAACGGCTCCCTTTTAGCCATATTCGTACAGCTCGGTTCAGAGCGGCCGGTTCCCTTCTCTTCTGCAGAATCCTACAGATTTTAGCTGCCGTGCAAACGGGAATTTGGACTAAATACTTCCCTCCCCCCTCTATCTCTGCACTTTATCTTTCTGCTCTTCCTTCTATGCCTGCACCCTATCTCTACTCTGTTCCCTCTGACAGAGTCGGACTCCTGGGTTCCTTCTATGTAGCTTATTGTTAGCTTTTTATAAAGCTGTTATATCTTTATTTGTAAGTCTCTTTGGATAAAAGCGTCTGATAAATACAGAAACAGAAAGCTGAGCTATACTTTGGAGCAGCATGTGCTGCTATCCAGGCATCTTTAGTGTGGTAAAGCCAGACTTTAATCCTCCCCACGGCTTATTTTGTTAGCAGCTCTGGTGTTCCACTCGGTTTCTGTTTGTCGATCACGTGCTCAGACCCACAGAAACATAAAAACTGCTAAATCACACAAGATTTGAGTCGCAGGATTCGGGCCGTAAAGTCCTACTGCTCGACCAAAATTCTGATTGGTCGATTTTTTTTTGCCGTGTTAATTTCATCAGGAGGAAAATGCTAATGGGGGTGTTTTCAGAGGAGTCCTGTTCCACAGGTAATGTCTTCAGAGGACACCCCCCTGTTTTCACTATTTTGGATTAGCCCGACACACTAGAAACGGGTCGATTGAACGTCCGGTGGTTTGCTGAATATTAATTTTTATTTTGAGCGTTTAATTTACAGCGAGTCCTCCTCTACCATCCGAGCCAAAGACATCTGAAGGGTGGCAGGATTTTACCACAATAGATGGCGGGAAACAGTTTGCAGCTCGACTACAAACATGGCGTATCATCTAAAAACGGTAATATTTCAATATTATAGGCTATAGAATATCATATTAAACATATTTCAATATTTTAAGTCTAATAATCATTTATTATTTATTTGTTTTGTAACTGAAACAACGGCAGAATCCCTTTCTTTATTTTTCAGTAATTCTCAGCTTTATTTTTCAGTAATTCACAGCTTTATTTTTCAGTAATTCTCAGCTTTATTTTTCAGTAATTCTCAGCTTTATTTTCCAGTAATTCTCAGCTTTATTTTTCAGTAATTCTCAGCTTTATTTTTCAGTAATTCACAGCTTTATTTTTCAGTAATTCACAGCTTTATTTTTCAGTAATTCTCAGCTTTATTTTCCAGTAATTCTCAGCTTTATTTTTCAGTAATTCTCAGCTTTATTTTTCAGTAATTCACAGCTTTATTTTTCAGTAATTCACAGCTTTATTTTTCAGTAATTCTCAGCTTTATTTTCCAGTAATTCTCAGCTTTATTTTTCAGTAATTCTCAGCTTTATTTTTCAGTAATTCTCAGCTTTATTTTTCAGTAATTCTCAGCTTTATTTTCCAGTAATTCACAGCTTTATTTTTCAGTAATTCTCAGCTTTATTTTTCAGTAATTCTCAGCTTTATTTTTCAGTAATTCACAGCTTTATTTAATTTGCATATGTCCCGATCTGGGATGTTTTATTAGGATAATTTCCCCTGACTTGCCTTTTGTGTTTAACTGCCTTCTTGTGCCGATGTCAGTGTATTTTCAGTAATCATGAGCTGTTATATTGGGCAGATGCACGTGTTGCAAAACACTCTCAGAGCCATCAGAGTCGGAATTAGTCTGAATTTCAGGGTTTCATTCGACCAAGAATGTCTTTGGTTGATTACAGCCCCTGACAGGATCCCAAAGCAGCAGTATTCCCACTGAAAGTCCCACTTAATGAGTAATCTGCAGAGGACGCTCATGCAGCTCCACCTGCAGTCAGCAGGAGGCTCTGGCTTGATGCTGCAACAGTGATCCCACCTGTCACAGTCCTGTGTGAGGTCCCCCAGGGTGTGGACGTGCAGCCCGTGGGCTCCAGGCTCCAGCCCATCGAGGGTCCCATCGATGAGGCAGAGCTTCTCCGACAGCTGCAGGAAGCGCACCACCCCCCGAATCGATCCCACTCCAGCCAACATAGCCACGGCTGCACCCAGGTCTGTTGTCAAACACACATCATAAAGGGCGTGTCAGCTGTGCATGTGGGAAGGAGACGTTTCCACAACGTCTGTTTGGGAGATTTCTCAGCCAATGATTGACGCCATAAATGGATCCTGAAATGGATTTAAGGCGAGTGTTCATGCCTGTCAGAGCTCCTGCCTAATATTCTGATGCTGTACGTCGCCCTCATATGTTCAAATCCATCTGCTGTCAACACAGACACAGAAACAGCCACCAAGGAGCCTAATTTTCCCTTCTCGACTGGCTGTGAACATGGTTTCCTGCCCAATATTCACTCAACCTGGATGTTTCCAGCAGAAAACAGTGCATTTAAAGCAGGAAGATCCCCTGCTGTAGAGCGCACGTGTCAGAAAAAGTCCAACCTAATTCTGCTCCCATTTTCCAGCAATTATATGGTGCCGATGTCCTCTTCCAACATGTGCCACCATGACCAGCATCTCAGCTAATTAAGCTGCATTCCAGCCCTAATTATGAAGAATATGATGCTGGCTCATCAAAAGCAAATTTAGTAGCAACAATACAACCTTTTGATATGAATAAGGCATAATTACCATTCAGTGGTGTGTTGGAAACAGCCGGGATTATAAACCTGAATGTCTAAAATGATATGAGATGGTGTGCCGGTTAATGCCTAACAGTGTGATAACAGATAGGCTGCGTTTCAGATTAATTCCAAAGTGGCTCTGAGGATGTTTGAGTCTGTGGTTTTGGATCAGGACGATTTAAAGTATCCTCACCTGGCTCCGATCCCCCAATGCCCTTCAGCACGACTCTGCGCCCGGTCTTCTCTATCAGAGCCTGAACCTCTGCGCTGGTCAGAGCAGATTCCAGCAGCACCTCCTCCTTTCTGACATCTATACTGACCAGCTTCACTCCTGCAGACACAGGAGCACGAAAAAGCTTTATTTCAATGACAGCTTTGTATAAACAGCACCCAAAAAGCTCTACTTTTAGTTTACATTGTGAAAACAATTGAATATTTAGTGCTTTATGCTTCAGAAGATCATATATATGTTGAAGCTTTTGACTTCTATAAGTTTATGCCTTATATTGTAAATAGTTTAAGGCTCTAAAGACCTTTCTATGAACCTCGTGTTCTGGCCAGAGTTCCCAAATCAGCCAGTCAGTAAATAACAATTATAATAATGATAATTAAAGATTAAATAAACACAACTATCAGGTGAGGAGTTTACACACCGTTCTTTGCCTATTCAAAGTTATTTAGCCAGAAATAATTGACCCTTTTAAACTCACCGTGATGTTTTATTCTTATTAATTCTGATGAAAGGCGCGTTTTTAATGACCCGGAAGTCTCTCTATAGTTTGTTTTGGAGTTGAAGAAGAAATATTCAGTTTCTTTTGAACACATTTCGCAAGTTGGAGAGGATTTCGATTGAAAAACAACGGCTGTTGTAGCAGTAAAAGTTAGCTGTCCTCACCTGGTTTACCCTCCAAAGCTGATCTGACTTCGTCTGCGCAGCTTTCGCATGTCATCTGCACCGCAAACTCCAGCTGCGGAGGAAATATCTCACATTAAACATCTGCAGCAGGTGGATCAACGTGCTGTGGCATGTTAAGTAGGCCAGTTAGCAGTAACTGTGCAGTAACACCAAAGTGACGCAGTTTAGTCCCAGCAGATCCAAACTAATACAATGTTTTTGTTCTGAACATCAGTAAAGAGTAAAACTGCGCCGCGACTCAACAAAACACGAAGCTAAAGGGGGGTGAAAATGACTGTCAAACCTTGGTTGGTCTGTCCGAGTCCATGTTGTCAGCACAGGCCGCCGCATGGGCGACAAAAACCGAATTAAACAACAAACTTCCCAGTTTTCTGGAAACGGAAGCGAATCTGCTGTACGTGCTGACGGTCGCCGCCATGTTTGTGACGTCAGGGTGACGTTACGCACGCTGCCGCCGCCATGTGGCGCTCTGGTGTTACTGCGGCTTCCTGTTTCTCTCGACGCGTGTCTGTATCCATCTAAACAACCTAAAAATACATGGAAGCACAACAGAAAGAGAGAGATTGATGGCAGGTTTTGTAGTTCTTGTCATTTTAGATTAATGCTGTTAATTTGATGCTTTTTTGTGTCTGTTTGGTGGCAAGTCAGAGTCATTTTGAACATCTTAGTAGTTATTATGAGTCATTTTCAGCCTAATAATACTTTTTTTAATGTCATTTAGCATTTCTTTGTTATAGTTTTAAGTATTTTGAGCTGGATTGATGTATAACCATTAAGATTTTCAGCTATTTTGGTAAATACAGCCTAAAAATACATTAAAGCAAGACATAAAGAGATCATATCTCTTTGTTAATTTCCTGCCATTTTGAGACTTTTTCCTTTTTTTCAGAGCCTGATTCTGGTCATTTTCAGGCTAATAGTAAAATTTTTTTTGGCCATTCAGCATATTTTTGTTTTACTTTAAAGTCTTTGTTGAATCTTGATGGATTACAAATAAGATTGTCAGCTGTATGTGTAATTTAACCTAAAAATACACAGAAAAAAAGAGTGAGGACAGATGTTCTACCCGTTATTTTGTTCATGTTTTAAATGAACATTGTTGTTTTAAGGGTTTTTGTTGTTTTTTGAGTGATTTGTGGCAAGTCCGAGCCATTTCAAACATCTTAGTCATTGTTATTAATTATTTTCAGTCTAATAGTATCTTTATTAAGCTTTATGAAATGCTGATAATCACATGAAGGCCTTCTGATTAGTTGGTTACTTTAATATTCACCTTGTTAATCAACACTCAAAAAGAATTTAAGCCCAGTTTGTAGGTTTAAAGTTGTGATTTTCATTTAAATACGATAAATTGGTTAAAAAAGACCAATAAAGCCAAGCCGATAGTAACCAGGTTAATGTATTTGTACAGATCACATATGTTTTAAGTAGTCTATTAAAGCTTGTTTATCTAAATCTATTTAACTTTAAATCCCTAATTAAACGGGATTGTTTTGACAACCAGTAAGATTGATCCTAATTCCAAGCAATCAAATAGAAAGGTTACGAGTATAAAGTCTAATTGATGTAAATATTTGTGAATAAAGAAAACCAGAGTTCATCTTTAGTGTGAATTACTATTCGGTTAAGAGAACTTTTCGGCTCATTTGATAACCGGAGTGACTCACACTCAAGGACACATATTAGATTTGTAAGCATAAGCATACCAAGGGATCTGAGTCTGATCCCATCTGTGTTTTCTTTTCATGCCTTCGACTCCCATCTTACTCAGACAAAACAAAACATTAATAAGAATACCAGAGCTCCTTTCACAGAAACCCGATCCATTATTCACAAAAGCAGGATGTTTAGATTAAACCTCTTGATCGTTTTAATTGCAAACAGACATGCAAAAGCATCTATAATGACAAAGATGATCTCTGACAAGCTGAAGGCGGCGTGGAAAAATGCTGCAGCAGAAGAAGAGAGAGAACACAGGTGACTGAAGAAGAGAAACCAAACTTTAAATTGACTGTGACATCTACAGAGAGAAACTCTCTGACTTCTGCAGAGCGAGGCAGTCCAAGCTCTTGAGTCTCCATCCATTCATTCATTTTTTATCCATCCATCTGTTTTCTTTTCTGCTGAATCTAATTCAGGTTCTGTACCAGCTCCCATACACCTGACACAGATCCTCTTTAGCATCATTAATGTGAATATTAAGAACGCCTGAGCTTTATTTTCAGTTGTTTATGCATAGATAGATGCTCCGTGAGTTCCTTTCAGCAAAAAACACCATTTAATGTTTAAAATATGTTTAAAATATCAAAGGGCAGAGAACTGGTGCCACATCCAAGCATGTTTGCTCTTTAAGTATTCAGCCGATAAAATGTTTAAAGGTGGTTTTAGTTCTCCGGCAGATTCAATGTCAGGCAGAAACTTTCCTCTTTTTTGTTTAAATTCTTTCATAAATCAGTGCTGTTGGTCACTTTGTATGTCTGTGTGTTGGTTTTACACTAATTAAACCTGTGAAAAGTCTCACTGAGAGCCTCTAACCAAATCAGATTACTGCACTGGATTTAATAACAGTTAATGAAACCTCATACCTCAGGAGCACATCAGCGAAGCTTTCGTCAAACTTAATCGACCCTGGCGATGCGGCGTTTAATTGATTTAAAAACCAGCTTCTTTTTTCCAGCTCCTGAACAGTAGTAGCTTGAACATGCAAAGTTTCTGCCTGACAGGACTGATATCTTAAACTTCTCTGGATCTAAAGTCTTCCCTTCATGTGTGAGATTACAGAGGAAGCAGATTTGAGATAAATAGACAAATTATTCCATCTTTAAGGCTTTTGAACAAACAGAAAATGAGGTTTACTCATGCAGTAGAATGATGTTGTGGTGTGTCAGTTTGCATCATATTTGATAAGCTAAAATGACTGTTTGAGACACTAAAAATGAGACACTAAACCAGGTTTAATTGCCTTATAATTGTATTTAAATATGGCTCTTCATCTCCAAATAGCCTGATACACAAACTAATAAGATCTGAAGCTGAGTCAAGCTGCATTTTAGAGCATTTTAGACACACTAACTAACTGAAACACCTCATAATCAATTCTTAATATCAAAACCAAGGAGGGAGAATTATCATTTTTATCTACCTATTCAACAAAAACTCACCATTTCCCATTCTTGTCTGATATAAAGCAAGAGAATAAAAGTTTATTCTTAGAAAAAGTCCCTTCCTGATTAAAAATGCTAAACTATCCAAATACTTGTCAGCCAAACTACTCAGTAATCATGCGAAGGCTTTAAATCTGACCCCTCCTCTGAGAAAGTGGCTTTAACTCAAGTAAAAATCGAGCTTTTTAGGAATTCTTCGGTCTTAAAAGCGAGATTCAATCCAGTGAAAGCGAGAACAAAATGCAAAACATTTCCATTGAATGGAGAGAGATGATTTGCTCTGTTCATAATCCCATATTTATGATAACATATGGAATACAGTATGTTTCAAGTCTCTGATTTTAATACAAAGCGCAGCGACACGTGACCACATGCTTATTTATAGCCATCACGATGTGTTTTTATCGGGGTCAGACTCTATGGGAGGTGGAGGATATCTAGACACAAAAGATTGGAGCTTATGGATAAAACTGAAAGCTTGTGGTCAGTAATGATAATTGCTTCCTCCAGTGTATGAAAGTCTCCAGTTCAATCTCATAATGTGTGTTGCTACAACGTCGATCTACAGATTAAAGCGCTGCGTTCAATATGGAAGAAGCCCACTAAGCTGCTGACAGCCTCCCAGCTCTTTGGACGTCCCACCTCGCTGTATCCTTTTCATGGCGCGGTGAAGCCACGGGGGATGGCAGATGACATAATGTGGGGGTTAAATCTGCACTGCGAGTCGAAAGTAAAGTGTTCCAAATCAAACTTCCTCTGTGCACGTGCACCCATCCACCGTGTGTTGATCCAGAGACGCCACGGCAACCCAAAGAAGCTGAGGTCAGGTGACAGTTCAGTCTAAACACAGCTTCCTCTGTATCTGATGGCTCATTGGCTTTGACCTTTAACCCCAGCCTGAGTAATACGACCACAGGCTTTAGGAGGCCTGAGCATCCAAACACATCAGCAGGGCCTTTCGTGGAGCCTTTCACTCTCACCACCCACACATACAGCGGCTGATTTATTCAGGAAACGGGAAGCTGCTTGAAACCTTTTGCTCTCGGGTTGATCCTCAGCACCGAGCTGCAGAGCTGCAGACACACCTGAGCCCAAGGGAGGGGGCTTTCATTCAGACACAATCCCAAGAATGCTGCACGGTGAAACCAAAAGACGGGACTCGGACGGTGTCCAAGAGCAGATCTGGAGATCGGAGGGGAAGTGGATGGTAAGATGGGGCGAAAATGCAATGTGGGGAGGTTTGAAGGAGCAAGAAGCAAACAGGAAGAGGAGACAGGAGCAGAGCTAAAGAGAGCAGAGAGCGAAAGAAAGACAAAGAGGAGTGTGTGTGTGTGTGTTTGGGATGAGAGTGTAAAGCGCTGCTGACAGGATGTGTTGACAGACCTGTTCAGAACAGTAGAGGTTTTATCTGTACCAATAAATGAGGCACTATGTTCCAAACCCTCCCCGCTCCATCACCGAAGAACTGACCTGGGGTCTGTCGTAGTTCCTTATTGAATACTTCAACAGGGTGAAGCAGCTACTGTTTCCGACTGAGCAGAGAAGCAAAGCAAGCCAAACTTTATTTTTAGAGCAGGGCAGATACAGTTTCCTCCACAGAGAAGCGCAGAGTGTTGAAATGTATACGTTGCATACTAACAACCCAGGCAATCAAATGTAATTGCTAACACAAATGCAGAAACACATCCAGAACAAGCTGGAGTTAATCAAATACTCAGGAGAAAAAGGAGTGTTCGAGCTCTTCTAATGCAACAGAGCAGATCATTTAAGCTGCTGAAGGGCCGTAAAAGCAAAGGCTGGTACCCCGATGTTATAGTTAACTATTAATGTGTAACCGCAGGACTTGTACCGGATGATGTATTAATGAAGTTTAACTGACTAAACTAAGCCAAAAGTTATTCAGAAGCTACCGCAGCTCCATTTGAAACATTATCTGAGACTTTGACGTTAGGAATACATTCAAGGTTTTAGGTTTTCTTTAGTCTGTTTATGTTTTCCACCCAAAAAATGTCTTTTTCACCTTCACAGCAGCATCTGTTGACAATATTAATCTCCAAAAAGTGAACAATGACAGAATCTACCGAGGCGGACGTTAAACCTTGGTTTGCCTTTGTCCTTAAAAGAAATATGAGTTGTTTGAATGTAGGGATGAAGCATTCGTCACCAAAACTGTCCTTACATGATAAGAAAGGAGGCACACGGTGAGCAGCATTTAAATAAGAAATATGATGGAACATCTGGACACTTAAAGGAAGATTATGAGTAATCTGTTCATACGTGTTTCTCAGCTTCAGATCCTGAGCTGCACCATTAACTTAATGATGTCTAAAACAACTGCATCACAACCAGGAAACCTGCAATGCAGATCAGCAAGTAAAGGTGATCAGATTCAACCGCAGTCACTTCACCAAAGGACTGAATGAAGGATGATTCTTTCTCTTCTCAACTCTTCTCTCCTGGCGTCTCGTCCTCTCCTCTTCACCTCCGGCAGTAATGACTATTCGTCCTCTCCCCAGACATTTCTTTTATCTATTTATTCTTCGTCAAGTTTGGTTGTTGCTCTCGTTTTGGTCGACCTTAGGTCAGGAACTGGTGGAAAGGTAGGACCCAGATGCAGCTCTTTAACTTCCAAAACAAGGTTTATTCCAAAAAAAGGCAAAAAACATAAAGCACGGCAGAGCCGGATCAAAAATACTTAGCTATGAAACAAGATTATGACTGTGAAAAAACAAAGGAACATGGCTATGCGGCAGGCACCTAAACTTATCTTTCTGTGGCATGAAGGGATAGTGAGGATTCTGCACTGAAAGGAAACCAGGAGACTAAATACAGTGGAGGGAGTGATCAGTGAATGCGGTGCAGCTGTGAGCCATGAAGCAGGTGATGAGACTGAACCGAGGTGACAGGGGAAAAACATGAAAAACATGAACATAACCTGAAAACAAGATGATTAAACATAAACTGTGACATCTTAGGCCCAAAACCTGCTTGGTTAGGGTGAGGAAAACCCCCCAAAAACAAGCAAAACTACAGAAAGCATCACAAATGTTTTGTAAAAACACAGTAAAACTGGAAATGAACACAACAACACATCAATATTTATGGGAATTTTGTAAAATCCTGTTGTGTTTCTGCTTTGCTGCATGTTTTTTGTCACTTTTGTGACGTTTTTTTTGCAGTCATGACCAAAAGTCTGTATGTGAAAAGTGGAAAAGCGCTTAAATTACTACTGATTAGCCAAAGAAACAAGAAAGCAATTCCACTTGGTTCCTTTTATATATCAAACATTAAACACATGTTGGTTTACTAAAGGAATGGAGACACTTGGTTTAGCAACAGGACAAGTCCTTTTTATCCACAAATATGAACCATATGATGAATTGTTCATCATCACATATTTGGCCATTTTTAACGTTTAAATAGACAGGAAATACCGTTTTTTTGCACGTCACAGACTCAGAGTTTGAGATGATGAATTGTTCATCATCACATATTTAAGCCAGAACACAACAAACAGAATGCAGCCATTTGCAAATCTCATAAAGCAACATTATACTCATGATGGAACGTAGAAAAAATGCTGAAAGTGAGACATTTTATCCTTTCTTTAAATGAATTTGATGGCAGCAACACAACAGCCTGGATAGATGGAAGAAATGTGTCCACAAATTGTTAGAGCAATGTTTCTCAGACTTATTCACTAATTTAAGACATAATATAATCTAAAGATTCTAAATACACATGATAGATGATCTTCTGGCCCTCAGACGGCACTACAATCAAAAAACAGACCTGAAATCACTGCATGGGCTCAGGAACACTTCCAGAAATCACCGTAGCAGCCACAGATGCAGGTTAAAGCTCCATCAGGCAGAGAAGAAGCCACATGTGGACATGATCCAGAAACTCTGCCGTCTTCTCCGGGTCAAAGCTCATTTAAAATGGACTGAAGCAGAGTGGGAAACTGTTCTGTGGTCAGATGGATCCACACCGAAAGCCTTTTTGGGAATCATGAACGCTCAGAGAGGGAAGATCCAGCTTACACCCTGCAGCTCTGAGGAAATGGGGGTGAAGGGGTGCCCATGGCGGCCTGCACATCTGGAAAGGCTCCATGCTAAAAGGTATGTACAGGTTTTAGAGCAACATCTGCCCCCATCCACACGTCTTCTTCAGACCTCGCATATTTCAGAAAGCTGTAGTTTTAAAGTTTTATCCTGTTGTAATTTGCCTTTGACACAGTGTCCCAACCTTTTTGGAGCTGGAGTTGTAAGTTTCACATTAAAAACCAGGCAAGAGGTGTGATGTCTATCTTTTGGCTAATATCATCAGTTTATGAAATCAAACGCTGCTTTGCTGGAACTTGACCCTTGTTGCGCTTTACGAGCAACGCCGTCCGCAACCTCACGCCGCTGAATTATTCAGCTTCACGGAGCAGGAGTGGTGGGGCCTGTTAGCAGCATGAGGGACCCTGCAGAGGTCAAAGTGATGTCACAGCTCTGCCACAGCGCCCTTCACGGCTGCTGATTGCACGCTGACAGCTCAAATGGAAGGTGAAGTGAAGCGTGTCCGGAGGACGGCGTCCGGCAGCGGAGCCCCCGCCTCTGCAAGCTGACAAAGAGCAGGGGCCATGTTTGCAAAATGCATGCTCTGTGACTCTGTGGTGCCTTCGCTGGTTTTCTGTAACAACCACAAGCTGCAAAATGATGGACTTCCTGCTATTCCTGTCAAGATAAGTCGATAAGATTTAAGTTTATGTTGTTAAATACAAGACATTGAATAGCTTCACCTATTTCTTTGTAGGGAAATCTGTCTGTTTGAATCAAATCAGCCACAGAGAAAACAAAACCTGGTCAATAAGAAAACAGCCGCTCACCCGGACATTGCCCATTCAGCACAGAGCTGTCGTGCATTACTGCTGATCTCCAACAATAAAAACAATAAATTACACTGTAATGCCAGCAGGATGTTTAACAAGCTGTGGACAAACTCCGCAGCTCATCACTCAGACAATCAATAAGAAGGAGAGACAGCGTTGCCTCTTCAGAGTCTAGCCTTCCTCCAGAGAATAATAACCCATGTGGAGGCTGCATGCTGCAGCTGCAGTGTGGGTTCCAAACACAACACTTCATTAAATCACTGCACCCCCCCGAGATCGTTACTCAATCTGTCTGTCATGATCCAGCAAGTGTCCTCAGCCCCACATGAAAAACACGAGGCAATTACAGAGAGGGAGATCAAAAACTTAGCCATAAAAGCCATAAAACAGCTGCACTGTCTTCACAGATGAGTCAATATCAGAGTGTGCTTGAAGAAATGCAGGGAGAGCCTGATAGGATGGAATAAAAATAGACTCAAGGACTGAAATCTTTGAGCTTTGTTTAGCAGGAAATTCCAAATTTGATGAGAGCAAGACAGAAAATCTACAGCCTGATTCTAATCAGGAAACAGCCATCAGGAAAGACAGAAATGTAATAAAGCGTGGGTTCAGAGGAGGAACATTTTTAATAGATGATTGTTCAAAACTCCTGACTTTTAGTCTCTACAGCTGCTGTACTGTGAAATGAAAACATGTTTCATGGTGCAATTATCAAGTTTTTTAGGAAAAAGTCTGAAAACCAACATGATCCTGCAGCACTTCACAGCACAAATGTTCCATTTGCCCTGGAAGCTGGGAAACCAGCTAATCTGTTGTTTATTTGTGTCACAAACCCATTTTGTTGCACTTTAGCAACCTGCTCACTGATAAAGGCGGAGCGCACCACGTGTGTGACGAATTTAATGGAGCAAGAGCCGCCAGAAGTGCTAAAAACTGTTATCAGTAATGCAGCTATCGCCTCTTTCAATGAGCAGCAGGTTCTTCTGGGCTTACAAGATGGAAATCAGCCTTCAGGGGTCCGATTTAACTTCGATTTAACTTAAATTTAAACTTCCGAGTTAGAATAAAAGGCACCGAAGCCCGTCAGAGGGATGAAGTCAGTGTTCCTTTGAAAAGGAAATCACGACTGTCCGTTTTTGCTCTAAACATCAGTCAAAAGAGTGTTGACTTGAACTTTGATCTCTCTCTTAAACTAACTTGTTTCTGTTTTGTCACAGAATGAATCTTTTGCCATGATGACAGCTTTGGGAGGAGAGTTTCTTCCAGGGTCAGAAGGTTACATTATGCTATAAATGTGCTTTATGCCAGAGGACCCAAACAAAGATTATCAACTGAGATAGAGAAAAAACAAGGAGAAAAAGGGCCTCCGTAACACTCCGTATTAATACCAAACACTCCTTTGTTACGCAGAGGCTGAAAATAATTCATGAGGGAGGCATCTTTCCTGTGTTTGCCTTTGGGGCCGTGAATCACTAAACACATCCCAGTTTGCTGTGAATTTACATGTTGGGCCTCTAAAGTTCCAGTTCACATTCAAATAAGCTTCACACTGAAGGACAATGCGGCAGCAAGGGGTGGCTTTAAGCCCCAAACACCTGGAATGTCGTGAATAAAGTGACGTAAACCAGGCTGCATCATGCAGATGTTCAGGCAGCATTTTTTCTTCTTCTTTTACTCTCACTCCACCAAAATGTTCACTTTCTGACACTTATTTTGCCAGCTTTAGTCACAAACTACGTTTAAGATGATAATTTGCACAAGAGGTTCTTAAACGTGACACAATGTTGAAGATTAAACAAGCGGTTTGCAATTATTTTGGTTTTAAGCACTTTTACAACAGCAGCTTAAAGCTGAGGTCACGTTTCAGATGTCCCTAAAAGCTCCACCAAATTGATTTATTTCCCTCTAAATGTCACACATTAGACATTTAATTGATGCTTGATCTCATAAATAATTAAATGATACTTTATTCAGTCCCAAAAGAAGGTGTAGTCATCGCTACAGCAAGTGTGTCCTTTGGAAAGCATGTTTCCTTCAGCCTGTTTGTCTTATTGAAGATAAACAATTACATTATTTAATTTTTTAAAATAATTTATGTAAATAGAAATATTTAGAATTCTAATTGATTAGGAACTCCAGAGACGTACGATCGTACTGCTTTCATGGGACTTTACGGGGGCCCAGAGGGACAAAAAAAGAGAAAAAGAAAAATCAATAAATCAGAAAAAAACAGACTAACACAACAAAATTGCCTAAATTAAAAATACAAACCTTTTACATGGCAAACAAACAAGAAAATCAAACATAACTCCATTTTATTTTTAATTGTTATGCTTAAAATGTTACGTTTTGTAACAGGGATTTTTCTTACTGTCGTGCTCTGAACTTAAATTAATTCATTAATACTTCATAAATCTGCAATGAGAAGCGATATAGTTGCTGCACATATTAAGGCAGTCAGCCTCTGTAGAGACTCATTACGTAAGAACTTTGCAGTAGACAGGAATGACCTTTTGCTCCAGTTCTGCAGCGCTAAAGATGCCTCTGACTGAAAATAGACAGACATTGTTTAATCGGTATGTTGCGTGGACTGGAGGGTAAGCAGCGCCGTTCATTGTGTTGAGAAGGTTGTTGCAGAAGTTTTCTTTGCTCAGCCAACTCTGGGGGATCCAGAGCGGCCCCCAGCACAGAGCCAGCCTTCGGTATCAGTTTGTTCGTGCAGTTTCTGCAGGATCAACCTAAACCGGACTAACTTAACCAGAAAATGCAGTCAGGGATCTAATCATTCCTGCATGAATACGCTCAACCAGATTCAGATCCATTCTTCAAAGTTCCATCTTTTGTAAAAGCAGTGAAGATTTAGTGAATATCAATTCAGACTAATTCCCTAAAAATCTCTTTTTTTCGTCTAAATGTGTCAAACTTTGTGATTAAAAATCAGCTCTTTGAGATTACGTTTCAACTCAAAGCATTTTCAGGCCGTCGCGCCTCTCTAATAAAATCCTGATTTTAAAGCCACAGAGTCATCTGATGCCATTAAATTTACCTAAAAACAACGTCCCTGCATTGGATTTAGCCTCACCTACCTGTGCGATGATCCCCCTCAGAGGAAGTTAGAAGTAGCTGAATGTTTTACTCACACAATCCACAGCACTGAGACTCTGAATATACTCCAGGCAGTAACTCAATTCCCATCCCGTGTGTAAACCGGGACAATTAAGTGGCCAGGTCCAACTGTAACAGTAGCTGCCTCAACAGATGGCTGCACTCTGAAAATATGCAACATCGTGCTGCCAGTGCGAAGGAAACATAGCTTTTCCTTCATTTTTATGGTATTTTTCTCAGGGTTATGGCGTTCTCTGCTTCCTTTTCGGCTCAGAACCACCTTACAGCTCACACCCCTCAGTGAACTCAGCTCCCATATAACTGGAATCCAGCTGTTTTGGACTATTAGCATCTGTTGACCTCAAAGAGCATTTGAAAACCTGACACATGTGCATTAAAAAACTACAGTCTAAACAGCTACATGCACAGCGGGGGGGTTAATTCCCACAGAGCATGGTGTTACTCACCATCTCAAACTCTGAGTCTGTGACGTGCAAAAAAAAAACGGTATTTCCTGTCTATTTAAACTTGAAACGTTAAAAATGGCCAAGTTTGATGTGCTGTTACAGTAAAAACTACTCAGACTTAAGTTATTTTATGTGATCTTTTTCACAATATTTTGCACAATATTTTATGGATGATAATAATAACAGAACACAAATAGCACTGTGGCATGAGTTAATTACATTAAAGCGTAAATCTCCACTCCTGGACATATTTCAACACGTTCATGACGTTTTTTTGGTCTTCTATAAGAATTGTTTTGCATGTTAAAGTTGAGATATTGACATTTCCATACAGCTCAGTCTATAAATGATCATGGGTCGGCTTTTAAACAACTGATCCAGTGGTTTTATAGCGAGATAACAGATTTAATCTCAGCAAGAAACGGAGAAAAAGTAAGAAAAATGTCAAACTTGATTATGGTAGCGGCCATTTGTATGATTTTGGCCTCTTAAGTTGTGGCGAGTATTGATCTTTGCGTTGAAGAAGAAGAGAAATGGAAGAAATGGGGCTCCTTTCAGTCAAATTGTCCAAAATCAGAGCATTATTTTGTTCATTTATGCACTCTTAAGCAGACATTTCCCCCTTTCAGGCTGGTTGTTTTTACTGTGTAACACTTATGATGACTTCAGCCTCCTCTTATTACCAGTGAGATTCTTTTTGGATTACTCAGCGCGGGTTTGCGTGTGCATGTGTGCGTGTGTGCGAGGACCATATGTGCCGGCTATGAGCGTGCACGTATACCGCCAGCCAAAAAAAGGACTCATCCATGCGTCAGCACTGGCGCGCGCGCATTGGCTTCCCAGAGAGACAGGCTACGTTGTCCAAATAGAGGGAGGCAACCGCCTCTCGTTTTACAGCACGAGGAGCCGCGCGGAGCTTGCAGTCCCTGACAGAGAGACCCGCCGCCTCTCCGGCACCTGAACAACAACTAAACGCTGTTCCGACCCTGAACACACAAGGAACCAGGTGAGGGAGAGCAGATCAGATAAGACAAAGGAAGGGGGAGACGGCAGAAGAGGAGGGAGAAGCGGCAGCCCGTCTTGCGCGAGAAATCAGCGCCACGACCGTTATCACAGCTACGGGATGAAGGTGAGTAACGGTGTGCTCCCATTGTGTAACAGCAGCATCCCTGTCCTACATGGCTGCTTTAATCCCGGCAGGAAGGCAGCGATGACTGTGTGATGGGGTGAGGATAACGGCGCCGGTGAGGCACAAGTCCTCAGAGGTGTTTGTTTCCATTGTGCCAGAGCGCACCCCTTTATTCCTCTATGCTCCGCCGTGGGGATCATTTATCACTCCTATCCGCACCGTTTCAGTGAAAACGGATGGATGGACGCCCGCGGACACACTTCTCCTCGCGAAAACGTATTCGCCGCAGACGTGTGTGCCATTTGGAGACTCGCGGCGGAGTGATTTCATTCAGCACGACCCCAAAATCTAATCTGATCTGTCCCACATTTCCCGGCGTGAGACCTCTTGATGAGATTTCTTTTTGGCTTTCACGTCCCGCAACAAGCGTCATATGCGTTGTGTTCGTGTGGCTGTGCAGGAGCGTGAAAGATGAGGGAGGACTCATGCCCGTCGCCTCCTTAAGCGCCCCAGACTTGTCGCGATGATTGATTTCGCCTGTTCAATCAGATAAAAGAGTTTGTGAACCCCTATGCGGGCGCATTAATTAAACGGAAGGTAAATGTCACCAGAGGAAACCTTCTTGCACGGCTGGGGGCGAAGAGGAGAACAACGATTAACAACAAACTACACGAGGCGCAGCATTGATGCGGGCTTTAACTGCCGCACGTGTTCAATATTTTCCACAGAGCAGATTTGATTACTTTCCATTAGTTGATTGGTTTGTTATTGAGTTGGCTGAAGTTGTCCCATTTGCTCTTTTGGATGTTATGCCATCAATTTGAGTTCTGTTTCCTTGATCCGTATTCATAGAAAAATCACTGGAGCTTGTTTGATGAATCTGCTTTGATATAGCGCTGGAATAATCTGGATTTTAATTTCCATGGCAGTGGACAGAAACGCGGAACAGTGACATCAAGTTAGTTTCGTGTATTTCTCTTAAGAAAAAGTGCAGGAAAAAGAAGGAAAGGACTCGCTGTTTTAGATATTTCTGGAACCCACTTTGATTACAAATAAGCTTGTTCCAGTCCGTCAAATATGGAGATTTTCTTCTTAAATTAAAGACAGATTTATTTCATATGTTTAGTGAGATTAACTACTTTCCCCACCCACACATTACAGATGGGAAATAAAAGAAAACGAAAGTATTTTGGCGTGCTGCGGGGTCTGTAAATGCAGCCCTTTCGGTCCAGTCTTTCGGTTCTTCTTCGGTGGATTTTTATGTGTGCACTGCTCCTTTGAGGTCCGACCGCAGATTATTGATGAGGTTTAGGGCGACTGTGAGATCCGTGGCAAACACCTTTTAGCTTGTGCGTCTCAGGGGTTGCCCATTGTGAAATTGGAAGTGTGTTTGGGATCATTACCCCGCTGAAGAGGCCATAATATTTCATATATCTTCCTGACACACGATGGGATGTTTGCTTTCCTCTGCAGCTGCTTGATTCAGTCTGCAAGCCCAATCCATCCTGCGTTAACAGTTAAACCAAACCATAGAGGCCTGTTTGGATGCTTATATCCCAGCATCTCATGCTGAATTTTCAGTTGAGGATGCAGCGAAGTCTTCTTCTTCTAATGACTCCTCCATGAAGGTCACTCTTCTTCTTCTGTTGCTGCACAGCAGAGCGGCGAAGTCCCACAAGAAAACACATAATAAGCATGTTTGTTGAGGTCTCTAAAACATAATCGCAGCACAAGTCATTGTTAGATGGTGATCTGTGGGGAAACCCAACCAGAAATAAGACATAGCTGAAGTCCTAAAGGGGCTTAAATGCACACTTAAGTGGACATTTCTACCCTTTCAGGCTGCTGTAGGGATGTTTTTCCCGTGTAACAGATGGAAATACTTCAGCCACCTCTTATTACCGTTGAGATTCTGTTCGGATTAGTGTGTGTGTGATGATCAAATGTGGCTGTGGCCCTACGCATGTTTTTTGAATGCTTGAAGTATAAAAGACAAAAGGGAACATTGCACAACAGTGTGTGTCAGCCTGGGAGTCGGTAATTGAACTACAATGCAGTTATTATGAATCAAACCTCCAAACTTTCCCTGTAAGTCTTTTGTCGTCTAAAGGAGGCTCTGATTTGACTTTCTAACAAACCGAAGGCTTTCTCTCTGATACTGAACCCGAAAGCTTTAATTTCCAGAACAACACGCAGCTCCTCACAGAGGCCAGCTGCACCTTATAGCTGAATTAAACCTGGAGCTGTTGTCCTTTTCTTTGTTCATTTGTTTAATCTGCCAGAAACTGCTGGAAAAAGTGTCTTTATACCATTTGCAGATCAGTCCAATCTCTGTTTATTTCACTTCTTCACCTGCGGTGCACACAGCATCATACAGAAAATATATATCCCAGAAGAGCATTTAGTCCTTCTTGGTGCTTTCTCACAATAATCTGTGGAAAAAGATGTGAAAACACCTGAAAAAGAGCTGAAAAAGCCATTTGTTCACTTACAGATCATTTGAATATGAGATGGACTTGTATTGTCACCTCTCCCCCTCCATCAAGCAGGCCTCTGCGTCTCCTGTCGCCCCCGTCTGTCCACCCGTCTCACCGCCGTCTGTCTGTCTCACTCCTCCTCTGTCTTCAGGAAGTAGGTTATCAGAAGGGAGGGGAGGTGACTGAATAAACTATTTTAATATCTTTTACCGGCAAAGACCTGAAAAGATTCCCTTTTTGTCCCACAAGATAGACAGAAGACCGAGTGATGAGTGTTTGCTCTGTCTGGAGAGCAGCAACGCAGGGAATAACAATAGCAGGGACGGGGTTAGAAATAGATGCTTACACAGACCTCAGAAAAGAAAATTCAATATGAGGAAGTGTGCTGCGTCGACTAAGATTTACGGCGCGGCTTTAGCAAACCTCATCACCGGCGTCTTTTTAAACCAAGGGCGCCTTTTAAAGGCCGGCTCCCTGAGAAAAGAGTTTATTTACACAATATTAGACCGTGATCTACAGCTCTGAGGCTGCCTGCTCCACAGCGTCCCTGACGATGCTAGTTTTCAGGCTCTAAGCCAAAAAGGCAGCTGTGTTTACTGCTTCACTGAGAAAGAAAAGACTCAGATAAGTCAGTGTCTGATATAAATCCCTCTATTTGTCACAGTCAGGCTGTTTACTATAACGTTACGGTCTGAAAGGTTCAGAAGCCAGTGCAGACGGACACTATGCTGGAAAATATGGGTTACAGTTTATTTATCAGTTTGCAGTTTATTTTACTCTCTTGAATTTTAGTCATTGGCCTTGTTTCAAAAATAAGTCACAAAAATATTTGACTGATTGACCTCAGCTGCAAAACTTGGTGCATGGGAAGATTCTCAGTCTTATAGCAATCCCAAGAGTATGGTTTTTGTTTTGCTCTTCAGATTCAGAATGAATCCCTTAATCTACTTTGAATTGTTATCTAATCTTTATCTAACCTGCGATGATAATTGGTGATGAGCGGCAAAAAAAACCCCTTCAGGCGCTGACTTGGAGTAAATAGGAGTAATAACGCTTCGACATTAAAGACTAAGATAATAGTTTATTGACGAACACTTTTATCCAAAGCAATTTACGCTCATATCCCAGGATGGCAGGCAGAAGCTCTCATGCAGTCAGTATTCAAACCCCAGTCTCCCCCAGTCTCCCCCAGTCTGAGTTAGGAGGTTGTTTTTGGTGGTATTAACTCACATAATGAGCCAGAACGTGCCCGGCTGGAACCGCCAACCTTTGGGTTAACAGCCGAACGTGCAGGATGATGGTGTTTGTTAGGAGGCAGCCGGGGCCAGCAGCTCCCTCTGATCTCTATCAGTGGAGTCTGCAGCTCGTGGTTCAGATGCTTTGCAAGGCCTGAGCGATGGGAGCTTGAGTTATTAAGAATGAAGTGGTGCGTGTGTTTGCATTTCTACAGCCTGAGGAAGATCAGAGCTCCTAGTTTTCACGAAACCCATCCTCTGACCCCCTGCTGGAACATCTTCATGCAAATCAGGGATGATAGATGTTGGAATTACAAGATTTCCAGCTGTAACCTGCTCTAACTGTGCAGAGAACTTGATCTAACTTTGTTAACAACAAGCTAAAATGACTGAATGTGAGTCATTTCATCTTTTAATTCCAAAGGTACAAATACAGCACTTTATTTTAAGTTTGTGGTATTTTTTTAGGGCCTAAAAATGTTTGTCCTGTACTTTCAAAAGAAAAGATAAGGAGCAATAATCTTAGTGTGGCCAAACTGTTCTTCCTCCATCAGAACAAACACTTCCGTTCAGGGAACTGGAGCACTTAGAGAAAGCTTTCTAGCTTGTTATTTAAACAGGACTGAATGTGTTTCTTACAAAGAAAATTGGAATCGGACAAAATCAAAAGCATTTGGTTGGAACTTTTAAAGAAAATTGGAAATCTGAATGGAAAAGGAACTTCCAGTCAGTTTACCTCTAAGTGCAGAGGTGCATTTTGCTCTTATTGTGGCTTGGTTCTGGACACATGTTGCTGTGAAGGAGTGGCTGTCCGTGCACATGACAAACCGTGCGCTGTATCATTTTGTGGGAGCCGTAGCTCCACATCACAGGGTCACATCGACTTCCCAGAAAGCACAAATCAGGGCCGTGTGCATCGGCTGAAATGCTTGTTCCCGACAAACGGAAGCTTCTAAATATTTTCAGGTTGTTCCAAATGAATGCCAAAGTGCTCTTTATCTCTTGTGAAAAATGCAAAAGGCTTTTACGGTGCTGGCCTTTTAAGGGTGGGTTTGGCTGCTGCTGCCGCTGGAGTCGGATGAAGACAGATGGACGAGGGTTTTGTCAGGGTTTGGGCCTCGCTCCAGCGAGCCGCCCTTGGTGCGAACGTTTTCATCTGCTTGCAGATGTCCGATAGCCAGATTCCAGCAAACCCTGGATTAAAAATGATCAGGGCAGGAAGATTATGCGAGCAAAGTCCTGTATCTGGATGGCCCTGCTGTTCCCCACAACACGAAAATGCATTATTCATTATTAATGCTAACAGCCTCTCAGTTTGGCTGTTGGACAAACCGAGGCTCACCTGAACTCACAGTCCTGATTTTTGCTCCCATTTACACACTTTCTGCCCCTCAGATTTATGGAAAGTGTGTTTTTTACTGATCTATTCAGATCTCCATGCAGTAGCACATTATACTTAATCTTTTGAGCAGTTTTTGCATATATTTCATATATATTTTTCTTTATTGGTTATTATACGTCTTATAATGACGATTTTCATAATGACCATTATAATGACTAATCTGTGTCATAAAAAGATTGTGAAATGTGATTTTTCCAAATAAAAAAAATCCCATTTTCAGAGGGAATAAGGAAAATTATGTTCAGAGCCTTATGATATACTAATATTCCATCCCACTACATGTTGAAATATAGATGAAATGATCATTTTACCCTGAAAACCCTCCAGAGCAGATTTAAGTGAGGTTTTTTTTCTTTGCAATCACTGAATTAGGCCCTCAGTCTTCCTCCCATGCTTCACATTTAATGGCCCTATCAAATTCCAACAATAATTTGGTGCAGACTGCTGTATAACTCCCTTGGGAGGCTATATTCTTTTAGAGTTTTCTCATGTTTGAGCAAATATTAAACATTTTTTTACCATTCAAATGCTGCCAACTGGACCTCCAAAGACATGTTCTAATGATTATAGCATGCTGTAAAATAATGTTTTTAGTGAAGAGACGAAAAAAAGCTGCATTAATGTGAATGAGCGTTGCTAATGTTGCGTAACATCTATCCGTGTGTGTTTGCCTTTATTTTCACAGATGAGGCATGTGACGTGCATCATGGCAAACATCTCACATGATCATAACAAACACATCCAAGAGTAAGAAGAAAGCCTTGTGTTGTTATACCTTAACTTAATCTTGGAAACAGCAGTTTCACCCCAGTGTTGGTTTGCTAGCTATTCTGCAGCTTTTATTCACCTCACATGAGCTTGATTAGCAGGCCGACGTGCGTGGAAAGTCCTGGAAGTGCTCGGTAAAGTTCGAAATGAGAGAAGCAGGTGAGGAAGATCAGGTGAGATCATCTGCAGCTCTGGAGGAAGAGCTCCATGGAAATGGCTGTCAGCTCGAGATCCTTGAACCCAAACTGCCTTTATTTACCACATTTTAAATGAGACTTGCCCTATTGAACTGTGGCTGTAATCATATTACTGCCTTAGATGGAATCACGCATCATGTTTGCTGTTTTCGGTGTTTGCTGCTCTGTAATCTTCTACTTTGCGTCGGCTCGCTGTGTTTGAACAAAGGCAGGGACGGGGGAGAGAACCCCGTCCCGATCAGGGGTCTGATCGGAAAAAAACGTTGCATTGGTGTTGCATTTGCGTTCAATCGCTTTTCTCCAAGTGGTGCAGTTCCCATGACCCGTGAGGAAACACAACCACCCTCTGAGGGACGGAAAGATAAAGCCTATACCGCACAGAAAGCCACGTCAAACAAAGCACAATCTTCCAAGAGTATAAATGATACCTGTTAGTAAGACTAGACTGCGTTGGCTTTCAGCTTAGGTCGCTATCGCTATAGAATCCGTCACATAGAATCAGCAGGAAACTTTACACCCCTTGAAACTGAATATCACTTCAGCGTGTAGTTCAGTGAAAGCCTTTATCAGAAAAATAACCACATGACCACAGTGACTTTTAAAGCCTAACGAGTACGAGGGATGTCCTTATCAGCTGCCACATCCTTTAAAAGGGCATTTCTCCTGCCTGGGATGGAGATCCGAGCCTGAGATGTGTTCAAACTGAGCCTCCTTTCTATTGGATTATATTACGCCTTATTCAATAACTTGAGAGGGGAAAATGGACAGAGACGGACAGTGCTGTGAAACGCATGTCTATTAATCAACATCCAGACTTTGATCTTTTAACCAATTAAAGGGTTTATCTCAAAAGAAGATTTCAAAAGAAGGATTTTTCCTGTAATATTTGTCTGAACATGTTTATTTTCTGTTATTTAAGGCTCCACGAGCACAACATCCATTAGATTTTTATTTAGACCTGCTTTGTAATCCTTATGCTTGGTGTTCGGTTTGGTTTCTGACGAACAGGAGATACTTTATGAGTGTGTGGAAGTGTTTCCTCCTGAAGGATACGAACACAAGAGGACTTTACCCAGCTATGTGTTCAGAGTGGCTTCCTCCTACATTTGCACATTCTTTGGAAAGCTTTAATATGTATTAATTGATTTTATTCATTGATTTGAGTGTGTGTGTGTGCATAGAAATGTGTGCATTAGGTGGAAGGTTTGTTCAGGGGGCATCCGCCCCTTGGGGATTTGGTTTGACCCCTAATTAATCCGTCTTCTGGCCTGAGGCTCGGTAGCAATTAAAGAGAAGCTATCAGCATCCTAGCAGCATGATGCCAGAGAGCAGAACACTTGTTCACACACAAGGTTTTACTACAAGGTACGAGAGTAAATGTCCTGAAAGAGAAATCTCAGCTTCAAACAAGAGCAATAAATGTTATGCTCTTTGTAAGATCTGTAACACTTCAACAGTTCCTTTATACTCGCATATGTATTCTGTATTTTACCTTATAAGACATGTTGAAAATGATTTATAGAGGATTGAATTGCAACCTTAACACGCATATGTATTTTTGTTTAAAATCTAAGTGGAGAAGTTTACTCCAGTTCTGCAGTGTTCGAAATAACGTTGGCTCGGATTTTACAGCTGAAAAGTCAGGCTTCTTAAGCTTCTTTAGCTTCTTCAGCTTATTTAGCTTCTTTAGCTTCTTCAGCTTCTTTAGCTTCTTCAGCTCCTTTAGCTTCTTCAGCTCCTTTAGCTTCTTTAGCTTCTTTAGTTTCTTCAGCTTCTTTAGCTTCTTCAGCTTCTTCAGCTTATTTAGCTTCTTCAGCTTATTTAGCTTCTTTAGCTTCTTCAGCTTCTTTAGCTTCTTCAGCTCCTTTAGCTTCTTCAGCTCCTTTAGCTTCTTTAGCTTCTTTAGTTTCTTCAGCTTCTTTAGCTTATTTAGCTTATTTAGCTTCTTTAGCTTCTTCAGCTTCTTTAGCTTCTTCAGCTCCTTTAGCTTCTTCAGCTCCTTTAGCTTCTTTAGCTTCTTTAGTTTCTTCAGCTTCTTTAGCTTATTCAGCTTATTTAGCTTCTTTAGCTTCTTCAGCTTCTTTAGCTTCTTCAGCTCCTTTAGCTTCTTCAGCTCCTTTAGCTTCTTTAGCTTCTTTAGCTTCTTTAGTTTCTTCAGCTTCTTTAGCTTCTTCAGCTTCTTCAGCTTATTTAGCTTCTTTAGCTTCTTCAGCTTCTTTAGCTTCTTCAGCTCCTTTAGCTTCTTCAGCTCCTTTAGCTTCTTTAGCTTCTTTAGTTTCTTCAGCTTCTTTAGCTTATTTAGCTTATTTAGCTTCTTTAGCTTCTTCAGCTTCTTTAGCTTCTTCAGCTCCTTTAGCTTCTTCAGCTCCTTTAGCTTCTTTAGCTTCTTTAGTTTCTTCAGCTTCTTTAGCTTATTCAGCTTATTTAGCTTCTTCAGCTTATTTAGCTTCTTTAGCTTCTTCAGCTTCTTTAGCTTCTTCAGCTCCTTTAGCTTCTTCAGCTCCTTTAGCTTCTTTAGCTTCTTTAGCTTCTTTAGCTTCTTCAGCTTCTTTAGCTTATTTAGCTTCTTTAGCTTCTTTAGCTTCTTTAGCTTATTTAGCTTATTTAGCTTCTTTAGCTTCTTTAGCTTCTTCAGCTTCTACCTTTTGTATCTTTGTAAATTTGAGGTAAATAGCACTGTACTGAAGTCTTAAGCCACCCATCATTTCTTTATTAATTGCCTGGAAAATATTAAACAGGTGCAGGGATTTATTGAAATATTGGCAAACATAAATGTAAATACAGTATATATGATTTGTTCAGTTCTGAGCAGCTTTAAAGTGAATCTCTGGTCTGAGCTCCTTTATTCTCCAACACAGCCTGAACCCTCTGAGACAAGCTTTCTGTCATTTCTTTAAGGAGTCTTCAGGAATAGTTCTCCAGGCTTCTTGAAGGACATCCCAAAGCTCTTCTTTGGATGTGGGCTGCCTTTTGTTCCGTTCTCTGTCAGATGATCCCACACTGCTTCAATAATGTTGAGGTCCGGGCTCTGGGGAGGATTCATCCCTCCATAAGACCTGTTGCCACTGATTTTCAGTCCACTTCTTGTGTCATTTGGCACAGCTCAGCCTTTTCTCCCTGTTTCCCTTCCTTAAGAATGGCTTCTTGACAGCCACCCTTCCATGGAGACCATTTCTGATGAGGCTTGGGCCAACAGTAGATGGATCAGCTGAAGGTCCAGATGCATCTCTCAGGTCCTGTCAGGTCACAGCTGGATTTTTTCCTCTTTCTTAAGGACATCACTTTCAGATCCTGTTCATCTGCTGTAGATAGTTTTTTAGGCCTGACACTTCTTCTTTTGTCCTCCACTTGTCCAGTTTCCTCAAATGTTTTAAGGACACACTGCACACCATGCTGAGATATGCCAAGTTTTCAGCTAATAGCTCTTTGGGAATCACCTTGTTGCTGCAGAAATCCTATTTTCTGTCTGTCAAACTGTGTTATCTTTGCTGTTTTTCATGAATAAAACTAAAGAAATGGGAACAAGATCTGCTGGTAACAAAGTGACCAAAGATAAAATTGAAAATGTGTCGACACAAAACAGGCTCTGAAAATAAACAGCCAATGCCCAAAGAAACCCTCAGAAAGCTTGAAAAACGATTGCTACAAAACTATTACAAGAAATTAGATCAGAAACAAATAGGAAGAAAAAAATGAGGGTGGTTCAATCATTTCTGGTGTTTGTTTATATTGAATAAAACATGCCCCGAGCCTACTTCCATGCAACATTGCAGAGACCAAATTGTGCACTCCAGCTAAGGCAGAACTGTTTGTACTTCTTGCTGAATTTCATCCAGCATCCAGTATAAATCCAGGATTTTCACATGCTTTAACCCTGCTTTTCTTAACCTAACCCAAAGCTCAACCCAGTTTAGTTCAAACCTGCCCTTCAAAGGAACAATTACAACCCAAAGAGGTCCAAAACAAAGACAAAAGAACAACAACACACAGCATACTCAAATTCAACTACATGCAAATGAGCACAAATGAGGCAAAGCCGGCACACCAGCACTTGCATACATGCAGCCTCAGATGCACACAGGAAACCAACATGTGCCTTTAAAAGCAGTTGTAACATGCTCATAATCCCAACTATTCGCACACACATTCTTCCTGTCAGAAGCAAACCTTGTTTCTCTGAAGGCAGTGTTTGTCTGACATGCTCAAACAGCGTGTGAAATCTGATTACAGCCTTCCACGGCTTCGCTCAGCTGTTACTGCCGCCTCACCTGCTCTGTGTGGCTGTGCTCCTCCTGTCCTTCTCCCCTCTGTGGGTCTGCATCGCTGCTCTGTGTAATGGCCTCCTGTCCGGCTCACCGGTTGCATGGACTCTTCTGAAGAAGAAAGGGTCTCTTCTGAGTGTATATTTTTACAGCAGGCCGCTCTCATTCACACATTTTTCTGTTTCTTTTGTCAGACGAAGATAGAAGCGTGTCAGAAAACCAGCCCATTAAGATCGCCTTGTTGCAGTTCTGGACTGTCGCTCAGCTCTGATAAAATCCTGCTTTTATAAACACAGCATGATCTCCCACAGAGAAAGTAAGAAGCAGCGTTTTCTCACACAGTTCACGATGTTGTTGTCCTCATTTCTGCTCCTGTGCACGCCTGCTGGGACAGGGGCGGTGGGCTAATTACGCTGCTGCATAGCTCGATTTAAGCGTGTTTGTAAGTGTTTCCACACACATGCTACTGGGTTAGTCGTTTTACGACACACTAATTGTAAAATAATACCAAAAAAAGTTACTTTTCATGGGTACTTTCATTGAAAAGTTTAATTTTGATAGGAGTAAAGGAAAAAAATGGCCTCGGATTAATGAGAATTTAACATATTTCCTCAACTAGGACATCTTAGGACTTTTAGTATGTTGTTCTGGACACTTCATAGAAATGATCTAAGCTGAAAGAAATTATTTTTCAGCTTAGATGTACGTGTGTACGTAAGTGTTTCCACACACATGCTACTGGGTTAGTCGTTTTACGACACACTAATTGTAAAATAATACCAAAAAAAGTTACTTTTCATGGGTACTTTCATTGAAAAGTTTAATTTTGATAGGAGTAAAGGAAAAAAATGGCCTCGGATTAATGAGAATTTAACATATTTCCTCAACTAGGACATCTTAGGACTTTTAGTATGTTGTTCTGGACACGTCATAGAAATGATCTAAGCTGAAAGAAATTATTTTTCAGCTTAGATGTACGTGTGTACGTAAGTGTTTCCACACACATGCTACTGGGTTAGTAGTCCAGGCAAAGTAGCGTTTTACGACACACTAATTGTAAAATAATACCAAAAAAAGTTACTTTTCATGGGTACTTTCATTGTAAAGTTTAATTTTGATAGGAATAAAGGAAAAAAATGGCCCCATTGGGGTGTATTGTTGTTTGGCCTTATTGGCGCACATCTCAGATTAATGAGAATTTAACATATTTCCTCAACTAGGACATCTTAGGACTTTTAGTATGTTGTTCTGGACACTTCATAGAAATGATCTAAGCTGAAAAAAATTATTTTGCAGCTTAGATGTACGTGTGTACGTAAGTGTTTCCACACACACGCTACTGGGTTAGTAGTCCAGGCAAAGTAGCGTTTTAGGACACACTAATTGTAAAATAATACCAAAAAATTTTACTTTTCATGGGTACTTTCATTGAAAAGTTTAATTTTGATAGGAATAAAGGAAAAAAATGGCCCCATTGGGGTGTATTGTTGTTTGGCCTTATTGGCGCACATCTCAGATTAATGAGAATTTAACATATTTCCTCAACTAGGACATCTTAGGACTTTTAGTATGTTGTTCTGGACACTTCATAGAAATGATCTAAGCTGAAAGAAATTATTTTGCAGCTTAGATGTACGTGTGTACGTAAGTGTTTCCACACACATGCTACTGGGTTAGTCGTTTTACGACAGACTAATTGTAAAATAAACCAAAATTTTCATGGGTACTTTCATTGAAAAGTTTAATTTTGATAGGAGTAAAGGGAAAAAATGGCCCCATTGTTGTTTAATGAGAATTTAACATATTTCCTCAACTAGGACATCTTAGGACTTTTAGTATGTTGTTCTGGACACTTCATAGAAATGATCTAAGCTATTATTTTACAATTAGTTCCATTTTTGGCTCCAAAATGAGTTACTTTGCCTGGACTGTAGGTGAGCGATTTACCTGGAGACAGCTGAGTTTGAGCCTTTCACAGAAGTAGGTCCTCCTGCTTGGAGGGAGAAGGTCAGACACAGTGACTCAGACACGGGATTCCTCTATCCCCCTGGGTGTCCTGCAAAGGCCTTTCAATGCCCTTTATTACACACATTTTACACAACTCTACCTCCAAACACTCACCTCTCGCTCTGTAAGCTGTCACATTTTCTAAGCAGTGTTCTGTTCGTCTCCCTTTGCCTCCTCTGAATGATTTTTTTGTTCCCTTCTCTCCTCCTCGGTCCATTTTTTCCTCTCTGCATCGAAGTTTTGCCGCAGGCATCGTGCCATCTGCTATTGACATTTTTAGAATGAGGAAAACTTGTGAGAACAGCGTGTTTATTGTTCCATTGTGGCTCATTATTAAGAATTCAGCTCTCTGTTCGGGGTGGCCGGCGATATAGGGGCATCACCCCACACAAAAGAGGGACTTAAACTGGAAATAATCTGGAATTTGGATTTTATCTTTCCAGTCTGTTCAGCTCTGGCAGTCTGACAGTACGACCCTCCCAGTCCTTTGTATCTTCGAACCTTTGGCGTCATTATGTTGGATCTTATACATTATTTCAGACTGTATATCACTGCCAGGCGGCAGGTATTTAGAGAGGACTGCAGCACATGTAAAACCTCTGTAAAATCCTATTAATTGCCTCAGGTGATGCTGGCTTGAGTCAGGATGAGCATTCGAGCTTATCAGACCTCTGTGGCCCAGTCCTCATCACCGTTTAAAGCTTATGACTTAAGGTCATTAGTGATAATTGATCATTCTTTACTGACTGTTAGCAACCTTAATACATTTTAAGCTTTTCAATCACTCAATGCAATAATACATATGAGCATTATTGCACCGATCGCTTAGATTAAAATAATGAAAATGTCAGGTATTGGTAGCAATGATGTGACACACCTCCATGAAGCCTCATCGTATAACTTCAGCTGTACATACAGCTGTCATAGTGTCAGTATTTGCATGCAAAACACATGAAATCTGTCCTTTGACCGTCACATATTTCTTTGTCACTGTGACAGCTTCACATTTGCCTTTAGTGCAGAAGACTTGCATCAGTGCACGGCTCACAGATCGGATAGTAGTGGTTGTTGCCTTGAAAAATTGCTTTTAAACTAGGAAATCTATGTGAAGTTAAAGCCTCAGTTCAAGCTGAATTCCAGTTATTCTTTGAATTAATAGATGAATTAATTCTTATTTGCTCTTGATTATAATTACTGCAGATGTCAGTGAATCTGAACTGCACGTCCTGCACTAGAAAAGTTATTTTTAAACACTGGCTTCAGTAATATGGTTTATTTGCTTTTCAATTATCATCGCAGATGCAAGAATTAACCAGGGACCTCTTTTCTATTAGTATGCTAAATGAGGTTATTAGCTTGATTCAGCGATAATCAGCAAATCGAATGCCTAATGAAGCCCGTCTGACCCAGTCATAATTGGCTAGGAACGAGGAGTGCTTCTCTCTAATTGCTTGCAAGAATTTTCACAATTACAATGATGTTATATTGATTTAAAGTGTGTTGATCTTTCATCTTACTGCTTGCATGCTGGATCGTCAACTCATGCATGCTATTTTTGTGATGTGAGTGTCTAATTGGCTCCTCAGAACTGCAAAACTCATCTATGAAATGTTGTTTTCTCTCCATTGCCTCCTTTTTTTGCACCTTTTCAAACTGCTCAGACTGTTGGTTTCTACTCAAAGTCCGTTGGTTTAATTCTGCTTATTCTCATTCTTTAGGGGAACTTGTAAAGTGTGGGCTGGGCAGACAACACTGACAGCTTGTGTGTCTGTTTTACAGGAAACTCTATCAGGCTGAATTACCTTAAATGGTGGAGAGGAGCAGAAAAATCAGTATTATTCTTGTTAATATACTGCTGATGGTTGTTTAAAAGAAGCACGTTTGCCATTTTAAATACATAGATATACTGTAGACTGTATACTTTATTATAACTGTTAGTTTAAAGGAGTGATTTTTGACCAGTTTAGGTGGATAAACTCGGCCTGTACAATTTATGTGCCGTACATGGGAACTTTCATGTGCTTTCATCACTAAAGCGCCTGCTCTTAGTCTCCCAAATAAAGTAAAGATTACTCATGAACACACATAAGAGCAGAGCCCGTTTTGTACTGAACCTCCTTATAAAACTCCATGTCTTGCTTTCTGGCTCCAGCTGGTCCTGTTTTTGCAACAGAACCGAACATCGGAGACTGATTGATTCATCGATTTGACTAATTAATTAATTGTCACTAACAGAATGTTTTACAAACTCTCCAAATTGGCTCCAGTGTTAGCCAGTGGCTGCACACACTTAACATTAACATGAACACAAAGGGTGCTGCTAGCATACAAGTGATCTCTGCATCTCCTCGGCCAGATAATCCTGCACATTCCTCACTAAACATAAAGCTGCTCATACAAACGTCCCCCTGCTGTTTCCCAGCAACCATTGTTACCGCTCCTCTTCGTTTTGTGCTTTCTTTGTTTAATCTTCCAACTACATCATTCTTACTCTAATTCTCTCATTAGGGTGATTCTAATGAACAGATCCTCTGAAGCTAAAGTTAAATTTCTTCATGAGAGCCGTTTTCATCACAGCTTTTGGTGGTTTTTGCGGTTGAAGTTGAGGACAAATTCTCCTGATTTTCAGCACAGATCGCTCATGTCTTATTGTAACGGTGCACCGCTGTTTCTCCTGATCTCGTTGAACTATGTCATTCAGGTTGTGGTAATTGTAAGGGCTTGAATGGGGGCAACCAGACTTCTTCTTGGCTCTTGAAGATGTTTCACCTCTCATCCGAAAGGCCCAATCAGTTTAGAAGTGAAGAGGCTTTTTGAATGAGCGGTGAAACGTCTTCAAGAAGAAGTTCGGTTGCTCCTATTCAAGCTTTAAGGCTCTTGTTGAACTATTTTTGACAAAATATGGATTCCTCAGCACAGCAACAAACTGTTGCTGTTAAACTCAAACCATTGAAAATTATAGATGTCAGGAGCACTTGTCACAAGGCGCTCGTAACCGGACCGAAAAGCAGACTCAGAATAAATGTCTTCTAAGGAATTTATTGACAGATTTCGGTTCAAAGTGATGCATGATACAGGCAGGCTGTCAGAGGTGGGATTGGATTACAGGCTGACAGGCCCAGAGCAGGATAGTAGGCATGCAAAGCAGCTGGGGAGGCAACAGTAGCAGTGGTCCTGAGGCACAAAGAGCACATGGTGAACAGACAGGATCATTCACAGCCTAATATTCAAGGGACAGATTCACAAGCTCTACTTTGGGGCTCTGGGTGTAAAACAACAAGTTGGCTATGAGTGTTAAGAAGACTGTGAGTATTTACCAGGGAACTAGGTTGTCAGGTGAAGGAAGGACAGGTGCACACAAAGAAGGAAATGAGAAGGAAAGACTTTCAGACTCTGGAGCTTTGCAAAAATCTTAGCTATCTTTGAAAATTAGGAAAGAAATAAGATTCATACACATTAGTTTAGTGGTTGCTGACACGATGAATTGTCCTTTTACTGTCAAAACTGCATCTTTTACTGCTTTTTGTTGCTAACAAAGCGCTCTGCGATGCCTTCGCTTGCTGCTCTGTATTCTGTCCACTTCCTGTATGGCATTTTCCTTCATGCTCATTACCACAGGCCACCCTGGCGGTCTGTCCACCTTCGTAGCTTTTGCAACACGAAGATAAAAGCCGACAAGCTCTTTAAACAATCTTTTACATATTTCACCGTGGCTCTGAGAAGACTTTAATGTTCCCCCTGTCTCATATTGTGACAGCATCCCAGCTTAATTGCAGCGTTCAGGCTGCTCTTTTGGTTTTCCTGCTCTGCTGCATGCAAAATCAAAGCTCTCCAGTTTGATTTTCTCCTTGTGTGGAATTGTAAGAGGTCATGGTTTAAAATATACAGTAATGCAGATAGAAGCTGGCGTCTTTTGATACATAAATCTTCTTTGTCATGCTGAAGAAGTGGGACTTCCTCTTTTATCTTTGCTGCGCACTGCTGTGGAATAAACTGGCATCCAATAAAACATGAAACACAAAATAAGCTGCAGCCTAAACAAACCCACTGAAAGACTCTGGGTTCCCGATAATTGGTACCAAGCTTATACAGCACAGAGAGAAATGGCACAGGGGCTTTGTGGACTAACTGGGATTGTAGTTGTGTAACAAAAACAAGGTGTGTGTGCGTGTCCCAGCGTGGTTGTGGCCAGTCTCGGCTTTAGCTCCGAGCAGCAGATTAATTTGACAGAGGAGGAAACCGTCTTATGCAAACAGCTGAGGTACAAAAGCACACCGAGTGTCCTGAGCAGGATATGAAAGCAGAGGATAGTGTGATGATTTCAAAGAGCAGGTCCCACTTGACACACCCACATCAGGTCTTAAACAAAGAAGCAGAACAGCAGACTTTCACTGTGACTCCTCGTCTGATTCATCTGGTGTTCAGTTTGATATTTGTAATGACCTTTGAACTTTTTTAGATTTGGTTGGGCTTAAGGAACTGTTTTTGTTGGCATCATTCAAAATTTTTCCTCCAGTCTTTGTCCCTGGTATCTATAAATGAAGAATTAAAACTATTGAGTTTGTGCACATCTCAGAATGGGGATCAGGCAGAAGACGATGTTGAGAGCAAAGAGCAGACAACAAAGCTTGGGCTCTTTGTTTGTTTCTGCCAAAGGGAGCATTGTGTGTCTGATGTTCTCTGTCTCTCCATCTCATTGTGTCCCTGCATTTGGCTTAAGGCACTTGCTGGTAACGTTTGTAAATGGTCTGATGTTGATCCTGCGTGTGCAGCAATGCTCAGGCCTCTTTCATTTTCTCCTTCCCAGTTCTCTTGTTGCCTTATGTCAAATCTCATCTTCTCCTCCCCTCTTGTCCTCCACTCACCCCATGTTCTCTCCCTCCCTTTCTGTGGCAGATCTCTCATCGAGCTCTCTGGGGTGTCATTTAGCTGAGATAAAGCCTGTATGTGTGGGTCTGTGGGGAGTCTACCCTGCAGACAAGTAACGATCCAGACACTCATGCACAAACACACACTCAGAAACTCACAAGCTGAAGTGCAGACACGCACTTGATGGGATTCTTTCTTTCTCTACGTCTCTATCGGGTTCAAAATGGGGTGTGGCACGTGCTCATGAAGCAGTACAGAAGGAGCTCTGGCTGCCTTTACTGTGATGATGCAGAGTTAGAGGGGAGAGCGATGGAGAGGTGGGCCATTGAGTGGTGGCTCAGATTAAAGAGGATAGGAGGGAGGCAAAAAAAAAAAAAGGAAAAGTCTTTGCACGGGTGCAGACAGAAGCTGTGATCCTCTTCAGCTCAAAGCCTCGATAAGATAAGAAGTGTTTGAGTCACACTGATGCAGCGCTGCGTTCATCGACTTCTCATATCGAGTTTCATCCTCCGAATTCAAAAGTCATAAACACTGCTTATCTCGTCAAAACCAAAATGTTGGACCTTTTTAAAATAACTCTGAATGGACAGCAGCTGCTCTTCTGCTTATTGAAATCCTGCAGTACAGGGAAAATAAAGGATGTTGCATCAAGAAAACATGGCAGGTTAGACTGCTACAGCAGATTTCTGTGTTGTTGACCGTGGAACAGTATAGCCTTCATGTACCCACACAGCCTCAGTATAAAATGGATTAAAATATCTCCAGTTTGGGGATTTTAGCTTCACTAAATTGTAACGAAGGGAGAGAGTGAAGCAGCGTAAGTGCAGGCAGGAAGGTAAATCTCTGGAAAATCATTTCAAGCCTCATATCTCAGATTGAATTTGAGAGATTTTCAGAGATGGAGCCTCAGACGTAAGCTAGCCCCCTCTTTGGAAAATGAGTGGATTTCTTAGATCAACCGAACGAGTCTCGAGGATTTCTGAGAACCTCATACAGCCGCTGCATGTTTCTGTTGATTAAAACAAAAAGCTGGGCATTTAGCAGTCCTGCTTTTTGTTAAATCCCTCCATTCATCAATCATTAACAAAAGAAGTCCTTGTCCTCGAGCAGCTGTGGACACATTTCTGCATCAGGCAGCAGCTGCTGCCAGCACAGCTTCAACTTAACTGCCAGTTGGCGAGTTGATGATTTATTTTCCTCCAACAAGGTCACCTCATGAAAACACAAGCCTTGAAAGCAAAGATAAACCTGCAATCATGCTAATAATCATAAAAGGGAATTATACCTATTGATTCCTGCATGGCAGATGATTTGTTCTGCACTGGGAGGGGTCCACTGTCTTTTTTAAGGACTTGTCAGAGGAAAGAGTGCCACCACAGGAGCGATCTTTGGTGGCATCTCGCCTTGTAAATGGTGTTTCTGAGGTGAAGTCACACCATCTGGGAATCCTTCTTACATTGTGTGCAAGCGATATGTGGAAGGAAAGCCTGAAATACATCAACACCTGCTCCCTGAATGCTTGGCATTGCCTGATCCAGCCTGATGAAGTGGGCCCAGTAGAGTGCCTGTGTAGAAATCCCTCCGTTAGCTCTCCTATAGCTGCAAGTAGCCACATAACAGCAGCTATGAGCTAACAGAGCTATAGCACACGTTCATTCATTCATTCTTCTTAAAATATTGGTGAAATAAAGACAGATAATGCCTTATTTAATGACTTATTTATGTAGTTTATTGTTAGCTTTTTGTATAGCTTGTTGTATCTTCATTTATAAGTCGCTTTGGATAAAAGTGTCTGCTAAATACAGAAACATAAACTTATTTAGAGGCTGCATCCCTGCCCCGTTCACTCCGTTATATGGATCTCCAGTTATCTAAATAGCTCCCGAAGGATGCCGGCTTTCACCAAACTGTTCTCGGTGAGTATATAAATGTATTTCATGCCAGAAATAAGGTCCAGGTTTAAAAATACCGGAGTTCCCCTTTACGTTTGGTTGTATTCAGACATAATCATTATTTTACTGTGGCAATCAGCAACAGAAGGCAAAAAAAAACCCTGGATCACCTCCCTGGAGGCTGAGCCCAGAACAGTTGTGCTCAAGTGTTTGTGTGAGTCAGTACTTCAGAGGGAAAGTTGATATACGCGCTTTGACCCGATATATTAGCCTGAGACGGGCATCATAAGATAACTTTAAGAATACGTTTTACACGGCTGGGCTAGAAAGTATAAAACTGCATGTAGATGTGATCTTTGATTTCTCAGAAACCTTCCAAAGCGTTTCCCAACTTTTACAGAGTTGTGAAAGTGCCGCAGCGGTAAGGTCATCACATGATATCTGTACAAATGACAAGATCATAGAGCGAAGCAGCTGCTGCTGCCTCGGAGCACGAAGCTAGTCTCATTAAGCCGTAGTTAGCTGTGTGTGTGCTGAACCTGTGTCTGTTGGCACACGAGTCGTGGTTTTTATTCCTGCATCATGCAGTGTCTCCCGTGTTTATATTCTGTGTATGTTTGTCATGATCCTGTCGGGGTCGCTGGAAGAGGTCGGACCCAGATGCAGTTCTTTCAAAATCAAAAAAGGTTTATTCAAAAAACAGGGAGCAAGCGGATAATAAGAAATACAAGACTACGGATTAAATAACTTTGACAAAGACTATGAGGCAGGAAACCAGACTTAGCTTGAAGGGTTGGTGCAATGGATTCTGCAGTGAATGGAAGGAAACCAGGAGACTAAATGCTGTGGAGGAAGTAATCAGTGAATGAGTGAAGCTGGCAGGGAGAAACATGACAAGAACTGAGTCTAAAAACATGACAAAGAACCTGAAAACATAATTATCAAAGCATAAACTGTGACAGAGCCGTGGAGTTTTATGTTCTATGTTACGTTTATTTCCAGATTGGAACTGTTCATATAAATTATTGCAGATGGGATGGAGCTGTTTTTTCAAGAATTTTGGAAATTAATGGAAGATTTGAGATTGGACGGAAATTATTAAAGTTATTGGGGTCTGAACCAGGTTTCTTGAGTATTGGAACCTTACTTGATTAAGTAAACAAGATGAAACCACCCTAAATGTAATTGCCTTATGCTTAAATTCAACAGTGAGGCAGTTGTCAGTAACGCTCCACACTTAGACTTCAGGTCCCACAGTCAGAACTTCATGCAGCAACAGTCAGAATGACTTTTATCATCGAGATAACTTAGTTTTTAATACCTTGAATGTATATTTCTTGAGACGTTCTACCAGTTATGCAGATATTTGCTCTTCAGCTGCTCTTTTCTATCGAAAATGCCCCTTGGATTTTTTCATGGACTCAAATATTGACGCACTTTATGAGGATTTTGAAACTTTATGTGCTTTGGATCGTTACCGTGCTGCAATATTGGTCTCTGCTTGTTATTCATGGTATAACTGAATCAAATTAATAAAAGTCTATGAGAAAACAGCTTGGAGCAAAGGAGCTTGTTACCAATACCTTAAACTGACCTTTAGATATATCAGGATCTGTATTGTGCATAAACCCACTTGAGCGATATTAATGATTATGTAACCAGCTTCATAAGGAGGTCGTGTTGTATATATTACATTTATTTCAGATGAGCCTTTGTTTCCATAGTGATCTGATTGCACATTGCTATTTAGAGCTTGATTAATAAATACAAACCAGTAACCAGTGACATGTTGAATCTGATGTGTAGAATCGTATAAGAAAATGGGTTCAGTCATCAATTTCTTATTGAATTTCGTTCCTAATCTTATTCCTCTGTATTAAGGAATTTGACGAGTAAATTTATGGTGGATGACCACAATCTAGAAAAGATAATCCACTCTGAGGCAGTGCTGTAGGAGCTCTTTCTCTTTCCTCGGGCATCATGCCTCACTGTATCTACAAATCAGTAAACAAATGTTCTCAACCATCTCCAAAACTTTTGTCTGCAAACCGAGGGATCGGCTGTGCTTTCACTGGGCTTTTATAACTGCAACGATCATTAGAGAAACCTCATCAGACCGTTGTAATTAAAGAAGCTGGAGAGCTGGTGCAGGAGGAAGAGGACAGAGGCGAGCTGGAGGGAGGAGAGGAGGGTGGATGAAGGGTCTGCCGCCTGAAAGCCACTGAAATCCCTTTCTGATGAACTGTCCTCCTCCATCAGAGCACATGCAGTCTGAGGGCTAAAGATGGTGGTCAGCTGCCCTGCTGATGTCTTTACTCTGTGCATCTGTGTGAACCGGCACACAAACAGTTAGAATAATGATTAATATTTGCTAAAGTTCTTTATTTTACTTTGGGTTTGTGGCATCATTTTCTCCAAGACTGTGAAATTGTGTCAATTTTCTATTAATGGGCTCATTTTTTTAGGAGAAGAGAGAATGGGTTTGATGTGCCTTTTATATTTGTTTTGATTCATTAACATTTGTATGAGCCGGAGTCCTGTTTTTGGACAGTCTAAAGGTTAAATGTGTCGGAAAAACAGCTTCCTCTGACCCAAAAGTAAAAACCATGACAGGCATTCTTCTCTATTTTTCAGCATTTTACAAACTAAATTATAAGTTTAACAAAGTTTTATGAACAGCCTCCTTAGAAATAACTAATAAACCAGAGTATTTAGATTAAAGTACCAGAATTATTGGCCATTTTTTGGTTTATAATTTTCTAAAAAAAGATAATAATGATGACCAGTGTCTCCAAACTGGGACAATGATGTATAAAAGCGATGCAACCAAGCTGCCTGCACAGCTGCTCGGAGTAACGAGAGGAAGTCTCCTCGTCTGTTGGTATGAGATGATAACGGCACAGCGTAATCAAGAAGAGAGACATTGGAAATTGTTATGCAAGAGAGATGCTATCGCGAGAGGCTTGGACACCTTCCCAGGCTGCATTGCTGTCACAGCGTTTCCTCTGAGTCGAGTGGCTCGACTGGATGTGCAGCTCACAGTGACATCCAGTTGAGTTTTTTCCATCTGCATGGAGCTTTAAGCACAGCAGCATAAAAAGAGCAGTGAATGTGACAGACGTAATGAAGGCATCATTCACTGTATTATTACTGAATGACTAAAGCCAAACCACATTACGCCCCAGATAATGGATCCATGCAATTATCCGCTGAATAAATGCTCATAACTGTGTCCTTTTTCCTCCTGCCCTTTCATCCCTTCTGCCTCTCAACTTTCCTCGTTTTCTCCTTTTTAGCATCACCAATTTTCACCATGTCTCTTGAATCTCTGCAGCCGTCCCTGCTCTCATTTTTGCTCACTCATCTGATTAGTTCTCACCTTTTCTGCTTCCAACAGTCCCAATGATGTGGCAAAATATGTTGCAGAAGAAGATATTCCTGGTGCTCGTGGTCATCTGCACTGTCAGTCTTCTGCTGCACCATGGGGGCCACTTCAACTGGTGAGCGGCTGAAATATTCCCACAACACGTAAACATCTGCTACTAATCACTGTGGAGGATAATCTCATGGCTGTTCGTTACTGGTTATTAGTGAGGTTGGATTATTATCGTACTTTAAGATGCATAGACTGTGTGTGCCAGTGCTCTGTAATGTTCACCCAGGGACCAATTAGAAAAGAAGGCAGCCCTTTTATTTAAAATCTGTCTTCCTACAGATCTTCTCAGTGGATCTGCTGTGTTTGACTTTGTTGACAACTGCATGCTCTGCAGCTGGAGTAATCTTCGTTTGTCAACCGCTCCTGGAGAGGAGTGCGTCTGACTGTGAGCTGGTGGGGTCCTGGCTCTTTGTGGGGATATTTATTCTGACATTGTCAGAAATCGACACACTTCCACTCTCAGGAACCGGCAGGACACAGGCGCAGGGATTTTATTTAGACCAATATAAGTCTCCAGGTCAGAGAAATCAACAGGCTGTGAAAGTCTAACACAATAACTATAGTGGGGGGCAGTGTGGCTATAAAATAATCTAAATAAACTAAAAGAGCTATTAATGTTAACGAAATAACTTTGACGCTCTCTTACTAAAGAGCCAATTAGAAATCAAACCCTCTCCTATAAACGGAGACACTATGAAACTTGGCAAAACAAAGTCACTCCTTACGGAGGAAACTAAAGAGGCTGTAAACTTTGACAAGGCTCGGCTGGGACTATGATTCAAAGATTACAAAACAGAAACCGCTCTGATGGAGGGAGACGCTACTCGCTATGGTTTGGTTCAACACTGAATATCATGGAAGGCTATTCACACAGGGTTTGTAACGAAAGCCACTGGCACGGGACAGAGGGAGACTATAAATACACATGGAGGGATGTGGGGAACAGGTGGAAACTCTGGGGTCAGGGAAGACAATCGGACCGTGACACATGAGGAAGTGACCTGAAACGAGAGGAGAGTTAATCCTTCAAAATAAAACAGGAAATGATGAGACAAGAGATGCTAAAAAATAAAAAGACCTCACCTCAGTTTGACATCCACAAGCCTGAAGATCTTACTGTGACTCAAATAGAGATGATCCAGCTTTTTTGATTCTGATACAGATTCTGATATCTGGGTTTTGCATATCGATCGATAACCGATCCGATACCATTGTTGACTTTACAAACCGTATACCTCACTATGTGGAAGGTTTCAGGTTTGACTTAAATACTTAAACTAAACTTATCCTAAAATTAAACAAAATAATAGATCTAAATATGAGGAATGAACCATTGTTTATTAATAATAAAATGTGGGAACGAGCTGATAGTAAAATAAAATGAAATAAAAGCGAGAAATGAATTTAAATAAATAAAACGGAATAAGTTTTTACTTTGAAAAAAGCTTTTGAGTGGCCAGAGTGGGAATTGAACGGCCAACCTTCTGGTTATTGGATGGCCCACTATAACCACTGAGCCATCTGACTCTAATCCTATCATTAAACTGCTCATTTTTCAGGCTTGCATGCTCTAAGATGTACTGTTTGTTTTATGGGTTTCTTTTCCTCAATAAATAAATGACCAAGTATAGTTATTCCCAATGTTTTTAAATGGGTTTTCTTTATCTGCATCTGATGTGTTTTTCATTCTTTTACCCGTCTTTTATACTCCCGGTCCGTGCTAAAACTTATTCGGTCCCGTTTCTATAAAACTGTGACCATTTTATCTGGAGAATCTTATTGTGGAGCTGATCTTTCTTCTTTTTTTTTACCATCAGGACAATGGAGACCTTCCCCCTGGGGTGTCCTACTCTCCACTCCCACCGTGCTCCGGGCCTGAAACCGAAGCACACCAACATCGTCTTCCTCAAGACCCACAAAACGGCCAGCACCACCACACAGAACCTGCTGTTTCGTTTCGCGGAAAGCAACAACCTGACGGTGGCGCTGCCGGTGCAGACCTGCAGTCACCAGTTCTGCTACCCTCTGACCTTCACCTCTCAGTTCGTCCATCCTCACACACTCCCGGCCAACATGATCACCAACCACATGCGCTTCAATAAGACCGCGCTGAAACACCTGATGCCGAACGACACGATATACATCACAATCCTGAGGGAGCCGTCCTCCATGTTTGAATCCTTGTTTACTTACTACAGCAACCACTGTCAGAGCTTCAAAAGAGTTCCCAATGGCTCCCTGGAAGCTTTCTTAGAGGAGCCGTCCCGCTACTACCGGCCAGAGGAGAAAGAGTCCATGTATGCACGCAACACCTTGACCTTTGACCTGGGCGGAGACAAGGACCGGCCAGCAACCGATGCGCTCTATGCACAGGCCTTTACAGCTGAGGTGGAGCAGGTGTTCTCCTTGGTGATGATTTCTGAGTACTTTGATGAATCTCTGGTTCTCCTTCGCCATCTCCTCTCTTGGGACTTGGATGATATTCTGTACGTTAAACTCAACATGCGGACGGCGAGTTCTAAGAAGAGCCTGACGCAGGGTCTTCCTGCAAAGATCCGTGCCTGGAATTCCATAGACGCATACCTGTATGACCACTTTAATGCCACACTGTGGCGCAAACTGTCAGCCCTGGGTCTAGCCTGCGTGGCGAGGGAGGTGAAACTGCTTCGGCAGTCCCAGGAGAAGCTGATGAGAAGCTGTTTTGGTGGCCAGATTCCGCTGCTGCGTTCAGCCGCCGAGATCAAAAACAAGGATCTTCGCCCCTGGCAGCCTAGTGATAAAGTCGACATAGTCGGTTACGACCTCCCGGTAAATATCAGCCACGAGGCACAAGAACTTTGCCTCAAGTACATCATGCCAGAGATCTCATACACGCGGATGCTTCTACGCTCCCAGTCACTGCGGCACCGTCGAAACTATCAGACTCGGACTCCGCAGAAGTCCCGCACAACCATACCTCGGCACTCTCAGGTGCACCGCAGCCAGCCCTCATCCACCGATGCTCAAGGCCCTGCCTCAGGAACAGGGTCCAAAGCCACTGGCGCTGGATAGTGCAGTGGTAAGACCGCTGCCTTTCATGTGGGTGACTGGGGTTTGAATCCTGACCCACCTGCATGAAAGGTACTACTTCCAGTAGGGGTCCTTAGGCAAGACGTCCTTATGCTACCTGGGATATGAGTGTAAATTTTGGATTAAAGCGTCTGCCAAATGCATAAACATACATAGCATAATCTTCAACTACAAAGGACTTGTGGACTGAAAATGTTTAAAATAGTGTGAGTGCCCAACAGACTGCAATGTTCTGCTCATCTCCTTTGGTCTTCTGGTTAAAGTTTAAAGATAATTATGGTGTCTCGTTCCCTCTTGGACACTATTTATGATAAAAATGAATGAAGAAAGTACGTATCTGAACTTGAATTTCCTTCCTCTCGGGCAGGAACAACACTGGGACTAAACTAGAACTCTTTCTTCATGCCAACTACAGTGGATGGCAGTGGGATTTAGGTGAAAGTGGTTCGTTGGAGGAAATCTATTATGTGCAACTTGGACTTAAAGAAGTGGTGATATTGAGTCTATTATAAGGCACAGAGTGTGCTCTGGGTGCATCAGAATGGTATTGTATCCAGTTGCTTGCTTTTATTTTCTGTTTCCTGAGCTCGGTTTGGCTCGCTCTCTTTAATATATGCCACTTAAAGTCCTTGAGAGTCATAATGACACAAGGGCCTCAAAAGACAGACAAGAAGTTCACATCCAACCATTAAAACAGCAGCACGAAAACAAGTTTTTAGTTTTCTGCTTTTACAATCTCCAGAAGCTAAAGCAAGGAAAAGATTAAAAGACAGAGACAGAAAGAGACCTTATCCAGAGAGCAAGTCTAAAAACTGCTGGATGCTCAAATTGGCCATCCATTACTGCCATGACTCAGAAACAGAGTGAACACACTTGCGGTATAAAAGCCTGTGTCTCCTTTGCCTTTGACCTCCCCTGCTTCCACCCAGCATAATTTTCTGCATTTCACAGCCTGTCATCCTTGATGTTATCCTCTGGTGATGCTTTCTATCCAGAGAAAACAGAGAAAAGCACTAACATCCTGCTTTACTTTGTGTTGAGGGTAAGGTTTCTGGATGTGGGGTTTCATTTGCAAGTTAGGGCGTAACATTGCTTCAGTGCTACATGAAAGGCATGTATTTAATGTATACGCATACAGGCACAGCGGCTCCAACTCATAGCAGCTAAAGGGGACAAAGACCTGAAGCCTGTGGGTCGCAGTGTGTGAATATTTAATGGTTTATTCTCACAGCACCTCCTATGGCCCATGTTCTTAGGTTACACGGCTGTACATTTTCACTGAGGACATGTTCGACCAAGGGAAAGTTGCTCGATTTGAACCCTGAAGCACAGGAGGATAAAGTGAGATGTAGGATGCTTAAAGCCTGGGATCTTAAATGATCCAACTTTATCGCAGCTGTGATGAATTTGTAATGCATTCTGCGCACATTTAATGTGTCATTTTACTTTTTTTTTTAAATTCCTCCAGTGTCCGAGTTTGTTTGGGGGATAATATGAGCCAGGAAATGAGTCTCTCTGCTTCTTGTTCTGTATTCTACCAGCCAAAGCGTTCTACGGGGTTCTCTTGTGGAGAACCTTCCTGTTATGGAACTAGGAAGGTGTTTATATTATTATTGTAAGTTATTTCCAAGTCTGTGGACAGATTTACGGAGTCAAGCGTTGCATCTGCTGACGATACAGTCACCAAACCTGAAACTATTGAAGTTAGGAACAATATTAGCTCTGAGAGATGAGTACCAAGAAAAAGGTGTCAGCAGTAGCTGGGCTGATGCCCCAAATCTTTACTCGTGACCAAAATAAAGGCCCACTCAGAGGTGGTTGTGGTCCAGTAGCTAATCAGTCTGATGGCTAATTGGTGACTGGCGTGTTAGTTTGTCTCCGGTTTACATCCGTTTTTTCTTTAAGTTATGTATTATTTAATATCAGGGCTTTAAGAGTCCCATTGTTGTGCTCCATATTTAACCTTTATTTTTCTATGAATCACTGGAGAAAATGGGCTTTTTTCCCCATTAAGTTCCTGGACCATCGTATGCACTGCAAACCACTTCAGGCAGAGGAGATGGAACAAGACGTACAGCAGCGGTATGAAATATTCATCGTGTATGTGTTTTACATAATGCACAACTACAAAAACCACTTCTGAAAACCGCATATTTAAACAACTTTGGAATTAATCTTTCACTCAGCAGCGCTCGACCACAGAATCATTCTGTGGTTGGAGTCTATTGCACTGCAGGTTACAATGTTAAAGAAGAAGAAGAAAAAAAAGAAGAAGAAGAAGAGCGCTCTAACCGCTGCTGTAAATGCAGGATGCAGCTTAACTAAGTGGCTGTGAATATCTGAATTCAGACCAGGGAACCTTGGCTTTAAGACCACAGGATGCACAGCAGTTTATTTAATTTATTGAGAAATATTTGAATTGTGTTTAAAAAAACGTGTAATATCTCTTTAAAGTACACACACTGTAATCACAGGATGAGGCTGGCTGTGTTTTGCTTACTTTTAACAAATCCCATGAAAAGACCATTATCCACAGCTTCCCTCTCCAGCCTGCCAGTCTGTGACACTCTGAGGCTGTAATCCCTACACATGTAATACACTTATGAGTGTTTCTGCTTGCTTAATGATGGCAGCACTAAAGTGACACGGTGTGTTTTGGCGATAAATCATAGGATCAGTTTAGTTGTTACTGCTGCTTTCATGGGACTTGTTGACAGTAGGAGAAATGCATAAATCACCAGCTCTGTCCTTTAAAGTAGCTGGCAGCTGATGTTGATTCACAGCAATACTTTGATTAGTTTGAATTCACCTACTATTTGTAAAAAAACAACAAAGAGTTTTACATTCTGATGAAAACTCCTGAATGAATTCAACTTCTTGTGAATCTATTGTGAGACGACGGTAGATCGAAATGCTGTGAAATGAGAAAACTCTGTGTGTATAAGTCTGACAGTCCTTAAGCATTCATGGAGATTCAAAGTATTCAATATAAAATAAATGATAGATTGTGATATAAATGATCACGTGCTTTGACTCAAACGTATGATATGTTGTGATCCTGTCTCCTGTAAGAGTTTTTCAGATGTTTGTACTTTCTATTTAATTCCTGGTTTCTTTTATGTGAAGCCAGTTTTTGCTGCACAACACCATTTATTGTCAAAATGACCCTTTTCATGACAAAGTTGAACGTGGACAATTGAAAAAGGGGCACTTTGTAATGTTGGAAATGTGTAAAAAATCTCTTATTTGTCTTACAGATTTATTATTTAAGTCATTTTGGACATTTTTGGTACTGCCGGTATGTGCATATACTTCTGATCCACCGATGCTTTCTAATGCCTGTTAAATCCAGTTTTCTGCCATCTTTTACCGGTCATTTGTACACAAATGAAGGTAAATTAAATACCCCCCCGCCCCATGTCTGTGTCTGACTGGGATCCAAATGAACAATGTCTCTTTTTCCTGCTCCCGGTTCATTTCCGATCCATTTCTCCAAGGCCGTGAGTCGCTGTGAGTCCTCTTTTGATTGTAAGAGGCGCTTGTTGCTCTGCTTCTTGTGAGAGTGTTTCAGTAATAGTCATGCTGTCATTTTAAAGTGCCCGCTATTCTTTAGAAAATACCAGAGGGTCTGTAAAATCTCATCATTTTCACGTCAGCTGTTTTTAAGAAACATGTTATTTTGTTACAAAGTGAAACTCGTGGTGTCAGAACATTTTTATGTTTTCTTCTCAAAATGCTGTTCTTCATGGTGTCTATAATCTGCTCTCCATTTAGTTTTAAGATATTAAAGAAGAACTATTTTCCTTTTGTATGAAAAAGATGGGTGAGTGATGGGGCTCTGAACAAATGGCTGTAGACAATCAGAGCTAGGGGCCCCAAAGCTATCAGATGATTGATGGTAAAAGTGATGAATAAAGTCTGATTGTTTTCAATTCATCTGCGAGTGAAAGTTTTTGGCTCCGCAATTATGCTTTTCAATGCAAATTAATTCAGTTACACTGTTGACTTGAATTACAATCATATTAGAGCAATGCATACACATACTTTATCAGCAGCAGCAGCAGTTCATAGTTCCCCAGAATAGTTTCTGCTCCTCTGAAGACTCAAAGCAGACGTTTCAGCCTGTAATCAGTCTATTGAAATTACCTTTATTCAGCCCGCCCACCTAAATGAATAAACACTTTGCCTCTGAGAGGGACAAAAACAAAATGCAAAGCAGTCTTCTTGATGTGGCCGTGATTGAAGCAATCACCGTGCTGTGTCCTCGTCCTCAGCCTGTTATTATGGCCTGCTGTTGCCATGGAGGTGTCTGCTGGAAGGTTGCCCTCCAGGCTCGCCGCCTCGTTACCTCTTTTCCTCTTCTCTGCTGCATTTTTAAAGGATATTTATGTGTAATTTGGGTTTAGCTGTAAGCAATACTTTGATAAGTGTAATTTTAGCATAATGACAGAAAGAAAACTAACAATACTAATGACTTTTCTGTCCACCTCACCTGAACTTTGCCTAATGCTCATTGGCAGATGTTCGCATTCTAACAAATTACCTTTTAATGTCGTGTGTTAACATTGTTGTTTTGAGCTCGTTTGGCTCAAAGTGGAAACATGCCCAGAGGCTGGGGTATAATCAGCGGGATCTAGTTCCCATACTGCACTCAACTGCTCATCAGTGGTGGTTGTAGAACCCAACAAAGCTGGTGTTGTGCTGAAATTTGACCCCCGAGCACAATCTGACCCTCCTTAAAGCACTAAGGCAGTCAGTTAGCTGAGGTTTCTTTGTAACCCACGAAGAAGAAAAAGTGTCTGTTCATTTATTCAAGCTCTTTCTAGGAAGAATCTGATGTGAATCTGAAATAAGGGGCATGGCTCGATGTTGTATCGTTTCATGTGTCTCATCAGAAGTACACACATATCTGTTCTGCTTTCAGTAGTGTTGAGGTGCTGTTGGTAGACATTTGATTTATTTTTTTTATTCCCAGCTGCAGGGCTGCACACAGCATTTCTTCTAAATGTGACACACCTGACCTGCTACGCCGACTCCCTTTGATTTCAACTACAGCTCCATGAGCAAAACGCTGCTGGCAGAACAAAGCCCCTCTATTCCTACACTTTATACGAAGCTGGGAGCTGGAATAATGGCACGATGTTCCCTTTTTGCATACTCTTCACAGGGATCAGTGCTGGTGCAACACAGAAACAGCCATCTTTACTAACTACTCCAGACTTAAATGTGTCAACATGACAAACTGTTTGTCACACAGATGTTGCGCCGCATTGAATATTTAGTTGGTGTGTTTGTAGCATCACTGTTCCTCAATAACACAAACCATACTGTGTCAATCATGCACTGAAATGCCTTAAAACTCTTGCTTTCAGCAATGCACACAATAGCCTCTCAGACCTAAACAAACAAATTCAGTTAAGTTGCGTCAGAAAACCACAATGATACCTTAAAAAAACAGCAAACACACAGAGGACCTGCTCAAATTCCCCGTATTATTGTTCAGTTGTAAGAGGAAGGCAAATTACAGGTGGTGAAGTATTGTGAATGCTATGTGTTAGCCTTCCAAAAAGAGCCAAAATCCACGCTAACACTGAAAATGGACAAAAACATCTAAAAGATGTGCCACAGATTTCTCCGACAGGATAGCTAAAGACACACAAGTCTTATAACTGGCAAAAGACAACATTATGCAAAGTAACTTCATCAACAGAGTGCAAGATTTATACAACGGCAACACAATGAACTCCTAATTGCTCAGTTTACTTGCCTTGTCATGATAAGTTCCCCAAATTATAAGGAAATTCTATAATTATCTGTTTGTTGATAAGTAGCTCAATTAGAAATAAGAGTACATCAGATTAATGAAGTAATTCCATGAAGCTCTTTGCTCAGATTGCAACAGAACAGCCACCCAGCAGTTAGAAAACAGCTACAGTATGACATCTTTGAATGGTGCTGAGTCATAACTGTGCCTTCACCTGTACTGTATATATAAGTATTATTAAGTTTTACACCATTTTCATCCAATACATTCCCATTAAAAACGTTTAGCTTGAGGATTCAAACTCTGATGGAACTACTTTGCTCGTTTTCCAGCATATTACTGACCTGTCAGGCTCAGACTGTTGAGACTTAATAAGGATTTCAGGTGATCTCTCTTCCTGGTTTTTCTGCAGCACCATTTTTAATGGAGACATTTTAAATGTGTAATAACCAATGATGCATCCAAGCTGCACCCTGCCTCTTGCCCAGTGGCAGCTTGGATAGACTCCAGCTCCCCCGCGACCCTGATTTGGATCAAGAATAATGTGTAACAGTCTTACAGAGGAACCAGTTCGTTATCGCAGTCAAGCCCACGAGGACCAAAAGTATGACTCAGCTTCTCTAAAAAGCTGCTTGGACATAATGAAGTTTCTCATTAGAGCAAGGGACCAATTAAACGTGCTGGATGTTTACCATTTTGGGATTATCGGTACTGCATTATCAGCACTGTTTCCGGTAAAGACAAACTGAGTGCAGCCTCGTCAGTAAGCCTGCGGCACCATATTCTGGATAAGTGTATTGGCAAAAGTCCCTAAAAATCAGTCTCTAGATTTTAGGATTCATCTGTTATCATATTCATGGGATGCCAGCATCATAAAAACCTAAACCTAATGGCATTTGTCCATTACAGTGTAGTAGAGTTTGAGCCAGCATAGCTCTTACATAAAGTATCCCTTTATTGTGGGTGGGATCAGCTGTTTATCACCAGTGTTGCCAGGTCTGCCTTTTATAAGCAAGCTTATTTTTTTTAGTATAGAGATCAGGGGCTTGTTGTTGTTATTCTAAATAAGCATTTTTCCTGTTTAAACGAGCATAAATTACATAGTTTGTCCTCCGTTTAAGGTGGAAAAGCCCCGTCTCCTCCGTCCTTCTGCTTCCCTCCTACAGTCAGTCAGTGAGAGAAATTAAACAGAGTTTCTACAGCTACTTTGTCGACAATGATGAGGACTTGGTGGCAGAAGTGCAGAGGAATACAGCAAAGAGGGGATTAAAAGACTGGATTAAGTAGCAAGTGGATGCAGCAGGAACAGGTCAGATGCAGGTTTAGTAAACGTGACGCATACGTTGTTCAGGACTGATAAACATAAAAGCAGCACTGCTGTCATTAATGAGGACTACAAAGGAAGGAAAGCTGAGGATGGCTATTTGATGTAGACTTGTAGGCTGTTTTAGCCGACTTAAATATATGGAAATGTATTCCTAGTGTTGGTTTATAGGCCTATTTCTATTCCACAATACGTTTAAGAAGATGCAGTTTGTGTTCCAGTACGTTTATTTGTAAAGGATGACTCATTATGTTGCAGCCCTGGTTGCTTGTTTCTGTCAAAAGATCTGGCAACGCTGTCTTTCATCCCAGTGTGTGAAGCTGCTGTGTCACAGATGACATACGCAACTTTGTTGTCTCCATTACACTGATTTAGCAGATGCTTTTATCCGAAACAACTCACAAGTGAGGAGCCTGGAGGAGCATAACGCTGTTATTGCACTGAATGAGTTGTCAAAGCTCTCACTTCAGAAGGGTTTGAATATCACTTGCAGCAAAGAGCTCTAACCTACAGAAACAAAAATCCATCTGTAAATCGCAGTTAATAAACGTGCTAATGTATTCATTAGTCATGCACACAATATGCAGTCCGGGTGCAGAGATGATCCGTAATTTATGCTGTAAACTGTCGGCCAGTCCTTCAAACCCCTTCATGAAACAGGAAGTGTGTTGGTGTGAGTGCGCTGCTGCAGAGAGTGTTTACGCCCACAGGTAATGGTTCCCTCTGAGTGTTCCCGTGCCGCCGAATAGTTTCGGTTTGGCTCACTTGGTACAAAAAGTATCAGACAGTATTAGTTACCTGCTGCCTGAAAAAAAAGCCAGCGCCGTAAGTCCGTTGCTGCCAAAGGACGCAGCTCCGCGTGTGTTGTAGACTCTGAGATTATATTATCACACTTTATTGTTTAAAGAGACTGACCTCCTCCCAAAACTGACCCTGGAGCTCATTTGTCTCCGCAGGCAACAATGACCTACAATCACTTTCACAGAATATGTGATAAACTGCGTCTAAAGAATGAAAAATGGTGTCCATTTGGCTGTACTTGCACGGTAGAATTAATGTGTTTTAATTCTAATCATGATGGGGTTTTTTTTTTACCGCACCCAAGTAGTTTGGATTTATATCCTGAAACGAGTCATCTTACGGTCGGGTCACGCGGGGGGGCTGGAGCCTTTCCTAGCAGTTCATCACAGGGCCACACACAGACAAACAAGACAAACAACCACACACACTCACTCCTAAGGACAATTTAGAGACACCTGCCCAAACACAACGAGGAAATGACACATTTCCAAAGCAATGGCTTCCATTAAGGCAGGGGTCGGGAACCTATGGCTTGCGAGCCAGGTGTGGCTCTTTTGATGATTGCATCTGGCTCGCAGATAAAACAAAATATTCTCACTTGTTTTAATCCATCCATCGATTTTTCATGTCCTGTTCAGGGCTGCAGGAGCATTATTTTAATTGGATGATACTGGACTACGTTGGCAGCGTAAAACAGGTAAACGCCCCCTTTTGAATCAGTCTGCTCGGTCATTAGCTCAAAGCTAACCCTTCGACGGAGAAGATGGCGAAAAGAAAAAAAGATGACGAGTATCGTGCATTTCAGGCCCCCGAATGGACTGAAGAATTCGCCTTTGTGGAGAGAGCAAATTCTGCGGTGTGTCTAATTTGCAAAGACAAAATTACATCGATGAAACGGTCGAATGTAAAGCGGCACTTCGACACGCGCCATGCTACCTTTGCATCAAAATACCCGCCAGGAGACAGCAGAAAGAAAGCGTGCCAAGAGCTACTGAGCAGGGTACAAGCGAGCCAGCAGCAACCCGGCAAGGTGACTATAATTCCGCTAGCTTTGCTGGATCTTTAGCAATAGAAAACCATTCACAGATGGCGAGTATGCTAATAAATAATATGCTAATATAATATGCTAATAAATTCAGAGGCTTATTATACTGACATTTAGTTGAATTCACTTTTGAAATATATTATATGGCTCTCATTGAAATAAATTTCCAAATTTTTTGCTTTCATGGCTCTTAGTCAAAAAGGTTCCCGACCCCTGCATTAAGGTATTAAAGTGCGGTGGTATTGCACAAATAAGGTCATTTCAACCACTTACCAAGTTATTACCTAAACCCAAGCAGGAGTTTTGATAAATCCATCCTTCATCTGCCGCTTCTCCGGGGGTCGGGTCGCTGGGGCAGCAGCTTTAACAGAGAAACCCAGGCGTCTCTGTCCCCGGCCACTTCCTCCAGCTCTTCTGGGGGACCCCGAGGCGTTCCCAGGCCATAGTCTCTCCACCGTGTCCTGGGTCTTCCCCGGGTCTCCTCCCAGTGGGACGGGCCCAGAACACCTCCCCAGGGAGGCGTCCAGGGGGCATCCTAACCAGATGCCACCTCATCTGACTCCTCTCGATGCGGTGGAGCAGCGGTTCTACTCCGAGCCCCTCCCGGATGACTGAGCTTCTCACCCTATCTCTAAGGGAGGCCCAGACACCCTGCGGAGGAAACCCATTTCGGCCGCTTGTATTCGCGATCTCGTTCTTTCATTTTGATAAATTCTGACGTTAAACTCTTGTCGTGTCAAACTTAACCTAAAAGCACAGTCGCCATTTCTGTGTTGAACATGCGTCTCATGGTTGAAAGCTCTGACCGTAATCAGGCCATCCACCCACCCACTTCCTCAAGGGAAATGTTCAAGGATGTAAATTACAATGATGATTGCTCCATTTCAGATGTGCACAAATGAGCTGTATTTCCTGGAACATGTTGGGGCAGAAAAAGATGCCCCTATGGGTCATGTTGAAGGGAATGAAAAAAATAAACCTTCTTATAGGAGGACTTTGTGTTTCAAGAGGGAGAAATGAACCTTTTCTTCAAATTTAAGGGAAGCAACAAAAGCTGCACACACATAAAGTTAATAATGACCCGTGTTATCAGTTATTGGTTAATCTTAAGGAGAGTTCATATTTATCAGAGATGGTGGATCTTAATCTCTTACCTAAAGGTCTTTTACCTGACAAGGTGTAGGTTTCCATTACCTGTAAAATAATCAGGAAAAAGTTGGAGCAATAACATAAGCTGCATCCACCATGTTAAGAAGTTCTGCATCAGATTTATAGGTCCTGCACTGCCTAAAAGCTGCCTCAAGTGAAGAAAAGCACCAGTATTTACTCTTGTTTTGGCTCTTTTTTTACCATTTTGTATCTTTGATGCTGAGTGCCCTTTAGTTGTGGCAGAGGGAAGTGGGAAAGGTAATGTTCACTTGAATTAGAGTGCTTTTCAGGAACTTCAGCTCATCTCTATTCATGTTTATGTTATGTTTATGCATTTAGCAGAAGCTTTTATCCAAAGCGACTTACAGATAGGGTAAGGGGTCTTGCCTAAGGACCCCTACTGGAGACAGTACCTTTCATGCAGGGGATTTGACCCCAGATGAAGGGTGGAAATCATACCACTGCACCATCCAGTCCAGTGTTCACTGTTATTCACTGTTGGGAGTTGTTAGTTTCTGTGCTTCCTCTTCACTTTCTTCTGTTTGCTCCAGGTCACAGTAGAAGCTACTCAAGTGGTGGCAGAAAGTGGTACTACAGGGAAAAACTGTCTTTCATGTTTTAAACAGAGTTTCTAAACTAAAGCAGATCTTTGAACAGCTGAAAGCTTCATGTCAGTCACATTTTTGGACATTTTTTTCTTGAAATCTACTCTCTGAACCACACCGGATCAATGAATTAGGCTGCAATGCATATGACCATGTAAATGTACGAGTTTGTTCTTTGACAAATTCCAAGATGTCTCTCCATATTGTCTTGCACCTTCCAACTTCAGTCTGTTTTCACTCTGCCTTAACAAGCTCTTCTGTCAGACTGTGTTGGCCATGGATATGTGGGAGCTAAATGTAATCCAGCTTTGTGAGTCACAGAGCATAAGGAGGCATCTCAGCACGGAGGTTTCTATATATTCTTGCATTTTGTGAGTCAGACTGTGTTGGAACAATGCAGGAGACCGCAGGGTGGGCTGTTAGATCAACACATCCCTGATAATGAGTTCATCCCTTCTCTGAATAAGTGCTTTGCTGGGCTTCGAATCAAATCTACCGTTTGTTCTTGCTTTCTCTCTCTGTTCTGTGAAGGCAGAATTCAGAGCTCCACCTGTAATTCTCCCAGGCAGAAATTATATAACTGCGTGAGTTGGACCTCAAGCGATGAAGCAAAAGAGCTGCAGTTTTTCTAGAGGTGCAGAGGTTTAAAAGAAAAAGTGGTAAACTTTTCAGCTTGCAAGTCCAGCCAAACCACATATTTCTGCAGTCTGAAAAAAGGTGAATATTGGCCATAAATTACCAAAAAAGACAAAGGCAGGCCCAAAGGGAAGGTCTAAAGGGGCACGGACTGCCCCGACAATCTGGCTGCCCTCCCCAAGTATCACCCCACAACTAGCTGCCATTAGAAAGATGGAGTTATAGATGCTTGTAGAGTGATTGGAAATGGCCAAGTGAGAATAACAGCAGATGTAATGACTGGATAAACACCGATATTGGGTTTAATCTGTATCAAGCCATTTTTTCCCCCCATTATCGATGAAGTACTTCAAGTCTTTGCACAATAGTGGTTAAAAAGCTCCTTAATTTGGTTTAATTCATAGGCTATGCATGAGGCTCCTCAATAAAACCCCATTTGCTGTGTGCTTTGATGCATGAGGGCGAATCTTTACGCATATATTCATGTTCTCTGTGCAGTTTTAAGAGATTAGTCTGAGGCCATGGGCTCAGAGTTTTGTATTTTGCAGACTTTTCTTGCTTTGGGACTCGCAGGACCTCAGTCTGCTCTTTTACTGGTCTACATACAAAATCTCTTTTTACAATTTTTGATTAAACTTTCAGGCAATTGGTAAAGTTTACCTGCCTTTTGTCTCTTTGTAGGAGCTTAACTCTGCCAGACAAACTGGGATGACACAGGAACCCATCTATGGCTCATCCTATCATATTAGGTTGAATAACAAGATGAGCCATCAGTTATTATATCTTGCTTGAAAGAAAAAGAAAAAAAAGTAGAGCTTGCTAGTCTGTTAGTATGCTAAGCTAACATTGGTTTGGCTAGCTTAGCTGTGGAACGTTAGCATTTGGTATTAAAATGGCTACAACAGTAGTACCGGCTCCCCGAGGTGATTTGATGACCAGCATAATGTACAGAGAGCTATTTGTATTCTTGACAATCCAAAGTGTTTTGAATAAAGGAATTTTGTTGAAAGGAAGTTTCCCAAATTGACATTCCCTGAGCAGGGAGGAGGGAAAAGGAAACAGGGGTCTGTGGAACGGATCATTGTTTACTTCAAGAATAAACTATTTTAACTGAGGGTTAAAATGAATTAAACTGAAGTTTAGAGAAAAAGATGACAAATGAAGGGGAGAAGTCATGGAGCAATGAGAGGAAAGCCTCGGTTTTCAGCAGACTTCTGTCAGCTCTGATTACCCACACCAGATGGCCGGGACTCTAATCAAGCTTTTTGCTGGAGGGACAGACGGAGGGACAGCCATCAGCTGATGTTATTTTGTGTTGTTTACGTTCACATGAGCCAGTGAAGGGATAGGCATTGGGTCTAATTTCTGTGACCTATCTAATTATTTATCTACGCTTCCTTTTTGCAGATGCATGCTTGTGGATGAGGGCGAAAGAGGCTAAGTCTGCAGTGAAATACGTCACACTCTTGTGACACTGCCTTTCACGTGCACACACTGTTAGACACACATATCTAAGCTCAAAAGCATAACTTTGAGGAATAGTGTGGGGATGGTGGTACTGGTTGAATCTGGCTTTATGCTACATTCAGTGCTAACCTGGAACTTAGACATTTGACCCAAAAAAAAGGTCCCAGAAGTATGATTTTCCACTTGGGAAATATTTCTTAGCTGTTACATCTGCATCACTGTAACAGTCTGCAATACTTTTGAGTTTGCTATATATAGACAGATTCTGTCAGGAACTGGGGTGAGGTAGGACCCAGATGCAGCTCTTTGGATTAAAAAAAAAAAAGGTTTATTTCCAAAAACAACAGGGAGCAAAAGGCAAGAACAAAAAAACCAAGACTATGAAAAACAAAACAAGACTATGATTAACTGTGGCTATGAATAAATAACTATGAACAGGACTTTGATAACAAGACTAGCGCTATGAGGCAGGAAACCAGACTTAGCTTCAGTGACTGAGGCATGAAGGGTTGGTGAGGATTCTGCAGTGAATGAAAGGAAACCAGGAGACTAAATACAGTGGAGGGAGTGATCAGTGAAGCAGGTGATGAGTGAAACTAGGTGGCAGAGGAAAACATGACCAGAACACAACCTGAAAACAAGACGATTAAAACATAAACTGTGACAGATTCTTGCCAAAAATGAACCACACTGGACGTCCTGATCATAAGACACGTGGAAAAGGTAGACCTTCAAATAAAGAAAAGCTATCTTAGCTATCAGACCAAACTGGTTGCTCAAACTGGGCCTTCTTAAGACCAAAATGAGGCCCCTGGTTTAGTCTCAGCTTTGGGATTTGGACCAGAGCCACTAAGTCTCACCAGAAAACCCGTTACTGGTATGTTCGTCCACACGTGCAAGTCGTAGCGGTGTATCGATCTATGGTTGTTAATAATGAGAATGGCATGTAGGAAAGAAGAAACTCATGATTGGGAAAGAGACAGAAACAAGGTCTTGGAACGTTTGATCTCTGAGGAGAAGGTGTTTAAGTGTTGGAGGCCAGATGAGCAGTCACAAGAACTGGAAAATGGAGATTATCACACTAAAAAAACACGTATGGATACATAGAATGTTGAATAATCGAACCTCTGAATCTATGTAAGAAATGTTTCGTAAAAAAAAAAAGAACCTGTTTAACTTTATTAGCAAAAGTGCAACTGACCAACGAAACAACAGCTATTTTCATGTTCTACCATTTCATGTTGATGCTTCTGAGCTATGGCGTAACCACGCATTCTTTGGGGGGGTCATGTCCCCCCCCAATACTGAGAAAATACCAACCTGTCCCCCCCAATATACAGATGAAAATATGTAAAATGCATGTTCTCCTTTTATGAACCCTGTCAAGGGATCGGTCTCTTGTTATGCCTTATTTATTTTCAACTTATTTCCGCGTGTTACCATGGGAACGTAACGGCTGCGCCGCGGTCAATGAGAGTGACCCAACGCGCGCGCCACCGGGCGCGCCGCCGTCTCAGCAGCGGCTCTCCTTATCTTTACGTTGGACTTCTACTTTTGACGGAGCCGCTGCTCAACAGAGCAGATTGTACCAGAACAGGAAATCCAACACAGAATCAACAAAATAAACTTCCGCCCCCTTTCAAAATAAAACAACTTAAAACAAAAATAACATTAGACTATTAGACTTTTCATTGTTAATGCACATTTTGAGACATTGACACAATAGAAATGAACCTGGACTTAAAAGTCCTCAGCTCATTTTTTGTTAAAGGAAAAGTCTGTAATTTGTTACATCATTAGTTGTCCTTATTAAAATATTTCCATAAACATGCTTTGGGTATTTGGTCGTTTTCCATTGGAAGCTGTCCTATTTGCTCCAGTACTACTGGAAGAGCATAATTGTAATTGGTAGGTGTGTTTAAGGTCAGTAAACAGTAAGCAACTAACCAAAACAAAGTGGGGGGGCAGTCACTGTCTCGGAGAAATTACACTATTCCTTTAGATGTGAACTTACATGGTCAATGTAGTCCTCTAAACTATGTTCTAAATGTCCAATTTTTCATATATAGATAAAGAATTGTAGATAATGCACTCAACAATTTAGTTTTTCTTGGACCCCCCCAATGTCTAAACCATGGTTACGCCCTTGGTTCTGAGGCAGCATTATTTCTGTTAATGGTGTTATCTTTCTGCACCCGGTGAAGTTCGACCAAATCACTGGACATCCTGGACTAGAGAAAAGTCCACAGGACAATGAACCTATTGTATGTTTGTTTCCTTACGGTAAGCTAATTTCCGGAGATAAGCCAAGTGTTAGTACAACCTCTGAGAGATAAAGGGGAACATAAGTATGAAATATTTTTGGATATTGGGGCTGACGGTTCTGACGGGAATAAACACTTTAACTTAAGATTTCTCCTGCTTGTTCTTGGGCTTCCAGTGAAAGAATCGGGCTAACAGCAGTACAGACAAAGATACTTGTCAGTTTCTCCCCTGCATCCTCTGTTTGTTTCACAGCCATGTTTTGGGTTCATTAGAATTTATTCGTCTTTGCAGTTGATCCCAAACTTGATAACACTGTCAGGTCTGTGCACTGAATGCAAGCTGATAAAAATGCAGTTAGCAGCCACAGCTTCACAAGTTAAAAAAGGGGGTAAAGTGATAAATATGATAGTAGACGATGCGGTGCAGGAAAAAGATTTATGAGGAAACCAATCATATGCAGTCACATCATTTTAGTGCTTGCATGCCAGATGCCTGAACTGATTGCTCATCATAATATATATTTGGAGGTCTACTTATGGGTTTGCACAATTAAAAACTAGAAAACTCATCATTAATGTTTGTGCAAAGCCCAGAAAATGCCACATTTGTGGGGGAAAAACCACACACAGCCCTAATCTTTATGTACCAGCGGCTGAATCCACTGCAGATCAAAAGCCTCCACCTACAGCCATGTTGTTTTCTATGACACAGAGATTCATACTTCCCTCTGCAGGGCTGACCCTGTGCCCACACAGCAGCTGTGATCTAAAATAAAACCAACGCTTCGTTATCTGCTCTGTGAAGCTGGCCATGAGGAGATTTCCCCGCAAAAATGCATTACTTTCAAACCACAGCAAACATGTGGTTTGAACTGAGTAGAAATATTTATTTACCTCGATAAAAATGTGAAGATTCCTACGTCTCACAGGGTGAAGAGGGATTGTTTCAGCTACATTTGAGCTGACTGATGGTGAAGTGAAGTCTGTGTGAAAATGACTCGTAGGTTTGGTTAGTTTTGGGAAGTATTTGATCAACTTTAATTCAAAGCAGAAGACAAGAAAGCAAACAGTGCAGAGCAACAAAGAGCATAAGAAATCACGAGAAGAGAGTCTCCTTATGATGTTTTTCTCTATTTTTTGAGCAGCTATGCTTGAGTAATGCTCGTTATTTCTGGTAAATCATACGGGATGTCATTTAATGTAAAATTTAACAGATGTACAAACATTTTTGGCTGGATAACACATCCAGGAAATCCTGTTCAAACACATTGACTCTGATAGCATTTCTGCTTGATGAAGCTTTGAAAATGTTGACATATGTCAGCATTAGAGTTAATAATTATCTGGTTAAAAGCTTTTTGATTTAAACAGGATCTGACTTTGTTAATAGCTCATAAATGAAGGGATTCCCCTTCTTAAGATACTAAATAACGCATGATGCTTTTAACCATAATAACCCAATTAAATTAAATGGAGTGTCGTATTTTGCACTGTAAAGAAGTCAGAGTTGTTCATTGTTGTCAGGAGATGACAGATAGCAGCAAGTCAGCTCTTGCTTTGGCGACAGCAGCCTTCTTTTACTTATTTTGCCTTATTGGACCTCCTTTAAGTGTGAAAAGACTGAAAATTGACACCTTTATTCTGGCGTTGGCAAGCGTTTGGCAAAAAGTGATTTTATCATCCTTAAGAAATGAGCGGTTGGAGGCCTTTGTGGCCTTGGTGCATTTTACACATCCCAAGCAGCTGATGTCACTCACCAGCCGAGCGTTGGAGCATATCTGGTTTCTTAGACCCACAAAGACAATAACGGGCGCTCTGTTGCACAGCTCCATTCACCGAACGGTCAGCTGGGACCTGGTGGGCCTTACAGTGGATCCCTCGCCCCTCTCATTATCAGCTCCCCTTCTTTTTTTCAAACCCAACTCATTTTCTCAGCCTTTTCTGTGGCTCATCCACCTGCCCCATCCCCCTTCTTTTGTCTTACACTTCACTTTAGTCTTGTAAATATGAATTTCCCCTGTGCTGCCAAAAAAAAAGCTCAAAAACAAGCTAAAGAAAATGAAAAATGTCGAAGAAAATCCTGAAAAGATGAAGATCACCTTTTTCCTCGCCACGTCTCTCAATATTCTTCCTATAGGGGGAGAAGGATGATTCATGTTGTGGCTCGAAGCAAAACAACATGTTGAATGCTAAAAAGAACCAAGGAGAGGGCATACTTTTTACTGCTGCCTTCTTTCAATAATGCAGCAGCCTCAAGCCTCCTTCCATACATCATTCAAAAGACTTGACTCCTTCGTACTTTGGTTTTATGTCTCTCAGCATCTAAAAGTTCATTTCTGCAATAGAGTCTCATCCCTGGGGTTTACATGCAGCGAGCATCAATAATTTACCTGCCAATTTGTTTTCTTTGTGGTCTAGTCTTAGTTTGGTATTAAGGGGGAGGTTATACCCCGGGGCCCAGCAGCTATTTACGCTGTGTTAAAAGCTTGGGAAGAAAATTAAGCCTTTCTAAATATAGTAACAAAAGGCTGTTTTATGGAAATAACAGGCTGTTTTAGAGGCCCCTGACATCTGTGTGCTGGTTCTGATCAACAGAAATCACCTGTTTAGGACTGTTTTCAGGAACATATTCATGAAAGAATGAGTTACCTACTAAGGTATTTATGAGTGGCCCAACATGGAATAGGTGCCATTCGTGGAAACCAGTGTCCTATTCAAAGCTTGTTGCCAGATTGAAACATTGCTACTCCACATTTCCATAAATCACAGATGTCCTTTGCACCTATAAAAGAACAGTGTCTCCTCTGTTTCATCATGTTTTCATGCTTTCTGACGAACACGGGGGGCTTTTACAAGCTGCATATTTACACCAAACCATGAAATGAAACCAAAAAATACTTTATTCATCCCAGGGGGGAATTACAATGCAGCAGTAATTCTTTTCTTCCTTCCTTTTTCCTTTCATCACTCATTATAAGCTGTCACTGCGCATGGTTTTTGCTACCGGCAAGAATGACCCCCTGCACCACCCTGTGCAGCAGTGGAGCTGAAGGCTTTGTGCCATGCAGATGATGTGTAGCTCCGTCCACCATGTTCATCAAACCGTGAAGCTCTCCTCCCCACACAATCAGCTCCAGGGGCTCCAGAGCTAGCTTCCTCAACTTTTAGTGGCTGACTCCGATCCTACTGCCCCAACAGATGGTTAAAGCTCTCCATCAGAGACCCACAGAAGACACGCGACCTCCTGGTGCAGATGGAGGACCCAAGGCTCCTCACAGTCTGCTCTGTCCCTTCTTAAAGACACCCCCAGTGCCGCCCCTCCAGTCCAATCTGTTGTCCGGGTAAACTCTAAGATATCTGTATACCTCCACTTATTCTCCCAGGATGGAGATAGTGCCCAGCACCCCCAAAATCCACAACCATCTCCCCTGATTTTATCATTACCGAACCAAATGTGAGAACCGGGCCGGACACAGATGCAGGATCTTTCAGTATAAGACAGTTTATTAAATAAACCTCTTATGGGTCTCCTGACCGAGAAAACAAGGGGCTGTTAAATCCTAATACACTATGCTCAATAATTAGGCTTGAGGCTGGTGTAACTATAAAACTTAATGAAAATCAAACTCACTCCACGCCAGGAGGAAAACGAAAGACTATAAAAGATTATTTTTAAACGCACTCGTCTAACGAGGCGGAACAAACGAAGAAAACGGAGGCTCTATGAAACTTTACAGAAAACAAAACACTCTCCGTCTAATGGAGGCTCTATGAAATTACAAATCACTAAACTCCTTTAACGGAGGTGCTGTGACACATTATAAACAAAAGATCACTCCCAAATGGAGGAAACCAAAACAGACCATGAACTTTAAACGAATCTAAACTATGACGATGGTTCAAAACTTTACAAACAAAAGATCTCTCTGAAGGAGGAACACTGGAAAAGGCGACACACTGGCACAAGACAAGGGAAACACAGACTATTTGAACACATGAGGGACCAAGGGGAACAGGTGGAAACACCTGAGAATCAGGGAAGATAATCAGACGTTTGACACGGGAGGAAGAGCAAGATGCCTGAAACGAGAGGGAAGTTAATATTTCAAAATAAAACCGGAAATGACGAGACAACACCTATTTCAAAACATAAAGTGTCAATGAATCCTGACACCAAATAGTTTTGAAATGAGCAAAAAACACATATCTGCGGTTATTAGAAACTTAAAATGGAAACTTTTTACTTTGACAACTGGGTTACAAAAGTAAGTAAAAGAACATCAGATTGTTCTCACAAGCACAACAAAAGCACAAAATATTCCACTGGCAAATAACCACCCTGTGGTGACTCTGTTCAGCCTCGTTTAGTCTCTTTAAAAGAGTGAATTACATTACCTCGCTGTTTTTTTACTCCCTTTCAAACCCAATTACTTCTTCATGGTGACATTCAAAACTCACAGAATTTCGGTGCACTCAGAGCTGACCTGACAAAGTAATTATGGTCCATTTTGAACCAGATGGACCTGACACCCTGCTGGAAACGAGGAGTAAACATTTAAACTCAGCGTTAAACTCATCATGAGAACTTCTTTCTAATTAAGTGTTTTTGACAATCGTATCCACTGACATCATCACTCCTTCACAGCCTTTTTCTGTCTCTGTTTCTCTGTCATGTTGAGGATCCCAAAGAGCGAGAGTGGGGAAATCTGAGCCTCCGATAAAAGGACTTGTTTATTGGGTTATCGAACAGAAAGACTCTGCTTGTGGGGGGGGGGGGGGGCTGAAGCAGTGGTCTTGAGAGTTCGCAGCGGCCCCTGAGAGCTGGAGTCATGGATTTAAAAGACAAATGAACAACAAGGGACAGAGTGGAGGGGTGTAATCTGACCCCTCCCCTGGTTTGCATTTGCATTGAAGAACTGCTCTCTGCTACTTCTGCCACCCCCCCCCCACCACCCCACGCTGTCTGGTTCGAACACACAGACACACACAGTCCTCCGTGTCTGAAAGACGGCTTTTATAATTGTATTACTGACGATGAATGTGGTCGGTTCCCCTCTGCTGGGCTCCGTCTCTATCCCCTGCCGGTCCACACAGGCACATAAATACCAGGCCTCCTTAACTGCTGTGCTGTGCCCTCGTTACAAGTCCAAATATATGCATGAGCTGCTATTGTCTGTCCCGGAAGGGACTTGAATATGAGAAGGAGGTGAGCTCTATGGTGTTTGTCTGTGAATTTTACCCTATTCTTCTCCAAGACTCCAACACTAATCCCAATACTGCCCACAGAGACCCCAGAATACAACTGCAGGCACTCACAGGCACATGCATACGACTGGTGGAAGTTTGAACATGCAGGTAAAAGTCAGGATGTGGATGATTCTCCTCAGCTAAGCCTCAATCTACTCATTTACACAACTACACATTTTGGAAATAAACTAACCAAAACACAAAACAGCTGATCGGTGCTGAGAGTTTTTCAAGAATGTTCCTTCATTGGGGGAAACTATGTGTTGCTACAGGTGTTTTCACAGGTGGAGAGCAGCCCTGACACCCTGAAAAGGAAGCAATGGGACTACAATGCTCAGTGTTTCCCTGCCATGGGAAGTGTGCGTGACATCCGCCGAAGCCTGAGAATTCAGAGTGAGCAGGGGTCTGTTTTCGTCGTGCACCTGTAGCAAGACGATTTTCTCGTGTTACTGGTGCAAAACTGTGACAATCCAGAAAGCATGCCGTTCTCGTGACAGAACTTGAAAAATCTGCGTTGGTCTGCAGTGCAAGATGGTTAAATTTTACAGTAAATGCTCAAAAACGGGGGGGGGGGGGGGGGGGGGCAGCATAAGAGGTAGCAATGAAGGTAAAAGAAGGGGGCAAACACTCTAATTATGGTAAGTTAACAAGGATGTCGTCTATGCACCCAAGCAGGAAGTGGAAAGGGCTTAAAGGGGAACTCCGGTATTTTTAAACCTTATTTCTGGCATGAAATACGTTCATCTGCTCACCGAGAACAGTTTGGTGAAAGTCGGCGTCCTTCGGAAGATATTTAGATAACTGGAGATCCATATAACGGAGTGAACGGGGCTTAGAGGATGCAGCCTCTAAATAAGGCATTATCTGTCTTTATTTCACCAATACTTTAAGAAGAATGAATGAATGAACGTGTGCTATAGCTCTGTTAGCTCATAGCTGCTGCTATAGGAGAGCTAACGGAGGGATTTCTACACAGGCACTCTACTGGGACCACTTCATCCACACGCCCCCCTGCAGCACAGTTTATTCACTCCGGTAAGAACGTCCATCTTACTCAAAGTAGTCTTTCACGTCAAAATCTGATAAATATCCTGCCATGTTGCACAAAACTATCAGCAGCAAACTCCGTGTGAAGTTAGCCGACTGTCACAGAGCACGGAGTGAATAAACTGTGCTGCAGGGGGGCGTGTGGATGAAGTGGTCCCAGTAGAGTGCCTGTGTAGAAATCCCTCCGTTAGCTCTCCTATAGCTGCAAGTAGCCACATAACAGCAGCTATGAGCTAGAGCTATAGCACACGTTCATTCATTCATTCTTCTTAAAGTATTGGTGAAATAAAGACAGATAATGCCTTATTTAGAGGCTGCATCCTCTAAGCCCCGTTCACTCCGTTATATGGATCTCCAGTTATCTAAATATCTTCCGAAGGACGCCGACTTTCACCAAACTGTTCTCGGTGAGTAGATGAACGTATTTCAATAAGGTCCAGGTTTAAAACTACCGGAGTTCCCCTTTAAGTTAAATATATCAGCACACTGACATCCTGCAGCCTACCTGCTCTGACATCATCTGCTTTCTACATCTTGCTGTTTTTAATTGGCTACACAAGCTGAACATGAGATGTCTGAAAGTGCTGATCTATGGTCCTTCGTGCAGGAGATTGTAAGTTCTGGACTTGTCCTCTTCAGTGCTTTTCTAGTTCCTTTTCATCTGTAATTAATTTATTTTCTACTCTCTCCCATGAATGGTAGAATTAAAGTACATGATTTCACAGTCTAGTCAAAAGTCCAGACAGTAGAGGAGACTCTGCCTGCTTATGGTTTATACATCCCTGTCATGACACTACTGACTGACACTTTAACAGTTTGGACAGTTGAACAAAAGCACCAACGAGATGAAACTAGTCACCAAATAGTCAACAATGTAATGCTTAATTGCAGGTGCCAGCTTGACACAGCAGATCGTTTGCAACACAAATCCTTCCAGAAGGCCTTGTTGGACTGTGTTTTGGACACTTTAAGGAAATACTGGCAGCTGATCGGATCACCAGCCCGGTTCAACCAGTCAGGTCAAAGAACAATTACCAGGGAAAATATTCACTTTAACAGTTAAAGTCTTACTAAAACCAAAGAAGAGTCCAGTTTTTTATATAACTGATGCCACAACAGCATCTTTCGCTAGCTTTGCTACTACTTTTTGACGATGATGTCATACCTAACCCCATCCATAACTATGGAGAGCAGATTAAATGAGTTAAATTGGGTGCAAATACATATCTTGAAGCTTTGGCAGATGGATTCTCTTTCAAATATCTAAAAAAATGTAGCTGCCCTGCAAGATAACCCATGTGCTGTTCCCAAGCATAAACCAAACAAAGGAGAGCATGCCTGATAGCAAATAACAGTGCAGGACAGAAAGGTTAAAGGGCAACGCTGGTAAGTGATGGTCACAATCGGAGTTTATTGAGAACATTTGTAAAAATCACAGGCAGGTTGCACAGAACACAGGAAAAAATGTTGAATGAAATAAAGAAAAAGTCCATCATCTCAGCTTGTTACTGTATGTAAATCAAAGTTTAGTCATTTTCCTGCTTCACCTTGATGCCTGAATCACAGTAATGGCTGTCTTCCCATTTCCTTTGTGTCATCTGCAGGAGGAGTTTAACATATGCGAGGAAATGCAGTCTGGCCTCTCTCAGACTTGAATAATTGTTGTTGAGATTTGGAGAAAACAACAAAGAGAGAGAGAGAGAGAGGAAAAAAAAAGTTTTCTGGATCAAGAATTCCAATTATAATATATCAAAAGGCTCGATATTTACAGGAGATGGATAAAACTGTCGTAATGATGAGCTTTGCAGCCCCATGCAGCTCAGCTATTTGATTTATGATGCAGAGAGTTCCAGTTTAATCAAATCAGAAATGCACTGGAGATGCACTGAAAACTGATCCGCTAAAAAGAAAACGTAGAGGGATTCATTCTTGAAAGATTGACACAAACCCTAAGTCTTGAAGGCATGTTCTTGTTCAGTAGCTAATTTCCTGTATGCAGCACAGTCTGTCAATCACCGAGGCCTCTCATCGTTTAACAGATCCATTTGCCAGGAGGCAGAGGATGGATTAGTCAGAGGTGTGATCGTCAAGCTGTCATCGCTCACTTCACACTTCCCTCGTTTCACGTCGCCCCTCCCAATCAAAAACAGGCCTTCCTCTATTCTCCCTCATCCTCTTGCCGCCACACACACACTTATCTGACCACTCGATCACGCCCTCTTGTCTGGAAGGTTTCTGTAAGAGGACCCGATGGTGCTTATGCAATACATGTACGAGCTTCTGGTGACACATAAACAAAGAGGAGGAGACTGGAGGTGGAGAGTGTTTTTGTGGATGTGCTGAAGGGGGCACGGGGCTTTTTTTCCCACTGTGTGTGGGTGTTGGTGTGTAAGAGGACAGCTGTGAATCATTTCCATGTCCTGTCTGCTCTTTTCCCTCTTCCATTTGAGTATTTTGTACACTCTGAGATTATTTACTGTGGTCTTTATGGATATTTTAGAGGACATTTTTAGCTCAGCACGTCAATTTTACCTCCAAAAAGTCTTCACATCAAACTGCAAAACAGGCTCTGTCAGTGCCCTCCAAACTGACCTAAATTACTGTTATACCGCCTACTCAAAGCACTTAAAGCTGCACAAGTCCATGCGTTTGTGTCGGCTGTTATTACGAGCTTTGTGAAAATGGTTGCTTGAAGTGATAAATCCACAGAGAATGATCACCCAACTCTGCTGGTTTAAGAATCCCTCTTGTGCTGTTCAGCTCGAGTACTTCGGCTTCATGGCCTCTAATGTTGCCATTTTTGTTCTCTTCCATCAGGATCATTACAACTTTCAGGGGGAAAAATAAATAAAGCCCTAAATACCATTTGCTCAGGAGGAAGAGCAGTTCGACTCTGACCCCCGGCTACATGTCGAAGCGTCCTTGGGCAAGACACTGAACCCCACATTGCCTCCCAGTGTATCATTGGGGTGTGAATGGTTAGAAAAGCACATAGTTATGTATCTTAAGACGTGCTGTATGAGTGTGGGTGAATGTGGCATGTAGTGAAGCGCTTTGAGTGGTCAGTTAGACTAGAAAAGCGCTACACCACGCCTAAGACAATCCAAACTCTGTTCATGTGTCGTCCCACGATGGTGGAATGAGCTACCGAGCGCTACCAGAACAGGGGCGTCCCTGTCTATCTTCAAGAAGCTCCTGAAAACCCAGCTCTTCAGAGAGCATCTCCTATCCCAGCACTTACCTTGTACTTCCCTACCCCCTCTATCTCTGCACTTTATCTTTCTGCTCTTCCTTCTATGCCTGCACCCTATCTCTACTCTGTCCCCTCTGACAGAGTCGGACTCCTGGGTTCCTTCTATGTAGCTTATTGTTAGCTTTTTGTATAGCTGTTATATCTTTATTTGTAAGTCGGTTTGGATAAAAGCGTCTGATAAATACAGAAACAGAAACAAGTACAAGTCCATTTACCATTTGCTCACCACAACACAACAAGCAGACACAATTAGCCACTGGACAGTGAACATAAAGAAGTTTTACCTTGGAAGGAGTTGATGAACAGCAAAAGCAAAGCTGAGATGTGGAGAACATTTGAATTTCGTTTGCTAGGTGACTGGAAACACAACCGTACATGAAAGATAGTGTTAATGCAAAAGAAAATCAAAGTGTAACCGTTACAGGGATGTCAAACTTCAGTCCTGCAGGTTTTAGATGCTCCCCTGCTTCATTCACCTGATCCAGACCAATGCCTCGTTTGCTGCTTTGTGCAGAATTTAGTAATCTTTCGAAGAGATGCATTTAATCTGAATCAGGTGCAGGACCTGCAGGACAGCGGCCCTCGAGCAGTTTGACATCCACAATGTTTTCTCCGTCAGACGAACATCTAATAATTTGATTCAGTCAACTGTGTTTGGCTCCTTCAATTCACAACTGGTTTCACGGGAAGTTTTAGCTCAAAACAGTCCTTTAACGCCAAAAAATCAGCAAGACTTTTCACCTTCTCATTTGTCAGTGTTCATGCTGCCAGATTCTCAACCAACCGGAGTTCTGACACCATCACAGGTTTTTTCTTTTACACATTGTGTGATATCGCCTCAGTGTTTCAGCTCAAGTGAAGATGACAAAGCAGCGAGCGACGCAGCAGCTGCAGGAGATCAGGGGACGTCAGCTGACGTGAGGCGTCTCCAACAGATGTTGGTGTCAAAACATTTTTATGAAGTGTCTGTTCCAGAGGATGAGCTCTGATCTGGGAGTTCTCTCTGTCCTTTTCTCCTTGCTCTTCTTCTGTCTTCTCATAAAGCAGACACACATTCACCTTGCAGGAACGTTTTGCTTGTATTCCCAAAGGTCACACATAGGTCATAAAGAAGTAAACAAGGGTTCCTTGTTTTGGAGAAGCCTCTGTTTCCCTGTATAATGTCAAGAGGATATAATATTTGTCAAGACTTTAATTAAACGATCATTAGAACCCTGGATAAAGTTGATGTGTGAAATGTGATGCAGCCATGCCAGCATCCAGCACTTATTCCTCCAAACAGCACTGGTTTGCTTCACTCAGACAGGTCCCCGAATATAAGGAAAATGCATCATCTATTGCATCCTTTAGTGATAATCTCTTTACATAAGATACATGAGGTCAGAGTATTTGTTTTTCTTGGCTAATATGTTTTTCAAGATGTTCCGATGCTGGATTTTCGTATAAAATACTTTTTTATGTGTTGCATCGTGCTATAATTTGTGAGAAAGCTACCTTTGCCAGGCGTCTTGTGTTAAAGATTTCAACAGAATGTCATAATTACCTAAAGGTTGAATTATGAATAACATGCGGCTGATTGAGCAAAATCAGTCTAAAACTTGTAGCCATGCAATAGCCTGCAGCAATGATCGGCTCGTCATCCAGCTCTGCAGTGGCCTGATAAGGAGCCATTCATTTGAATCAGGTGTACTGGAGGAGGGAAACATCTAAAACATGCAGGGCAGTGGGTCTGCAGTAATGTAAGCCTATAATATTTATTATATAAATCACACCATTTATGGACAGACATGCAAGATAAGGCCAAAGACACTTAAACTTTAGCCGTGTTAGCTTGTTAGCTTGTTAAAGTAAGTAAAACGTATTAAACTGAGTGACTAACATAAATATAACCTGTATGTGATTATGTAGATTATGTAGTGTTGCACACTGCTTTAATGCATACAGCTGTGGTCACCAGCATGATACAAATCCTTAAGGAAGAGAAACAGCGACCTATATATGAGAAATATGCCTCTCATTAACTCTTTTATTAACAAAGGCTTTTTAACATCGAGAAGGTTCTTCTACTACAGCTTCTCCGTCTCCTCTATTCAAACAGTGAAAATGTACATAAAAGAAAGTTTGTAGGCCAAACATTGAGCTCAAGCACTGAATGTTCGTCCTTTATTCCAATCTAACATATTCAGAATAAGTTTTAAAGATTTGCTGCACAAAACCTGATTTGGGTGCCGAGCAGGATCAAGATTGTGTTTAAAGTTATCCTGAGAGGGTCTTACCAGGTACATCAGGTTAAGGTTATCCTGAGAGGGTCTTACCAGGTACATCAGGTTAAGGTTATCCTGAGAGGGTCTTACCAGGTACATCAGGTTAAGGTTATCCTGAGAGGGTCTTACCAGGTACATCAGGGTCAGGAGCTCAGCTGTGACCATGCAACAGGACAAAAGATAACCTAAAATCCTGGTTTCCAGTGAAATCCAAATGCTCAGCCAATCAGATCATGACACCTTTGTGAATATCCATCGGATGGATATTTAGTTCATGGAGAAAAGAAGTGGCATCAGAATCCAGGTTTGTATTAATTACAACTGAATAACATTTTGACAGGAACAATCAGAAGAAATGAGCTGCTGAGAAAGGAATTTCCTGTCATTGTTGGCTATCCACTGTAGTAAGTTATTTTCCCCTGTGAATGGTTTGTTTACAGCCTGTAACACCCCCCCCCCCCCCCCCCCCCACCCAACAGCGACAACCTCTTCCCCGAAGTAAAAATTTATATCAAAAGATTGGAACGTGTGTTAAAGGGAATTATTCCAATTCTTTTACATGAATGAAAGTCCTAGTTGAGCAGTAACTGTATATGAATACCTGATAACAAGCCTTTTTTCCAGTATCTGAAATGCCACATGTGGTTCTCAGCATATACAGAAGAGAAAACAGTCCAAATGAGAATTTATGCTCCATTTTGGAAATAATCTCCATTTCAGGAGCTAAGTGGTTGTCTTTCAGTCCAAAGGTTGCTGGTTTGATCCCCAACCTTCCCAGTATGCATTTCTATGCATCCTTGGGTTAGATACTGAACCCCAAATTTCCCCCCAAATGTTGTACATCACTTGTTAATTACTAATTAATCAAATGTAAAGTAGATTATTACACAAGATCACTTTTTTTTTTCTTTTTTCCCTTCAGCATTATGGCAGCAGAATTGTGGTCTGAATACCTTTGATGCCAAACAGATTTGCTTTGCCAAGGGAAGTTTTATCAATGTAAAGCTCCCCTTGATGCCCATTTATTTATTTTTGTTTACAATATATAACATGTAATAGAACTGAACCGGACCGGGGGACAAGGAAAGAAGAAGAGGAAAGAAGAAGAGGAAACAGAACAAAAATAGAAATATAAACTAAGCTGCTACAAAACAGACAACAATCCATGGCCTCTGAGGGGAATCCAGCCTCCAGGAGCTCCTGAAAGCAGACAAGCAGAGAAAAAACAAACACACAAACAAACAAAAACAAGCACAAGAAGCGGCAATCACACACAACACAGCTGTGGATATAGATGACCTGAGACGACATGATGATGCATCAACTGCTTAGCGACCACACAAGATAACTTTTAACATGCTCTGGTACTTTAAGAAGCTCAGAAACACACATCCTGATATGTTACTGATTAATCCATGATGTCTTGCACACAAACAAACTGCATCTTTCAGCTTTTCCGTCAGATCAGCGCTGTGGTCTTTGCTGACTGCTGCTCTGCATGACTGCATGTGTCAGTTTTAGTTGCTTTTTATGTTGCTGGCTATGCTTGGAAGATCATTGTGACCCAATTCTGACACAAATTCTTTTTCTGCAAGTCTCACAATACTTTTACCTCCTTGTTTTTTAAAATAAAATCATTCCGTGTAAATTAGCCTGTTAGCTAAAACTGCTAATGCAGTTAGCTGAGGTGGTGTTTGTGGTTCTGTTGTTATGTAAAGCGCCTTAATAAGAGTAATAACTTAATATTTTGGCACAAAACTTCTGTATTTGAGTGAATACAGTCAAAAACTTTTCAACACTGCCTGAACCTCTACTCTGATGAGGGTGGAAGTTAAAAATGGATGAGCACACACACACAGGAAAGCCCAACTTCTCTGAGCTGCACACTCTGCTGTGCAGCTGCTCGTCTTCCATGCCTCATCTTATCCTCCCTGAAGAGCTCTCAAGTTGACACATAGAGGGCTCAACAGCAACACACCTGTCTGTCTCCATGTTCGCTGGCAGCTTGTGATATCCAGCGACACACAATATTCGACCTGACAGTAAAGTGATGATGCTCAGACACACTGACAGCAACTCATGTGCCTCGTTTCCATGTCCCCCGCTCATTTCTCTCTCTTTGAGTCTGAGATGCTTTTCGCTGCATTGGGACCACAACACATCACTTCCATTTTAGTTCACGCTCTGAAGGGCTGTGGGCAGCACGGTTGTGTGTGTGTGAGCAGGGAGAATGAGCACAAACATGTGTGTGCGTCCCATTTAATTAGCATTAGCTGCGTGGTTTGGACTGGCTGCAGATTGACACGCTGGAGCCTGTTCCTCAGCGGATGGAGGAACTGTGGCGTGTGAAAGGAGGCTGTCCTAACAAGGCAAACACCCAGCAAAGAACGCTTGAAGCAGAGCTTCTCCCCCGAAGGCGGTCAGCAGACCACGGCTTGAGAAAATGGGCCACATCATGACCTTGGAATGATACGATTTCTCGCGCCTTGTGTGGTCAGATTGAGTTATTAATAAGAAGCAAGCGAAGCTAATGCAGCTATACATCTATATCTATCTCTCAGGATTCAATCACCATTTATAAACAAGGCCTGTTGAATCAATTACAGTGTTTTACATTTGAGGGTATTAATATTTCAGTTTTGAGCCTTCAGATCAAAATACAAACCATGCTCAGTGTTAGCGGGGAATGTGGCCTCCAGCGGGGACAATGAAGTCAAATCATTTCTCTTTATATAATATGCCTTGTGGTAAAAGCCATTTACTCACCAGTATCTGGCCAAACGATGACAAAATAAAGATTTAATTAGTTAAATATTAATATTCTGAGCCACAGCTCCTTTAAATAAGGCCCTGAACATTGTAACCTGCAGTAGGTCTTCAGATTTTAAGTGGTTACAGGTTCTAAAGCAGTGGTTCCTCGGGTCCGTTTCATGTGATGTGCACGGACACCCAGTTGTTTTGTTGAGTTTGTTGCAACAGAAAATATGAGCAAAATGCTTCATTCGACAGGCAACAACCTTGTTGCTACTCAAGGTGAACGATACCAAATCTGCAAACTTGTGAATTAACATAAATTTTCTTGGTAGCCACGGGCAGTGAAAGCTGTTCGGGTTTTTGGTCAAGTGTGGATCTGCTGTCCTCAGTTCTGCTGCGAGCTTTTGAATAAAAGATTCATGGAGTCTGGTTCTGGATAGCAAACTTCCAAGACTTCCTATCTGAGTTTTGAGGCCAGTGGAGATGCTTAACGCTGCCGTGTTTACATGGTTTAGGTCAAGGAGTACAGCGTCTTCGAGCCTCTCTCCTTATAAACAGATTCTGTTACTCATACTGCTATCTGGCACAGTAAGATAAGTGGCGGCATTAACCTTTAATGTTGCTGGAGATGTTGGCCTGCAGACTAACAGAAAAGCAGCTCAGGAGTGAGAGTTCTGTTCAGCCATAACATTAAAACCACCTTGTGTGCTGCAGGAGCCTCTCAGGCTGCCAAAAAGCAGCACTGACCCACTGAGACATGGACTCAGGACATCTTGGAGTGTCCTCTCTGGCTCCTGGTAGTTTGAGACTCTGGTAGTTTGGAGGCAGGGTCAACACTTTGGGTTCTTGATCGTGTTCCTGGGGGGACCTCATCTGTCACACCTTTCCTCACTTTCCTCTCTTTTTCCCCCTGTTTAATTTCTCAATTGATTTTATGTCCATGTGACATTATTGTGGTTATTAACTTGTGTTTCCCTGTTCCAGCAGGTATCCTTTGAATGGTGTTATGGTGTTTTTCCCCCCTCTTTTCCCTCTTTTCTGTCTTATCAAACCCCAGCTGGTCGAGGCGGATGGGTCAGACCCTTCCTGGTTCTGGTTCTGCCAGAGGTTTCTTCCTGGTTCTGGTTCTGCCAGAGGTTTCTTCCTGGTTCTGGTTCTGCTAGAAGTTTCTTCCTGGTTCTGGTTCTGCCAGAGGTTTCTTCCTGGTTCTGGTTCTGCCAGAGGTTCCTTCCTGAGTCTGGTTCTGCCAGAGGTTTCTTCCTGGGTCTGGTTCTGCCAGAGGTTTCTTCCTAGTTCTGGTTCTGCCAGAGGTTTCTTCCTGGTTCTGGTTCTGCCAGAGTTTTCTTCCTGGTTCTGGTTCTGCCAGAGGTTTCTTCCTGAGCCTGGTTCTGCCAGAGGTTTCTTCCTGGTTCTGGTTCTGCTAGAGGTTTCTTCCTGGGTCTGGTTCTGCCAGAGGTTTCTTCCTGGTTCTGCCACAGGTTTCTTCCTGGTTCTGGTTCTGCCAGAGGTTTCTTCCTGGTTCTGGTTCTGTCAGAGGTTTCTTCCTAGTTCTGGTTCTGCCAGAGGTTTCTTCCTGAGTCTGGTTCTGCCAGAGTTTTCTTCCTGGTTCTGGTTCTGCCAGAGGTTTCTTCCTGGTTCTGGTTCTGCCAGAGGTTTCTTCCTGGTTCTGGTTCTGCCAGAGGTTTCTTCCTGAGTCTGGTTCTGCCAGAGGTTTCTTCCTGGTTCTGGTTCTGCCAGAGGTTTCTTCCTGGTTCTGGTTCTGCTAGAGGTTTCTTCCTGGTTCTGGTTCTGCCAGAGGTTTCTTCCTGGTTCTGGTTCTGCCAGAGGTTTCTTCCTGAGTCTGGTTCTGCCAGAGGTTTCATCCTGGTTCTGGTTCTGCCAGAGGTTTCTTCCTGGTTCTGGTTCTGCTAGAGGTTTCTTCCTGGTTCTGGTTCTGCCAGAGGTTTCTTCCTGGTTCTGGTTCTGCTAGAGGTTTCTTCCTGGTTCTGGTTCTGCCAGAGGTTTCTTCCTGGTTCTGGTTCTGCTAGAGGTTTCTTCCTGAGTCTGGTTCTGCCAGAGGTTTCATCCTGGTTCTGGTTCTGCTAGAGGTTTCTTCCTGGTTCTGGTTCTGCCAGAGGTTTCTTCCTGTTAAAAGGGAGTCGTTCCTTTCCACAGTCCCTCAGGCTCAGGACGGGAGATTGGACTGAAGACAAGTTTCGGTCCAATCTGTTGGTTTCCTTAGCTAGGATATTATTTTTGAATTGGCTCCATATGAATTAATTAATTATGATTACAATGAATTGAATTCCAATTGGCTTGAATTGGACTATATTACTTAAGTGCCTTGAGATGACAATTGTTGTAATCTGGCGCTTTATAAATAAAGTTGAATTGAATTGAATGTGTTTGGCCACCTGTGGGCTTGCTGTTGTCATTCAGAGAGACTGTCTTTACATGCAGGTAGAAATTCTTCTATTAACCCGATTAATACCTCACTGAAAGTCCAACACTGTCCTCTAAAGATGATTTTATAATCATTACAACCCAAATAAGGTCATATTTGTTTGAGCTACGTTAAGTATTCCAGTCTTAGTTTAATTTAGTAGACATTTATACCTCTTAATTGCACTAATATGTCCTAAAAGTGTTTTCACAGCATTGTGCTAAACATAGACTTGAACTGGCCTCATCCAGGCTCCACAGAAGCAGGATGGATGAAGGAATAACAGAAGGATGAGATAGAAACCTGTATAGTGCTGCATGTTTTGAGGAAAATGGCTTTAGATATGGCGTAATGGGAGTATGCACCGTAACATGTGAAACTGAATATAAATGGAACCAGTTTAACTCCATAAGTGGAACATTGAAAGTCTTTAACCTGTCAGACGTCACCATTAAACGCATCAGTCTCCACGGTGGAGATAATATCAAAACTGGCCTCAGTTATATGTGACAAATGACATGTGGAATCAGAGGGGGCCTCCAGTGTTTGTATCTGCAAATCTGAGGGATTAACAGCCCAAGCACATTCCAGTTTTTCTTCCTCTGAGGTCTATGACATCATTACGGCTCAGACCCCAGAGGGTTGAAATATAAGTAATTTATTTATATAGCGCAGATAAAATCACAAAGTGCTTTACAATAAATAAGAACAGATAAACAACCCCATATAAAATAATAGCAAGATAAAGCAAATAGAATATCTATAAAAGGATAACATCACATTTGCTGGCTTAACCATAAGCAGTTTTAAACAAATGTTCTGCTCTGGTTTTCTTTGGGGTTTATTCCATGTTTATTCTGGTGTGTTCTGCTTCCTCCCCTCCTCATATCAGGTTTGCTTTGCTGATTATCTCACACTCCCAGGAATTTTAAAAAGACGGAGGGTTGTTCTTCGCACTTTTTATTCATAACATTGTTTCTAAGACTCGTGACCAGCTTTAGATTAATATAGGGAGAGTATGGAGGATAAGTTCTCTCCCAGGAAAGCACGAGAGCTGTTCATCACTTACAGCAGCCAGCATAGTGTCTCAAACATCTTTCTGCAAGGACGAGCCCTCAGAGACCCGAAAATGACAAGAAAACACGTCATGGTGGGAGATCTATGAAAGCGAATCTAATTAAAGAGTGATGAATGTGGACGTAAGATGCAGATAATGATCCACTGCCTCATTTCAAATAACATCTGGAGCTAAAAACTAATGGTGCGGAGAGTGGAAGTGGGAACTTTATCAGGTTAACTTTGATCAGAAAACCGCTCTCCCACCTCAACCAACACGTTATTAATCACGCTTAGTTGTATTTTCAAACCGAAAGCATTAGCATGTGGGACTGAAATGTAGAGATTTGGGTGCATTTAAACATGTTTAAATGCTCTTTCATGAAAATAATGCTTTATATTCTTCAATTAGCACGCGTGGAGTCAGTAGTTGGGCCAAACTTAACGTCCCTCAGGGTCTCCCCTGATGTGGAAGTCTTACCTGCTGAAACTGTAAACGCGGCCTGTGGCGCCCTCCAGCGGACAAATGCGGAGCGACACACACTCACCTGTCAAAAAAAGATTTAAAGTGGTGGATGTATCATGCAGCTGAGTAGAAATAGTACGCACCAATAAAAAAAGAGACGCACAATGCGTCAAAGTCCAGTTCCGGATTTATAACGCATCAAACAGCTTTTCTCATGGTCACAGCGTTAAAGAGGACGGTGATATCTCTGTTAATTAGCATTTTAGCACATTTGTTCACTCACACCTCAGTATAGCGTTTTGAATAGGCATTTGTGAAAGGTATTATCATCACCATTACTATCATTTCATTACTACTACTCTGTGATAATTTACTGATTTCATATATGTTTATATCAGAGTTTATCATTATATGTGTCAAAAACACGTATTTACGCTTAAATAATCTACTTTCTCGCATGTATTTGATTAATTTAATGCTCCCTATCTTAAAACAGTCACCCTTAAGGGACTGAAAGTTTGACCGAGCCGTCTGCGCACCGTCCTTTTAGGTTTTTATGAGACGATCGAACAGGAAACGCCCTTTTAAACTATTCCAACTGTGTCAGAGAATTCGTGCGTAGTGTAACTGGGATGGGTGTGAAAGTGTGTGTGGCAGAGTCAGGGATGCAGGAGGGGGGCACACACAAACACACGGTGTCTCTGCTGTGACTGTGTTCCGCTTCAGATGCTCTGCTAGAATTAAAAATGCGCTCCTCCGCCTTGTCGCCGGTGTTGCGCGCATTTTCTTGACGAGCCCGAGTTCTCGCAGCATGGTGCTCGGACTCAGAGGCGCAGCAGCATCACCGATCAACTCTGTCGGACGCCTAATTAGACAGCAGAGCACGGGCAGCACCTGTTCCCCACCTTCAGAAACAAGGTGAGATTTCTTATTTCATCATTTGTTTCAAGCCTAACAAAGAGCAGCGGTTTGCTGCGAAGAAAACGGACTCCGTGAAGTTAGAAAAACGTGCAGCGGGAGTTTCTGGGGAGTTGGCGCTTGCTGAGTGGCTCCTGGATGCAGGGTGTATGTTTGTATGTTCTCCTCCTTATGAGGGTCTCTTTCTTTTTCAAGTTCAAAGCGCGTTGGCGTTTGTTGTTTAACGTAGTTTCCGGTCAGCAGGGGACGTCTTGGTAAACAATGTGATTCATGCGTAATGACAGCTCTGCCAATTAATCAATTAGTCACCCGGACAATCCATGATAATGGGTTGTGACAGTCATGACGTGCACACCTCACCGTTCATACAGTTGTTTATTTGCGTTAACAGGGAAGTTTTCGGTCCCCTGATTGCTGATTTTGGCTCCTTGGGTCTTAAAATGTGATTATTCACGTTGATTTTCCCAGAGCCAACACCCAGGAAACATTACTCAGATCTCCTTCTTTACAACTTCACAACAACGGCTGTGTATCCACTTCTTTTTGGAGCCAGGACAGCTGTTAATTAGCCACTCAGACATGAAATTTTGCACCTCTTGGGGCAAAGTAAATGTAATCTCACACCAGTGGATTGTTACATAACTTTAAAAGTGAAGTGCCATCCTGCCTGCGTGGGAGTAGATGTGATATTCCCACTTCCTTGCTGTTGTTTTGCTCATTAGCTCTGAGGCACATTACTGTAAGTGGCGTTTTCGTGTCTGCTGATTTTCCAGTTTTTGTTGTTGTCGAGTGATTGCTGCTAAAGTCTTTCCTTTTGATTTTATAGCCCATTTGCATGAAGTCTGTGAGTGTTTAGAGTGGAGTGACATGTTCATTTTGAAGGTGGTATGAGCAAATGTGCATATATTTCTGTGAGTGTGTAGGGGGGCTGCGTTCTGCCCTGTGTTGTGTAGGAGGAGTGTGATCACAGAGCCCAAGCATGACGCTCAGCCGCTGTTGGACAGAGTTCAGTCCTCTGCTGAGCAGTCTGTCCTCTGCGGTGGAAGCGGTGCGCAGACAGACATGTTACAGTAGCCTGACTCATGTATGTGGCAGGCTTCCCCCATCACTGCTAAGGAATTGTGTCGCCAGACAACACTAACCATCAGTTTCAGTCCCGAAACAAGAGCCCAATATTGTGAACTATCTGCCGAATACAAGAAAAACAAGAGATAGTTTGGGGCTTCAAGTCAAAATGTTGCTGAATATACAGTACTGTGCAAAAGTTTAATTTCTTTATATGTTTCCTCCAAGCAGTCAAACTTTCTTGTACTCTTTCAAAGTAGTTCTCCAGGCTTTCTGTCTGTCGAAGTTTTCTTTGGACACTTTCTGCTTTTTCACTCGTTTTCAGTCCATTCCTTGCCATTTCCAGAGGAGTGTGGGGTTTCTTTTCGTTTGTCTGCCACTTTACACGAGCGTTAAAAAGGCTCCTAACTCTAGGGATGAACCAGTGTTGTGTCGACACAGAACAGACAACTTAGCAAAGAAGCCATTTTAAATTGGATCTTTAGGCACTTTGTTACCAGCAGCCTGTCACAAAGACACATCATTTGTTCCCATTTCTTGAAAAACAGCAAAGAAAACACAGTTTGACAGACAGAAAATAGGATTTCTGCAGCAACAAGGTGATTCCCAAAGAGCTATTAGCTGAAAACTTGGCATATCTCAGCATGGTGTGCAGTGAGTCCTTAAAACATTTGAGGAAACTGGACAAGTGGAGGACAAAAGAAGAAGTGTCAGGCCTAAAAAACTATCTACAGCAGATGAACAGGATCTGAAAGTGATGTCCTTAAGAAAGAGGAAAAAATCCAGCTGTGACCTGACAGGACCTGAGAGATGCATCTGGACCTTCAGCTGATCCATCTACTGTTGGCCCAAGCCTCATCAGAAATGGTCTCCATGGAAGGGTGGCTGTCAAGAAGCCGTTCTTAAGGAAGGGAAACAGGGAGAAAAGGCTGAGCTGTGCCAAATGACACAAGAAGTGGACTGAAAATCAGTGGCAACAGGTCTTATGGAGGGATGAATCCTCCCCAGAGCCCGGACCTCAACATTATTGAAGCAGTGTGGGATCATCTGACAGAGAACGGAACAAAAGGCAGCCCACATCCAAAGAAGAGCTTTGGGATGTCCTTCAAGAAGCCTGGAGAACTATTCCTGAAGACTCCTTAAAGAAATGACAGAAAGCTGGTCTCAGAGGGTTCAGGCTGTGTTGGAGAATAAAGGAGCTCAGATGTTTGGACCTAGAATTTAAGGTAATATATGTAATTTTAACTCTTTAATGTCCTGCTCTACCATTTAGTACATTTTTCTGTGACTTTTCTGTATCTAAACTCTGAATCTATAAAAGTCTTTAGAACATGGACGGAGATAAAACTGCTGAATTTGGTCCATAAAGGCTTTTTGCAACTAAAACTGACATTTCAGGTTGAGAGGATGAGGGAAATAATTCATTTTGAGGAAACAGCCTTTTAAAAAATATACAATTTTTAACCCCTTAATGTCCAGAGCTCAGTGTTTCTTGAATAATGAAGATCACAAACACACAAGGGCTGCAAATCTGCACAACAAGTGATGGGAAGTTCGTTAAAATTGGGCCCAAATGTCTAACTTTGAGGATTTAGTAGGACTGAAACAAAGAATACAAGAAGGGCTGCTTCATGTGAGGGTAAAATGATCAAAAGAATAAAGTGCCTTCAGGTGAACTTAACCGGGTGAATGATGGTGTATCAGGACAGAAAGACGGAGCCAATGAGAAAGGAGAGTGGAGGAAATTAAACAGGTTTGGAAAGGCAAAGGATAAAAAACGGAGATATACAATAAAGCCTGAGCTGTTCAGATCCTAATGTACTCAAAACTTTTTATCACCCAATTTATTTCTGTTTTGTTTTCCATGTTTTTCCTGTTTTTTAACCTGATTTCGTTGACATTAAAGTTTAGAAACTCGGTCTTTAAAGGCTGCCGGTGATGAACCATTCCCGTAAAACTCTCTCAATTTTGGTGCATCACTCGTTCTCTTTTACCAAAGACCTTTGACATTAGCTAAGAGTCCTTCACCAAAATAACATTTTGTACAAAGTGCTGCTCGTGCGTCATCACACTGTGAATCAGGCAGCCGTCGGCAGGTCGAGCCTCATCAGAAAAGGCAGGATGTGTGATGCTAAAAAACCCTTTTTAAGTCTCTCCGTTTCCTGGCACATGCTGGGATTTTACATCTTAACTTTAAAATCCTTTAAAATCCTTTAAAATCCTTTAAAATCTTAAAATCCGTCCTTATATTCAGCCCAGCTTTTGTAATGAAGCTGTTGACAGAGTGGGACCAATGAGCATTGTGGGAAAAACATGATTTTCTGCTTTCACAAGTGGAAAGATTGGAACTAAAATGGCAAAATTTCACGTTATGTGACGATTTTTCTCCAGTAAAGCCGCTCCAAACATGCTCCGATAAATAGTGAGAAAAAGTCTCAAAGAAAGGAGCCGATTAATTCAAATCACCCACAAACTTCTGCTGAAAATACTTCAGACAGTCATCAATTAAAACATCATCATTGGCACCTTCCAGCCCACCTCCAGAAGTGTCTTATGTTCATGTTACCTGATTAGACACCTTCCTAAATGAGTGAAATGACCTGGAAGTTTCTAAGCTGCAGCCATCATAAGAGCGCTTTGAATTCTCTAAATACTATTTTTAGACTACAAACCTTGATAATAAAGCAATGATTGTGAAATATCTTAATATCCTAATATCTCTCAGGTATCTAACACGTTCGGAGAGCATTAATCAGGGCTGCGGGCCCACGTCACAGCTCAGTTTTCATTGCAGCCCTTAAAAATCTCATGACATTTTCCATGAAAATCAAGGAAAAAACCTTAGGAAGAGATGATAAGAAGGTTATTTTTTAAATAAGCAGCCTTGATAAGGAATAAGCACCAGGGTCACCAGGCAACCAGATGGATGGATCAAATGCAGTGGAGAGATTTCGTGATAGGGACATATTAGAGAAAGTGTCTGTTGTAGAGTCATTTTAAACATCTGAGGTTTCCGTGCTGCAGACCCACATCACAGCTAAGTGTCATCTTTTCCTGAGTACTCACAAATTCACTCTTCCAACTTTCCTTTTCCTTAAACCTCTTTTAGTTGTTATCTGTTAAAACATAAAAGCCTGAATGCTCTGCAGTGTCGGGCCAACAAATGAAGGCCTAAGAGCCAGACATACTTATACAAAATAAATAAATAGTATACCTGTGCACACCCAATATGCACAACTACAGCAACAGGAATGTTGTCAACCGGTTGGAGCAGCTAACTGAGCTTTCCAAAGCCCAAATAATGCCTGGAATAAGACCCCAAATCTATAGTTGGAAAGGAGACGTCTGGGATGCAGAGCGCTAACAGCTAAGTGTCATCTTTTCCTGAGTACTCACAAATTTACTCTTCCAACTTTCCTTTTCCCTCTGACATTGTTCAATGAGGTCAAAGAAAAGACCTTAAGAAAAGATAAGAGGTCTCTTTTTTTAAATATGTGGCTGGATACAGACTTTGCTTTACTCTAAATGTAGTTTAGCTGCCCCTGTTAGTGTGAGACTTTGTTATTTTTTGCAGTTAATAGAGGTTGATGTTGCTAATGTGAGTGTTTGCAGGAATAAGAACACTGGATGCAGGCAGAAAAAAACATGCAGAAGCTCTAAAATCCAGCTTAAACAGAGATGGCAAAGTCATGGCTGAACAGAAACAGAGTACATCGTGTACAAGGAGGGGTGATAATGTGGGAGGATGCAGAGAAACAGAGAACAGGTGAGGACATGGCGATCTGAGAGAAGATCAGGGCTACTGGGGACAACTAAAGAATATCCATCCATCCATCCATCATCTGCCGCTTATCCGGGGGTCGGGGGGGCAGCAGCTTTAACAGAGAAGCCCAGACCTTCCTGTCCCCGGCCACTTCCTCCAGCTCTTCCGGGGGGACCCCGAGGCGTTCCCAGGCCATAGTCTCTCCAGCGTGTCCTGGGTCTTCCCCGGAGTCTCCTCCCAGTGGGACGGGCCCAGAACACCTCCCCAGGGAGGCGTCCAGGGGGCATCCTAACCAGATGCCACCTCATCTGACTCCTCTCAATGTGGAGGAGCAGCGGTTCTACTCCGAGCCCCTCCCGGATGACTGAGCTTCCCACCCTATCTCTAAGGGAGGCCCAGACCCCCTGCGGAGGAAACCCATTTCGGCCGCTTGTATTCGCGATCTCGTTCTTTCGGTCACTACCCACAGCTCGTGACCAAAGGTGAGGATGGGAACGTAGATTGACCAGTAAATAGAGAGCTTCGCCTTCTGGCTCAGCTCCTTCTTCACAGCGACGGGTCGGTGCAGAGCAACACTGCAGACGCCGCACCGATCCGCCGTCAATCTCCCGCTCCATTCGTCCCTCACTGTGAACAAGACCCGAGATACTGGAACTCCTCCACCTGGGGAAGGATCTCATTAAGGATAATTTTTTTCTTTAGGTATTCTTTAGTTCTCGGTCGGGAATGAGGGAATGAGAACTAAAGAATAACTAAAGAAAAAACCTAAAAAGCTCATTTCAACACCAAAACCCAACAGTTACTGCATGATCTGCAGCAAATAATCTGCAAATATCTGAGGAGACGCCTCATTAACAACAGAGATTAACAACATCTGGGTGGGAGCCTGTAGAATATGCTCCAAAATAAGCACAAGATTGAATGAACACCTCCGAAAAAGAGGTTTGTTCCCTTTGTTGACATTTTTCCAGCTTTAGCTGGAGCCAATAAACTGGCAGCTGAGGCCCAACTGTGACATAAACATGTTGTAAGAGGCTTTTGTACCTTTGAACATGACGAATCTGCAGGGAAAGGAGAAGGTTGTGGTACTGGAAGCTTTCTGGTTTCTGGTATTAAAAACACACACAATCAGAGTTTGCGTCAGCCAGAAGACAATGTTGACTCCACTCACCATCTTTCCAAGACAATTGGAGCTTTTTCCTGGCTTGTTTTTTAGATTTTTACCATCTTTTTTGAACCAAACACAAAGAACACAAAGAAGAGCAAATCATGAACATCACTCATGAATTAAAATGCAGAATTCAGCACGAACAGACAAACAAAAGCTAGTCACACATGAATAAGATTTAAGCACCATCCAGTGTCTCAGAGTAATCCTGGAGGCCCTCATCAGCCCAGCCAGGATCAGTGAAAATGAGGCTTTTAATGCATTTGATATTTGGGATCTGTTCCCTAGAAATGGAGTCAAGGTAATTACTCCAGCATGACTCACGACCTCCAGAACGGCTTCATTTATTTTCCACATCTTAATCCGAGTCAGAGCTGCGGGGGGCCTGGAGCCTGGAGCCTGGAGCCTGGAGCCTGGAAACTGGAGCCTGGAGCCTGGAGCCTGGAGCCTGGAGCCTGGAGCCTGGAGCCTGGAGCCTGGAGCCTGGAGCCTGGAAACTGGAGCCTGGAGCCTGGAGCCTGGAGCCTGGAGCCTGGAAACTGGAGCCTGGAGCCTGGAGCCTGGGGCCTGGAACCTGGAACCTGGAGCCTGGAGCCTGGAACCTGGGGCCTGGGACCTGGAGCCTGGAACCTGGGACCTGGAACCTGGAGCCTGGAGCCTGGAACCTGGGGCCTGGAACCTGGGACCTGGAACCTGGAGCCTGGAACCTGGAGCCTGGAACCTGGAGCCTGGAGCCTGGGACCTGGAACCTGGAGCTTGGGACCTGGAACCTGGGGCCTGGGACCTGGAACCTGGGGCTTGGAACCTGGAACCTGGAGCCTGGAGCCTGGAGCCTGGAGCCTGGAGCCTTGAGCCTTGAGCCTTGAGCCTGGAACCTGGGACCTGGAACCTGGAACCTGGGACCTGGAACCTGGGGCCTGGAGCCTGGAACCTGGGACCTGGAACCTGGGGCCTGGAGCCTGGAACCTGGAACCTGGAACCTGGAGCCTGGAGCCTGGAGCCTGGAGCCTGGAGCCTGGAGCCTGGGACCTGGAACCTGGGGCCTGGAACCTGGAGCCTGGAGTCTGGAGCCTGGAGCCTGGAGCCTGGAGCCTGGAAACACTGGGCGAGAGGCAGGAAAAACCAGGGCACTCAGGGCAGAACGGCTCCACAGCAGGACTGTCCCACCTCTGTTTCACACTCCCAGCATGAAACATCCTCATCAGTTTTACTCTCTAAAGTCTTGTTGGAAACATCTGTTTCTACTCTGTTGTGCACCAGTAAGATTACACTGATAACTCTCCATTTAATCTAATTCCACCTGCAGTAGACCTCTTGAATGACAGATTAATGCCACAGTCTCTGAATAAGTGGATGTTTTTGCCATAGTGACGCATAATTCTCTAAGAAGTGGGACAGTTTATACCTTTTTATCCTTGATTCATACCTTAAATATGAATCTGTTGCCTTAAACAGTGAGTATAACTTGAACTTGGTGTTTATATCAGACCCGCTGGTTTCCATCGGCTTCAAATACTTCTTCAGTTTAGTCATTTTTGAATGATAAATCACACAATCTTGGACCTGGTATACCTTGATGGCCTGTTTCCTGGGAACACAAAGTCTGCTTAATTTATTCCTGGCTTATTTTCCTTCTCATAAAAACTGTTTAACCATCTCATATCACTGGAAATCTGACTGGGAGCATCATTTATGCACAATTTTATCACATTTTCTGTTACAGTTCACGATTATTATGGTTAAAATCATTCAAGGTAATGATATTATTGTGATATCAGTTAATAAAAAGAGTAATTGAGTAACACCTAAAGATAAATATACACTTTATTGATCCCACAGTGGGGAAAGTTCACTGTTACGGCAGCTCAAAGAGACTGGGGTATGAGGGCAGTTTAGATTTTTTAATCATATATACAATATAATTGTACAAAAACAGAAGATGCAATACAAAAATGATGCAAAAGATGACATTTTAACATGAAATTTGAATGTATTTGTGGTTAGAGTGCAGCTTTATACAGTCTAACTGATGAGGGGATGAAGGACCTGCAGAAACGCTCCTTCCTACACTCGGCCTGTAACAGTCTGTTGTTGACATTAGACATATGAACTGATTTTAGTAAGAACATCCTGGTTAGACATCTTAGAGAGCAAACACAGGACCAGTAAGCATATCCACTTGTTGCTTCTATAACCTCGTACTTACACAAGCCCACACTGAGCATATTTACTGCTGTAATCTTTGCTATGAAGGTTCGTGCTGTTCTCTTATATAATGGGGATCCAATTCTGGCTCGAGCACATGTTGTCATGCTTGAAAACGTAGTGTTTTCTTGCTCCCGTGTTGCATCTTCTTCCCCATCTCCTTGGCAAACCTCCAGGGTTTCGCACCAATCAGAAGACACTTCAGCCAGAGCCGCGTGTTTTCAGGAGGAGGCTCCTAATAAAGGAGAAACCCTCCTTTATTCTGGTATAATTACAAACTATTTGGAGTTATGAAGAGTGAAAAGCTAATCTAGAGCTAGCAAAGATTAAGAATGAAATGACTGGTCCTCGTTGAAGGATATGGGGAACATATGATTTCTGGTTTGTTTAGCTCCCTGAAACTCAATGATTTCATCATACTGAATAGTTTTAGCTTCTCATTCACACACAAACCTCTGGTCATGCAGAACTACTTGTGATAACACTCTTTTTTAATCACCACACCAGTTAACCGATATGCTTCTAAGATTATGAAGAATCACAGTTATGCTAACGGTCCCTTTTTCTGCTGCAGCCCAAGTGTTGCGTCTGACTCATACTGATGTCTTTGTGCGACTTCATCACACACACACACATGCAAACTCACAGTTTTCACTTCCTTGTCACTGGTCCTGAGTGCCTTTGCCATGGCACTTTTACAGCAGGCATCAAAACAGACACCTGTCATCTGTCAGCAGGCCCCGTGCCCACTGTTGCCCCCTGTGGATGCTTATAGCCCACTGCAATTATGTTGTTCCATTAGTCATCCTACGCATGCAGAGATGGGCTGCTGGCTATACTTAGCCACCATCATGGTCACTCTTGTGCAAATGAGAGATTTTACAGACTGATGATTGTGGCTGGCGTCAAACATGATGAATAAAGATGAACATTACGCAAGTTGTTGTTATTATTTGTGCATTTGTCAGATTTTGGAGTCACTTCTGTGGGAAGAATTTCCACTCATCAGACTAAAGCTGGACATGGAAATATCTCAAATCACTGGCAGCAATGCAGGTTAATGCAGAGCTTGAGTGAAGTTAGCAGCTTGTTCAGAGGCTGTGTTATTCTGTCCTGTCCTGAAACACAAACTGTCAGGTGCAAGCAAGCTTATATTTACTATAACATTCAGTGAAACCAAGTAGTCAGACAAGTAAAGAAGTTGTCTGTCTTTGAATTGTTTCACAGCACTGAGCACAAGTCCAATAAAGAGCCGTTTCATTTGAAATCAAATAATTAACCCATGAAAAAACATGATATGTCAATGAAATAAATAGAAAATTAAATGAAAAAAAGGTAAATTTTATTTATTTCTTGGCACTTTTATTTTGTAACTCCACTTTTAAATAATTCAGGAGACTTTTATTTTGTAAAACCGCTTTTATTCCATGGCTCTTTTCATTTCAGTTCCTTATTTTCAAATGAAGGGGTGTGGTTAATACCGAATTAATTAATATTATTATGAATTGGATACATGTTTGAGCCTCACAAAACACAGGAGGAATGATTACTGATGGTTCATTTCCCAGCTATCAGGATGCGTTCCCCCTGCTATAAGGGACAAATTAATCCATAAAGGGAGGTAAATTTAATATGTGGTGAGGTATAGGGATGGGAACCGGCTCCCAGTAGTTTGATTCCGTGGAATCGTTAATCCGCCTGCCAAACGATCCCGTTTATAGGTTCCGCTAACGTCCGACGCATTTGCGCGATGACGTCACGTGCCCGCTTCCTCTTTTGGCTCAGAATGTTTCCAATATGGCGTCGAGGCAGAATCGCTCCAAAGTTTGGTTATATTTCACCAAAAAGGACAATATTAGGGCCAGTTGCAACACGTGCAGAGCTGTGATCACATCAAAGAGGGGAAATACCTCCAACATGCTGAAACATTTGACCACACAGCATGCAGTTAATTTGCACGGATGTAAAGTCTTTGACACGCTGCTAAGCGATGGCGGCGACTCTCGCGGGGAGCCTGCGGCACAGCGTCTTCCGTCTCAAAGTCCCAGGTAACGCAGGGCTCTCAAGTCACGCTTTTCGGTTTTTGTGACTCACTCCCGCCACAGTATTTCTTATGCTGAATAATATAAATTCCTCTGGCGTGGAAAAATAAAATGACAGCGGCGAAAATGGATAAAAATGTTGATGCATACTTTAAATTAAAGTGTTACTGCAACCAAAGCCGTTTGTACTTTATATAACTGGATGGGAATCGATAAGTGAAACAATAAGGAACCAAATCGATGAGTAATATCGATAATGTAACCGTAATTGTTAAATTCTTGACAATTCCCATCCCGAGTGAGGTGGCATGAACACATCATGTATCTGATAGGTGTGTGAACCTCTGTCCATCTACTCAGGAGGGACAATAACCGACAGGGAACTTCTCAGCCGTCAGGATGTGTGTGCAGGAATGTAACTAACCAAAGTTAAACAATATGTTAATCAAACATAATCAATTTCACCACAGTACTGGATTAAAAAGCCTCATGTTGGATGGTCAGGAACAGAAAAGTGTCTGTGAGGTTTGTTTTCTATGTTCAAACATAATTCAAGTAATATCCAGTTATTTAATCCAAAATATCTAAAATCCATAAACAAATGATGAAAAATGGGATGAATTTCTTTTGGTTGTATTCGTGTTTTCTTTCTGCTTTTCACATTTTTCACATTGTTTAAAAAGAGCAAAGTGCACAGCATGTCTGTCCCAGTTGGACTGGGAGGACTGTGAGGCACCGTGAGGTTGCAGATGTTGCAGATGGCGTGTAGCTGCATAAACTCAGTGTTGAGGGGGTGGGAGATGTCATGGAGGATTCAGTCTCCCCCTCATCCTTCCTCTGCTGTTTCCTGGGAGTTTCTCTAACCGTCTCTGGACCTTTTTTTTCATGCTTTCTCTTGTTTCTTTTTGCAAAATGTGAACTTCTCTACAGGTGACTGTTGCTTTTCCTTGCAGTGAAAATGGAGATTGGTACACTGTCACAATCACAAGCACCAGCAGCGCTTGTAGTTGCATCATTTTGGTCAAAAGATCACATTGATGTTTGGTTCAATTACCATACAGCTTCTTTTTGTTTTCATTGCCCTTACTATCGCTATCGTTCAATCTACATCCACCTACACATGAAAATCAGCTCAATGCAAATCAATGCATCCTTTGGATGCTGCAGAAATGAATTCTGGGAAAAAAATGGAAATCTGAAGCAAAAGGAGAGGCAGACTGAGGCAAAGTGAGACCATTCAACGAGCCCAAGACACATTTACTGGTTGAATATTTATAGATTATGACCCAAACCCTGTCTTTCAGGTCTTAGCTGGATACAAAAGCAAATGTCAATATATATATATGGATGTAATGCAGGAAAAGCAGCTTCTCTTTACACATTCCTTTATATAACAAATACATTCTTTTAATTAAACGGGGTGAACAAAGTTAGGGGGGCTGCAAAGGTGAGCGAGCTGAGCTCCAGCAGCAAGAGGGATGAACTCCTGCAGGACTCCATAGGCTTACAGCCACTGCTGCACAGGTGCAGCCATTTAACACGGAAACACCACCCAAACAATGCAAGGTCAGCGCAGTCTCTGCTCATTTCTGCTTTGTCATGAAGAAGCTGCAAACAGCGGGCGTTAAAAGCTGCGCTGACTTTCATCATCACAAATATTTCTTGATGAAATTAAGGGACAATGTGGGCTGGAAAATGATAATTAAGCTAATTAAATGATTATACTTTGCTTTCAAAAGTTGAACTCAACAATGAAAAGTCAGCTAAAATCTGCTCGTGTTCGGCTCATAGTGTAGAAAGTTTTGGGAGTCAGTCGTGTCTCGTTGAACCCTTTTATAGGGAAAAAGTCACATAACACATGCCGTGCCAGACCAAACTTTAAAAGTATTTTTCCTCCTTCTTGTGCAGTTTGAAAGGACGTTAAATTAAGCCAGAGTTGAACTCTGGTCCTCTCATTCTGGATGGGTTCACTTTAATTTATGCTTCACTGGAGATCGTCGTTCAGACGCTGTGTTGTAAATAGTTCTCTTTCCAACTCTTTACAGAACTACTCATCCTTATATAAGCAGAAACAACAGTCGTATACCAGAGTGTGAACCAGCACAAAATGGAGCATTTTCACAAAATTCCACTTTCTGGGCTTCAAAATCATCGCGTGCCTTTTTCTGCCTTTTCAAACTGTAACATCCTAAACACACTTTAAGGATATTAAGGGGTGGACAGTTGATTTATAGCACTGATTGTCATGCTAAAGGGCAAAGGTCAAGCCCGATTCAACTCGATAGTGTAAAGAAGCATCCTGACTGTCTGCTGAAGTTGGTTTTTCCTACTTTCTGGTGACTTTCGGCTGTTCGAAAAGGTGGGAAAACAGGGCTTACAGGACATAGCAGAGCTTTTGTGTAAAGCCCATCTTTTCCTAAGCCTCTGGGCCTCAAGAAAAAACATCAAGGGGTGAAGGAAAGACAGCCAGACTGCAACCTCATATATTTATGTATATATGTACATATACCAGCTGGATATCTGTGGTTAGGAAAGGCTGAACGGCTGGTCTAAAAGACAGTACCGAGGCGCTCTGCCACAGCTGACAGGACCCCAGGAGTGATGCAAAGAGGCCTTTGAGACAGTCCAGCACATAGTACCAGGATGTTAGATGGATGTATGGCGCACATGGGACCCATAACCAAGCGGCAGGGACATCTGTGCCGAGTATGAATGCAAAGTCCCAAAGTCAAGTTTGGAGACGCCTTCAAAGCTCGTGGACAGTGACAGAGGGAAGATCCTGGGGGCACGGATGAGCAGGTGACGGCTAACCAACTGGACACTGTGATGGGAGAAGAGGGCGGTGGTGATGGACGCAGCAGTTCCAAGGGACAGCAGCATGGAGAAGTTCCAGAAATGGGCCTTTAGAAGAGGGGGTACCACCCAATATATACATATATAGTATTAGAGATAACAGAGGAAATTCTTTTATTATTAAAGAAAAATAAAAATATTGTGTCATCACAAGCTGCTCAAACCCACCCTCCTGCACAGTTGGAGCTGGATGGAAATAATCGAGCTCTGTTATAAATTGTGGGATGGAATCATCTCCTTTCTCTCATATGAGGTGGTTTGGTGTTTCCTCTGCTGAAGGAGATAATCCAGGAAGCTTTGGAGCTCCAGACTTTAGTGTTCGGAGAATTTGAGCAGCTGGAGATCATCCAGGAAGCATTGGAGCTTCGGACCTTAGTGTTCGGAGAATTTGAGCAGCTGTAAATGCTGGTCAGCTGCTTTCTCCCAGTTTGGAAGGTTCCCAGGCGGCTGGGACTGGTCCACCGGACCTGGGGTGTTGATCCCTGAGAGGCTCTGGAGGTAGAAAATCTGCCTCCATCCAATCTGGACATGATGATTGGTCCATCTGCACGAGGCTGAGCCTCCCGCTGAGCAGCTGCTCGCTGTCAGTGACTCCTTCGTCCCACACTGTTCTCCCAAAAATGCTCCAATTTTACAACCTCAGTTTCAGTCCGAGAAGTCGACTTTTCCCTGGAATCCAGTCATAAAGATGAGCGACAGCTGGCCACAAGCCTAATGATGTTCTCTCAGACTCCAGATAAGAGTGCCAAGTGAAGAATGGAGTCCAACACTGATGTTTGTGGCACCTGTTGTGTTTTCTCAGATCTGTTTTTTAAAAAACGCTGCTTTTGTTAAGTGTTTGAGTCACTGAGTCAGTCAGCGTGTCAATCAGTCCTTCTGCCACGCCGAGGTTCACTTCCAATTATCTCATCTCCACAAGGTGTAAACTAATCAGGTTTCTCTCTCACAAAGTCAACAGTTGGGCTGTAAAATCTCCAAAATACTTTTACCGGACCTCTCAGAACATGTTGTTTGGTTCCCTAAAAGTCCTTTTTTAGGACTCAATCCCACCTTTGCCCTCCGCTGCTCTCTCCATCCTCCATTAGACAAGCTTTGCACTAACTGTCTGTTCATCCACCTCTTGTGAGGCGTTCAGTGCGTTTAGCAGCATTAGACGTTCTGAACCATCAGGGGCACAAACACCATGTTAGATATGCAGCACTTTAAAACTCTCCTCCAGCTCATTACATTTCCAATCTGCCAGCTGAACTGCTGCACCGCAGCTTTCATTTCAGCCCAGGCTTTTCTCTCCTCTTTTCATTATTCTGTCTTTCATCTTTCTCCTCTGTTTCTCCATTAATGCCTCTGTTTCTCTGGGATTACATAAGTCTCTCGGTGTGTGTGGGCAGCGTTGCATTTTATGTAAGGCGGACCTGGAAATGACTAGTGAAGCACTTGGGTCCTGCTCCGAGGTTTGTTTTCTTCTTCTCTCTCTCTGCAGGTCTTGTGTGGTTGTGTGTGCGCTTGGGTCATCAGACTCTGTTGCTGCGTGGTGGTTGGCTCCACATATAGAGGTGACTTTAAGAGCCCACTCACAGTCACAAATACATATATCCACACACAAACAGCACCTGTTAGACTGCTGTATTTATTTAACATGGACAACTATAATGGGGACAAATCTGATTCCTGTAACTGACTTTGTTATTTTCAATTTCAAGGAAAATTGTTTTAAATTGATATATTTCCATGGTATTCTTTGCGTTTTAGTCTCTTGGTTTATATATTATGTTAACTTGATTCTTCTTGGTTCAGTTAATCTTAGACCCTTGATTTAGTCTCTGTTCTGTGGTTTGGTTCAGTTTTATTATTCCATTTGTTTTCAGGCTTTGGTTTAGTTTAGTTTCTCTCTACCCTTGTCATCAACCCTAGATGTCCTCAGCTTCCTTGGTCCAGTGTTCATCGCCCCCCCCTCGGTCATCTGACAGTTCCTTGTAATCCTGTAGTTTTCCTGTCCTGTTGCTTCTTTTTGCTCTTTTTTCTTTTTCTCTTCGGTTCATCATTAGTCTGCCTCTAGCCTGACTGCTTCAGAATTCTCTTATTTATATATATATATATATGGAATATAGATGGATAAAGTGTTGTTTTACCTTTTAACTACAAACACAAGACAAATGCACATGTTTTAGCATGAAAATAAATCTATTATAATTCATGTGAACGCAGTAAAACGGCAAATGACTCAAGGCATCAGATATTTATTAATCTGGGCAACAGAGCATAAATAGGTTCTTTACATCACGAAAAAAGGGCAAATTGTACAGACCTGATACTTTAAATTGTGCGACAGTCAAATCATTTAAGGTGCAGGAAAAGTTGTGTCTGAAGGGGTTCTTTTACAGGTTTTCTGTGTTGTCTTCATACGACTCCATCAGCAGTCAGTCGGGATCAATAAGCTGCACATCTCTGTACTATTGTCTGATTCATTTGCCAAAAAGTTTTAAGATCGATGTGAGTCTCTTTTGATCTAAATTTCTAATTAATTTCATAAATATTGTATCAATTTATCATTATTAGAAATTCTTACGACCACAAGAGTTTGTAAAAATTGTGACTTAATTCATTTTATGCATCATGACTCGGGCCTTTCCAGAATAAAGGCGATTAAACTCTATTTCTAACACGCAGATGTTTTGTTTGTTTGGGTTTTTATGTGCTGTTTATTGCCTTAATTAAGCTATATTTAAAATGAGTATCGGGGTAGGAGTCCAGCATCAAAACAATATATTTTCACCACACATACTGTCACAGTTTGTTTTAATTGTCTTGTTTTCAGGTTCTGTTCTGGTCATGTTTCTCCCTGCCACCTAGTTTCACTCATCACCTGCTTCATTGTTCAAAGCTGCACCTCCTTCACTGATCACTCCCTCCACAGTATTTAGTCTCCTGGTTTCCTTTCATTCACTGCAGAATCCTCACCAACCCTTCATGCTACAGATCATGAGAGTTAAGTCTGGTTTCCTGCCTCAGTCACAGTATTTATTCATGGTCATAGTCTTGTTCCTTTTGTTCATAGTTATTTATAGTCTTGTCTTGTGTTTTCTTAGTCTTGCTTTGTTTGTTCATCGTTCATCGCCCTGTTTTTGTGTTTTTGTAATAAACCTTTTTTGAAGTTAAAGAGCTGCATCTGGGTCCTACCTCACCAACGATCCTGACACATAGGCTACATCTCTCCAAAGATGCTCATCTTCTTCAACAAGTGGAAGAATCTATGTTCATATATGTCCACAACAGATCTGCATTACTAAACATAAGAAAGATCAGACCATACCTGACCCAACATGCCCCCCAGCTCCTGCTGCAGGCCATGGTCATCTCCCACCTTCACTACAGCAACGCTCTCCTAACTGGTCTCCTAACTGGTTTCCTAACGGGTCTCCTAACTGCTCTCCTAACTGGTTTCCTAACTGGTCTCCTAACTGGTCTCCTAACTGGTCTCCTAACTGGTTTCCTAACTGGTCTCCTAACTGGTTTCCTAACTGGTCTCCTAACTGGTTTCCTAACTGGTCTCCTAACTGGTTTCCTAACTGGTCTCCAGCCTGTGAAACCTCTGCAGATGGTCCAGAACGCGGCGGTGCGTCTGGTCTTGGATCAGCCTAAAAGAACACGTCCCCCCTCTGTTCATTGAGCTCCTCTGGCTGCCCTTAGCATCAGATTCAAGTCCCTGATGTTAGCTACAAAGAGCTTAATGGAACGGCTCCCATCTACTTGAATGCTCTTGCAAAGGCTTCTGTCCCAACTGGGTCCCTCCGTTGGTCCCAGGATTGTCGTCTAGCAGCTCCTACACCACGCCTAAGACAATCCAAACTCTGTTCATGTGTCGTCCCACGATGGTGGAATGACCTACCGAGCGCTACCAGAACAGGGGCGTCCCTGTCTATCTTCAAGAAGCTCCTGAAAACCCAGCTCTTCAGAGAGCATCTCCTATCCCAGCACTTACCTTGTACTTCCCTCCCCCCTCTATCTCTGCACTTTATCTTTCTGCACTTCCTTCTATGCCTGCACCCTATCTCTACTCTGTCCCCTCTGACAGAGTCGGACTCCTGGGTTCCTTCTATGGAGCTTATTGTTAGCTTTTTATAAAGCTGTTATATCTTCATTTGTAAGTCACTTTGGATAAAAGCGTCTGATAAATACAGAAACAGAAACATCTGTAAGGCTCCTACATGCATGCGTCTGTCCTGAAAAGATTCTATGACGGCCTTTTTTAAAAAATGTTGCACGGTTACCAGGTAATAAGCGAGTTCGCTGGGGAAGGCTGAAAAGATGAATAAGACCCCATCAATTAAACATTTTCCTCCTGAAGTTCTTCCTGATTTGAGTTTTTAGGGGAGGAGGAGTTCTCCAGTCTTGCACCTGTCAGCACAAACCTTTAATTATTGCATAACATCAACCCTCACATGTGATTAATATCTCCTACACTTGATTCCCAACCTCTTGTGTGCTGTTTACCGTTCGCTGCTAATGGTGCTGCAGAGCACAGATTGGAGCATAGATTACCCATTTCCCCTGGAGAAGAGGACGGTTATCTAACAGGTGACAAGAGGTGATGAAAAAATGTGAAAAATTCTCATGTGTTATTGCACAGAAACGGTTCAGATTGCTCCCTCTGAAGCTGCAGAGACATGCTGCTGCATCAGAGATCTGCTTTTCTGCTTTGGTGCTCGCGGAAAAAAGAGAAATCACCTGAGAAACTTCTGATCATCAAGTCATTTTTCTTCTTTACTGAGAAAAGTCAAGACATATTTGGGGGGAAAAAAATGAATAAAAACAACTTCCTAGAAATAAAACACCTCTGCGCCCTGGAAAAAGCTGTCACCCTTTGGCAAAGAGTGTGCTCTGGTGTGCATGCATGTTTGTGCGCGTCTAACCTGTCAGAAAAAGGGTGTTTCACTGAGTGGGAAATGCCTGGTAGGATGTGTAGGCCCGGGTTGCCATAGCAACCATCTGCTGCTACGCTGGCAAGCGTTCGCCGCACAGCCCACACAGTGTGGCATCGAGCAGCGAGCCAATCTTAGAGAGAGGAACTAAAGCTGGGATTGAATGTTAACATTAAAGAGCCAAAAATAAGCTAAAAGACGCCCAGTTCTGATTAATCTTCAGTTTTAGTGCATGTGAAGGTGCCCTTGGTCAGCGAGCGTGAGCTCAGCAAATCCTTTATGGTGGAGCCTGACGTAGGAGAGGTGTGCAGCACTCAAAACCCAGAACAACACTTTGGCAGACCGTAGAATGAACAGAAGGACGTAAAACTGCTTAAAACAGCTAAGAACTGAAGTCAGTTAAAGTCACTTTGAGACAGCAGCAAAAAGTTACCTCAGCTTGGTCCAGCATAGGAGCTACGAAGCTTACTGCCAGTTTAAAACCGTGAAAACACCCAAAAGCACACAGGTGACAATGTGTAAAAAGATCGAGGAAGTAGCTTTAATGTGCCGGTGCAATACAACAGCCGCTCTGGACATATCTCATCTTTGTTTTTTGGATATTGTGCTGCTGGAAGCATTTCTGTTGGTGATTTGCATGTGTGAGCAGCTAACTGAGCTTTCCAAAGCACCGAGGAATGACTGGAAACAGAACCCAGATCCAGATGTGCTCAACAGGAGACGTCCAGGACGCAGAGCGGGAACAAAGTGGAGAAAAAGGAGGAGGAAGTTTGGCTCATTTCTGCCCTGAGATCACTGGCTCACATTGGAGGAGCTTGGAGCCCTGAAGGTTGTAGAAGGAATATTGTGAAGGCTACATTATTTGTTTCACGGTGAAATGGCTGCAGGAATGACTCCAGACTGCAGACAGGGACTGCAGACAGAGGGGTAGCATTGCAGGAGGAGGCATTTCAGTGCTTGCTACCAGGTGGAATCCTGGAAATGTCACAGAGAAGGAGCATCTGTGAACCCCAGATGTTTGAGTTTCTGCCCATGTTTTCTGCAGAGACAGTTCACCTGCGTTACCTGTCGACACGAAAGACTTCAGCCACACCTTTCTCTGCTGCACTTCAACTGACAAACGATTAGATTTTTTAGATTTGTTAAGTTTAGTTTTCAATAAAGCCTTTGTTTTTCTAATTTGCCACCTAATAATCCAGCATTTGGGCCCCTCCCATCCCTCCCACCCATTCATGCATAAAAAAGGCTCCGAACTCAAGGAACAAACCGACAACTTAGCAAAGACACATCATTTGTTCCCATTTCTTTAGCTGCATCTATGAAAAACAGCAAAGAAAACACAGTTTGACAGACAGAAAATAGGATTTCTGCAGCAACAAGGTGATTCCCAAAGAGCTATTAGCTGAAAACTTGGCATATCTCAGCATGGTGTGCAGTGTGTCCTTAAAACATTTGAGGAAACTGGACAAGTGGAGGACAAAAGAAGAAGTGTCAGGCCTAAAAAACTATCTACAGCAGATGAACAGGATCTGAAAGTGATGTCCTTAAGAAAGAGGAAAAACTCCAGCTGTGACCTGACAGGACCTGAGAGATGCATCTGGACCTTCAGCTGATCCATCTACTGTTGGCCCAAGCCTCATCAGAAATGGTCTCCATGGAAGGGTGGCTGTCAAGAAGCCATTCTTAAGGAAGGGAAACAGGGAGAAAAGGCTGAGCTGTGCCAAATGACACAAGAAGTGGACTGAAAATCAGTGGCAACAGGTCTTATGGAGGGATGAATCCTCCCCAGAGCCCGGACCTCAACATTATTGAAGCAGTGTGGGATCATCTGACAGAGAACGGAACAAAAGGCAGCCCACATCCAAAGAAGAGCTTTGGGATGTCCTTCAAGAAGCCTGGAGAACTATTCCTGAAGACTCCTTAAAGAAATGACAGAAAGCTCGTCTCAGAGGGTTCAGGCTGAGTTGGAGAATAAATCTTTAAGCTCATTAAAACTCTACAAACCCTGTTTTTGCCTCATATTCTGTATTTCTGTTGAAATTTGCACATTCTGCTGCAACAATTTCCTGTTTTCTTGGCAACCGATGGGTGGCGGAGGATGTTTGCACCGTCCTGTATAACAGTGCAGTTTAATGAAGCTGCTCCTCTAACAGATCAAACTATAAACTCAGTTAGATAAACTCAGTTAGTCGGTTTATTAGGGAGGAGGTCCAGGCTGTCACTTTCCATGAGTTCACTGTTCGGGATCAAATGTTCTGCTTTCTCTACCCAAAGCTGAAATGATTGAGCGGTCCTCTGATGTGTTGGTTTTCCCGTGTGTGTGCTGCAGATGCAGGAGGCGGGTCATACCCAGCGAGGCTCTCAGAGGGCTTTCAGTGTCCTGGATCGTCTGCTGCTCACGCATCCCGTGTGGCTGCAGCTGTCGCTCAGCCAAGACTCCGCCCTCTACATCCTCCTCAGAGAGCCTGTCGGGGTGAGGACCAATCAGCCGCATTACTCTTCGATCAGACATTAGACGGAGGACGGTTGTCTTAGTTAGAAAAGGAAAATGAGGGAATGCATCCTGTATTTTCTGTTATATGGGGCGAAAATGATTAAAGCTAACAATAAGCAAAGGTTTTTGTCATTAACGGCCTTTTATTCTTGTTCCTCTGATGGTTCTTGGTGCCGGCAGACGTTTTTAGTGCGTAAATGCAGCTCCAGCCAGAGGAAGGTGCTGTGTTTCAGGGTGACAGCGGACAGAGGTGCCTCCTCCGTTAAAGAGTGCTTCATCTGTGAGGAAGACTCCAGTGAGTATGAAGGTCTTTTTCCTATTTTAGGCCTCCTAAATCCCTCATTTTCAACTGTTATGATTGGAGATCATTGGTGTCTTTGGCCAAGTACTGATGGCAGTTCCAAGCACCACTGGGAACTTGTAAGGTACAAGGATGCACTTTGTAACGTCTAATTTACGGATGTTTGTGTGGTTTTTTCTGACTAATTTCTTCAGATGTGGTATCTTTGTCCTCAGTGGCCATCATATACTGTAGTTTGAGGTGAAGACTGATGTTATTCGTTGATTCCTTGTGCGTCGCCGTCAGGTTTGAAGCCAAAAAAGCTCCACTCTGGGAGATGTTCTCCCTTCTTCCCGTTCATTTTTTCGCTGTCTTGACTGCTTCTTGAACTCCACCAAATGCATCAGTCGCTCTGTTTATGTCGGCCTTCTTGCTGCATGTAAGGTATCAAAGTAGTGAGGGAGTTTTAAGGATTGCTCTAAAGCAGGGATGTCAAACTCCGGTCCTCGAGGGCCGCTTTCCGGCAGGTTTTAGATGTTTCCCTGCTTCAACGCACCTGAATCAGATCAATGCATCTTAAACTTAACAATCTTTCGAAGTGATCCATTTAATCTGAATCAGGTGCGTTGAAGCAGGGAAACATCTAAAACCTGCAGGACAGCGGCCCTCGAGGACCGGACTTTGACATATGTGCTGTAAAGTAAGTAAGTGAGAATGTGACTCACCGTATATTAGAAATGATGTGTGGATCTGGACTGATAACCTGTCACTGGAGGGTTTTAGGAAAATAGTTCCTGTAAGTAATTTTGTGAAGGTGGAGCTAACATTCAGTTGTGTGTCATAATTATCAGCTTGTAAATGTTCTGATGTTCAGAAAAGCTTAGTTCAGTGATGAAATATCTGGGAAACAACAAATGCTGACTTTTAATGTAAAGTTATTGGCCTCATTAAACTGTACAAGCAGTAAAATCTCAACACGAGGATGGTGTTAGCAGTGATTTCTCTGTAAAACCGGGACTCTGCGTGACAGCTTACCTCTTTGTGTTGTTGAGAAGAACAGACTTACTCATCGTTTACCCTCAGATGCTGAATGCAGATGTCGGCATTTCAACAAACACGACTGTCAGAGACTCTTCAGAAGCCGGATTACATTCATTTTCGGTCTCATCAGTCAAACCTGAGACGTTGCTGCAGTGAAGTTGAAGCTGCACCGACAGTTTTCTGACAAAGGGGGGGCTTTGACGCCTGCTCTTATTTAGTGATGAGTTTTGTTTGGCAGCATGAAGTTCTGTCGCTCACACACTCACCGGGTGAAATGTGCTGCAGAGAGGACGGGTCCTCCGTGTTATTTTTGACGTTTCCTGGTGAAATGAACAAGTGCCTCCACAGCTGTCAATCAAACTCTGTTCTGTCTGTTCTATTACAAGCATTCGCCTTGGAGAGCTCAGCACTCAGCTTCCCTGACTTGTGTCGCCTGGTGGCCTTCTACTGTATCAGCAGGTAATAAATGATGTCTAATACCACAGAAAAGCAGGATAGTATGATGTCTAATACCACAGAAAAGCAGGATAGTATGATGTCTAATACCACAGAAAAGCAGGATAGTATGATGCCTAATACCACAGAAAAGCAGGATAGTATGATGCCTAATACCACAGAAAAGCAGGTAATGTATGATGTCTAATACCACAGAAAAGCAGGATAATATGATGTCTAATACCACAGAAAAGCAGGATAGTATGATGCCTAATACCACAGAAAAGCAGGATAGTATGATGCCTAATACCACAGAAAAGCAGGTAATGTATGATGTCTAATACCACAGAAAAGCAGGATAATATGATGTCTAATACCACAGAAAAGCAGGTAATGTATGATGCCTAATACCACAGAAAAGCAGGTAATGTATGATGCCTAATACCACAGAAAAGCAGGTAATGTATGATGTCTAATACCACAGAAAAGCAGGTAATGTATGATGTCTAATACCACAGAAAAGCAGGATAGTATGATGTCTAATACCACAGAAAAGCAGGATAGTATGTCTAATACCACAGAAAAGCAGGTAATGTATGATGTCTAATACCACAGAAAAGCAGGTAATGTATGATGTCTAATACCACAGAAAAGCAGGTAATGTATGATGTCTAATAACACAGAAAAGCAGGATAGTATGATGCCTAATACCACAGAAAAGCAGGATAGTATGATGTCTAATACCACAGAAAAGCAGGTAATGTATGATGTCTAATACCACAGAAAAGCAGGTAATGTATGATGTCTAATACCACAGAAAAGCAGGTAATGTATGATGTCTAATACCACAGAAAAGCAGGATAATATGATGTCTAATACCACAGAAAAGCAGGATAGTATGATGTCTAATACCACAGAAAAGCAGGATAGTATGATATCTAATACCACAGAAAAGCAGGATAGTATGATGTCTAATACCACAGAAAAGCAGGTAATGTATGATGTCTAATACCACAGAAAAGCAGGTAATGTATGATGTCTAATACCACAGAAAAGCAGGATAGTATGATGTCTAATACCACAGAAAAGCAGGATAGTATGATGTCTAATACCACAGAAAAGCAGGATAGTATGATGTCTAATACCACAGAAAAGCAGGTAATGTATGATGCCTAATACCACAGAAAAGCAGGTAATGTATGATGTCTAATACCACAGAAAAGCAGGATAGTATGATGTCTAATACCACAGAAAAGCAGGATAGTATGATGTCTAATACCACAGAAAAGCAGGTAATGTATGATGTCTAATACCACAGAAAAGCAGGATAGTATGATGTCTAATACCACAGAAAAGCAGGATAGTATGATGTCTAATACCACAGAAAAGCAGGATAGTATGATGTCTAATACCACAGAAAAGCAGGATAGTATGATGTCTAATACCACAGAAAAGCAGGATAGTATGATGTCTAATACCACAGAAAAGCAGGATAGTATGATGTCTAATACCACAGAAAAGCAGGATAGTATGTCTAATACCACAGAAAAGCAGGTAATGTATGATGTCTAATACCACAGAAAAGCAGGTAATGTATGATGTCTAATACCACAGAAAAGCAGGTAATGTATGATGTCTAATACCACAGAAAAGCAGGATAGTATGATGTCTAATACCACAGAAAAGCAGGATAGTATGATATCTAATACCACAGAAAAGCAGGTAATGTATGATGTCTAATACCACAGAAAAGCAGGTAATGTATGATGTCTAATACCACAGAAAAGCAGGATAGTATGATGTCTAATACCACAGAAAAGCAGGATAGTATGATGTCTAATACCACAGAAAAGCAGGTAATGTATGATGCCTAATACCACAGAAAAGCAGGATAGTATGATGTCTAATACCACAGAAAAGCAGGTAATGTATGATGTCTAATACCACAGAAAAGCAGGATAGTATGATGTCTAATACCACAGAAAAGCAGGATAGTATGATGTCTAATACCACAGAAAAGCAGGATAGTATGATGTCTAATACCACAGAAAAGCAGGATAGTATGATGCCTAATACCACAGAAAAGCAGGTAATGTATGATGTCTAATACCACAGAAAAGCAGGTAATGTATGATGTCTAATACCACAGAAAAGCAGGATAGTATGATGTCTAATACCACAGAAAAGCAGGTAATGTATGATGTCTAATACCACAGAAAAGCAGGTAATGTATGATGTCTAATACCACAGAAAAGCAGGATAATATGATGTCTAATACCACAGAAAAGCAGGTAATGTATGATGTCTAATACCACAGAAAAGCAGGTAATGTATGATGTCTAATACCACAGAAAAGCAGGATAGTATGATGTCTAATACCACAGAAAAGCAGGATAGTATGATGTCTAATACCACAGAAAAGCAGGATAGTATGATGTCTAATACCACAGAAAAGCAGGATAGTTTCATGTGTTTTCCTGATTCAGGAGCCAGTCATCCCTAAAAAGGATACTTATATTTGATAAGTTAATACCGGGTCACCGTAGATGTGCAAATCATGATGTTTTTCAATCATTTTCAACGCTGTACCTTAGTTAAGTGGTTTTAACACCTGACCATAGCCAAGTCGTTTGTAATGTGTAAATCAGAGATGAGGATACAAAAACAGCCTTTAGAGCTACTTGAAGGCACTCTTGGTTAAGTGTGGACTTTTTGCCCTGTTAAATGTTACCTTATCTTAGGTAAAAAAAAAAAAGAAAAAGACGGCAAAAATCATGACTTTGGACTCAAAATTCTGTGTATGAATTGACTAAATTGGGCAGCCGTCCAGTAACCGGAAGGCTGGTGGTTTGATTCCCACTCTCGCCACTCAAATATTGGTGAACTGACAGCCGAGGTGCCCTTGAGCAAGGCACCGTACTCCCATGTGATTGGCTGCCACCGCTCCAGTGCACGGCATCTGTATCTATGAGTGTGTGGCCCTGTGTATAACTGGATGGGTCGATTGCGGAGGAATAGTTTAGTGTATCTGCCTGTATGTGACAGCAAATCTGATCTTAATCTATTGTTGTGGAGATTTTCCTGATCAGAGCTTAACGAGGCAGAAAGCTGAAGTTTTAGGGAGGCATGTTAATTAGCTCAGCAACAACTACAACTGCACAAAAGCCTGACTTTAATCCCATCTGGCACCTTTAAGATAAGTGAATCGTGGCCTTTACCTGGATCCAAACTCTGATGTGAAGCCTGACAACACAAAAGTGCTGCATGGCAGCAGATTATCATGCTTTAAGAAGGAGTTCCACATTTCTATCCATGTGTTCATCTACAATAAAGTAGTTTGTGCAGCCGTAACCACTGTTTTTCTCTCATCTCCAGGGACGTGTTGCCTTTTCCTCTGCAGCTACCGGAGGCCATTGCTGAAGCCACCACACACAGGCAGCTGGAGGCCATCTCACACATGGGACAAGGTCAGTTATGGCTGAAAAAAGAAAGAAATCTCCAGGTTGGGGTGACAGTAGGCTTTTTATGCTGCTCTCAAAATGTTTCCCGTGTTATAGAGTAAAGAATATTCAATTCAGTTTTATTTATAAAGCGCCAAATTACAACAAATTTAGATGATATAGTCCAGTTCAAGCCAATTGGAGTTCAATTGAACTTAATTAATTAATTAATTTCAAAATAATCCAATTAATTCATATAGAGCCAATTCAAAAACAATTTCCGAGCTCGTTTTCTAGTTAAGGAAACCAAGGAGTTGCACCAAAACTTCTCTTCGGTCCAATTTCCCGGCCTGAGTGTGCATGAGGCGACTGTGGAGAGGAACGACTCCCTTTTAACAGGAAGAAACCTGTTTAAGGAACCAGAACCAGGAAGCATGGCCATCTGCATGGATCTACTGGAGGTTGAGAGGACAGGAAAGAGGGGGACAACAAACACCGTAACACCAGGCCAGAGATACCTGCTGAGAGAGTTAACGACAACAATGATGTCATGTGTTCATGGAGAGGGAGGAGAGGTGCATCATGGGAGCTCCCCCAGCAGGCTGGGCCTATAGCAGCAGAACTATGGGATGTTTCAGGCTCACCTGAGCCATCCCTAACTATAAGCTGTATGAAAAAGGAAAGTTTAAGGCCTGATCTTAAAGGTAGAGAGGGTGTCTGCTTCCTGAAGCCAAACTGGGTCCACAGAGAGGCAAAGCGAGTTTATTTGTGTGGCAAAATTCAACGACAAGGTGATTCAAAGTGCTTTACAGAGACATTAAAACAGTAGGAATAAAAAGCAAGATTTAAAATTTAAACAAGAGAAAGAAATAAGAACAATAGATAAAATCTGAAAAAATGATATATATGAAAGATAAAATCAGGAGTTAAAATATGAAACTCAAGCTTATTCAAATGCAGCTGAAAATAGATGTTTCTTCAACCTGGACTTAAATACTGAGAGTTTCAGCTGATCTGAGGCTTTCTGGGAGTTTGTTCCAGACATGTGGAGCATAGAAGCTGAATGCAGCTTCTCCAGGTCTGGTTCTGACTCTGGGAACTGATAAAGAACCGGATCCAGATGACCTGAGGGGTCTGGGAGGTTCATAGTGGGTCAGGAGGTCACTGATGTATTTTGGACCATTCAGAGCTTTATAGACCAGCATCAGAACTTTAAAGTCTATCCTCTGATGGACCGGCAGCCGGTGGAAAGACCTCAGAGCTGGACTGATGTGCTCCACTTCTTTGGTCTTAGTGAGGACTCGAGTTCTGGATGAGCTGCAGGTGTCTAACTGACCTGTAAAGATGGATGCTGTCATTTACAGGGGCCTGAGAACTGAAGGCTCTGCCTCCCATTCTGCTTTTAGGGGCCTGATAACTGAAGGCTCTGCCTCCCATTCTGCTTTTAGGGGCCTGAGAACTGAAGGCTCTGCCTCCCATTCTGCTTTTAGGGGCCTGATAACTGAAGGCTCTGCCTCCCATTCTGCTTTTAGGGGCCTGATAACTGAAGGCTCTGCCTCCCATTCTGCTTTTAGGGGCCTGATAACTGAAGGCTCTGCCTCCCATTCTGCTTTTAGGGGCCTGATAAGTGAAGGCTCTGCCTCCCATTCTGCTTTTAGGGGCCTGATAACTGAAGGCTCTGCCTCCCATTCTGCTTTTAGGGGCCTGATAACTGAAGGCTCTGCCTCCCATTCTGCTTTTAGGGGCCTGATAACTGAAGGCTCTGCCTCCCATTCTGCTTTTAGGGGCCTGATAACTGAAGGCTCTGCCTCCCATTCTGCTTTTAGAAACTCTGGGAACCACAAGGAAACCTGCAGCCTGAGAGCAAAGTGCTCTGTTGGGGAAACATCCAACTGTGAGATCTTTAAGATGTGATGGAGCTCGGTCATTCAGAGCTTTATATGCGAGGAGAATATTAACATAGTGTTCACAAAATGATGAAATAAGCTTCGAACTGAAAGCATATTTTCTGGGTGAGATTGCTAAAAGGAAACAAAAAGTTGTAATTGTGATAAATCCACAGTGACTGCCAGCTGGCATCTATTTTTACACGGTAACATGTGCTGCTGTAGCGCAGCAGCAAAGAGCGAGGTGTGACTCCATGATGGCTTAAAGTGATAATCAGATGCTAGATTATCATAGTTCTGCAACAGGAGTCTGCTCTAGTCAGCTTGAAGCGTTTCAGATCTTTTTATTCTTCTTAAAGGGAAACTATTGTGTTTTTCCCCTCATTTTCTGTCATATACTGTAAATAAATTGTTACGGTGCCGGATGTTTAGATCAAACCTGGCCAAACTCTCAAATAATGACTCTGTGAAAGTAAACCCTGTGAGTTCAGGCTTTAGGTTGGCCCAAACAATCTGTTCCCAGCAGCTTTTTCAACCTTTATGCCAGTGATTGTCCATTCAAAGCACAGCACACTCACAAAGTAAAACCACAGTCATCCTGGTAAATTTATGGACATAGTCTAACATTTAGGCTTTTCTAGCATCCGGTTAACTGACAGAGCAGCGGGATAGTGTCCGAACCTTTGGTGCTTCCTGACTGCAGATGTTTTCCACACATTTCTTCACATGTTTACTCATCAACCATAAACCAGCTTGTGATTAAAATCTACATTTATGTGTCACAATAAGCAGATATTCTGCTGTAATCTTTGCTGCTGAGGATGTTAAGTCAAACATGCACCACTGGATTTGATGGTTTGTCGGTAGCTTTCAAAACTTCCACACCGGTAAGCACTGGATGCTGCTTTTTGCCAGCTTTAGGGAGCTGGTCAAGCAGAGCCGAGTGCTAATATTGGCTCCAGCTGATGCGGGACTGCTGCTGTACAAGGATTTATGTAGCTGTGAATGATGCAAAGCTTCTACGATGAAGCATCTGAACAAAAAAACTTCTGAATCATCTTTGTATCTGAGCTTCCTCTGTCCTCCTGGATTTTCCCCCAGACTTCTGGAGCTCACCGAGTGCTTCAGACATCCAAAATGGACCGATGGGGCCCGCTGCATCAAGCAGCGACAGCCAGGCCCATATGATGGTGAACCAAGAGCGATGTTCTCTGTTGAACCGAGGCAGCCAAGGCAAAGTCTGCTTCATCAACCCTCTCTTCCTACAGCTGGAGGTCAGCAAGGTTAGTGGGCAAAGTCGGGTGCTTCTGCTTCATCTGAGGCTACTTTATTTGACTGAAGCTGAGTTTTCTGACTGTGAAATGCTCTTTTAGGGGGTGGAAATATGTTTAAGGTTTGTGAAAAACTTCCTTTCATCACAGGTTTGACTTTTTTAGCAAAGTTAACCAGATTGAATCGACTCTTTTGTCTTTTTGCAGCAGCTGCAACACACAAACCACAGTGCCTCCAATAAACGGCACCGCTTCAAGCGCAGCATGCGCCTCCGGCTCTCTGAGTCCTCCATGAATTTGTCCCTGGAGGGAGTTGGCTCCTACTCACCTCCCCCATCAGTGGAGCAATCCGGAGGATCAGAGGGGCTCCACAAGGCCAACCCACCGAGGAGAGTTCACGCAGGAGCCGGCGTCCTGAGGAGAACCCCGGCTGTGTCGCCCGGGTCAGCAGAGGAGGAGGACATGATGTCCGTCTATGTGCCACAAGTGAGTCTGTTTATAAGTCTGTTTATAAGTCTGTTTATTTGAGAATATCTTCCTTTCTGTCTTGAACCGACATGTGATTTTTAAAGTTTGTGAACGCCATAAGATGTTCTACATGAAGACTGATGACCTCTGTCTTGTTAAAGACGTCTGCCGCGATGGAGGAGCCTCCAAAAGCGGAGCAGGAGCCACGTATTGAAGTGGCCCTTCTGGCCCTGGAGCACCGCCCGGCTCCGTCTTTGGCCGAGCTCGACAGCAGCAGCTCCTTCAGCAGCATGGATGAGGACAACGACTCGGACTCAGATCAAGAAGGCGTCGCCCAAATCCAAGCGCACAAATTTCAGCGACCGCCGCTCATTCGCTCCCGAGGCCGTGGCGGGCTGCACCGCATGAGCGAGGCCTTTGTGTGCTTCTTTGCCCCGGACAAGCGGCTGACTCGACTGGTGGAGGAGCTTTCCAGAGACAGGCGCTCGATCTTCGGGGGCATGGCTCAGGACTTCCTCCTGGAGCAGAAACAGGTGCTCAAATCGCTGACCTCCCCTTCGTCGTCCTTTTCCTCGTCACGCGTGACCTCGGTGCAGCTTCTGCAGGGTCTGCGCCTCTTCCTGTCGCAGGCAAAGTGCTGCTTGCTGGACAGCGGAGAGCTGGAGCCCCCCATAGAAACCCTGGTGCCCGAGAATGAGAAAGGTAAACAAGTAAAAGTAGTGTGGGACTGTGGTATGGGTTCTTTTTTTTTAGTTTCTGCATTCTTACTCTCAAAATTAAGTGCAATAAGTTCTCCTAACTTAGTATAAAGGAAGATCTCTACATCCACATGACAGCCATGTTCCTACAGTAGCCCAGAATGGACAAACCAAACACTGGCTCTGGCACAGCCACCATGGCTCCGCCCACAGTCTTGGAAGGAGAATGGAGGAAGTAACAGAGTGATAAACCCGACCTGAAATAACCCAAACCACCAATCAGAGCATGCAGAACGTCTTATTTCCTGCTGCTCAGACACAAAATAAATGGAATACTTTCTGAAGCAGAACTTCACAGACGTTCCTTAAACAAGCCGAAACAGACTTAATTAATTAAAGTTTAAATGTGCTCGATTTTTAATATCTTTAATGTTATTTAAGGTCTTTAATTCTTACTGTTCCATTTTAGTGCATTTAAGTTCCTGCCGTGCTGAAGCCTGTTCTCGGGCTAAAAGCCCCACAGAAAGATGGATAAAACCAGTCAGCTTTGCTCTGGTTTCTCCCCCCGAGATGGAAAAACCTACAAGCTGTTCCAAGGTCGCCAAGTTTACTCTAACTTTTGATTTTGCTGGTTTTCAGAATCAGGTGGAGGTGTGAGATGCAGCTAAAGGACATAAACAGTAAAAGTAAACTGTCTTTTCTTATTTAAGTCTCCTGATGGTTCAAACTTTAATGATACTGTAGTTATGAGTACTTAAAATCTCAGTTATTGTCTTTTTCTACTGTTCAGCCTCACACTCCCATGTTAGTGTGCTACAATTCAGTTCATTTAAATCGTAGTAATAGTCTGATCCTTGTGAATTTCTCACATGCATGCATGATTACCTTATCACATGACAAAAGAGGAGACAGTGAGTGCCGCAAGATAGATGGAGAAAATGAAAAACAGTGATTCAATAGAGGTGGTGCCAGAGGACGCAGGTCCCTGGAAACAGGCAGCCTTTTCTGATTAATGGTGGGCTGCCCGGGCTCCAGTGAAAGGCAACACAAAGCAGTTTGTGAGGGGTGGTGGGAGAAAGACAGGAAAGCCCTGTCCGGCACACTCTCCCTCACATTCAGTGGCTCTCATTACTGCAAAGACTTTGCAAGGAATGTAGTTGGATCTTCTGACACAGACCTTTCTTTTTTGGACTGCTCTGTGTGAGTTTGAGCATGCGCTTGCAGGTGTGTTTGTGTGTGACGATGTGCAATGGCTGCCCGGCTGTTCAGAGGCTTCAGGGGAGAGCGGTCGGCCGCTGCCTTCCATCCTCGCTTCCTTCCTTCCTTCCTTCCTCCCTGCGCTGCGATTCTGATTTATCTCACGTTGCGTCGGTGGGAGGCATTTGCATTTTTTTTTTTTTGCTCCCACTCGTTTATCATAAAAAGATATCACAGTCCCACGCTCACTTGAAAAGCAGCACGATTCAGGGGAGGGTGGGAGGGAGGAATAGAAATAGGCAGGTTACTTAGAAAACGTAATCAGTTACTGATCTGTGAGTAACAGCTAAAAAAAGTCAGCGAAGAAGAAGAAGCAGGGCTGTAATCACGTTACGTGTAATCTGTTACTCCCCCGGAGCTGAACAGCAGAAGGATGTTGGGAATGGGGGGGGTGATTGATCACAGCGGAGAGTGTTGCTGTGAGGTAGATGGGGGAGATGTTGGGAATTATACAGCAGGGAGAGGAGGATATTGATGATGAGTGGAAAGTATTGAGTCAGGACTGCCTACTGACTACAGGGGAATCAGAGAGTGTGTTTCCACGTGTGAGAGCACGAATTGTGGATAAATATCGCTGCTGAAGGGTTTCAGTGGATGAAGTGTCTCATTCTCAAGAGAAACCTGCTTCAAACACACATTCAGCATCAAAAATGGTCACAAACAAACAGAGTAATCGATGCGATGCATATGTTTGAATAACAAGCATCGAGTGTTAAAAACAGGAAAAAGTTTCCAGAGATGCTTTTTCTAGTTCCTTAACACAAGCTTAAAATTCCCTGACGGGATCAAGCGGCTTCGGATCCTGTTGTGGCCTGTTCCAAGTCCAAGGCTTTTTAAGGTAACATTGAACAGGGAGCTGAGGCTGCTCTGCTCACAGATAAGATGTCTTTCTGAAAGTGTCTCCACGTCACAACCTTTCAACAATCACTTCCTCGACTGTGTCCTGGGAGTCCAGTTTAGCACCAAAACAGCTAGCTTGGCTCTTAGCAAGGCTCCAAAAGTGTCTGCAAAGTGCTTTCAGTGGAGTATTAAACCTGAGAAGAAATGGGAGGTGCATCACCCTCTGAGAACACAGTGTGATGTTTATGAAAGCTGATTCTGCTGCTAAAGTGATTCAACTCCAGGGTCCAAATTCAGCCCAAATGCCTCCAGGAATTCCCAGATTTAACCAAAAATGAGGAAGTGTTTGAAGAGAAAAGGATGAAAAGGTAAACAAAGGGCTGAGTGGCACAACCGCTTGGGAAATGCTGTGCAAATCTGCCTTTTCAGACGAGACATTTAGCTGTGATGGACTGGCAGTCGGTCCAGGGAGGTCCCCACCTTTCACCTGATGGCAGCAGGCAGCCCTGTGACCATGAATTCGATGAAGCAAGTGTAGAAAATGAGTGGCTCGTCGTGGCTGTCGACAGCAGTGTTTTATTATCTCAACATCACTCCTGCAGTGAAAAGAATCCACTGAGGAAACCACATCCTGTTCAGGTTTAGGAGAGTATGAACACACTGAGCTGTATTCTGATTTAAAGGCACAGCTGACTGGTTCAGCATGAAAAGCACGACCTGAACATAACACGCTGCCACTACTCTGTCTGCCAGAAATCTGGTTTGTTGATTCAACTGTTTGAGGCCACGATCTGTGTCAGTGTGGATTAAATCATGTTTAATCGCGTGTGAAAAGGGAACGATGGTGTTTTCTTCTTGTAAAACCTAATCTGGATATAAATCTGAAACCTGTTCGGTGTGTCCAGCAGTGCAGGGAGTTCATGTCATTTTCCACAGACGCTGCATCAGATTTACAGTCATTGCCTCAATCATTTTGGGAGTTTATGTCAAGTCAGGTCGGGAATGAGATCCTTCCCCAAGTGGAGGAGTTCAAGTCTTGTTCATGAGACGAATGGAGCGGGAGGTTGACAGCGTCACTGTGAAGAAGGAGCTGAGCCAGAAGGCGAAGCTCTCTATTTACTGGTCAATCTACCTTCCTACCCTCACCTTTGGTCCCGAGCTGTGGGAAGAGACCGTAAGAACGAGATCGCGAATACAAGCGGCCGAAATGGGTTTCCTCCGCAGGGTGTCTGGGCCTCCCTTAGAGATAGGGTGAGAAGCTCAGTCATCCGGGAGGGGCTCGGAGTAGAACCGCTGCTCCTCCACACTGAGAGGAGTCAGATGAGGTGGTATCTGGTTAGGATGCCCCCTGGATGCCTCCCTGGTGAGGTGTTCTGGGCCCGTCCCACTGGGAGGAGACTCCGGGGAAGACCCAGGACACGGTGGAGAGACTATGTCTCTCTTCTGGCCTGGGAACGCCTCGGGGTCCCCCCGGAAGAGCTGGAGGAAGTGGCCGGGGACAGAGAGGTCTGGGCTTCTCTGTTAAAGCTGCTGCCCCCACGACCCCCGGAGAAGCAGCAGATGATGGATGGATGGATGGATGGACGGACGGATGGATGGATGGATGGATGCTGGATGCTGGATGATTGATGGATGGATGATGGATGGATGGATGCTGGATGGATGGATGATGGATGGATGGATGCTGGATGGATGATGGATGGATGATGGATGATGGATGGATGGATTGATTGATGGATGGATGGATGATGGATGGATGGATGGATGTCAAGGCTACAGACTTTTATTTGTTCAGTTTGCAACATTTCAGCAGGATTTTATCCTGTATTGTCAGCCCTTAATGAACAGTTTTCTAACACAGAAGCTTGTTTAAATTTAAAGTTATTGCGTGTAACAGAGTGATCTACTGGCAGAAATGCAGCATAATATTCTACAATGTGATTTAATTACTGTGTGAAAATAAGACTTATTGTGTTTTCCATACCTTAGAACCAGCAGTTTATATCCAAGGAACTCCGGAGCGGCTCATAAATCCTTTAAAAGGTTTCAGGATGTAAAGTGAAACATGATTATAAGGAATCCAGATAACCACAGAATCTTCTTATAAAGTCAGAGAATTAATATTGCCTGATGGTGTTTTTTTTAAAGTTTGGTTGACTGACACAGAATAGCCTTTAAGTTTCTGTATTCATGCTTTTATGAGTCATACTGAGGTGCTGGGAGCTATAATAGAGAATGTGAATCACATCACATTTAATTTTGAGTTAATTTTGAGTAATTTGGTTCATGCACATACTGTATGACTGGAATCTAAAATGGCATCCCAACTCATTTCTACCCAACGAAACACCATGATAAACATTCTTAAGAGTAAATCTTTATCAGCAACTTAGCGACTTATAACACCCACTGGCTGTGGCTCCATTAAATACACTCAGCTGAATGGGTTCATGCAGCTCTGGCTTGTTAATTGGCAGATCTTACACTTTTAAACTCACACAAAGTGCATCCACTCAGTCCAGAAATGCAGTTTGAACTGTGCAGGAGCCTGAGCTGAGGTGGTGCATCAGGGTCAGTAATCCAGTCCAGCATAGAGATCGGTGTTGTTAATCTTTTTGCTTCAAGTCTTAATTCAGAGCTGCCTTTCTGGGCATCTTGCCAGTTCCTCTAGACATAACAAGCTCCTCTACCTGCATATGATCAAAATAAATCAAACTCCCAGAATGTAACCCAGAATATTCGTCAGTTTATCCAGACAATAACAAACTCCCTTTCTACTCAGACTTGGCGTTGGAGCGGGCCATGTTCTCCTGTGTGCTCAGGCCTCTGAGGCCCCTGCTGGAGAAAGCCCTGATGGCTTTGCACAGCCAGGATGGATCCACTCACCGGCTCGCTCAGAACCTGCTCCATCTGAAAGGCGGCGCAGCCATGGAGCGCCTCGGCGTGCGGACTGGGGTCCCAGATAGCCGGGAGGTGGAGAGGGTGAGGCAGAAGCTGATCTTAATGCAGCGCACGCACTCGCCCATCGACAAGGTGCTGCTGCTGCTGCAAGTGTGCAAGTGTGTCCACAAGGCCATGGGGGCTTTGCACGGTGAGACTCCATATTTTACTATTTAACTCCATATTTTAATATTTAACTCCATTATTTACTATTTAACTCCATATTTTACTTTTTAATTCCATATTTTGCTCCATATTTTAATATTTAACTCCATTATTTACTATTTAACTCCATATTTTACTATTCAACTCCATTATTTACTATTTAGCTCCATATTTTAATATTTAATTCCATATTTTAATGTTTAACTCCATTATTTACTATTTAACTCCATATTTTACTATTTAACTCCATTATTTACTATTTAACTCCATATTTTAATATTTAACTCCATTATTTACTATTTAACTCCATATTTTACTATTTAATTACATATTTTACTCCATATTTGAATATTTAACTCCATTATTTACTATTTAACTCCATATTTTACTATTTAACTCCATTATTTACTATTTAGCTCCATATTTTAATATTTAATTCCATATTTTAATGTTTAACTCCATTATTTACTATTTAACTCCATATTTTACTATTTAACTCCATATTTTACTCCATATTTTAATATTTAACTCCATTATTTACTATTTAACTCCATATTTTACTATTTAACTCCATATTTTACTCCATATTTTAATATTTAACTCCATTATTTACTATTTAACTCCATATTTTACTATTTAACTCCATTATTTACTATTTAACTCCATATTTTAATATTTAACTCCATTATTTACTATTTAACTCCATATTTTACTATTTAATTCCATATTTTACTCCATATTTTAATATTTAACTCCATATTTTACTATTTAACTCCATATTTTACTATTTAACTCCATTATTTACTATTTAACTCCATATTTTAATATTTAACTCCATTATTTACTATTTAACTCCATATTTTACTATTTAATTCCATATTTTACTCCATATTTGAATATTTAACTCCATTATTTACTATTTAACTCCATATTTTACTATTTAACTCCATTATTTACTATTTAGCTCCATATTTTAATATTTAATTCCATATTTTAATGTTTAACTCCATTATTTACTATTTAACTCCATATTTTACTATTTAACTCCATATTTTACTCCATATCTTAATATTTAACTCCATTATTTACTATTTAACTCCATATTTTACTATTTAACTCCATATTTTACTCCATATTTTAATATTTAACTCCATTATTTACTATTTAACTCCATTATTTACTATTTAACTCCATTATTTACTATTTAACTCCATATTTTAATATTTAACTCCATTATTTACTATTTAACTCCATATTTTACTATTTAATTCCATATTTTACTCCATATTTTAATATTTAACTCCATATTTTACTATTTAACTCCATATTTTACTCCATATCTGAATATTTAACTCCATTATTTACTATTTAACTCCATATTTTACTATTTAACTCCATTATTTACTATTTAGCTCCATATTTTAATATTTAATTCCATATTTTAATGTTTAACTCCATTATTTACTATTTAACTCCATTATTTACTATTTAACTCCATATTTTACTATTTAACTCCATATTTTACTATTTAACTCCATATTTTAATATTTAACTCCATTATTTACTATTTAACTCCATATTTTACTATTTAACTCCATATTTAACTCACGTTTGTTTTTACTGAAGTGTTGGATGGAAAGTTAGTTTTCAGAGTATCGGACTGAAAAGAGGAAGAAGATGATCAGACGGTGTATCTGTGAGAGCAGTGGCTCTGCTTTTAAGCAGCCATTTTTGTGTTTCACGACTCATTTCTATGCACACATCAGTTAATAACAGTTAAATTCAACTCCTAAGAACAATGAAAACCTCTTTTTTCTGTTCTTTTCTTGTCTTTTCAGGGCAGGAAGTGAGCTGGGACGACTTTCTGCCATCGCTATCTTACGTAATCGTGGAGTGCAACAGACCTCACATCCTGATAGAGGTGGAGTACATGATGGAGCTGCTGGAGCCCTCCTGGCTCGGAGGAGAGGGTACAACCTCGGCTCTAAATACTTTCTGTTGCCCCCAAACATAGACTGTTCAGAGTTGTGTTGTGAGCTTTCCCAGTTAACACCCCGGCTCAGCTGATCCATGTTGTGCTGGTTAAGAGTCGAAGCTGGAGGAACACTTAAACCAAGTTTAAAGCCCCACAAAAAATGCTCAAATGGCTTTTACATTGATATCAAATTCAGTGTATTTATTCATTTATCTCAGTTCCTTCCCAGGAAACCAAATTACACTGAGTTTTAAGCAGTCGGGGTGAATAATCTAATGCCACTGAGCAATACTGCGACTCTGAAACTGGTTTCTTCAGCTGTGGAAAAACAGGGGAAATAGATACTTGAGAAGACAATTTGGTATCAGCTCAGTATTTTGTATTAGTCCGAAACCATGAAGTCATGAACCGGTCCAGCTATGTAGATCAGACAAAATGTGACATGAAGATAAGCTCAAATCTGACCCTTTAACCTTTAATAGTCACTCTTGGTCTCCTGTAACACCTGAGAGGAAATGTGACAACTTTCTACTTTCTATTTAAACACGGTTAATATTTCATTAGACATTTGTTTTGCCTTTATGTCTGTGAGTAAAGAAATTAGCTTTAAAATCTCGCCATGTGGCTCTGCATTTAACTTATTATACTCAACTATCAGCTTATTACTTGTATTACTGGATTGATGACGTTTTAAATCTGCTTCTTTACTGAGTAAATGACTAAGTTATGGACTCATTCATAAACTAAAAGTAAACTCTGCAGCATTGAGTAAACGTCTTCTTTGTCCCACGCCTTTTCTCCTTCCAGGCGGGTACTACCTGACCAGTGTGTACGCCAGCCTGTGTCTGATCCAGAACCTGGAGCAGGAGCAGCCGTTCTCAGGCTGCCTGACGCCACAGGTCCAGGAGGCGCTGAAGGAGTGGAGCTGCAGGCGGAGCCAAGAGGCCCAGAGACAAAGGGAGAACCAGCAGAGCCAAGTAGGCACCCGATCTGTAGTAGCACAAAAACACTGTGGATTAATCTCGTCTGTGACTGTCACACAAACTTGACCCGTGTGAAATTCTGGTTGATGCGTTGCTTATTATTCAGTGTGACAAGTCTATGAGATACTCTTAGCTGGAGTATATGAATACTGGCAAAATGGATTCAAAGGAGCTAAACGAGGTCTTGGATGGAGCTGAATGTGGATCAAAGGCTGTAAAGTGCAGCAGTTCGTGTTCAGGACGGCTAAATGTAGCTAAATGTAGCTAAATGTAGCTATATGTAGCTAAATGTAGCTAAATGTAGCTAAATGTAGCTAAATGTAGCTATATGTAGCTATATGTAGCTAAATGTAGCTAAATGCAGCTAAATGTAGCTAAATGTAGCTAAATGTAGCTATATGTAGCTATATGTAGCTAAATGTAGCTAAATGTAGTTAAATGCTGCTGCAAAAATGCCCATGTGTGTGACAGGAAGAAGAGCTGATTTCTAGTGTAAAACAAAAGGTTGAAATGTTGCTAAGTAAGTGTTTGACTGCATGGTCGTGTTTTGGTTAGCACTGCTGCCCCATGAGGGTTATTGGTTCCGCTCCCTGTGTGGAGTCTCCATGTTCTCCCCGTGTGTGCGTGGGTTCTCTCCGGGTACTCCAGCTTCCTCCCACCATCCGAAAACGCTCCTGTTAAGTTAGCTGCTGCCTCTCGGAGCGTTGTTGTATAACTCGTTTGTCTCTGTATGGATGGAAGCGTATGAATGGAAGCATGTGTGGCAGTAAAATACCTGGAAAACGCTGAATAATGATGATAATAGGCTTACAATTTATCATTTAGGGGTGCTGATATGAAATTTAGGCGTGATTGCACCTCTAAAAGGGGTCTGAAGTTGTCACTAGTTTGCATTCTGACTCATTTATTAACCTGCTGTCAGTTTTAAATGGACTTAAATGGACAGATTTAGGTGTCATTTGTTTTTTATTTAACAATAAAGTATGCTAACCTTGTTCTAGTAGACCCACAAAATGATAAATGAGCATAATATATGCTCTGTTTTATGTCCTTTTATAGGTTAATTGAAGATTTTCTACTCTTAGCAGCACATAACAAAGATGAAACATGTTCTCAGATCTATTCACTGCTAATTCAGTGCTTTCTGTTGAATTAAAATGACCAAAGAGGACAGCTGTGCGTCTTCCTGCATAAGTCATGGAAGAGTTTCACCAGTTTAGTAGTTTGTCCTACTCTTTCCATCAAATCCTTTGAGGTTGAACCAGTTTTATTTGTCATCTTTGATAAGACATGAGCTCCTGGACATTACATGTTGCCTCAGGTCCAAATGGGTTGAATCTGGGTTTCAGCTGAGCCTCTCGAGGTGTTCCTTGGACCCTGGTTTAGCACATTTTCACGCTTTAAAAAGTAGTGTGTATCTGAGATGCGCTTGTTGATGTCTATTATCAGCCAGTTTGAGGTGCTTCACCATGGCAACGTGTCAACAGCTCCAGCAAACACTACAATAATGTGTAAAAGCAGCTGACGGATTGTAAAGATAAAAACATTATAGCTGATTTTACAGCTGAGCTGCAACAGTTTTATTTATATGGCACCAAATCACAACAAAGATGCTGCCCACTTCCAGCCGGTTACAAAGTTCAGACCTGTTTCAGCCAGTCAGACACAGGAGCTCCTGCAGCTTCTTCTGTTCAGTACGCTTTGGCTCGCGGTCGTGGAGGAGGATGACCTTTGACCCCGCCTCACCCTGGAGCAGCTTCACCTCGACCCAAATGCATTCATCTTCTTTGGTTCTGACCTGTCTGCTGAGCAGTGTTGTGCACTGACTTCTGCCTAAAGAGGTCAGTTTGAGGGTGATTAGAGCCTGTTCCCACATGCTGAAGTTCCTTAGAGTTACATTTCCCTGCTTCTTCAGTTCAAGACAGTTTCACCGTCACTGAGGCCACTTTGCAAATGGGTCGCACCCCAGAACTGAATGACTTCGCTGCCCTCGGCTGCCCAGATAATGTCCTTTACATTTCCTTGCTTTGGATCATATGGAAAAAATGTCAGTTTCCACAATCAGTCACCTTAAAATCTTCTAAAAAAAATGGCCTTAAAGGAATAGTTCAACCTTTTTCGATGTAACTTTCTGATCTAACGAAACAGGCCTCCGTCGAATCAAATGTAAATGTTGGACTAACGTGACCTTTGACCTGTAATCTGTGAGATGGCATCGTGTGCTTCCAAATCTTTGTGCACCTTTTTAAGACTGACTGGGAGCACAATAAACAAAATCAGCTACAAAAACGTGGCGATAATCCACCCAAAAAGGGTCAGGCATTAAAGTAATTGATTATGCTGATGGTGACACATGTCCTACATCCGACTCTGGCAGGTGGAGCAGGTGGAGCTAACAACCCGTGTTTGACTCATATTTCAGCTCGGTTATGTTTCCTGCCGCTGCTGCCTGGGAACCACTTGTAGAAAAATGTCCCACACCTTGATTTTTTTCCTCAAATATGTTCCCTATTCATTTGGGGGGATTAGTTTTAGACATTTCAGCGGTAATCCGCTGATCTGAAGCTGCCAGCTTGCACTAATGCCAGCACACACTCGCACACAGTGACTTTTTACCTGCCCTCCCGGCCCCTGGATTGGTGCAACAGTCCACCAGGTGCCATGGAGAAAAAGGCATTGTCATCCACGTTTCTGTCTCGTCACGTGGTGCTTCTCCTGGCTTCAAATAGCCGATCTAACTCACCCGGCAGCCAGATTTTCCACTGACACAAGCGGAGATCAGTGAGCCAAGTGCTATGAAGAGGTGGGCGGTCAGATAACATGAAATTTATTGAGCTGCATCTACTCATCGAAGCAGGCGAACACAATATGCACACGGACAGCGAGGAGCTCAGCGACTCTGTGAGTTTTCACGGCAGACCTGTTGATTCTAATTGTTACAGCGCGTGTTTTTGAGCTTTTTCTGAACGAGCTGTGGGACTCCTTGTGCTTGTGTTTGTTGCTGGAAGTAGTGATGTGTGTAGGATTGTGTTTGTGCGTGGCAGAGAAGGGGATCCTCTCCAGATTCCCAGGATTTGGTGTTTGGTAAAGGGATTATGTCCAGTTTTCGCTGTGTGCTGCATGGAGAGTTGTGAGGGTGTTTGTGGGTGGCTCAGCCTGCCGTTATATAATGGCTCGTTAGTTTTATACCTGATTGCTTCTTCTTTGGGGGGGAAATAGATGTATCTGCTTTGTTGAAAGCAGAAGAAGTCAAACTTCTTCAGAGCAGCGCAGCAGAGTCGACTTAATGGATGAGCTTGTTGTTGGAAGTTTGTCACTGAGGATGAAGCAGAGGAAAGAGCAATTCCATGGAGATGGTTTCATGTGAGGCTTTTCGACCTGGCTGTGTGTGGGAGGCAGCTTTGTTTAAGACAGTTACTTTGAAGAGCCTCATTTGGTCTCATGTATTGAGGCAGATTATCAGCCTGTGTGCTTCTCACTCCTCCTCTGGCTTCATCCCTCTCTACTCCCCCTCCTTTGCCCTCTCTCCATAAGCCTCTTGACCTCTGTTTTACATCAATACAGTATTCACTCTCTTGTTTTTTCTCCCTCTGCATCTATTCTCCTCCTCCTCCTTCCCTCGCTCCCTCGCTCCCTCCAGAGGTGCGTTCGGATACTGTTCCAGGACGGGGAGCGGAGCGCCGTGCGGACGTTGCAGTGGAGAGCCGGGGAGACGAGCCAGGCCCTGGCACAGCTGTGTGCCGCCACCTTCGGAGTCTCCGACCCGCAGCAATACACCTTGTACTGGCGCAGCGGCGGCGAAATGAGGGCCCTGCCGCCGCAGGCCCAGCCCCAGGACCTCGCCAGCCACACCGAGGGGGGCCCCTCGCTCTCCTACCTGAGGACCGACCACGACTTCAGCAAGATGCGGCGGCTCACCAGAGGTGGCGCCGTGGACCTGAGCGAGTCGGTGTGTGAGGAGTGAGTGGGAGGCATGGAGAGAGGAGGGAGGAGGGGGAGGAGATGGATGCTTGGTCTTTTTCTCTGTCTCTTTCTCTCTCTGTCTCTGTCTCTCCGGCGGTGTGTTGTGTCTCGTCATGGATCAGGACTTGTGAACAACGGCGGCCCTTCTTCAGACTACGAGCTGACCTTAAATGGTAAACTCTTCCCTAAACGGACCAACATGCAGAGCAGAGCAGGACCAGCGGAGGGACTGTGGCCAAACGTTGTGCCGCTCAGTGTGGCTGCGAGTGTACTATGTGTGACATGGAAAATGTGTAATAAATGGATTTGATTGTCATTTGAAAAATGAACCCAGAGTTATACCATGAAGGGATTACATCATTAAAACACGAGGAGGCTCAGATCCAAAGACTAATTCTGTCAGACGACCGTTGCCTGGAAACAAAACGGTTTCCTGCACGTACATAGGAAGGCAAACTGTCCACTGTGGTGATGTAACCCTTTCACAGTGTAGTTCTGGGCAAAATCTAAGACACTTGGATGTTTTATTGCTTCACTTTATGTGTAAAAGTCTGCAGATGTGTGGATGGAGGGGGGATACAAGCCTTTCCATGCCCCCTGGAGTACAGCTGGACAAAAAGTTGAGATGTTACAGCCAAGACCAAACCTCAATACCAAAGGGACAGAAAAATGATAAAAAAGATGCCATTTTGTGATACCAGGGCGGTTTGCTTTGAAAGAAATCAGGTGGAGGGAAGCTTTAAATCAGCTGTTTGTGTTCAGAATCGCCCCCAGAGGCAGATTTATCTTTACCTTTTGGAGAAAAGGTGCAGACTCTCCTCCTTTCTATTAAGTGGTTTTGGCAGGTGGAGTAATTGGCGAGTGGGAGGGAAGTGACAGAAGAGCCTCGGCTCTTTGTTTTGAATTCATGTGAGGGGGAACAAAAGCACATCGCTCCAGGACAACGTGCAACAGAGTCACTGACTGACTTGTGAATGTATTAAAACCTTCTTTTTCCATTTCAGAGTTTAATCCTTTCAGAGCTGCGTTCATTCCTCGTTTCCATCCCCTGCTTTTCAGTTCTATGGTTTCTCTTGGCCACAGTGTAAGATGACAGTCTGACCAAAAAACCGCGACCTGGCGGTAGCTGGTTGAATGTAAATGTCCACGTCACCGGCTTGTGGTGACTCCTGCTGCAAGTCATCGCCGTCCACTGACTGTTCAACTCAGAGTCATTCTCCAGCATCATATCGTGTATTTAAAACTAACTTTTAATTGTTCGATCTGTTGAGTAGATATCAACCCTAAGTATGGATTTTCAACATATCTGGAGTTTTTGAATCTGCTGAGGAGGTTCGTTTCTAAGCTATGGCGTGTTTTGGACACTGTTGCATGCTTTTTCATTTGACGTGAAGGTTCTGCGGATGTGGTGTGAGCGTGAAGCATGTGTTCACTGTGAGAGCTGACTATTTCTTTTCAGTGTACAAACACATTTCTGTATTTTGTCAGGTAACTCAGTATCGCAATAAAAGAAATTGCAATATCTGCTGATTTTGTTGCTCCATGCAGTTTTGTTCTGAGGTGGGACTGTGACGTCTGGGACCAACTCAACCACCAGGTGGCAGCAAACACTGCAGCCACCTGTAACTCGGAGGTTTCTCTTCTCCTTAGCCTGTTATTGACCATTTTAGGCAGGGACACGTGCATGTGGGATGAGATTTATTTAAAGGCATCTCAGGAAAATGTATTTTCTTCAGTGAAAGAAGTGAGCAAGAAATAAATTTGCCTATTTTTACAGCAGAATGACACAAATAACACCCAGATCCACTTTGATATTTGTCACACCTTTTTATATCCCTTTGAGTCCAGGATACTCCTGACCGCGGCTTCACTCCAAAACTAATATATCAAACTGGTTTGATCCTGGCTGATATGTTATCACTTTGTGTCACTTTATAGCAGTGTTAGCGCTGCATAAGGCTGAATAAAGATAAAAACAGCTGCTTCCAGTATCAGTTTGTCAGGTATTTCCAGGATGAATCAGATATTACTTGCAAGTGGAAATGTCAGAAAATGGTAAAACGAGGAAAAACAGTCAGATTAGAACAGAAAGAAAGCTGATAAAATCCAGTCGTGTTCAATTCAATCATGAAAATGAACCATCCAATTATCTTTGTGTTTTTATACACTGACTGATGATGTTTTTTAGCAGAAGCATAGACAAAGAGTTTCATCTGACCCCCCCTCCCAGCTTCTGCAGCACCCCCAGGCCTTTCTCCTGGTACTCCTCTCTGCTCAGCCAGAAGGAGTCCTTGTCCTTCATGATGTTGGCCAGCACGGCGCCGCCCAGGAACACCATGTGTTTGCGCCTGGGAGGGTCCTCAATGCGGATCTTGAACCTCTGCAGAGGTGGAAAAGAAAGCGAGGGGGGGTTATTAAAACAGCACGTGCACATGCCATGGTTTCGCCTCGTTACAGTAAAGTATCATTAATACATGTAAAGTTCTTACTGATAGTTTCTTAATGTCTCCATCGAGCACCCTCTCCAGGTAGAGCTGCTTGATCTCCCTTTCTAGTCTGGATGGGAGGCCGGGGTACATGGTGGTCCCCCCTGAGAGAACAATGTGCTTGTAGAAGTCGGCCCTGCACGAGAGAACACAGCGAGGCATGACTCCGTCAGATACCACCGTGCGTGCCTGTACAGATCAATCAGAGAGAGCAGGGCGGAGATCAGACCTCAGGTCAATGTCTGCAGCCTGGATGGTGTTGAAGAGCAGCTCAGCCACGCCTGCTCCCTCCACGTTGATGAGATGAGGCTGGAAAAGAGCTTCAGGGGCCCCAAATCGTTCCCCGCCGACGTTCACCTGCCGGCCGTCAGGGAGCTGCAACAAGGACAGGAGCGCGTGCATTTCAATGTGATTAAATAGATCTATATTTATCCCAACCTTGGAGTTTCCTGGACGTACCGTGTAGGACTCCACCAGGTAGGTGGTCTCTGCGGCCAGACTCTGCTCTTGCTCGATGTTGTATCCGACATAACAGAACTTCTCCTTCAACATCCGCACCGTCTCAAAGTCTGCCGTGTGGTTGAAGGCATAACCGCGCAGGAGCAGGAGCTGACGGGAAGAAAAAAAACAGCAAGTTTAGGAGACAGCTGTCAGATTCTGCACTGACGCTCCTCAGCTCACCTTGATGAGGTAGCGCGTGATGTCACGGCCTGCGATGTCCAGCCTCCGCGTGAGGTGAGGGAGAGAAAACCCCTCGTACACTGGACAGATGTGCGTGACACCATCCCCCGAGTCGACCACCACGCCGGTAAGCAGACCTGTTCACAGTGAAAGAGCGTTTCCAAAGCTGAGTGAATCCACACAAAGCGTCTCTATATTCTCTATATTCATTTATACTGTGAAGAACCGAGTTATTTTTGATCAGATCTGTCTTTTAACTCGCAGATAAAGCAGGTTTCTTGGACTGCCTTCTTTCACCTGCACAAAATGGACTAATTATGAGCATCCTGTGACAGAACCAGCAGCCAGTTTGGCTTCAGGAAGCAGACACCCTCTCTACCTTTAAGATCAGGCTTTAAACTTTCCTTTTTCATACAGCTTATAGTTAGGGATGGCTCAGGTGAGCCTGAAACATCCCATAGTTCTGCTGCTATAGGCCCAGCCTGCTGGGGGAGCTCCCATGATGCACCTCTCCTCACACATGACACCATTGCTGTCATTAACTCCTGTTTCTCTCTCTCAGCAGGTATCTCTGGCCTGGTGTTACAGTGCTTGCTGTCCCTTCTTTTCTCTCCTCTCAGCCCCCAGCTGGTCGAGGCAGATGGCCATGCCTCCTGGTTCTGGTTCTGTCAGAGGTTTCTTACAGTTAAAAGGCAGTTTTCCTCACTTCTGTTGCCTTTTGCATGCTCAGGAGTGGGTGTCAAATCGAAGAGAACTCCTTGGTTTCCTTTTACTCATTAGAATTATATCAAATGGATTCATTTGGGTAAAAATATTTGGATTTAAATAAAGCTGAACCGAATTAAATGCTGACAGGAAATTGTACTGAAGGCTGGGGGTCAAACTATAAAGTATTTAAGCTATTGCATACTGAAGTGAGTGTAAACGTGGGAGTCTGACATCTGTGGACCTCTTACCCTGAGCGTACAGGGTGAGCACAGCCTGAATCGCCACATAGATGCCATGGAACTGGTACGTCTCGAACATGACCTCTGTGATTTTTTCACGGTTCTTGGTGGGGTTCATGGGCGGCTCGGTCAGCAGGATCTTCAAGAGGAAAAATACATTCAGATTAGGAACAAATGGATCAACAAGTGGATCAAGAACCGAAGTGGGGGTTTGTCAAAGGTGCTTTTAGTCTGTTTTGTCTGCAAAATCATGCAGAAAGTATCAGACTGCATGGAAGAAACTCTCAAAATGGCATCCATTAATATGACTGTTGTCCACACAGTGTTTTTTTTTCTGTCTTACCAGGTAGTTTTGATTTCTTACCTTAAGCACGGGATCTTATTGCCTAAAACCAACTGTCATTATTGTGTTAATGTGTCACCAAGTCAGCCTGCAAAATAGCAACCAATGAATGGATATTAACCCTAATCATGATTATTTCCGGCAAGCAACATCTCGTAATCTTTCTGCCTAAACCTAACAAAGAGGTATTTTAGTCAAATGTTGCTTTATTGACTTAGTATTACCAAGAAATTTAAAAAAACAGCTGCTGTATCTCTCTGTCAGACTGGGATAATCACATAATCCAAGCCTCATATCTCTCCGGTGTTAGTTCAGAGGACGTCCCGGTAGGTTGTATTTCAGGGTATGAAGTAGTGACAAGTTTTAATTTTAATCTTTAAATGTTTAACATTACAGGAAAAGAAGAAAATATCCTGTTACGGTACATTATTGAGCAGTGTGTTACTGAAATGTTTATTTATTTCTCAGCAGGAACAAAGAAAATTCAGATGTTTTCCAAATGAAGTCCTTCAGACACCAAACACCTGTCCTGGTCCACCAGTGTTTGTGTCTTTTGGTGTCTTGGTTTACGTTTTTCTCTTTAATTTCCTTACTTCCTGTTTTATTTTGTAGCTTTTGCCGCCGTGTGTATTCAGCTAAATTTACTTCCTTATCGGACCTGTTGCTAATTGCCTCAGCAGCCACTCATGTAATCACTCCCTCTGAATATATATTCTTCTGTTTTTCCTTTGCTTCTTGCTACTTCATTGATGTTGTTTCCCTGGAAACCCTGTTGGTATTTGACCATCCATCAGTCATTCACTCAGTCCATTGTATTCATAGTTTTTATAACTGCTGCGCCTTCAGCTGTTTTCCCACAAAGTACCAAAACTAGCTCTGTCCATCTTCACTTCCTTCCTCTGGAAGTTCTGCATTTGGGTCCAAACCTCAGTAAAACTCAACCCAAACATCCTATTTTTCATTTAGCTAACAGCTACATATCCTCAGTACCTTGCATTCTGATGGGTTGATGTTGAGGCGGTCTGCACCAAAGGTGTAATCCCACAGATGGAGCATGTCCTCCCAACAGCGCACCATGCCATTCTCCATGGGGTAGGACACCTCCAGCATAGAGCGACACTCACTGGCTTCGTCCCCCACCATCAGGTCCTGGTGGAAGAGATGAGACTTATATCAGCTCTCTGAAAACGGTGCTCCTGTTGGTTCCTCTGAAAGGGGTTTTTACTGTTGAATTGTGATTAAAAACGAACATTAAAGGTGTAAACATTCATGCACAGCTGCTAATTTAATCCTCATTTTATTGGATGTCATGATTAAAAACTCCCGATTGCATCATTTTCTGTTACTTTGACATGAGCAGCTGCACGCTAACATGTTATTTCATGTTTTGATGATTAAATAAGGGTTCAGTTTGCCAAAAGAATCAAAGAATGACTCATCTTACTAGTACTATTTAGTTGGATCTTAAGAAAATGACTGTGTGTAATCCCACAGGGTTTGGGAAGCTGAAAGGTTTGAACAACCTCAGGTTAAACAAGTGTATGAACCTAAATGTGTATCAGGAAACTAACAGGTGTGCAGTTGAATTCGTACGAGATGCGATGCAGGAAGAGGTTGTGGAGCAAAGGCAGGTCATGCAGGTAATTAGCTGAACAAGTCTGCATCTGTGCAGTTATAGAACAGTCATTTCCTTTTTATCTTTTTGGATTATTCCTGCGATACTTCAGGCAACAATCTGCTTTTCTCACCTTTATCTCGATGTTGCCCACTTTGGTGGTGGATCGTATGATTGGTCGACCCACCATGGCAGGGAAGATGTGTTCGGGGAAGTTGGATCCAGCAAAGCCGCACTTGACAAACTGCAGGGTGGTGAATATAAAACATATGAACACCTTTCTGTGCGTGGATAAAGTCACGTTGATGGTAGCTGACACTTTGTGATGACCTGCATCAAAACCCGTGTGTGAAGCCTTTTGTACAGATGTAAATGTAATTTATTTATACAGCCCTTTACAACAATCCATTTTGGTACCAAAGTGCTTTACAGCAGATAATAAATAATGAAAAGAATAAGTACAAAACAATAAAATAACAGTAAACGCAATAAAATACAGCAAAATTGAATAAGATAATATAAAAGAGTCACCATACTACTGGGTATTAAAAGCCATCTGAAATTAATGTGTTTTTAGCCCTGATTTAAAGAGGCCCAGGTCAGAAATAAGATGCATCTCGGGGGGGGGGGGGGGGGGGGGGGGGGGGGAAGGCTCGGTCACCCCAGGGCTTTTATTTTGACCTGAACACTTCCAACAAAAGTTGATTTGTTGACCTCAGAGCTCTGCCAGGGTTACAGTTAAAAGCTCAGATAAATACGATGGGGTGAGGCCTTTAAGAGCTTTAAAAACAAACATTAAAAGTTTAAAATCAATTCTATAAAGGACAGGAAGCCAATGAAGGGAGTTAAGAACAGGAGTGATGTGCACAGGTCTGTTAGTGTTGGTTAAAGACGGGCAGCAGCAGCATTTTGCACAAGTTGAAGGCGACTGAGAGAAGTCTGGGAGACGCTGACATAAAGTCCATTGCAGTCGTCTAACCTTGAACTTATTAGGGCAGGGAGGCTTTCTCAAGATCGTTGATTAACGAATGATGATGATTATTGCATTAATTTGGTCTGGTACCAAACCTAACATGCACCCAGGAACCTTAACGGTATTACATGGTGCCTCTGACAGGATGTTCATAGATGCACGAATATACAGAAATGATTTTGCAAGTACATTTAAATAAATGCAGTCTCACACAGCCTGTAAATAGCATGACATTCACCACAGAATGTGCTTTGGTCTGACATGACAACACCTCCCACTTTTCTGTTTCAACTTGTCTGTGTGTCATAGACACATTCCTTAGCCTGAAGGGACGTAATGCATTCCTCGCAGAGGCATAATAAAGAAATGCATGAAAAGCAAAAACATAGACAAGTTTCTAACTGTTGGAAGGACTGTCATCTAAAAGCAACATGCAGATTCTACAGTATAGGATCAAGGAGCCACTTCTGACACCTTCCTGCTTTCATGTGCTCCGTTCGAAGCATCGTAACCATTTATGGATGTATCTAAGGGTAGGAGACTGACAAGTCCAGACACATGTGGAAACAAGGTGCAGTATGCACACGGCTTCACATCGTGGACTTCTTCACAGTAACAGTTCTAATGTGGCCAAGCAGGACTTTTAAAAGAAAACAGAGACCTGCCAAACATACAACACACCTGTTGCAGATTTACAGACAAAACATAAAGGTTTGGCTTACAACAGCAGTGTGAGTGAGATCATTATTAATGGTGGCAACAGCATTAAATCAAAGGCTGCAACTGTATGTGCAGGTCTGATAAAAAGCTACAATACTGACATTCTGGACTCGGACTTACCCCTGTCCCATTGTCACAGACCACCACTTTCCTCCCCTCGTTGTCCATGCTTTATCAAACACAGACAGCACACAGTACTCTAACCTGTCTGAACAGGAGTCCTAAACTAAATGATTCAAGATGAATACACATGAGTTTTACAGGGCTCACGGCTGACAGGTAAGCAGGGCTCTTCTTGCTGCTCCTTCAGGTGTGGGTGGGATTAGTAAATGTGAAGACACCCATTTTCTGTGGTCGGGGAGGGGGAAAAGCTGCTACACATGTTTTGTGTGTGTGTGATTGAACCAGGCAGCCTTATGTTTCTTTATCTTTATCTGTGGAAGGAAAGGCATTTTCATTTAAGCTGACATTTAGCCAGACATGACCTTTTGCGCTGCTTTAAATGTCTCTACCCTGCTCAATTCTGAGGCTTTTCTCTGTTTGTGTGCTTTGCTTTCTGCTAGTTAAAGAGTTGTGATCTTTTTTATAATACCTTGAACACTATTAATACTTTTAATGACTTTTAAATGTCAATATTAACCCATTAACACACGGGGTGTGAATGTCCGGATACTAACATCACAGCTGGAATAGTTTATCGTGTTGCAGGAAGTATTTGTTTGTGGCAAAATCTTAATCTAGTAAGAAAATATGTCACGTTTACTGGACTTTGTTTGAATTTCTATAACACTTTGAGCCAGCATTGACAGAAACTGTCCCTGAAATCACAAATTCCTTTGGAAAAGCCTGAGATTTTATTCTTTTAACTTCGTTCAAACAATGCATCACGGAAGAGGCCTCGTTTCCATTCAACCAAGCACTTAACTAACCTACATTAGGATAAAACAGCATAGACAAGGAAAACTTAAATGAAGCTTGTATGGAGCCCCCTGGTGGTATAGGTGGGAAAAACGTTAATCTGAGATAGCGAGTGGCTTGTAGCTAGTAATGCGTGTCAGTTAGTTATTTTTACGTGTCTAAAAGCTTCAAACAACACTACTGCCTCAACATAAATGAAAATAATGTTTGTGGAGACTTTATTATTTAGCTTTTTTCGAGTTTTATGCGTGTAAAGACAGACACTGAGTGACAGCTTCTGTCATATTTTTAACCGTTAGTTTCCGTTGCCTTCAGGCTAAAGGGCGCCATCTTTGATGCTGTCATCCAAAAACAGTGTAAAGGTGTGGAGGATCCTTACAACCTCATTTAAAGAGGTAAACGTCTTTATTAAGTACCTGAAACAATCAAATCCGCTCAAGCTGGATTGGAAGTGTAATTAAAACACAGGTAAGTGTTGTTCGCAGCCTCTGGAGAGTTGATAAAGTCTAAAGATTTCAGAAATCCATGATGTGTGTTCTGTGAAGTGGACCAGTGGCTGTATGCATGAGGAGCCCAAACTTCAGCTCACAGCTTGGCAATTTAACATGATTAAATGCTTTGTAATGGACCTATTTTCAGCAGCCATTTTGTCATGAAATGGTGTTACTAATGAATGTCCTTTTTTGAGCCTTAATTAGTGTGACTAACACTCTTTTAGCTACTATTTCAGGTGAAAATGTGTCTGCTGTGTAAACAGGGTGAGGTTTATCTTTATAGTCCAACCTGTGTTTGTCCTGCTCTGACAAAACCTTAATCACAGGGCAGCGATGATCAAATTCATGCAGCACAGCAGAGAAGAATTGGGTTTCACTGATATTACAGATGATTTTCAGCTCCTGGGGAAATTCATGCTGCTGGGAGACATCTTTATCTCTGTCAAACCAGCCTGGAAACTCCACATTTATCTCCATTTTCATCCCAAGCAACAAAACTGCAGCACCAACTTTTCAGGGTGTGGAAATTGGAAGTGGGACGTAATAACGTCATAAATGACAACAATTGATCGTCTTTGCTGTGATTTAGTGTTGAAATACCAGGCAGAATATCACACAGTTGACTGTCGCAGTCTTTGGTTTGAGTGAATTGTACCAAAACAATTGAAAAGCTGATAAAAATGAAGATAAATAGATAGAATCGCATTAGATTGGGCAACCAGTCTTAATTTAGGTTCCAGTTGTGAATTAAAGTCCAACTTCTTTCCATGAAAAACAGGAGAAAATGTGATCTCTTGTGTTTAAAAGTAATATATTAGTTAAAAGAAGACATTTCAGCTGGTTAGGAGTGTGCCGTAGGACTGTTGCACTGCACAAAGAGTCAGAATCACTGGATAAAAATAGGCTCATTTATTTACATCAAACATTTACAAAATACACATTCTCAGTGAAATGCAGAAATGTGTCATGAGAAGTGATGGTTGTAAGAAAGACGTCAGACGGTAGGCCTTTGAAAGTGTGGTTGACATCGTGTCCGTCTACATCTCACTGTTTTCAAATGCAGTAGGCACAATGAGTGAAGAACCGGTGAGTGCTTTACATTCTTCCTGATTCATCCTTTCTGTCTGGGCTCCTGCAGGAATCAGAGCAGCTCAGGAGCGTTCCCAACAGCCCAGCCTGTTCCAGTCAGTGACAACGAGGAGACGTGAACAGGTCAAACGACCCTGAACAAAACGGTTTGGACTTCAAGCAGCATGTTCGCAGTGTTGATCGCATACTTTGTGACTTATTGTTGCATTGTAGAGATGCCCTTAGTTCCATTTAAGGCAGTGAAAAGAGTTGAATTGGTTTCTGAGCATGTTCACGTGCACATTAGGACCTCGGCAAACGAGCTGGTTTGGGTGATTTTCCAGTGTCCAAACAGATAAAAGTTAATAATAATGTGCATGTTAACATATTCGCATAAAATAATAGGCATTTTCTACATTTCCAACACAAATGTAGCTTTCATATAAACTATTACAAAATGATCTATATTTCCTGGAACCAGTATAAAACCTTAGAATATTAACACTCACATCAGCTAAAGACCATTGGCATAATTTCTATAAATACTTAGCCTGAGACTTGAAAACACTTTTCTTTTTAATACCTGTGGGTGTTTACCATTCTAAAGTGCTGAGTCACGGTCAGCAGGAAACTAATTTATAACGATGAAGCTCATGTGCGGCGGTGCTTTCATAAGTGCATATCTTTTCTTTACAAGGTCCTCGCAGGGACACGTGTGGCGTCTTTCTCCTGCCTGCCCACAGTTCACAAGTCTTTAATATACGTCTGAGGGAGCGAGACTCCGTCCAGCCGCCACCTCAAGGCTCGAACTCGCTGTCACTGCTGACGGAGATCTCTGGGGTGGATGCCCCCGTTCCTCGGCGCTCGTTCTCTGTGCTGCAGTCGCTGGCTTCTGGGCTGCCCAGGTGGCGAGGGGAGTTAGGCAGCAGGTGGGGGTGATGGTGGCGCTCCTGAAGGGCGCCTTCAGAGGGCAGGAGGTTGGGATCCTGCTGCAGCCTGGGTGGAGGGACATTTGAGATGGATGAGACTGCTTATCAGACACCGATGCAGTTATTTTCCATCTAACAGACATACTAATATATTAGAAAATATTTATAAAGCACAAACTGACTCAAAACTTGATTAAACAGCCAATTTTTGTCCTCTTTTCTCTTTCTAATCAGTTAAAAACACGTGTAGCATACCTGTTTTTTGCTGATGCGGCACGGTCTCTTTGGCGGCGATTCTTGAACCAGTTCCCAACTTGTGTGGGTGTGAGTCCCGTGGCCTGGGCCAAGTGGCGCTTCCTGGAGGGGTTGGGGTAGGGGTCTTGGAGATACCACTCTCTTAACAAGCTGCGGGTTCTTTCCTGTAGAAGAATATTTAGATTTAGTCACTGTGAAATGAAGGTATCATAAACCACAATAATCTCATGCTTTGTATAATCATATTAGACTGGATTTATAAACAGATAAACACCGTCTATCCTACAAGGAACATAACAGTGCGTATCCACCAAATTGGATCATGTTAAGGGGCTTATTATACACTGCACAGCCTCCCTCTTGAGTTTGGAATTAAAGATTATACGATTATGATCAATACCTCCCTCTGCCACACGAGGGCGATCACACATTAAGAGACAAACGCGAATATTTGGGCTCTTTTTCTCCTACTTTGTGAGAAATTTATGTCCAAAAAAGTGGTATTACTGTCAAAGTATGCAGTAGATCAAAGTGGTTCCTGGATAACTGCTACCAATGAAAGAGTAAAAGGTTTTGGATGGTTTAAGTTTAACTTTAAACGGCAAGTTGAATGCAGAAAATAGTACGATGGGAACTGGTTTTATGTAGAGAGGGAACAACAAATCATAATCAGTTCGTCTTATATTGTCAAAGTGCTGTTTTTTAGGCGTAAATGTCCTCCCCAGAAAAGAGTGTTTGGTGGATTTAATCTTACAGCAACATACTGAAAGTAGTTTAGACTCGACGGCAGAAGGTAGAAGGATAACCGTGGCTCTGGTCATTATCATCTTAAGAGCTCAAAGACCAGGCTGCTTGCTCGGGTTAAAAATCACCTTCACTCCAGGGTAACTATTGGCCAACTTTTCCGATGTTTGCGCACTCAAAATATTCGGGTTTTGGTGCTTCTTGTAGTTTGCCCAAAGATGAGGGGGACTTTAGTTGTCTCCTCGTGTCACACGCAGAAAAACATGGTCTGTTCGGATATGTCTCGACCTGAGGGTTTACCTTGAAGCAGTGAGTCTTCTGCTCGCCGTCCCAGATGGTGCGGGGCAGTGGGAACTTCTTGCGGATCCGGTACTTCTCCACGGGGCCCAGCGGCCGCCCCCGGAGCCTCTCCGCCTCTCTGTAGTGTGCGTCCAGCCACAGGTCCTGGAGCTTGGCGTGCGACTCGCGCGTAAACCTGTGGCTCTGGAGGATCTGATAGAGAGCCTCAAAGTTTCCTGCGTGGAAGGCGACCAGCGCTCTCGCTCGCATGACGGACTCGTGCCGGTTTAGCGCCTCCCCCGCGGAGCCTGGGACAGCGGCGGGCAGGGACCACAGGAACCGGCCGAGGCGCTCGATGTCCCCGGTCTCCTCCAGGTTTTCGCACACCCGAGCGACCTGGTCCGGCGTGAACATCGGTAGTGGGAACATCTCGGCGCGTTGCTGCTCAGAAACTCGGTACGGAAACGTTCACAAGCCGCATGAGACGGTTTATCCGCGCGTAAAGTCCGTGCGCTCGCTGCCTTTTTGGAGATGCTGCAAGTTTATTGACACTTGCAGCATCTATCTGCCGCCTCTCTTATGTAACTAAGCCGTTCCTGGTATTCGGACAAATGCTCCAGGGAAGCCGGTGGCGGTTCTGCGATTAGAAGAGAGACAAATGAAGAAAGAGGACAAGGAGTCGCCAGTATTTATAGCAAGATACAATTAGCATCTCCATGGTTGTTTTGAGAAGGATTATAAACCCTGGCCATTAGCCTCTTAGTGGGGGGTAGTATGTACAGAGGTGCCTGGCTGATCAGCTTGTTTGGCTTAGCCTGAGGATACACCGACTGCCAGGATGAGTGCAGTGAGCAAACAAGTGAGGATAGGTTATTTAAAAGGTCGGATCTTGAGGGGATGGAGCTCGGCATTAGGAGCAGATGATCTGCGGGACAGTAGAGCCGTGTGAGACAGAAACAGCAAAGAGTCTGGACAGGAGGCTAAAAGCCCCCAAACTCCCTTTACTGCCGTTGCTCCTCTGCCTAAAAAGCAATTGTTAACACGCCGAAATGCGGCGGCAGTTTCAAACGGGTGTCACATCCACGTAGACATTTGGCCCAGAGTACATGTCGGGACACAAAGCTGCAGCGATCCCCCACCAGCTAATACCCATGTAATTAAAACAGACATGGGTTGCACATAGGCTATCCCCTGTGACCTCTCATCAGGCCAAGACATGATAAGAATCCCCCCGGACATCTATGCACACAGCAGAGCAAGTGAGGACACGGAATTAATGATCTGCACCCTGGTCCAATCCTTCTGATCTCAGCAGCTCATTAATCGGTCTAAGAACAATTTTCTTATTAATCAGACTAAGAATCCTGCTAGCGTCTGTCAGCCACTCACCAGACACGTTACTCTTAATGTGTGTAAAGTAGCCTCGAGGAAAAATATGTTTCAAGCAACAGTTTAAACTCTACAGCAGAAACCCCTGAAGCCAGACAAAGATTAGTCTCTGAACCGAAAGGTTGCAGTCAGGTGAAGACTTGTCTGGTTTGAAATAAGGTGAAGGAGCCCGAAATCCTGGCAACAAATCTGTCTAGAATAGAGATATGAGCCCGCCAGACAACAGGGGCTTATGAATATCAGGGTCCCAACTGGTTCTGGTTGATGTTTACACTCCACTTCAGGTAGAAATGTTGAACTATGGAGCTCAGCTTTCCGCTAAAGAATAAGAGCAGAGACCAAATTCATTACCAGGTTAAATCTAAGATAAGTTGTCAGTGTGTGGAACTGATACATTTTGTTCCATTATTGGGAAGATCAAGTCCTAAGACTTTTACTCACAAACCGGTTGCATTTTGGGACCCAAATATTTGACTTTTAAAGGTTTACTACACTGACTTTTCAATTATTTCCATAATGGCTGCACTTAGAAAATAGATTAGATGGAAAGCTACTTTTCTTCCTCTTGTGAGTTATTATCTAAAGCAGTGAAAAACTGCCCTTCTTTTCAGGTTTGTTGAGATACTTGATCAATTTCTTTCTAAAATTCAATCATCAGAGGAGATTGGGGTTCTTTCCCCCTCTGCTGATCCTTTCAGGACCGGCCCTGGTGTTCCTACAGTGCTGGAGTTTAGCGTATAGAATTACTTTATAAGCAGCAGGTAATCATCTGATACTTGTTAGATCCTAAATCTAGATTAAAATACCAGGTGGGGTTGGTGGTCTACTGGAAAGGGGGGCAGCTGGGTCTGGTGTGTGTGTGTCAGTCACACTCTTTGGCACAGAAGGGGAGAAATGAGCTCAGTGAAGATCATACTCGCAGTTAATCTAACCCTTCCAAGTTTTAGACACCACCCACACACACACACACATGCCCACATATACACAAACACTTACCTTCATTTCAAGAAACCCCCCCCCTCCCAATCTGTTTAACACTTTTGAGAGCAGACTGAACCAAAATCTGATTAAGCGCGCCCAAGCTGTTGGAATAGGATGAATAATGATCAGATGAACAGATGATGTATGCAGAGTGGAAGAAGAGGATGGGCCGGCTTCTTCGGACGTGTTGTAAAACCGAAATGATGCTTTAACCGCTGCTGCATGAACACATATCTTCACTGTGTGGACACTTTCATCTGCATTTAGCTAGTTATTAAAGACTTAATGCTACCAATGTAACCCTGAACCCGAGTGGCGTCCTTTAAGGTAGATTCACGCCCAATTAGAAGCGCTAATCTTTAATAATTAATGAAAGCATCTCGCAGATCCCGTTTTAAGACCCCAAATGAGGTAAAGTGGGGAGCAGGTTAGATCTAGTAATGAGGTGGAAATAACTGATAATGATGGTGTTTAAAAAAGTGATGTCAACAGGTAATTGGAATCAGGATTTGGTGCAAAAGCAGCATCTGTTGTACAGGATAAGAGTCTGAGGAGGATCAGCAGAGCAGCTCCGGTTTGTCAACAAATCGCTGAACAACACCACCACAAAAACACCTTTTTTTTACGTGCGCACGCTTCAGACCGTGCTTTTATTGCAATGTGACGTTAACAGCAGAAGAGCTCACAGAAACCAGCATTAAGCACGATAATTGTGGGTTTTTTCCCCTCGTTTTCGGGAGTCACAACAAAGTCTAATTTACAGTTGGTGCTTTTAATAACTGCGGCTGAGGAAGACCTCTAATGGCACTTATAAGAGAAAATGAGCGTGTAGAGGTCGATTTTCTCGTTCCTTAAGCCTCCATCAGGCTGTTTAAGAAAACATCAACCAACATTTATTTAAATAGCACCTTACAACAACCGGAGATGGACCAGAAATAGATTTAAAATAGATTATATATGACACAAGACAACAACAGAAAGGTGAGCCACAGCTTCAGTGAAAAGCCGGTTTAAATAAGTATGTTTTAATGTGGATTTGAGCTGAGGTCAGAGGTGGTACGTGGATCAGAGTTTTCCAAGAGTTCTGGAGCTGCCACCTTACACCTGGACCGGGGGACTCCAGCAGATGTTGCCAGATTGGGGAAGCCTCAGGGTTTCACTGATGTAGGGAAACAAACTGAAAACAGCTGAAAACAAACAAAGCTTTAAACTGGATCCTAGATTTTACAGGCAGCCAAGAGTTCTGGAGCTGCCACTGCGACAGATCGGTCACCCCACTGCTTACACCTGGACCGGGGGACTCCAGCAGATGTTGCCAGATTGGTGAAGCCTCAGGGTTTCACTGATGTAGGGAAACAAACTGAAAACAGCTGAAAACAAACAAAGCTTTAAACTGGATCCTAGATTTTACAGGCAGCCAAGAGTTCTGGAGCTGCCACTGCGACAGATCGGTCACCCCACTGCTTACACCTGGACTGGGGGACTCCAGCAGATGTTGCCAGATTGGGGAAGCCTCAGGGTTTCACTGATGTAGGGAAACAAACTGAAAACAGCTGAAAACAAACAAAGTTTTAAACTGGATCCTAGATTTTACAGGCAGCCAAGAGTTCTGGAGCTGCCACCTTACACCTGGACCGGGGGACTCCAGCAGATGTTGCCAGATTGGGGAAGCCTAAGGGTTTCACTGATGTAGAGAAACAAACTGAAAACAGCTGAAAACAAACAAAGTTTTAAACTGGATCCTAGATTTTAGGGAGTAAAGTGCAGGTGTGATGTGTTTACAGGTGTTGGTCAGGCGCCTGGCAGCAGCGTTTTGTTACTGCTGCTGTAAACTCTGCAGGTTGCAGATAAAACAGAGTAGTCTGTCTCTATATGCGCTGATTGGCTGCTGCTTTATGGTCCGATCGTTGCTATTTTAACTCAGCAGGGCCGACTGCTCTGAACTAAAGGAACTGATCTCCTGTTACAAACAGCTGTTGATTTGTCCAAGTGATTGTATTTATATGCAAATGACTAATTAGGGAAGTGTGTATCCATTCATGGTTTTTTGCTACACGTCTGCCGCTGTTTTAGTCTCGAATCCACACTCAGTTTTATCCCAGTCGCCCAAGCAATACGGAGGAATTTCAGTGCATAAACGCGCCCAGAGCTGGACCCCCGTGATTTTCTATCCCTCAGGCTGTATGGAGAGCCTCGTCAGTAGCTGAAATAACCGCTTTAATCAGGGACAACTTCTGTCAAGCACAACAATATTTAACAGTGTTCACAGATTTAATTTCAGTTCAGTTTTATTTATATAGCATCGAATTACAGCTCAAGGCACGGATCTGATTAATTAAATTCCAAATTCAATTAAAAAGCCAATTAAAAATCACTACGGAAACCAAGAGATAGCATCTAGACTTCTCTTTTATCCCAGTAGTCCTGGGTGTGCACGAGGGGACGGTGGAAAGAAAAAAAACTCCCTTTTAACAGAAGAAGAAACCTCCATCAGAACCAGGAAGAGGACGAGAAAGAGTGTCCAACAGGCACCGTAACACCAGGTCAGGGATACAGAAACGTGTTCCTGACAACTGTGATGTCGTGTGTTCATGGAGAGTAAAGGGAGCAGAGGGAGGAGAGGTGCATCATGGGAAAAAGAAAGTTTTAAGCTTAATCTCAGAGGTAGAGAAGGTGTGTTTCACTGGAACGTTGCTATGAAAAAAGAAGATATATAATAACTAGGGTCAGGACTCGATTAAAAACATGAATCTAATTAATTAGAGGCTTTGTAATTAATTAATCACTTTAATCGCATGTAAATATTTGACCTGAGAACAGTGGGAAGCTATTTTTTTCACATGGATTTTATTTTACCTTTGAATAATGACTGAATACAAAAGCTTAAGCAACAAAACATTGTTTTTTTTTTGTTTTTACTTCACCAACCGTGCTCATCCGTCTGTTTTTTAAATGTATTTTTATGCCTTTTCAATGGACAGGACAGATAAAAAGAGACAGAAAGCAGGGGGGGGGGGTGACTCGCAGCAGGACTGTAGCCTAAACACTACGCTACGACCATCCCAACCTTTTTTAAACAAAATGTCCCGTCCACGGGGCCAACCAGAGCGCTCTCATCAGCTTCTTCCTTCACGTTTAACTATTGTTCTCTTTGGTTTGTTGTTGTCTGAAGTCATGACCGTCAGTTGGTGCCCCAGTATAACCGGTTTGCCTGAAACTCATCCAGTGAGAAACGTTCCACGGTGCAAAAATAAGTGCGATTAAAACACGTTAATTTAGCGTAATTAATTCATCTTAATTAAAGCGTTAAACGCCCTAATAATAACCTTTTCCAGGCCATTATTGGCTGTTTCCTGTGACCTCGTGGAACCAACAGAGACCAACCATCGCACAGCGGAAACGTGTTCGTTTTTCCGACAAATCGGCGTCACAGATCGCATTTTTTTTAAAGAAATGAGCTCCTGAGAAAAAATGAAAAGGCCCGCCCAGACGTCCAAAAAAGCCAGGCCCTGTGATGGTTGTGAGTCTTCTGAACAAAGCTAATTTACACAAGAATTCGCTGAGATTTTATGAAATGAAGTTGACAGGAAAAAACTACTACTAATAATACATATTATTATGTATTATAATAATAATACATAATAATATGTCTCTCAGGTCTCTCTTGCAAATGAGACCCTGGGTCTCAATGAGATTTTACCTGTATAAATAAAGGTTAATAGAATAAATAAAATATTTTAACTGAGCATTTTCCACATCGTGACAGTTTTAACTGATTTTTAATTGTATTTTATCACAGCCGAGTGCATCGTATGTGCGTTAATGACCATCTGAGATGCCTTAAGACAGAAAAAACAGCAGATATTTTCACTGTTATCGTGTGTGTCGGCAATAATTCATAATAAGGTGTGAGATACAGAGTCGTAGAATCAGCCATAAACAGTTATTATATAATGGAAGCAGCTGTTATTAACTACCAATCCCCTACTTCAGTGATCAAACATTTAACTTTATTATATGTTGTTCGTCTGTATCCAGAAACCAAACTTTCGACCAAATGTGGCTGTTTTAGTGTGATGATGTCATCTTTAACGTGTTTTTCCTTGATTTCTGCAGCCACAACGCTTTGTAAAACTGCAAATGATCTCATTAACTAATATTATATTCTGAATAGATCATAGGAAACAAATCAAATGTTAAAACTGAGTCAGTTCGCTGTTTCTCAGGTGGTTGGGATGGTGTGTGTGTCACTTACTAATCTGACCCTCGTGTTTGCCATTTAAGCCGTTGTCACCTGTGAGTTGTTTACCCGCCTAACCAAACATGAGTTAGTCACAAGATCCAAGGTGTGAATGGCTGTGAAGGCGTCTGGGAGGAGATACCTGAGCCCACCTCCTCTGTGCAGAGAAACCAGCTGCTGGACCTTTGGAAGAGGGATGTTGTCCCGGCTTAAAGCTGCTCAGCAGTCCTGGGTCTGCTTTGTTGTGTTTTAAATGTTTTTAGTGGGTGAAAGGCCTGGACCAGCTCAGTCCAGCACCTTCTGCTGTTGGACTAGATGCAGGATGTGGTTTAACGTTGTCTTGCTGAAAAATGCACGATGTTGTCTAAATGGGAGCAGATGTTGCTCTAAAACCTGTTTATACCTTTCAGCCTTGATGGAGCCTTTCCAGATGTGCAGGTTTCCAGTTCCATAGACAAAAAGAATCCCACAAAAGATGACCACAGAACAATTTTGCACTTTTTCTCAGTTCATCATAAATGAGCCAAGAGAATATAGCAGTTTGTGGCTTTATTTCTTCTTTAAATGATGGAGCTTTAACCTGCATATATGTGGACTGCAGTGATCTGCCACATGCTGAGATTAACTGGATTACAGCTACAGTTGGGTTCTGCTCCTTATCTGAGGGTAATTATCCTTGGATATATGGCGGTGAATGAATGGAATCACAAAGCAGGTCATACCCCGGTACCATAGGTGGCGCTGTCCCCATTTCAGCTATCGCTAATAGAGCCACTTCCTGTTGACGTCTTCACCACCACCAACAACAAACTCAGGCATTCAGAAAGATGCAGAGCGAGATAAAGCTGTGTCCCTCTCCCACAGACGATGCCCAACGGCGCATTCTCCATCGCGTTGTTTCTTTCTTTCTGACGGCGACAGCAACAGGAATATCGTCTCCTTTGACTTCCGGGTGACGATCGCGGGAAGAAATCCAGAGCAGGTGCAGAACGTTCAGTGCACGTTTGGATCGAGTTATCTTAACCCGATCCGTTTTCTTGTCAGATTAAGGTTGTTACATGAGCTGAATAACTCAGTTTTATTGTAATTTAGCCTTTAATCCGATCCGATGGCGCTCAGGTAACCCACTGAGTGACCTCACATTCCCATTATGACCAAGAGAAGAAGTGATTTAAACTGTATCTCCCTTCCTCTTGTTTCTGTCTGCGTCCTTTACATCTCCTCAGCTCCTCTTCAGCTCTTCTTCAGCTCCTCTTCAGCTCCTCTTCAGCTCCTCCTCAGCTCCTCTTCAGCTCCTCTTCAGCTCCTCTTCATCTCCTCTTCAGCTCTTCTTCAGCTCCTCTTCAGCTCTTCTTCAGCTCTTCTTCAGCTCCTCTTCAGCTCCTCTTCATCTCCTCTTCAGCTCTTCTTCAGCTCCTCTTCAGCTCTTCTTCAGCTCTTCTTCAGCTCCTCTTCAGCTCCTCTTCAGCTCTTCTTCAGCTCTTCTTCAGCTCCTCTTCAGCTCCTCTTCATCTCCTCTTCAGCTCTTCTTCAGCTCCTCTTCAGCTCCTCTTCATCTCCTCTTCAGCTCTTCTTCAGCTCTTCTTCAGCTCTTCTTCAGCTCCTCTTCAGCTCTTCTTCAGCTCCTCTTCAGCTCCTCTTCAGCTCCTCTTCAGCTCTTCTTCAGCTCTTCTTCAGCTCCTCTTCAGCTCTTCTTCAGCTCCTCTTCAGCTGCTCTTCAGCTCCTCTTCAGCTCCTCTTCAGCTCTTCTTCAGCTCCTCTTCAGCTCCTCTTCAGCTCCTCTTCAGCTCTTCTTCAGCTCCTCTTCAGCTCCTCTTCAGATAAATCATTCCAGCAGCACAGCATTAAAACCAGGAAGTGAAATGTTTTTAAAAAATCAGAAAAAAGCTTGTTTGAACATCTCAGTTAGATGCAAAGATGCAAAGACTGCAGCAGACTGCCATTAATGGGTTTTATTGTGCCTCATCCTCAAATGAAAGCTGAGTCTTCACAGTTTTACACATCTCCTCCACAATGATTCAGTAGTTCGCAGATTGCTGAACCGTCTGAGAGACTTGGCCTCTCTGAGGTGCTCTTTTACACCCAATCGTGCCTCTGACCCGTTGGCTTTAATCTAATTAGTTGCAACATGTCACCCCAGCTGTCTCTTTTCAGCACCACTTCACTTACTTTTCCCGTCCCAAACGTGCCGCCGCCGTCAAATTAAGAATGAGCGAAAATTACTTCTGAGACACTAAAATGTCTCGTTTTTAATATTTAACGTTTTCTGGGTTTGAAAGTTAATTAAATATTGATTTATAAATCTTTATAAATCAATTTTAAAACTAATTGTAATGCTTGTTGCTGGACTTTGAGTGAGTGATGAAGATTATTCTGGAGCGTATGTTAATATAGTCACAAATTACAATTTAGCCCCCCCCCCCCCCTGCACACACACACACACACACACACACACACACACTGCGCTCTTCGTTGGCGGGGCTCCTTGAATGCTGGAAACCCACTTGGCATAATTAATCAGCAGCTTAAACAGAAGTCTCAGATTAAAAAAATGACCTGTTGATTTTCCCAACAGGCAAAGCAGGGGGTGTGCGTGTGTGTGTGCATGTGTGTGTGTGTGTGTGTGTGTGTAATGGGGGTATTACCATGCTGTATAAATCCACACCAAGCACAATTAACAAGCAATTGGGAGGAGAAGTAATTAGTATTATCTGCTTATCACTGTCGACCCCTATTCTAAAGAAAAAGGGTTAAAAAACACACAATAACACACACTCACACACACATGCATGCATGCACACGCATGTTGATTCCCTCCAGGCAAATGTGTAAGAGCTAATTACAAGCTCATTTACAACTGAATGGCAGTATCCTCCCAGACAGGTCTATCCCTCGTGTGTCCTCCCCTCCCCTCGTCCCAAAAACACTGTTAGCTTTACCTCTCAGACCAAACCAAACAGAGACCAGGGCTTCCTCATCTGTCCCTGCGGCGCCTCAGGAGGAGAGCAAGGTGTCTTCATCCATAGAAAGTAAACGTGGGGGAACTTTAACTTAGATCTACAGCCATAGAGCTGGATATGTGGGCATATATTAAGTGAAAATAGTCCTAGCAGGTAAACGTTTCCACATACTTTGGGACTGTGACAGAATAAAGGTATTGGAAAAGCTTGTTTTTCTTACCTGATCGAGCCAATAACACCTTTCTTATAGTTTTATTGCCCCAAAAGAGCAAAAGAAAGCTGGGATGTTGGAAAAATGACACATCAGCAGGTTGATTTATTTCAGTTTTCATTCATTTATTGTTTTTGGCACATGATAACGATCATATTGGACTTTATTGAAAGGCAACAGGCTCAAGGAAAACTTTAAAAAGAAGCATCAGGCATCCTCCATAGTGTCATCGTTCCATTTCCAAAGAAAACGTCATCGGTGGGAATTAAAAAGCAAGAAAAAGCCCCTCTGCTCCTCCAGCTGTCAGGAGGCTATTTGTGTAACGAAATGCTCTTTACTCGCACCGGTAACCGACTGATCGGGCTCCTCTTCCATCTGCTGCAACCTCCAGACAGTATCATGTTTACGGTTGGAGTGATCAGCTTAGAGGAGCAAACCCTTCGTTTAAGTGTTCAGAAAATAGCTCAGCAAGTGGCTGCTTGTGCTGGGCTGTTTGTTGTCTTGTTTGCTGACTGCGTGGGTGGGCGGGTGATGTAATATGTTGCTCTAATCGACCTCAGAGTCTCAGATCCTGGACCAGCAGATGAAGAAATGCACCGGCCTTAGTGGCTTCTTAGGAAGACGTTTCATTTCCTTTATTTGAGTCTTTATTCACTGACCAACTTCCTGAAATATCATGTTAAACCTTTAAAGTCTTCCTTAAATTCCCTAAAAGCTTCGCTTTTAACGGTTCATTCAGCATTTGGATGAACATTGGAGCCATGCTGCTGATAGAAACCTGACATTGTTCGAGTCTGCTTCTAACCTTCTCCGTAGGAGATTATCACTCGAGTAAATATAGCTGAATTCACTGCACAGACGTCGTCTTTAAGCCACTCGACGGGTGATTTTCTCAGACAGTTATCAGCGGTTATAAATTTTATTAAAGCAGAGCGACCGTCTGGAAACGCTTCAAGCGACCACGAGTTGAAACTTGGTCTCAATAAGCTGATTTTCTGTCACAATGAGCCATTAGACAGAAGAAACAGGGAAATATGTGCATGAGAGCAGCTTTATTGAGAATTTGGCTGTATTTATATTCACTTTGGAGCTTGTTCGGAGCACCTAGGGTTAGGGTCCATAGTGTTTGGTCTTTGTAAGCAGCTACAATCAATAATAACCTCGTGAAAGCTTCTGTCTCTATGGCTTTTACTGCCTTTTAGCCCGAATCACGATGGTTTTCCAGCCCCAACCAAGTACCGTTTTCTCCTAAACGGAGCCGGAGGTTGTGGTGTTTTAAAGGCTCGTGTGGGTCTAACACCTTCTGTGACTGTTTCGGTTGGAGGGCTTGTTGTTGGGTGAGTTTGGCCAGTGTGGAGAAGCTCGATTGCCTATGATATTGATAACTGGTTATTGATAGATTGTTTTCTTGTGTAACATAAAAACATGCACGAGGAAACTGACACGCAGCAGTTTTTCACTCGCATATTCATGAGTAATCTGTCTTGCTTTGTCATCCAACAGGTGTTACGGGAGTTGTTTAGGAATCCACAGGGACTTAATGTAGGACTTATTTATAGGTAATACTATAATACTGATTAATTCCTGCTTTGGTGACTTACCTCCTCTGATCCTCTCTGCTCCTTCCAGCCGGCCTTCTTCACTGCACCACTGACTTCTTTAAAGAAAGAACTGTGGGGTAACTGTGTGGATGCTAAGATGAGGGGATGGAAATGTCTGTTGGAGGGAAGGTTTTCCTCTGGTGTGGTTGGGGATCAAGTCACTGCAGACTGAAAAGGGCCCTGGTTGCATCTTATTGTAAAAAGTGTATTTTAATGCCGCTGAATTCTCTGCCTCAGCCCGTTAAGACCAACTGTCATCCTGTGGCTGCTTTAAGCATTTCCAGCCTGCCGCTCTGCTCTAATAAAACCCTGATTTCAGAACTGCATTTTCATCCATCTGTGCAGTGGATTCAGCTCCCACAGAGATGGATGGAAGAAGCAGAACGTCCTGAACGTTGTGGACTGTGTGAGAAAACGCACTCCAGCGCTTCATAAACTGGAACGAGCTGTAAATGTGGCTCATCTCTGTGCATGTGACCGTATGGACTGCATGTTGATGTAGATTCTCGGTCATCCAGGTCATGGTAATCCTAAGAGCCTGGATAAGGGCAACTGGACTCCAAAAGGCTTCGAATTAGAGGTGAAACATCTTCAAGATCCAAGAGGGAGGACTGGTTTGTGGTTTTATAGCTAAGCTAAAGGTGAACTTATAAATATACAAAGAACACGAAGCTAAGTAGAAACACGATGGCTGTAGCTATGAGATGGATAGAAAGTAACCAGGTGCTTCACCATATTCTTATATGAATATGTGCAACATTTTCTGATTCTCTGTGTTTTTAATGCACTTTAGGACCACTCGACAGATAATTCTGGTTCATAAGAAGCGTGCATCGGGATCGTTTCATCTGGTTCGGAGTGAAACTGGGCTGCACAGCATCATCAGCAGGTCCAGGTACAGTCTGTAATAAACAGCCGCTAATTTAACACAACAAAACTACAATAACCACTGATTGCTCATGTGAGCTCAAATATTCAGTGAAACAGACCTGAGTGGCATCTTTTTTTTAAAGAAAAGAAGCAAAAAAAACGGCCTTTTCACCAACCTTTACGAATCCCCAGAGTCCACATTCACAGGAAGGACTGAGGCCTAAAATCTGGTGCATGAAGGAGCCGCAGTTAAAGGAGCAGGAAGTGTTTGTTCTTTCAGGACTTCCCAGGGGAACGTGTGGCAACATGCACCTTTAACACGGCACCGAGCAGCAGCCTCTTAATGTGTGCTAACGTCACCTTTTCCCAACGTCTCACAGTCCTGGAGTCCAGCGGGTCGACTGTTGCTCTCAGCTTGTTGTTGTACCCGTTTAAACCTGAAACTGACAACACAACAGCAAGAAAGTTCCCAAAACCAGTGAAAACAGATCCTGTCACCCTCACACATGGCTTATATTGATTTTGATTAAAGTCACGTCGTGTGATCCTTTGATGCACGAGCTGGAGTTGAGCTGACAGCTCAACCCGAGTTTAATCTGTCATACAAATCCTGCTTAAGCTCCTGTCTCCCGACCGTTAGAACTGACCCGTTTGGCTGGTTGGTGTCAGCAGAGCTGCGTCTTTGACCCCTTTTACAGGTGAAGAAGAAGAGAAGAAGCGTGGCGTGTTGTCTGGCGTTGCCGCAGCAACACGTCACGGCCTCCCATCTTTGTTGGCTTTGGCCCGGTTGTGTTGTGCAAACACCGGGACGATCGTGTCATAGCTTCCATCATCTGGTGCTTGTTATGATGAAGGAGCCTTTAATTGGCAGATCGATGGAAGCAGAAAGCTGCCGGGGCAGCAGGGGTGGGACGTGTTGGCTTGGTGAGAGGGATTACCTGGATCTGTTAGGCCTCCTTTTCTCTCCCCTGGGCAGTGTCACGTCTCATTACTTCTGTCCTTCAGCCCGGATAGTCTGGCTTTAGCTGGATACATTTAAAATGCGGGGCAGCCTGGCAGCGCGGGTTTAGACCAGAGTGATACGCGTGTCCTGTGCCTGAGAGGCTTTTTTTCAGTAAGCAGACAGGTAAACTGCTCCCAAAGCTGGCTTTGATGGCAGATAAACCCTCACTTGTTTAAGTGAAATGGATGCCTGCATGCTGGAGAGAAAGACCTGCTGGGCCGGTCTTTACTGTCTGTTATTGGGATCGTTTCATCTGCAGATTGTGTTCTGGCTCTCAGATATACATCTGATTACCTGGAAGTGAGAGGGAAACTGAAGTATGTCGACATAAACCTTTAAAAACAGATTATAAAACACTTTGGTGAACCAGCTACCAGCTAATCAAGATGCTGTCCTTTTTATTTGATATAAACATGACACAAGAGCTCGTTTTTATTCGGGTAAGGAAGCGGCAGATTGATGATGCAGAGCAGGGAAACTCCTGTTTCTGTCCTTTAATTTAAACCAAACCTTCTCTGTTTGCTGCCTCTTTGCTCCTTCGACTCGTCTGTTACACTTTTATTTGTATTTCTGTGACGTTTAGCTATTAATTAAAAACAATCAGGAGAATAATCCCCAACTTAAATGTTGCTTCCAGCCGTAATTGTTCCAAACTTTGGGATCAGTTCGAACTCATTAGAGGACAGAATTCAGCCAGGATTTCTGTTTTTCTGACATTCGTTTGGACATGTGTGACAAAGTCAGTGTCCTGACATAAAAGCTAAGTTCCAGATCACAGTTTGTGCAAAGATCTTTTCTTTTTGTGAAAGACTGTTTCTCTAAACCAATCTAACTAATCACTTGTAAATCCTTCCAGTCAAGTGGCTCATGAGCAGAAATCGCATATGTTAAGCTGAGCGACATAAACTCCATTGTCTGTCTCTCTTTAAACTGCCGATAAACATGCAACAGTTCGCAAACCTCCACCTCATTAGTGCCCACAGTTTCATTTAGCAAATTCCAATCATGGGTATGGGTCACCGGCTTCTCTCACTCATTCGCTGAACCATACAGAAGGACCTGTGTACGCAGAAGGCGTCCTCCCCTCTCCACCTCCTGCTCATCTCACCCTCCAACTGGTTCCCTCCTTTTTCCTGGAGCCGCCGAGCTCTCCTGGCCCCAGTAGGATGGCTAATCTAGGTGGCGGGAGGCCTCCCTCCTGCTAGCATACACAAGAGAGGGTAACCCTAATTGCCTATGTCACAAAGCTCTCTGACCCAGATAAGCCGTCACTCCCCAAAGCTGCTGAGATAAACCCCACTTTACCTCACCAAACCTGCCTGTCCTGATCCACCCCCCCTCTTAGCATTTCTGCACCTTCTGCCACATTATTAACACCCTGAGCAGGGGGAGAGGAAAATGAGCACAGTGGACGGTACTGTAAACAAGTAAGTGCAATAAAAGGTGTGCAGAAGGTCTCTCTGCGCCATGATGGCGATGAGATAAGATGATGAGAAGTTAAACCAACGCAGGACCCGGTTGGATAGATGATCAGAAGTTAAACCAACGCAGGACCCGGTTGGATAGATGATGAGAAGTTAAACCAACGCAGGACCCGGTTGGATAGATGATCAGAAGTTAAACCAACGCAGGACCCGGTTGGATAGATGATGAGTCGCTGAAGAAGGCACGGAGTTGCGTGCTGCTCGCTCTCGTGTGCCCAGGCTCAGTGTTGAACTAATGCAGGCTTAGCCACAAAATGTCACCGTGGCTCGGATCGTGGTCAAGCGCCGAATGTCACACGTGGCGCCGCAGCGGCAGGTGGGCGGCTCGCCGCTGCACTCCCACCACAAAGCATTCATTTTGCTTTATTCGGTCGCTGCAGGACTGGAGATGTTTGGCTGCAGCTCCACGAGTCATTTTGGGGCTTTACTGAGAACTCCTTAAAGTCCACTTTAATATAGATCTTAATTACTAAGTAGGAGCTTTTAATTGGATGCCTGCCCCACTCACCTTGTAATCACCCATCACATTTGTCCAGGGATGCCTTTAAACCCCGTTCCAAAGCCATGTTACACCACAGGTCGATGCCAGTGAACGATACGAGCTCTAATATCCTGGAAAAGACTTATATGAACCTAAGATATTTGACGTTTTGTCTTGTCCTCTTCATTTAATTTGTTAATATATGTTGGGAAAGTCAAGCTTTTACCACTTTGTACTGTTGACTTTCTGGATACCAGGAAATGAAAAGTTTTAGGTCTTATTTTTATTGCTTTTCTCCTTGCAAACACATCAGTACGAAGGCGTTGTCCCACTTTAGTTTGAACACATTCCTCACCTCCTTGGACGGCTCAGGCCTGCAGGCAGGCCAGTCGACGGCCTTCCTCTGCCTCAGCTGTGCCTTCGTAATATGTGCAGAATTGACCGATGGAAGTGGGAAACTTTTCGTCTTAAAGGCAGAATGTGCAGCTCTAAAATCCTCAGCTTCTTTACTTCCTGTTTAAGTGATACTTCTGGAATCACTGTTGCCATTACAAATCCCTCTGGTGAAGTTAATTGATTGGATTTGTCCATTTCCAGCGCTCAGAGATGTTGTTCAGGAGCTGTCTCTCGATTAACCGTCTCTTGCATAACAGCTAAAACTAGAATGAATCACGGTTGGTGGCCAAATAAAAGTCGTTTAATAGAAATTCTGACAACAAATCAGGCAGATGAACATGAATACCAATGCATTCTCAGATAAGTGACCACATGAGAAAAAGACCACATCATCACATAATCACACAAGGTGAAGGGATCCTCGTATAAAACACTGCATCAACGGTCCTATAGTGGTTAAAAAACCCAGAGATTTCATTTCTAACTCCCGGTTTGTCTTATTTGCAGTCGTTAAAAGACATTCAAACAGTTTGTGATAAAGGAAACATTTCCATAATAAATAGAATCACACACACACTAGAAGTGAAGAGGAAAAAAATACTTAAAACTCCCCAAAATCAACAATTACACTAAAGTAATCAGACAGGATTTCTGCTTATGCATACACTGAAGTATATAGACACAAGAGGACTCTTAGTCAAGGTTTAATACTGTTAAGTATTTACCGTGGAGGTAAAGAATGAAGTCAGTATCAAAAATGAGCTTTTTATTTAGTGGTGGCGTCAGAGGAAGCAAATCTTTAGACACCACAGGCTTATTTTGCTTGTTTTACGCCTCGATTATGCATTTTATTCATCTCTCTGCCCACTAACCAGGGGCTACATGTCTGCCTGTAGCTGCCTGTGCATGTCGTACACTTCCAGAGGTAAAAAATAAATATATCCAAAAGAAATCGAGCAACCACGAGTGTCCAATCATCAGTGCTATGATACAGTAGTTTTCCAGTGTTGTCCATCGGGTTTATGTGTGAAGTTTGTTCTCATGAGAGGAACCTGTTCGGTCTGTGTGTCGAGAACAAACACTCACAGGGTGCTGAAATGTGGTTTAATCTGTGCTTTGCTGCCCTCGCTGCAGGCGCTCTGCACGCTGTGCTCCTGACCCTAAAGCCACTGTCGCCCCCTGGTGGTGAAAACGCGGCACTGACTGTCCCTCCCGGTTTCTTATCAGAGGAGATTCTGGAAATGTGGCTCAGTTTGGTTCAAAGTGTGTCAGACTTTGATGGGTTTAAACTCCGACTGAAATTAATGATCCTGCCGACTGTGCCCCCCGATTCAGGCATAAATCGGTCAAAAAGTGTGGGGGATACATTAAATTCTGTTGTGTAAACTCAGCGATTCATCAGCACTGATTTGATTTTCGATCTTTGGGACAGCGTGAAACGGGAACCCACAACGACCCACCTCAGCTCTCCCTTCTTACACACTTCTGATGAAAATTATCTTTCTGTTTGACTAAACTAACGGCCACTGGTTTGCCGGCTGGATGGCTGAAAATGAAGCTCAGATCAGGATCTCAGGAGCAACCTTTGATCGGAGCAAACAGTGAGATTTAGGAGCCTTTTACAACAGAACACCTGCCTCCTACGATAAATCCAGCCTCAGAACACGAATCATTTGGTGAAGGATTATTTCTCTGAAATCCTCAGACAGCATTTTGTGAAGAAACGTGACAGAAACCCACGAGTTGGATAAGATTAAACTCCATCTGCGGCATCATCTATGTGCTGACTTTTAAAGTTGGGAGAGTTCTGCTGGGGCTGAACCTCAGGAATCGGACTCCCTCGTCTTGTCTCAGCACCGTCGGGTGGAGGATGGGTATTTGGTCTTCAGGCCCTCTTTGAAGCTGCGAAACAGAACCCGATTGCGCTTGTTCTCCTCGTCCTTCCTGGCGTGGAACTCGCCCTGGATCTTGAAGCCCCGGTGCACGACGAAGGCGGAGCTCAGCACCGAGAACTTGTATCCGGCCACATGGAGCTCGCACGCCTGGAGCCCAGCGGAGGTGGGAGTGGGAGGAAGAAAAGAGCGGCGGACATTAATGACAACACGAGGTTAGATGCAACATATTCAGGATTCGGTGGATTTACATGTGAACACATGACTGTGAGGTTCAGGCTCATACATTTGTAAATGTAATTTATTTATACAGCCCTTTACAACAATCCATTTCGGTACTAAAGTGCTTTACAGCAGATAATAAATAAAGAAAAGAATAAGAACAAAAGAAAAAAATAACAGTAAACGCAATAAAATACAGCAAAATTGAATAAGATAATATAAAAGAGTCACCATACTACTGGGTATTAAAAGCCATCTGAAATAAATATGTTTTTAGCCCTGATTTAAAGAGGCCCAGGTCAGAAATAAGACGCATCTCGGGGGGGGGGGGCTTATTCCAGAGCCTGGGGGCAGCAGCAGAAAAGGCTCGGTCACCCCAGGGCTTGTATTTTAACCTGAACACTTCCAACAAAAGTTGATTTGTTGACCTCAGAGCTCTGCCAGGGTTACAGTTAAAAGCTCAGATAAATACAAAAATGTACAATTTGGCTAGAATTCTTCATTTTGGGTCCACTTTGTTCCTTTTTGAGAAGCTCTAAACAAAGTCATCGTTTCATTTAACAAGTAAGTTGATGTAGTTTGTTGTTTTGTTTATTACGTCCACGCACACATTAATGTGAAGAGAAATCTTATTATTCTAAGCCTCGACCTGTCAGGACATAATGTCACTCACCTGGTCCTTAAAACCAGGTAAAAACAACCTCAGATGAACACATTTCCAGTCCCTCACAGCGCTGCTTCAGCTCATTGAGGTTTGCAGCTTTGGTTTCTGCACAGCTCTCTTAAGGTCCCACCACAGCATTTCAGTCAGGCTGAGGTCTGGACTCTGACTGGACCATTGCAACACCTTGATTCTTTTCTTTTTCCCACATTCTGCTGTAGATCTGCTGCTGTGTTTGGGATCTTTGTCCTGTTGATGAGCCAGTTTCAGCCCAGCTTTAGCTGGGGGACAGATGGCCTCACATTTGACTCTAGAATACTTTGGTATCCAGAGGAGTTCATGGTGGACTCAATGACTGCAAGGTGCCCAGGTTCTGTGGCTGCAGAACCAGCCCAGATCATCAGCCCTCCACCACCGTGCTTGACAGCTGGTATGAGGTGTTTGTGCTGATCTGCTGTGTTTGGTTTCCTCCAAACGTGCTGCTGTGCATTAGGACCAAACATCTCCACTTTGCTCTGGTCTGTCCAAAGGACATTGTTCCAGAAGTCTTGTGCTTTGTTCAGATGCAGCTTTGCAAACCTAAGCTGTGCTGCCATGTTCTTTTTAGAGAGAAGAGGCCCAAATAGTTTGGAAATGGCCTTCTAACCCTTCCCAGATTGTCTGAAGCAGTAAAGTTTAATCTGAGGCTGTATATTTAAGGATCTTATTATGTCCTTAGAATTAAAAGATGGTACATATTTAAATATTACCCACCTGGCTTATCCGATTGAAGCCGTATTGCTTGAAGTTCTCATCATACAGAGGCACGGTGTGGGGCCCGATGTAGAAGGGCTCCCAGGGGTCCACCCAGGTGAGCGTGTAGGAGACCTCCAGGGCGTCTGAGGCCCTGACGTGGCTGTTAACCCACTGCGAGTAGTTGGTGGGCGCTTGGCAGCGGGGACACAGCTCCTCATAGAACGGCCGGACTTCACCCACCTGGTAGAGCTGAACCAACTCTGTCTTGGTGGCGGGAATCTTCCTGGCGTGGCGGATCTCGAACGCCGGGAGGACGAACACCTCATCACTTGCTGGCTCGCGCCTCATGACCATGGCCAGGAACTGCTGGTGCAGGTCGGCGCTCGGCATCATGTCCATGTCAATGACCAGGACGTAGGAGGACTCCGTGCCGCCGCGGGCAACATTACGCAGCAGGTTGTTGGGGTACGAGATGTTTCCGTTCATAGCATAGTTCTTGTACTTGTCCCGGTGGGTCTCCAGTCTGGAGAACACAGAAGCACAGTCTTCGAGCCCTGCAAAGTGCTCCCGGTCCTGCTCTGGGAAGCTGGCCGTCTCTCCCGACAGGCACACCAAGTGGAAGTCCACCAGGGCTTGGATCTGAGGGCAGAAGAAGCTGAGGGCGTAGACCAGAGCCGTGGCGAACTTCACATCTTCCCCGTGAGCGAATATGGCCACAGAGAGGGGGTTCTGCCACCTTTCCAGAAGAGATTCCAGGTGATGGAGGTTGTTGATGGTAGTATGTGTGGCCAAAGCCAGGATATTGGCGTGCGGGTCGGAGCCTGGTATTAGATTTGTGGTGAAATCGCTTTTGATCAGGTTCTTGTACACCCGGTACTGGCCGCTGTTGTCGAAGATCCCTCCGCTGGACAGCGAATACCTCAGTCGCTCCTTCCGCGTGTTTTTCTCCTGGTGCGCATTTTTCTTCCCGGCAGAGCCCCCGAACAGCTCGGAGTACCGGTACCGCTGCTGCTTACCGTGGAACTTGGAGAGGAAGGACAGGTATATGAGCTGCAGGAGCGCCACTATCAGCAGAGCACTCAGCACCACTTTGAAGACGGAGCATTTCTTAGAGAGATGCATCACAGACTGAATACAAACCGGCTGATCCTTCCACACGAAGCAGGTCCAAACACCGGAGCCGGGCTCGGGATTTCTGTCCAAGCGACCCCGCTAACGTTACCTACATCACAGCCGCGATGCTAACACAGCAGCCCGAAAGGCTGGAAATGGCAAATGCGTGACTGCATGCGTCGCTGGTTGAAAGCAGCGCTGATCCAGATCCTCAAACGCCTCGAGGCAGCACGAAAGATGGAAGAATCGGTACCAGGTTCTGGGATCTCCATCAAATCACAACACAGCTGTTACCAGTCGTCTCTGCTGCTGCGACAGCGGCGCATGTCGATGTGTAACAACCGTAATGTTGCGAGGAAAGGCGCCCCTGGATTTGGTCCTATTTAGCACTAAAGGGTTACTTAGCGCTAAAAATCGCTCTCTTTTACATTTGATATGTTGTCATGGTGACAATGAAACGGTGTGACACTACTGTGTCTGTTTACATTAAGTGAGAAATAACTTGTTAGGGTTAAGGCTAGGGTTAGGGTTAGGGTTAAGGCTAGGGTTAGGGTTGTTAGGGTGTTAGAGAAGGCTTTTAGATGGTTTTCTATATATTATGGTATCATCCGGACGAGGTGGGTTAGGGTTACAGTTAGGGTTAAGCTTAGGGTTAGGGTTAGGGTTGGTAAAAGAAGGGTTAGGGTTAGGGTTGGTAAAAGAAAGGCTTTAGTTGGTTTTCTATGTATTATGGTATCATCCGGACGAGGTGGCCGAGTGGTTAAGGCGATGGACTGCTAATCCATTGTGCTCTGCACGCGTGGGTTCGAATCCCATCCTCGTCGGAAATTTATGTTTTTTTTCCTCACTAAATTTCTCGCGGAGACATTTTGCTCGATTAAACTCGATCCCATCTTTGTTCTGGTTGAATGAGTTTACCATCATCTCGGTAAATACATGCGACAGTGACTTGAATTACCCACAATCTTCCAGATAATGATGACAGCTCTATCTGTCATTCCCACCTGACGACCACACGGTCTCAGCACGAATCTCAGACTGTCTCTCTGACATATCAACATGGATGAAAGCCCATCACCTCCAACTTAACCTCCCAAAAACTGAACTGCTGGTCTTCCCAGCCAAACCAACTATACCTATCTCTCTCCATCAAAGCTTGCTAGAAACTTGGGTGTCATGATTGATGACCAACTAACCTTCAAAGATCACGTTACCTTGCATTACTAAACATAAGAAAGATCAGACCATACCTAACCCAACATGCCCCCCAGCTCCTGCTGCAGGCCATGGTCATCTCCCTCCTTAACTACTGTAACGCTCTCCTAACTGGTTTCCTAACTGCTCTCCTAACTGGTCTCCAGCCTGTGAAACCTCTGCAGATGGTCCAGAACGTGGCGGTGCGTCTGGTCTTGGATCAGCCTAAAAGAACACGTCCCCCCTCTGTTCATTGAGCTCCTCTGGCTGCCCTTAGCCGCCCGCATCAGATCCAAGTCCCTGATGTTAGCTACAAAGAGCTTAATGGAACGGCTCCATCTACTTGAATGCTCTTGCAAAGGCTTCTGTCCCAACTGGGTCCCTCCGTTGGTCCCAGGATTGTCGTCTAGCAGCTCCTACACCACGCCTAAGACAATCCAAACTCTGTTCATGTGTCGTCCCACGATGGTGGAATGACCTACCGAGCGCTACCAGAACAGGGGCGTCCCTGTCTATCTTCAAGAAGCTCCTGAAAACCCAGCTCTTCAGAGAGCATCTCCTATCCCAGCACTTACCTTGTACTTCCCTACCCCCTCTATCTCTGCACTTTATCTTTCTGCTCTTCCTTCTATGCCTGCACCCTATCTCTACTCTGTCCCCTCTGACAGAGTCGGACTCCTGGGTTCCTTCTATGGAGTTTATTGTTAGCTTCTTGTATAGCTGTTATATATTTATTTGTAAGTCGGTTTGGATAAAAGCGTCTGATAAATACAGAAACAGAAACATTAGTGTCAACCAAAAATACCAACAATGCTCGTACCACAGTGTGAAAACAGTCTGTTTCAGGTAAAGTATTTAATTTAGAGTGTTATTGAAGGAATACTATGCAAGAATAACCTGGATAATGTGCTTAGGAGTATAAGAAAATTAAAGTACTGTTGAAAACTGTCCCACGTGAGCATTAAATTATTATATCATAAGGTTGTTTTTATTCAAGTGAAGAGTAAAATAATTAACTCATTTCAGTTTGCTGAGAAAAAGTGAGAAAACAAATCCCAGCTGCCCAGTTTAAATCAGATTTTTATTGAGAATAGTTTTTAAAAAAGCCATAAATCTTCACATTTGTAAAGCTGGAGCTGTAAAATGTTTGAACCCACTTAACTTGTCGGGTAGTTTACTGAACTGTTTAGTAAGAAGTTCCTCGAGCTGAAGAAATAGTGCGATGAACAAAGGTTATAATCAGAGGTTCAGGAAAAAGAAGCATTACACCATCAGTTTATACAGATTCCTCTTCAGTTTGTGACGCCGTTCTCCTCCTTTAATGAGTTGAAGCCTCCAGATCCAGCCTGAATCTCACGGGTTGGCCGTTTTCCCCAATAAACCACGTCTTTGTTGGTAATAATAATAATAATCGAACACAGAACAAAGCACAATTGGATCATTCTTTTTATTTCACGGTCATTAACAAAAACATTGTTCATCGTTGTCCTTCCTACACAGAAACCGTGGCGAGGGTCCTGGGAGGCATTTCCTCCACCGAGCTGCTCCAGAATGTTTTCAGAGACGGTTTGAGGCGGCAACATGTAAAAATCGCCCCCCCCCGGCTGCTCTCTGTGGTGAGGAAACTTCCACAGAAAAAGGCTGATTTGTTTTTATGAACCAACGCATTTCCAGTTTAAAATGCCTTCCAGGACCCGTCTGCATTGGAAAGGATGCGAGACTTGAAACTACTGTAGGGCCCTATGAAGTCGACTGCCCCCCCCCCCTCCGTCTTTTAAGCTGTTTACAAAATGCTAACGTGTGTTCTCATATAAAACAAAGTAATTCATTTAATAGCTCCGGGCACTCAGGTGTTCTGCATGTTCTTGGTGTTGGAGATCATTTTAAACCCAGAACAAACCGCTTTAAGACTGTAAATTTACATTTTTCTGCTCGTTTGTGAGTTAAAACACGCATTCGGGGGTCTGAATTTATGACAGTTTATGACAGGAATAAAAGGAAAAAACTGAAAGGAAAATGCAAAACAAAACAGCTTTAATTTGGATACACACTAGCATTCACAACCAAACATACGGAGCACTTTGCTGTGTTACATTTAGCAGAACGTCTAGATCCATCAGATCCTGCCAGGAGTTTCTGACTCAAAGTGTTTTTCAGTGCTGCAGAAATCAAAGGGCCCTACTGTCACGTCCATCCTTACAGACTATGACACCAAAACGCCAGCACCGCTCTTGGACCCGCCTCCCTCGCTGTCTCTGGGGGACGCTGCCGACTGGCCCTGCGTCTCCCCTTCGCCTTCTCCCACCAGCCGGATGTTGTAGCGTTCTCTGTACTCTGTGAGTTCCCGGCCTTTCGCCTGCATCTGTGTGTTGATGGTCTCGATTATTTTGGAGATCTGTCAGGAAACAAAACAAAAGGGTAGAAAATTACCGGATTTTGCGTTATATAAGGCTCACCTTATATGGGGTCCATTTCTGTCCTTAACCCATACATAAGGACTTCTCTCAGTCGCCTTCAACTGGTGCAAAATGCTGCTGCTGCCCGTCTTTAACCAACACTAACAGACCTGTGCACATCACTCCTGTTCTTAACTCCCTTCATTGGCTTCCTGTCCTTTATAGAACTGATTTTAAACTTTTGATGTTTGTTTTTAAAGCTCTTAAAGGCCTCACCCCATCGTATTTATCTGAGCTTTTAACTGTAATCCTGGCAGAGCTCTGAGGTCAACAAATCAACTTTTGTTGGAAGTGTTCAGGTCAAAATACCAGTTTCGACTCATTAATTGACCTAATTGCGTATGATTTTGGACTGTGGGAAGGACCAGTCGTACAGAGGCACCACACCTCCTCCAGTACCTGTTCTTTGTTGTTTTCCAAGGCGGGTAGAACTTCTTTCACCGTCCTCTCCACCAACACCCCCCCGACCAGTCGAAAGCATTTCCTCGAAGGATCCACGTCCTTCAAGGTGTCGATTACTAAGCTGAAGAGAAAGATACCAACGCTTACTTATTTCATCCAAATACTCCTGAAAGGCTTGTTCGCTTTGTTCAGTACAACCTAAAACTACTGCTTTACCATAAAATGTACTTATATATAACATTACTGCTCGTTTCTAATGTTGGGGGGGTAGTAGGATGCAGCTGTTTCCTCCTCTTATGTATGTAAATAAGGGAATTATTTCTAAAACCTGAATAGAAGTTCTTCTGCTACAGTAAAAATAATAAGAAACTAATCAATAAAAACCCCACAAAGTCCAAATAACATCATACTAATGCAGATTAAGTAAATACAGCATGACGAAGGTCAACGGGAAGACAATTTATTGTTGTATGAGAGGAATTAAAAAGGCTGCAGGGGCGGGAGCATCAGCCACCAACCTGTGCTCATTGATGTCCATCTCCAGCTCTGCAGATTTAGAGGCCATGCTGCGCTGTTCCTGACGCATCCTCTGAAAGGTGGCCACTACCTGCCGCACAGAAACACAGTTAACCGACTCAGACTCGTGTCACACAGCACATTAATGTGAGTTTTAATAATTTCTGCTGGAGTAAACAAACCCTTTTACTCTGTGTCCTCATGAATCAAGTGCGTATAATAAATCTACTTTCTGTTATGGAGGTTCTCCATTGTTAAAAGGGAAAACACGTCACTGTAAGTAGCCAGCAAATAAGTAAAAACTTGTCTTAAATCGTATTGCTGCTCCTCTTGTGACCGTTTGCTGAAATCTTACCGGCGGATTAACTGGAAACGATGATATTCTTGATTTGTGGCCCTTTTTCAGTGTATTTCTATGCGTGTTCGCGTCCACACGTGCATAACTTTGACTGTAGTACCTTGATAGCAGAGTATTACAATTTGTACTTATGAAAAGGATCTAAACAGTGTAAGTGCTCCCCTCATGTATGTAAAGTAAGGAGGTGTCGGGGATAAAAATAGCTTCCCGCTGTGTCAGACCCATTAACCAAACCCCGCACACCCACTTATAGGGACGTAAATATGACTTTATATCATCTAACTGTTTGCTAGAAGCGCAGACCTGAGACCAACTCCTTTTTAATGGTAATACCATTTGCATCCTCCCTCTAACTGACTCCAACGGCCCGTTTTCAGGGTGAGGAAGCGGACTGATGGCAGGATGACGGCGATGCTAACGTTAGCTTCGGCTAGCTGGGCGTCGGATTGACGGCTTTTGCTTCACGTGACGCGACTTTAGAGCAGCAGCGACGGCTTTGCCGACATATGCTGCCTGAATGGAGGCCAGAATACCTGTTCAGCTGACGGGCCGGACTGTTTTCCGCCGGCGCTGTTGCTAGACTTGCCACCCGTGCTGCTACTGTTGGCTGCCATCTTGAAAGGGTGTTTCTCAGAAGGACCCCAGCAGCATTTATGGAGCTGTCTCATGAGATCGCCTGCGCGCAAATGCGGCACAGTTCGGGTGACAACGCTATTCAAGGGTCCTGCTTGTTCTTTTTGTGCATACTATCCACATATTTCTGTAGACCACACCATCAGAACAGAGCCACAAATAACGTAGAACTGTGCTCAAATGATCTAAAGTTATTTTTTCAAATTAAACAAAGCAGAAGCAAGGAAGGACTGAAAAATGACCGACTTACTAATGAATATTTAATTATATGCTGCAGCTATAAGACATTCAACATGAAATTTTAATATTGATCTGATTCATATTCGATGTAACAAGATGGTCCTTGAAACACTCAGTCTTAAAAACATTTTAAAAAAACATTTTATTTAATAATCTCTTATAGTTTATAGCAGCTGTCATAATGTACACTAACTGAGCTGCACCATCATGTCTCTTAATCGAACTGTCTTTGTGAAAACAATTTTTCACTTTTTCTTATGTTTTTGTTGCATTTAGTCATCATTCATAATCCCAGAATGCTATTTAAGGCTATTCATTTTGTTATTAATGGATCCTCCTTATCTTTCCAAAAATCTAATGCTGAGCTGCCTGAAACATTCTTTATTCATTGTATAAATAAAGTTTAAAATATCAGAACTTAAATCCGGCCTGAATGACTGAGGGAGTCTCTCATTTTACCTCCTCATCTTGCATTCTAGGTATGGTTTCCTTTTGGCATCTTAAAAAGTATTCCCTACACTCAGCCCTGTTATCTTACAGTTTTTATCCGTATCTAGGCTCTGGTTCTTATCTGGACCCCTTTAAACTACAAACCAATATTCAACTGGCACCTCATAGTTCAGAGACAGCTTTTGTAAAGGTGTCCAATGACCTATGTTTGAGTGCGGATAGAAGAGACTGCTAGATTTTAAATTTAAGTTTCACCTTTGATACCGTTGATCATAACACCCTCCGGCATCATTCAGAGTCTTGTTTTGGAATGAAAGATTTGGATCTTTGGATAATAAGTTCATATCTGTCTAAAATAACTTTTTCTCTCACTCTGAATAACTTCCTAAACCTAAAAAAACAGCTCACCTGACTTATGGCGTACCACAGGGCTCAGTCGTTGGCCCAGCTCTGTTCTCTGTTTACATTCTATCTCTTAGCCAGCTTAGATCATCACATACATTGACATTTTTTACAGTTACGACATTCAGCTGTTCTTACCAATAAAACCCACATATCCCAGCAGCCTTGCTAATCTCACATTTTGTCTTTCTGATGCCAGATGACTGAAAGATTTCTTAATTTTGATAATTATGAAGTCAAACTCATTCTGTTTGGTCCTTCAAATTCTTTCAGGACTGTTAGTTCTAATCTTATCTGTCTCTCAAATAATAGGCTGCTAAGAATATTTGATTCTAACCTCAGTTTTTGATGCTCAAGTCAAGAAGTCAAGAAGTGTCCTTAATTGTCATTCAAAACACCTCCAGAGATGCAGTGCAGAACCAAATTACGTTGCAATCGGGTCATAAGAAGAAGCAGAAATCAACAACAACAAAAAAAAAGCCTATAAAACAGCATATAAAAAATTAAATATGTTTAAAATACCCATAAAAATACAAAATAACAAAAAAATGACATAAATTGCACAGAAAAGACACCCCACTGCTGTTGTGCCTTTTGGCTGCCTGTTTTACTAACATATCTATGTTGTTCGGCTATTCAACAGTCCCAGAACCGCCCGACCCGCTCCTCAGGCTGCGGTACCGTCGTCCTGAGCAGCAGCAGAGAGAACAGGCTGTGGCTCGGATGAGTTGGATCCCCAATGTTTCTCTTTACCCTGGATCAACAGCGTTGTTGGCCCAGGTCCTATGAGTGTGGCCCCAGTGGTCCTTTCTGCTGACCTTACCCTCCTCAGAGCCTTTTTATCTGCAGAGATGTTGCCTCTGTGGTGAGGACTGATGGATTCAGGCATGTTGTTCAGTCTTGTTTCTCCAGCTTAAGACTGTCTCAAAATTCTTTTAAGTTTACATGCTTTTGTTTATTCCTCCCTTGACTAATGTAATTAGTTAAACTCCAGATTGTGAAATGTTGACGATCAACCTGTTAAATCTTTTTAAAAAGATAAATACTCTAAAGCAAAGTCCTCTGATCCACTCTTTCACTGTTTTGCACCTTTTAGTGATACATTCACTCCAGTAGGAGGCGATGAGGTGCTTTATGCTGGTTTCAATACTCCAATGCTTACCAGAGAAGAAGAATAACCCTAAACCTTCCTGGTGCAGATAACCGAGCTGAACGCAGTGGAAGAGTAACATGGACTGAACAGGGAAGGTAACGCTGCTCGGGGCCAATGTTCAGGTGCATTTTGGGATCATCTCTGAAGTATTTGGCCTCTCTGCCAGCTTTGAGACACACAGTCATGCTGCAGAACAGGTATGTTGGCAGAAGAGAATGTATTATGTCTACAGCTTGTTTTGGATCCTGCTGTGTTGTTTAAAAGCTGTTTGTGGAGTTAAAGCGAGAACTGGAAGCAAAACCTCTGAGATGGAAATCAGAGCACGAGGTTTTGAATGACTCATTTAAAGCTTTTTGATTGTAGATATTAGATTTTCTTTGTTCTTGTAGACGGACATGAGAACAAAACCGTATGAAATGAAACAGGACATGTGCAGTGTAACTTATTCGGTTAATAATCAACCATTGCTGACTTGTTTCCCTGACCTCCTGACCTCTGAGCAGGATGTCCAGCTCACCTGCTCCACTGGCTGCAGTCTGTCAGGTGAGGGTGACCCCGGACAAGGAGGCCAACTTCTCCGCCTGTAAACGGCTGGTGGAGGAAGCGAAGGAGCGAGGGGCCTGCATGGTCTTCCTCCCCGAGGGGTTCGACTACATCGGATCCAGCAGAGAGGAGACGCTGTCTCTCTCAGAGAGCCTTGAGGGAGACACAATCTCACGATACAGTCATCTGGCCAGGTTGAAGAAGCAGATTTATGTTTATATCCCACAGAAATCCTTTTAAATGTTGTAAGAAGCTGTGGCACCTGTTATGAAACCCATGGACAGATAGACGCCGTTATTCTTAAGTAGGCTGCTGGTTGAAGGCAGGACGAACAACAAACTCCCTGCAAAGCAGTAAATGAGAGTTATTATAAAGAATGAGTTTGATTTGTCCTAAAGCAACATATTCTGTTGGTTCGTTAGCTTATCGCTCCGTTTACAATATATACGATGTTCTTAGCATGGAAGCTAAAAGATAACGTATTTAGCACCTGTGTGCACATTGTATCTGATCCAGGAGGTTAGAGGTGTGGCTGTCTCTGGGAGGATTTCACGAACGAGGGCATGACTGGGAGGCTGAGCGACGAATATACAACAGTCATGTCATAATTAACGATAAAGGTGCAGAAACGCACATCGAAAAGATCCAAACTAAGTCTTGATCTCTTTTAGATCGGTCCTCCAGTTTCTCCCACTCTGCACATTGTGTCCACAGGCGACGTCACCTCGGTGTACAGGAAGTCCCATTTGTTTGATGTGGAACTGCCGGAAAAGGGCGTTTCCCTCAAAGAGAGTCGCTTCACCATCCCTGGACCCTCCCTCGTGTCTCCAGTCCAAACTCCAATAGGCAAGGTGAAATTTAGACAGTAACCATCATAAAGTTGCCATGGAATCTCACTCTTAATATATCTTTCACATATTTAACTTACTGTCCTGATAGAACTGACTTTACTGGATAAAATCACCTGAAATCTGATGGATATTTATGAATTTAAACCATAAACTTAAAGATATGATGTTTTGGGTCCACTTTGAGCACTGATAACGTCTCTTATATTAAGGTTTACAGACAGGCTTCTTGTGTCTGACCCTGTTGTTGCTTTTATAGGTGGGTTTAGGCATCTGCTACGATCTTAGATTCCCCGAATTATCGCTTTCTCTGCGACGGCACGGAGCCGAGATCCTGACGTACCCGTCGGCCTTCACCGTGGCAACAGGAGCTGCTCACTGGGAGGTGGGATCATAAGGCATCACATTTAAACTCAAGGCTTAATGAGGGTGTGCTGACGTTTGCCTTTGCTTTGAGGTGTTACTCCGGGCTCGAGCGATAGAGACTCAGTGCTTCGTCCTGGCGGCGGCGCAGGTCGGCCAGCACCACGAGAAGCGCTCATCGTACGGCCACGGCCTGGCGGTGGACCCCTGGGGCGAGGTGCTCGGCGACTGCGGAGGAGAGAAGCCGGGCGTGGTGCTGGTGGAAGTCGACCTGGAGAAAGTCCGAAGAACCAGGAGGAACATGCCGGTCCAGCAGCACCGCAGAGAGACTGCTTTCTACCACAGTTTGGATCAAAGCTGAGCACGAGTCGGAGATCCTGTCTCACAGGATCAAATTCAAATTCACGAGGAGAGATTTACGCTCTACAAGATTTCTCTTTGAGTTTCCTGTTGTTGTCACACAACAATCACTTTAAGGGATTTTAATGATGAGAAATCAGAAAAAGAGTTGCCTGAAGAAAGATGCACACTTTTTCTAATTAAAAGTAAATGATTAATGCTGAAGATCGGCCATGAAAACATTCTTCTGCCACATCTGCTTACTGGAAGTAGAACTCTGAGCTTTACTGGTTCAAATGATGAGTCATACTGACATTAATGCTGTCAATAATCTCAATAATCTCACTTCTATCGTCTGTATCGATTCTGATCAAGAAAAGCAGTTCGGACATGCAGGCTCATGCTGTTCCTATAGTTCTTATCGTGTTACTTAAACTGATCAATAGATGGCGCTGTTTGACAATTAAAAAGTCCAAAAGGCTTTTAAAGTTGTATGTTAACATCTGATATTTAAGATGTACCTGTACATGTGCTGAAAGACTTCTGTTCTATAAACTCACAAAGATGATAACAATTCACCTGCTTTGCCGTGTTTTTTATCTGATGTGATGAAACTGGATGAGCAAGCAGTGTTTTTTCTACTTGGGGCCCACAAAGTCTACGCTGGAGCCAACTTTCAAGCACTGAAATATCCTCTGAACACCCATCCTCCCAACATCTGGTTTTAATTGACATTTTTTGGGCATTTCCACAAACTGGTAGAGCTGATAAGCGACCAAACACGAGACCTTTGAATTAAAAATCACTTTGTTATGCGTGGATTATTCTTTTTTCTTTGTTTTTTGTTGTATTGACTAATAATTTCGAAAGATAGACACTGTCTCCATCTCATTTTTGTGCAAAAGCTTCAACCAGTGCCCTGTATGATTGGTTAATTATTAAAATCTTGGGTCCATCCGAACTGATTAATGTAACAACTGTTCCAGGACCATTTGTTTCCCTTTTGATTGCAGAGTGCGGATGAATAATTGATCAGATGTTCCTCCAGCCCGCTTTACTCTCACGGACACTGTGGGTGGGAGTAGCCGCCGCCGCCGCTTGGATGATGGGCCGGGAAACAGGAAGTGAACGTCACTGACACGGGAATGGGACTGAAGGAAGAAAACACCATCATCATGAGGAGAATGACAAATCCCTTCGTGTAGGAAGCAAAAACCTCAGCTTCAACTCAGGAGAAAAAGGATGAACTGTCGTGTCCAAGCTGGAATCGAGGCATCAGGAAGGTACGTAGCTCCGTTATTTATTTAATTTTTTGTTGCTGCTGTAAAGGTTAAGCTTCGCTGTCTGTGTGCTGGATGTGTTTCACCACCCGAGGCCATCCATCCACCCACCCACCTATCCATCCTCCTCTCGCTATCAAATGTTGTGAACTCTGGTTGATTTCTCAATCATCTTGCTGCCAAACAGGTGCTAGCAGTTAGCTAACTAGCAGCGGAGGCTAACTTGACTCTGCTAGCTTGGTGTCGACACCGAGCAGTTGGTGTGAACTGGGTGGGAATTCACCAGCTTTTTGTGCAAGTCTGAATTCATTTAGTTGATAATTTGATGCCTCTGGCCGATAGCTGCAAGCAGAAACTGCTGTATGTACTTGTGCATGCCAACATCCCCCTGTTGCTATGCCTCTTTTCTGGATATTTCCATGAATGTGCTGTGGCTAATACAGATGTAACGGTTCTGCACGCGCGGCTAACTGCTGCTGAGCGTGTGGCTGTTACAGAAGGACTCTGCTAGATTTCACCGCCTTGCTGCCTGTGACACGGTTGTTTTTCATCATTAGCACTGAAAAACAACAGTCTACAGCTCGTACTGTCATTTTATATCCATATTAACTTAATTTATTACAACTTATGTGGTGCAAAACACTGTTGAAGCAGTGCAACAAGCTAAAGACTTGAGCTAAAGTTAGGCTACATAACAAAGTGGTATTCAGGCTTGGGACAAATTACTTTAAATTATAACCAGTTATTTGAGAATTTGACTGATAGTTTTGCTCATTTGCTCACCCTATAGTTGTGGGATGTAACACCACTGTTTTAAAAACACATAATAAAAACTCACGTGGTCCCTGTACATGCACAGCCATACACATGAGTTTGTTGGCACGCTGAAGAGGCCAAAAAGATGTAATCAAAAGTGACAAATGACCGTAAAGTGAGACATTGTGATGCTGGAGTCTGGAAACCAAAGTTGTGAACTGCGGTATCTCAGCCCGCGGACACTGGAGGACAGCTTGAGGCCTGGAAATGTTCATATAAAAGGTCAGAAACACGTTTTTAAGGTTCATAAACTTCTCTAGTGTTGCTTTCATTGAAATTACATGAAAACTTCTGTAATTAGTGACATAACCAATTGAACTACCAAGAAATGTACACAGTGAGGCGCGGATAATTGGGAAGAAATCATTAGAAAAGTGCAAATCTGATTTAAAAGCTTTTCTAATTACAAAGAATTAGAATTTATAGTAGTTTGATAATGACGAGTATCACAGTTAACTCATTTTTTTAGATAATCGTCTTCATTCATCGGTCTGAAAGCAGCCGGATGAAACTAACAGAAACTTTTAAACCTTTTTAATCACATAATCTTTTTGGGCTGCTGCATTTCTGACAAATGTATTCATGTTTCCTGTATTTATTTTTCAATAACTTCTACGTTATTAGTAGGTTTTACACTGAAATAGTAGCAACGAGTTAAAACATTTATTCTATTTATTAAGACAAAAATACAACAAAAATTAACTAGGTACTGCTTCTCAAAACTGATTATTTGCCAGTTTTCTTTCACAATAAGCAGAATATTTAGGTATTGTGGGCATTTAATGGAACTTTTTCACCATCTTAAGTCATTATCTAGATCAACTTGTGGATTTTCTTCCATCAGAAATGAAGAAAGATGTTATTTACAGTCCTAATATGTTTGAAATACTAACTCAGATGTCCAGACTGTCTCTCATCATTCATTCCTTTGACATAACTACATGATTTCTAATGAAATCTCAAGTATATATCACTTCTTGCATAGTTGTTTGAGCGTACAGTGTTGAGAAAAATAGCTTAAAATGCTTCTTGTAAGTTCAGTTGAAGCGATATAAAACCCAGAAAAGCAGTAAATTCTCATGTTTGAGGTGGTTTAATAAGCATATGTTCTGTTTTTTGTTTTTTTTCAGTAGAAGTACCACAAATTATGACATCAGATGTATTTTTACTGATGGATTTGACATGCGTAGTATGAGCCGGTTTGTCACATAGTCTCCAGATGAGACACGCTGACATTGAACTGTTTAATTTAGCTTTTACCCGTATGATAAACCGTCTGCTGTTCAAACTCTGCATTTCTTTATTGAGTACTTTACATGACCCTCGTGCAGTCTTGTTGGCACAGTGTTTTTGACGTTTAAAGTAGCCTCAAATGTTAAACATAAGCCAAAAGTTAAAGTTTTCCAGCTCTTTTCACTGGTGTATGTTTGAAATCTACGGTTAGCTAACAGTGCAGCAGAATCAGGGTGGATCAGCACTCTGTTTTTACTGCTGAATTCCTTTCAGTCAGCAAGTCAAGCCCTCTCTTTTCATTGTTTCTGCCTCCTCATGTGGCTCATTATGTCAAATCCTAAATATTGAACACATATTGCCATTAATCTGGATGGAGAAGGTCAGATGAGACAAATCATTATTTCCTGATAGATAACTTTTGATGAATCATTGTCTTGGCTTTCAGTTCCCAGCATGCCATGTTTTTATTTAAAGTCACAGCCCTTACTTGATGATGAATTATTGGGAAACTATTATATCTTTATTAACTTATCAGTGCAAACTGGATTATGCAGATTGTTCTTTATGTTTTTCATCAGTCTTGCAGATATAATGCAGAGTAATATTCTCCAAGGGGCTGCACAGAGTGAAGGAAAGAAGATGAAACTTGGACAGAAACTTTGCATGTGACGGCAACATTTCATTGATTGATGATTTAATTTGATTGACAGCTATGAAGTCTGACTCAAACGTCCATCTGATACAAGTGATACTCCTTAAACTGGAGCTAGAGATAATAATCCCAGAGGATTTAAGTTCAGCTCACATATTTGACCTCATCAGCAGTCAAAACGTCTCAATTTTCCCTTTTATTTGTGAAACCGGAGCTAGATGTTGAATATAGAATGAGTGGCTTAGGAAATGTCTGTGGCTTTATTAAACCTTTTAATATATTCTGAGCTGAAGTTAATTTAGTTTTATATGCAAAGTGTTGTTCTCAGCCTCAAAAAAGGCAACTTTTCTTATTTTATATGTATAATTGTATACTCCAGGAGTGTTTTTCCTGTTTTGGCGACAGAGTTTGCACATTGTATTAATGGGTTGCACGTTGTATTAATGGGTTGCACGTTGTATTAATCGGTTGCACGTTGTATTAATGTGTTGCACGTTGTATTAATGGGTTGCACGTTGTATTAATGGGTTGCACGTTGTATTAATCGGTTGCACGTTGTATTAATGGGTTGCACGTTGTATTAATGGGTTCAGTGTTTTCGCTGAATCCAAACCTCTCCATGTCACAGACGTAGTAGCACCTTTTTGGTCTGCTTCTTCGACAGTCTGAGAGGTTAAAGTGAGCTCAGTCTGGCTCCTTTCGTCGCTCTCTCCGACGTTTCCTTCGTCAGTCCTCTGGTAGGTCGTTGTTTTTTCTTTCCTTTTGGGTTTTCTTGGCTTCGAGGCGCATTAAAACCAACTGGTGGACTGATCGATGGACTGAAAATGTCGCATTGATCAGGGGTATTGATTGAGGACCCCTTCCTGGCTCTTGAATGCAGACTGTGGGTGGTCTGGGTCCGGTGACTTGGGCCTCGGATGACCAGGCTTACTTTGACTTTATTGGAATCTTGGGAATTTGGAGGCTGGATTAAAGCCTCTCGGTCTTTGTGTTCCTCAAATCTTTTCTGAGCAGTTTTTGTTACGGGAACGAGCGCGTCGAGCTTGGTTCTCAGGAATAAAAGACGGCTCCAGCTGCTACAGCTTTGACTCTGGATATCGGTTGATATTGCAGCCCTTTAGCACACCGGTGCTTGTCCTGTTTCAAGTGAAATGTCTTTGTGGTTGTACATTTTTCTGATGTTGTGCAGCTCTAACTCTTGAATGGTCAGTGCTGGTGCATCTGGCTTCGGACCGGCCGAAGTGTGTTGAAGCGCTGCTGATTATGATGGTTAAAGGGGAACTCCGGTATTTTTAAACCTTATTTCTGGCATGAAATACGTTCATCTACTCACTGAGAACAGTTTGGTGAAAGTCGGCGTCCTTCTGAAGATATTTAGATTCCTCGAGATCCATATAACGGAGTGAACGGGGCTTAGAGGATGCAGCCTCTAAATAAGGCATTATCTGTCTTTATTTCACCAATACTTTAAGAAGAATGAATGAATGAACGTGTGCTATAGCTCTGTTAGCTCATAGCTGCTGTTATGTGGCTACTTGCGGCTATAGGAGAGCTAACGGAGTAAAACAGCAGTTTATTCACTCTGGTAAGAACGTCCATCTTACTCAAAGTCGTCGTTCACGTTGTCAAAATCTGATAAATATCCTGCCATGTTGCACAAAACTATCAGCAGCAAACTCCGTGTGAAGTTAGCCGACTGTCACAGAGCACGGCGTGAATGAACTGTGCTGCAGGGGGGCGTGTGGATGAAGTGGTCCCAGTAGAGTGCCTGTGTAGAAATCCCTCCGTTAGCTCTCCTATAGCTGCAAGTAGCCACATAACAGCAGCTATGAGCTAACAGAGCTATAGCACACGTTCATTCATTCATTCTTCTTAAAGTATTGGTGAAATAAAGACAGATAATGCCTTATTTAGAGGCTCTAAGCCCCGTTCACTCCGTTATATGGATCTCCAGTTATCTAAATATCTTCAGAAGGACTCCGACTTTCACCAAACTGTGAGTAGATGAACGTATTTCATGCCAGAAAATACCGGCGTTCCCCTTTAAATGTCCATGTATCGACTGCCTGTTGCCTCTGAAGGATGTGTGTCAAGGCATTGGTCCTCTCTGTGGAGGAGCCTGTCAAAATGCTGAGTCACATCTCGGCAACAGTCGCCTGGGCAACACCTCCATGGTGACCAGCAGGAGGAAGATAAGGTCTCTTGCTGCTCAGCCAGTTGTGTAACATGGGCAGCGTTTTGCTCTTTTGCTGCTGATTGTGTCGCCTCCACCCAAACGTCCTCAACTGACATCTGACTCGCTGTGTAGCAGCTTCTTAACTATCAACACACTCCACCACTCCTGGCACGAGCTTCACTTTCAGTCGCAGAGGCAGAGAGCGAGTTGTAATGATGCCACCGGTCATTATGAGACATAACAGCACGGCTGATTTGATCTAAGACCTTCTGTAATGGAGACTCTTCGCTGAGGCTTTGCAGGGAGGGAAGGCTGAAGAAATGATGAAGGAACAGGTTTCACACTGTCCTCTGACATTATTTACTGCCTCTGAATGCTTATTTTCCTTCAAATGTGTGCCTCCTTTTCACTGAAGTACTTTTGCATAATCATTTCCAGTTTAATGCACCAACACACAGGGAAGAGCCTCCCGTTGGCACATAACCCAGCTCTGGCTCTGTGGTTGGCTTGTTAAAGCACACGTTCACATCCATCCATCTGAAAACATCTGCATTTAAACAGCTCTGACTTTCCCTGGATGGAAACGGCAGCGTCTGGACTTCAGAGCACCGTCACGTGTCTCTACTCTGATGCGTTTGATTACGGTTTAACTCCCGACTGTAGAGTGGCGGCTGCAGCCGAACATGTGCCCGAGCTCTTCCTGGACGCGCTGCGTTTCTCCTCTGGTTGGATCTGCACATCTTCTGCTGTTATGAAGTCATTTGCTGCTGCTGTGTGTCGTGCATTAACTGCACAGCCCCACCCTCTGTGAGGCTGAAGCTCCAGGATATAAACAGAGGAATCTGGAGAGGAGTTTATGCAGCTGAGATCTGAGCGTAAAATGAATGCAACTGTGGACAGAAATGATGGGATGCTGCAGAAACTTCAACAAAATGTTAGCGTGCAGCTTTATTTACGTTGGCGTGTATAAAAAGCTGCATCAAACCAGCAGAAAAGCATTTAATTTCACTATTTGAGGTCTTATTGTGGCCCGTTTGCCTCCTGTTCCTTAATGGCACCTCAGTGGAACATTAGTTTCAACTTTTGTTTATTTTTCCAACACTGGACTCGTGTTTCAATGACTTAAAAATGACTTAAACCCCAAAATCAAATGCCACGTTAGGTTTTTAGCTGTAATACCAATAATCGTGGTTAAATGTTACTGTTAAAGTGGATTTTTCTTCTCTCTGGAGGTGAAGCAACGCGGTGTCACATGAGCTCACAGAGAGGAGCATCTCTGCCTCGGCGCTGGCTCCGTGAACAAACTGAATTGAATTTTCTGTCCACGCTGATTTGATAAAGCTCGGATAGAAGTCCTGACTCACAGGGAATCAGAGTGATTGTTGGCTCGGGGAAAGTTTCCTTTTCCTCTTTAGCTCATTTCGTAGTTTGCTCCGGTTTTAAGTGCGATGTTCCTCTTAACTTCCATCTGATGGAGGTGAGCGAGTGTTGGGGGTTATCCAACCGGTCGTAACCCTGTGGTGGCGCCACACGTGGATCTGTTGGTCAGCAGAGGTCACCTTGAGCGAGAATCGATGTGATGACACGAGAAAAAGGCTCAAACAAGGCGTTCATACTGTTGCTGCAGTGCATCGCCGCAGAGCTCAAAAGGGCCAAGATGAGAATCACCGAGTCAGCCGTTCACAGAGGCTGGGAATCCGAATCAGCCAAGAAAACTCAAGAAAGGATTAGGTATGAAGGTCATGGAAAGCGAACCCTGCTAAGAGACGCCTGGAGAAGAAAACTAATGTTTATGAGCACAGATGAGCTGCAGCTCAGCTTCACCAGTCAGCAGGAACTGAGGGATCAACCGAAGCACCTTCACATCCAGTCCAGTCCAACTTTATTTATAAAGCACATTTAAAACAAAAGAGTCAAACATACATTCACACAGACGTAAAAACCAGAGAAGAAACCGGCAGAATAAGTAAAACAGCAACTAGAACGAGGCCTCTGAGCTTCAGCCCAGTTTCTGGGGCGACCGAAGTCAGCTGATCAGCAGATTTTAGGGACCGTGGGGAACAAACCGCTGTAGCAGGTCAGAGAGGTGAGCTGGAGCGAGACAATTCAGACATTTATATACCAAAAGGAGCGTTTTAATGTCACTTCTGTTCACAGGAAGCCAGACAGAAGTGGTGTGTGTGTGCAAGGTAAAAGGCGTGAAAGGAAGGCCGGGCTGAGCCCAGCATAAAGAGCGTTGTAGTAGAGTCCAGATGAAACCTCCTTTTCAGAGCTGTGGCAGAACAGGTTTGAGCTTCAGAAGCTCTTCTGTACAACAGCGCTTTGAAAGGGGGTCAACTTCAGGTTTCTTTTCATTAACACTTTAAGCCTTCAGCCACATCCATGCGTGGATGTCATGGAGACGGTCCGATGGTGGTCGGATGGAGTGAATAAAGCAGTGGGAAGATGGCCCTAAAAGCAAATGAAGAGAGAGAAGAAGAGTTGAACCATGACACCTCGTCTTAAACGGCTGAGTTTTCATCAGTTTCTGACAAGGAATTTGGTTGTTTTGACACGTTTTTCATCGTCTGGGTGCGTTCGTCTGGCTTTGAGAAGAAGCTTCATGCAAAGAGCTGAATGAAGGAAACTCAGGAAGTGAGAAACTGAAGCAGCTTGTTGCACTTCCAGCCTTACTGCAGTCACTGTGGGTCACAGGAAGCGTGCACGCACACGCGCACGTGGAGAAACGCATGGCGGTGTCTGGGTTTTGTTAAAAAAAAGGTCGATTTGCTGCTGAAGCACAAGTTTACTTGAGCTGACACCCACTTCCCCTTTTTCTCTGAAGGACGCCTTTAAGACAGAGTAAGAGCTCCTGAACTTTTTGGATAATCCTGCAGAGAGATCAGAACCGTGTTGGGTCCTGGTCTCCTTCCACAGGGACGTTGGAGGAATATGGGGCTGGGATTAAGACTCACTTTTTCATCGCTGTGACTCATCCTGTCTTGAGGCTGATTAATACGTTCAGGGTGTCTTTACTTTTCGTTGTGGGCAGGATGTTTCAGGTCACATCTCTCACAGTCTGACTCATCTGGGTGTTGTGATGCAGTTGGTAGCACGTCCACAGGGGGGTGAGCTCTCCCCGGTCCAGCAGGAGGATGGTTATTATTATCCTTTTTGTGGCCACGTGTCATTTTAATCCCTTTGTCTGTTAACACATCAGCCTGCTTCGCAGTGAACAGAAATGTCTCTTCTTAAAATGAGGAGCTTAAAAAGCTGCTAAAGCTCACTCTGATATTGCCAAAAGCCATTCAAACGTGTCGCGGTAACTCAAGCTTCTTTATCAAAGGAAACTCTGGTGTCTGGAGGCAGAATTTACCCACAAAGACCTGTTTTCCAAAGTGGGGAAACTTGAGTTCAGCTGCTTTTAAATGAGGACTGCAGGATACTGTGAAAACAGCAGTGTGTTGTTTTTCTGTTGAGGATCATTTACTGCAGACGTCGTGTCTTTCAACGCTACATTTAGGTTTATTTACAGATTAATTACTACTTTAAAACGATTGGCTTGATGTCGCAGCTCAACTAAAATGAACACAATGCTAAAAAGTGTCAACTTAAGCTCTCCGTGTTGCCTTTTTCGGTTTGTATAAAGTACCTTTAACTCTTATTGGTTCGAACAGAAGCCTCTGACCCAACACTATGATGCACTTATGCTGTTTTATTCTGTTCAGACAGAAAAGTAGAGAGAATTTAAACCTGCACACATGCCAGATATTCATGAAAAAGCTCCTGCAAACAGCATATCAGAGTGTGTTCAGTCAGAGGCTTCCTCAGCTTCACTGCAACAAAGCATGGAAGGAGGTCATTCCCGCCCTGAAAAGGATCTAATTGGTTTGTTTTATGATGGGGTGAAACTGTAATTTCCCTTTAGGGATAAATAAGATTTATGGGGGAATTTAACATGAATGAATGTAGCTTTTTCATTATATTTCGAGCTTTATTTGTCATCTTCTTGTTTGTCTGCGAGCTGATAGTGTTCGATTGTCTGTCCTGGTGACAAAGTTCATTTTCCTGAGCTGTAAATGTGTGCATGAACGCCCCACAGTGTCTGTCTTTGCTCTTTATTCGCACACTAACAGCCCGTCCTGCCTGTTTGTGCCTTATAGACCTTCACCTTGTAGGCACTGTGATCCAGCCTCCTCACAACACCGTCTGTATGTCTTCACCACCCCCCCTCCTCCCTCCCTCCTTATCGTTCAGGGTAACGGCGCGTTGCTAAATGGAGTCGGAGCAGCTGTACCATAGAGGCTACTGCAGGAACAGCTACAACAGCATCGCCAGCGCCAGCAGCGACGAGGAACTGTTGGATGGAGCCGGCGTCATCATGGACTTCCACACCACAGAGACAACCTGCTGGATGGGGACGCTGCCTCCCCAGGTAGGGCGTACCTCAGAGCCCCCCCCCCACCCCAAGGTCTGGACGTCTTGAGCTTCCCCTTCATAGTCCAAGCTTGCTGCACCCCGACCCTCCTCCTCCAGTCAGATAGGACCGAGCCCTGACCCCTCAGATCCCATCGTGCCCCTTCCTTCCTTCCTTCCTTCCTTCCTTCCTTCCTTCCTTCCTTCCTTCCTTCCTTCCTTCCTTCCTTCCTTCCTTCCTTCCTTCCTTCCTTCCTTCCTTCCTTCCTTCCTTCCTTCCTTCCTTCCTTCCTTCCTTCCTTCCTTCCTTCCTTCCTTCCTTCCTTCCTTCCTTCCTTCCTTCCTTCCTTCCTTCCTTCCTTCCTTCCTTCCTTCCTTCCTTCCTTCCTTCCTTCCTTCCTTCCTTCCTTCCTTCCTTCCTTCCTTCCTTCCTTCCTTCCTTCCTTCCTTCCTTCCTTCCTTCCTTCCTTCCTTCCTTCCTTCCTTCCTTCCTTCCTTCCTTCCTTCCTTCCTTCCTTCCTTCCTTCCTTCCTTCCTTCCTTCCTTCCTTCCTTCCTTCCTTCCTTCCTTCCTTCCTTCCTTCCTTCCTTCCTTCCTTCCTTCCTTCCTTCCTTCCTTCCTTCCTTCCGTCCGTCCGTCCGTCCGTCCGTCCGTCCGTCCGTCCGTCCGTCCGTCCGTCCGTCCGTCCGTCCGTCCGTCCGTCCGTCCGTCCGTCCGTCCGTCCGTCCGTCCGTCCGTCCGTCCGTCCGTCCGTCCGTCCGTCCGTCCGTCCGTCCGTCCGTCCGTCCGTCCGTCCGTCCGTCCGTCCGTCCGTCCGTCCGTCCGTCCGTCCGTCCGTCCGTCCGTCCGTCCGTCCGTCCGTCCGTCCGTCCGTCCGTCCGTCCGTCCGTCCGTCCGTCCGTCCGTCCGTCCGTCCGTCCGTCCGTCCGTCCGTCCGTCCGTCCGTCCGTCCGTCCGTCCGTCCGTCCGTCCGTCCGTCCGTCCGTCCGTCCGTCCGTCCGTCCGTCCGTCCGTCCGTCCGTCCGTCCGTCCGTCCGTCCGTCCGTCCGTCCGTCCGTCCGTCCGTCCGTCCGTCCGTCCGTCCGTCCGTCCGTCCGTCCGTCCGTCCGTCGCCAGCCAAGATGCTTCACTGCTGCTTTTATTTCCTCCTCCATCTTGTCCAGAGAACATCTTTGCCCAAACATCCATTCAGCCTCACAAATGGCTGCAGAATAACTTGCAAGTCACACAAAGTTGAGTTTTTGAACAGGAAAATCACTTGAATTCAAACTCGGCTTCCATATATTCGCACACTTTTTAGTTATGAGTTATGTTCAGATAGAACTAATAAATGATAACAATATTAACACAAATGCTTTTTCTTTAGCTGTTTAAAAGCTCTTTAAAGGCCCATTATTTAACCAATAAGACTTCCTAAACTTATAGATCTACTTTACACATATTAGAAACCTTGGTATTGTCCAGTTAAACCTTTCCTCTCCAGTCATTTGTGCAGTTGTTTTGCAGATGTTTCTTGATAACATTTTCCTGGTTTTGCCTTCCCTGTTTGTCTTTCCTTCCAGCATCCTGACCCGATCGCCTCTCTGACGCTCTGCCTCCTGCTTTCCTGCACGCTCGCCCGTTGTTTCTCTCACATTCATCCCGTTTCGTCTCTTTTAATTCAGGAATGATAACTTTGAATGTCGGAGTGTGTGACGAACCAATCAGAGACCTGATAGTTTCTCTCTGTTGTTATCATTCGATAAGTTACAGGCTTGATATCATCTTCAGTTTGGTCATCTGTTTTTCATTCATTCACTGGCTCCCTAACAGGTTTCTGCCCCTTTGCTCTTCCTCTTCTGAGTGAGTTACGTTCCTGGACTCGTAGGTTTGAGTTGCAGCTGATCAAACAGAAAACGCACCCTCCTGAGATCTGGGTCAGAGGTGTCGGCTGAGCTTAGCTCTTCCAGCATTTTTGCCAGGTGTTTAATCACAGGACGTCTTCGTTGGAGCGTCACGGCTCCAACTGCCGTGTTTATGCAAAGGCTAAAGATGGGATTTTTTAGTTTAAACATCGCTTTTGGTGTTTTCTTAGTGGAGAGGTCATCTCTGTCTCTCTGGACCGGATAATTAGTCAAACAGAGGACTAACGGCTGAGCTGCAGCGAGGAGAAAATCCTTCTCAACTCTCAGGACCTGTTAGAGAACCTGGTAGTTTACTCCGGTCTTATTTCACAACAGTAGAAAAGTTGAACCTCAACATTCATAATCAAAGTATTCTTTAATTATGAATGTATGTCGCTGCACTGTGAGACAGATGTTAACCTGAGATAATTCTCTTGTTCAGCTTCCAGTTAAAACTGTAATCTGAAGGCGCCACCAGTCACTCATTTTAAAAAATATCATCACTTTGGATAAATTCACAGACTAATTTTGCGGTTTTGCTAAAAGCGCGTCACCCTGCGCTTATTTTCTGACTGAGCGGCTTGAGATAAATGGTTGAATGCAGGTTGGGAGAGCAGCTGGAAGCGGCGACCGCCACAGCTGGACGCCATAAAATGACATTTGTGATTGTTCCAGTGAATCTGTGTGAATGAGATCAATTAAACTGTGTTGATGTCACTTTAACCAGCTTTAGGCACAGTTTTGGAAGTCATCCGGTGTCTCTGGCAGCATATTTTCCAGAGAGTTGACTACATCTGCTGCATGTTGTCTCCTGTTGAGCCCATAATTTAATCCCACGCTGCTAAAAGTGCGCTCCGACGCCGCAGAGCAGGGCGTCGCTAATGCTCCCCTGCGTCGATTCAGTCCCAATTCAGAAGGTTTTAGGAGGTTTTAACAAAAGTAATGGTAAGAATAATGGATAATAAATGGATTTTTGGTCTAATAGTACATTATAAAACCCTCAATCAAAGGATTTTATAAATCGAAATTGGATTTTTCAAATTTAGTTTTTTTTTTAGTCCAGACTTTGTCATGATATCAGTTTTTTTCTCTCAATATTTCTTCATCCAGATTAGGAACGTACATCTTTTCCTGTCACTTTTTCACTTTAAAATTACGTTCAGGTATTTTAAACCTCTCCTTAACTCCAGGAAACACCTCACCTGTGTTGTAGGTTGTCTTTTCTCACCTTGGAACACGTTTCAGGAATGTCTGCCTCTCGGCTGCTTTGGGCTCACCTCAAGGAAAGAACGAGCAACATTTCTGTCTGATGGTCTGACCAATCGGACCTGGAGCTTCCAGGAGAGAGTCCTTAAAGAGACTTAAATGTGGTGTGATGTGGTGAAGCTGATCTGTGATGTAGAAGATGTAGAAGAACAGTTTTAAGAAGTGATAACGGCCACTATTAGCATGCTAACTTAACTTATAACAGCTGGATATAAAGATGCTAGGTGTAGCATCACAACAAGTGTTAAAGCTCTTAATTAAGTTGTTAGCTTGTTGTTTTGTTGCACAGCTAATGTCAGTACTTTGTAATTACAGACATACCGGCTTGATCCACATCTTTTTATTTTATTTAGATAACTTTGTTGCAGATACAGAGTGAAACCTGATGCTTTCTGCCACTTATTGGTTGGTTTATACACGGTTAACAGCCTCTGTGATAAGCAGGCGACTGCCAGCTGTCGCTGAGGATTTTGGGAGTTGCAGCTTTTCTTTGGCATGTTTGAGGAGGATGTGTCTTTATTTTATTTGTGTTCATGTAACAGGGGTAGGCTCACATCGGTCATTAGCTTCTTATTCTTTCACCCTGAAACTGGAGCTCCGGGCAGTTAAATACAAAAGGTGAAAGCAATAAGAACCCTAAGCCTCCACTTCTTCTTCTGCCTCTGCTGCAGACAGAGACCAAGCTTCAGTACTTTAAAACAAAGCGCTGTTGGCCTGCCTTCCTTTCTGATGTCACAGACCTGGTGCAGGGCTCTGACCTGTATTTCAGCCTCTGAGATGTGCACATTCCTGTGAACCAGTTCGGCTGCCAGCAGGTGTAAGCAGATCTCTGGATAAAGGCCCTTCCTTTTAGTTGGAGTCCTGCCTCTCTTCCTCCTGGTGCTATTTTCGGGTGTGTTCACAGAAAACCCTGTCAACCCTCCTCAGGGGAAACACTGCAGCGTGACCGAGTGGCTGCTTCCCTCCGTGGTCACATGGAGCCTAGCTCTGAAAGTGTTCCTCTCTGTGTTAGATATATCCACTCAGCCGCTTTGAGCTGAAAGGTTTTATGGACTCTGGAAAGTTTTTGCTGCTTCAAACTTCCTGCTTGGATCCTCCTCGAGGAAGGAGGCGGCTTTTTACCACCTGTGTCACTGCCTAGCAGCAGGAGTGCCACCGACAGGTAAGAGGCCTTTGAGGTCTAAAGTTTAACAAGCCGTTCTTTATGTTACAGTAAAAACAAAGTGCTTAATGACCCGGTAATGCTTTAGCCTGGGAACTGAAACTTATGAGAAAGGACTGGCTTTGCTGTCTCATGTAATAACACGTAATTACAGGAAGTTTACAAAACACAGCAGAACTGCAGTGACCGGTTTCTTTTGAACTTCACCTGAGAAAGAAGCAGAAAAATATGAGAAACTATTTCAAATCTTGATGCTTGAGTTGTGCAAAAGAGATCCAGAGTATATTTAACTGGTTATTTCATATCAGCTGGGATTCTGACAGCTGAGAAATGGCTCCCGGTGTTGCTTTGTTGTGTTTTAAATGTTTTTAGTGAGTGAAAGGCCTGGACCAGCTCAGTCCAGCACCTTCTGCTGTTGGACTAGATGCAGGATGTGGTTTAACGTTGTCTTGCTGAAAAATGCACGATGTTGTCTAAATGGGAGCAGATGTTGCTCTAAAACCTGTTTATACCTTTCAGCCTTGATGGAGCCTTTCCAGATGTGCAGGTTTCCAGTTCCATAGGCAAAAAGAATCCCACAAAAGATGACCACAGAACAATTTTGCACTTTTTCTCAGTTCATCATAAATGAGCCAAGAGAATATAGCAGTTTGTGGCTTTATTTCTTCTTTAAATGATGGAGCTTTAACCTGCATATATGTGGACTGCAGTGATCTGCCACATGATGAGATTAACTGGATTACAGCTACAGTCGGGTTCTGCTCCTTATCTGAGGGTAATTATCCTTGGATATATGGCGGTGAATGAATGGAATCACTGGCACAAAGCGTGTCATACCCCGGTACGATAGGTGGCGCTGTCCCCATTTCAGCTATCGCTAATAGAGCCACTTCCTGTTGACGTCTTCACCGCCAACAACAACAAACTCAGGCATTCAGAAAGATGATCCGATTCGATTTTAGTCAGATTAAGGTTGTTACATGAGCTGAATAACTCAGTCTTATTGTAATTTAGCCGTTAATCCGATCCGATCGGCGCTCATTTAACCGCTCTGAGTGACTGTGACTTTTCCACATTATTAGCTTAAAGTTTCAAGACTTCATTCAATTCATTAGAAAACTTTTCACACAACGTGGGCTTAGAAAATAAGAAAAATAACTCTTAGTAGTCGCATTAATTGTAAATTGCCAAGTAGGCCTTAAATACAAAAGTCTGTTTGAAAATACAAGCCTCCGGAGTTAAAAACCCACGATCAGCTCTGTCTATGGGCCTTAAAGACTAAGAATCTGATAAATTACTCTTCATGTAGATGGAAAAGGATGCATGAAGGCTGAAAATATTATTATTATTATAATATATTGCAGCAGTAAATGTGAGGGACAAAACCTACCAAAGTACAGCTGATCAGCGCCACAGTGTCTGTCCTCCTAAAATGATGCCACTACTCACACAGTCTGGCTCTGATAACGGGTGTTTTCAAATAAAATATGAGTTTATGTGACCGCTCAGTGTGAAGGACGCTGCTTTGAGCCGCTCTGTACAGAAGGCTTTGGAAAAGAGAAGGAAAAACGAGTTGATAAGATGATGAATGATGTCCAAACTCATGCACATGGAGCTGAATTGGCATATCTGTGTTAAGTAAGAGGCCTCACATCCTCATTTCAGCAACACTGCTGACAATTAGCTGATTCTGCAGTGCTGGGGATGTCGTAAGCGCACGTAGATGCAGCTCTGAGTCGCCTCTGTTGTCCTGAAAAAGGCCTGTGAAGCACAGAGATGGTGGTCTGGTGATGTGAGGCTGCCTTCGTGCAGAATGTGTCGTTATTACAGTAAAAATCAGTTTCTAAAGAAGTAAATGTTTAAATTCACACGGCTATGTAAGAACACCTTTTAAAGGGGAGCATTTAATATGTTGTCAGAAACGTGCAGGATGCAGAAAGACCGCTTTAGGTTTAAATTGTGACTTTATACGAGCAAACCCATGATCTGTGTCACTGCTGCTAGATTAAACGTTTTTTAATCTTTAAGTTCTTGTTTTGTGAGTCTAAATCCAAACTATATTTAGTTGAATAGAACAGTGCAAAACTAGAAATATTCACACTTAAAATTGCCCATTTGTGGCCTTTCTTCTTGATGTAAGAATGAATTAATTTATAATGATATTTAATGTTTAAACGTTTCTGTCACCGTGGATATTCCTCAGAGATTAAGTGTCGGCTCACTTACTTTGACTCTCCTTCAGTGGATAATGGAATAACCCACTTTACAGACTCACCCACCCCTGTGACCCGACACCATGGTCTGTCCCATGCAGGCAGGGCTCGCCGATCTCCCCTAGCAACCAAAGCAGGCAGGGCAAACTGGCTCGGTGTGATCGTCTTTCTGTGTGTGTGTGTGTGTGATGACATCATCAGCTCGAACAGTCAGCTGCTGCAGTGAACGGGGCAGAGGAGGGAGGGGAGGGAGACGGCTGTGCATTAACGCACACATTTATTTCCTCTTGCTCGCTCTCGCTCTCACAGCCCCGCTCGTCTTGCTTTGGTAAACATGGCAGCGGCTAATGACACACGCAGCGAGCTTGTGAGAGCTAGCCCAGTTTAGCCTAGCTTCATCTTAGCTGACAACATGGAGGAGGAGGACGCGGCGGCCGACCCCTATCTGCCCTACGACGGGGGAGGGGACACCATTCCCCTGCAGGAGATCCCTAAAAGAGGTACGCTGCGACGGCTCTTCTCTCTCTGATTCCTTCCTTTCGCCACACTGCTGCGATGACAGAGGCCCTCCTTCTTCTTCTTCTGGTACGAGTCGCTGACAGATGGCAGACGGTGCAGGTTGAGCAGTCGCTGCAGCCTCCTGAACTGCTGATGAAGCAGCCTGTATGGATATGAAGCTGCCTTTGCTGAGCGAAACGGCTCCTTTCACCGTCCACCTCTTTGTTGATGATTAACCGGCCGTGTGTGCTGAAGATAATGAGATAAAGAAGGAGTTCAGTGTCAAGGCTTTGGGCCTGTTCACCACGAAGAAAATATCAGTGGTATCCCGGTTACTTTTCCTCCTGGTTTCACATACGTTAACCACATGTAGGACACCTGTTGGCAGCATTCAGGGTGTTACCCACAGCTTTATGTAACATGCCCTCAGGATCAGGTGGTTGCCTAATTATTATTCATTTAAAAATGTTTCTGTTTTTTAAGCTTTATCTCTTTGTCTTTTGGGAGATTTCCTCTCACGGTTGTTATTGTGTCCGTTTGTTCCAACAGGCCTAGTTAAGATAATTACAGCGAGCGAGCAGAGACAAAAGGCCCCCAGTGAGCTAAAGACGCATCAGCCACAGCTGACTTTTTACAAAAGCCTCGGTCTGCAGACGTCTCTTTTCACAGTTTCAGTCTTTTGTCCTTTTTGGTAGATTTATAAAGGTAGTTAAGGTTGTTTCTGCCGTGGCCGGAGATAAGTTGATTAAACGGGTAAAACTGCATCTGCAGTGTGTGATTATTGCTGTTCTGGTGAAACAGTGATATAGTAATTTATCTTTAAACATGTAGACGCCAGGTGGCTGAAAAATGGAGCGTCAGATCGATCCCTTTTGGCACTTTTCCCTGAAAAAACAAGATGGCAACAGTCCAGAGAGAGATGCCGCGATGACGGCATCGGTCTGTCAACATCCAGTCGTCTGTGTTGGAAACAAAGAAGGGAAAGTTGAGTTTGGACACATTTATCTGTCGACCTTTCATCTGGAGAGACCCGGGAGTTCTGCTTGGGCTGCCGGCGCCGGTCTACAGCAGGGCTCCTGAGGCCTCAGCGCGGTCATCGGGGGCAGTTTGTGATGCTGATCCAGGGTGTCCTACCCAGCTGCCTCTGAACCTGCCTCCGAACCTGCCTCTGAACCTGCCTCTGAACCTGCCTCCGAACCTGCCTCCGAACCTGCCTCCGAACCTGCCTCCGAACCTGCCTCCGAACCTGCCTCTGAACCTGCCTGGGGGGGGCTGGTTGACCACATTTAAGACACGATATTATTCCTGCATGATGCTGCCTTCACTGACCCCAGCAGCACAGGAAGGCAGATTAAACTCTGCTCATTTAGAGAAGTGCTGTCTCTGACGTGGCTTTTTGCCCTGAGGCAGGCTGAGCAGAGCTGCAGCGTCACCCTTCTGATGCACGGGGGAATGAAGCCTTATTTTTATGTTTTTGCGAGTGTGTCTTCAGTCTGGATCCTCGCTGCAGCGTCAGGCCGCTGAGGCGCTCGCACCCCTTCGGTTTTCCCTGCCGTCACCATTGCTCGGCTCCCTGCTCCTTCATCAGCTGAGAGATGCCTAATAGTGCAACATGGCTCTTCTGGCTTGTCACCAGTTAAATCTGTGGTTTTTTTCTCTCTGCCGGAGCTGAAAATAACCTCTAAATCAGCCACATTAATGCAGCACTTTCATCTTCTTCATGGACTGATAATGCTGCCTTGCTTTGACTGTTATAATTACATATTTGGGTCTTAAAACTAACCGTTTGCAGCTTATGATCATCTTAAAGCACCGTGGTTTGGATGTTATATTGTCTGTGGCCAACATTTGCTACGTCAGGACCTTATATTTGCCTGAATATTACGCTGCTTTTCAGTCTCAGTGAGTCATCCCCGGCGGTGCCCTTATTGACGGTAATCTTAGTGACACTTTGATATTTATTCGTGGCGTTTTTGCCTCCATCTAATTGGTCTGCTCAGGATTGTTCTGGAGCGTATCATCTCTGGAAGTTGTTTTCTGTTGTGTTTCCATTACTTTGAACTAACTAAAAGACTGAAGATAAGTGGGTTTCTGAATTCTTTGTGTTCGTTTACTCCGGGGAGACGCAGCCATTAAAGCTCACTAACATGCGTCAGTTCTTGTTGTTTCCTGCTTTAAAAGGCTGTTAAGAAATCAATATGAAACGCAGCCTGTTCAGTCACTTTGAGAAAACCTCACTGTTCTTTTCATTTCGACCCTGGATGGAGAGAAAACTGAGTGCGTTTCTCTGCTCTCAAACACTGCGGCTGTCCTCGTCACTTTGTTCTGGACCGTCCTTTGGATCTGTTCCATCCATACTTTTAGTGTCAGTGAACTCTAACCAGAGCAGAATAAAACTTAAGCACACTACTTGAATGTGCTCATTTTATCAAAGTGCTCCAAAATTTGGTCTGAAGTGTTTTGTTCCAGATCCACGTGTTGGCATGACGACCGCCTTCTTCCTCGTATCTCGGAAAGCCAGCTTGTGATGAAACCGTCGAAGAAACGTCTGTAGCAGGGATGTCCCGCTGTCCTGCGGGTTTCAGATGTTTCCCTGCTTCAACACACCTGATTTAGATGAAATGGACTCTTCTAAAGCCAGCTAATGGCACATTGATTTGAATTAGGTGTGTTGAAGGAGGGAATCATGTGAAACCTGCAGGACTGGAGCCCTCAGGGGACTGGAGGTGGCCATCCTTGGTCTATAATAAGAAATTACCATATTTAATGCAGTTTAGCTGAGAAGTTGTGGATTGCAACCTACCAAATACTCTCAGCTGCTGCTTCCAAGAGCGAAGGAGGAACCCCAGTGGTCATTTAATAACTCTGGATAAATTCCCTCTGCATAGCTCGTGCTCTGATTGTTTGTTCTGGCTCCTTCAAAGGCAACAAAAGCATAAAAGTTCTTCTGTTTAACATGGTTTTAGACTAATGAAAACAAAACAGAGACTATTCTCCACTCGTATAAGCTCTAAGGAGACGACTGGTTACAACACAGATTCACACTTGGGTTGAGGTGGAGTCACGAGCTCTTTTCACACAGGACTTTCAGGCTGGAACTGACACATTGGCGTCATGTGTGTGAAAGTACAGTGAGATCTGTAACAGGCGAAATGAGCCCGCCTGGCAACTCTTAACCAACTCTGGTGTCGTTACTCAGCTGATTCCTGCTCGATGTGTGTCGGCACACGCTGATACGGGGCTGAGCCGCCTCTTTTTGGCATGTGAGCCGATAACCGATATGTGAAAAGGGCTACAAAGGCCTGATGGAGCGCATATCAGTGAGTTAAATGATTGAAATGAAGCTTGTGCCATGTACCAAAGCAGATCCTCGGTGTAAAAGGGCTTGAAAGTAGCGTATTTTCTCAGAAAAAGGCATCTAAACTGCTTTGGATCAGTGTCAGCAGCGGTTCTGGTTTCTAGCTGCAGAACAGCATGAAAACAAATAAAGTTATTCAACGTTTTTTTTATCTCTAAACTGGAACATAAACCAGACACAGCATAAAGATAGCAGGGCCTGTTACTGTGGGTCCCTCACTCTCTCATGTTTACTATCAGACTTGATGAATCGAAGGAAACTTGATCATAACGGTGGAAAAACACTGGTGGAAATGAGCCTTCGGTGAGAATGTTGGACCGCCTTATAGCTTTCCATTTCACTTTTCTTTCCCCTCAGATGTGCAAGAGGCTGACTGCATTTTCAGAAATGTCAGATGGCACCAAACCCTTCATATCAAATCTCTTTTGTTGAGTCAACAGCTTGCTTTGGATCGTTCCAGCTCTCTTTTATTCACTTACACACGAGCTCTGACTTTGCTTTGACTCCCAGTGCTTGTTTAAAACTGGGCTGCTCCCAGTTAGGTCAGTAATTCTACCAGAAAAGGTCCTGATAGGGTAAGAAAAAGAAGAAAACATGCACATCATATGTATGAATATTATTCGCCCTCCTCCCCTGCTGGTGAAGACCCTAAAACAGGGTTCTTCCACTCGTCTGTTCTTCTGTTTCTCTTCACTGGAAACGCGTCGGTTGGTCGGATGAAAGATAATCTCTCATTTTGTACCTGCCTCTTTCTGAAATTCCCCGCCTAAGACTTATGGCTCATTCCTGTCCTCCCAACGTTCAATTAAACATCAAAGAAAGTGATGTGAGCCAATAAGGTTCGAGCGTTATCTACATCCTGCACTTTTGTCTCACTTTATCCTGAATTGAGTTGGTAGTGGGAGGTGAAGCGTGCAGAACTTTATGCTTAGATCACGGCAGTGTTGCCAGGTGTACGATAATCAGCGTATTTGTACGATAATTATCATATTTGTACGATAATTTTGCCCTGTGTACGACGTACGATCCCAAAAAAGGCCAAAAATACGATAATTTGCCCATTCTGTGACTGTGTGGTTGTAATCGGTCGGATTTTCTTGTGAATCCTGAAGGCGTTTCCATTTCCATGTGACGATAGTTTCAAGCCAATCGTGCTTTTCTGTGTGAGCTACGGGTGACGTGCTGCGTTTGAATGGTCTGCTGCGCCCGCCCCATGAGTGAGGAAAGGAAAGGAAAAGAAGAAGCAGAGCCGCTCGTCATTGTTTACGGGGAACATTTAGCTTAAAGCAACCGTGGGGCTGCTGATGAATCCATTCCTTACTATGGAAAGCTGTGAGAGCCTGTTAGACGCTATTCTACACCAGAGTGACTTTAACACATCAATAGACTTGTTATTTTGGTTATGACAGTAATTTCCCTCAAAATACAATCATTTTAAGTCTCTGGTACGATAAAACTACATTTCCCAGCGTGCAACACTGGGTCACAGAGAGAAGGAGGCTGCAGACGACAGAGACCAAAGGACTCAAAGGTGATTTGAGCAGAAGCTCTGCTGTCATTCATGGGAGCAGTTTGACTCACATCTTCAGTCTGCTTTCTTCTTGCAACCATTCAGTTTTTTTGGTTTGAATTACTCAGCTCAGTCAGTTGCTATAAATGCTGAGAATAGAAAACCTGACATAGAGGAAATTCTCGGATCTAATGGCCAGTTTGTCAGCTTTCTCTGTGCAGGGTTCAGTTATTACACCCGGGTCGACTCGCTTCACTTGCTCTCCTCTCACTCGTCTTTGTCATTTCATCCCATTGTTACTCACAAATCGGCCTTTGTTTGGCAGATGAATGGCGTCTGAAGTAGGAGGCCGAGGCTCTGCGTTGCTTTTTCAAATGTCAGAAGATGGGCTTTCCTTCTTCGTGTCAGACTGAGCGTGCTGCTTCTTTTAAGTCCAATATCGCAGCCTTTTAATGATGATGAAGAGGGATTCTTCATTATCCCTCCAGTTTTATCAGCTGCACTTAGGGGAAGCTTCTCATCGCACCGCCACAGGCCGACGTGCAGCAGAACGTCAGCCAGCGGCATCTCCTGCCTGTGATATGAACTAAGTCACTGTACTGAGTCGTGGTATCATTACATTCTTGTAAAGGGCAGCGAACAATGTTTGCTGTGTTTCGTGTTCAAGCCGTAACTCGCTGCACAGGGTGAGAGGTGGTCGGAGTTTCTGGGCTACAAACCAGAGGTTTTAGGCCTTCGGTAGCGACCTCAGAGATGGAATTGAATGATTATTTCTTCTACCATAAAGCTGGTTATTAGAGGAGGTGAAACATCAAAGATGCTCAGGCATGAAACCATCATATATATTCTCATTGATTTCAAGCGATCCTGCAATACTAATAGGGCTGGGTATTGTTAACGATTTCGATTCTTTGGGTCACTATTCGATACGATTTCGATTCTTTGGGTCACTATTCGATACGATTTCGATTCTTTGGGCCGCGATTCGCTATGATTTCGATTCTTTGGGTCACGATTCGATGCGATTTCGATTCTTTGGGTCACTATTCGATATGATTTCGATTCTTTAGGTCACGATTGGATATGATTTCGATTCTTTGGGTCACGGTTCAATATGATTTCGATTCTTTGGGTCACGGTTCGATATGATTTCGATTCTTTGGGTCACGATTCGATTCCATATCAATCGAACAGAACCTGGCGCCAGTTTGCAGGATCTGTCGAGTTGCGTTTGTTTCGAATCCGCGGATTTAGCGATGGGTTGCTGCAGAACGTCTTCATTTCGCAGGTTTGTCGTGTTGCTGCAGTATTTCAGAACCGCCTGGCAAAGTTTGCCCAACACCTTACTTTTATCCATTTCCTGTGTTCCAAGTTTACGCCTGAATACAAAATGAATCCACACGTCTGCTTTCAGGTTTGAAGGCGCTAGCTTAGCGCTGCTGCTACTCACTCTGGCTGCCATATTGTTATGGTTTGGTCTGGTGCAGCCCCTGTCCGTACAGCTCGAATCACATGAGGGTGTAGCTCACAGCGCCCCCCACTGGCCAGGGGCTTGAATCGATTCAGAAGATTGCTGAATCGATATTTTTACCCACCCCTAAATACTAATGAGGCCTGATTATAATGTGATTTTCTCCACAGGGTCTAACTACGCCATGTCTAACGGGGGCGGGGCCCCCAGCAGCACCACCCACCTGCTGGACTTCCTCGAGGAGCCCATCCCTGGAGTGGGGACCTACGACGACTTCCACACCATCGACTGGGTCCGAGAAAAGTGCAAAGATCGCGAGAGGCACCGGAAGGTGAGAAAAGGGATTTTAAACTAAAAGAATCTCTGAAATAAACGGACCGTCACGGCTCCACATCTGGCCAGCTGTTGTAGAAATGACAGAAAGCATCAGATAGACGCAGCTGTCTGGAGTTTTTGAGTTTTTGTGTGAAGTGATTCAGAAACGGTTGGTGTCAGCACAGGAAGTGCTGCACAGGAAGATGAAGAGGAACGCTTCACATTTGGAGAAGTTTTAGCCAAAAACATCCTGTCTTCTGCTTGGATTCAGCCTCAGAAAGAATGCAATCTCAAACCTCTTTATTTCAACACTTTTATGCAAATATCGACTCTGTTTTGCCAACATTTTCCTGCTCAGGAGTACTGCAGAATTTGAATGTTATTTGAATGCTTTGTATTTATGAACTGGTCTCACCTGCTTTACAGGAGAGATGTAATCAATTTTCTGCTGTGGAAATCATGCCAGTAGAATTCCTGAATTACACATCGAGTGGTGACAAACCTTTGGCCTGTTTACAGTTCTGCCGGCTTTAAGTTAATCCAGTGAAACGGCGATTGGATATTAAGCTTTTTTTGTTTTATTTCCAGTAATCCGTGCCTTTAACTCGTGTTTCTGTGCACGTACAGATCAACAGCAAGAAAAAGGAGTCGGCATGGGAGTTCACAAAGAGCCTGTACGATGCTTGGTCCGGCTGGCTGGTTGTGACGCTCACCGGTTTGGCATCAGGTAACACACCTGCTGGGCAGCAGCACGCCGCTGTCATCTCCTCTGCTGGAGCTCAGCCTCAGGCAGCCTCTGCTTTTCCTGCCTGTCTTCTGCTCTCATTTATCCACACGAGTGTGTCCGGTTAAGACTAATAAAGGAGAGAAACACTCCTTTGTACCGATCTGTGCTGTCGTCACACGTCTCTTTTCTGTCTCTTTGCCCTCGTTGGGAAGCTACAAAGGGAGAAAAATGGGAAAAGTCTGAGTCTTGTTAACATTAAATGAGCTTTTAACTCTCTGGATCTGAAACATATTTGCCTCAGATGTGAAATTAAGGTCTTGAATTGTTCATACGATCTCATTTTTATCCTATTCTATCAAGTTCTATGAGACTTTGCTCTGAATGTCAGGATGATGTTGAAGCGGTTGGGTGATTCTGTAAGGATTTGATCGACTAAACTACTAAAACAATCAAACTTTTGTGTTATATATAAAACTATGGTATGTACTAATTGTAGGACTACTGTTGTTATTGCATTTGATGGATGACTTTATATTTTATGACAACATTTCAACCTCAAAGTTCAACCTTGCATCTCTGTTGTGTCTTTGGACCGGATTTAGACCAACTTCCACCAAACATTTTTCTCTTTTTGTCTCTGCTTCCTGTCTCCTCCCTGCCTCCTCTTTCCCCCCCCCCTGGCAGGTGCTTTGGCTGGCCTGATTGACATTGCTGCTGATTGGATGAATGATCTGAAGGAGGGCGTGTGTCTGAGCGCCATGTGGTTCAACCATGAGCAGTGCTGCTGGACGTCCAATGAGACCACCTTCGCTGAGAGGGACAAGTGTCCTCAGTGGAAGAGCTGGGCTGAGCTAATACTTGGGCAGGCTGAGGTAGACTAACACAGGCGCTCGAAGGGGAGATCAGTGAGAGTTTTATTGTGCTGTTTAAGAGCAAATCACCTGCTCAATTTCCCACAAATCTATAATCTGTGTTCCTCAAAAGGTGAAAAACTGTTAAATTATATTAAATAAGTATGTTTTTTTGTTTTTGTTTTTCTTCAGTTAACTGAAACAGCATGATAGACTAAGACCAACTTAAAGGGGAACTCCGGTATTTTGAAACCGAGACCTTATTTCTGGCATGAAATACGTGAAAGTCGGCGTCCTTCGGAAGATATTTAGATAACTGGAGATCCATATAATGGAGTTATATAGACGATGCAGCCTCTAAATAAGGCATTATCTGTCTTTATTTCACCAATACTTTAAGAAGAATGAATGAATGAACGTGAGCAGCTCATAGCTGCTGTGTTGTTGTTATTGGCGGCTATCGGGGGGTTATAGAGGCTTTCTACACACTCGTCTGCTGGGATGACGTCATCGACGGCCGCCGCTGCAGCACAGCTCATTCACTCTTGTAAGAACGTCCATCTTACTCAAAGTTGTCGTTCACGTCGTCAAAATCTGATAAATATCCTGCCATGTTGCACAAAACTATCAGCAGCAAACTCTGTGTGAAGTTAGCCGACTGTCACAGAGCACGGAGTGAATAAACTGTGCTGCAGGGGGGCGTGTGGATGACATCATCCCATCTCGGTGAGTAGATGCCAGAAATAAGGTTTAAAAACACCGGAGTTCCCCTTTAAGTCTTCACTCTGTGAGGTTTCTGCTGCCTCTTTAACTGTCTTTGCTCCCTTCCCCTCCTCAGGGTCCCGGTTCTTACATCATGAACTACTTCATGTACATCTACTGGGCTCTGTCCTTTGCCTTCCTGGCCGTCTGCCTGGTCAAGGTGTTCGCGCCTTACGCCTGCGGCTCAGGGATCCCTGAGGTGAGGACGGTGTCTTTTCTCCCTGTTCCCTCACAAAAAGCACCACAAATGAAAAGTGAATCTAACGCGCCGTGAAACTGCTCCTCTGTCGTGCTCTGAGCTCACGGTGGCGCAGCACTTCCTGTCTTTTAATGCCGTGAAATTGTTAATCTGGCGGGTGCTCCGAGTCCATTTTGTTGCCATGGTAACACAAAGGGAAGGGACCACGCCTTTGAGCGTGTTTACAGCAGAACTGTTGCTACCAAAAGAAAAGCAGTCTGTGGAACAGTTGATTCGTCTTTATCTGTGTAGAACTGACTTTGACCTCAGGATGGAGCATGAAATCGGGTAAACCTCCTCGCTGAAGCTCGTGGTCAGATTCGGTCTCTTCTTCTCTCCGTCCAGATCAAGACCATCCTGAGTGGGTTCATCATCCGGGGCTACTTGGGAAAGTGGACGCTGATGATTAAGACCATCACTCTGGTGTTGGCGGTGGCGTCTGGCCTCAGCCTGGGGAAGGAGGGGCCTCTGGTCCACGTGGCCTGTTGCTGTGGCAACATCTTCTCCTACCTTTTCCCCAAGTACAGCAAGAACGAGGCCAAGAAACGAGAGGTGAAGAAGAGTCGCGTGTGACGGCTTTGGATCCAGTTGGGTTGTTTGATTGAACACCAACGGGGGTGTGTTTGTTTTCCACCTCAGGTTCTCTCTGCCGCGTCGGCTGCTGGGGTGTCGGTGGCGTTTGGAGCACCAATCGGAGGAGTCCTCTTTAGCTTGGAGGAGGTGCGTGAGCTCCCTTTCTAATCCGAACACCTGCTGGAAGCTCTAATGTAACGTTTTGCTGTCCTTTCTCTCCTCCAGGTGAGCTACTACTTCCCTCTGAAGACCCTGTGGCGCTCCTTCTTCGCCGCCCTGGTGGCGGCCTTCGTCCTGCGCTCCATTAACCCGTTCGGTAACAGCCGCCTGGTGCTGTTCTACGTGGAGTACCACACGCCGTGGTACCTCTTTGAGCTCATCCCCTTCATCCTGCTGGGAGTCTTCGGGGGGCTCTGGGGCGCCTTCTTCATCCGAGCCAACATCGCCTGGTGCCGGCGGCGCAAGTCGACGCGCTTCGGCAAGTACCCGATGATCCTGGATGTGAACCGGGTCGCTTCTCAGAACCTTTAGCGTCTCAGTATGTAGCGGCGTTTAAACTGCCTCTCACCGTCTCTTCAGGCAAGTACCCGGTGTTGGAGGTGATCCTGGTGGCGGCCATCACAGCTGTGGTGGCGTTCCCAAACCCGTACACGCGCCAGAACACCAGCGAGCTGATCAAGGAGCTGTTCACCGACTGCGGCCCCCTGGAGTCCTCTCAGCTCTGCCAGTACCGCAGCCAGATGAACGGCAGCAGAGCCTTCACCGACAACCCCAACCGGCCGGCGGGGTCCGGCGTCTACTCCGCCATGTGGCAGCTCTGTCTGGCGCTCATCTTTAAAATCATCATGACCATCTTTACCTTTGGACTCAAGGTGATTCGATTCAGTTTTATTTATAAAGCGCCAGATTACAACAATTGTCATCTCAAGGCACTTAAGTAATAAAGTCCAATTCAAGCCAATTGGAATTCAGTTCATTGTAATCATAATCCAATTCATTCATATGGAGCCAATTCAAAAAATTAATATGCTAGATAAGGAAACCAACAGCTTCAGTCCAATCCCTGGAGGGTTTCTCCCAGCGTTTTACTCCACAGGTGCTAAACTCAGCCGCTGCGTTTCCCCCCCAGGTGCCGTCGGGCTTGTTCATCCCCAGCATGGCCATCGGGGCCATCGCAGGGCGGATCGTTGGCATCGCTGTGGAGCAGCTCGCCTACTACCACCACGACTGGTTCCTGTTCAAAGAGTGGTGCGAGGTGGGCCCTGACTGCATCACCCCAGGGCTCTACGCCATGGTGGGGGCCGCCGCCTGTCTGGGTGAGTCCAGGTCGTTTTTATGAACGATCGATGCGTGTTTAAGGTTTGGTGTAATTACTCCTCCCCGCCTGTAGGGGGCGTGACTCGGATGACCGTCTCCCTGGTCGTCATTGTGTTTGAGCTGACGGGCGGGTTGGAGTACATTGTCCCCCTCATGGCGGCCGTCATGACCAGCAAATGGGTGGGTGACGCGTTTGGCCGGGAGGGAATCTACGAGGCTCACATCCGGCTGAACGGTTACCCCTTCCTGGACGCCAAGGAGGAGTTTACACACACCACGCTGGCCCGGGAGGTGATGAGGCCTCGGCGGAGCGACCCGCCGCTGGCGGTGCTGACGCAGGACGACCTGACGGTGGAGGAGCTGCAGAGCGTCATCAATGAAACCAGCTACAACGGATTCCCAGTGATCGTTTCCAAGGAGTCGCAGAGGCTGGTGGGCTTTGCTCTGCGCAGGGACATCACCATCGCTATAGGTGAGCCAGAACGGGTTCTAACGGGTTCTGAGGCTATAGGTAAGGCAGAACGGGTTCTAACAGGTTCTGAGGCTATAGGTGAGCCAGAACGGGTTCTAACGGGTTCTGAGGCTATAGGTGAGCCAGAACGGGTTCTAACGGGTTCTGAGGCTATAGGTGAGCCAGAACGGGTTCTAACGGGTTCTGAGGCTATAGGTGAGCCAGAACGGGTTCTAACGGGTTCTGAGGCTATAGGTGAGCCAGAACGGGTTCTAACGGGTTCTGAGGCTATAGGTGAGCCAGAACGGGTTCTAACGGGTTCTGAGGCTATAGGTGAGCCAGAACGGGTTCTAACGGGTTCTGAGGCTATAGGTGAGCCAGAACGGGTTCTAACGGGTTCTGAGGCTATAGGTGAGCCAGAACGGGTTCTAACGGGTTCTGAGGCTATAGGTAAGGCAGAACGGGTTCTAACAGGTTCTGAGGCTATAGGTGAGCCAGAACGGGTTCTAACGGGTTCTGAGGCTATAGGTGAGCCAGAACGGGTTCTAACGGGTTCTGAGGCTATAGGTGAGCCAGAACGGGTTCTAACGGGTTCTGAGGCTATAGGTGAGCCAGAACGGGTTCTAACGGGTTCTGAGGCTATAGGTGAGCCAGAACGGGTTCTAACGGGTTCTGAGGCTATAGGTGAGCCAGAACGGGTTCTAACGGGTTCTGAGGCTATAGGTGAGCCAGAACGGGTTCTAACGGGTTCTGAGGCTATAGGTGAGCCAGAACGGGTTCTAACGGGTTCTGAAGCTATAGGTGAGCCAGAACGGGTTCTAACGGGTTCTGAGGCTATAGGTGAGCCAGAACGGGTTCTAACGGGTTCTGAGGCTATAGGTGAGCCAGAACGGGTTCTAACGGGTTCTGAGGCTATAGGTGAGCCAGAACGGGTTCTAACGGGTTCTGAGGCTATAGGTGAGCCAGAACGGGTTCTAACGGGTTCTGAGGCTATAGGTGAGCCAGAACGGGTTCTAACGGGTTCTGAGGCTATAGGTGAGCCAGAACGGGTTCTAACGGGTTCTGAGGCTATAGGTGAGCCAGAACGGGTTCTAACGGGTTCTGAGGCTATAGGTGAGCCAGAACGGGTTCTAACGGGTTCTGAGGCTATAGGTGAGGCAGAACGGGTTCTAACGGGTTCTGAGGCTATAGGTGAGCCAGAACGGGTTCTAACGGGTTCTGAGGCTATAGGTGAGCCAGAACGGGTTCGAACGGGTTCTAACGGGTTCTGAGGCTATAGGTAAGGCAGAACGGGTTCTAACGGGTTCTGAGGCTATAGGTAAGGCAGAACGGGTTCTAACGGGTTCTGAGGCTATAGGTGAGCCAGAACGGTTTCGAACGGGTTCTAACGGGTTCTGAGGCTATAGGTAAGGCAGAACGGGTTCTAACGGGTTCTGAGGCTATAGGTGAGCCAGAACGGGTTCTAACGGGTTCTGAGGCTATAGGTAAGGCAGAACGGGTTCTAACGGGTTCTGAGGCTATAGGTGAGCCAGAACGGGTTCTAATGGGTTCTGAGGCCATAGGTGAGGCAGAACGGGTTCTAACGGGTTCTGAGGCTATAGGTGAGCCAGAACGGGTTCTAACGGGTTCTGAGGCTATAGGTGAGCCAGAACGGGTTCTAACGGGTTCTGAGGCTATAGGTGAGCCAGAACGGGTTCTAACGGGTTCTGAGGCTATAGGTGAGCCAGAACGGGTTCTGAGGCTATAGGTGAGCCAGAACGGGTTCTAACGGGTTCTGAGGCTATAGGTAAGGCAGAACAGGTTCTAACGGGTTCTGAGGCTATAGGTGAGCCAGAACAGGTTCTAACGGGTTCTGAGGCTATAGGTGAGGCAGAACGGGTTCTAACGGGTTCTGAGGCTATAGGTGAGCCAGAACGGGTTCTAACGGGTTCTGAGGCCATAGGTGAGGCAGAACGGGTTCTAACGGGTTCTGAGGCTATAGGTGAGCCAGAACAGGTTCTAACGGGTTCTGAGGCTATAGGTGAGCCAGAACGGGTTCTAACGGGTTCTGAGGCTATAGGTGAGCCAGAACGGGTTCTAATGGGTCCTGAGGCTATAGGTGAGCCAGAACGGGTTCTAACGGGTTCTGAGGCTATAGGTAAGGCAGAACGGGTTCTAACGGGTTCTGAGGCTATAGGTGAGCCAGAACAGGTTCTAACGGGTTCTGAGGCTATAGGTGAGCCAGAACGGGTTCTAACGGGTTCTGAGGCTATAGGTGAGGCAGAACGGGTTCTAATGGGTCCTGAGGCTATAGGTGAGCCAGAACGGGTTCTAACGGGTTCTGAGGCTATAGGTAAGGCAGAACGGGTTCTAACGGGTTCTGAGGCTATAGGTGAGCCAGAACGGGTTCGAACGGGTTCTAACGGGTTCTGAGGCTATAGGTGAGGCAGAACGGGTTCTAACGGGTTCTGAGGCTATAGGTGAGCCAGAACGGGTTCGAACGGGTTCTAACGGGTTCTGAGGCTATAGGTAAGGCAGAACGGGTTCTAACGGGTTCTGAGGCTAGAGGTGAGCCAGAACGGGTTCTAACGGGTTCTGAGGCTATAGGTGAGCCAGAACGGGTTCTAACGGGTTCTGAGGCTATAGGTGAGGCAGAACGGGTTCTAATGGGTCCTGAGGCTATAGGTGAGCCAGAACGGGTTCTAACGGGTTCTGAGGCTATAGGTAAGGCAGAACGGGTTCTAACGGGTTCTGAGGCTATAGGTGAGCCAGAACGGGTTCGAACGGGTTCTAACGGGTTCTGAGGCTATAGGTAAGGCAGAACGGGTTCTAACGGGTTCTGAGGCTAGAGGTGAGCCAGAACGGGTTCTAACGGGTTCTGAGGCTATAGGTGAGCCAGAACGGGTTCTAACGGGTTTTTGATTAAATACTGAGAGTTTCAGCTGATCTGAGGCTTTCTGGGAGTTTGTTGCAGACATGTGGAGCATAGAAGCTGAATGCAGCTTCTCCAGGTCTGGTTCTGACTCTGGGAACTGATAAAGAACCGGATCCAGATGACCTGAGGGGTCTGGGAGGTTCATAGTGGGTCAGGAGGTCACTGATGTATTTTGGACCATTCAGAGCTTTATAGACCAGCATCAGAACCTTAAAGTCTATCCTCTGATGGACCGGCAGCCGGTTTAAAGACCTCAGAGCAGCTGAGTTCTGGATGAGTTCTGGTGAGCCAGAACGGGTTCTGAGGCAGAGCGGCGACCCGTGGTTTGATCGTAATGCTCGACCCGTCCTTCCTTCCTTTGTCTCCCCTCAGAAAACGCTCGCCGTAAGCAGGAGGGCATCATGCTGAACTCCAGGGTGTACTTCACCCAGCACGCCCCCAGCCTGCCGGCCGACAGCCCGCGGCCCCTCAAGCTGCGCTCCATCCTGGACATGAGCCCCTTCACCGTCACCGACCACACGCCCATGGAGATCGTGGTGGACATCTTCAGGAAGCTGGGGCTGCGCCAGTGCCTGGTCACTCACAACGGGTGAGTAGGAAGTGAACTGAGCCTCAGCCGGGGACGGATCCTCTCACATCCTGGTTTTCAGTGTTGTCACCATTGCTTAAGGCACAGTTTGGTGTTGCATGAGACTCTCAGATCCCACAGGGTGCATGGGGCGGTCTAATCGCTGAGCTGCACTTCCTTTATCCCAGTAAACTGCAGACAGAAACTAACCCTGATGCAGAGCAGGAGTCGTGTCGGGAGGAGGTGATAGAAATCTGCTCGATTCGGAGGGAAACCTGAGCGATAGCTCGCTGTTACTCATTTTGGTGTTTCTCACACGAAGGACTTCCTGTCTGGCTGTGGTTTAGCAGAGAGCTGTCTGCTGGTGTGATGAGCGAAGGCGGCCGGTTGCGTTCGGCAGTTGATAAACTGGCTTTGCAGACGAGCTCTCTGCTGTGATGACCACTGGAGGGGAACTGAGCAGCAGTGCTTGTTTTTTAACATCCATCTTGTTTTTATTTGTCTGAAATAAGAATTTTTCTTTTTATCAACAAATCTCACGGAAAGACCAAAGCCAGTGTGTGAGTTTGTGTCTGCAGCCGTTAGCTCAGCCCTGAAGGAGTAACTGCGGCGTTAGCTGCTAGCTGCTTGAAGCTAAGAGCTGCTCAGACCTCAGAGCTGGTTGTGGTTCAAGTCATCGTCATATTCAGCCGATTATCAGCCATGTTGCTGTTTGTTTCAGACACTGTTTCACTTTGTCTCCATTTCCTCCACTGAAAACCATCAGTGGTGCGTCGTGTCTTTATGTTCTCTCTTCTAATCCAAAAATGAAGAGAAATAAAATGCAGAAAAACCCTTAAAACGCCAACACTGCCCAGCAGTGAGCTTTTCTGACACAGGGACGGGTGCGAAGGACTTGGCTGATGAGACCTGATCCAGCCGTGCAGAGAGGCTGAGCGACACCAGGATTGGAAAGAATGTTTGGCCAGCTTTAAGAACTGGTTTTAAAGTCAACAAGAGACAACAAGACAGTCCAGTTCCCTCCGGTGTTCAGCTGAGAAAACCGCTGTCTGATGCAAGCTTGAGCTGCTTTTAGGAGGTTTTAGGAGGCGATAAAGCTCATATGGGGCCATATTTTCTAAGTTAGAGGCTCAGTTTTGTCTCGAGTGTTCGACCAGACGAGGTTTACTTCCTTAAATGTATAAAGAAGACTTTTTTTTTTCCTCATTGCAGCAACTTGGCTTCCTGAATTTTGTGCTAAACCTTCTTTTTTAGGTCTCTTCAGGGCCTCCCTGACCCCGGGTCACATGAGGCGTCACAAGCTCGCCTCCAGACAGGGATTACAGAGGTAGACGTGCACTCTGAGGTTTTTCAAGCAGTTTCCAGGATCAGAATGAAATCGGTGTGGTTTAAGGTGGTCGTTAAACTCAATCCAGGCGGTTTTAAGGCGGACTTTCTCACATCTTGGGGTCATGAGCAAATCAAACATGTTTAATATGATCTTTAGTCTTGTTTTATGGCGGTTGTGCCGTGTGTTTTCAGCCGATGCGTGCGCTGTTGTCACTTCCACACAGGAAGCAGGGGAAGCTGTGGCCAAGAGTGACCACAGCGATGAGGCAGAAAGTGCGAAGAAATGATCTTAAAAATGCAGCCTATCGGTCGACATCATCGTCACTATGAGTTCCCCCCAGGTGCATGATGGGAAACGGTGTCAGAAAACTCTCGAGGGCGTCTTTTGAAGGTTCCTCTCAAGGTTTTTACGAGCTGAGCCGAGTGTGAGAGGCGTAAAGGGAAGGAAGACGAGCCGGAGAGCGGTGATGTCACAGGGGGGGAATATCGCCCTCTGCTGGGCACTTTGTGACCTCACAGCCGCAGAGGAGCAGGAACATTGATCCACTTATTGATCTGTCGGTTTGTTTTGGTCCTGTCATGAGACTTGTTGACGATTAGAAAAATCCTGAATGTCACGTCACTAATTAACAGTTTGTCACCATTATAACACCTGGAATTGATTTAAAGCATCACAGACTTTTGCTTTGGTTGAGTTGTTATTTTTCAGTTGCACCTTGAGTTGTTAATATTTTACATCACACCTTGTTATGCATGTTTTGTGCTGCTGCTGTGTGTTCTCTCTCTGTGTTTCTCCTCTGTTTGTTTGTTTGTTTGTTTGTTTGTTTGTTCTGAGCGGCCGCTGAGTAACAGGTGTGTGTTTCAGGATTGTGTTGGGCATCATCACAAAGAAGAATATATTAGAGCATCTGGAGGAGCTCAAGCAGCACACGGAGCCCCTGGTGACTAGTCCCGCCCCTTTACACACGTGACCCCCCCCCCCCCCACACACACACTTTCGCACCTGTCTCTTAGGCTCCGCCTCTTAGGAGGGCTGCATGAAGCGTGGTGTGCAAAACTGTTGACAGTTCCCGACTTAAAGCTAAGACCCCCCCCCTCTTCTTTCTCACTTCACCCTGTTTTTGGTGGGTTGGTTTGTCGTGGATTCATGACGTCATAGAGCAGCACATGTAGACCAACGCTGTCTGACCTCCATCTTCATCGCTTGCAGCTGTTGTGGGTTTGGAGTCATCATCGTGTGTTAACGCCTCCTGGGGTTTTTAAGGGGTCCCGTAACGCCGGACCTCAGTGGGAACTGTCACCCTCATCACCAAAGAGCCGCTTTCAGACATGCTCACCCTGGTCTGGTGTTTAAGTCGCCCCCCGTCCGTATTGGTGAACACAAAAATGATCATTTTAACCCTTTAGCGTCCCGCTCGAGCACGTTTTCACCGACTTTACTCAAGGATTAGTGTTAATGCAGCTGCTCTAAACCTGCTTTAGGTATGTAACGATAAAAGAAACGATGTCATCGCACTGATATTTAAAACTTTCATCATTTTAACATAAAATGTCGCCCGAAACATTTGTGAAAAAAGCTTTGAAAACCTAAAGAAATCCTTTGGTAAGTGAGCAAATCCAGTAAGTGGATCCTCAGCTACGAGTCGGGTTTAGAGGATTTCTGGCGTCCGATCAGCTGTTTACTCCAGCAGAGCCGATTAATTCTGAGTTAACTCGCGATTAATCGCACATTAATCGCACTTCTAACGTGACGAACGCTGTCCAGAAGCTGAAAGTTTTATCGTGGCGAACTCAACCTGCTGCGTCTAACCTGGCTGGAGGCGAAATCCAAGGCTCAGGAAGTAACTTTGGCCTCATCAAGAGGTTTTATCTTTCAAAAAACCCTTTTCTTTCGACGTTTTAGCTTCGATCCACAGCATTAAGCTGCATCCCGTCTGTAATGGCGCTCCTTTATTTCTTCTTTTCTGTACCTCTTCTTGAGTCAGTCAAAAAAGAAACACTCTTTTTCCACGTGACATGACAACTTCTTTTGTCTTTTAAAATGTTTACTTAAATGCAACAAAGCAAATTACAAGGTCTGACACACGATCAAAAGTGTTGCTTCCTCCATTTTCTGACTCAAAAAACTAAAGTACACCAAAGCTAACGTTATATAATGACGTCACATCATAGAAAATAGAGCATATAAACATTTTTTAACCTTTTACTCATTACTAATTGTGTATTTTAAACCAACATATTATATAATATATAATATTTAACTGTTTTTAACTTAAATTATTATTGCTTAACTGACACCGTCCTGATTTCCTCAACTAGAGGCGTCAAGAGGAAGCAATCGTGTGAAAGTCGGCATCTTTTTCCTGTATTTTTCTCTGTAAAGCTGCTGCGTCTCGATAAATCCGACGAGTCGTTACAGAGTTAAAGCTGCTGGGTGCTGATATTAACGTTTTGTGCCGTATTAAAGGTGAAATGTGTCCCGTAAAGCAGCCACGACTTAAACATGCAGACGAAGGCATGTCTGAAAAGGGCTCAGCAGGTTTCCTCATCCCATCAAACTGCACTTGGTCTGCCACCTGCCTCTAACGACACCTTCACCAGGCTGCAGTTTCCACTCTTTCATTCACACGCCCAAAAGTATTCATACGCCGTTCAAGGTCAATGTGGCTGATTGGGTTAACGAGGCTCGAATCTCCAGCCTGAAGAAACCTTCCAAGGCGATAAACTGTGGGTGTGAATACTTTTGGGCTTCGCTGCAGTAGTTTTATGGAGGTAAACAGATGTGAAGCTCAGCATGTCTGCAGCCATGTGTCCTCCATCCTCCTCTCACAGCAGCTCATTAGAGGTTTTTTTTATTCTGTCTTCATTAACGGCTGCTTTTTTTCCTCTTTTTAAAATTGATTTGTCTTCTTTTGCTTTGTGAACCTCCGCCCTGTCGACCCCACCCTTTTGCTCTGGGTCTCCGCAGATCGACGACATCTGATCCGTCATCTAAGCAACAACTTTGGCGAGTAGTTAGCCGCCTTGGGAAAGCGGACCACAGTTTTTCTCTTCTTCTTCTTGTTAATGGAGGATGGTATTAGTTAGGAAGGAGGACGAGGATCTGATTCATTCCCATTTCTCCCCGTAGTGACGGTGCCTTGTGTTGGGTGGTGCTATGACTGCTGTAGTTTAGCTCGCTGGTGTGTGGTGACCACATGAGACCGTGTTTCCACTCAGCCGGCAGCGTCCGCAGACCTCTGTGTGACGTCTGGGGCCAAAACAAACGAGTTCAAACTAAACTTTATTAACATGAAACAAGCAGTTTAACGTTTTCCTTTGATCTTTAGAGCTGAGCCTTTTGCATTGAGTGTTTCTATGGATAATTTCTCTGTGTGACGTCTGGGGCCAAAACAAACGCACATGAGCTCAAATCGGCTCGTTCAAACTAAACTTTATTAACATGAAACAAGCAGTTTAACGTTTCCCTTTGATCTTTAGAGCATCACCTGCTGAATTCGGCTTATTTACAGCTGATGGCTGCTGAGCCTTTTGAGTGTTTCTAAGGATAATTTCAGATAAATGTAGAGTAATCGTCCTAAAAAGGCGTAAATATCAGCTCCTATGTGCCTTAAAAGTGATAAAATCCGCCCTGTGACGACAGCTGAATCTGGGCCGGACGCTGCCGGTGTTGGTGGGAACTCTCCGATCTTTACCGGGTGTCCCAGAGCGTCTGTGGCTGCTCAGGAACCGATAATGACGGCAACTCTTGGGGAACCCGGGTCGGGTGATACCAGTGTCTCATGTCTCCTGCTGCTGTAGCTCTAACCCCCCCACCCCCCCGCCACAGGTCACCTCAGCTCCTCTCACTCAGACCTGGGTTCAAATGTTTGTTTCAGCTCATCACAGGTGCTCCAATATTTACCTGAGCCCTTTGGACCCAGCTCTGCTCTTCTTCTTCTTCTTCTCCTTCTTCTTCTTCTTCTTCTTCTTCTTCTTCTTCTTCTCCTCACCTGCCCTCCGGTTCAAATTCAAGAGCACTTTGTGATCTTTTCCAAAGTTGAGACGGACGGACGGACGTCGTTAAGCTCAGCCGGTGCTCTTGAATCTGCAGGTGTTCTCCGACTTGTGTAGAAGGTCAAAGGTCGTCGGCGGTAGAGCTCGAAGAGGACGAGGAGACGACCGTCACAGCAGTAGCGTTAAAGGCGTAGAACGGGTGGAGCTGACTTACAGGCAGGTGGAGAGAAAGCTTCACCCTTTTAATTCGCAGCTTCTGACGCAGATTAGCTTAATTTGAGCGTAAAATGGCGGTCAGTCGCTGGTGTTTCCTGTAGCTCACGTTCAGATTCTGTCTCGCTGTGATAAAGAGGCGGAGCTTGAATTAAAAAAAGACTCCTGTGAGCGCGTCGTCTCCTCGTTTCCTGCTTCTCTGACTCCTCCTACTCATCCTGCCTCTCCTGTAGGATCCTCCTTAGCTTCTTCTCCAGCGGCGTCTGAAGTGGCGGCGGGTGTAGTTCCTCTCTCCTGCGGTTACTCCGCCTCCTCCTCTCCTGACTCTTGCCTCCTCGAGGACTCGTGCTTTTGTTGGCATCCATTTGTACGACTCACATCTGGCTCAAATGAAAATCTTCTTTGTTGGTCCCCAGAAAGCGTGCCAACAAAAACACGACTTTGTTTTCTCTCTTTGACTCCAGCTGCTACCCGCCTGCACCTCCTGACCTCTCTAACTCTGCCCCCCCCCTCTTTGTCTCCCCCTGCAGGCGGCTTCTTGGTATTATCACAAAAAAAGACATCCTTCGTCACATGGCTCAAATGGCAAATCAAGATCCAGAGTCCATCATGTTCAACTGATCCGCTCCTTCCAGGACGGCTGGGGGGGGGGAGGGGGAGACGGCGGCAAAGAGGAGGAGGATGATGAAGATGAAGATGAAGAGGGGGTGTGCCTCCTGAACGGCTCCAATCTCTGACATTCAGACCCCGTTTTCTTTTGTTTTTTTTCATTTAAGTGTTCAGTTTTGTGGACCCTGAACCTCACTGAGTGACTGTGGCCCCCAGAGACTCGCCAGCCACCAGAGGAGGGGGGGGGGCCGCTGATAAAAGACTTTAAAAAAGGCTGCTGAGGTCACAGGAAGAGGTCACGGGCTGAAGGCACGCACACACGGGAAAAAATACCACAGAAACACTCTCTTTGCACTCGGGGACATCTCAGACATGCATGCTGTCACACACACACACACAGGGAGACCAGACTGCCCCCCCCACCTGTACAGTTACCCCCATTTGCACTCTCCATGTGCCTCACCCTCGTCCTGTCCCGTGCATGGCCTGGCAGGGGTCAAAGGTCAGAATGAACCGCCGCCGAGGGACGCGATGAGGGACCTCGATGCCTCCAGGCTCCAGCATCCCCCCCCCCCTCCACACCTGTCCGTCCTCCAGTAAAACACGTTGTTTACCTGTGAATTACGTCTGTGAGAATGTGTGTAGCGCCTCTACATTCCAGCCAGGTTACTATGACAACCGTGAGCCCGCTCCTCACGGGACATCCAGCTGCTCGCCTGGGTCCGGTTTAAATGAGACGGCTTTAGGGTACGTGCGCGTGTGCGAGTGTGTGTGCGTTTTCATTTCTGAGCCAGCTCGAGCCCCGCGCGTGCACGTGAGCGTGCACGCTCATGTGCACGCGCGCCTCGTCCGCTCGTTCCACGTGAAAACAGGTTGAGCGTAAAGAATAAAAAGGAGAAACGAACCCGGTGAAGTTTCTGTTGTTGCAGCCTGAAACAAACAAAACGCCAGCTGATGGGTGATGTCATCAGCTCGCCAGCTAATGACATCATCTGGTCTTTTTTTTTTCTCACGTCGTCTGGAAGTAACGTCTCAAACTGCTCCACGTTGTCACGTGACGGCTCATCACCGTGGATACGAACGTCCGGCAGATTTGATTCACTTAAAAAAGTAAAAACTTTACGCAGAGCCCGTAAATAACGGGTCACGCCGCATTGTCCTCGTCTTAATTTAACGGGTTATTAAAGATTTATAACACTTTACAGCCTCAAAACCAGTAAAAAATTATCCAAACTGGTCATTTTTCTCATTTTCTTCTCTTTTAATTAATCAGATTATGGCTAAAATGACCTTTTCCTCGTTATCCAGTTAAAACCTTTCTGATGACAAAATAAAGTTCGATCCGTTTGATTATTGATCAGTTCCGTGCGATCGGGACTTTTCTTCCATCCACAGCCGGCGCGTGAAGCAACGCCGCGTTGAAACGACTCCTCGGGCCGTGACCTTCAACCCGAACACGGCGTTTTTCTCGTTTACAGCAGGTTCGTTCTTCAGGCTTTTCTTCGAACCGTTTTTCCCTCTTCGGCACCGGACACGCGGCGTTTCCTGCGGCCGCGACGAACGGAAGCGCCTTACCTGTAGAGGCGCGTGCGTGAGGCTGCTCGCCATCCTGTGTGCACCTTTTGTTTTGCAGTGACTGAGCATCATGTTTGTCCAGCAGTAGTGTCGCCTAACGTCGTGTTTCATACTGATCTCAGTGGGTTTCTCCTTTATTTTTTAATTTATGAGTAGTGTCGATAGAGTCGTGTTATTATTATTATTCTGAAGAACTTTATGTATAATTACACTGATTGTTTGATTGTACATTTAAGAGAAACAGAATATGTAAAGAAGATTGTTTTAAATTAAAAGGATAAATGATTGCACACGTGGGTCTTCATGCATTTCCTGGGAGGTTCCTGCAAGTCGTCCAAGATGGAAAGTAAGTGAACCTTTAACCTGGAGCAGGATACATTTATTCAGTTAAAAACATTTTATTTGACTAAAGAAGAGAAAACCCAACCATGAGCTGCAGGTTTCAGGTTCCTGAGATTGTTTCCAACCCCTGAAATGCACCAAATGACTGATAAAGAATTAGTTTAGAAGCTCGGGTCGGTCACAAAAGGTCAAAGTTGGGTGAAAAAACAGCGGAGGAGCCCTTTAATGTTGACCGTTTATTAACCCACAGCTTAAAACAAATCAGGGAGTAATGTTCAAACTTAAATATAGGAGGGCTGGAGCCTTGGTGACCTCTTTTAAAGCTCCAGGGATGAGATTCAGGTGCTTTCTGGTCCGATTTAGCTTCCCCAAAGAACAGATGAGCTCTCTGACGGCGGCTCAGAGACGTGGCGGCGGCTGAAAGAGTCGCATCGTGTTACTCATCCATCTTTAATGCTTCTGTCGGCCGCCTACATGACACCGTCCCTTCAGTTTCAGAGCGTCTCTTTGGCCGACCTCGCTGCTCGTATGTCAGCTGATGAGATAGCATCGTAACCATGGCTACCGTTGGCCTGACATCACCACAGGAGCCTCGGATTTGAATAAGAATCAGACGTGTTGATGTTGAGGATGAAAAGAAAACACAAACTCTGCTTTTTCCTCTTAAAGCACAGCACTTCCATTTAATTCCACTACAAGAAGAGAGCACCAGTGACAGCAGAACAGCGTCCAGCCAGGCGCCGCCACGGACTGGACGGCAAGCCAAGCAAAAGAAGAAGAAGAAGAAACACGAGGAGCCTGTGAGTCCCGGGACGAGACGTCGGACATCTGCACTGACGCATGCAAGCAGCTCTACTGTGAGCCGAGTTCAGGGTTTAAACCCAAAACTGTACAACGACGGAGGGGAAGAAGCCTTAATAAAACCTCCCTAAACTAGACTGGAGCCACGGCGCCACACCACACGGGAAATAACATAACAACAACGTCTGAAAGGAAAAGGATCCAAGCTGCACCCAGAGCTGTCCATCATCCGGAGAAACACGCTGACCTGCTTTTTTTCTTGTTTTTTAACCTAAAGGCTGTACAATCAGGACATTGTGACCAAACTCAGCCCGGTTTCCTCGCCACCAGCGTGCGTCCGGCGGCGAGCAGTCGAGCGACAGCAGCTGGACGCCAACGCTGCGACACGGAAAGCAGCTAGAGGCAGATTTCAGGAGTAAAAAGTGTAAGAAACTAACCTTAAATAACAGACTGAGAACTGGCGTCCTGACACAAAGCGGCGCTCTCTACGTTAATAACATCGATTACGCCGCCCGGTACAGTCGGCCATGAAAGTCCGGAGAGAAACACGATCAAGCGTCGCTCTCAGAAGGTGAATAAAAACCTGATGGTTTCTCTCCATTTGAAATGTTTTGACCTTTTTTGACTTGAAGTGGAAATGCACAGCAGGGCGAGTCCTCGCTCCGTCACACGTGGCTCTCATAAAACACCTGGCAGGGAAGCGTCTTACTCTCCGCCGCCGCCTCCTGCGTGGCGTCGGCGTCTCCCGCGGCCTCGGGCGGCTCCTGGAAGTTGAGAGGAGCCGGCTCTGCGGGGGAGGAAGGGGGAGGCGAGGATGGCGAGGCCTCGGGCTGCGGCGGTGCTTCAATGCCGACGGCGAGCGGCGGGTGGATGGATGCCTGAATGGCGATGTGCTGCGGCTGCTCGTGGATGGAGGAGTTGTCCGAGTCGGCGGCGGGGGACTCGCTGCGCTCCCTGTCCCTCACCTGCAGGATGGTGAAGACGTCCCTCGCCCCGATGGAGGGAATCCGGCCCGCGACGCTGCAGCGCCCCTCGGGGGCGTGTCTGACGAAGGTGTGCCTCATCTCCTCCACGCCGACCACCTCCAGGATCTCCTCCATGAAGGTGCGGCAGTTCATGATGAGCGGCGGCAGCGGGATGCTGCGCGCCAGCTCCTCGATGTACCGCGCGAACTCCATGGTCTTGAACTGCGTGACCTTGGCCAGCTCCAGCGTCTTGGCCGAGGTGATGATGGGGATCCTCTTGGCGATCTCGAAGGCCTTCTGCAGCTTCTCGGCGCCCTCGGTGCGGAAGAACTCGTTGATGGCCTTCTCGGTCTTCTTCAGGTGGCTGCTCATCATGCACAGACGCGTGATGTTCAGGATCATGATGATGGTGAAGGTGACCAGACACACCACCATGTAGTACACGCCCATGTCGCCGTTGGTGAAGACCACGCGCAGCGTCACCGTGCAGTTGGAGCTGCCGTGGACGTTGGACGCCATGCAGGTGTACTTCCCGCGGTCTGCGAACTCGATGCTGGTGATGTTGAGGACGCCGCTGTCCAGCAGCCACCACTTCCCACCTGTGGACACACAGAAGGTCATGAGCACGGAGAAACGCCACGACTGCACAGAAATGGCGAGTTCCTATTGGTCACGCCCCTGCGTCTGCCTAAAGGAACTTTAATTGTTCATCGTTCTGACGTTTCTGCGTCGTTTTGGTGAGAAAAGAGTCGAAAAGAAGTAAAAAATAAGTCAGAACATGATGAGCTTTTATTTCTTTCTGACAGATTCCACTTCCTGTTTGGCAGTAAATCCACGCTGACCAGCTTTTAACGTCTCAAATAACCGCCGCCGTCATGTGATCTGCTCACTGAAAGACTCTGAAAAGCCTCTTAATGCGTCCGTCTGCTCTGAGAGGTCGTGCACGTCTGACTGCTCATGCACTCTGAGCTCATATTTATGTGTAAAAGCAGCCGTATGTGGGAGGAAAGTCTGAGTCAGGCGTCCTTCAACCATATTTTATCTGTAAGAAGCATTTTGCACGAGTCGGAGACCTCGACAGGGACTGATGTGACGCCGCCGTCTGCAACAGACGTGCTGCTTTAGCGCCACTCAGCAACAAAACAAAACCCGGGAAAAGAAAACACCACCACCAAGAAGCTAAGCTTCATGGTCTGCATGGCGGTGATATTAATCATGGACGATCAGATGGAGGCTGGAGGAGCTCACGGCGCCTACTGCTTCCATTATTTAAACAGAAGGCAGCTGAGCTGTCAGAAGTGGGGCAACAAAGACTCGTTTAACTTTATTTAGCAGCACTGGGTGAGAAACACCAGTTTAAAAGGGTCAAAGTGAGCCACGTGCGGCCGGGTTTGGTGCTGCTGCCCTGATCGTTGGCCTTGGCTCTTCATCGCCTCATCGAGTGAATGAGGCGGTTGTTTTAACTGATAATCTCGTCACAATCAATACGGTGCAGCTCCCAGTTTGCTGTGCGGTGGGCAGCTGGACAAGAAGATCGATACGGCGCTCAGGCGCTGAACTACAAACATCTGGCTGCTGAAAACGTCACGTGAAATAAAGAAAGCTTCTCCAGTCGGGCCTGAAACCGGCAAACAGACTTCAAAGAGGATGTGACGCATTAAATGGCCTCATCCAACTCTGAGATTAATCAGCACTTTATCGTCTGAACTTATCCGTCGCAGTAATTCCTCTCCTTTTGGACGACTGAACGGGATTTTTCTCACTCGGCACGGTTTGGTTCCAGATTCGAGAAGCTCGATTTCAGTGGGATTAATGCGCTTATTGTCACTCCTGTGCAGGACAAGTGTCCACAGAGGGCTTGAATAACGCAGTAACGCAATAACGCTGCCTTATAATAATAAGGCAGCGTTTCCAGCCTCGTTCTGCTCAGGATCAGATGAGTGGGCGGTCAGGAAATGCAGTCTGAGCTGCTCCCACTCACAGAAGAGACCGAGACGTCTAATTTTAGCCCCGCCTCCGGGTCACGTGATGCGATTCATGCACGGCCCGATACTACGAGCAGTTTGTAGGAAGAATAAGACACGACCTCCATGTCTAACGCCATGTTTACGGCACGGAAACGCCGCTCCTCTAATGATTTCCCTGAGTGTAACTCAGGGGAAACCGACAATACAGCCGCTGCTCTGGGTTTGTGGGTCACAACAACAACGCTTCCTCTTCTCTCTTCAGGCTTCAACAGGTCGGCGCAGGAGAGCCATTAAACTCTTCCCTTCACATTCCTTCTGAGGCGGATCGCAGAGCAGAAAGCAACGAGTCTGAATGACAATCTAAAAATATTCTTTCCTTTCTTCTGAAGCACGCAGCGTCTGTGGTCGGATTCTGAGAAAATTCAGATCTTATCAGAGGAACTGACACAACAAACCTCGCTTTGCATGTTCACTTCCTGTCTTAACTTCGGAGTCCTCCATTTTTGTTTTGAGGAGGTGACCTCACACCACCCCCCCCACCCCTGCCTCAAGCTTCAGGGCCCGTTCCGCTTCCTTTTTGGGCCGAGAAGAGACGATTAAAACTAAGATCAGCTGTAATTTTGAGCGCTGATGCACTCTGACAGAAAAACGCAGTGAAGTGTGGGCTGTGGCTGGAAAACACAGCCTACCATTGTTTCCTTTTCATGCCCCCCCCCCACACGCCACGTTCTCATGTGCATCAGAACATCACAATAAGCTGCTCTCCTACATCTATACAGCCACCGAGGTCTTCTCTGTTGCAACACAACCTGCTGCGTGAACACAGCTGGGTTTGTTTTTGTTTCCACGGACGATAGGCGGCCATATTTAGTACTTCAGGGCCCTCGTAACAAAACAAACTTTTTTTTAAATCTGGTTAATCACAACGAGGCCATTTCATGCAGCACATGACACACATTAAATCAGCCTGGTTGGGCTGGCATTATCCGGGCTTATTAACCCCTGCTGCTGCTTCCTGTGCGTGTTGGTAAAAACAACAGGAAGTCCGGTTTAAAGCAACAGCGTTTCTTACCGCCCGTCTGCATGTCCAGGCGGCTTCCGTGGGAGTTGAACCACTGAACGCTGGGGAACGGCTCTCCGGTGACATTGCAATCAATCAGTGCGCAGCTCCCCTCACGGGCAATTATCTGGCTCACTTTTGTGAACACAACTGGGACAAATCCGCCGTCTGTGACGTTGTTGCTTTCTGTATCGTTTCCAAAGGCGTCCACCGGCACCACCGCGGCGCTGTTGGCGGCGATAAGAGACACCAGGGCCAGAAAAATGTATCCGCTGGCCCGGTGCATTTTCTTAAACTGTTGGTGCATCACCCGAGGGCAAAGAGACTGTCATTCCTCCTGGGCCTCCATCCGGCAGACTGGCTATCTCTTGATAGTGGAAGGCAGTGTAGTTTTCAGCTCTGTGGCGTGGAGCATCTCACTGTAACAACAAAGAGAGGCAGGTATCAAAACAGAGCCAGAACAGGACAAAACGAGATGGAGCCGACGCTCAGGGGCCAGAATGAACTGATAAAGTCACCCTAAAACTGTTTCTGGTCAAGTGGAAATACGGTTTAGCCTCAAAAATAAAGAGATTAATTCAGTGGAGGAAAAGCAACCAGTTCATGAGCTTTATAGGCTGCAGCCAGCTTTGGGTCATTTTAAATATCAGGTAAAAGTGGCAGAAATACGGAGTTAGCTCCTTAGATTACCTGCTTTAATAAAAACGGGAGTGCTCGTCTATTTCCTGACACTGACTAACAATGGTGGGAGCAGTTTTAATCTTAAAAAGCACCACTAAAATGTCCTCTTTGCTCCCTCATAGCAACACAATTCATTGCTATGGGTTAAAAACGGCACCATTACAAAGCGTTAACTCCGAGGCTCCGTTAGGTCACGTCTGGCTCGAACAGCCTCAGGAAAACCAGGAGGTATCTCATAGTTATATTATAGATCTAATTTATCATTACGAACGTCACATTTCTGTACGTGGCGCCCTCGTTTGGTATGAAAACAAAGCCAAAGTGCCACATAACGGAGCTGTTGTGTGGGATCCGTCTACTTCCTAGTTCACTTCGTTAACACACGTTTATTGCACCTTCAAGTGAGTCAGACGAGAGCCGATTTAAAGGTCAAATGTATGTATCAGGCATGTTTTAAAATAAAACCAAGATTTGAACGTATCCAGTTTAATTTAAGCGCTAACACACAGGAAGACAACATGAGGGCGTGGGATCCGGCTAAGTGCTGGGCAGCGGCTCTATGTCAGAGGGATCCTTCGAGAACCGTTTCACCGCAAGCTGTTGCCAGAGGTGGCCTCTTTGAATTATCGAGAGGGTAATTTCGTGTGTCGGTGCTGCTACCTGCAAATAATAGTCGGGACATTGTCACATTGCGTATGAAACGCAGGGTTTAGACGAAGAAATGCAGCAACGCAACGTTACCTTCGGAGCCCAACGGTCCAACAAACGGCCAACTCAGCGTCGACGGCAGCCCCTAAACCACCCGAAAACAGAAAATTCCGCGATTCCAACCACATTTACATACTTACATCACGGTCTGTCGCCATTTACGCTTGAATGCTTGGTGGAAAAGCTCGTGTCGGTTGGGTTGTGGTGAGTTATTTCTCGGCCGGTATCTCCATCCTCCTCCTGCCGCTGCTCGTTCGGTCTGAGGCTCTCAGCGGACCTGAGCTTCCAACCTAACATGGGGCTACGCCGCCCGCCTTTTCAACTTAATCAAGCTATTTTAATACTATTTTTTCCCCTCTTTTCAACTTTTTAAACCTTCCTTATGGAGAGTCTGAAGAATAAAAATAAAACTGACGTGAATTTGCGAACATTTAAAGCTTAAATTGTCAATTTTTTGGTCACGTGGGGCAGCAGAACAAATGAGCTCATGAACGTTACTAACTAACTGGGTCCTCCATTGTTGGAAAGGAGCTGGCACCGTTATGGTTGACCGACTCGGTCAGGATTTCGGTTAGCGGATTTGGGGACATATTTGTGTGTGGAGTCCCTAATTTGAGACAGAAGGGTGCTAGGTCCCAGGTCTGGAGAAACTAGGTCATCTTATTTTCTTCCAAAATGCCCGGATGTTAGTCCACAAATCAAATATCTGTCCAAAATGTGACCTTTAAAATCCATACAAAAATCGACCCAACACACCCAGATTATGTGGTTGGAATCGCTCTACAGTTCAATTTCCAGAAAAAGCTGCTGTATCTCATATTTTTAAGTGTCTTCAGATGACTAAACGTGTCAGAAATAGGTTGAAAATCAGTCGTTAAAACTATGTTTTCAACTTCCAGACTGTTTCTCTGCTCTAATAAAGTACTGATGTTCATCTTCGCACCATTTTAGTGACTTAAAGACAACGTCTGTGCTGTGAATTCAGCTGCACGTACGTGCACGATGCTCTCCCACAGGAAAAGTTGAAACAAGCAGAATGTCTTGAACATTTTCTTCCACAGAGCCGCAGTATCAGACACATTTTGGTTAATGATTTGGTTCTCTTCCTGTTCACATACTCTGGGACGAAGGATTGTGGAAGTGTGCTTGTTTTCTTCAGGCACCCATCTTTATGTGAGTCATTGGATCTGCACCAAACTAAAGTTTAAGCATCATCTCCTTGTTCGATGCAGATTCCTCTTTCACTCAATCATCCACAGCCCACGACTGCTTCTCTTTAACCCACTTGTTTTTTGCACTTTAGGTGTTAGTGATGGTTTATATTTGGCTTTTTCTGGATGTAAATCCCATTTCCATCAGCTGCTTTCTTTGCTTCAGTCGTACCTTGTCTGTTTTCAGACATTGCTTTGAGATATCTGTCCTGACGGTTTGTCATCTTGCTTGGTAAGTTTCCCTTTTTACTTCCCGTTTTGTCCACATTTTAGACTCAGCTGACTGGGCACAAACTACATCTTTTACCACACTCTGAGCTGGATTACCTTCTTCTGACAATCAGCTTTATTGGCCAGGTATGTTCACACATACAAGACATTTCACACCAGTTAGCTTAGCTCTCTGTTGAAGCTTTAAAGATATATATATATGTACAAATACTGAAGAAAAAGTGCTGATCATTACCACCAACAGCCTTTCTTTAAGGAGTTTCCACTGACAGGTCCTGGATTTGGGACTTTATGGAGCCAAACTATTCTGGCTACCCCACCATTATTTAAAGCTTATTGAAAACCTCATATTTATACAAAAAAAGCTGAGCTAAATGACAAATAATTCAGTTATTTGCATGAGTGACCCCTGCCTCACAGATGGGTTTAATTCACTTACAGCACGGAGATGTTTTGAAATCTTTACCGAATATATAAATGATAGAGCGCATGCTTTAATAAAGGGCGCAGTTTGATAAGTGTGACTCATATCAGGCCTTTATAGATCCCTGAGCTGCGATTCTTCGTGACCTGCCTCCAGAAAAGGAGCATCTCGGTCAGTGTTTGGCTTTAAAGAGCACGTCTGCATAAAGGCGACATACAGCAACAACGTGAATGCACTGTGATTAAAAGCCATTCAAGCTGAAAGGCAGCGTGATGAAAGGACACCGGAGGTGGACCGGCGGGGAGATGCAGCACGGCGCCTGTAAACACAGACTAAGTCAGGCTCATTCGGGCTGTTACTTTAAAGGACCAAACTTGATAAATAACGGCCTTGAAGACACATTAGGAGTCTAAAGATTGAGGTTATCCACCGAGGCGTCAGCAGACGGTCAATAAACCGTCTAAGTGCAGAAGCTAAGGCTATTAAAAGGAGTTTAGCAGATGCTTGAAGCTGTGCTTTCCCTTCTCTAAATGTCATTATATCACATGGAACTGCTTTCGTGCAGCTGGATTAACCAGAGTTTCACTTCCACACAAATATCTTCATAAAAGTGAGAGCAAAGGTGCTTATTCCAAGTAATAATTAACATTAAGTCAACTTTTCTTTTACGAAATACTTTCCCCCCAAATCTGCTGCCAGTGTTGCAACAGCCCTGTTTCTGCTCCACCTCCCTGACCCTCTTATCCTTCACAGATGAATGTTTCAGCCGCTCACCAACATTTCTAAGAGCTCCGTCCCACTGCAACACAAAGAGCTACATATTAGCACAGCAGGGAGGTCGTATGCACAAAGAACAAGAGCACGGTCCCTGCTGTTGTCAGCGGGTGCCGTTCTGGGATCGCTAACCGCGCAGGCCTTGAAAAATAGATGAAGACGAGCTCCTGGTGACTTTCTTATTACGGCTCAATGTGAGCTCGAGTTTCTCTGAGGTGAAGCAAAGAGGCCATCGGCTCAATCTTTGGCTCAATCATGGGTCAGGCTTCAAGTAAATTATGGATTTTAAAGTTTGAATTTGAGGTTGAGGAGATCCAAGTATCAGGCAGAGCTTCAGCTATCGTGTGCAGCAGTGGGAGTAAAAGATGGAGATGATGTTTGTTTGCTTTACTTCGGACAGAATTATGGGTCAAATGCTTCAGCTTCCTTAGCTGTCAGAGCTCTGCTCGGCATTCAGAGTCAATAAGTCGTGTTTTTATGGATTAATTACTCATCTACAGATAATATCTGTGACAGAAAGAGTTCAAATCGACCTCGGTTTATCCAAACAACCCAAGCACAGAGTTACACCCCGTGTCTATTTTCTCTCGCAGCTGTTTGAAGAACAACTCATGGAATAAATCCCCTGCTGCTCTCTAAGGTTTCTGCAGTGTAATTACAGAGCAAACCTGCATTTATACCAGGAGCATGAATGTGTGGTGAAGGGTTCCTGTTTAAGATCCCCTACACCACGCTATATTATCAGTTTTAAATGGATTTAAAATAGCTCGGTATCAGCGGCGAGTCGAGCAGACTCTTTCCCAGTTGGACTCATCCGGGTTGTTCAGATAAGATGCCGAGAATGTGCATTTCTGCCTTTATTTTATACCGAAAACAGCCTGTTTAAACATCTTTCCTTCTAAACCAAAGGGTGCTAAAACAAGCTGATTTAATGCTTTCTTATTAGCAGCGAGCAGGACATTTGACCTGAGTAAAAAAAGGCTTTAGTGTCTTTCACCTCCTTCCAGAACAACTCTAAAAATAAAACGTCCACCTCTGCATCCACTTCCTTCTTCTGTCCAGGCGCCACAATGTGTTTAAACCTGTATTTCAAAGCTAAAAAACGAACAAAACACACGAAGGATAAAAAGTTCTTCTTTACTTTTTTTGTACATTAAAAAGATCAAAAAACACCTTCAACATGTAGAGAAACAGCAGAGCAGCCACAGAGGTCAAAGGTCGTAGTGTTAGACGGGACGTGCATCCAGACCCGATTCAAAACGACAGGCGTCTTCTCTGGATTTTGTTCAGGATGCTCTCTGATGAAAGGCTGTATTAAAACCCACGCTTTACAAATAACTTAAAGAATAAGTTTAAAAAAATACAGCATCTGCCAGGCAGGGATAAGGCTCTGGTCACAAAGAGTCTTTGATGAGGGAAGAAAGCCGTCTGAAAGCCTGTGGACAGAAGTGTGAGATTTTAGAGACAGCAGCTGTGTGTGTGCGTGTGTGTGTGTGTGTGTGTGTGTGTGTGTGTGTGCGTGTGTGTGTGTGTGTGTGTGTGTGTGTGTGTGTGTGTGTGTGTGTGTGTGTGTGTGTGTGTGTGTGTGTGTGTGTGTGTGTGTGTGTGTGTGTGTGTGTGTTTACCTCATCGATCTGCTCTGGTGTGGAAAGAGAAAAGGCCGCTCTGACATAGGGGCACGGGTCACTGCTGTTGATCATGAAGACGCCTCCAGGAACCAGCAGAACCTTCAACGCACACAAACACACAGATAAGCAGCGACCTCCAGGTTAAAGGGCATTTCTCACGGCTTTGAGACCTGGGACACATAAAGCTAAAGATGCACCTCCATCCTGGACTCTAACCCTCAGACGTACGTCTCCAGTGTCCCTCATTTGTACCGTGTGCTGTGTGGGGGATGCTCTGGATTCAGAGCCTGGAAAAGCTCGACTGTGCCCACTCATGGTCACTTACAGCCAATCAGCCCTTTGTCTGCAGGGTTTTACAGATGCTCTGTGTGTGTGTAGGCGGAAAAACTCAGTGCACACAATGGCTGCCTTACATGAACCGTCCAACACTACTGCGAGACAGAACCTGCCTCAGACATCCCCTCACAAAGAGAAAAATGCATCCGAGGGCAGCAGGGAAGTGGGCGGAGTTACATCGCATGTGGACGTTTTAAATGGGCGACAGGACCGAGGTGTGTGTGTGTTTTGTTTGGACCGACCTCTTTCTCCAACGCCTTCTCCATGATGAGCTGCTGGGTGTCGGCTATGCCCTTCAGTTTCATCCACAGGAACATTCCTGCGGACGGGGTGTGCCACTCGGCCACGTCTGCACACACACATGAGGAAGAAAAACAGCTTCCTGATTCATGAGAGGCTTTCCATGCAGTTCATTGCATAGATTAACCCTCACAAGTACAGTGGCTGTTGTTTAAAGCAGCACGAAAGGGAAAAAGTCGACATTATCAGTCCATGACTTTACTTCACTGAGTGTCGCTAACCGCTAATCTGCACAATAAACTTCTCTCAACGACGCCTCACCCAAAAGAAACATGACACAGAACCATCTGCCAATACAGCTGGAACAAAAGCTGGAACTTTTGTTGGAAACAAGCAGCTGATTAGATGAACCGCAGAGGTGAAACGGCAGCTGGTAAAACCGGTTCTTGTGGAAACAACCTTTCATTAGCCGGGTTTTCACTGGAGTTATGATCCGTATTTAAAAGATGTGGCAAACATCTGAGCTGGCAAAGATTGAAATGACTCAACAGCAACAATAAACTGACCGGCATCGTCCCAGATATTCCCAAATATCCATCCATTTTCTATACCGACAGCCTATCCCAGCAGTCATTGGGCGAAAGGCGGGGTACTATTCCCAAATATGATTAATGTAATTCCTAGGAAGAGGTATCTCCATTTTCCTCTGCTGGTATGTTTCTGGCCACAACTACTTCTTCTACTGAATTAAAACCACTAGCATCGTAGTTTATAGCGCCAGCCCCTGGTGACACTATGCAGCCCGGTTTATTTGCTTCGAACTAGTCGTGACTCCACTGTGCCACAATTACTAGAGAAGGATATCTGAAGCAATCTTTTAAAGCTGCAAAAAACAATCGGACACGTTTTCATTGGCTGTAATTCAGTAGAAGAAGTAGATGCTCTAACTCAAGGAAGAAATCGGGGACATTATGTCACATCAGGCATGACCCCATCAGTAATGCGAGTTTATTTACTGCCTCAGACTGGAAACAGCTGGTCATGCATCAAGTCTACTTCAAAACAAGCAAAAACTACCGTCCAGCTAGCATCTAAACTCTTATTTTACTGAAACTACTGGATGAGACGTTTCACATCTCATCTGAAAGGTTTCTTCGGTTCTGGAAAGGAAGTAGTTGCACTAACTCGAGGAGGAAAATCTGGGATATTATGTCACATTAGCATATAAACCCAAAAACCTGCCTTAAACAACAGCATGAGATGCTAACTGCACCAAACCAAAAAGCCTGGCTTGATGGCATTAATATTAATTATCATCTTAGAGAAATAAAGATTTTAATGCAACCACTTTGAAGAGGGAACATTTCTGCTGCTGGTTGGAAATTCAGGGTTAAGTGTGAAGCAGCTTGAGGTTGTTTTCAGGTGTCTGAGCAGAAGGAAACCAGCTAAATGCTTGAGGGACTTTATCTGTGACATCATTTAGCAGTTGTTTTTATTTTAGTTTGACGCGTCTGTTGGGATCGTTTTGCATTTTATGGCAAAGCGACACATTTTTATCAGGCAGCTTATCAAGTGTGAAAATGACTTCCTGCAACTATCAGTTGCACTAAAGCGTTCAAAGTTTATGGCTTTTAAAGGTTCCCAAAGTACAGAAAAATCTGAGCTCTGTTCTAAAACCTTTTGGTTGTAAAGCTCCATCTGTGTAGCACCCAGAGATTTGTACTCATCAGCGGTTGAAAGTCTTCTCTAGCGTGTTGCTACCTTTCTTATCTGTTAATCAGCATGAAAATGTTTATATTTGTGTCGCCTCGTCCATCAGAAACAAGCAAGAGAGAAAACTTTGCACCGCAGCCAAGGCTGTAAATCTCAAATAAAGACGGAGTAATTAACAGAAGAATGTGCTTTGCCGTTTCTAACCTTTGAGCCACGTGTCTGCGGAGCTGATCATCGCATCGCGCTGCTTTCTGTAAAACTCAATCACCCTGCAAGGACAAAGCAAAAACCATTTCAGCCACTGCTGCTCCCATAGTAACCGGAAGCCTCGTAATCTGCCACACAGGACGCGCCGTACCCGTCTATGTGCTGGAGGAAACCCTCTTGACCCCAGCTGTGCAGCAACTCGGACACCATGAGCTGAAAGAGAGCATCGGTCCCCATTAATGCAAGTGGAAACAAGTTATTTTTACTGTAAAAAACAGCAGAAATGTTTCTATTGCTTCTATCAGAGCAGTTAGAGACAGATGCCACTTTCTAATCTACTGACCACAGAGCCTTTTACAGGTTGCTTTAGCCTGTTTATGTTTCTAAGGAAAATTGGTCTGTTTTAAATCTCTCATCAGCTCAGGGATGAAAAGCAGAGGCCAGGCTTTTATCAGAGGGCTTATTATATAGATTGTGATGAATCCTCGTTGTCTTCCTCAACAACTCCTCCACAGCTGCTGCTGCACCGGAGACACCATGAAGTCTTTTGTGGCCGTAGCGTGACAGCAAGCTGCTGATCCCGGCTCAGTTTGAGTAGATGTAAATCAGGCGAGGCTGAGAGCTGGAGGAACCCAGACGCCGTGCTTCTGTGTACCGACTCTGCAGAACTGAGCCGACCCGCTCCATGCTTTCTGGGGGAGGTGCTCTATAGTCATTGTTACCATCGTTTTGTGGCTAATTCTATCGTTTCTTTAGGCATATTCAGGTTGAAACTGAAACTTCAACATGAAACAGGAAACCCGGGATGCAAAACCCTGGTTTCAGCCGGGTGGAAGTGACAGGCAGGGGGGGGTAAAGTTAGCTTTCACTCACCTGCGTGAAGGTGCTTGTGTGCATTGTTGAGGCCTGGATGTGCAGCACAATCCTGTCAACCAGTGGCTTGGGACCAGTAACGAAACCGATCCTCAGCCTTGAAATAAACACAAAGCCCAGTAACCAAGACAGCAGCACGCTGGAGCAGCTGAGCGTTAAACTGGAAGCAACATATTAACTCCACTCTCAAACCCGAAGTACTGAACCTGCAACACTTATGATGCCAGTGGCAGGGAAGTTAAAGGAGTAATGCTGGGAACTCTGACTGTGCCTTAATAAAATAAGTGTGAGAAAGTCTGAGTTCAGAGCGGCTTCACTGCTGTCCCTTATTGTGCTGCCAGGAAAACACTAAATCTGTGCAAAACATGGTCAAACACTAATGTGAACACAGCAATAAGGCCAAAAATGAGTTTGTAACTGAGTGAGTGTTGATAACAGCCAGCTTTAAAGCACAGAAAGACTAAAAAAGAAGAACCTGGATTTTAGATCTGAGAGGAAACATTTTGAATTTCTGTTACTTGGAATTTTTAAACCAAAAACCGCCCTCATTTCTTTACATATTAACATAAAAGCAGGAACCAGCTGCAGAGATTCACTGAAACATGTTCAAACATGAACATAAATCCAGAATCTGAGGCAGAAACAGAGTTTTTTATCAGTTCTGAGCAGCTTTAAAGTGAATATCTGGTCTGAGCTCCTTTATTCTCCAACACAGCCTGAACCCTCTGAGACAAGCTTTCTGTCATTTCTTTAAGGAGTCTTCAGGAATAGTTCTCCAGGCTTCTTGAAGGACATCCCAAAGCTCTTCTTTGGATGTGGGCTGCCTTTTGTTCCGTTCTCTGTCAGATGATCCCACACTGCTTCAATAATGTTGAGGTCCGGGCTCTGGGGAGGATTCATCCCTCCATAAGACCTGTTGCCACTGATTTTCAGTCCACTTCTTGTGTCATTTGGCACAGCTCAGCCTTTTCTCCCTGTTTCCCTTCCTTAAGAACGGCTTCTTGACAGCCACCCTTCCATGGAGACCATTTCTGATGAGGCTTGGGCCAACAGTAGATGGATCAGCTGAAGGTCCAGATGCATCTCTCAGGTCCTGTCAGGTCACAGCTGGATTTTTTCCTCTTTCTTAAGGACATCACTTTCAGATCCTGTTCATCTGCTGTAGATAGTTTTTTAGGCCTGACACTTCTTCTTTTGTCCTCCACTTGTCCAGTTTCCTCAAATGTTTTAAGGACACACTGCACACCATGCTGAGATATGCCAAGTTTTCAGCTAATAGCTCTTTGGGAATCACCTTGTTGCTGCAGAAATCCTATTTTCTGTCTGTCAAACTGTGTTATCTTTGCTGTTTTTCATAGAAGAAACTAAAGAAATGGGAACAAATGATGTGTCTTTGTGACAGGCTGCTGGTAACAAAGTGCCAAAAATGTAACCCTTCCTCTAAAAATGGTCAGATACTGAAAATGAGTGAAAAAGCAGCCAAACGTCCTTCAGAAAGCCTGGAGAACTATTGTTCAAGATCACAGGAAAGTCTGTCTGCTTGGAAGGGAAATATGAAGAAATGATTGGTGGATCAGCACTTTTCAACAGTCTTCATGCCCCAATAACCCGTTTAACCCAAAGCCCTTGAATATATAAAACAAGCTCAGTCCTGGGAGGAGCTGGATAAGCTGCAGTCAGGTTCAGGCCTGTTGGGGCTAACAGCTTAGATCTTAAATGCTAACCGCCACAGAATAACAAAGACTCAGAGACTCACCCAGAAGACAGGATCTTAGAGAAGGAGTCTGTCCTGATGATCCTCCCGTCAACATCCATGGAGAGAAAGGTTGGAGCCCACGGCTGCCGCACAAAGACACACAAGTGAGCCCACAGGAGGAAGCCTTTGAGTCGTTTTCAGACAGATGAGGCGGGCTGTTTGTACCTTTTCAAACTGCAGGAAGTAGTAGGGGTCGTCCTCGATGATGAGCATGTCGTACTGCCGAGCCAGCTGTTCAAAAGATGAGTGATTGTAGGGAAATCAGCCTCCCAGGAGGATCTAATTATAAAAGTCTGCGCACGACACGAACCTCGTACACGTCCTTCTTCCTCTCGGCCGTCATGGAGGCGCCGGTGGGGTTTCCCCCGTTGGGGATGGTGTAGAGGATCTTGGGGGCGGTGCTGCCGGGCTTGTGGACCTCTGTTGGGTCCCAGCGGGACAGAACCTCCTTCAGGGCTGCAGGGATCATGCCGTGCTGGTCGCTGGGGACGTTTATCAAGTTGCAACCGAGAGGCTGGAGCTACAGAAGCAGACAGCAGAGCGTTGGAGGGTCAACGCAGCCGGAGGCGCGGCACGTTTGTGGTGATATGAAGGAAAACGCTCTCACCGCCGCGAGTGTGCCTGAATACGTGGGCGCGTCCAGGAGAACGTTGTCTCCGGGGTGAACCAGCATCTCAAACACCTGAAAAACAAACAGGTGAACTCAAAAAGACCCGAAACTGAGCAGGAGACGAGGGCAACGATCACCGGGACCCTCATTTCATTTAGCCTCATTCACGCCATGTTTTATAGTTCATAAAGGAGATTTTATGTGATTTTTAGCTTATTTTCTTCTAGTGTTCAGGACACAATTAAATCTAAATCTTAACCCCTTCGTGTCCACATGGAGAAAAGAAGCAGAGGAAACATTCCTGTTTTTGTTCTCCATTATTTACGGTAATAATATATATTTGGCATAACGTACTTTCCTTCAGCATTACTCGATGAAACAGATCAGATACGTTTACTTCCAGAAAATGTCACCAAGTTAAAGTAAAATGACTCAAAACAAATGGTCGAGCAGGACATTAAAGGGCTAATGACCAGAATTTTCTATACTTGTGTTATTTGAAAACATATATATATATTAGGGCTGTTAAACGATTAATTTTTAATCGCGATTAATCACATTTTTCCATAGTTAACTCACGATTAATCTCTATATTAAAAATATAGAGTCAGAATCAAATAAACACAAAGAAAAATGTATTTTATCTTTTATTTAAAATAAAAAGTGCATTGTCGACCCACTTGTCTATTTCAAAAACACAAACTGCCACAACATCGTGATCTTAAAGCTGAAGAGGTAGTGGACAACTAACAACAAACAGAACAGGGCCTGATGACAGTTAAATTAATGAAAAACTGCAGTCATTAGACATCAGATTCAGAACTCTGAAGTCTTTGTGACTTTTCTCCGATTTATTAAGCCAATTGCTAAGGCCGCGATTAACCGCGATCAAATTTTAATTAACCGCGATCAAATTTTAATTAATCGCGATTAACTCGTTAACTATGCCAGCCCTAATATATATATACATAATGACTGAACAGTGGAACAAGAACCAGGTGTTTTGGGGTGAATATTTGACTTGACGTGCTGATAAAAGCTATAAAAACTACCTGCAACTAAGCCTGTTTTCTTTAAAAAACAGAGGTTACACGAACATCTGTGGTAAACAGATGTGATTCCTTGTTTTTACATCCAGCAGCTCCTCAGTCAGAGCAGTTAGAGGAGCAGCAGCTGGTTTCGGTACCTTACAGAGCCCCTCCTGGCTCCCTGTCGTCACACACATGTCCATCTGGCCGCTCTCTGGGCTGTAGCCGGCCGTCGGTGGGCTGTGGAGGTTCTTCTGCAGGTTCTTCATCCACGTCAGCAGCTCCGGGATTCTACACACGGGCGGGAAAAAAAATCAGGCTGTAGTTATCTGTTGTATTTCTATAAAAAGTCATCAGGTCAGCTCAGAAAAACAAGGAAGAGCAACAAACTTTAATTAAAACATTTGTCCCCTCTCTGTGGAACCAGTTTGGCTTCAGGAAGCAGACACCCTCTCTACCCTTAAGATCAGGCTTTAAACTTTCCTTTCTGATAAAGCTTATAGTTAGGGATGGCTCAGGTGAGCCTGAAACATCCCATAGTTCTGCTGCTATAGGCCCAGACTGCTGGGGGAGCTCCCATGATGCACCTCTCCTCCCTCTTCATGAACACATGACATCATTGTTGTCATTAACTCTCTCTGCAGGTATCTCTGGCCTGGTGTTACGCTGCTTGTTGTCCCCTCTTTCCTGTCCTCTCAGCCCCAGCTGGTCCAGGCAGATGGAGCCTTCCTGGTTCTGGTTCTGATGGAGGTTTCTTCCTGTTAAAAGGGAGTTTTTTCTCTCCACCGTCCCCTCGTGCAGCTCAGGACGGGGGATTGGATCAAAGAGAAGTTCAGATTAAATCTGTTGGTTCCTTAGCGAAGCTACTTTATTTCATTCCTTTGTATGAATTGGATTTAATTCATTTGATTTAATCAGATTATGTCAGTATCACGGCTGGACTGTATGTCTGAAGTGCTTTGAGATGATATTTGTTGTGATTTGGCACTGAAATGATCAGAATGTAGCACAATATACTGAAAACCATTAAACAACACGTTTAATGTTAAAGATTTCCCAGAGTTGCCACTGTCTGATTTTCCTTGGTTACGATGCAGAATCGGCGCGTTATTGATGAGTTCAGGGTTGATCTACAACACAGAAACTGATCAGAGAGCATAAACACTGCTTAGTTACCGTGGCAACACGTGAAGCTCCGCCTCCTGTGATATTAATTCAATGCGGTTTGAAAGATGCACATTATTCTCCATACAATGTGTTAATATTGTTGAAGACAAACCTTAAAATGAAGCTGGAAAAGAGGTTATTTTTTAAGAAATAAAAGAGAAATGATGACTTCATGTTCCCTCACCCGTTAGAGGCGGAGTACTGCAGCGCCCTCTTCATCGCCGCCTCGTTGAACGTGACCGTTTGGCCGCTCTTCACTTGGATGGAGGCGGACTGGAAGGGGAAGGTGTTGGGGTTGGGAGCTCCACCGGCCAATGAAATCATGGATGGAGGCGACCGCTGCTGCAGCTCAGCTTCACTCAGGAGACGGACAGAAACGACACAAAACGTCAGCTCAGATTATCAAAAAAAAAAAATCAGCATTTAAGAGGTCTCAGTTTTAAATGGTTTCCTGGTTTCCTGCCTTGAAGAATCCATGACTGGTTACTGGATTTCTGAGGCTTCTGCTGATATATTTCATTAATAAAACTGCTTTTTTAAGAAATAGTCTCAAAGACTTTCAATAAATATGTTTTAAATCTATTCTCCAAGTAAAATGTGGTCAAAACAGAACATTTAACAGTCATTAAAAACTTGTAAAACTACTCTAAAAAGTACCTTAAACAGGGTTTAAAATGTCCACACTCCAGCTAATAACAGTAAAACCTCCACAACCAGACTTTGGTGACAAATACATATTTTTATTTACTGTTTTACATCCACAATAAGTTGCTTTTAACAGCATTTCAGTGATGGAGTCTGTGGGTGTCGGGCCATTGTTTAAGAGAATAAAACTCCTGAAAAACAGGGTAAAGTCTCATGTTAGATGGCTCAACTCGTTTTTCCTTAGCTAACAGAAAATCTGTGAATCTAAGAACAAACCAATGTGTTAAACCAATAATTCCCTCAAATGTTAAAGGTAAAAAAGTTACAAAAAATAAATCATAATTGTACTTTTTTTTATTTAAAGTGATGTGTGTTTGGATTTTTGTTACATACAAAGTTAAATAATCTTTGATAATAACTTCAGCAATAGTTGAAAATGAACACAGTGAAGGAGTCTTACAGCTGAGAACCCGTGTAAACGTGTGTAAATCCACATGCAACCCCATAAAATGAGTTATTTTGTTCATCTGGCTGTGAAAGATACTCACTCAGCATCCTGATAGGGGAAGGTTTTCTGGCTGCACTGACAGCTGTCAGAAACCGAGCGTAATTCATGACTCCTGACAGATTACAAAAGCAGAAATATTAGTTTATAACTTAAGTTTATAACCTAAACACAAAGTTAGACTCACTGTATTTTAATTGGTAGAAAAGCTAAATAAATTCTCATGTGAACTAAAAGCAACAGGACGGTGCATTATCTAACACTTTCAGCCTGCTTGCACTTACACAAGAAGGCAAACGCTTAATTACAGCACCTATATGTATAACTCAGTCTTGTAAAGTTAGATTATTATAAATAACTTCTAAACCGCCTTTAAATGGGCATAACACTGACGGAAGTAGAGACAAACTCTGGGACACAACACTGAGATGAACGCGCTTTACAGTAAATATATATCGCATTTAAAGCCGTAGGTAGGACCACTCTGAGCTGTGTAACTGACCTTGCGTATGTGGCTCGCTTCTCCCGGTGGATTCTGGTTAATGTATTCTTGTTGTTGCGGCGGACTGCAGTGGTCATCGGCGGCGTCCGTTACCTGAACTACATTTCCCGAACTGAAAACAACAACAACAACACCTCCAACTCTGAGGCGAGGTACAGAAAATGGCTGTTGATCGTTACCGGTGAGAGATATTTCGCTGCAGACGCCGGCATATTCCCGTTTTGCCCGTTGGGGAGCAGCAACCAACCGTTTCCGTTGGGTGTCACACGGAAATGACCGAAAACCAACGAACACGACAACTTCCGTGTTGTTAGCTTAGCTTAGCTTAGCTTATCTTAGCAAGCCGAACTATCGTGCTGTTCTTTCGTTCATAAAATGCGAAGTTTCACAGGTTGTATCGAGGCTTTTTCACGCAAATAGATAACTTTTTGTCCTTCCAATAGTCCACACAAGTTTAGGTTTAATTCAAGTAAAATACTTTTTGTTCAGTTTGAGGAAAAATGCCTTAAATCACAATTGAGATGCTGAGAAAACAGCAGCGGCATCTGTGATAAACTCAAATGTTAATGTGTCTGTATCTTTGCTAGCGTCAGAGGCTGTTCAATGGGGAAAAGGAAAGACATGATTCACCCCAGGTTTCTCGGTGAGTATCCAAAATTGTTACTATTAGGTTAAATGTTAAGCCATCGTTGTTGTTGCCGTGTGCAGCAAGAGGCACCGTCGCCTGTTTGTTTTGTACAGAGTGATTATTAGAAGCTCTCTAGCAGCCCAAAAAGTGACCACAAAGTTGGTTTAAAGTCCCCTTTCCCTGCTTTTAAAAGCAGAATCCATTTTATTAACAGACTGAGCGTGTTTTAGTGGAAACAGACTCAGCAGGTGCGGTTGATATTATGAAAGAACACATCCTCTACGATGCGGCGCGATTTAAAAACTATATTCAAAATAATTATAAAGAGAAATTATCCATTTATTCTTTAAAATATGTGCTTAATTTTTGTTTAAACTGTGTTATTGTCACAGACTAAATAAAATCAGTTGGGGAAAACATTGGGATGGTGTTTTTATAGCGTGGCAACAACTTAGCTGATGATGTCACGCGCACTGTCAGCAGGTAAAACAGGTGGTGAAGTCTCAGTGGACAACATGGACAGAAACTTAAAGCTGGCAGTTCAATGTCTGGGATGCAGAGACCTCAGTGACATGTCCAGGATTACACCGTCTGTTGTTAACAAACCCTGTAATCCTGATGTTCCAAAATCGTCCATTTTATCACATTTCCATGATGATCAAGGGAAGAAATGGTTTAAACTTCCTCCTCCTTTTTCTCCATTTTGTTCCTGCTCTGCATCCCGGGCGTCTCCTCTTTAACTTGTCTGCATTATGGCTCTTATTCCAGGCATCACCTGGGCTTTGGAGATACTAATCAGCTGCTCCCACATTTAAAAAAAACAAAACAAAAAAAAAACCTTCCCGTTGCCATGGTTATGCTTCATAACAGCTGTAAAGAAGAGCCAGATTTACCAGCTTCCAGAAGCACAGCATCTGAAACCAGGCCTTGCTTATTTCAGCAGTTTACTGTCCAACCGCATTCAGCACATATGGCTCAAACAGTCAAAAAGCTAAACCGGCCCACCTGAGATCCAGATGTTTAACCCACTGACCCTTTTGTACACCAGATGTGTCAAAACTCAGACGAGTGAAGCTTTTTAGTTTGGTGAATAATCAGTTGATTCGGTTGTGACAAACGTGCAGCGCTTATGTAACGTGTTCTTTTCCTATTTAAATATATACATATTGTCAGAATTGTTTAAATTATTTATAGTTTTATCCCTTTTTACACTAAACTCTACACTTTCCAGCTCATATGAATGTCAGCAGAAAGACTTCAGTTGGTGGCAAAGAGTGATGAATGTTAGCCTTTAGTGTTGAAATCACCCCTAACTCTGTGATCATTATGTGCTCCTTTACTTATTTGTGATCTTCTGCAGGTGAAGGCGGCTCCAGCCTGCACAACGTTCACAAGCGGAAACACAAAAAACACAAGAAGCACAAGAAGAAGCACCACAGCTTCGCCGAGGCCCCGGAGCCCGAGCGGCTCCCGGTCCCTCGGCCTCCACCGCAGCTCCGACTCAAGATCAAACTGGGCGGACAGACGCTGGGCACCAAGAGGTGAGCTGTGGGCAGGTTTCAGTGTCACTCAGCGTGCACTGATCAGAAAACACCATCGCTTAAAGGGGAACTCCGGTATTCTTAAACCTGGACCTTATTTCTGGCATGAAATACGTTCATCTTCTCACTGAGAACAGTTTGGTGAAAGTCGGCGTCCTTCGGAAGATATTTAGATTCCTTAGACGATGCAGCCTCTAAATAAGGCATTATCTGTCTTTATTTCACCAATACTTTAAGAAGAATGAATGAATGAACGTGTGCTATAGCTCTGTTAGCTCATAGCTGCTGTTATGTGGCTACTTGCAGCTATAGGAGAGCTAACGGAGGGATTTCTACACAGGCACTCTACTGGGACCACTTCATCCACACGCCCCCCTGCAGCACAGCTTATTCACTCCGTGCTCTGTGACAGTCGGCTAACTTCACACAGAGTTTGCTGCTGATAGTTTTGTGCAACATGGCAGGATATTTATCAGATTTTGACAACGTGGACGACAACTCTGAGTAATGAAGTGATGATGAAGTGGTCCCAGTAGAGTGCCTGTGTAGAAATCCCTCGATTAGCTCTCCTATAGCTGCAAGTAGCCACATAACAGCAGCTATGAGCTAACAGAGCTATAGCACACGTTCATTCATTCATTCTTCTTAAAGTATTGGTGAAATAAAGACAGATAATGCCTTATTTAGAGGCTGCATCCTCTAAGCCCCGTTCACTCCGTTATATGGATCTCCAGTTATCTAAATATCTTCCGAAGGACGCCGACTTTCACCAAACTGTTCTCGGTGAGCAGATGAACGTATTTCATGCCAGAAATAAGGTCCAGGTTTAAAAATACCGGAGCTCCCCTTTAATGGGCCGCTGTTTGTTCCAGTGTTCCCACCTTCACCGTCCACCCTGGCGTGGCTTGTCCTCCAACTCCGTTGATGATCATTGACAACAATGTGGATGACGATGATGAAGACGATGAGGACGACGATGACGAGGAGCCCTCTGTGCCTCTGGAGCAGTATCGAGCCTGGCTGGGTAAGTTACAGTCAACCCAGCGCCGATCCGTTATTATCTGCACTGCGGTTTGTTTTAGGCTTTAAACAGCTTTTGAGGATCAAACATTGTAGAAATGAAGCTGTTTAGAGTCCGTAAACAGACGTAAAACTGAGTGAAATACATGTTTTTAACGTGTGGTTCACAACTAAATACAACACAACGTTTGTTTTAGCATTTGTTCCCAAACTGGTGATAAAGAAAATGAGTGAAAGGGGGTCACAGAATGATTAAAATAGGGGTTTGATGAGAAAATACACTCAAAATCTGAGTTTTCTACAAACTGTCAGTCATTTGTCACTAAAAACCTTTGTTCTTAGCCTTCAAAATGGATAAAAACATTGATTTTAAAAAAGCATTTGAGAGCTGAAACCTTTTGAATTATACTTTTAGTCTTTTATCAGCCAAAAACTATCAAATAAAAATCCACCTTTGTTTCATCAGACTTGAAAAAAGAGAAATACTAAATGGATTGGCACCTGAAACCTGAAAAATCTTTGCTTTTTCTTGTAAAAATAGATAAATGAAAGAAAGAAATTTATACAAATGTCTGCTTAATGGGTTAAAGTAGACATGCGGGTTAAAAATTGAATAATTTGTCATCTTATTTGTTGACGAACATCTAAACTATTGACTATTTTGACTGTAAACAGCCAAATATTCCTGTTTTCAGCCATTTCAGTTGTGGCAATTTGCTACAATTCTTTGTCTCATGTGTTCGATCTAATTTATTTGTTTAGATTTCATCTATTTAGTTGCTGTACCAGAGAAATATTTTGACATTCTGATTATGTCTTTGCGTTGTTGAGCCCGAACACGCCGACACAGTGAGTTTGATGCTCGTTTCAGGGGCTTAAAGACTGGCGCTCGCCTTCCTTTAGGCTCTTCACCGTGACCTCAAAGTTAAACTGAGCTGTGATGTGTGACCACAGATGTGCTTTAGATACTTTTCATGTTCTCTGTGTGTATTTTTCTGAATAAAACTGGCCTTTAGGAGGCTGTGAAGTTGTCGTAAAAGTGAGTGAAGCAAACATTTTGTCTGCATCTGTGCGTTAGATGAAGACAGCAACCTGGCCACATCCCCGATGCCGGACATCGACTCGGACTCCATGCTGTGTGGGCCTGTGGATGAGGAGGAGAGGTGGCTGGATGCTCTGGAGAAGGGCGAGCTTGATGACAACGGAGAGCTAAAGAAAGAAGTCGACGAATCCCTTCTAACCGCCAGACAGGTGAGGAAGGGCTTAAACTGCTTTGGAGGAGCAGATAAATGCAGAGCAGCACTTCAAACATCCATTTGAAATCATCGTGTCCGAACCTCTCACTTAAGGGACATTTTGCTTAAGACCTGACAGAGTTGTGCCGCTTAATGAAGCTTCGATTGTTCCCGTTCCTCCTCAGAAAGCCCTGCTGCACAAGCAGCAGAGCCAGCCCCTGCTGGAGCTGCCCATGGGCTACAAGGAGAAGGAGATGACCGCCGAGATGATGCAGAAGCGGGAGGAGCGAGCCCGCAAGAGACGCCTGCAGGCCGCCAAGAAGGCCGAAGATAACAAGAACCAGACCATAGAGAGACTGACGAAAACCAGCAAGGCCAAGATCAAAAGCCTGAAAGAGAGGCGGTCCAAGCAGAGTCAGAGCCCCATGGTTCGGTACAGCGACTCAGCGCAGGGAATCGCCATCTCCTTCCCCGCAGGGGTCTCCCCTCCGGCCCCGGCTCCTCCCCTTCCTCCACCTCCGGCGCCGGAGAACTGCGGCGTCAGCGGGTGCGCCAACTCCAAGAAGTACTCCTGCTCAAAGACGGGGGTCCCGCTCTGCAGCCTCGAGTGCTACAGGAGGAACCTGCAGCTGGTGCAGAGCGCGGCGTGAGATCAGCTGATGTGGCGGCTTTATTCTGAGCGTCAGAGGCTTCATTGACTGTTTCCCCCTCAGCATTGCTTGTTCAACAACGCAATTATGTACAGTTTGGATCAAATTCTGCTCATTATTTATCATTTTGCACGGCAGCTCGCTGCCGACAACGACACAAAGTTTGAGTTTTGAGAAGCTGGAGCGAAAGTCTCCGACGTTCTGGACAAGTTTCAATCTTCTGAATAATGTGTGAAAGAAAAAATGTCATCGAGACCGAGTAAATTCATATGAAAACAATAAGAAACTGTTGCTTTTTAATGTCAAATAATGTTCATCTGTGTAACAAAACTGTACAGAATTTAAATAACAACGAACGCTTTCATTTATTACAGCATCTTTTGCTGTGTCAGCAGAGATTCAAACAGCAGCAAAACGTTTGTCGCCGCAGCTTCGTAAACTTCAAGGCAGCTGGTCGAGCTGCAAAGGAGGTATTTACTCGCCGAGACGCTCTTCACGTACACGTGCATTAAAAAAAAAAAGCTTGCGTACACTTCTGGTGAGAAACGAGGCACAAAAACGACCCGGTTTGAAGTAGAGGTCAGTCTGACGTTCTCTTATCGCCGCTGAAAGCCTCGGTCACGCTCGGCTGGGATCTGCTGACGATCATCTGGGAAACCGAGGCCCGAAAAGGCTCCGAGCCGGTTTTGTTTTCCTGAGAACGTGACGGGTGCATCACAAAGCCAAACCAAAGGAGAGTCTGAAGGCCATCTCCACGGGAACCTCTGCCACCGAGTCGTGGAAGCACACGTAGAACTCCTGAGGGACGGGCTCCAGCAGCATCCGCCTAAAAACAGGAGACCAGGCTCAAACGTCAACCTTTTCCACCTTTAAAATGTCCTCCTTTAACCCAGCTACGACCCTCTCCACTGTTCATTGGTCATAAAGCGGCAGACTGAAGGGAAACAGAGCTGCTGCCATTCTCCTTTAAAGGGAAACGGATAAAACAGCTGCATCCAAACCCAGCGGTAACATCTGGTTCTGCAGTGAAAAGTCGAGTTTCTGGAGCCACACGTGACACAGAAGCGAAGTGAAGAGCTTCTGCGCCGCCGTTTATCAGCATAATCTCAAACATTTAAAGTGTCTTTATCACCAAAGTGGAACCAGACGTACCCTATGACCCAGTAAGTCATGGTGGGGGCGGGCTTCTTCTGGTCGGTCCAGTTCTCTGGCTTGCACTGAAACAGGACCCCGTGCTCCTTGACTGGACCCAGACCCCAACCGGCGCTCTGAGGCCTGTCGGCTGCTCGCCGGCCCTGCAGGAACAGCACAGAAACGCACAGACGGTGTTACCAGCAGACCTCAGAGCTGTAAAATAAGGCGTGTTCCTGTCAGCTTTTATTACGGCTGCTGCTGGACGTGTTTCTGAGACACCGTGATGTTGTCAGGTTAGCATCTGCCTCACTCTGGCAACCATTTAGAGCTTTTTCACTCTAGAAAATGCTCATATGTGTATATTACTAAGATGAAAAGACGAAGCTCTGCTCGCCACACTTTGAACAGCCAAATATTCCTGTTTTCAGCCATTTCAGTTGTGGCAATTTGCTACAATTCTTTGTCTCATGTGTTCGATCTAATTTATTTGTTTAGATTTCATCTATTTAGTTGCTGTACCAGGGTTTCAGGGGCTTAAAGACTGGCGCTCGTCTTCCTTTGGGCTCTTCGCCGTGACATCAAAGTTAAACTGAGCTGCGATGTGTGACCACAGATGTGCTTTAGATACTTGTCTCACTCTGGCAACCATTTAGGGCTTTTTCACTGTAGAAAATGCTCATATGTGTGTTACTAAGATGAAAAGACGAAGCTCTGCTCGCCACAATTTGCAGAAACGTCCGTTTTTGGGCTATCTGAGGTCGGGAAAACACGAGTCCAAAAGAACAGCAACGTGTGCACGTAGCAGCCAGTCTTTACTGTGAGCGTGCACGTGCTCTTTTCTGCTGACCTGGATGTGGCTCTCGGGGGTCACAGGCTTCCATGTTGTGCTTTTTGCATCACTTCCTGCCATCAGAACCTTCCCAAACACCCGTCCCTTTTATTTCCATCACATCCTTCTGAGCATTATGTTAAAACTGAGGTGTAAGATCCCCAAGACCACATATGTCAAACTCCGGTCCTCGAGGGCCGCTGTCCTGCAGGTTTTAGACGTTTCCCTGCTTCAACACACCTGATTCAGATTGAATGGATCTCTTTAAAAGATTGTTAAGTTCTGCTAATGATGCATTGATCTGATTCAGGTGCGTTGAAGCAGGGAAACATCTAAAACCTGCCGGACAGCGGCCCTCGAGGACCGGAGTTTGACATCCCTGCCCAAGACCAACAAATAAAAGACCTTTAAAGGCCTCTTAAAACACTTCATGTTATAGCGTTTTCCTGCCACTTGGGGGCAGTCTCATAAACACGTGGAACAATCTGAGCTCTTCCTTTTGTTCCTTTAAGCTTTTATCTGCAGTGGAACAGAGAAGTTAAAGTTTGTGTGGACCTTTCATCTGAAACAGCTTTTCCTGCTCCTTAACTGGCTGGAAAACCTTAACAGATCCTTCACAAACAGAGTTGACAGCAGCCTGTGAGGGCGAGCTGCGTCCAACCGCCTCACCCTGGCCGGCGGACTCTGCTGGAACGCGGCCCGTATGGAGAGGCAGCAGTGGTGGAAGTTGCGTATGAGCTGAGGGTGAATGGAGCCGCTGAGCTGAGCCACCTCCCTGTGGGTGGGAGCGATGAAGATTCCCTGCACAGCTTCCATCAGAACGTAGTGGAACAGCGTGTTCTCGGCGCCCGCCGTCAGCCTTTCACGGTGAAAACACGTTTCAGCCAACAGGAATTCGGTTTATAACTCAAATGAACAAAGACAAATGAGTGGCTGCTCACTTTATGGTGTTGTACATCTCCTCCGTCTCCTTCTCAGTGAGGGTCTTCTTCAGCGTGCCGAGGTAGAACGGGTTGGGGTGCTTCATCCTGGAAATCTGAAACAAATTACGAACAATGTCTTCTTGTGCATCTGCTCCCCTGTGCTCAGGTTTATATGCAGGAATAGGACCGCCATCTTTGTTTTGATGGGGATAAGTTGAAAAGCTTTTTAGGACTTTTTAGTGGTGGTTTAAAGATTCTTTAAATGCTTTCAGTAGTTTTAAATGACCTTAAGGCACGCTGTGGGGCTATAAAAACACACAGAAATAGGCTACTGGGATATTTAGCTCCGTTTTTCATCAGTTATTTGAATATAAAGTTAATCTCTTATAGTTAAATTATTATTGAGACTTGAACCTGCTGCGTGAACCAATCAGGATGAAGCTTAGAACTTCTTAAAAAGGCTGCGGCTGTACCCTGAAGAGGCCTCCGCTGCCTCCGCTGCCATCGGACCCTCCGGACCCCAGTGAGTCCCGTCGCCCCCCCAGCTTCCTCGCAGAGTCTGGGGTGGAGTGCGGGCTGAGGCCTGGAGCCGTGGACGAGCCGGAGCCCGACGCAGCATCCATCTGCCCCTCGCTCCCGCTGTCCGACAGGCTCCGCTGGGGGCTGGACCGGCGGGCCTTCTCCCCGAAAAGGCTTCGTCCTCTGGACCCGGAGGAGCCTTTAATGACCCCGGCCAGTTTGCTGAGGATGGGGGAGGAGGAGGCCTGGCTATCGAGCCGGTCGCGGGCTGTGGCGGCCGGGAGGAACCAGTCAGCGCAGGACAGGCAGGGAGCAGGTGGAGCGTTCAAACGCTCCTCAATTCCTGCCTCCAGCACCTCCAACTGCAGCAGGGTGGCTTTCACCTGAGCCCACAACATGACATTTACTTCTTCTGCAGATAATCAAACTCAAATCAAGCAACTTGGATCTTTTAAAGTAGATTTCAACACAGCCCACCTGATCCACATAAATGCAATCAGGTCCCGGAGAGCCCAAAGCTGGTGAAGCACATCCACCTGCTTCCAACAGGACGCACTGCATGAAGTGCCTCTAAGGTGGAGAGAGAGGACAATAGTGTGTGAAAAAGAAGATAAACTTAGAAGGGAAGCGGCTAAAGATGGAGACCTCCTCACAGACAGGATTACAGGGTAAATCCCAGCTTTCTACCTCAGCATCTAAAGCTGTTTTCAGGCGTTTCTCGAACAAAAGGGCGACTTGTCTGCTTACCAGCCCCACGATGAGGAGGAAGTGGCGTCCCTGCGGCTGGCTGAAGCCTGGAGCCGAGCCGATGTCTCCGTTAGATCTCTGCTGGGGAAACACCTCTCTCCAGATGACCAGCTGACCCACCCGCTGCTCGGAGGCCAGCGGCAGCAGGCAGTAGTGCTGGCAGTACAGACACACGTCCAGCAGGTCCTCCTTCGGCAGGTGGTTGGCAATCAAGTAGGACTGAGGGTGGAGGGTGGGGGTAAAGGGGATGATTCAGAGAGAAAACAAGCATGAAAAACAAGCTGCTGACATCTGAATCGCACTCATCGTGATATAATGTGGAATAAGCTGCCAGTAAATGTCCAGGAAGCAGACACCCTCTCTGCCTTTAAGATTAGGCTGAAACTCTCCTTTCTGATAAAGCTTATAGTTAGGGATGGCTCAGGTGATCCTGAAACATCCCATAGTTGAGCTGCTATAGGCTTAGACTGCTGGGGGGCCTCATCTGTCCCACCTTTCCTCACTTTGCTCTCTTTTTCCTCCTGTTTAAATTCTAAAATGATTTTATGTCCATGTGACATTATTGTGGTTATTAACTCGTGTTTCCCTGTTCCAGCAGGTATCCTTTGAATGGTGTTATGGTGTTTTTCCTCCTCTTTTCCCTCTTTTCTGTCTTCTCAAAGCCCAGCTGGTCGAGGCGGATGAACACCCTTCCTGGTTCTGGTTCTGCCAGAGGTTTCTTCCTGGTTCTGGTTCTTCCAGGGGTTTCTTCCTGGTTCTGGTTCTGCCAGAGGTTTCTTCCTGGTTCTGCCAGAGGTTTCTTCCTGAGTCTGGTTCTGCCAGAGGTTTCTTCCTGGTTCTGGTTCTGCCAGAGGTTTCTTCCTGGTTCTGGTTCTTCCAGGGGTTTCTTCCTGGTTCTGGTTCTGCCAGAGGTTTCTTCCTGGTTCTGCCAGAGGTTTCTTCCTGAGTCTGGTTCTGCCAGAGGTTTCTTCCTGGTTCTGGTTCTGCCAGAGGTTTCTTCCTGGTTCTGGTTCTGCCAGAGGTTTCTTCCTGGTTCTGGTTCTGCCAGAGGTTTCTTCCTGAGTCTGGTTCTGCCAGAGGTTTCTTCCTGAGTCTGGTTCTGCCAGAGGTTTCTTCCTGGTTCTGCCAGAGGTTTCTTCCTGAGTCTGGTTCTGCCAGAGGTTTCTTCCTGGTTCTGGTTCTGCCAGAGGTTTCTTCCTGGTTCTGGTTCTGCCAGAGGTTTCTTCCTTTAACAGGTTTCTTCAAGTTTCGGTGCAATCTGTTGGTTTCCTTAGCTAGGATATTGTTTTTGAATTGGCTCTATATGAATGAATTGGATTATTTTTAAATTAATTAATTGGATTTAATTGGATTATGATTATAATGAATTGAATTCCAATTGGCTTGAATTTGACAATATCATTTAAGTGCCTTGAGATGACATTTGTTGTAATTTGGCGCTTTATAAATAAAACTGAATTGAATTGAATCATGTAAACAGTGGGGCACCACCAGGAGTGGGGGGGCTTGTTTGGACCGCTCAGCCTACCTTGTAGAACAAACAGGAGCCAAGAACCACGTAGAGACGCCTCAGGCCGAAAAAGTCCTCAGACTGAAAACAGAAAAATGTGGGAATAAAAGAGGGTAAATGAAGGTGGGGGGGGGCACAGAAAGAGGCACCAGATGCAGGAAGAAATCAGTAAAGTGCTCTATTTTTAACAGAACTGCTTCCAGCATCAGTAATTTGTTTAATTTGAGGTCGGAGCTCCTAAAGAATGAATAAAAACAAATCAAATTTCTCACCATTTCTCCAAAGTCAGAAGACTCAAAATCAGAGAGAACTGTATCCACCTCCACCTGTGGAGAGCAGAGCGCTGTGAATAGCTGTGATAACGTAACCAGCTGAGCTTTCTTTGTCCCTTTTATTGATTAAAACGTCACCCGAGTCTGACACGTTTCTAAAAGTGAATAAGAGGGCATCGAAGCTGCTCTAAAGGCAGAAACTGACAGAAACGCACCTTGATTTCCGGAGGCAGAGTGAGCCATCGTACCGCCGGCAGTCCGTCCAGGAAAAGCGTCCCCGACACGTCTGGCGGCGGCGCAGAGGAGCCCTCCCTCAAACGGGAAGGCTGGATGAGCTGCTGGAAGAAGAGGCAGAAGAAATGATCCAGCCTGGGAGCGTGGTCCGGCCTGCAGAACGCCCTGCGGAGGAAACGGCTTCCGTCACAGCAGCAGAGTCACATCACATTATTTACATGTTGAATGACTCCTGGATGCGAAGGATTTGCTTCAGGGCGCCGCTCTGCTCCGTGGTGACTGCGTCCGTTCCACAAACGGAGCTCGATGCGGCGGCGCTTTGTATTTCTGTGGCACAGCTGCTGTTCTGTGGTGAATACGACTCCCTTTGCTTCGTGCTGTTTATTTATTTAGTTTTTGATTTCACATCATCGAGTCTGATGCAACTCAACCTCACAGACGTTTCAGAGCAGTTCAGGAAGTTCAGAAACCGTCAACTGGAAGCTCTTAAAGCGGGCTTTGAATGAGGCGCCGGGCTGAAGCTCCTCCCTTTTCGACCCTTTCGTCAGCAGCTGACTTGATTTGATCGTTTAAACCAGGGGTCGGGAACCTATGGCTCGCGAGCCAGGTGTGGCTCTTTTGATGACTGCATCTGGCTCGCAGATAAAACAAAATATTCTCACTTGTTTTAATCCATCCATCGATTTTTCATGTCCTGTTCAGGGCTGCAGGAGCATTATTTTAATTGGATGATACTGGACTACGTTGCAGCGTAAAACAGGTAAACGCCCCCTTTTGAATCAGTCTGCTCGGTCATTAGCTCAAAGCTAACCCTTCGACGGAGAAGATGGCGAAAAGAAAAAAAGAAGACGAGTATCGTACATTTCAGGCCCCCGAATGGACTGAAGAATTCACCTTTGAGGAGAGAGCAAATTCTGCGGTGTGTCTAATTTGCAACGACAAAATTACATCGATGAAATGGCACTTCGACACGCGCCATGCTACCTTTGCATCAAAATACCCGGCAGGAGACAGCAGAAAGAAAGCTGAGCCAAGAGCTACTAAAATATATTATATGGCTCTCATTGAAATAAATTTCCAAATTTTTTGCTTTCATGGCTCTCTTAGTCAAAAAGGTTCCCGACCCCTGGTTTAAACGATGAATATCTAAAGTTCGGGACCATTTCAAACTAAAGAAAAGCTAATTAGCACAAAGTCTCTGCACATATCCGGCCCACGTCAGCTCTTCAAAGGAAACCTTGTTCGTTATTATCCGGTTACTCAAGTAAAGATGGACTGATGATTTTTATTATATCAGCTGAGAAAGAGGAAGCTCCACCACACCAACCTGTCCAAGGAGCCGTACATCACTTTTAGCGTCCGCACCACGTCTCCCACCACGGTCTGCAGAGACAGCAGAGGAACCCTGGAGGGACATGGAAAACAGCTGGCTCAATGTCAAAGAATCCCAGCTCATCAAATATTTGGACTAACTGCGTTTTTAAGACATGAATGAGATTTCCCGGGTGGTGTGATGACAACAAACTGGACTGACATGGCCGCTAAAAACCAACGAGTGGCTCAAATGACTCATTTTACTCTTAAAGCGCGACTTGTTGCCAACAGACGGACAAACAGAAGCACGTGTTTGAGCTCCTTTCGGACTGTTTTTACAGATTATGTGTCTGTCTACCTCTCAGCAGGAAGACCGATGACCAGCAGGTTGTTGCTCTCCTTCCAGTAGCCGACATGGACCAGATGTTTCCCGAGCAGGAGAGACGAGCTGAGGGAGCAAAGCACGAGTCAAAGGGAGGTGGGACATGAAAAGGATGCAGAGATTAAAGTCAGCTGGAGCTACCTGATGATTCGCCCTCCCGTGACATTCTCCAGCATGTCGGACAGGGTGAGGAAGATGCCCCTCACTCCTTTCAGCTGGCTGGATGCTTCACACGCCGGGTACTGATACAAGATCTCCTCCTGCAGACACACAACCCCCCCCAAACACACACAGAGTTCAACATTTCTGGTTGAGTTGTTGCTCTGTGTCATGAAAACTGCATTTGTGGTGTAAGGAAACATCTCTGGTTAGCCTAACAACAGGGGGGGAAAAACAGGGTACATAAAAATGTGAAATATCTGCTCTTGGACGCTGCTTTTACCAAAATTTATGCCTCCTCTAAATTATGGATAGAAGAGAAGAATGAAAGCTCATTCTGCCACCTCAACAATGTCATTTTGGTTTGACTTTCACCGGCCAGCCCACGCTTCACTGTGGAAGGAACCAAAAATGTCACTTTCAGGCCGAACCATACGAATATTTTCCAAGAGTTTGAGCTTCCTGGGTCAGAAAACGCAGATTCAGGAAGTGCAGGAATTCAACTGAAGCTTTAAAAACTCCCAGCTGCACAGTTCACTGTTCAATGCTTCGACTAAACTCTGTTTATGCTGTGATTCAGTGGAAGTCTTTAGGTGTGCGAGTGGAAAACGTTGCAGTGGGCGGATCCAGAATATTAGTATTCCACCCGGCATGCTGGGAAGTTTGAAGGCTGCAGAGCGGGGTCGGGGGTGAGGGGAGATTTACAAGCCGCCGCTTATAGCCTTGGCAACCAGAAGCCTACGGAAGATATTCGCCTCCAGGCCAAAACCCGTAGAAGAACCAGCCCCGTGCGACACTTCAGCCGCGTCCGTCTGCACAAAGCAGCGCAAAGAAATAAAAAGAAGCAAAACGCTAAAATACCACAGCTGAGCCTCCGGTTTCTACAACCCTGCAATCAAAGGACTAAAAAATCAAAGTCAGAGTTTAGAGGCACTGTCATTTAGAAAATCAACCACTGGCTGATGTGGCTCCAGACAACCCGAACTCTCCGCTTTTCCACCGCCGTTTAGGCCAAGATAAATACAAGAAATCTGGCAAGCAGATGCACGGATATAACTGCAGAACAGCGAGGTACAACCGCCAACCTGAAATTAGCTGACCACCAGGAGCCTGTGGCTGCAGCGTCAGAGGTGTCAGTCATGAAAGGGCTGCGGCGCCGCTCTGTCCCACCTGACGGGGTTCAGAGCGGCGCCCTGCAGCTGCGACCCCGCCTCCTCGCATCAGAAAAGGACACGTTTTGTGTGTCAGCAGCCGTGAGGTGGACAGAAGTTAAATGATGGATCGTTCGCTGACAGCAGTGACTTCTTCTTGCCTTTCTTTCCGTTTCCTCTTGGTTGCTGCCGCCGGCGCTGGAGGCCGCCCAGAGCAGTAGTCGTCTGAAGCGTGTGACTCGCATCAGAGGGATTCAGCGAAGGCTTTCCAGTCCTAAAGTTGGGATTTCCTACATAGCTTCAGTAATTCTAAGCACTCACTTACCGGGAAACACTTCCAACGAATGGATTAATGAAAGGCTCCTGTTCAGTGTTTATAAAGAGTTTTAAAGGGGTTGCTAGGAGCAACGGGTGATCCGGTTTCCCCAAAAATACTTTAAAAAAGGATGGAAAAATCCGTCTATAAGTGGAACTTTGGGTTATTTTTATCCAGGATGCACCTGGCTCGAACCCTTCTGTTTCTCCCCGTAGCTTTTTAACAGCCGCCCGCTTCCACTGGACGACCTTTTTAGAAACTCTGGAGCTTTACTTATGTTTCAGCTGCAGAACTTGGAGTATAAATCTAGTTCCTGTCCTTGAAAATGTTCCTGATTAAGTGGCAGTGATTTTCCACGGCTGGGGAAAAGCTGAATGGCAAACTGACCTCATCCTGGGGCGATGCTGAGTCCAGTTTAAGTGACAGGTACATGACGATATGTGGGATGTGTCCGATGGACATCTGGAGTTCAGCCGTGTCCTCCCCCCACAGCAGGCGCACCAGCTGGCTGACGGGCGGAGAGGCCTTCGTCTTATGGACCGACGAAGAGTCACCCGTGCTGTCCCTGTCCGCCGAAGCCGCCGTCTCCAGCGTCAGCCTCACCTGGAGAGGGTGGAGGGGGGGTGTGTGGAGAATAAAAACAAGGAAAAGGAGAAGAGATGCTCAGGAACATCAAGTCTAAAAGTGAGACAGAATGGGATTAACTGAGAGGAGGAGAAAAATATGAAAAGGAAGCCATTCTGTTGCTAAATGGTTGCATCAGCCGGCCCACAAGCCGCGCTGAGCGCTTCCATTCATTTGAAAATACCTCTGCAAGTCGCCACGGCTCTGCATGATTACACTTGGCAGGAGACTTTAACAGCGCTCATGAGCCTGTTTTTGGAAAATAGCGGCGAGCGTGTGTCCAGAAGGGAGAAAAGCTTCGATCGTTACACGTCCGCCGCGCTGAGAAGTGAAAAGCCGGATGCCGACTGTCAGAGAAAGTGACACTGTCATCAAGACTTAACCGCATCATGACAAAGAGCGTGTGTGTGTGTGTGTGTGTTTCTGTGTGTGTGTGTGTGTTTCTGTGTGTGTGTGTGTGTGTTTCTGTGTGTGTGTGTGTGTGTTTCTGTGTGTGTGTGTGTGTGTGTGTTTCTTTGTGTGTGTGTGTTTCTTTGTGTGTGTGTGTTTCTGTGTGTGTGTGTGTGTGTGTGTGTTTCTGTGTGTTTCTGTGTGTGTGTGTGTGTGTGTGTGTGTGTGTGTGTGTGTTTCTGTGTGTGTGTGTGTGTGTGTTTCTGTGTGTGTGTGTGCGTGTTTCTGTGTGTGTGCGTGTTTCTGTGTGTGTGTGTGTTTCTTTGTGTGTGTGTGTGTGTGTGTTTCTGTGTGTGTGTGTGTGTGTGTGTGTGTGTGTGTGTTTCTGTGTGTGTGTGTGTGTGTGTGTTTCTGTGTGTGTGTGTGTGTGTGTGTTTCTGTGTGTGTGTGTGTGCGTGTTTCTGTGTGTGTGTGTGCGTGTTTCTGTGTGTGTGTGTGTGCGTGTTTCTGTGTGTGTGTGTGTGCGTGTTTCTGTGTGTGTGTGTGTGTGTTTCTGTGTGTGTGTGTGTGCGTGTTTCTGTGTGTGTGTGTGCGTGTTTCTGTGTGTGTGTGTGTGCGTGTTTCTGTGTGTGTGTGTGCGTGTTTCTGTGTGTGTGTGTGTGCGTGTTTCTGTGTGTGTGTGTGTGCGTGTTTCTGTGTGTGTGTGTGCGTGTTTCTGTGTGTGTGTGTGTGCGTGTTTCTGTGTGTGTGTGTGTGCGTGTTTCTGTGTGTGTGTGTGTTTCTTTGTGTGTGTGTGTGTTTCTTTGTGTGTGTGTGTGTGTTTCTTTGTGTGTGCGTGTTTCTGTGTGTGTGTGTGTTTCTTTGTGTGTGTGTGTGTGTGTGTTTCTGTGTGTGTGTGTGTGTGTGTGTTTCTGTGTGTGTGTGTGTGTGTGTGTGTGTTTCTTTGTGTGTGTGTGTTTCTGTGTGTGTGTGTGTATGTGTGTTTCTGTGTGTGTTTCTGTGTGTGTGTGTGTGTGTGTGTTTCTTTGTGTGTGTGTGTTTCTGTGTGTGTGTGTGTTTCTGTGTGTGTGTGTTTCTGTGTGTGTGTGTGTTTCTGTGTGTGTGTGTGTATGTGTGTTTCTGTGTGTGTATGTGTGTTTCTGTGTGTGTGTGTGTGTGTGTGTTTCTGTGTGTGTGTGTGTGTTTCTTTGTGTGTGTGTGTTTCTGTGTGTGTGTGTGTATGTGTGTTTCTGTGTGTGTTTCTGTGTGTGTGTGTGTGTGTGTGTTTCTGTGTGTGTGTGTGTTTCTTTGTGTGTGTGTGTGTGTGTGTTTCTGTGTGTGTGTGTGTGTGTGTGTTTCTGTGTGTGTGTGTGTGTGTGTGTTTCTTTGTGTGTGTGTGTTTCTGTGTGTGTGTGTGTATGTGTGTTTCTGTGTGTGTTTCTGTGTGTGTGTGTGTGTGTGTTTCTGTGTGTGTGTGTGTTTCTGTGTGTGTGTGTGTTTCTGTGTGTGTGTGTTTCTGTGTGTGTGTGTGTTTCTGTGTGTGTGTGTGTATGTGTGTTTCTGTGTGTGTTTCTGTGTGTGTGTGTGTGTGTGTGTGTGTATGTGTGTTTCTGTGTGTGTTTCTGTGTGTGTGTGTGTGTTTCTTTGTGTGTGTGTGTTTCTGTGTGTGTGTGTGTGTGTGTTTCTTTGTGTATGTGTGTTTCTGTGTGTGTGTGTGTGTGTGTGTGTTTCTGTGTGTGTGTGTGTGTGTGTGTTTCTGTGTGTGTGTGTGTGTTTCTGTGTGTGTGTGTGTGTGTGTGTGTGTGTGTGTGTGTGTGTGTGTGTGTGTTTCTTTGTGTATGTGTGTTTCTGTGTGTGTGTGTGTGTGTGTGTTTCTGTGTGTGTGTGTGTGTTTCTGTGTGTGTGTGTGTGTTTCTGTGTGTGTGTGTGTGTGTGTGTGTGTGTGTGTGTGTGTGTGTGTGTTTCTGTGCACGTTGCTGGACTAAATTAAAACCAGACCGCTGCAAAGCCACGAATAAGACAGCAGATGGCCGATCCTCTCGCTTTTACTTTCCATCCATAGGACTTCGGTTCACTGTCATTCAGAGAAAGTCGGGCTTGTAATTACAACGTGCACGCGCACGTGCACACGTACACAGAAGCACGTGTGTTCCAAGATGCCCGGAAGAACCAGACACGGAAACTTTCAGGTGACGGCTGAAACTTTAAAATCAGATTATGGCGAGAAGAAGCAGCAAAAAATGAGCAGTTTTGATTGATCAGGATCGGATTCAATGGATCAAAGCTCCACGCCGCTGAAAGAAATCCACCAAAAGAGACCAAAAACCCAACATTCACTGGAAAGAGCTGAGCTGAAACCTGTCAGCGCCGGAGAGGCCGACGGTGGAGCTTTGCTGATGTTATTTCAACCAAGAGGAGGTACAGCATCTGGATTAAATCCCTGATTTAGAACCTGTGCTGTGAAGCAGCTTCAAGGCATTCAGGGTATCTTCTGCTTATCATGCTTAATAAACCAACCAATGGGGATCTCGGTAAGCAGGTTAGCAACTCGGTGCATCCGCCCGGGCTTTGTTGGATTCTGAAAGTCAGGTGACCACCGTTCATTTCCAGGGGTTAAAAGCCTTGTGCAGGATATGAATGTTCAGAGCTACTGCTTTTAAAGTTGGACTCGGACTTGTTTGACTGTGACGGCTCACAGCTGTAGTCACCTGCAGACACATCTTTAAAAAGCAGAGTTTCTTTGGGATAATATTCTGAAAGAAGTGTCCAAGTGGAGACTCTCTCCTCCCGGAGGTGTCGTTCAGGCTCCGTTTTTATTTGGTGGTAAATAACGGCGCAGTTGGCTGTGAATATCATGGCGGAAAGTTCAGTAAATCACTCCTTCCCAACTTTTCCAGTCTGAAAGAGAAACTCCCATAAATCTAAAGGCAACAGGGCCAGACAGAGAGATCAACCTGTCCACGCTTTCAGGTGCTAAAGTGAAGCTGCTCGTATATCTGAGCCTAAAGGCAGAGGTTCTTCTGTGGGGCCTTTTCCAAGTCACCACAGCAGGAGCTACGAAGACAGAAATATTAAAGGCCGTCCTCATTAGGTACCATAAAGCTGCTCTGATTCACAGCACAACCGGCTCAGGTTTGGCTGTATTCTCATGCTGTTTAACTCTGGAGTGTGATGAACGTCCTGCAACAAAACAGCTCTGAGTAGTGAAAGGCAGCAGAACTGCGGAGGTTCTGCTTAACCTCAGACCACTGAGGTTAAGCAGATCCAGTTAGAATCTTTCCTGCCAAACTAATATAAGGAGTTTGACTGAAATAATCGCAGAAATGAGCACCCAAAAAGCTGCAGAGGGTTTAAACACAGGGGCTGCTGTGGACATTACCTTCCAGAGATCTGTATTTTTCACCATCTGGAACCAACCAAATGAAGGAAAGGTCCTATTACCTGGTCAGAAATGTTGAAACTGTATTTTTCTAATCCAGCGATCACTCCCAGAGCTCTCCGGGGCCTGTCAGCTCTAACCACAGGCCACCAGCCTCTCCAGCAGGCGCCTGCATCTGGGCTCCCGGCCATTTCAGCCAACTTGAAGGTTATTATTTAAAAAAGAGCCAGACAATACCGAGGCATCAGGCGAGGAATCTCTCAACCAACAAGTGAGTTCTAATTGTTATTGAGCTACTCTGACCTGAGGGTATCGAGCTTAGAAAGTCTCAAAAAGGCAGACCCCAGACTGGGAAATCACAGGGTAAAGAGGCCGACTGGCAAACTGCTGCACTTTCTCTCATCATAAATTACACGGATGTGGCGAGGCTGCAGAATTCCAGCCTGTTGATGTCAGTCATTTACCACCCAATCGTGGCCGGACACACACACACTCACTCACCAAAGAACAGGCTGTAGCTCATCCAGGATCAAGGAAAGACGCGCCGCTCCGACTTTAATGCTAATATTTGTCCTTGTGAACATAATAAGCAGTCTCTGTGCTCCACGTGGGACGGCAGAGGCTCGGAAAGACCTCTGCAGAACAATCATTCTGTCAGCAGTGCATCTCTATTTCCAGTTTTAGAGCCATTGTGGTGCCCGAGTAAACTCGTACTTTTCCAGAAATCTCCCCCTCCAATGTAATTTAGTCTCCGACTACATCTTCTAATCAGCCGAGCTTTCGGTCCCGCAACAGCTTCCTGTGGCGCAGGAAAAGACTCACACGAGTGTCCCGTTTATCCACCGCGTTCGCCACCAGCTCCTCTGTCATTTGCAAATTCCTTCTATTTGATGGTCTGCTTTTTGGTGAAAATCCTCAGCTAAAAATCCACAGATGCTCTTTTATTTGGGGGCTAACAATCAAAGGATCATTTCTCAGTAAGTGAGGGTTTTCCACGGTTGACCAGCACTGGCCTCTGCTTTCTGTGCACATTTTAGCAGTTGAGATGAACCGAACACATCTGCGCTTACTGCCAGCGTCTTGAAGGCGTAAATGTTGGCTGACAAAAGCAAAACCGATCCGATGTGAAGACGACCGTAGCGCAGAAACCTCTCGGATTGAAGTTTGAGCTCTGCTGGACCTCCCAGCCGCCTTCGACACATTTTGATTCAGTGGCTTTATGAATCAGCCGGTCTAACAGATCAGGTTCTTTCGTGTTTCTTTAGGAGGTTTTAAATGAACAGAGAGAATCAATCTTTCAGGGGTTCCACAAGGTTCACTTCTTGGCCTTCTTCTCTTTAATCTTTACATGCTCCCACTTGGTTTTATAAAGAATCACGACACATCCAACCTGTATGAATTATATGAAATGTTGTTGGTCCAAATAGAGGCAGAAAATCTATTCATATGTGTCTTTAAAACACTTAAAGCTCAGGTTTGAGGATCATATTACGAACGTTGGATTATTTTTAATGCTGTATTTGCAGGATTATTAAAACAATCACTAAGATAAGCTTCAACTTCTTCTTATACGAACATGGAAATTCAAATTTCAGAACAAAAGTCACCTTTAAAATCCTCTAACGAGTCCATAAAGTCCATCTCTGTTCTCTGTGTTTAACCTGATCAGGTTTCTCGGGTCATCCGATGTCTTTTAGCTGTTTCCAGCGGTCCTGCGTTCGGTTACTGAGGTCTATGTCCAGCACAGTGGGTTTACAGCTAATGAAATATGCTATATAAATAAAACGAAGGGGCACACACTGACCTGTGTCGGGCCCGGGATGCAGGACAGAACCCTCTCGATGTTCTCCGAGGTCACGTCAACATCGTCCACCGCTACGAGCACATCGCCTGCGTGCAGCAAAGAGACATTTATCAGCCAAATGTGGGTCGAAACGAGTCAGCAGTACAGTTAAATACAGTCTAACCACTCCATGGCGCCTGAACACAGAAAGATTCAGCACATGTTTTAGCACTGAGACAAACTAAAGAGTCACCTGAAGTAAAGCAGGTAAAGAAAATGGATGTTTGATACAGATTCATATTTAAGATTTAAAATGAAACAAAACCGGGGTTTCTGAGTGCTTTGAGGCTCCAGTAAACAGCCATTAAACAACTTCACCTGCCTGTGTGCACACCAGTAACAACCATTTCAGGTATTTAAGCGCTCTAATTGTTTGAGCATGTTGCAGCGCGGCAGAAAAGCTTCTCTAAACAGTAACTGCTGTCGGTAATCATTCGTGGTGAAGCTCAACTGGCATTCTTCTGTTTTCAGGCGAAAAGAGGGCAGAAAAATCACTTCACAGATGCCAAAACTGAGCTCCAAGTCTCACCAAAGGCTGAGAATACTGCAGCATGAGCTGGAGAAGGTGCTCCTAAACAACACGGGACTGAAACCTTTAAAGCTTTGATCTGTGCTGGTGTTCTCTACAGTGGGAGGAAAGAGGAGCAGAGATGGGTTTCTTTCCACTGCTGCTTTACTTTATAGATGTAGCTGTACAAACCTGAGCAGTTTACACTAACCAACAGCATTTAACCTCAATAAATCCATCTAAGTACTTCATATATCTACCAGTCTTGATGAATTTGGTACCGTAGCCTATGTTTAACTCATTATTTGGGTTTACGGTGCTTTTCTCTTCAGAAATCTGCCCCTGTGTGCGTGACTATGGCTATGTTATAATAATTACAAGCCGTGCTTTGGCAGCGCGTTTGTATGGCGTTGAAATTAATGGGGCAGGAGTGGAGCCCGGCTCCACAGATGACTGTACCGGCCACCGGTTCTTTCAAAAGCTCAGGCACAAAAGGACGTTTTAAGTCTAAATCAATCTCTAAATGCTTTGGTGAAGTGAATAATCCCTGATAGTCTGTCGCTGTCCAAACAGATAACTCTCTAAATAAAACAGGACGACTCCTGACCTCAGAAGGGAGGAAGAAGTCAGAGCTGGATGAAGACAGATGTCTGTTACTGACTCATGAGCTGATGAGGACATGGCAGATGATTTTGAACGTAAACCATCTTTATAAGAAGGCATTTCAGATGAAAAGCACCACAAAAAGCTATGATATCGATCTCCCCTTTACAGAAGCTTCCTGTTAGAAAGACGGTCTTACCAACGAGGACTTGGCCACATTTCATGGCTGCACTGTTTGGTATAAGTCCGTGAACAGTTAGTCTTTCTTCTTCTCTGACCACAGCAGGGTTTCCCTGACCTGTGCCCCAGGAAGGCCGATGCACCACTCCCAGCAGGGCCTCCAGCAGGCCTCCGCTGTCGCAGAGAGGAGCCGAGCCCGCTAAACGCTTCGGGTTGAGGTAGACGCACACTTCCTTCAGCTGCTGAACCGTTTCCCCCTGCCTTTGGCCCGGCTGGTTCTTCAGGATGGAAGCCGGCGGCGAGGACTTGTCTTTGCTCCCATCCCTCCCTCCTCGGCGCTGAGAAGGCCGGCGTTTTCTCCTCAGTATCCTTGCGAGCCTTTTGAGAGCGGGCTCACCTTTCGCCCGTGAGCTGCATCTCTGCTTCCGGTTCTGCTCGGTGATGATCTCTGCCTCCTTCTCGCTGAAGCGAACATGATTGGTGGAAACACACTGATTTGCAGCCAAGGCGACCTCCTCTTCACCCTCACTTAGCTCCAGATAGAAAAGCTCACCATTCTTCTGAATATCATCCAGCCATTCTGGTTCCAAGTCGCTGAGAGAAAACAAAACAGTGAAACATTAATTAAATATAAAGTAATATCAATGGATGAGAATAGAACTTACATTATTACCTGATTAAGTAATAAAATCTAATTAAATTAAAGTATTTTTCTTTATTCTTTAGACTCAAATGCATACGTTATTTTTTACCCAAGCGTACTTAAATATCCGCCATAGTTTAAGCTTTTATGGGTGCCCATGCTTGCGTATTTCCAGATTGAAACACTTTTCTGTGTTATGTCACTTCAGAGCTCGTCCATGTGTACCTCACAGCATGCCAACTAAAAAGGTAGGACCTATTTTCTTTCTTTTGGACTCTCTAAAGAGCCTGTGGTGAACTACTTTGACAACACAGCCATAAAATTGAGCATTTATGCAATTACTTCCAAAGGTTTACCTCCCAAGCTGAAAGCCAGAGCTATATAAAAAAAAGAAAAAGCACGTGGGAGGAGATTAAGTTAACTTCTAGCCACAAAACATGAAGACATTAGATTTCACGTCTCTGTTTCTTATCACGGACTAATATTCTTACTCTGTGTAATCGGAGCTGCTGCAGCTCGATGATGTGGATTCACCGCCGTCTTCGACATCATCTTCGTCCTTGTGACCACTCGAACGAGCTTTTTCCACGCAGAGGTGGGCGTTAGCGTACGCCATACGGTTGGGGGGGAACTTTTCCTCCACGCGCAAATACGAAACGCGCCTCAAAAAGCTTTATTTTCCTAATTTTCTTTTACAGAAAATAGCGCCGATATCCTTTCGCCATGTTGTAGCGCTGTCGAACGCCACGGGAGGGTCACGTGACGCGCGAGCGTGCATTCCGATTGGCTGACAGCGCAGTTGCCCCTGACAACGCAGAAGCTATCCGAGCTCCCTTTTTTATTATTCGCTATCGGGTCGAGAAGTTTTGCGGAAAGTTGTATTTCCCGGACCTGTTTAAGTGTAAGAGTTGGTTAACCTTTTTGGTTAAGATTATTATCGCTAACGATGAGAGGGCGCGAGCCACATAGAACGCGCCACTTCGTGCCAGTTTACTTGACAAGCTCTCAAACCCTGTAAATAATGCAGGAAGTTCACAGACGCCACTACAAGCCTGTATAATTCTCATAAGATACCAGCACACCAAGTTCATCTGGGAATGACTTTAAATCCTATTTTCTGTGATAAAACTCAGTAAAAACACGGAGGAATGCTGCCGCTCATTATTAACAGTCTGCATTATAAATTAATGTCATTACTTTCATTCAATAGCAGAGGATCTGCACCTCCCCGCACGAGGTTTTTAAATCCCCTCCGGCATCCAGCAAAGTCCTGGCAAAGTGCCACCGGGCAAACAAACAAAAGCACACAAGTAAAATCTGCATGAAACCGTGTGACTGACCTGTAAAGGAGAACACTGCGGACCGAGTCAAAATCCTCCAAGTTCTTAGAAAATGAGCTTCCATCTATAGAAAGATTAAACATCATTTGTGTTTCATGTTGCCGCCGGATCAAACGTGACGTCAGAAGCTGATCGATAAATAAAGCGTTTCGAAATCCGAAAAGGGGGCATTCGTCCACAGCGCAGTCCAAAGTGAATCCCTGCCCTGTTTGAGTGAAGTTCTGCAGCGCACCAGCAGCACCGTGCAGGCTGAGCCGCGGGTCCGCCCCACATTTCTCACGTCAATCACCGACACTGTGCGGGGAGCGCTTCGACGCCAACGCTGTTCAAAGCGGGGCAGAAAAAAGAAAAGCCTCTCGTGCTTTTCCTTTTTTACGCATTGAGTGTTTCTCCAGGCCGACGGAGCGGAATTTATGTCTTCTTGGCAGGTGAAGCTGAACCCGCCTCCTCTGAGCTACTCAGCAGGCAAAACCCACGTTTAACATCAACACTCGGGCCTGGATCTCACTTCCCTGCACGCAGCCCGCATTGTTGCTGTTAATTAGCCCCTGTGCTTACAAATGGTTTCACACACACACAACCAAGCAGCCAGGGCCTTATTATGCAAGCAAACAAGCAGCTCTACTGGAAACGCAGCTTAGTTTCGGTAAAACACTGGTGGCTATGCTTGAATATGACCACAAAACAAACTCTGCGGTGTTCCGGGGAGCAGCAGAGGACATATTCAGAAATTTAATCCGTGTGACTGATAATAGTTTACACGCCGTCGCGAATGCAAGTCACGCAAACTCAATAAATAGTACCTGCAAAACTAGAGGAACAAAACTTTAACACGAGGCAGCTGCATGTTGATCACAAGCGGAGAAAATCACACTTTGTTGGTTTGTTTATGTTTTATAGGTAAAATAATCTGTACTGCAGCAATAAGAGACCTTTATCATGTAAAAGTATGTTCTTTTTAAGATGATTATAAGAAGAAACAATAGGGAAAAGAAACCACTTGTTATTTGTTTATGTTTTATAGGTAAAATAATCTCTACAGCAGCAATAAGAGACCTTTATAATGCAAAAGTATGTTCTTTTTAAGATGATTATAATAAGAAACAATAGGGAAAAGAAACCACTTTTTATTTGTTTATGTTTTATAGGTAAAATAATCTTTACAGCCGCAATAAGAGACCTTTATAATGTAAAAGTATGTTCTTTTTAAGATGATTATAAGAAGAAACAATAGGGAAAAGAAACCACTTGTTTTTTGTTTATGTTTTATAGGTAAAATAATCTGTACTGCAGCAATAAGAGACCTTTATAATGCAAAAGTATGTTCTTTTTAAGATGATTATAATAAGAAACAATAGGGAAAAGAAACCACTTTTTATTTGTTTATGTTTTATAGGTAAAATAATCTTTACAGCCGCAATAAGAGACCTTTATAATGTAAAAGTATGTTCTTTTTAAGATGATTATAAGAAGAAACAATAGGGAAAAGAAACCACTTGTTTTTTGTTTATGTTTTATAGGTAAAATAATCTCTACAGCAGCAATAAGAGACCTTTATAATGTAAAAGTATGTTCTTTTTAAGATGATTATAATAAGAAACAATAGGGAAAAGAAACCACTTTTTATTTGTTTATGTTTTATAGGTAAAATAATCTTTACAGCCGCAATAAGAGACCTTTATAATGTAAAAGTATGTTCTTTTTAAGATGATTATAAGAAGAAACAATAGGGAAAAGAAACCACTTGTTTTTTGTTTATGTTTTATAGGTAAAATAATCTGTACTGCAGCAATAAGAGACCTTTATAATGCAAAAGTATGTTCTTTTTAAGATGATTATAATAAGAAACAATAGGGAAAAGAAACCACTTTTTATTTGTTTATGTTTTATAGGTAAAATAATCTTTACAGCCGCAATAAGAGACCTTTATAATGTAAAAGAAGCCAATATCTTCTTTTTAAGATTATTATTATAGGAAACTATGGAGAAACGAACTTCTTAGAGAAACAAAATGTTGATCACAAGCGGAGAAAATCCCACTTTGTTGGTTTGTTTATGTTTTATAGGTAAAATAATCTTTACAGCCGCAATAAGAGACCTTTATCATGTAAAATAATCCAATATCTTCTTTTTAAGATTATTATACGAAATATAATATAATATGATGTTTATATCTTTTTATTCTTTGACATGTATGCAAAAACCACTCTGATCATACTCCTTCCCTCATGGCCTCCAAAGAGGACCGTGAACGGTCATCAAAAGCTGAGAGCATATGAAATTAATCAAGTCTCTCGGCCCGCTTCGCGCTCAAGAAGGAGTATCACCGACTCTTCATCGTGGTTAGCGAGACCAAACACTTTAGAAACACATTTCTCAAGTTAAAAACTATAGAAATGATCCCTGAAAGTATAGTCTTAACCTCCTCACTGCAAACCCCACCTATAAGTGTGACGGTCACGCGCCTCACTGTCACGGTGCGCACAGCCTGCTCTGTGTTTTCAAGTTTTTGAAGGGAGTTGAAAACATGTATCACCGTAAAAAGCCAAACCATTAAATGCATAGAATAGAGAAACACTATTTCTACAAGTACGCGCATCATTTGGTGAAGTATTATGAAAGCTTTAAAGACACAATGATTAATATTTCTATATCCGGTCACTTATTTACATTGTGTAATACAAATGACACAAAACAAAACATATATATGATTGTGGTTTTAAAAATAAAACCATTTATTGCTTTAAAAAGATGTATAAGTTTTATCTTTGTAGTACCCACAATGCATTTCGGCGCCCCGTCCCGCCGTAAGTGTCTCTCATTGGCTGCTGTGATGCTGCTTGGCAGCGTGTTAGCCTGATATGCTAACAACAACAACGATATAACCCGAACTTTTTAAGGCGAAATGTTTAATATTCATGAAGACACACACAGTAGCGTGATGATAGCGTCACGAACTGTAAGCTGAATTAAATTAAAAATGATGTCATGAACGAAAAGACTAGAAATGTTCAATTTTGCGTTAAAAGAAGCTAATAGGTAAAAGCCTGCGGGTGCGCCGGTTTTTCGCTTCCGACTCCAAACGTGACGAAATGATAGTTCCTGTCTGCTCAACCAGGAGTTTGAGAAATATTGTTAAAGATTCTGTAGGTTTATGGTTTAGCATAATACAAATAACTCTTAAAGCTACGACGAAACTCTCCGGAATCGTCTGTTCGACTTCAATAGAACTGCAGAGATGAGGTTGTTGGTTTTAACATCAAATCTGTCTTACATGGACTGCTTCAAGGAAGTCTCATGATTTCAAAATTACGTTTGTTGTAGTTGGCTATGTGTGTCATACATTTTACTTAACATTTAATTTTACTTAACTCAGGAAGAGACAAAACTATTGATGTAAAAACCAATTTAAATTTAACCGAATACACTTTATGCCTTTATTTGTATCTGTATGATAGCCTATACGTAAGTTTCATTGTTAATATAAGAAGTATTTTTTGCAGAGGGGTAAATACGTGAAAAAATATGCCTTTGTTATTATATATTGGTTTTATATTTGTATCTGTAAAACTTAATAGTAAACAAAGCAGATAGAAAGAAAATCAGAATGTATTGGGTTTTTTGTAGCAGCTAAAAACTATGTAAAAAGAAGCTTTACAGACTCATATCATTAAGCCCTTCTGGTTGCATTATGCTGTGTGTATTTCATAATTTAAAACGGTGCTTCAGCAACGACACTCTGGTTTATAACTCAGTCACCCTGATTATATGCTGAAGGTCAAAGAACAATCCAATCATATTATTGCATTTAAAGCCACTGCCTAACCTAATAAGTAAGTCCTTTGCCTCCACAAATAATTCTGCTATTTCCTAAGAGTAGGATTTTGATGTTTTTTATATGAAAAGGCACTTATGCAACCTTAACTTTTACCTGCTATCATGGCTTCACACTTTTAACCGGTTTAACTTACATTTACCATCAGTTTCAAGTTTTCCTTTTTTTTTTTGGTGTTTGAGTTTAAATCCACAACCTCCAATAAATGTTAAAAGTAAAATCCAAAACCCTACAAAGTATTAAAGTATAATATAAACTGAAAATAAAAGCTTTTCAACAACCTGAAAGCTTTAACTTAGCTTTTGGTGAGGCTAACATTAACGGTTCAGTTAGCTTTTTAGCTTCACAGTTCACTTAAGATGTTGGTCCACCTTAATTTAAATCATGGCTGAAAATATAGGATTATATTTGCGTGTTTAATAAGTTTCATAGTTCTACCATACTCTATGGAGAATACTTTTTAAAAAACAATGATCTAGCAGACTATCAAGCAGACTTTAAGCTAGTCATGCTAATAAGCTAAAGCTACAGTTAATGATATAACCGCGACTGGAGTCAGTTGGGAGTTTTTTCTTCGAAGGTTTATGGCGAAAGAAAACACGTCTTGTTAAATTTTCAACGCCAGGAATTATTTTCTACAAATATGCAATTTTTACTTACCAATTATTATTGTCTTTTCTCTAACAAGTTCACCAATTAAGTAGCATGTTATTGCGCATGCGTATTTAAGACAGGGAGTTAAACGCTACAGTGAGATTTGCGTTGTTGTTAGCAACAAAACGTGTTAGCAGCAACTTCCATGAAATACATTTATTTTCAGTTTTAGGGTTTTTGTTTGTTGTTTTAGATCAGTGATACATATACTAATCATATCGCGTCAAATGTTGTGAAGACACAAGGTTAGGGGCAAAATAAATAATGTAAAATGATTTTAAGACAAACACTGCATGCAGAGGAAATGCTGAGCTATAATTATTTAATCATTATAAATACTCTTCTTCAGTTGTGTTGATGAATAAACAGATATGTACAACAATAATTACAACTTTTCTTTCTATTAAGCTCAGTTATGCAATAATATAGTTAATCTATTTTTTTATTATCTTAGTCTCATGTGTATGTGCCTCTGATTCTGCTTTTCTGTCTCTAATTTTCAACTATAGCTACTTTTATAATGCACTGTTATAATTTCTGGTATGTGTTAATATTTATGTTCACTCGTTTCTATTCTCTTTATATTATTATCATTTCTTTTTCATGGTGGTCTGAGCTAGTAGTTTTCTAAATTAGCAGTACAAGTGCATTTGAGGGTTTTACGGATATGGCCTGATCTAGTAGGAAATAAATTGAAAGGCCTCGTTCATCTTATCGGCTTTAAATGAAGGTATTAATGTACAGTTAACCGTCCCCCCTTAGTGGAAATAAAACGCACATATTGCCAACGCAAAATGAAAAAAATTGTATAAATATTTTTAAGTTGACAATGATAAGAGATATTGAAAATTCCATTTAAATACGTTTTTAAAATAACGTAAAATTATTGAATTTATTTTCCCCGCTCCTTCGTATTGTTTACTCTGACGTCATCCACAAGCGCCGCTCACATGTTCGCAACACGGAAGCGACTCCTTCAACAATTCAGGCATGATTTCTCCCTCTATTTGCCTCTTATCTGTTTAATACTTGATACTTGTTGAATAACTTGAATATATAATTTACTGAGTTTTTAATCCTCTTAATAGCAGGTGTCACGACAACTACACAAGTACGAGTTTTTGTATGCCTCCATGTGATGTTTTCCACAAAATTATGGAGATATCTGTACACTAACATGATAAAACAATGTCCTTTTCTCCCGGTGATGTCTCTGGAGACTAAAATTAAAAATTTTCCATCAGAAATGGGTGAGACGCAGCTGAATGCAGTTGCAGAGGAGCTGGATCTGCTTCACATAGAGGTGGAGGCTGATGTGGATAGCAGACCAGGAAGAGACGATGCACTGTGTTCAGTAAGTTCATTTACTCAGTATGTATGGGCAGATTAATGTTGGAAGTATAACTTAGTTTCTCAATAAACACCATATGAGATGTGTATCAACTTCAATACTTTAAATATCTCATACTTAAAGTATGTCAGAAACAATATAGATCAGCTCTTTTGATGTCAGACTAGATGTGAAGCAACTAATGAAAGGGGCAAATCATTTATAAGTGTATGATATAGCAGAAGTAATTGTGTGGCATTTAAAACTGGTCCTTCTTTTTAAAATCCACTGTCAACAAACTAAAGGCAAATCTTTTACAACTTTCACAAGACAATAAGGTTTGTTAATAGATATTTTTTAAGATACTGTGACCTAAACATCCACAGACCTGTGAGGTTACCTGTGCTTTTAACTGTTTGTTGTGTGTTTAACGAACAGAGGAATGTTCTGAGGAAGCAGCGACACTGGGAGAGGCAGCTGGCTGCAAAGAAGAGCAAGAGGAAAGAAGAGAAGCAGAGGAGGAAGCTCAATCGTGAGCAGCGGTCTGGTAAGGATAAAGGAGAATCAAGCAGACTAACAAATTAGGAAGATTTAAGGTGAAAGTCCTCAGCCTCTATAATCAGACCAATTGTATGTGTTTGTCTGTTTTTTTCCATCTTTGATACAGCTGCCTGCACAGACTGTCCTCGGCTCACAAAACGAGTCATGAGAGCGATCACCAAAGAGCGTTTAGCTGAGGCTCAGTCCACGGGGCTCAAACTCTGCGTTGACCTGAGTATGACGGACTGCATGTCTGACAAGGTGGGATGCAGCTGAAGGAGCCTCATCGTCTTTTTAAATAGCTGCACAGTAGGAGTTTTAGTTTCAGGGCAGGAATTTGTTAGAACAGGCTGTAAAGCATTGATTTACCCTCTCTCACCTGTGTGTAATTGTCTTGGTCAGGAGATAAGCCGATTGGCTGGTCAGTTGAGGCGGTTGTATGGATCTAATAAGAAGGCAACTCGGCCGTTTCACCTGTTCCTGACGGACCTAGGAGAGGGCAGTCGTCTCTACAGAGAATGTGTTCGCATGAACGACGGCTTCCTCAACTACATGGTGGTTATTGCTCTTTACATCCTGTATTCATCAATGAACCTTCCTAAAAGAGCTAAGCAGAGAACCTTCAGAGAGTGTTTTTTATAATTAACCTGCTGACACACATTTAAAGTGTATGAACCTGACACCATCAGGTTCAGTGGATCTGCATTCACCAGGTTCAGGTTCCTGCATGTGTGCCCTAGGTGTGGTTGTAATGATAATTAAATCCACTATTACAGAACGTACAATGCAGATAAAACAAAAAAACAGCTTATCTACTGAAAGCATGTTAAAAATCAAGTGCTCAGGATGTAAAAAGAGAGAAGAAGATCATTTGACAACATTGATTTGAATAAGACACAGTGTCTTACCTCTTTTACTTCCTCTATAACTGGAACCAATAATAGCGTAAAATCATAGATGGATATCTTATTTTTTCCTTTCTTTCAGATGGAAATAACAGAAAAAAGCTGTTTAGACCTGTTCCCCTCAGAAGCTGTTGTCTACCTCACTCCAGATGCTGAAGAAGGTTTGATGCATTTGAATTATTCTCATATACTGTCCGGTTTCTCTATGTGCAGCTGCTTAACTTTAGGGAACATAAAGATTCATATAGATACAGAATTTTTTTGTTCTCCCGTTGTTTCATCTTTTGGCCAGCAGAGGGTGCCGTTTGACCATATCATCACTACTCCTACACCAAATAAAACTCTGAGGGAAACTTTAAAGAGAGTTTAAAGATATGCGGGAAAAAAACATATATGTATAAAGAAAATTACGATTACATAAACCCCATCTTTTATTTCAGCCCTGGAGACAGTGGACGCCGATAAAGTGTACGTCCTTGGTGGTCTTGTGGATGAAAGCATCCAGAAGGTATTTGAACTGGTGGAAAATAACAGTCATCACTAAAAAACAACTCAGTCTGCAAGTCAAATATGATTAATTAGCCGTTAGTTAGCTTCTTTAATCAGCTCGTCCTCGTTGCTTCAGGTAAAATAAATATAGTAACTGTCATTTTTGCAGTAATATCCGGCTTTTAGCAGAGATTTGGACAACATGTGTGTGAATGGCAGGTATATCAGTGATTATGTTGAGTTTTCCCCGTTGCAGAAGTTGAGCCTCTGTAGAGCCGGAGAACTGAGTGTCCGCACATTGCGGCTGCCAATAGACGAGCACATGGTGAAGAAACACAACGTGAAGAATTTCCACTCGAAAATCCTGGCTGTTAATCAAGGCAAGCGAGGATTCTTCATCTGTTGAGGTGTCTTTTTGTTCTTTTGCTGATTATTTTGCTGGTTTCTCCCTGTTTGCAGTGTTTGACATCTTGTTGACTTACACTGAGACTGGCAGCTGGACACGAGCTCTGCAGGCATGGTTCCCTCAGGGGAAAGGTTACGTGGTCTCAGTCGGTTCAGCACCACTTCATGCTGCTACACAGACTCAGCAAGAGGATTAAAGTTTTTCATGCTTTTACAGAGGGTCAGTGAAAGGACATTATGGATAAAAGACTCCTGCTGTTGCACACTCTGATAAGTGCCTTATTTAAGAGAGACGGCTCTAATTTATTTTTGTTTATCTTGTACAGCTATGATGGAAACTTTTCAGATCCTTTTTATGTTTTATCCATCCGTTATTTTCCGCTTATCTGAGGTCGGGTCATGAGGAGGGAAACCCAAACAAACCTCTCCCTGGCGTTCTCAGGCCAGAAGGGATATATAATCCGTCCAGTGGGTTTGGGCCTCCTCTCAGTTGGACATACCCTAAAAACCTCCAAAGGGAAGTGTCCTTATCAGAAGCTGAACCACCTCAGCTGACTCTTTCCATCCTTGAGGAGCAGCAGCTCTTCTCCGGGCTCACTGCAGATGGTGGAGCTCCTCCCCCTACCTCTGAGGCTGAGGCTGAGCCCCTCTGAAGGAAACTCATCTCAGCTGCTTGTGCTTCTGCAGCCTCATTCTTTGGGTCAGAACCCAGACCTGTGAGCAGGGGTGAGGGTTGGAACAAAGATGGAGCAGTAACCTGAAAGCTTCTCCGTCCGGCTCAGCTCCCTCTTCATCACAACGAGCTGAAGCAGCACTTATTACTGCTGACGAAGCCCATCTCCAACTCCACCCTGCCATCATCAACGTGAAATGAACAAGACCCGGAGATACTTTAGCTCCGACCCAGAGGGAGCACTCTGGCTTTTTCTGGTTGGGAACCATCCTGGCAGCTTCACGCTCAGCTGTGAAACCCTTCAGTTCAGGCAGGAAGAAGCCAACAGAACATCATCTGCAGAAACCCAACCTCCAACCTCCTGTCGCCCCAGGAGCCGAGGCTGCTCCATCGAAGTCCTTCAATCACTCTTAGTATGACCCTCCCCTTAGGCTAATTTGTCTTGGGAGACCCCACCAGGGGCTAATAACACAGCTGTCAGAGTCATGGGGGTGACTCAGGTCCCTCCACCACATTAAAGTGGCAGTTCAGCTGAAGGGTTCTTATGTTTTAGACTTCTCATAATTCTCCGTGTGGATTTAGTGTCGTTTACAGTGTTGTCAGCCTCAGGAAATAAGCCAATAAAGAGCTGTTTTCTTGTTTCTACAGAGATGCTCTGCTGGGTTCAGGTCCACATCCGTGTTTTCTTAGCAGTCCGCCTCAGATCCTTCAGCCCAGCCTGATTTATTAAAGCATCCTCAGTGGAAAGCTCTCTTTTAGGATTACTCTACATTTCCTAATAAAACAAACACAGCTCATGTTTGTTTGTTTTTTATCTGGTAAGAACAGGACAGAAGAACATTTTCAAACGTTCTTTGGAGTCATTTTTGTGGAGTTTAGTGTGAGTGAACAGTTTCTTTGCCTTTATTTGTTCCCGTCCCTGAAAGCTGACAGATCTGTGAGGAGGGATGATGCTTTGGGTGTTTTTCAGCCACAGGGGCTGGACACCCTCCAGGAACTGAGTGGACCATGAACTCCTCTGGATGCCAAAGTATTTAAAAGTCGAATTCAACACCGTCCGTCCAACTGGTTCATCAGCAGGAGAAAGATCCCAAACACAGCAGCAGATCTACAGCAGAATGTGGGAAAAAGAAAAGAATCAAGGTGTTGAAATGGTCCAGTCAGAGTCCAGACCTCAGCCTGACTGAGAAGCTGTGGTGGGACCTTAAGAGAGCTGTGCAGAAACCAATGCTGCAAACCTCAATGAGCCAAAGTAAGAACAACGAGAACATTTCTGATAAGTTTAGGTTTTACTGAACTTGAAGACATCACTGCCACATGTTTCTGTAACTGTCTGTATCCAGTTTTCTGTGGATTCTGCACTCATCTGTTTTACACATCCATCCTTGAACTGTGTGTTTACTGCTGTTTATTTTATACTAAATGGATCTATTTATCTGAACATGACTTCATGATGTAAAATAACAAAACTGCAGTAAAATATCCGCAGCTGCCTAAGTGAGACGTGTGAGCTTGTCTCTTTGTACGACCTTTTAGCTTCTCATTCTGCATCTGTTCCCCTTCAGAGAGCTGGAATATCTTCTGGTTTAGAAGTGTGTAGATGATGCAGGAAGAGCTCTGCTGACACAGACCTGGTGGAATACACAGAAACTTTTATTGTCAACCAGGTCCGTATCAGAGTCACAGAATGATGCGTCTCTGGAGAGTTCCTTGTGTGTGTTTTTCATTAAGCGGGGTCAAATCTTCCTGTTTTTGGGTGACCTTGAAGATGCTGCATGTTCCCATCAACAGGCACAAAGCCCGGATATGGTGTGAGCGTATCTATTGAGCCTCTTCTGGGCACAGTACCAGGCGAGTGTGTCGTGTACCGACACAGCTGCTAAGTATCAGACACTGAAGAGTTCTTCAGAACTTTATTGTAACTCTAGCCCTAGAACTCAGGGGACATCTATCTGCGAAACTGGCCAAAATTATGAGTTTAAAATAGCAGATTAACCCTCCCACAATAAAGTTCTTCTGAGAGGTTTGAACAAGTATGTTTTCCAGAAGTAATGTGAGAAAAGTTGGCTCTAATTTGTTTTTTGTTTTGGCCCGGCTCTACGCCTTTTATTCAGCAAAAAAATAATATTAAACACTTGATAAAGATGTTGACTAAAGACTTGCACTTTATAAAACTTAGGCTGGATGTTTAATACCAAAATAAACATTCAGTTTCACCAAAGTCCCATCTCAGGAACTGGTTCCTTGAAGCTATTTTAGAGAAAAACAGACGCATTCAGTTGAAAGAAAAGATTAAAGTGCAGATTTCAGATTTCCAAGCAAGAAATTACAACACTTTTCATACGGCGTCCCTCATGTCAGGGCACCAAAATGTTTGGGACCATTCCCGGGTGTTTGGGGTTACCTTCACTTGCTTCTACGATGTGCAAACTGTGAACTGCTCAGCATGAGGAGAGAAGCTGTGCCAGTGAAAGTTTGGAAGATCATTAAGAAGAAAGAATGCCCTCGTGAGCTCTGTGATTGCAAAGCGGCTGATAGGTGAAGGAAAAGAAAGCTCCAACAGATCAGAAACAGTCCTCAGGAGGCGGGTGTGTCTTCGTCAGAGACGACCACCAACAGACGACTTCAGGAACAGAAATACAGAGGCTACATGCTACATGCTACATGCTAACCACTGGTTAGCCGCAGAAGCAGGGCGGACGGATCATAGTTCTTAAAGGAGCCTGTTATGGACAGACATACCAAGATGAACCTGTCACAGAGTGAGAGCTCCTCTGTTAAACACGGTGGTGGGGGTGTTATGGTTGGGCACGTATGGCTGCCCCAGGGACGGACTTATCTTCACTTATCTTCACTTATCTTCACTTTATCTTCACTTTATCTTCACTTATCTGATGATGGAGCTGCTGATGAACTCTGAGCTGGACAGAAACATCTGATCCAAACTCACTGGACGGAGCTTCTTCCTGCAGCAGGATAATGATCCCAGACATCCTGCTGAGGCAGTTTCTCAGTGAATAACTGAGCCAGTCAGCTGATTTAAATCCAGCTGAGCAGCTGAGGAAGAGACTTAAAGGAACAAGCATTTCTTGTCTGTTATTTAGTTATTTGTCATGATTAGGATTCATTAGTCTAGTCTTGATTTGTGTTTTTATTCATGGTTACTCCACGTGTTTCTGGTCTTCTATTCTTCTGTTCTTAGTTGGCATTTTGTTTGAAACGCATCGTTTGAGCTCTTCAGTTATTGGTTCATCATCAGGGTTTCTTCAGTTTTCATCTGTCCAGTCTTCAGTTGTTCCTCTCATGGTTTCTTTCTATTCTTACTCAGTTTAGCTTCTTGTTTCTCCTTCTTCACTTTAGCTTTCCCCAGTGTCCCCTGGTTGGTCCTTAGCTCCACTGTCTCACCTGTCCATTATCCTAACCTGCAATCACTCACTAATCAGTTCCCTCAGTATTTATAATCAGTATTTATGCTCCCTGCTCTGTTATCGTTGTCAGATCCTGCCGTTACGACCCCTTGGGTTTCCCTGGCTGTCCGTCACCGGTTTAGCCTGTACTTTAGTTTTATGGTGTTCTGTCGCTGCTGTGCTTTTAGTGTTTTTCTGCCCAATAAACCTCATGTTCCTCCAGTCTGCTGATATGAATCTGGGTCTTCAACTAAGACAACCTTGATGGCAAAATGTAATCTTCCACCCACGCTGCTTATATTCAAGCTAATGACTTAGTGTTGACTCATTGAAGCTCTTGGTAAATGACCTTTAATTTTCGTTCTTAAACACTGTTGCACTGAACTGATTTGTGGGATTAATTACCAAATTACCTGGAGGCTGCAGACGCTTGTTGAGGCTTGTAAAATGTGGGGTTGATTACCTCAAAGTAATCCACATTATAGATGTATCAATAATGCTTTTCTGACATGATTTATCACAGTAGTTTTAGATTTTAATAGTTTGCAAAATAGATAAATGGCAGAAGTGATTGTAACTGTAACAAATGGCTGTGAAATCTACAGCTATTTACTGTAGTAAACACAGTAACGTTACTGTGTAGGATTTTTACAGTAGAATGCTGTAAATTTTACAATAAAGCCAATAAAACCACAGTAGTTTTAGATTTTAATAGTTTGCAAAATAGATAAATGGCAGAAGTGATTGTAACTGTAACAAATGGCTGTGAAATCTACAGTTATTTACTGTAGTAAACACAGTAACGTTACTGTGTAGGATTTTTACAGTAGAATGCTGTAAATTTTACAATAAAGCCAATAAAACCACAGTAGTTTTAGATTTTAATAGGTGCAAAATAGATAAATGGCAGAAGTGATTGTAACTGTAACAAATGGCTGTGAAATCTACAGTTATTTACTGTAGTAAACAGTAACGTTACTGTGTAGGATTTTTACAGTAGAATGCTGTAAATTTTACAATAAAGCCAATAAAACCACAGTAGTTTTAGATTTTAATAGTTTGCAAAATAGATAAATGGCAGAAGTGATTGATTTACTCTAAGGGCATTGAATTAAATCAGAAACCACAGATAATAAAAAAATCAAAAGAGCAGATGTTTGACTTGATGCCCATCAAGCTTTTTCCCACATCTTTAAAGAGGAAGATAAAGATCCACGCTGGATGCGTGACGTTTGACATTCCTGTCAGCCTGTATAATAAATCAACTGGGGTATAATTACTGTCTTCTTTTCTCACAACAAATTGTCATGACATGCCTTATTGGGCCCAGTGCCTGGAGTGTACTGATCTTATTTATGAGGATGTTTTTGCACAAGAAACAAGGCGGTTTCTACAAGAAGTTGCACAAACTTTTGTCATTTAATTTTTTTGCCTGTTTTAGCCTGTTGTTTGTTTTTTTTTAAACTGTGTATAAAATTTCACAGAACAAGTGTACAATTTTCATGCAAAAACATTTTAAAAAGTGGCAAAAAATGAAGAATCAAATAAGAAAGTACATGAAGAAATGTGGAAAAGTAATTAAAGAAAGAAAATATGTGGCAACATACAGGGAATACATGCAAATTGTTTATTCTTATATAATGCAACTGCTTTCATCAGTTCAGTTTTCCATATTGATTTAATTTTGCATGGGCTTTGCATTTTCTTTTTTTGCTGTTGCTTCACTCGTTCTTATTTAATTTGTTTATCCTGGTAAAAAAATAAGTGATTATGACAGATCCAACTCCTGAACCTGCTACTTCATGTCTACAGATCAATTAAACGAATCTTAGTGTTATTTCTTACCGCTGGATCCAGGATTAGTAGTAAAACCCTGTGCATGTACATCCTTCCCTCGTGGGGAACAGGTCTTGTACTGCATGTGAAATGTGTGACAACATTGGCATTATTTAAGGAGCAGGATCTACTTCCCTTTTGAGTGCAGCCAGGCTTCAGCTGGAGGATTTAACTGGCTTTCACTTTAATGGTCTGTGCATCCAGACTGGTAGACGGAGCCTTGTGGTCGCTGGCTGGTAAACTTGAGGTTGGACTTTCACGGCCAGAAGCTGGCTGCTGTATTCATTATTTCTGAGGAAAACACATCGTGGAGAAAAAGCAAAAGCAACTGACAAAAGAGTCTGAACATAAACTCGATAAATTGGAGCAGTTAAAAAAAAATGCATTGATTAGTTATACAGAGAAAGGTATCCTCAAGCTTTTTGTTGTTAATTTCATGCAACTGGGTGCAGCAGGTGGTTATTATAGGAAGAGCCATGATGATGGAAAGCGTAGACGGCTCTGCTGTTTATTTAGTTAACAGCTGGTTGGATTCCTCTGAAGGAGCTAATAAAAAGCCGGACTGAGTCATGGCTGCTGTTCACATGACTGCAACTTGTCATACTTTCACTGTGTTGAAAGTGATACGGATGCGTGAGAATCAAGTGTTGCAGAAAAGCTCCAGGAGGGAGCAGTTAGGATGAGACACCAACATGGTCAGTTGGCACCAGATGAATGAAAAGCAGGAAGTGTTTTAAAGGGGCTTCAGTTTACAGCCACCAGCCGTTCGAACCCCTCCTCATTTAGCCTCGCTTCATGTTCTTTTTCCTCATTACTCTCATAATGTCAGATGTTTATTGGTCAGAAGTCGCATCGGTGCTTTAGTTTGTGACAATAAACCAGAGAAACCGATGACATCCAGCCACAGCTGATGTGATTATTAGCAAGATGTTGAACTGAACACAAGCTTTATCGTAGCTTTGTGACGGCACAAGACTGAAGTCAAGAAACAACAGATTTTACTTTAGAAACATTTATTTGATTGTCTTCAAAGCTTCACATTATTCTTCAGAGGTTTTATGCTACATATCTGCTGCGAACAGTATTTTCATTCAGGAAGTCGTTCAAACATCATTTTCACACATTCAGACTCTTCACAGCCATCGATACAAACCACCTTTCGCACACTTTCCTTGTTTTCTGCGCTCTTTCTCACACTTTTAACAGTATTGTTCTCAAACTGATTGGGAAATGTGTAAAACACTCAGTAGAAAAAACGGTTGTAAAATAAAAAAAACAGCTGGATTAACATTAAAACGCATTAAGAAATACAAAGAACTGTTAAATTACAGCGGTTATTTTATTCTTCTAGGCCTTATTCTTGGGAAGTGCTGCCTGCTGATGTAGCTGCTTCTCCAGAACAAATTTCACCAGCTTCTTCACCCAGGTGGAACGAGGGTTCAGACACACCTTCTCCCCACTGGCCAGGCTGGCTCTGATCAAAGAGATTCACAAGATTTAGCCAGAATCACATCATGAAGACCTTCCCACCCACTCAAAATGTCCGAGTCACGTTATCCTAATGCGGGACTTTGTCATGAGACAGGAGCTCAGCACGATTACAGTAAACACAACCATGAGCCACATCTGTTCAACCCTGTATTTGCAGTCCTGCTCACAGGGATGAGCTCCATTCAAACGCATCTATCAGGTAACAGATAATATTCCACTCAGCAGACAGAAGTATCATCACCTGTCATACAGTGTGTGTCAGTTCAGGATTTATTTGGCACATTTATGAACCGTTTAGGTATAATAATTAAGTATTAATTCAAACTTATAGTCAATATTTACTGCAATGGTATAAAATACTATAAGCCGTCTAATTTATTTCTTGTTGTGCCGGAGATATTAGAAAAAAAAACAGTCTGTAAAAGAGTCCCAGCAGGTTTGGATTGTTCACATCCTCGTTATTTTAAATAAATATGAGATTTAAATGTAAAAGTACTGTGTGGACTACTTAAATAGAGTGAAAATCCCACACTCAGTCACACAGTAACGAAGACCTCGGAGGTGAAGTGGGGCTCACTTCCCCACCCAAGGCCCCACTCTTTGTATTATTAAAGGACTATTCTCACAAATTCTCCTCTTTTCACAGGAGACAATTAGGCACGGTTTGAATGGAGCTTTATGTACGACACCAAACATCATCCTAGTGGTTGAATAATAAACAATGCTTTTCATATATGTGGCTAAGCTTTATTCCCAACTCATCTACTCGCTGAATTCCTTCTTTTCCCGGCGTCCTGCTCAACATAACATGTCTCAGTCTTATTGTCATCCATGTTGATGAGTTACCACAGAATCTGCTTGTAGCTGCTTGCACACATGGCGAAATATTCTATTGTTTGTTTTTAGACTCACATGACTTCTTTCTCTGCACAGTGGGGCCCCTCGGGGACAATTTTGATGCTCCTGAGGCTGTCTGGAGGGATGATCCTGGACTCCAACTGAAGGCAGTGACAGTGACTGTTGTAGTCCCTGTTAATCGGCGGCATACCTGTCGTTCAATCACACGAGAGATTTCACCATTTTGAGCTGGATAAAACCAATGAGACGTGTCTCTCTCAGCGGAGCTTCAGTCATTAAGGAGCTTAACTTTGCTGGGATAAGAACATGCAGCTGTTTCCAAATTACTGTGAGGTAAGGTTTGCCAATATCAATGAAAAAGAGCCTCTGCTTCTCTTTTTGGGGTTTGAAATTTGCAAATGTTCATTTCACTTGGAACTCAGAACTCATATTTGCCAAATCGTTAATCAAATGCTGACGTTTGCACTTTCTACCCGCATGTTTCATCAAGGCCAGCGTTGTTGTGAAATACCCAAACTTTGCACTTCTCCTTTTATTCATCTTCCGGATTCGTAAAACTCAAATACTCAAAGTCATTGTAAGGCAGCGACTGCTGTTCAGGATATATTACAGCTGAGATTAGAAAGGTCACATCTACATTAAGTTTTTGCACGAAATGTTCCTTTAATCTGAAAACGTTGCTGTCTAATACTTTTTTATGCATCAGGGTTTATAAATCCAACTTAAGTTATTCAGACCACAGAAACCTCTAATTTGATTTCCGATATGTTTCTATATGGTGATAAATAAATATAGAGAAATATGCACAATAACAAGCATGCTGTTCATTTTGATTTGCAACAATTAAAACCTTAATTTCTTCTGTTTTTACCAAACATTCAGAGTCATACATGCATTTCAACTTATTCTAAAGTCCCCCTGCAATGATAACTGAATAAAAGCAGAAATTATTATAAAAGTGATTAAAGTCTCTGCAAAATGTTTTTTTTTACACCTACGGGATGAACTTAGAGCTTCCAGAAATGTGAAAAAGAAGAAAAAAACATGTTGCAACATCTTGTCATACTGTTTTTTATATGTTTCCAAGGAATAAAGAAGCACAAATCCCTGCTCTGTGATGCACTGGTGAGTCGATCCATCAGTGCCAGAATAAATCCAGCCTTAACCCTGAAAGAATAATCTATTCTGAGGTTTACCGGCTTGTTCAGACACCTTTTAAAATGCAACGCGGCGTTTTTATTCTCACAGAAACGATAGAAGGAGCCCGTGTTTGTCAGGTAGCTCTTACCGTTAATGAGGACAACAAGGGTCCCGAGCAGCAGAAGGACGCAGAGCTTCATGTTGTTCAGGCGGCGGCTCGTCAGGTTCTTGGACAAAGACTGCTTGGACTCAGCTGCTGGAACTGTAAATGTACATGTGCACAGCGGTGCTTATATACTGTGATCAGGTAGCCCTCGTGAAATTAGCTGTGGGGGATTTTAAAGACAAAAAACCCCCAGATCAGCGTATGTGTGTGGTTTCACTTCATTCACATGTGCAGCAGAAGGTAGTCATGGGACGGTGGGTTCAGGGAACGACTGGAGGCCCCGCTGAGGTTAAGACGGCGTGCCTGCGGTCAGCAGCCACAGAATTGCGTCATGTAGACAGTGAACGGTCGCGTGGACCGTCAGCCAGCTGCTTAATGTCTCTTCTGCTTGTCATAGATCTGCAGAGCTGCCCCCCCTTCAAAGGAAAATGGTCATCAGATGCAGTTCTGTAAACAGGCTCCGTTTATCCGTGGCTGCAGTACGATATACTGGAATAGTGTTGTTGTTAGTCGGTTCTTTTCCCCGGGGGCTTCCTCTGACCCTGAACATATGGTACAACACAGTGACCACGAGAAACACCCCACTCCTGTTTGTTTTGATGCCGTTTTCTATGTTTTCTCTGCTGGTGTGAGGTGATAATGTGTTTTAGTTTGGCTGTGTTTCTGTGTCTCATTAAAGCAGCACAGCCGAGCCACGAGTTTAAGACAGAAACATGTTTTAAACAGAAAAAGATGATATGAAACCCATCAGTGAGATTAAGCAGGCACACGGGAACCTGTCAGCGTGTTGGTGTTAATCCAGATTGCCTCCTTTAAACTTGTGAAACAGTGCATCGACCTCAGAGGAGGACCACACTCCCTGCGTACCTCTTGGTGTACATTAAACTACTGGACTTATCTCAGATTCCCAGAGAGTCATCGCCCAGTGGACTCCTGGAGCTTTTTGGGCCTTTGCTCCTGGTTCTGGACACAAAATGGCAGCTGGGCCCAGTCAGGAGCGATGACAGTGGAACATTTAACAGCTAAAGATGCAGGATTACCGAGCTTTTCTCCTTGATCTCACTGGAAAACCTCGTGTTTAAGGACAAATGTGATGTGGGTCTACAGCTCTAAAACCACGAGAGTTAAACAAATACGACATTAAAAGCATATGAAAGGCTTTTCCACATTGTTTCAGAAAGCTTGTATCATTAAATTAATCCTGTAAGAACTCAAATATGGCTTCGTTATCAATCCTGGTCATTCAAACAAGTTAAACAAACAACAAAAAGCCAAGCAGGCCTTCACCCTCTGGCTTCATATTCACCCACAGAAGTCGTAGTTTGGACGACCGACTTATTGCGAATACTCGAGTATCACTGAATGTTTCATCCGTGTTGAAGGAGAAAATAAAAGAAGCATCGGACATCCTCTTATTTTCCTCTTCTTCACATTTAAAGAAGTCAAACGGCTCAAACGAAGCAAAAGAGACCCCCGGTGTTCCCCTATGAGGGCCGTTTGATAAGTTTATGCCATATTTATGACAGAATAATATTAAACTAATGCTGCTAATACATGTACAGCATCTACGTGATGTTTGGCTATGAACTAATACTGTTTGTGGAGAAAAAAAGTTAAAAAAATGCTCTTAATTTGAAGTATTGGCTGCATGAAGAATTATCAAACTTTTATTTTTATTAGCTTTAAAAGCAAACATTTAAATTTGAGCCTTTTTTTTTTTTATTTTACTTCACAATATCAAGCTAAAATCTAATATTTGCTTCCGTGTTTGCACTATTCAACATATTCCACCGCTCCATGATGCTAACGTCTGTTAGCAACTTGCTTATAAAGTCTATTATGAAAGCTAATAACAAAACTTCCTTCTATTTAGCTGATTATCATTTGCCTGAGGAGTAAATGTACATGAAGCCTCTGAAAACACAGACAGACAGACAGACAGAGAGAGAGACAGACAGACAGACAGACAGACAGAGAGACAGACAGACAGAGAGACGGACGGACGGACAGACAGAGAGAGACAGACAGACAGACAGAGAGACAGACAGACAGACAGACAGAGACAGAGAGAGAGACGGACAGACAGACAGACAGACAGACAGACAGAGAGAGAGAGACAGACAGACGGATGGACGGACGGACAGAGAGAGAGACAGACAGACAGACAGACAGACAGACAGAGAGAGAGAGACAGACAGACGGATGGACGGATGGACAGACAGACAGACACACAGACACACAGACAGACACACAGACAGAGAGAGACAGACAGACAGAGAGAGACAGACGGACGGACACACAGACAGACAGACAGAGAGAGACAGACGGACGGACACACAGACAGACAGACAGAGAGAGACAGACAGACAGACAGACAGACAGAGAGAGAGACAGACACACAGACAGACAGACGGACGGACGGACAGACAGACACACAGACAGACAGAGAGAGACAGACGGACGGACAGACAGACAGACAGACAGAGAGAGAGAGACAGACAGACAGAGAGACAGACAGAGAGAGACAGAGAGACAGACAGAGAGAGACAGACAGACAGGCAGAAACCACATCAGACTTGGTGGTAAAAGCTGTCTCGTTCTTTGTGGTTTGAGTAAGAAACATTTCTCCCTCATGATTTCAGGCATGTGTCCTAAAAGTCATAAAAGTGGATCATCGTGGAAATCCTGAATGTCACATGACTGCAAGGCCAGAGATGATTTTACAGGATGACTCAGTAAAATTTCTGCCTTTTGAAAACAAACAAACTTTGGGGGACTTTTACAATCTGAGAGACATGACAAGCACTTTAAACTAAAATGACAGTATTAGCTTAATAAGGTGATGAATCCATAACAAATGTAAGTAAGAGAAGCTGTGCTGCCTGGAAAATATGGAGGAAGCTGAACATTGTGATCGTAACGATCTTTAAATAATACAAACAAAGCTGAAGTCATTCAACATGTTGTATTGTTCCTCGGTCTCAGGTTGTCTTTTATATGAAATAACTCAAAGTGTAGGATCAGGTGTTAGTTTCTTATCCTGATACCTGCATGTTAAACACATCCGACCACAACAAGGAGAAAAAAACCTTTTTAATTAGTTTTAAAACACATCTTTATAGGAGCTCATAAAACCCACATGACTCTACACAATTAACACGTCGTGTTTGAAAGTAACAGAATTGATTTGCTTTAATGGATTAGTCAGTTTAATGTGGGATCAGATATCTATGATTAACCGGTTTGTTAATTAGCAGATACAGCAGTCAGTGGTGTGTATTTCTTTTCATCATCTTTCTCCCTTTTCCTTTTCCCATCTCTTCTCTTCCCCACTTGATTTGAGTGTTTTTAGCCAAGAAAAACTAAATCTAGCCAGGAAACAGCGGTCTTAAACTGGGGCAAAGGGGGAGCGTTGCTCACAAGATGGCGGGGCCTTTGTCCCTGCTCCCAGAAGCTCAGCTTCCCCAAGAGAATTCCTCCCTGCTTCTCTTCTATCCCTTTAACGAGAGGAAATAAGAGCAATATGGCTTTTCTTTTAGAAATGGGATTACTTTCTCTGCCAGCCATGAGAAATTAGTGTTCCCGAGTTGACTTGAAACGGGTTTAAGATCCGATAAGATTCATCAATAATGTTGCAATCATTCTCATACTCAGACTCAGATGATACGATTTTCACTTTATGTTCCGTTTTTTCTAAAATAAAGGAAAGTGAAAGAGAGAAAAGGCAGAAATTGTTGCAGAGTGGTAACTGCAGCGTGACTGAGGGCTGATGTGTTTGATCAAATACAGAAGGCCTCACTTCCTGCAGGCCAGCGTCAACTCCAAGGTGTCCAGGAGGGGCTTTTTGCCCAGTTGTTGAAAAACGCATGCTAAACGCGTGCTAAAGTGCCCTCAGGTGTCCTCTCGGGAGCCAAAACGTGTGCTAAAGTGCCCTCAAGTGTCCTCTCGGGAGCCAAAACGTGTGCTAAAGTGCCCTCAAGTGTCCTCTCGGGAGCCAAAACGTGTGCTAAAGTGCCCTCAAGTGTCCTCTCGGGAGCCAAAACGTGTGCTAAAGTGCCCTCAAGTGTCCTCTCGGGAGCCAAAATGTGTGCTAAAGTGCCCTCAGGTGCCCTCTTCGGAGCCAAAACGCATGCTAAAGTGCCCTCAAGTGTTCTTTCAGGAGCCAAAACGTGTGCTAAAGTGCCCTCAGGTGCCCTCTTGGAAGCCAAAACGCGTGCAAAAGTGCCCTCAGGTGCCTTCTTTGGAGCCAAAACGCGTGCTAAGGTGCCCTCAGGGGCCCTCAGGTGCCCCCTTGGGAGCCAAAACGCGTGCTAAAGTGCCCTCAAGTGTTCTTTCAGGAGCCAAAACGTGTGCTAAAGTGCCCTCAGGTGCCCTCTTGGAAGCCAAAACGTGTGCTAAAGTATCCTCAGTTGTCCTTTCAGGAGCCAAAACGTGTGCTAAAGTGCCCTCAGGTGTCCTCTCGGGAGCCAAAACGTGTGCTAAAGTGCCCTCAAGTGCCCTCTTGGAAGCCAAAACGTGTGCTAAAGTATCCTCAGGTGCCCTCTTGGAAGCCAAAACGTGTGCTAAAGTGCCTTCAAGTGCCCTCTTGGAAGCCAAAACACGTGCTAAAGTATCCTCAAGTGTCCTCTCGGGAGCCAAAACGTGTGCTAAAGTGTCCTCTCGTGAGCCAAAACACGTGCAAAAGTTCCCTCAGGTGCCTTCTTTGGAGCCAAAACGGATGCTAAGGTGCCCTCTTGTGAGCCAAAACGCGTGCTAAGGTGCCCTCAAGTGCCCCCTTGGGAGCCAAAACGCGTGCAAAAGTGCCCTCAGGTGCCTTCTTTGGAGCCAAAACGCGTGCTAAGGTGCCCTCAGGGGCCCTCAGGTGCCCCCTTGGGAGCCAAAACGCGTGCTGAGGTGCCCTCAGGGGCCCTCAGGTGCCCCCTTGGGAGCCAAAACGTGTGCTAAAGTGCCCTCAGGTGCCCTCTTGGAAGCCAAAACGTGTGCTAAAGTATCCTCAGTTGTCCTTTCAGGAACCAAAACGTGTGCTAAAGTATCCTCAGTTGTCCTTTCAGGAACCAAAACGTGTGCTAAAGTGCCCTCAGGTGTCCTCTCGGGAGCCAAAACGTGTGCTAAAGTGCCCTCAAGTGTCCTCTCGGGAGCCAAAACGTGTGCTAAAGTGCCCTCAAGTGTCGTCTCGGGAGCCAAAACGGATGCTAAAGTATCCTCAGGTGCCCTCTTGGAAGCCAAAACACGTGCTAAAGTATCCTCAGTTGTCCTTTCAGGAACCAAAACGTGTGCTAAAGTGCCCTCAGGTGCCCTCTTGGAAGCCAAAACACGTGCTAAAGTATCCTCAAGTGTCCTCTCGGGAGCCAAAACGTGTGCTAAAGTGCCCTCAGGTGCCCTCTTGGGAGCCAAAACGCGTGCTAAGGTGCCCTCAGGTGCCCCCTTGGGAGCCAAAACGCGTGCTGAGGTGCCCTGCTTTTTTCTTTCCGCCCCTGCCCTTCGAAAAGTCTGTGCACGTCACTGAACGTGAGTGTTATTTTCTGCCTCCGTCCATCTTTTCTCACGCTGGTGTGTAGACGGTGGTGTTTACAGGTGTCCTGATAGTTGGACCACATGCACCTGAGACTTAAGTCTCTTTCATACGTGGGTTATGTCTAACAGGCGAGAAAAAGACGTCTTCGTTAACCTGCACACTGTTTCTCCTTATGATTCACAGGAAAGGAGCATCGCTGCGTCCTCACGCATATCAGGATCAGCTGAGTGGCGACCCACTCAGAAAATGTTCCATGATGCCAGCTTGATGAGGAGGGAATCGTTTTATCTCTGTTTCTGCCTCCCGTTCCAGCGGTGGATCAACTTCAGCCCCCCTGTTCTACCCTTCTACGTTCACACGTGACTGAAAGGTTAATCAAGTGCATTATGAAAAAGTGTATTTGAAAGAGGCTTTAGCGTGTGTGAGCTGGTGAAGGCTTTTTACTCCTGAAACGATGTCCTGTTCGGGGTTTCCAACAAAGCCCTGAAAGGCTCCAGAAACGTCCAGAACTCAGCTGCCAGGGTCCTCACTCGCACCCCCACCCTCATTCACCTCCACTGGCTAATTATCCATAATTATCCCGACTCCCGACTGTAACTTAACTGAATTAAAGTTATTATCGTTATTATTTATTATTAAATCACTAGAAATCAGCAAAGATGACACTTTAACAACCTCTGTGTTATTCATACTCATATTTATCATAGTTTTTTTTTCACATGGCAAGAGTTTGGATCGTATTTTACATGTAAAATACATTTATGTGGCACAAAATATTTACATTCTTTAAAATCAAAGGATGCAACATTTAGACATTACACATAGCACTGATGTGCTTAAATTTCATCACAAACAGACAGTTTCACAGCTACTTTTTGCACTGAATAAATATGCTGCAGCACACTTCAATATCAAGCTATTCTAATCCAAGTGATGGTGACTTAAATAAACATATCTGGCTTAACTGAAAATGTGGTACACTGATAAATATAGTAAGAAGAAAAAGGAATGACTTGTTAAAAGGATCTTTTGTTATAAACCAGAGGGCTGTTGGCTCCTCCATACCAAGCAGTTAAGGGGAAAAAAACTTCACAGCATGTCCCTTTAATGTTGCTAAATATTTAGCTTTGACCCTTTTTACATCTTTACTTCAGCTTTATCTGGCAGTGTAAGAAGCTGCTGCTATTAGACTGTTACTTGTTTGTACATTTGTGGTAATTGTGACACGTTCAGCGCGCGTTACGCTGATGCTGTGGCAGGTGTTGTGTCTGCTGATGAGGCCACGGGCTTCGTCTTAGCGAGTGCCTCCTTCCTGCTGGGAAGAAAACATATCGTGGTCAAATGTTTTGAATCCATAAGGATGAGGAGTCCATAAAATGATGATAAAAAGATATTTGGACACTTTAGCAGTTACTATTTTACTTTCTGAGCCTGGAAGGAATCTGACTGTTCAGTAAATGATAAAATAGAATAAAATAAAATTAACTTTATGCTGCAGAAATGGTCTTTAAGGTCCTTTTTTTGGGCTCCTGTCCCTCTTTTGGTAATTATTACTCTAAAACAAACAATAATTTCTTATAAAATGGACTGTTTACTGTAAAGTATATTAAAAAAATCAGCCATTATGAACCTATTTCCTATATATTTATTGTTATTCCTGTCGGCAGGCAGGGCTGCAGGCCTTAGTGTCATGACTGCTGACTCATTTCTACATTTCTACATCAAAGTATTCGGGAAAGAGAGTGCAGTAAATAAGGAGTTACTTACTTTCGTATTATTTGCAGGAGCATTTTTGTGAATCTTGAATTGGGGTCAAGACACTGAAAGGTGTTATCCTTTAGTTTGGCACTGTGACAGAAGAGGATGATTTTGAGTAAAACAGCTCAGTAATCAGTGCTTATTGCTGCCGGTGGTCGTTCACTTCTGCAGGTACTCACATGACTTCCAGTTTGTTGCAGTATGGACGAAGTGGATACTCCTTAACATCAGCGATGAGAGAAGGCTGGACTCCTTTGCTTGTGTTTACACACTGGCAGTTCTTAATAGCTGCGGGAAAGAAACAGTTTGATCATTACGGTCCCCAGAAATATTGTAATCATGAAAAAATGCATGCAGAGGAATAAGTTAACTCTGCTCTGTGTTAGCTTTGCACAGCCTGTCGGTTTAGCACACTTACTCATTGAGGTACAAATGGCCACGCTGACGAGGAGAATGATGCACTGGATTGCAGGATTCATCTTTCTGCTTTGCTTTCTTCCCCTCAGATGTGACAGATCTCCTCTCTGGATGTTCTGCTCTCCTCAAGCTGCCTGAATGAACACGAGCATCAGCTTTTATACACTATGTTGTTGAGCAAGACCCAATTCTTGAGAAGTGATTGAAAAAAAACACTCTCAATTTCCCACCCTTGGTGTTGTAATAAAACAGTTTTCCTCAGAATCGACTTGGCGTTCGTTCCTTTTCCTGCTTTCTATGTGCCTTCAGGGAAGTTTCCACACTGTTGATGCTGCTGTCACTCTCGGCTGAGACATTGCTGCTGTCACTTGCGTCATGGTTTGAACTCTCTCTACTCTCGGCTGAGACATTTTTTACATTCAACTACTGCCAGACTCCAGATCATCAGACTGATAACAAAGACTGAAATCTCACCTGCTCAGTCATTTGATAAACTTCCAGTGGCGCTCACTGAATAGTGCATAGCTGTCAAAGTAATGGTGGTTTCAAGGACTCGAGGATGCTTTATTGTCATTCTCACCATGAAATGACACATGAAAGGAAGAAAATATGGAGTAAAAATAGCTTCTAAACCACTAAAATACAAGTTGAATAAATACCACCTCAGTAAAAACATAATTAACTTGGAAAAGTGTGGACTGGATAGTATTATTATGTGGTGTGATTGCCACCTTTCATGTGGGAGATCTGGGTTCAAATCCCCTGCATGAAAGGTACTGTCTCCAGTAGGGGTCCTTTGGCAAGACCCCCTTATCCTAGCTGCCTACCTGTAAGTCGCTTTGGATAAAAGCGTCTGCTAAATGCATAAACAATAAACAAAATTAGAAAGAATGATGATAAATGAACAGCAGCATATGTGACAAAAGCTCTGGGAAATAAAACTGGTAAAGTGCCAGTTCTCAACCACAAATGAAACTGGAGCTGCTCATCAGTCGGACTGCATCAGGGTAGAAACTGAGTCTGATGTCCTGGCCTGATGCCGCGCAGTCTGCCCAGTTTCTGAGTTGAAGCGGAGCTTTTTTCTTAGATAAACAGGGAGCATGTGCCTTAATTGAACAGCCAGCAGCGAGATTCGCCTGGAAACACGGGACTAATGTTTGTGTAATGCGGTGCAAGTTTCTTTCAGGGCGTATCCAGACGTCTGAACACCACTTAAAGGTTCTGAGTCATGTGCGCGGTGGCGTGGCGGTTAGCGCCGTCGCCTCACAGCGAGCTGGGGCCTTTCTGTGTGAATGTTCTCCCTGCGTATCCCTGGGTTCTCTCAGGATACTCTGGCTTCCTCCCACCCCCCAAAAACATGCACGTGAGTTTAATTGGTGATGCGAAAGAGTGAGTGTGAGCGCCCAGCTGCTGCCAGTGTATTTCTAGTCCCAAGAAGGTTGCATCAGGAAGGGAATCTGCTGTAAAACATGTGCCTAATCAGTGATGTGAGATCGACTTGCTGTGGTGACATCTGATAAAGGGAGAGGCCGAAAGAAGAAGGGTTGAAATATTAGACTTTGTAATGTAGTAGATGCTTGATTCATTTTGGAGACTTAATTCTTGTTGTTTAATAAAGCTTTGAGGTTGAGGTGGTTGTATTTTATAAGAGGCTGCTGCTGATAATATGTGGGATAGATGTCTCTGAATGTGTCACCATGCTGTCTGTTCAGTTTGGTAGTTTCTCTCCCTCAGGCCGCCTGTTTTATCCCAGCTTTCACAGGTCATCCAAGCATTTAATTAGTCAACTTACCCCAGTTAGGTGTCATTTAAGTGAAAATAAGGAGTGTATATGTGCAGCACTTAATTACTGCCCTATGTAGGGCATTTATAGCCCATCTAATACATACATTTAGCCACTAAATGGTGAAATAAATCTGTTCTAGCATATGTATCTGTCTGTTTGGCATAAATACAATCAAACATCCATGTGGAAATATGTTCTCTCTGGATAATTATTAATAGTTTAGAAACAATGCACTTTTCCAGTCATCTGTTGCCCCACACCAACTGTTTATTTGAATTTAAATGAGAGAAATGTTCATTGATATAATTCCTTTGATTAATTTTCAACTAAATGAAGAGTATAAATTGCATTATTTAAAAAAAAAATCAACTCATCTAACTTCACTTCCAGCCAAATTTCAATCCTTTTTCTCTGTTTATTATATTTAATAATTAAAGAAACCAGGAGAAGGTGTAAAGTTTTCATCTAACACACTAAAGGCAGAATTCATGCTGAATCTGAAAGAAGGCTGCTCTAGAGACCTGTTTCACATGTGCATTACAAGGCAAATCCTGCTTAAAAATGACTCCAAGCTTTCTCAGAATAGTACTGTAAGATGAGGTAAAACCAGTCAGAGAATCTTTATGTTTAGATTGTGAATCTGTGAGTTTTTTGGGGCTAAAAACACAGTTTTCTCTGAATTTAAAAGTAGAAATCACAGCTCATCCGGGTCTAAATATCTCCAAAGCAGGCCTGTAACTTCAGTAACTGCTTGGTGTCGTCAGGTTTCATCGATAAACAGAGCTGAGTGTCATCAGCAGAGCAAAGCAGATGGAAGCATGTGTACAGAGAGCAGAATTAGTTCCAAATACAGCACAAACTAAATCTATCAGATAATATGGCTTTAAATCAGAGCAGAAAATCAACACTGACTGCAAATAATAAACTATCTGTAAAAGATCTGCTTATTAACTCATGTTAACAGAACGCCTGAGAGATGCTGGGACATCTCTGTTGATTCACTCACATGATAAAACATGTTCACACCGTGCAAAATCAGCTTTATCTGGAAGTGAAAACTTCCGAACGATCCCCTGCTGTGATAAGAAGCGTCTGCATTCTTCGGCTCCCGCCCACCAGCATTTCCCTCACCTGGATGGTGACGTTTTCACCCACTGAATTTTCGTATGAGTCAGCACGGTTAAAAGTGAAAGAGTGGCGTGGGCGTGGGCATCTGTGTGTAGGCGTGTGTCGAAATCTGGCACAGATAACGTCAAATTCACCAGCATGGTGGTAAATATCAGGTGTCTTTCAAACAATGACAGGCTGTGTTTCACAGCCAGGCCCTCGGGGGAATCCTCCTGTACCTTAACAGGCCTCGAACAACCCAACTGTGAAACTGCAGGGGAACATTGACTCTTTATTGGCTGGGATTGAGTGGTTTCCTTGAATGCTCGAGTTAAAGTATCTAAGTGGAGAGACTCAGAGCATAAAGGGTTATACCTCTAATATGTTGTTCAACAAAGATACTGCATCATTTATGGCATTTATTGCATATCAGTGTCATTGTTGAAGAGAGCAGATTCACAACGAGCTGCGCTTTCACCCATAATAACCACTTATTTTGCACCATCACAACATGGCAAAGTGAGCAGATTCTGCTTCACCCTCGTTGCACCCTCTATTCAGACCCCGTCATGAACAACTGAGCCATTCACCGCACGTGTGAGGGTGAGACCTTTGGAGAAAGCTTCGTGCTTTTTCTGTTTCCACCCACAGCTCCTGACTATAACTGAGGACAGGAACCTAAACGGACCAGCAGATTCACAGCTAAGCGTCACACCGATGGACCTCCACCTCCACGCTTCCTCACCTTGTAAACGTAAGAAAGATCAGAGCATACCTGACCCAACATGCCCCCCAGCTCCTGGTGCAGGCCATGGTCATCTCCCACATTGACTACTGCAACGCTCTCCTAACTGGTTTCCTAACTGGTTTCCTAACTGGTCTCCTAACTGGTTTCCTAACTGGTCTCCTAACTGGTCTCCTAACTGCTCTCCTAACTGCTCTCCTAACTGGTCTCCTAACTGGTTTCCTAACTGGTCTCCTAACTGGTCTCCTAACTGCTCTCCTAACTGGTCTCCTAACTGGTCTCCTAACTGCTCTCCTAACTGCTCTCCTAACTGGTCTCCTAACTGGTTTCCTAACTGGTTTCCTAACTGGTCTCCAGCCTGTGCTGTGAAACCTCTGCAGATGGTCCAGAACGCGGCGGTGCGTCTGGTCTTGGATCAGCCTAAAAGAACACGTCCCCCCTCTGTTCATTGAGCTCCTCTGGCTGCCCTTAGCCGCCCGCATCAGATTCAAGTCCCTGATGTTAGCTACAAAGAGCTTAATGGAACGGCTCCATCTACTTGAATGCTCTTGCAAAGGCTTCTGTCCCAACTGGGTCCCTCCGTTGGTCCCAGGATTGTCGTCTAGCAGCTCCTACACCACGCCTAAGACAATCCAAACTCTGTTCATGTGTCGTCCCACGATGGTGGAATGACCTACCGAGCGCTACCAGAACAGGGGCGTCCCTGTCTATCTTCAAGAAGCTCCTGAAAACCCAGCTCTTCAGAGAGCATCTCCTATCCCAGCACTTACCTTGTACTTCCCTCCCCCCTCTATCTCTGCACTTTATCTTTCTGCACTTCCTTCTATGCCTGCACCCTATCTCTACTCTGTCCCCTCTGACAGAGTCGGACTCCTGGGTTCCTTCTATGTAGCTTATTGTTAGCTTTTATATAGCTGTTATATCTTCATTTGTAAGTGGCTTTGGATAAAAGCGTCTGATAAATACAGAAACAACACATCCTGAAGTCGCTTCGCATTCAGCTTCGAATCACCCAGAATTGCTCGTTGAATCCACCAAAGCTCCTGTTGTTCCTCGGATGTTACGGCATCAAATTTAGCCAAGGATCCTGTGAAGTTCCCAGGATGCTTCTGTGAATCCTCTCCACAGTCCTTTGTGCACGTCTGAGATACTGCAGACAGAAGGTGGATTGATGTCGGTGCATTTAAATGTAACTAAGCTTGTGTACTGGTTGCAAAGATTGAGCATTGTTGTGTGTTCCAGGTAAGGCATTAAATAGCTAACATGTTTTGCACGCTCACACTCGCTCTTAGGATGAATTCGGACTCCTTTATTTGTTTTTCAAACACAAGGAAAGACTCCTCCCTTACTTAGAAAGCTCTTGTTACTGAAAAGGCATCGTTGACCTTGAGAGCCCCTCATATTATCTAAATAAAGTGAGAGACATCTGGACGCCAAGAAATTCAGTGTCTACACACAGCGTGTAGTTCCTGTCATGTAAGAGTGATGCTGCTGTTACTGACTCAAAACAGATGTTTTCCATAGTAAACCAACATTGAGAATAATCTCTCTCCAGCAGATATACTCACTGAGACATACAAGTACTCCTGTGTGAAGGAAACATGGGCCTTCAGCGCTGAAAATCACCATAAAACGAGTCTCGGGTGAATTTTTGTTGCCATAAAAACAATATGTCATCATTAGTCTTCATTTGAAAGGCTGAGAGCCTTTTAAACCCCTCGCCATCCATGCTGTACTGTGTTAATGTTCAGAAAACCCTTTTGGGTTCTTTATTGCCTTTTTAACCCACACAGAGACACACAGTTTAGTTTAAAACATATTCTAAACTGCAGCATTAAAACTTGTAATTTCTCAGTCTCTGTAGAAACTGGAAACCGGAAATTAGACCCATTTAATTTGACATTTAATCTGTGTCAGCATTGCTTCACTGAGTCAGAATACTTGCAAACAAGTATGGATCATCACATCTGACAGAGAAAGAAGGAACTCGTAGTGTGCAGATTTCCTCAGGAACGTTGAGTCATTTCTCAGCTTACTGTCCCAGCAGAAAGAGGCATTTATAGCTATCATGTAGGTAAGAAGGAAAAGATAAACTGCCCCAGAAGTACCTCCGGTAACCTATGACGACGGTGAGCGATAAACCTGTTCATGACCCACAGCGAGCCGTGCTTTGGATGAAGGTGGTTCAGCTGGGCCAAGGAGCTGTGAGACTCAGCTTCGTTTAGTTAGCAGCCAAAGGTTAAAAGATAAAAGCTTTTCGCTTAGTCCTGAAGCAGAAAGGGAGTTTGAATCTTGGACCCAAACTGGGAGCTGCTCTCACAGGAGAAGAGCCTGAAAACTGAAGGCTCTGCCTCCCATTCGGGTCTTCAAAGTTCTGGGAGTAACAAGCAGGCCGGTGCTCTAAGGCCAAAGAGAGATATTTAAAGCAGAGCTTTGTCATTAAGAGCTTTGTAGGTGATGATGAAAGTCTCCAAGGAGCTGATGTAGAGAGGCTCGACGGCGCTACATTAGTCCAGTCTCAATGGGACAAAGGCATGGACCAGCCTGGCTTTGAGAGAGGATACGTCTGTGTTTGTGATATTCTGCAGATGAAAGAAGGCTGCTCTAGAGACCTGTTTCACATGTGCATTACAAGGCAAATCCTGCTTAAAAATTACTCCAAGCTTCTCAGAATAGTACTGTAAGATGAGGTAAAACCAGTCGGAGAATCTTTATGTTTAGATTGTGAATCTGTGAGTTTTTTGGGGCTAAAAACACAGTTTTTAAAAGTAGAAATCACAGCTCATCACAGGTCTAAATATCTCCAAAGCAGGCCTGTAACTTCAGTAACTGCTTGGTGTCGTCAGGTTTCATCGATAAACAGAGCTGAGTGTCATCAGCAGAGCAAAGCAGATGGAAGCATGTGTACAGAGAGCAGAATTAGTTCCAAATACAGCACAAACTAAATCTATCAGATAATATGGCTTTAAATCCAAGCAGAAAATCCTTTGGCTAAATATTGGCCTGAATTAGTAAATTCAGCTGGTTTTCTTCAGCATGTGAGCTGGATAAACTGAGCCAGGGTGGAGTTTGTTATAAACTTAGCAGTAATTTACATTTCACAGTTTTTACAGGCTTTGTTTTTAGTTTCTTCAGATGTTTATTAGCTTCAGTGACACTGATTAATTCATTCTACATCAGTAGTTATTATGTTTTAGTGGTTTTTTGTTATGTTTTACGATAATAAAGCTTTAAACAAAGACAGATGACTGTTTATAGAGTGAAAGAAGACTAATAGCGCTATCTTACTGTCAGCGAGTTGCAGTTCAGTTACCTTCGTTCCAGTATGTGTGGTGTGTGTATATATGTGTGTATACATGTGTATATATATATGTGTATATATGTGTGCATATGTGTGTGTATATATGTGTATATATGTGTGTATATATGTGTGTATATATGTGTGTATATATATGTGTATATATATGTGTGTATATATGTGTGTATATATATATGTTTATATATATGTATATATATATGTGTATATATGTGTGTATATTTGTGTGTATATATGTGTGTATATATATGTGTATATATGTGTGTATATATGTGTATATATATATATGTGTATATATGTGTGTATATATATGTGTGTATATATATATGTGTATATATATGTGTATATATGTGTGTATATATATGTGTATATATATGTGTGTATATATGTGTGTATATATGTGTGTATATATGTGTGTATATATATATGTGTATATATGTGTGTATATATATGTGTGTATATATGTGTATATATATGTGTGTATATATGTGTGTATATATGTGTGTATATATATATGTTTATATATATGTGTATATATGTGTGTATATTTGTGTGTATATATGTGTGTATATATGTGTGTATATATGTGTGTATATATGTGTGTATATATGTGTGTATATATATATATGTTTATATATATGTGTATATATGTGTGTATATTTGTGTGTATATATGTGTGTATATATGTGTATATATATGTATGTATATATGTGTGTATATATGTGTGTATATATATATGTTTATATATGTGTGTATATATGTGTGTATATATGTGTGTATATATATATGTTTGTATATATGTGTGTATATATGTGTGTATATATGTGTGTATATATGTATATATGTGTGTATATATGTGTGTATATATGTGTGTATATATATATGTTTATATATATGTGTATATATGTGTGTATATATATGTGTGTATATATGTGTATATATATGTGTGTATATATGTGTGTATATATGTGTGTATATATATATGTTTATATATATGTGTATATATGTGTGTATATTTGTGTGTATATATGTGTGTATATATGTGTGTATATATGTGTATATATATGTGTGTATATATGTGTGTATATATATATATGTTTATATATATGTGTATATATGTGTGTATATTTGTGTGTATATATGTGTGTATATATGTGTATATATATGTGTGTATATATGTGTGTATATATATATGTTTATATATATGTGTATATATGTGTGTATATATGTGTGTATATATGTGTGTATATATATATGTTTATATATGTGTGTATATATGTGTGTATATATGTGTGTATATATGTGTGTATATATGTGTGTATATATGTGTGTACTTGTACATATAGTACAGGCCAAAGGTTTGGACACACCTTCTCATTCAATGCGTTTTCACGACTCTTTTCATTGTAGATTCTCACTGAAGGCATAAAAACGATGAATGAACACATGTGGAGTTATGTCCTTAACAAAAAGAAAAAGGAAAAAGGTGAAATAGCTGAAAACATGTTTTATATTCTACTTTCTCCATAATAGCCACCCTTTGCTCTGATTACTGCTTTGCACACTCTTGGCATTCTCTCGATGACTTTAGTAGTCCCTGAAATGGTTTTCCGACAGTCTTGAAGGAGTTCCCAGAGGTGTTTAGCACTTGTTGGCCCCTTTGCCTTCACTCTGCTCACCCCAAAGCATCTCGATTGGGTTCAGGTCTGACTGTGGAGGCCATTGATTGGACTGACTGAGAAGGTGTGTCCAAACCTGTTGGTGTATAACATGGCCTTGGGTTTCATAGCTTTGTTTTATTTGCTTTTATCTTGTAAAGCACTTTGGCTACATTTTATTATTGATAAAGTCTGATTGATTGATAATAAATTAGCTAAAATATCTCATGGGTTTGATTTTGATTCAGTAGATGCTCAATTTACCCCCTGGGGCAACTTTGAGCCATACTTTTCTATAAGAAGCCTTCTTTTTAAAAACTCTGTCACGGATTCATTCTGATTATTCAAATTCATGAGTGTTAGAAAAATTCTCTGTAAAATTAGGCTCAGAGTCGCTGGATACGATTAATTAACACAAAACATTTATTTCTTGCAAGAAAGAGACAAGTCCGCACAAATCCACACAACCTGTCGGGAAGATGGCTCAGAGTTGTCTCCCTGACAAAATGGTGCTCCAGCTATTTATGTTGTTTATGCTTGCTGATCACACAATGTTATGAGAAAAGGTGCTTTTCTCACCATTCATTATTATGAGAAGGAACATAAAAGGTGCTTCTCACCAGTTAATATTATGGGAAAGACTAGTACCAGAGTCAAAACACTTTTGCTTGAATCATAGAAGGTGAACAGATGGAGGGACTCTTCTGTCATAGTATAACTATATAATTTTTCCAACATTCCCTCCTGTTTATGCTATGAAGTATTAAAACTGTACAATTAACATTGAATGTATTTCTATCGTTCGCAGTGCATAGGAGCGAAAAACCCATTTGCTTTATTTACGGGAAAATTCTCCCATGGCCCCATTCTCTCCTTGGCGACCGACCGCTTAGTCACTTTCTCAGTATCAAAGGTCGCACTCCGAACCGTTAATTTCAATGAATGGTGATGGACCTCGGTGTGACCAGCAAACACAAAACGGATACAACCAAAAATACAATGGAAATAAGGACAAAATCAATATAAACTAAAACTATGACTAAATGATTATTGAAATGGAACAAAATTACAAATAAATGGAAAAATATGAAAATTGAAAAATATGAAATATGAAAAAACATAAAATCAATAAATGATTAATGCAATTAATAAATAATATGAAATTGATATTAAATGGAAAAATTAATAAAATGATCTTTTAATTTGGCTAGAGTCTTTCATTTTAAACCTGCCTCATTTTCTCTTAGAACCACACAAGAAAAGACGAAGTCTCATCTTACCCCAGGCTCCCCTGTTTGGAGATAACCTCCTTGTGAACATGTAACTGTGTCATTGTCAGTTAAAGTCGCACAAAATGCTCAAAAACATGTTCATGGACCTGTTTTGTTGAGATTATCGCACACAAATGTTGATTACATGTAATACAGATAATCTGGAATCACAATATTCCTCAAGATGTTAAATTTAATTTGCTCTGGTGTAGTTTGTCTTTAACACAAGTATTGCCGGCTTTTTCGGCCCATTTAAAGCTGTAGACAGAGAATAAAAAGGAACCAAGTTTATTCAAGCAATGTTGTGATACTTGTACTGTAATTGCCATTTTATACATTCACTTCAGTATGAGTCCTTTGCTCTCATCTGTATTTAAAAGAAGTAGTTATAAGTGACTTTTAATTCCAGTGAATTCAAATAGTTTGGTTTCTGGGTCACATTTCAGGAGTCTGAGTTTCTAACAGCACCTCCAGCGGGGAGCTTCACCTTTTATTTAAATGAACGTTCAAATGATCCAACCCTTCAGCAGAACTCTTTTATAACCTGAAGATAAACGTGGATATCAGATCCTTGCTTTTCCTCTTTCCTTCTGTGACGGAGTGACCCCGCCCCTCATTTCCTAGGACCTGATCTGTAGTCTGCAGGCTATTAGAGATGCACACCTACTAGTCTGTGGGTTTGGGGTTGGATAATTATGGCGACTGGGACATCACTGGCACTGATGGGTGCTAATTTAAATTGTGTTATGTTGGTGGTTGTGTATGAGTATTTCTGTGTATCGGGGGGAATCCATGTCGGCTGCAGGTGATAAGGAGCACCTGTTACCCGGATGATGATTATTATGGGGGAGGAGCTTAATTAAGAGAGGGAGCCCTTTAAATGGAGAAAAGACGGGTGGAGAGGAGAGCGAAAAATGGCTGGGGATGATGTAAAAGCTGGAGCTGATGTGGGCTTGATTGGTTGAAAAATATATGTACAGACTGTAGTAATTTTGGGCACTGAATACACATGTGTGGGGGGGGAACAAGCAAGAAAAAGAAGAGTTATTCCGGTCACCGGGAGGTGGAGTGGCGGACAGCAAACACCTGGGCCCGTGATGAAGAGGGCGATCGCCATTCGCACATCATAACACCTTCATTATTGACGATCTCACGAGGCCTGAGATTTATCTGGTGTCTCTGTACGTAAAACCTTTACAGGGATATAACAGTGATGCCCAAAGCCGGTCCTGGAGGGCCGCTGTCCTGCAGGTTTTAGATGTTTCCCTGCTTCAGCGCACCTGATTCAGATGAAATGGATCTCTTCCAAAGATTGTGAAGTTCTGCACAAGCCTACTAATTATGCATTGATCTGAATCAGGTGCGCTGAAGCAGTGAAACATCTAAAACCTGCAGGACAGCGGCCCTCGAGGACCGGCTTTGGGCATCCCTGTTGTATAAAGTAGTGGCTGCACCTCCAGCAAACATAACAAACTGAAACTTCATAATCATTAGTCTCATGACATCATGAGTAAGAGTAAAACAGTGATGCAACAGGTGCTTTAATTTGACACATACATTTGTTCAGGGCTTTTTCTTGTAATAGTGTGTTTTTGTGTTGTATTGGCAGCTAAATAAAGGTCTGAGAGTCTTCCAGTTGCACCATCATGCTGACTCGTCATAATTTACTGCTCTCTGTGCAGTTTTTTGGTGTCAGAGGGACACCTTGTGGTTTGATGAGGTGATGTCAGTTTCACAACAAAACTCGGTGGTAATTTTCTGCTTTGATCTGCACTATATTCCCTAAAGTATTCACTCATCCATCCAAATAATTAAGTTCAGGTGTTCCAATCACTTCCATTACCACAGGTGTATGAATTAGAGACTTCTTCTACAAACATCTGTGAATTACTCAGTGAGTTACAGCGTGGCACCGTGACAGGAAGCCACCTGAGCAACAAGTCCAGTCGTGAAATTTCCTCGCTGCTAAATGTTCTACAGTCAGCTGTCAGTGGTTTTATAACAAAGTGGAAGCGATTGACAGCAATCCAGCAACGTAAAATGACAGAGCGGGGTCAGCGGATGCGCAGGCGCAGAGGTCGGCAACTTTCTGCAGAGTCAGTCGCTACAGACCTCCGAACTTAGTTCCAGTGAAAGGAACTCTGAATGCTTCAGCAAACCAAGAGATTTTGGACCATTTCATGCTCCCAGCTTTGTGGAAACAGTTTGGGGATGGCCCCTTCCTGTTCCAACATGACTGCGCACCAGAGAAGGTCCATAAAGACCCGGATGAGCCAGTTTGGGAAGAACTTGACTGTCCTGCAGAGAGTCCTGACCTCAGCCCGATGGAACACCTCTGGGATGGATTAGAGCAGAGACTGTGAGCCTTCTGTCCAACATCAGGGTCTGACCTCACAAATGAGCTTCTGTGCTTTTTCTTTGGGAACGGGTTTTGAGTTTTATGTTTTCAGGTTCTTGGTTTATTTCCTTGTCACTTAGTTTCACTCAAGTCACCTGTTTCTGTTCTGCAGCTGCACCGCGTCACCAATCACCCCCCCACAGTATCTAGTTTCCAGGTTTAATCACAGTCGTTGCGAAATCCTCACCTTACTGCCACGTTTGTTCAGTCTTATCAGGTCAGGCTTTTGCCCCATAGTCTTGTCTTGTTTCTTTGATCAATTTATAGTCTTGTTTAGTTTTTCCCAGTTAAGTTTCCATATCCGGCTCAGCCGCGTCCTTGGTTCTTGCCTTTTTCGGTCCTCCCTTCTCGCACCGTGACAAAATATTAATTTTGAAAATAAAAAAACAGTCGATTCCTGTTTCTCCTTTTATTACTAGCCATCGGGAAACGGCTTGTTTCCCTATTTTGTTTTTTCCTATATTAAAAAGGAAAATCGGTTGGCTGTCATATAAATGGACCCTTGATCGTGATGTTTAATGAAGCGCCAGAACAGGTAAAGCTCATTTAGTTTAGCCGACAAAACGTCATCAAAACATTGCGTCCTCTTAAAGGGGGAAAGACCCATAAGCAATTATACTTATTACCACTATACATTGAACGTGAGATACACCGCTTTTGAAGATGCTGAATTATGTACATTAAAGTCACTATATTTGTCATCATTACTTTACATTTCAAATACGTTGATAATAACCAGGCAAATGCTGCTTATACTGTGCTTTTGGGTGTGTGCATGAAAGTGAAAGCATTCAAAGTCCTTCAGACTGATATTTCAGTGATAAGCAGCGGCCCGCAGGTTTCTCTCGGGTTCAGAGTTCTGACTGAAAATGGAGGAATATCAGTATCCACTGTTCTTTGAGGCAGAATATCTAACAGACAGAGAAAAGGAGAAGATCCGGAGACACTTCCAGAAAAAAAGAGACTCTGGAGGCGGCGATTGTGGATTTATTGAAAAGGTTGGAGGTAAAACATATCGAATATGCTTCAAGGAGAAGGAAGGTAAGAAATCCCTTCGAGTTAAAAAGTTTAACATGGATGCCTGCTGCAGATAAACTGCATTTTCAATGGTTTTAGATCGAGAACGGGTTCTGGCGAAAGGAAAGCACACGGTCTGTTTTCCCCATGGAAAGTTAGATCTGACTGTCAGTGCGACCAGTTCCCCTCAGCTCCCAGATCAGTCCCACAGCAGTCATTTACAGGTGAGATCATAAATAACTAAACTTGCTTTACTTCTCCAACGCAGGGTGTGGCGTCACAAATCAGAAATAGATACAATATTTCTTCATATAATGAACTGCAACATGAACCCGTTTTTGTTCCAGAAAGTTGCCAAATACTGGCTAAACACAGGAGTACAGCAGAGGATGTATGTCTTTAAAAATGTTTTATTACAAACAACAGCAAGTTTCGTAAAGCTTTTATGAGACAGAAGTGGCAAAATGCCAAGACTCTGAACAGGAAACCTTGCTTCACCAGTTCTTAACACAACAACACAAGGTCACAGCAGAGCAGTCTGACTGCAGTCAATCTATTTAAACTACTAATAACCCTGTTTTCCCCATAAAACTTTTCTTTATTAGGGAGGAAAGGCGAAACTTCTCGAGAAGATATTCAAGCTTGACATCTTCCTCCTGTACTACCTGCGGGACAACACTAAAGCATTCAAATGGTTGCAAAAGCAGCTCGACGCAATTGGCTGCAATGTGCACTTTGATTTTGATGAAGAGGAGGCCGTGGTGAGGGGAGATGTTGATAAGGGGCCTGGAGGAGCTTTTGGAGCTGCAGAGAAATGGGAGCAACAGGTGGATCGGATCTTCATCAACCTCACCGAGCGCTACCTCTGCCATCATGTTGTTGAGCCGAGTCGAGTCAAACAGGTGATGCAGGAGCGCGCCTGTGTGACAGATGACGTCACAGTGTACTCAGAGAGCGGCTACGCTGTGGTGGTGGGAGAGGTTGAAGCTGTGAAGGAGAAGATCGCAGCGCTGGGAAAGAGCATTCCAGTCCGCAGGGAGCTTCCAGTCATGGTGAAGGAGTTCAAACTGGTAGAAGAAGAGTTCAGCCGAGAAATATTTGTTCATTGTCCAGAAGTCAAAGTCATCAGAGGCGCTGCCGGGATCATCTTGGAGGGACCTGACGAGGGCGTGAAGTCAGGAGCTGCAAAGCTTGATGAACTGATCAAGAAGATCAAAGAAAAGAGAGTCCAGCTTCCAAAAGATTTATTAACCTTCATGAGAACCAGCGGAGCCGCCTCCAAGTACCAGGCCCGCTTCCAGAAGACCTTCAGAAACCCTGTTTCCCTGGACGTGGGGCTGGACCTGGTCCTGTCCGGCCTGTCCTCTGCAGCTCTGGAGCAGGCTGAGGCAGCGGTGCTGAGAGAGCTGAGTGTGGCCGATGAACCGCTGCAGGGCGCCGCAGCTGCACCTCCAGATCTGAACCGAGTGAAAGAAATCCTGATCAAGGCCAAGAACGAGGCAAACCGTGTGGAGCTCAGAGTGGACTTCAGCTTAAGCTTTATTCCAGGAGCCAGTGGAGGTCCGGTGAGCAGAGTACAGCTGGTGGGCTTCACTGAACATGTGAACAGGCTGAAAGAGCTTCTTCATGACTACCAGATGAATCAGGTTTCAACTCAAGAAGTGCTGAACCTGTCGCATCCTGAACTGGTCGACTGCTTCGATCAAATCTTAGACATGATTGGCATGAAGCAGACCAACGTGACCCTGAGAGCCTCCTATCTTCCACAGCCATGTGTGCTCGTGTCTGGTTCCCGGTGTCAGGTTCAGCAGGTCCATCAGGCCCTTTTGTTGGCTCTCGCCAGTCTGACTTTAGACACTTTGGTTCTGGACGGACCAGGAGCTCTGCGCTACTTCCAGGGTGACGGAAAGTTGAGCAAGACGCTCGTTGAGGGTTCCTGTCAGGTCCTCATCAGGGAGCAGCAAGAACTGCCTCATAGAAATACGAAAGGAGCTTCCAAAGACTCACAAAAAAGCAGCGTCCTCAGCTTCGGCACAGCCCGCAGGTCCACCATCAGAGCTCCAAACACAACAGCTGTGAACAACACAACCCTGAAGATCAGACTCGGCAGTTTGGAGGATGAGCAGGTCAGACGACTTTCAGGCAGTCAGACTCATTAGTGTGATACTGTGCTCCTTATTATTTCATGTCATCACAGGTGAGAGTGCTGGTGGCTCCCATGATCTCCAAAGAGCTCACCTCGACTAAAATCGGTAAAGGTCTACTGAAAAAAGGGGGGCCTGAAATGCAGAAGAACTTTGAGCTCATGGCAAAGAAGGGGTCTTTCTCTGCTGGAAGTGTGATGATAGTCGATGCACCTTCATCTCTGGGCTGCTCCAAGATCTTCTTCATTGAGTGTTTGCCTTGGGACGGGGTCACTGGCCTCAGTGTGCAGGTATGAGAGCTGAACTCTGCAGATATTAACATAAACAGAGTTCCCACACTGAAACTCTTTTGTGTTTTCTCTTGTGCAGGCGCTTGGGAACGGGTTGAAGAGCTGTCTGGACCTCTGTGTAAAGCAGGGCTGGTGTTCAGTCGCCTTGCCAGTGATCGGACCTGGAGTGGCTTTAAAATACCCGCTGCGAGAGGCCATTCAAGTGCTGACTGACAAGATTCATCAGTTTGGATGGTCTGCCTCATGCGGTTCTCTCTCCGCTGTTCATGTGGTCATTAAACCCGACAACCCTGCCTCGGACGAGGTGAAGAATTTTTTGCTTCTTTGAGTTAAACTCCTCCTGGTGGGTCGATAATGTGCCGTGTTTAATGTGTTTACAGTGTTACCACGATGTCTACAGCCGCCTGAGCTTGACCATGAACCAGGAAGGCAGAGGTACTCGCACACAGCTGGTCAAAAGGACTGAAAACATCTGTCTGGAGTGTAAATAAAATAGAATAGAAGCCACTTCCTCCTTTTATTTACCTGCAGATAGTTAATAGACAACATATCAAATGTTCAAAGGCCACAAAATGCTTTTTACACGCTGTTATGTTACACTTCAACGTTATTTTAGGGTGTAAATTACTGGCAAATTGTTGTATTCGCTTCCTGTTTACATTTTGCACACCGACATGCGCCACGTGGGCCATGTTCACTTGTATCCTCAATAATCAGATGAGATGTCTGACAGACACACGCCGTGTGATGCGCTTCCTTTCAGCAACATTCAGCTCCTTCACCAGTGACCTCGCAGACGTCACCATAACCGTGGGGGGCGGAGCTAAAGTGCAGATCGTCTGCGGTGACATCACCAATGAGACTACGGATGCAGTGGTGAACACGACCGACTTCAAAGATTTTCAGACAAGTGAGCCTCCTGCAGACGAGTTACCGGTTAAATCCCTTATCGCTGCTTTCTGACCTCACTGCATTATTATCAATCTGTGGCAGGTGAGTGCAAAGACATCTTAACTGTAGCTGGACCCCAGGTGGAGGCTGAACTGAAAAATGGTGAGAGCCGGGTGCAAGCTATGCCTCAAAATGAATATTTGCTTCTCATTTTCCCAAATGCAATCTCAAACTAAGAGTCTTTGTTGGGCCTGTGCAGCGAAAGTGAGCCGTGGCGACGTGATCAAAACCCGGCCTGGATCGTTCCCCTGTAAAGCCATTTTGCATGTGTGTGGAGAAAGAGACGCAGATGTCATCGAGCAACTCGTGTGCCGCATTATTCAGCTCTGTGAGTCCTGTGGATACAAATCTGTGGCCATTCCTGCCATCTGTGCTGGTGAGTACAACACAAGAAGGTGAAGAAGCCCAAACGAAAGAACAAAAAGGTCAAAAAGCCACACCACTCATATTTTGTAAATGGAAATGATTACTCAGGAGTTGGTGGTTTGGACCCTGCTCTTGTGGCACAAACCATCCTCCGAGGGGTCAGCACCACTGCATCATCCGGGCGCCTCCGGTCCCTCGCCAACATCCGCCTGGTTCTGATCAAGATCGGCGTTTTCCTGGCGTTTAAACAGAGAGCGATGCAGATGTTTCCCTCTGCTGATATCAGCACAGGTGAGACGGAGCAACAATGACCCTCCGCTTCTTTCCAGCTGTCACTTTCAAACACATTTTCCCCAAATCTGTTTTAGGAGCAGCTCCCGTTTCACCGCAGCCTCCTCCGCCGGCGAGGAGCATCGACCCAAGCATCCTTTGCACCACCTCTTCAATCCAACAGTCAACCTTCACCATTGTGGGCCGGTGCAGAAAGGATGTCGACAAGGCCGTCGCCAACCTCAAGCATCTGTACCAGACTCAGTGCACCACACAGACCTTCAGGGAGGAGGATCTGGCAGGCCTCACTCAGGAGGATGTGAACAGTCTAAAGCAGATGATAGACGACCTGGGTGTGCAGGTGGAGCAGGACCAGGCTGACCAGGGGTTGTGGGCGGTGAGGGGGCTGAAAGATGGAGTCCACCAGCTGATGCAGAGGTTTAACAAATCCTGAGGTCAACAACCAAGATTATTAATTTCCAACTGAACTCTAATTTGATTTTATGGTGTGTGGAATATATAATGAGGGATTATTTGTTGGTGTGTCTTTAATACTAATCAATCAAGTCCTGTTTCAAATCCCAGCTCAGACCTTTCTGTGTGAGCGTGTGAAAAACTGACATATTTTCTGAAAAGGTGGCTAAGAAAAGCCGCCTCCTGCTAATTAAATCAGTGCACGCAGTCTGCTGCCAAACCTGCAAACAGTACGGAGTGGAAAACAGAGGAGAAATGGCTGTGTTGCTGCAGCAAAATCCCCTTCTGGCTAAACGAAGGGCAAAAAAAATGGAAAAGCTAAATCCATCACTAGCACCCGTGCTTTTAAGTTTTATTTTGCTTTACGGTGAGGAGGACAAGCATGAGTCTGTGGTGGAGGACTTTGTTAAATGGTGTGAGGAAGCCCATCTAAACCAGAACCCTGAAAAAGACAAGAACACGGTTTTAGGAAGTCCTCTCACCCTCCATCAGAGATAGTGGAACCATATAAGTACCTCAAAATAATTAGAAGGAATAATATGAAATATGATGCCAACATGGAAGCAGTCTTTAGGAAGAGCCATCAATGTCTGCACTTTCTTATTAACCTCCATGTTTTTAATGTTTTTAGAAAAAAATGACTTGTTTTTTTTAATCAGTTTTAACATTTTCCATATTTGCCTGGTTTGGAAACGTCATCATCATTAAGCTGAATGTGGCCAGTAAAATAAACCTCACTGCATATGAACAGCAGGTGGCACAGAAAGCCGGAACCATTCCCTCAGGCCAAAGATACAGAAGTACATGAGTGAGGAGAGATGGGAACAAACACTCATATGGTCCTCGTGCAGTAGCTTTTTTAGATAAGTCCATGTGATTTTATTCCATTTAGTGTTTTATTTCGGATGATTTCACTGGAGAGCCATGTTTTTCGTTCTGTTTTTATTCCATTTTACTGATTATTATTGAATTTTTGGCATTTTTATTGAAGACTTATGTCTGACGGCGTATTAGGGCCACATTTAAAAAGAAATCGAGAATAAATTACGAGAATAAATATCCTAACCTGTTGTTTTAGAGGAGGAGAGTTGTTAAAATGAGGGTTTCGAGGAATTTCACTTCAGAAATAAGCTTCACAAACAAGGAGATACTTAATCTTTTGGCACATCAGCAAAACGTTGTCATAAGTATAAGGACTTTAAAAAGAATATGAAAGAAAATGCACTTTTTCCGCAGAAAGAACCAGGCGGACTTGGAGGAAATGGCTGCTTTTGTGGAGGGGAAATGGCTGGAAGTGGTCGACTGCAGGGTTATTGGTGGCTGCATCCGCGGGCCATTCGCCATATTTAATAACGGCTTTATTCTCGTAATTTATTCTCAATTATTTATTTATTTTAAATGTGGCCCAAATACTTCGTCGTAGTTTTGTAATATTGTTGTACTGTAATAATTACATTTTGAGGACCTAAGTTTCGCATCAATAAAATGACCAGTATCAACACCGTCTGCGTCATTATTTTTTTTAAAGGCAATAAAGGTCGTGGAGAACATAAGCAGAACATTTAAAGCTGCGAGTGAAGAATGACGTTAATGTTTTTAACTGCTTTTATGTGGGAGGAGTAAAAGTGAAGCAGAAAAACAATGAAAAAAAACTGCCTCTGAACACGTGGTTCAGTCGGTTAAAATTAGCATTTGGCAAATCAAACAGGGAAACTCTGCTGAAAGTCAAAGGTGTGACTGTCAGGGCGGCCTTTCTGAGTCTTTGGGAGTGTCAGTTTCTGTGAGTCACGTGCGCAGCTTGTGCGGGAAAAGGAAAGTAAGGGAAAGCAATCCAGAAATGCCCGGAGATGCGGAGAGTTGCCTGTTGGTAAAGTGAATTAATGCCAACAACCACTGTTCCTTTGGACTCAGGGGGGTCAGGAATTATCTCCAGGAGAGCAGAGACTCTGTGGAAGGTGACACTTCAACAAGGGACTGTTAAAGAAGGAACCGCCTGGTGAGTAAACGAAACAGAGACTGAGATCCGATCATCTCAGGCTCTGCTTAGCCAAAAATACACAGAAACATAAATGTACGTTTATACATCCAGCTGCAGTGACTTCCAGATGTTAAGCTTGTTGACCATGTTTGTTGTCTTAGCAAAGTTAGCAGAATCATCTTTATAAATCTAAATTAAAACTTTGTCCAGCAGGTGGTGCAGGAATAAAAGTGAGAAGAACTGTTTTCAGACTGTTTTTGTTCCTTAAAAAGGGGGAAAATCTTGGAGAGAATGTTTCTGAATAATGATCCAATGAATCCAAGCCGCCCACCTCGCAGTCTCATGTGCACGAATGAGCCATCCACCAGTCAACAGGTGAGTTAGCTGCTTAAAACTGTGAGTTTAAAACTGCATCACAGAATGAAAATGTCCAGGTTTACATGAATGAAACAGACTAAAGGTTTTCCAAATTTCTCTAGAGGGAATGCCGAGTCACAAAGAAGTATTCGTCACTCGTGGAGGAAACGTTAACCCCTCTCCGAATAGGTGAAAGTCTCAGAGGAAACACGAATAAAATCCTCTTGAAAGGCCCGGGAAAGAAGATGGTGCAGTCAGGAGCTGCCAAACTCGATGAACTGATTGATAAAGCATTGATTAAGAGGGTTAAGCTCCCTCTGGATCTAATAAACTTTGTCAAAGCCAGCGGTGCCGTTTTAAAGTACCAGACTCACTTCCATCGGAGCTTCAAAAGTCCTGTTTTCATAGAGGTGACGTCAGACCTGCTTCTGTACAGTCTGTGCTCTCGTGACCTGGATGAGGCTCTGGCAACGGTACTGAAGGACCTGAGCGTGGAGATAGAGAAGCTGCAAGGTGCCGCAGCTCTACCTCCAGATATAGACCGAATAAAAGGAATCCTGATCAAAGCAAAGGACGACGCAAACCGTGGCGAGCTGAGGGTGGACGTCAGCTTCATCCCAGGACTCAGTGCAACCGCGGGGGCCAAAGTGCGGCTGGTGGGCTACTCAGAACACGTGAACAAGCTCAAAGAGCTCCTTCGTGACTTCCTGCTCAATCAGATTTCCACTCAAGAGAGGCTGAGTCTGCCGCATCCTGAACTAGTCGACTGTTTTGACAAAGTCTTCGATTTTCTTGGCATGAAGCAGATGAAGGTGACTTTAAAAGCTTCACATTCTCCACATCCACATGTGCTCGTGTCGGGTCCCTGTTGTCAGGTTCTGGAGACCCGTCGCAGCCTGTCGTCTGCTCTCGCCAGCCTGATGTCAGACACTTTGGTTCTGGATGGTCCGGGGGCTCTGCGCTACTTCCAGGGTGACGGTAAAGTGAGCAAAGAGCTGGTTGAGAGTTCCTGTCAGGTCCTCATCAGAGATAGAGAAGGTGAGTACTGCCACAGTCAACACAAACACCAAAAGGCTCGTTCTTGGTGTATTTATGCTGGAATATTTGCATCATCTGCCTGTATTTTGGCTCACTTTGCAGTGGTGCTTCCCCAGAGATCCATCAGCTCACGCCTCAGCGTCCTCAGATCCAGCTCCACTTGTCAGCAGTCCTCGCTCTTGTTCTTGGGTCGTTGCAGAAAGAGTGTCGATGATGCCATGAAAAAGATGAAGAATCTGTACCAGGCTCACTGCTCCACACAAACCCTCGCCAAGGCGGACCTGGCAGTGCTCACCCAGGACGACGTGAAGAATTTAAAGAGGCTTGCGGAGGCTCAGGGTCTCTACATACAGGAGGACTGGGGAAGCCTGGGTGGCTTGACGGTGAGCGGGTTAAAAGCCGGGGTCAACCAGGTGGTGCAGATGCTCCACACCATTACTCCCCTTCGGAGGGAAATGAGAATCAAAGAGGAGGAAATCCTCTACCCTCGCGTGGCCTGGTGCATCCTGGCACATAACGCCAGTTGGGAAAGACTCCCCAAAACGGCAAACTATAACCTGGAAAATCAGAGTGGCACTAAAGCTGTAGTGGATTCAAAGGGAACGGTGTGGACTGTGGCTCTACAAAGGATGGAGGCCCAAAAACTAAGAACTGGAGAGACAGTGAAGCTGAAACGGCTTCAGAATCTGCCAGGTGAGAGGAGCAGCTGAGTGGGATTTAACAGCTTGCCTTGTGAGTGTGTTAAAGGGGAACTCCGGTATTTTGCAGCCATGCGTGTGGATGAAGTGGTCCCAGTAGAGTGCCTGTGTAGAAATCCCTCTGTTAGCTCTCCTATAGCTGCAAGTAGCCACATAACAGCAGCTATGAGCTAACAGAGCTATAGCACACATTCATTCATTCATTCTTCTTAAAGTATTGGTGAAATAAAGACAGATAATGCCTTATTTAGAGGCTGCATCCTCTAAGCCCCGTTCACTCCGTTATATGGATCTCCAGTTATCTAAATATCTTCTGAAGGACGCCGACTTTCACCAAACTGTTCTCGGTGAGTAGAAATAAGGTCTAGGTTTAAAAATACCAGAGTTTTACACCGTAGTTCGACACGTCTTCATTTCACAAAGAGAGCCTCGACACAGTCACAGTATTTGACTTTGACCCAGTGAAATGCATGAGGAGACTGATTTTTACTGACGATTCTGTTTTAAAGGTCTAGAGTCCCTTGTTGCGGTCACACCCTCCACATGCAAAAGATCAAAGGTTTAACGGCGTCTCTTTGCAGCCCGGAACTGCGCCGTGTCACGAGTAGTTTACAAATGTCAGCTAAGACGTCCCATCTGATGGTAGGAATCAGAAACCAATGCACCCATCCAGGCCTGAATGTGAGTGCGAGCCAGGATGGGGATTTCCAGTCTGATAGAATAACTTCAGTGAGATTTATGATCTGGGTTGAGTTTATTGGCCTTCCTGCCAGGCGGCGGTTACAGATGTTTCCCGGCTGGAAAGTAACCCTGACCAGAAATGCCACCTCAGTTACCGGAAATGAATGGATTCCAATAAGATACACACATTTAATCATGTTTTAGAAATGATTTAATGTCAGCGGGTTAAAAAGCAGAGCTTTCTTCTCATTAGTGGAATCACACATTTAACCTTTGCATGTAAAATGTTGGTCCTGAGCCCAAATGGAACAGCTTTATGTGCCGCTGCTACTTTAAAAGGTTCACATGGAAAACAAAACAAGGCGTCACTGGAGGCCTTGAATTTATTGTATTTTGCAAAATTTCCAGTTGATTTTGGCTCAGTTCCTCGATTGCAAGCCTTGTTTTTTCTGTATCCTCATTGGCTGATCCACCTTTTTTCGGCAGACTTCACTCTTCCTCTGTACTGGGACAACATGGCTGCTGATGAGAACCTGCGAGTGGTTCCACTGGATCATTCCTCCGCAGAGTACAGGACTGTCCAGGAGGCATTTAAAAAGACTGTTCATAAAACCATTTTGAAGGTTTGTCCACAAAAGTTACCATCGGTGCCTTTATAGTCTCACAGAACAGTTTCCGTGAGTCTCCTAAAAGGTGGTAAAATAAATTAAAATCAGCATTTGTCCTGCTGTGTTCTTCCAGATCGAGCGTTTGCAAAATGTTCCTCTGCGTCGTGCCTATGAAGTGCAGAAAAAGCACATTTCTGAGAAGAACAGACAGGAAGGAGGAGCAGGAGAGAGGCTTCTGTATCACGGCACAAGCCAGGACAACTGCGATGCCATCAAGACAAAAGGCTTCAACCGGAGCTTTTCTGGGAAAAACGGTAATGACCATGTGGCCCAGTAACTTTTAACTGTGGCATTTATTGATTTACGCATCAGTTTTAGAGGAAAGTGTAATTGTTTCAGCAGTAAAGTTCACTGTAAAGGCCCGAGTCGACAATACAACGATAACTGTCTGACTTTGGCTGCATTTTGTTGTCTGATAATCTGAGTTTTCTGAGTTTTTGTGAAGCAGAGGCTTGTACTTCTTTAAAAGGGGAAAAGCTGGAATGTAAATGTCTAAAACATTCAATATGTTGTATAATTTCCCATTTGCAGCCACTGTCTTTGGTCATGGAACCTACTTCGCTGTAAACGCCAACTACTCAGCCAGTCCCGTCTACTCCAGGCCGGCTGCTGATGGTACTCAAGTCATATTTGTGGCCCGAGTTCTGACCGGCGTCTTCACTCCGGGCCGCTCTGACATGAAGGTGCCGCCGCCTCGCAACAGCCAGCAGCCCCACGACCTTTACGACAGCGTGGTGGACACAACGGACGACCCCAGCATGTTTGTGGTGTTCCACGATGACCAAGCTTACCCAGACTACCTCATCACCTTTAAGTGAAAGTCTGGGGGGGGAATGATGATGCTGAAGAATAAAAGATAAATATAAAACGGGTAAATGTACTGAATAAAAATGCACTTGTAAATAAGAAGTTATTTGGAAATGACCCATTTAATTCTGAGCCGTCTCAGCTCAGTGACGGTTTGAATGTATTTTCCTCCGTGACGATTCATGTTTGTTTTGAAAGGCAGAAGTTCTTTGACCGAATGAGAGAACATTCATCAAGTAAAAATGGATATAGGACTTATGTGGCTTTCTTTATTCACTGACTTGGACACAGTTTGGGGAACAGGTCACCGATTTAAGCAGTTATTTATCTTCTATCTGGTTTATATTTTCATTCATTCTTGGGAAAAGGTTAAAAAATAAATGTAAGAGCAGAAGAAAGCTTTCATTCAAGAACATTTAAATGTTGCAGTTTGATTTATGTAGGTTTAAATTTTACCTCTGACTGGCATATTAACTAATTCTAGCCATGGAAACGCTTTAAGTTTCCATCCTGGACAGCAGCTACTTCTGAGAGGCTCTGAGATGATGATGAATGGAAAAGAGGACAAAATGTGGCTTCTTTCAGGTTTTGGTGTGAAACTGAATCATTTTAGCTTTTTTTTTTTTTACAAATTAAAGGTATTGCTTATTAGAAGTTATTATTTGTGATTAGTCACAACTTTACTATGTGGATGAATAATTAGTTTCCTTACAGCCAGTCAAGTTGTTCCATTTTGGTTTTATTTGGCTTCATATTTAATTTAATTATTGTAACACTGACCGTCTGTCACAACCAGAGAGCCTCTGGAGATAATTTCCTCTTCAGTGATGAAGTAAAACTAAATGCAAATCAGTCAAATTTAAGAAAGCAGTCCATGTTCCATCAGTCAAAGTATTGATTAATGAGGGAAAATATAAGGACTACTTTCACAAAATTCACAAAATTCGCTTGTTTGTGACCTTTTATTGATTTTTCAAATACACAAATATCACGACTCCAAACTGCTCGTTACAGGGGTACATTTAAAAAACATCTGTTTTAACTGATAATTTGAGAAACTCGTGAATTCTTACTTTAATTCAGCTAAAAATGTCACTGTTACAGAATAATACGTGCTGAGGCTTTGCCTCTTAAACGCCAGAACCTGCGGTGGATGACCACATCTGGTCCTCGAGGGCCGCTGTCCTGCAGGTTTGAGACGTTTCCCTGCTCAATGCAACACGGGCACGTGCAGAACTTGATCTTTTAAATTGATATATTTCACCTGAATCGGGTCCGTTAAAGCAGGGAAACCTGCAGGACTGCGGCCCTCGAGGACCGGCTTTGGACATCCCTGCTATATGGGAAAAATCCCAACATAATGAACGGATTAGATCAAATGAAAGTGTCCTCATACCCAAACATAAAAAGATAATAACTGAGTTTTATAATAATTAAACATACGTTTTTTTGTTGTAGCACAACAGCATGGACCGGGAAATGTCCCTTTCAGCTTTACATTCACTCTGTGTTGCTGCCTGGGTGTGTCTTCAAGGTAAATATGTAATAAGCGATTGAAAGTGAAAGTTAGATTTCAGAGTGAGCGGATCCCTGAGGACGGTGGGACGCAACGAAGGGCCATTAGTTTGCTGTCGGTAAAATGGATGAATACCAGCATCTGTTGTTTTTTGAGGCCAAAGATCTGACAGACAGAGAAAAGGAGAAGATTTGGAGATACTTTCAGAGAAAAAGAGACTCTGGGGGAGGCGATTGTGCAATGATTGAAAACGTCGGAGGCGACGGATATAAAATAAGTTTCAGGGAAAAGGAAGGTAAGCAGTGAGATTTAGTTTTAAAAAAGTGAAGACTTGAGCAGTGTTCGTTTGAACTGAGGAATTCTCGTGTCTTTTGCGTCTTTTATAGACCAGGAAAGGGTTTTGCAGAGGAAATTTCACACAATTTGTCTTCCTGGCGGAGAACGATGTCTTATCGTAAGCCGAACCAATTCACCACAGACCCAGGATCAGCCGTTACCGAGCCAAACACAGGTGAGTTTCAGCCGTTACCGAGCCAATCACAGGTGAGTTTCAGCCACTAACGAGCCAATCACAGGTGAGTTTCAGCAAGAGCCAAACACAGGTGAGTTTCAGCCGTTACCGAGCCAAACACAGGTGAGTTTCAGCCCGAGCCAAACACAGGTGAGTTTCAGCCGTTACCGAGCCAAACACAGGTGAGTTTCAGCCACTAACGAGCCAAACACAGGTGAGTTTCAGCCACTAACGAGCCAATCACAGGTGAGTTTCAGCCCGAGCCAAACACAGGTGAGTTTCAGCCCGAGCCAATCACAGGTGAGTTTCAGCCCGAGCCAAACACAGGTGAGTTTCAGCCCGAGCCAAACACAGGTGAGTTTCAGCCGTTACCGAGCCAAACACAGGTGAGTTTCAGCCACTAACGAGCCAAACACAGGTGAGTTTCAGCCGTTAACGAGCCAAACACAGGTGAGTTTCAGCCGTTAACGAGCCAAACACAGGTGAGTTTCAGCCACTAACGAGCCAATCACAGGTGAGTTTCAGCCCGAGCCAAACACAGGTGAGTTTCAGCCACTAACGAGCCAAACACAGGTGAGTTTCAGCCACTAACGAGCCAAACACAGGTGAGTTTCAGCCGTTACCGAGCCAAACACGGGTGAGTTTCAGCCCGAGCCAATCACAGGTGAGTTTCAGCCGTTAACGAGCCAAACACAGGTGAGTTTCAGCCGTTAACGAGCCAAACACAGGTGAGTTTCAGCCCGAGCCAAACACAGGTGAGTTTCAGCCACTAACGAGCCAAACACAGGTGAGTTTCAGCCACTAACGAGCCAAACACAGGTGAGTTTCAGCCGTTAACGAGCCAAACACAGGTGAGTTTCAGCCCGAGCCAAACACAGGTGAGTTTCAGCCATTAACGAGCCAAACACAGGTGAGTTTCAGCCCGAGCCAAACACAGGTGAGTTTCAGCCGTTACCGAGCCAAACACAGGTGAGTTTCAGCTGTTACCGAGCCAAACACAGGTGAGTTTCAGCCCGAGCCAAACACAGGTGAGTTTCAGCCGTTACCGAGCCAAACACAGGTGAGTTTCAGCCACTAACGAGCCAAACACAGGTGAGTTTCAGCCACTAACGAGCCAATCACAGGTGAGTTTCAGCCCGAGCCAAACACAGGTGAGTTTCAGCCACTAACGAGCCAATCACAGGTGAGTTTCAGCCCGAGCCAAACACAGGTGAGTTTCAGCCATTAACGAGCCAAACACAGGTGAGTTTCAGCCATTAACGAGCCAAACACAGGTGAGTTTCAGCCACTAACGAGCCAATCACAGGTGAGTTTCAGCCCGAGCCAAACACAGGTGAGTTTCAGCCACTAACGAGCCAATCACAGGTGAGTTTCAGCCCGAGCCAAACACAGGTGAGTTTCAGCAGTTACCGAGCCAAACACAGGTGAGTTTCAGCCGTTACCGAGCCAAACACAGGTGAGTTTCAGCCATTAACGAGCCAAACACGGGTGAGTTTCAGCCATTAACGAGCCAAACACAGGTGAGTTTCAGTCGTTACCGAGCCAAACACAGGTGAGTTTCAGCAGTTACCGAGCCAAACACAGGTGAGTTTCAGCCGTTACCGAGCCAAACACAGGCGAGTTTCAGCCGTTAACGAGCCAAACGCGGGTGAGTTTCAGCCGTTAACGAACCAAACGCGGGTGAGTTTCAGCCGTTAACGAGCCAAACGCGGGTGAGTTTCAGCCGTTAACGAGCCAAACGCGGGTGAGTTTCAGCCGTTAACGAGCCAAACGCGGGTGAGTTTCAGCCGTTAACGAGCCAAACGCGGGTGAGTTTCAGCCGTTAACGAACCAAACACAGGTGAGTTTCAGCCGTTAACGAGCCAAACGCGGGTGAGTTTCAGCCGTTAACGAACCAAACACAGGTGAGTTTCAGCCGTTAACGAGCCAAACACGGGTAAGTTTAAGCCGTTAACGAGCCAAACGCGGGTGAGTTTCAGCCGTTAACGAGCCAAACGCGGGTGAGTTTCAGCCGTTAACGAACCAAACACAGGTGAGTTTCAGCCGTTAACGAGCCAAACGCGGGTGAGTTTCAGCCGTTAACGAACCAAACACAGGTGAGTTTCAGCCGTTAACGAGCCAAACACGGGTAAGTTTAAGCCGTTAACGAGCCAAACGCGGGTGAGTTTCAGCCGTTAACGAACCAAACGCGGGTAAGTTTAAGCCGTTAACGAGCCAAACGCGGGTGAGTTTCAGCCGTTAACGAACCAAACGCGGGTGAGTTTCAGCCGTTAACGAGCCAAACACGGGTAAGTTTAAGCCGTTAACGAGCCAAACGCGGGTGAGTTTCAGCCGTTAACGAACCAAACGCGGGTAAGTTTAAGCCGTTAACGAGCCAAACGCGGGTGAGTTTCAGCCGTTAACGAACCAAACGCGGGTAAGTTTAAGCCGTTAACGAGCCAAACGCGGGTAAGTTTAAGCCGTTAACGAGCCAAACGCGGGTGAGTTTCAGCCGTTAACGAGCCAAACGCGGGTAAGTTTCAGCCGTTAACGAGCCAAACGCGGGTGAGTTTCAGCCGTTACCGAGCCAAACACAGGTGAGTTTGAACTTAATTTCCCCTTTTCAACCCTTGGCAGCTGCTTGATTGATTCCGGTAAAAAGCAGCTCTGCTGCCAACTGGTCGGACCGTATGATGCTCTTATTGCTCCTATTAAATCTAACTCCAAAGACTTTGGCCTGAAAAAGTTTCCACGTGGGCGGGTCGGCCTCTCAACACATATTACTGCCATAAGGAAGTATAAAGTGATTATATAACCCTTGGTTGATGAAAACAAAGATAGTTTTCTGAACTATTAATAGAAATGATGAAAACATTTTACATAAATAAATTCTACAGATATTTATATATTTTTCTGTTCAATCGTTATTTTTAGCTGTTTCTTGGTATCTTCTTTTTATAATAATAATTTGTTTTCATTTTATTGATTTATTATCTGTTTTTCTGTCTAATTTTATTTCTTTATGGTCAGATTATACACTTCTATGATTTAACAAGTGCACACTTTGGTCATTCTTTCTCTACTGTTTCTTCATAATCAATCCACAACTTCAACTGAGATCTGAATGTTTTTCTCCACCCTGTAGTGGGGGGTGGGGGATAGATCTAGATTATAGAGTACGGTGGAGTTTTGAAGCATTTATTTTCTCATAATGGACTAAACTCTAACCCACATTAATGTTCTTTCTCTTTCTTTTTAGACATTTAGAAAAGAAAACACTAAAAGTCTAGAGAAATATTTCAATCTGGACATCTTCCTCCTGTACTACCTGCGGGACAAACCTAAAGCATCCAAATGGTTGCAAAAGCAGCTTGACGCAATTGGCTGCGTGGTGCACTTTGATTTTAATGAAGAGGAGGCCGTGGTGAGGGGAGATGTTGATAAGGGGCCTGGAGGAGCTTTTGGAGCTGCAGAGAAATGGGAGCAACAGGTGGATCGGATCTTCATCAACCTCACCGAGCGCTACCTCTGCCATCATGTTGTTGAGCCGAGTCGAGTCAAACAGGTGATGCAGGAGCGCTCCTGTGTGGCAGATGATGTCACAGTGTACTCAGAGAGCGGCTACGCTGTGGTGGTGGGAGAGGTTGAAGCTGTGAAGGAGAAGATCGCAGCGCTGGGAAAGAGCATTCCAGTCCGCAGGGAGCTTCCAGTCATGGTGAAGGAGTTCAAACTGGTAGAAGAAGTGTTCAGCCGAGAAATATTTGTTCATTGTCCAGAAGTCAAAGTCCTCAGAGGCGCTGCCGGGATCATCTTGGAGGGACCTGACGAGGGCGTGAAGTCAGGAGCTGCAAAGCTTGATGAACTGATCAAGAAGATCAAAGAAAAGAGAGTCCAGCTTCCAAAAGATTTATTAACCTTCATGAGAACCAGCGGAGCCGCCTCCAAGTACCAGGCCCGCTTCCAGCAGACCTTCAGAAACCCTGTTTCCCTGGACGTGGGGCTGGACCTGGTCCTGTCCGGCCTGTCCTCTGCAGCTCTGGAGCAGGCTGAGGCAGCGGTGCTGAGAGAGCTGAGTGTGGCCGATGAACCGCTGCAGGGCGCCGCAGCTGCACCTCCAGATCTGAACCGAGTGAAAGAAATCCTGATCAAGGCCAAGAACGAGGCAAACCGTGTGGAGCTCAGAGTGGACTTCAGCTTTATTCCAGGAGCCAGTGGAGGTCCGGTGAGCAGAGTACAGCTGGTGGGCTTCACTGAACATGTGAACAGGCTGAAAGAGCTTCTTCATGACTACCAGATGAATCAGGTTTCAACTCAAGAAGTGCTGAACCTGTCGCATCCTGAACTGGTCGACTGCTTCGATCAAATCTTAGACATGATTGGCATGAAGCAGACCAACGTGACCCTGAGAGCCTCCTATCTTCCACAGCCATGTGTGCTTGTGTCTGGTTCCCGGTGTCAGGTTCAGCAGGTCCATCGGGCCCTTTTGTTGGCTCTCGCCAGTCTGACATCTGACACGTTGGTTCTGGACGGACCAGGAGCTCTGCGCTACTTCCAGGGTGACGGAAAGGTGAGCAAAGCACTGGTTGAGAGTTCCTGTCAGGTCCTTATCAGGGAGCAGCAAGACATTTCCTCTCCAGATGCGAGAGCCAGACCAAGAAGCATCAGCAGCATCACACCCAGACCCTCTGCTGACGTATTCAACAAAATCAACCTAAAGATCAAGCTTAGCAGTTTAGAAGATGAGCAGGTTTGATGGTTTTTATTTCCTTCTACTTCTCATAATTCACAAAACAGCAGCACAACACGGATATTCATATTAAACCTTTCTTTCCCAGACTAATGTTTTAGTAGCTCCCATGCTGAACAAGCAGTTGATTTCTACAAAAGTCGGTACAAGTCTGCTGAATAAAGGAGGAAACGCAGTCCAGTCAAGGTTTGACTCGATGGCAGCGACCCGTACCCTCGCCCCCGGTGATGTTCTTCAGGTTGATGGGCCTCCATCTCTGGGCTGCTCAAAGATCTTCTTCATAGAGTGTTTACCTTGGGATGGTGTCAGAGGAAACAGTGTGCAGGTGAGGATGAAAACTCTGGGAGAAATGCTGCCATGGCAACGCAAGTTTCTCCTCTTACTGAAGCAGTTATTCCTCTCATAACTAATTAAATTAAGTTTTTAAAATGCGTCTCTTCTGTCTTACAGGCTCTGGATAAGGGGCTGAAGACGTGTTTGGACCTCTGTGTCCAGCAGCCCTTTAGTTCAGTGTCCATACCAGTTATCGGACCTGGGCTTCTCTTAAAATACCCCCTGACAGAAGCCATTCAAGTGCTGGGGGAGACCATTGGCCAGTTTGGACTATCTCCATCCTTTGGGTGCATCTCCACCATCCACATCGTCATTAAACCTGGTTATCCTGACTCTGAAGTGGTAACTGTTAACACCTCTTATTACTGGTCCATATAACTTAAATTGGAAGTTTATTTTTTTATTTCTTCGGACAATATTTAGATTAATCGAGATCAGTGTTTTATCCATATAACAGGAGAGAACAGGGAGACAATACAGCCTCCAAATAAGGCATTATCTGTCTTTATTTCACCAATACTTTAAGCTGAATGAATGCACTATTGCACTGTTAGCTCAGAGCTGCCGTGTTGTTGTTATTGGTGGCTAGTTTTGTGCAACATGGCAGAACATTTATCAGATTTTGACGACATGGACGGCGACTTTGAGTACGTTGGACGTCCTTACCGTTTTGAGCCAGAGTATACGGATGAGGAGCTCCTGGAAAGGAGAATGCAGAGAGAGAGGAACAGCTGGCCAGAGAACAACAGACCGCTGCACATCTGCGAATCGATGCTAACTGGTGGTGTTCTTATGGACGATGTTATCCCAAGTGACCCATGTGTAGAAAGCCCCCAATAACAACAACACGGCAGCTCTGAGCTAACAGTGCAATAGTGCATTCATTCGGCTTAAAGTGTTGGTGAAATAAAGACAGATAATGCCTTATTTAGAGGCTGTATTACTCAGTTATATATATATATATATATATATATATATATATATAATGTGATGGATATATGCTGATCTCGAATCATCTAAATATCTTCCAAAGGACGCCGACTTTCATCAAACTATTATAGATAAACGTATTCTATGCTAGAGATAAGGTCCAGGTTTAAAAAGAACAAACTTCCCCTCTAAGGACGCATATTCTTTTGTAGTTAATTCTCACATTTTTTATTTACAGTGCTACCATGAAGCATACAAACACCTGAGCTCCAACATGAACCAGGGAGGCCGAGGTGAACCACACAGCTGCTCAGGCTACATTTATTACCTGTTCTATAATGAACACAGAGGGGAATTTAAAGACTATTTCTACTCATTCTGTTCTTTCTCTCAGTGATCTTCAGCCCCCTCACCAGTGATGTTGATGACATCACCATTGCAATCGGGGGCGGGGTTAAACTACATCTGGTTTTTGGTGACATCACTAATGAGACAACAGATGCTGTGGTGAATTCAACCAACTTCAAAGATTTTCACAAGGGTAAGGGTGTGAAAAACGACAAGAAGAAGTGTTCAGCAATCATCTGCACTTCCTTAAAATTCCACCAAAATAATTATTGTTTAACCTAAATATTTAGGGGCTTCTCTCTTTAGCGACAAGAAAGGTCAGCATCCTCTGGTTGAAATGGCCAAAAATTGGTACAGATTAGAAAGCAGGCTTAAGGAAAAAGCACAGTTCAACAGACTGAACCAAGCAAATCCAGGTGGTTTACATAAAATGCAAAGTAGAAGCTTTCATGCAGGATGGAAGTCAAACCAGTAAAGAGACGAATGAGTCATGTGGCTCGAAGCCACAAGAAGAACTGAGGACATCTAGTGGATGGCTGTGGTGGGACATTAGGAAGGTGTAAAACTTCAGCTTGTAGTTATAGCTTGTTGTTATAGATTGAAATAGCTCAGTCTAAGCTGATTGTTTGCGATTGCTCCACAAACTCTTGTCTAGTGTCACCAGCAGGTCAAACAGTTTAACAGAGTGAGTTTTTCCTCAATCAGTGTCGTCTAATCAATGGATTGGTGCAAAATGACACCAGGTTGTGTCCTGACGATACCTTGTTTTGTTTGGCTAAAAATATTTCTACATGACTCTTACAGGATGAAGGCAAGTTCTAAGCTGCTGAACAAAGCTAACATACATATGATCTGCTTGAAGTGAAGCTATTATGTAAGATTTACCCTCTGATGATAGATAGGTCCTAAAAGTCCTTATTTGTCTAATCCTGACTCTTTTCATAAGCTGTCTCTTCAAAGCCCCCCTCCCTAAAAGCCCACTTTATTCTGATTGGTCAGTTTCTGGAAGCCTGCTGAGGGAAAGCATGAGTGCTTGTGAGATACATTAGATATCTTTATGGATATGTTGTGTCTCAAGCAGATGATCTAAAACTAGAATTCAAATTAGTCTGAAGCCAGATGTTTTGACCCGTGATCTAAACCACGTGTGTTAGGGTCTTTGTATGTGATAAATGTCAGTTTTCTATCTCCCAGATGGCGTCTGTAAAGATATCTTGACCATAGCTGGACCAGAGGTGGAGGCTGAACTGAAAGCAGGTAAGATGGGAGGCGAGACGGTGGGATACTGCACACTTAACACCTTCTTAAACCTGTTTCCTCTGCTTTGTGTCCAGCAAAAGTGAGCCGAGGAGAAATATTTGTATCCCAGCCTGGATCATTTCCCTGTGAAGCCATTTTCCATGTGTGTGGAAAAAAAGATGCAGGCGTCATTGAGGAGCTTGTACACAACATTATTGACTATTGTGAAAACTTTGGATATTACTCTGTTGCAATTCCTGCAATCTGTGCCGGTAAGTGTATTTTAAGGCATCCTCATCCTGAGTTTGTTCTCCATCAAAACCAAAACTTCCATTGACCTCAATCACAAACTGTGCAGGATCTGCTGGGTTGGACCCTGGTGTCGTGGCAGGTTCAATCCTTCGAGGTATCAAGGCTGCAGCTTCATCCATCCCCCCATTGAGCCTCACGGACATCCGCCTCGTCCTGATTAAGATCGATGTCTTCTTGGCTTTTAAAGAGGAAGCAACACAGATGTTTCCCACAGTAATAAACACAGGTGACAGGAGTTTTCCTCTGTGTTTTTTAATAAATTAAATTTCTTTTTACACATTTTAAGAACATTTCAAATGATTTGTTTGACTTATCTTCCAGTCTCAGTACCTCAGTTGGTTCAGGTACCACCACTAATTCCCCCACGAGCTGTGAGAGTAGATCCAAACAATGTACCCACCAGCTCCACAAGTCAGAAGTCCAGCTTCCTGTTCCTGGGTCTTTGCAGAAAGGATGTTGATGGCGCCATGGAGAAGCTTAGGAATCTGTATAAAACACAGTGTTCCACTCAGACCTTGAGAAAAGAAGAGCTGAAGGGCCTCACTCAAGGTGACATGAGTGATTTAAAACAGATGGTGGAGTCTGAGGGTCTGTACATGCAAAAGGACCAGTCTGGCAACTTAACAGTGACTGGGTTAAAAGATGGGGTGAGCCGGGTGATCATGAAGGTCAATGCATCCCTGATTGGCACCCTTGGGAGGGAGGTGAGAGCCCGGGAGGAGGGGGATTTATACAACCGTGTGGTATGGTGCATCCTGGGAAATTATGACAGCTGGGAGAGACTGCCCAAAACAGCCAATTACAACTTGGAAAAGAACGATTTAGCAGGAGGAATCGTGGATGAACAGGGAGTCTGGTGGCATGTGGATCTACAGACGATGCAGGCCAACAGACGAATGTCAGGACAGTCGACTCAACTGAAACGACTTGAGAACCTGTCAGGTGAGACCATCGGATTTGGAGACATTTCATAACTAACTTCTGTCATCTTCCCAAGTCTGGGCTCTGCATGACACCACAGGCACGATTACTGCGTAAAAGCCAGGAAATCAGAAAGACAGCTCTAGGAAATTAGGTCTCCATGGGCACCATATAAATAAGGATACTTCAGGTACTACACCTATACTTCGGTCTCAGTGTAGTTACCTGCTTAGCTTGCACTGTTTTATATCAAACACAGCGAGTTGTGCTTGTTTTACTAACCATCTATAGTCTATACCCACTCAATCCATTAAGCCTAGTTTATGTTTCTCCGTCGACGGCGTAGGCGAGACGCCGTCATTCGAAGTTCTGCGTCGAGGGAACGCGTCGCTCTGCAGTTCACCGCCATGCCACCAGGGGGTGTGGCTGCGTGTTTGTGGGGTTTCAGGGGTTATAGTAGCCGAATCCTTGCTTTTTCTTCTGGTCACAGTTTACAACAGTAAACGATCCTCAGAGGCCTCAGAACAACACACAAACCTTCTCTCTGCAGATTATTTGGGGAGCTATAAAGATAACGATCAGTGGGGAGACAACATTCCTTCTTAAAACACAGTTCTCTTTGTCTCCCGACTTCTCCTTGAGAAGTTTTGATATATATAATATGAACCAGGGTGAACCGGGGTGTCTTTCTGGTACCAGTTAGGAGTCTAGCAGCGGATTTCTGAGAGGCTAGAATTCACAGCTACTCAAAGCTTAAGGTTTCATTCAGGCTCCACTCCGTTAAAGTCCACAGTTCTTGCTGCTCTTTAGCATTAAATTGTGAAACAAACCTACTGCATGTTCTGTCCTGTATGAGATCTTGTTGCTTTATGCTGCTTCAACTCACAGAACATGACAAACAACTTTTCTCTGACCATTTGGATATTTTTCAGACTTCATCCTTCCTCTGTACTGGGACACGATGTCTTCCAGTGAGTTCATGAAGGTTACACTGAGGCCTTCATCTGCAGAGTATCGGACCAATAAAGAGGGTTTTAAACGAACTCTTAACAGGACAATAATAAAGGTCTGTGGATGTTTCTGCTTACTCTACTATATATTCCTGCCTTTGTACTCATGTAGCAGCATGAAGTTACATGTATAAGTGTTGAGTATGGACATTTTTCTCCTAATGTTTGTATGAAAACTTATGTCATACAGAGTCATGTAAAGGTTTGGGCACCCCTAAACAAATTTAGTATCCCTGTAAATGTAAAGGAACATTTAAGGAAGCCTTTCAATCTCAATTTGTACAATTTTAGGTTTAAAAGAGGAATAGAACTCAATTAAATTAGGATTACTTGAGAGGTTAATCAAAACACATTAAGGAAGAATAAGCATGGGATGCATGGTTTTCCTGTGCAGTCACCCTCAGTACGAATTAACCCGCCATGGAAGACTTATCCAAAGAAAACTTGTCTTACATATTACAAAAAAGAAAATATAGAATAAGAAAAGATAAAAATAAATGTCAGAAGTTTCCAAACTTTTGTTGTTCCCTCTTTAAGCCAATGTGAGAAGTAGAAAGTTATAGATAAAATACACTGTAAAATGTTAATAGATTCACTTACAACTGGTTTAATCTTAAGTTTGTGGCTCTAAAGGCTCAAACAGATGTTCCTTTATTAAAATAGCTTTAAATTGATTGAATATCAGCTAATTCCGAAGCAAATATCATTCCACCAACAACGAAGCTGAAGATGAAAACAGGATGTCCTCTATGATCAGATAATTATTGTAATCGCACCTAAAAAAAAATTATAACTGAGGTGCAAACAAAAGGCTTGACCCCTGATGTAAATATAACATAAAAACTCTGGATAGACTGCAAAAGAGCAATGAATGCACGATCTATCCTGAAACCTACAAACCCAGAAATCTATAACAGGAATTTAAAGGCTCTCAGCTGATTAATTTACAAATTATGATGCTTTCCAAGTTTTATTAAGCACCTAAAACATAGTGTGGCTAGACTTTTTAACCTTTTTAACCAAAAAATGACCAAATAAACTAATTATATAGCAACTAAATGTCATGTTTATCTTTAGAAGATTTAATATAACCTTATAGAGAGTATTCAACTGTACTTTTGGGCTGGTCTCTCCTGTCTAGATTGAGCGTTTGCAGAACGTTCATCTGCGTCGGGCCTATGAGGCGCAGAAGAAGCAAATATCTGATAAGAACGTGCAGGAGAGAGCAGGAGCAGGTGAAAAGCTTCTGTACCACGGCACAACACAGGACAACTGCGACTCCATCATGAAAACTGGATTCAACAGGAGCTTCGCAGGGCAAAATGGTAACAAAACGATGCATCTTTGTGTTCAACCAAATCAAAATACTGCTTTTCACCTCCTATTAGAGCAAAATAACTGTCAGAAAATGGCTTATTTAGGAATTTAGATGAAATAAAGACACACATTGTTTATTGGAATCAGCATGTGATGAGGTCGTTGATGACAGTAGATTCTGGCATTTTTCATATATAATAGATTCTTATATATAAGGCAGGGATGTCAAACTCCGGTCCTCAGGGCCGTTGTCCTGCAGGTTTTAGACGTTTCCTGCTCCAACACAACTGATTGAGATCAATGCCTCATTAGCTGGTTTGTGCAGAATGTAACAATCTCTTGAAGAGATTAATTTAATCCGTTGAAGCAGGAAAACATCTAAAACCTGGAGGACATCGGCCCTCGAGGACCGGAGTTTGACATCCCTGATATAAAGGGTGGGGAAACTTTCCGATTCTTAGATACATCGCTATTCGGACGATTCTGAATCGATTCACAAACGTCTAAATTTCGATTATTTAAATAAAGTAAAACAGACGGTTCTAAAATGTGGAACTAAGAAGCGCGGTACGCGTCATCTCCGGGACACTATGGGGAGCCACATGGAGGAAAACAAACATGGCTGACCGCAGCTACCCACCGTGCTTTGAGGTCCGAACAGCTCCTTCAAACTGAGAAGAAACACTTCGGCGGCGAACTGGACAAGAGAGCCACGTTATTATGACGTTTTCAATGTGTTGTGCAGGGAAATATGATCCTCCGTGAACATGCTGTCTTCTATTTTGAAAATTAACCGGATGTTTTGTTTATGCGCGCGACTTCTTGTCCTGCACATCTGCTCCTTGCTGTTGTGCTCCGGCAGAAATAGAAGCTCAGGATCTGCTGCGGAGGCTCCGGAGCGCCGCAGCTGTGACGGAGCCGGTGGAAACTGATTGATTAGGTCATTGATTAGGATTGAAACGGTTCCGCTGCCGAGCTGGAGCGATAACTTTACAGTTGGCACGCATTTCCATTGGTTTAATAACATAAAATGGAAATTATTTATCGCTTGTTTCTTATTACAAATGCACTGTTTTTTCAAAGTTATGAATGTTTATTCAGTGAGACAACAAGAAATGTTGTGAAAAAGTGCATCAATATACATAAATTAAAGACTCATCTATCATTTTTTATCGTTTTATAATCGAATCGTGAGGTGGCCAAAGATTCCCTCCCCTATTGTATACAATAGACTCATATTGATTGGTTTTCAGATTAATTTTTGAAGGAGAAAGAACATCGATAATCTGAAATACAGTTCAAAGTTTGCTCCGTTTTCTCTTACTTTCAGCGACATCATTTGGTCGTGGAACCTACTTCGCTGTGAACGCCAGCTACTCGGCCGACCCCACTTACTCCAGGCCAGCCGCTGATGGCTCTCAGCTGATGTTCGTGGCCCGAGTTCTGACCGGCGTCTACACTCAGGGCCGCAGTAAAATGGTGGTTCCTCCGTCTCGCAGCAGCCAGCAGGCCCACGACCGTTTCGACAGCGTTGTCGATAAAATGGACAATCCTGGCATGTATGTTGTGTTCCACGATAACCAAGCTTACCCAGACTACCTCATCACCTTCAAGTGAAAGCTGGGAAAAGCTGTGTTTTCAGAAATTATTAAGAATTACATAAAAGATTTAAATAAAATGGATGAATGTATTAAAAGTAAATGTTTACATGGATGATCTGAAAATGACTGATTTAACTCGATGTGAAGAAAGCTTTGTGTACAAAGATAAACTGTCTGAGTACCAGCTGAGCAATTCCTCTACGGGACGTTTATACGACGCATTTTTAAGGTTATATGAGATGTATGTATTTTTTTTAACTTCAGAGACTTTTTGCAAATGAATGTGTAGCCCTGTGGGTATCATTTCCATTCATTCATATACAGATATTAAAATGTTTGTGTCGCTAATAAATAATAGTTCATGAAGTGTAAATATGTTTGATAAGTAATTTCATATACAGTTAAAAGTCAGGGATAAAAGGGTGGTGTTAGTTTTAAAATCCATATGATTGTCGGCACAAAAGATAGGAGACCACATTTGTTTATGGGGTAGAGAAGCATCTCTTTGATCTCTCATCTTTAAATGAATGTAGCCTTAGCCAATCCTGTCCTCACCTGGTTCAGGTAGGAGGTGTTTAGCATCACCAAAGTGCCACCGCACATTAGCTTCCGAGCTGGATAGCTGTAAACTAAAGTAAATAAAATACTCCCAAGACGGACGGAGAGTCGTCCCATGGTTTATGTGTGAGAACTCTGAGAAGCTGCCAGAGGTAAATTAATGTGTTTTATTGTACTTTGTGCTGTTGTGTAATTGTAATGTGTTAAAGACGAGCAATTGCTAATCGCTGCTAGCCTTTAGTTTAGCCTGCTCATGGTTAATTTCACATTGCAGTTAGCAATTGCTAATTCGTTTAAGACGTACTGTTGGTTTTTCGCCATGAGTAAGCCTGTAACTTAGTTACTAAGAAGAATTATATGATTCAGGACCGGACATTTGCCCTAAGAGGGAGAGAGGGAGGACCGGGAGAGCCCTGGACCTTTGGAGGGAGACTGTAGCTGCTGTACTTGAACGCTCCATTTTCTTGCCGCTGAAACGGCACCTTGCCTTTTGCCCCTTTTCCATCCTAATCTCTGACTGTTGCTGGACTCGTGAGTACACCATTAACACTGTGCACGTGCTTTTTGTTTATGCTGGTTAAAACCCAATAAAACGGCCATTCGTTTTAGGCCTCCAGCTCACAAGCTTCACCAGGCCTGCAACGTTTTACGTTTAATAGCCCCGCGTGAATGTGTGTGTGAGTCTGGGCTGTGGACATTTGAGTTAATTTGTTTATCTTTATTTCACATTCTCTCATGGGGTTCATCATTTATTTGTGTCAAATCTTCCAGAGCATATGAGAGTTTTGAATACTGTTATCGATGCACATTTAAAGGTCAACAGTGAACTATTTGACTAATCTACAAATCCAAATCGTAACTTTGTAATAAATAATTATTGTTGTTTCAACTACATCTTGTGTTGTACTTACAAGGGTGGTACTTTTTGGATAAATATTAAATAGGTTAAAGTGAACTTTTATTTGAAATGGGAAGTACCAAATTTTGTGTTACTTCTTAAACGTTATTGGAGGCACCGCCAAGTTATTTTATATCACATTTATCACAGGTAGCGCCATCTTTAGACGAACTCAGGCCCCGTCCCACTGTACTACAACACCCCAATTATTTGTCAGTCAATATTTCCTAGCTACATGGGACTGGGGTTACAAATGAATGAATTATGTTGGATTTTAAATTTGTTTTAAAATTTAAGAAAAAGAAATGGATACACTTTAAGGTCTGAATAAAGCAGAGTTTTTATGCCACATCACTGAAAAATGCACACAGCCAAACATTTTGAAAGCATAAGGAAAATTAGCTGCTCTCTTCTCGGATCTCGAACCAGTTTAAACAAAGCGTCAAACCAAACCCACACTGGTCACTTTCCAACTGAAATAAAAATGTTCCCAAACTGTGAAACTTGCAGTCACGTAGTTGGCATGAGCAGGCTTCCTGGAGGCAGGAGGGTGTCAGCCTGGTGCAGCTATATGTCCATTTATGTGTCCATTGTGTCTGGTAAACCTGTGTAAAACTACAAGGTTAAAAGTAAGGTGGGTGTTGGTGGTGATCCTCAACACTATCTGCACAAATCCAACATCCACTGGTGGTAGTTACTCCTGTAACTTTAGTTCTCTGCTGCTGCTTTTATCATCATCTGCTCCTGCAGTAAGTTCACGACCATTAGCTTGACTTTTTCAGTCCACTCAACATAAATGTGATTCCTCATGAACGTAGGAAGGTTTGCCTTATAGATGGCTGTTTTTAGGCTAAAGTTGCTGTTAAATGGGACATGTAGGGTGTTTCAATCCAGTTCTGAACCCATTCATGTGTTCTGTGGAGGTTGAGTGTGTCGTCCTTCTGCTTTGCATTGAAGTTGAAACATATATACAGCTTAGTGTGTCCAATCTGAGGGAATTTGGAAGATCTCAGGAAATCACTCACCTCAGAAACATTTCCAATGTTGTCTTAGTGCAACCTTACCCAAAAAGGCTGTCAAAATGTTTCCTATACTCAGCCTGAAGTGGATCTGAAAGTGGCTTCTATGCAGGTGCAGCTGCTGAATGAATCTAAACCGTCTGAATTCTTGTCTTGGCCTGAGGATATTATGAATCTGCATCCTCTCGTCTCCTCCTTTTCTACACCCTACCTCCGTGGTTAGGGTGAGAGTTTTCATTAAATACTACTCTACTCAGTCATGATTCAGATCCATTAAAATAATCCTAAACAGGAAACTGTTTAACAGTCTAAAGTGAGTCTTAGTTATTCAGTAAAACAAGCAACTGTTGTCTAACACGTGCAAATCTCTGAATTTGCTTTAATAAGATCTGTTGAACATGTCAAAGACAATGTTTTTAATCCATAAAATGGCAGAAGGACTTTTAAATATCACATACACACACATTACTGCACAGTGTAAGAAACACGGCACAAACGTCTGCTGGAAATCTTTTATTTGATATTTTCATTTATTTGCGTGCAAAGAAAATATGAGAAGAGGTGGAAGAAACACTTAAATCTATAAAGAAGCCATTAATATGTGGGAATATATCTTATCTATCATTTAAGTGCCAAGTTAATGATTATTATATTTTGGAATTCATATTGAAAATGTGGGATCAAACGTGTCTGATCCAGTCCTCTGCAGACTTTTGGCTCATTGTTGTTTTTTATGGCACTTCACCTATCTGTGTCTCACAAGTGCAAAGAGCCTTGTTCAGAAGACCAGATTCTGTTCATTCCCCTTTATAACTTGTCTGACCTGTTATAATTTGACTTTGAGTCTGTCAGAGGAATAATGAGCCTGCTTGGCTATGAAAAGAGCGAAGATGTTTATGCCCTCTAGTGGCCAAATAGTGATCAATAAAGCATTAAATTAAAACAATTTTTGTGCTAAAACTAAAATAAAATGGTCAAATTGTCAATTAATTTTTAGTAGACCCCCTCCTTCTTACAATGATTAAAATAATTTTTGTTATTTTGCAGTTGTTCTCCTTAATACTGTCTTATAAATCAGGATAAACTGGCTATTTTTATAAGTATTGCCAGGGCAGTATTTTAAAATTAGCACCATAATTATCAGAGATGCTGAAGCTAAACCTACAGCTACATGCTGACATTACAGATCCATCTTTGGGCTGAGAATATAACTGAAGCTGAATGATGTGTCGCTGATCTTGTGGCGATCCTCATGGCTTGATGGTGACTGACGCCTGGCCGAGGACCTGCCTGAGGGCGGGACAGTCCAGGGTGGCGTACACCCGGGTTTTGCCAGCCCTCTGCGGGATGAACAGCTCGCTCCAGATCAGGGAGGAGCCACCTGTGATCAAACTGAACGCAGCAGGGGTTCACTTGAATGTACATAATGCAAGTTCATATGTTCAAATGAACCTGAATATATGTCATTTTTAGAGATTAGAACTTATGATCCATCCTGTGAAAATCATCATCTATGTGTCTGCTCTTTGTGCCAAGCTCACCTGTAATATCTGGACTTGGTCTCCATGACCCCCGGCCCCTCCATACGAATGTAGACCCCCTCCAGACTGAAGCTGAAGGGGTTTGTAAACTCCACAGTGGCCAACATCTCTTCATTCACTCTGCTTCTGCCAGACACCTGAAGTGCACACAGGACACACAAAAACATCACAAAGTCTCCATGGAGAGAGTTTTCTGGTGGACACCAACCATTTAGGAGTCATTTCAGACCTTGACGGTGAGCTTGGGATTGTGCAGCGTGACGACTTGCATCGCAGTGACGATCTGGTTGGTCTCTTTAATCTTCCCGGTAACAATAAAGTGGAGGTTCGCCTGTTCCACCAGGTGCTTCATGTAGTCATTCGACTCAACCTTCACCAACTCCTTTTTACCTGCAAGATGCAAACATAGCTCCTGTCTTTCCTTAGCACCTTAAAACGAAACGGGTTCACTTTTCAGTTCCCATGACTCACGTTTTTGGGGCTGAATGGTGACAGTGGGCGTCAAAAACAGGAACTCGTCACTCGACACTCCTGTGTAATACATCATGCTCCCGCTGACGTAGGCCTCCACCGTGCGCTGCTGGTCGCTGAGGTTTACAAACTCCACATCCAGCTCGAAGTCTTTGCCCACGCTGATCTCCAGAGTCGGCAGGATCAGGTCCACGTCAGCCGGAGGAGGATTCGACTTCTCACGCTTACAGCCGTACTCCTCAGCTTTTTCCAGGACTGTCCGCTCCTCTGCAGTGCCTGAATCAGATCAAAATGTGGGCACATTTTTACCATTTTATAGAAGAACATCAGTGTTTGTGTTTTAGTTCTGGTTGAGGAGCTTTTCCTTAAGATTATTTGTACAAAGCATATCTAACCCAACATGCCCCCCAGCTCCTGGTGCAGGCCACGGTCATCTCCCACCTAGACTCCTGCAATGCTCTCCTAACTGGTCTCCTAACTGGTCTCCTAACTGGTTTCCTAACTGGTCTCCAGCCTGTGCTGTGAAACCTCTGCAGATGGTCCAGAACGCGGCGGTGCGTCTGGTCTTGGATCAGCCTAAAAGAACACGTCCCCCCTCTGTTCATTGAGCTCCTCTGGCTGCCCTTAGCCGCCCGCATCAGATCCAAGTCCCTGATGTTAGCTACAAAGAGCTTAATGGAACGGCTCCATCTGCTTGAATGCTCTTGCAAAGGCTTCTGTCCCAACTGGGTCCCTCCGTTGGTCCCAGGATTGTCGTCTAGCAGCTCCTACACCACGCCTAAGACAATCCAAACTCTGTTCATGTGTCGTCCCACGATGGTGGAATGACCTACCGAGCGCTACCAGAACAGGGGCGTCCCTGTCTATCTTCAGGAAGCTCCTGAAAACCCAGCTCTTCAGAGAGCATCTCCTATCCCAGCACTTACCTTGTACTTCCCTACCCCCTCTATCTCTGCACTTTATCTTTCTGCACTTCCTTCTATGCCTGCACCCTATCTCTACTCTGTCCCCTCTGACAGAGTCGGACTCCTGGGTTCCTTCTATGTAGCTTATTGTTAGCTTTTGGTATAGCTGTTATATCTTTATTTGTAAGTCGCTTTGGATAAAAGCGTCTGATAAATACAGAAACATATAAACACATCTATCTATCTGTCTGTCCGTCCATCTTGGCCACTGACCTTCAGGAAACTTGTATTGATCAGTTATGTCGCGGCGAGTCTCCCCTCCTGGAGTTTTGGTCAAAACCATGCGGCCGACATGAGTCCGGTTGACTTTGACCGGCTCCATGGTGCCGTCTCTATTCTGGGAATAAAACACCACGTCGCTGTTAACCTGCGGGAAGAAAGGCAGGAAATGACCTTCTGAACCACAGCCGACCTCAGCTGATGTGAGGAAAGAACATTCGAGCTTTAGAGCAGTGAAAACTCTGGAAATTCAGGCCTTTTTTAAGTTAATACTGAAGATACTTACCTCAGCAAACACAAAGGCAGCATCATATTGGAAACAAATCTGTCCATGTTTGATGGCTTTGACTGATGCAGGGCCACATCTGTACATACCTTTATAAGAAACAGAGAAAAGAGAATAAACTATCATTACTTTCAAAGGGGCTCAAAACACAGACACCAATGGTCCCCTTGTTACTTTGGACAATAAAGATGTTGATATTCTTATTATTTACCATCACTGGTCTCCTGTGGTGTTGCATCTACAACCTGCCAGCCTCCAAAGCCTTGAGGGAGGTCTGGTCTGGACATGTAGCACTCATTCCAGCAGTGATAGTTCCTGATGTTAAATATCAACAAAGACAGTGTGACCAAAGTCCTGTTTTTACTCCATAATTATCTCCACCCCAGCAAACACAGATGAACTGTTCATCCAAACACTTAATCTGATCCATAAAGGGTTTATTTGGTTCAATGAATCCTTTAAAAAGACTAAATATGGGTTGGGTTTTACATCTTGAGCGTTTGGGCCAACAGAATCATCCTCTGGGGGGAGAAACTACACTCAGTACACAGTACAGTTTACAGCAGGCTACAGATTAGTGTTGGACCTCAAAGAAAACATTACAGTTTACAAAAATACAAGCGAATGTCTGCTGGGGGCCATGAATATCCACAACAGACTCCATGCAAGTCTTCCCAGTCAAGTATCAAAAGGAAGGACCTTGTTGGTGGACACCAGACTTATGAATCAGCATCAGTGGACCATGAATAGATTTAAAATGAAGAATACTCACTGAAACCTTACTGCTGATAGGATTTTATGTGTTAACCTTACAATCACTGGAAGCCACTCCACAGGCAGGTCCAAACAGTGTGAATATATCTAACTATTTTGGTTGAATGATCTGAATGGACATCCAGGTATATTTGTCCACATATTCCAAACGTTGTGGTGTCAACAGGGTTGGAAATCGTGACATTACCATAAGGGCAATGTGTGAATATTAGATTCTGTAAGACCGAATGATGCTTGTTTTTTCCCTACCACATTCTCATGTGAGCAACTTAACAGTTTGTTGTCCTGGTGAACAACATTATCATGAATAGGGATGGGAATCGGATTCGTTATTCCGCCTTCCTGGCGATCCCGTTTATAGGTTCCGCTAACGTCTGACGCACTTGCGCGATGACGTCATATGCACGCGTCGTATTTTGGCTCAGAGTGTTTCCAATATGGCGTCGGAGCAGAAGCGCTCCAAAGTTTGGTTATATTTCACCAAAAAGGACAATATTAGGGCCAGTTGCAACACGTGCAGAGCTGTGACCACATCAAAGGAGGGAAATACCGCCAACATGCTGAAACATTTGACCACACAGCATGCAGTTAATTTGCATGGATGAAAAGTCTTTGCTGCTAAGCGATGGCGGCGACTCTCGCAGGGAGCCTGTGGCGCAGCGTCTTCCGTCTCAAAGTCCCAGGTAACGCAGGGCTCTCAAGTCTCACTCATAGAGTGTGACAGTCACGCTTTTGTGTCTTTTGTCACGCACTCCCGCCACAAATTGTATTTCTCACACTTAAAAAAAAATGACAACAGCAGCGCGGCTATCGCTATGGAAACGGCAGGAAACAGGCACGTGTCCCGCGAGTCTGAGCAGAGCAGTTATTAATAATAACAAAACTTATACTAATAATATTATCAATGAAAGACCCCCATTCCTGAGACCCGTCCAGTCCGGTAACGTGAAACTTCCAGGTTCTGTTGATTGAAATGATGTTTGCGACATGCCGCATGAATAATTTCCATCTGATATTAACATTTCTTGATGAGGACTGCAAGACTGAGGCAGGATCAGAGGCAGGCTCCCGCACACCTGGAGCTACACCTTTCATCGAGGCAGGGAAAAGTAAAATGGCAAAAATAGATAAAAATGTTGCCGCATACTCGGAATTAAAGAGTTAATGCAACCAACTGATAAGGAACCGAATCGACGAGCAATCAAAAATGGAACCGGAATTGCTAAATTCTTAACAATTCCCATCCCTAATGTTATAATTGGCTTTGATCTTAGACATTATAAATTCATATTCTGTATTTTCCTAAATAACCTCTGTTCTTAGCTGGTACTTTTCCACTCTGCTCATACTGCACAACAGATGACCTTAAATGGTCCAAGACCTTAGAATGACATAAACAACTGGGTCAGAAAAAACATCTCTATTAGGGCAGATAGGTCTGGTCCATTAGATCCACGCCTAAAACAGTTTATCACATCCAAAGAACACAACGAGGACAGCAGCTGGCCTGAGCATGTCACCCAAAACTGGCCAATTATACTCTGACAACTTCTGTGAGATAAAGCTGAATATAAATATGAAATGTTTCCGGATATCGGGGCTCGGCCTGACGGATTTCCTGCAGGAGCTCTGGCACTCCGAGTCCAGCTGCAATATACTCTACTTGTGACCACTAATAAATACTTTTTTAATAAACGATTTCTCCAGCTTGTTCTTGAGCTTCCAATGAAAAAATCGGGCTAACACTAATCATGCATCAACATCATCACAGAGAGACAACATGAGTGGATGTCACACCTGTGTCGCCATTTTGTGACGTGGCTCAACAAATACATTTAGTTCTGCCATGAGTAGAAATAAAAGTTGTGATACCAGATGGAGTCCCTGGTGGATTGTCGGTTGATTCTGCCGTTCTCGTCCAGGATTATGTCGGTCTTCAGGTTTCCGTTGTTGTCATGAGCCGAGTAGAAGTTGGTGACGACCCGGGATGGGATGCCCAGACATCGCAGGACTGGAAGACATTTAAAAGAAGTCTGTTACATGTTTTAGTTTAGTTTAGTTGAAAGGTAAATGTGTGTTAGACATGTAGATCTCACCCAGATGTTGACGAAACACAAGATTTATGTTTAAATCAGTAAACTCTACAGCTTATCACTTACTTACAGTATCTGTTGCATTTTAAATGAGTACGACATGAACCTCAAGATGAAAAATGTGTGCAAAGTGCAAAAATGTTGTTTTTTTATATTTAGATAAAGGCTATTAATGATTGATCGTATGTACACAATCAAACAGAGTGGTGGGGTGCAGTATTTATGTTAAAAATCAGCAGGTTTTAACACAATTTTAGTTATTCTTTTAGAATACAGTTCGGTTTAAAACCAGGATGCGTGCAGCCAAGGAAATTCTGGTCTGAATGAACTGTTTCCTATCTCCTTTAATCAAAGATGGCAGATAATCAGTTAGTTTAACTGTTGCTGGAAAAGGTAGTTTTTGACGTCATAATATCGCATCATGTGGCCTTTTCCGCTCAGGTCTGATGTAAAAAAACTAAAATGGAGATCTCACAGGAGTTGAAGACGGCGGCGTAGACCCAACACTGAGCGTAGCAGACGGGCATCTTGCTGGAGGCATAGCTGAGCAGAATGTCTGTGCTGCCGGTCCAGGAAGTGGGCGCCACGCCATACGTGTAGTCGCCAGTCCAGTTCCCCACCAACACGCCGTCATCATCACGGGAGTTGAGCTGGACAGAAAAAGGCCAGATTTGAGGTACTTTTTGGGGTCTGATTACACACAGCAGTTGTTTTTTTAACTCACCATAGCTGAGGCCTTTCTGGTCACCTTGATGGGGTCTCCTCTGTTGGTGATGGGCATCTCACACCGGTCCATGATGTAGAGACACGCATCCAGGACTCCATAGTTGAACTGGGAAAAAGAAAAACTGTTTCCTCACGAGACTTAAGCCCTAAAAAAGCCTTGAAAGAACTCGGCTGTTTCCCACCTGTCCGTAGTTCCAGTTTCTCTCGGCGACGTCGTCGTAGGAGCCGTGATAGATGATGCCGACCTCGTTCATCACACACTCCTCCCGCTCTGTGTCATCATCCAGAAACACGGCATCAGCTGGGGGCAGAAAACAAGCCCAACTTTTAAAAAGCCTCTAAAAAAACACGAACAAAACCTGTCCTTGGTGAGCTCGAACCCAACCTTCCACCCAGGGATTGAAGAGGATGTAAAGATCCCGGTTGGCGTCCCGCCTGGTCCTGCGGATGCCGAAAGGCGTCAGCACGGCCACGTACATGTGATATTTCCCCACGATGCAGTCCGCCGCGGGGGTGATGCCCATGGTGATCACGTTCTCAGAGCTCTCGGTGATGCGGCCGTTCCAGGTGCTCTGACGCTCCCTTTGGGGGAAGACGGCAGCGTAGGTGCCTTTGCTGAACTGAGGGCTGGAGCCTGAGCGAACAGGAAACATCAGCTGGTTAATGTAAATCAGTCGAATAGCAATGATACTGTCAGAATATATGGAACGTTTGATAAAGACACAGAATAATAGATTGAACGCCACCAGCTGTAAGAGGCTTTCTGCTGGACTGGATTATGCATCGTATTGTATTATCATCTCACCAATGGCAAACTCCACAGCGAACTTGTCCTCGTGGGGTTTGTAGGGACGGTTGAAGGTGATCTTGACCTGGAACTCTTGTCCTCTCCGTACGATGAGATAGTCAGATTGGTACAGCGTGGTGTGGTGCTCCAGCTTGTTGCTTTCGTCGGGCCTCTTTATCATGTCCACATCCCAGATGTCCAGATAATCTGAAGACAGAAACAGAGATGAACAGAGCAAAAAGTCTCCAAACCTAGAGACTGATTCCCAGAGAGAGCCTCCAGTGGGTGGTTTCAGTGTGAGCCAAAGATGGAGAGCTGGGTTTTTCTCATCTCAGCATCAGCTGGAGCTCATGGTTGTTCTTTCATTGGAAAGTTGCTGGTTTGATCCTAAACTTCTCCACATTGCACCCCTGATATGTTCCTCACTTGTAAGTTATTTGGATGAAATGCTAACTGAATGCAGTAATAATATCACCAGATGTTGTAGCTCTTTTGTCACTTTTCCTCTGCACCACAGATGAGTTGGAAGCTTTAAAAATGTATGAGCTCCATCCTTCAGAGAGGAAAAAATGTGATAAAGCTCATTTAAATCCAGATGTTTTCTGCTTTTTAAGTAATCCAATAACGAATTAAGCCCAGTTTTACTCTCCTACATGGAAACCTCCTCCTTTGCTCACTTATGCCCACAAATTCTGGGTCAATTTCCACTAAACAATTAAATGAAGTGAAATATTTGAGGGTTTCGGCCCTATCTTTTGGAAACACAGCTTGGGAATCGCTCCACTCGTATCAACACATCAGTGGTGTGAGAGATCACTCAAGCATTCGTTTGCGGTTGCCTGCAGATGAAATTCCAGTCAGTGTGTTCATGAATTCCTGTCACATCTGATTATCTCTCACTGTGGCGACACGCTGCAGGAAGTCAGCAGAATTTATCCAGTTTGGGCGTCCTTCAAGTGTCAGTCAGGCGCAAAAAAACTCCTGGAAACGGTGTCACTGACAGGAAAAGGACTTTATCTTCTCTGAGTCAGTCTGTCCTCTGAAGAACGAAACCTTTCACATCACATTCTCTCAGTACGATGCACTGGATTCACAAACTGCCCTCACCTGTCATAGGAGGGTATCCTCTCGGCCCGGGTGCTCCAAAGTACTCTATCTCAGGGACGTCCGTTGATTCGGCGTTGGAGCTGTCTACCGGGCCTGAGGCACGGCCGCGGTTGCTCACCTTGGGAGGTCGTCCAATGGGAGGAGGGGGGGCAGGAGAAGGGGTCGCCAGGGCTCCTTGTTCAGACATGGTGGTGATAGTTCAGCTTGGTGTAAAACTGGGAGAGGAGAGAGGTCAGAGAGCAATATTAACCCCCGACATCTGCTGAAAAGTTTTGATTTTGATGCGTTTCTTTACGTAAAGAAGGGCAGCCTCAAGCGCTTTGGTGTCACCAGTGGTGACCATGTGTGTTTGTAGTTGCTGCTGGAGGCGAATTTCCCGCCACTCCCCTTCCTGCCATAAAGAAAGACCTTCTTAGAGTTTGGTGATTTGTTTTCGCTCTTTAATTATTGTGTGTTTTGCCGTTAGAGAGTGACGAGTTTCAACATGGAGCATTAATCATGACTAATCTATAGCAGAGTTACGCTGTGTGCCACTGCAGAAACATCGGGTCTGTTTAACAGATGCAAAGAGACAAACTCAACATCACTTGTTATTAGTCCCAGTACCACTGATACCAAAGGCTGTATTAGAGAAGTGTGTTTAGATATTCATGTGGATGGAAATAACTCTTTTTTTTTTTTTTAATTCTACTGAACTACAGTGTAAAGTTCTGCTTTTATTCGACATCACTCTCCTTTTTTAAAGCACTTTACAGTTAAAGTTACTTTATAGCAGTGTTTCTCTATTCCGGTCCTCAGGACCCACCGCCCTGCATGTTTTTGATGTTTCCCTCCTCCACCACACCTGATTTAAATGAATGGCTCCTTATCGGGCCACTGCAGAGCTTAATGACGAGCTGATCATTTGAATCAGGTGTGGTGGAGGAGGGAAACATCTAAAACATGCAGGGCAGTGGGTCATGAGGACCGGAATAGAGAAACACTGCTTTATAGGATGGAAATAACTGGGTCTTTTTTTTTTTTTTTAATTCTACTGAACTACAGTGTAAAGTTCTGCTTTTATTCGACATCACTCTCCTTTTTTAAAACACTTTACAGTTAAAGTTACTTTATAGGATGATGCAGAGATGATCAACACAGATTAAAAGTGATCAAAATCAGTCCAACAAGTGTACAGATGTAAGATGCTCTCAGGTTTTTAAGCAGTGTGGTGACCGAAGAGGGGGGTCCACCCTTAATGTCTTAAAGGATAATCGTCTTATTTACAGTGACAGTTTTTCCATCTTTCCATTCAACCAAACCGTCTTCTGTTGCTTTAAAGCAGAGAACAAACATCAGCATGAAATTCATCACACATGCAGGTCATATCTTTACCCGGTTAATTTCTATTCATGCAAATATTTGAAGGTATAAATGTGTTTGTGGGACATGAACGACCCTCCTACAAGGAGGGGGTCCAGTAAAAAGCCTGGAGTAGCAGCTCCTGGAGACAGAGGTGTGCAGTTTGGGCCTGGAAAGATCTCAGCCCTACAGCTAAGGGCCCGGCGTTAAATTATGTGACGTGATTAGTTTTAGCAGATTTTTGTAGTTAACTGCCTTAGTTTTCCCTCTTTTTTTACCGGTGAGCCTGAATAAAATGAAGCACCAGATGACATCTTGAGTCCAGCCTCAGCCCAACATGTAGCAGCTTCTGAGCCCAGACAGTGTTGTCATTTCTACACCTTTTCAGCCTTTTTTGTGAAGCTGCAGCATCTTGCTGTGGAACAAATGCCAGGTCAGCCCTGCTAAAGCTTCAAATATAATCATATATTTACATATTGGAGGCACAGAGAAAGTTCTGAATGCATGTTGAAACACTGCGGTTATTGCAGCTTATTGTGTTTGGACCACTCCCACCTCCACACTAAGATCACATGTTCTGTCAGGGACATTTGTTGTTAATTAAAAGGTTGGTGGTTGGAGCCCACAGAGACATTTTGCATTCTCAGAGATTACAATTGTAAATCTGCAAGATACTGGGCAAAGCAATATATGTGTGGTTATTAAAACAAACAGAAGAATAACAGCTTCATTTTCATTACGTCCTCCAAACTAAACCACCACACGCTGTAAGACGTTTCTGAAACATTTTAGACACTGACACAGAGCCCATCGGACAAGATGAGCCCAGCTCTGGGTTTGAAGTCTGAAACCTTCCTCATAGAGTGAATTTTCACTGATTTTTACTTGCCTAAACTACTTGTTTAGGCTTTGAGCTCAAACTAATTTTCAAAAGATTTTTGGAAGCTGCGTAGATGACACGTGCATCGGAGATTTCAAGTGCATGTTCATATGATCGTGGAGAAAATAGACCCATGGTGGGACGGGTCGGCAAGCATGAAAAAGTATCCAATTGAAGTGTATTTTATTTAAGTTAGTTCGTGTTTATTAATTGTAGTTCTAAATTGGAAGATTGTTGTGATCTTGAAATATTGAAATGAAATTATATTTATCATTTTTATTATTTTTCGTCGCTCAAAATATGCGTCACACTCACCGAAAGCCGGTATAAATCCGCCAAAACGCTGTGAATTTATCGACACTTTCAACCCCAGGTAGGTCAAGTATGGAGAAATGTAAGAAAAGAAAAACACCTGAAGAAAATAGAACATTTAATGATGATTCATTTGCATTTACCTCCGACGAGACTGGCTTAGCAGTATGCCTGCAGGTGAGAAAGAGACCTTCAACTGGGCGTGTTTTTTATTATTATTTTTTTTTAAGAGTTGAAAATGTTGAATTTCAATGTAGCACTTCATGGATTTCGTAAGCAACATATTATAGGTGTTTGTACAAAGCGTAAAAGTAAAAAAACAACAACAATATCTTCATTCAGATGTCAAAACGCGGCTCCCGTTGTTTTCGTTTCCATGGAAACCGGGTCCAAATGGCCTCTTTGAGCGCTAAAGGTTGCCGGTAGCTAAAAAGGCGACATGTGACAACAAATACATTATCATTTAAGCCAGAAGTGTCTCGGATCAGTCAGCACCTTTGTTTCTATCCAAAGTAAGACTAGTCGAAGCCATCAAACAAATATTTGTTTACTCGTCTTGATAAAATTCTGATTTTATTTACTAAATAATGACTCATGCAAGTTATTCCCAGACTTAAGATGTTGGTCTGCCATTTCGAGTCATCCCACAGAGGCTATCTGTGGTGCTGGTAGTTGGGAAAACAGAGCTCTCACTGTGCTGAGTGGTGACTCATGCAGCCAAACGCCACCCCAAGCTCCTCTCCTCGCCACACCCCCATTATGCAACACCCTCACTCTCAGCCAGGTGTTTGTGCCACCAGGTGGGCGTGCTGTGCACCCCCCGGGCATCGAATGAAAACAGCTGCTGTGTATTTAAAGGTTAAGTCAGCCTTTTGGCACATGGCTTCATGCCCCTCTGGCCCGCTCTGCCTGCTGGAAACAGCTTTAAAATGGGCCCCATGTGTGTTGATGTAATTTTAGCTGTTTCATGTTCGTTGGTTTTAATGAGTCACATGGAGCACACTGATGGTCTTTGTTTACGTCCATTTGGGTTTTTCTTTGCACCTTTATGGACTCATTAACAGTATCTACATTATTTTGGTTGAATGGAAATAAAACTCTTTAATTTCCCTGATCGCTGGTGTGTCGTTTGTTTGTCCCTCAGCCTGTTGGCAGCGTTACTCAGACGATTGGATCCTGTTTGCCAAAGATCTGGCCAAACTTTTGAAGCAGTGAACGTCCGATAATGACCTGAATCTTGATCTGGATCCATCATTTTTCATTCTTAGCGGAGATGCTCGGTCTCAGACAGCTGTGCTTTGTGCTATCAGCACAAAAAGAACCCAAACTTACCCATTTATTCTGCAGTATAAACCTACTAAATCTACTTATTTTACCATTTTAGAATAAATCTGAATCTATTTTCTTAGTCTGTTCTAATAGACTAAGAAAAAACTCACATTTCAGAAGCTGGAATCAGACGATTGATGTTTGTTTAACTGTGATTTTTTTTTAATGACAAATATTTGACTTAATTTTATAAATGCCACTATTATCACCTTTCATGCCACATGCTTGAATTATTTGATTATTTTTGCCTCTTTTCATGCTCTGTTTAAAGTAAAACTGACCATTTACATTCAAAACTATATTTAGCTATATTTGATGTTCTATTAAACGTTATTTCTAAAAGACGCAACATCTTGAACAGATTTTGGTTGTATTAGGTCAAGTAAAGGAAAGGCTCAAATTCCTACACAATCTTTTCAAGGTCTCTCCTCCCCCCCCCCCCCCCCCCCCCCCCCCCAGATATGCTTAAGTAGTAACTTACACACCCAAAAAAATCACAGTTTCCAACAAAACCGCTTAAAGTAGCATTAGAAAGAAGAATCCAGACAAAAAGAAATGCAGATAATCTAAAACCCTCTGAACCATCCTGTCCCTCACTCACTAAAAACGATGATTAAGTGATTAATTATGTATAATAATCATTTTAAAGGAAAAATAAATGGTGCTCTTCCACTTTAACTGTGCAGCTTCTGCTGTGAATTAGGGATTAAACACATATTATGGTATAAAAAACTGTAAATATGCTAATTACCCCCGAAACATTTGCCCCACTGCTGCTGTAACAACTTATAGCTCTCAGGTTATAACAACCTTTAAGAGGCGTGACTTGATATGAAATGCAAATATTTAACTAAAAAGTGTGAAAAATGCATCGTAGAAGTAATTTAAAGGACAATGTGGCGCATTGAGGCCGACAACAAGCTCTGCTGGAGTTACTCTGACTCACAGAAGTTTAGAAACGACACATGTGCATCCCACATCTGGAAGCTGTAAGCATATCAGTTACTGTTGCACCAAAGAGCTTTTACTCACCGGTCAGCCTTTGTGTTTGTGAAGCAACTGAATGTTGGAGGCACCTCAGCTGGAGCTGTGAAGAGAAGCTGCTGCTGCTGCTGCTCCGTCCGTCCAGGAGTCTTCAGCCTCCGTTTATAAACCCGACAGGGGCAAGGAAGGGGTGTGTGTGTGTGTTACTCCTGTGGGTGTCAGTAAAATTTGGTGGCAGGATGTGGAATGTACCATCTCTGTACAACCCACAGCTGGACGAGGCTCAGACAGATTTAATCCTTGACTGAGTGTCTGTTTAAAGGTATTTTTGGACAGAATTGAGCACATCTGAAATCTTAACTCTTCCCACCATGAAGGCTTCTGTACCAGAACTTATTCAACATTATTTCAATTGTTTCAACAACAAAAAAACATGACATTCAGGAAAATACTTTAGATATGCTCCCTTCATTAAATAGAAGCTCAAAACAACATATTTCGTATAATAAAATATAGTAAAACATTATGAAATAGATCAACATTTTGACTCAATTCAAAGACTAAACTGGAACAACTCTAAGAATGGAAGAATGCCATTATATGGTCTCCATACCTGCCATCTACTTTAAGGCAAAGTGGACATAAATATATGCAACAACTGTTTCCTGCTGCCTTCAGGCGTAAAGATGAGAGAATTTTGGCGTTTTCTTTTCCTCTTTGGCTCCCCCTGCAGTTGTGGGATGTAACAACACATAAAAACACGTTGTTGTCATGTTGAAGAGGTCACAAAGATGCCATGAAAGGTCACAACAGAAAAACAGTGGGGTGCAGGGCAGGAAACCAGAGGCTCTCGGGCACTTTGGGCCAGTTTCAGGCCCACAAATATGAGTCAAAACGGGTCAGTTGCACATAGGATGAAGGTACACAGACGTATCTATTTATACATCTTTTATTTTTACAGCTAAATCTTATTTTAGGTTCCACCAAACAATGTTGTGAAATAGATTCACGTATGAGTACAGTGATGTAGATGTATCTTATTTACCTTGTTCCCTGTTTTCAGCAGTTTATTGTTAGTTCACACACACGGCAGTGACTTTATTTATAGTGTCTATTTCAGCGTGTTTATTTGCTGATTCAAGCGCTGCTCGGTTTAGGGCTTCACCTCTCAGTCACAGGTGTGGTCGGTGTGCTGTGTGTTCATTTATTTTAGATGGTGGTGTGGTTTATGATGGCATATCTATCCATCACTGGTTGTTTTTTTCTTTAGGGGTTACGGCTTTTTGTTCCTAATAAAGAGCATGCTATGCAACAAATAGTCTAAGTCAAATGACTTAAACCCTTAAGATAACACAGAGACATCTGCTAAATTAGCCCAGAAAAATACAGCTGTTATAACTGTGATTGGTTGAGGCACAAAAACAACTGTAAGAAGCCTGAAAAACATCTGGAAAGTCCCAATAGGAACAGTTTGGAAAATGGCAAGAACTTTAAAAACCTAGCAATCAAACCAGCCAAATGGACACTGAACCAGTCACAGTGAAGCAGAGCTGCCCGTGTTAATGGTCGTCACACCTAATCTCACCTGTACGGTGCAGTAAAGGACGCCGAGTGTCTCAGCCACTAACAGACAGCCTTAGAAAATGGGAATCCATCTGCTTCACGAGAGACAGTTTGTGTGAAAGATGTTAATTACCTTTGTGGCTTTTGTTGTGCAAAACTTAACTTTCAGCATTTACGGGACTTAATATGGGTATCGTGGTAATTCCCTTCTCAGATGCTGAAAGCCACAGTGACAGGAGCAGAAGGGGTTTCAGTTCTTTTCTTTATAATTAAAGCCTGAAGCCTTTTTTCTGTCTCCAGTGTTAAAAAATGTAGCTTTGAAAAGTTGCTTGCTAATTTACAAGATTGCTGACTTTAAAAGTAACTAATCTGATTTCAGTGAATCTAATTATGACTAATTAACATTGATGCAGCACCTTTTTAGTCTTTTAGCCCAGTATCAAGAGATTTATGTAACCATTTGACACCACAGTTCTGTATCATAAGTACATTCCTATTTCACAGGAAGTAAAGTGCTCATCCTTCAGTTGTAAGGTCACTGGGTGATATCCAGTCTACATTTCAAAGCATTGCATTGCCCACCAATGTGCTCCTTACTTGTGTGTTTGCTAAATAAATGTAACGTAAATTGAGAGATATCCTGGATAAAAGAAGAGTTCTGGGTGTATGTTTTTAAGCTGCTGCCAACCCTCCTACCCCTGAGTAAGTTCTTGTTTTATGCTGAATAACTCTCAAAAGTACACAGTTTATCCAAAAACAAAGCATAGCATACTCTCCAGTGACCGAACTTGACCGTATCATCCAAGCAATACGTTTTTTTCTTCACACAAACATTCAAACTAGATTCACTCTCTATATGGCTTTTTTCTCTATGATACATACAATGTGCATCTCAGGAGTGGTGTCACTGTCTTTATCAGTGGGTCATGGGACTGTGCACATGCTTATTTGCAGTAACACAATAAGGGACATTTTCAGTCTTTTAGAAACATATAAAGAACCAGTGAGGGATGACTTCATTTGTTCATGCTTGACGACTTCTTTACAACTTTAAAATTATTTGTTTACTGTGTTCTGAGGCATTGATTCTTGATTCAAACTGATCTTTTAGAGGCAGGGGACATTTAAACAAACAAAATTAGTTTGTCTAAATGTTCAAAATCTAAGCTAGTGGTCACAAAACATTTCAAGTTGCGTGAGCCTGAACTAAGCTAGCAGTTTTGCTAGCTGAGGTAGCCTAGCTAGGTATTTCCTCAGGACTTTAATTTCCTCTTTAATCACCTTTTTAGCAAACAAAATGTTGTAAAATTGAGTAAAATGGTGACCAAAATGCCAAAGTTTAAGTTTAAGCAGGATTCTGACTAAATGGAGGGGCTTTAGGAGATGTTGTAACTAGCTGTAATTTGCAAGCTAATAGTTAGCTTGTAGGCTACAGTTACATAACCTTGCAAATTATTACAAAATATAGATGTAAAAACGCGACCATATTAAGATCTGTATTAACCACCCATTCTTCAAACATCTTTCATGATATTATATTGTTGTTATTACAGTTATATTGTATTACCACATTACTCTATTTGCTATTCCTTGATTGTTGCTCTTAGTACTCCAATGCTAATCAGTCCAATGCTACTACTTTACTATGAGGCCTGCTGTCGGCATTCACTCTTTACAATCATGTTTTTCTTTTCCACATTGACTCTTAAATATCACTGGAGGCCAATAAAGTGCAAGTAATGAGTCATAACACATTAAAAGTGACGAGCTTGCATTACTTGCAAACAATTTTCTCTTTCATTTGTTTCTACGGTGTTTTATTTCCATCGGTTGCTCTCTGAACATGATCACAAAATAAAGTTTAATTTCCCTGCACAAATGTGAGTCCAGGCAGTGAATTGACTGAACTACCGTCACAACTCACTGCAGCTGTAACTCTTCCTCTTGACTGACTGGTTAATTTCAGGGGGCAAACTAATCTGCAAAGGCCAATGGAAATTTAGATGATGGTTTAAAAGGAGCAATTTTGAGTTTTGGGGCAGTTTTGAATTCAACATATGGAATATTTTAGGTGGACAGCCTCTTGTTTGCATGTGCTGCTGCTGCAGGGAGTCCAGTAAAAGTAACTCAGCTGACATTTACCTCAGACCTCAGAATGCTCTGCTCGGGTGAATGATGCCAAATCAATATGACTGATTCAGTCCTTTCCATAAACAGAGTTTGTTTTTGTCCCTTCTGACTGCTGCTGGAGGAAAGGGTGAATCATACGGAGCATGATCTAATGGGTACGTGTGTGTTTTCACGGTAGTGGCAGGACACGAGAACATGTTGTACCATGCATGTAGCCAGGGACGCCCTGCGGCCAAGGTGCAGCGACAGGAGGCAGCTCTGAGTCCGGGGTTAATGAAAACTTACTGGCACAATTATTAAGGAATAAATGTTTCTTTCATTATCCTTTGCTGCAACTGTGTTTATTTAGTTTCTACTTTCGCTCTCCACAGAAAAGTTGAGGAGTATGTCAAAGTAAATGATGTGTTAAAAGACTAATGAACCATTCGGGTAACTAACAAAACAGTCTCACAGTTCTGTTCCTTTAGTAGCCTTCTGGACCTTTTGATCATATCAGGAGGCCTTGATCAGAAGATGTTGTCTTATAGAAATGTGATAATCTGATATATTCACATGTTAAACTGTTTGTAGAGCAAGATGAAGACATGTTGTTGTTGATTCTGGCCTAGAAGTTGAGATAATCACATGTCAAAGAGAACTAAATGCACATTATGGAGAGTTTTCTGCTGTTTCCAGGTTCAAAAATAGACTTTCAAACAGTAATTTAATACTGGCAGGACATCATGACCAGTCAAGGTAAGTATTTCTTTTTTAAGTGTAACAATGAAAAATACTGAGGATCATGCAGTTTATTTAGATGCTTTTGTAAACCTGATAAAAGGTAACCTTCCTCACTTGTCAGTGTTTCTTGTGGTTTGTGTGCCACATGCTCTGAAACTTTCATCGTATCTCCTGCTGCAATGTCTAACCCGCAGCGCTTTATCGTCTATCTGCTCGTTCTTGGTCTGTTTGCATGTTTTCTTGAACCGCGGTAGCTTTGGCCCCTGAGCGTGTTAGCGAGGCGAAGCTGTCTGTCTCGCCTGTGAGCGGAGGAAGCAGAAGTTCCACACATTAACCACAGGGCAGCATCCGTCAGTAAGGAACTGTTCAGCTTTTATAAAAAGACATGTATGTGCAACAAGACGTGCACGTGTCTGTGCAGCACGTGCACACACGACTAAGTCTTTGCATCTTTGAGTTATGCATGCATATGTGCGGCAGGGTGTTTCTTCTGAGTGTGCTTGCAGGCATGTTTGACAGTTTTATGCCACCCTCTAACTTCCTGTCATCTTGAATGAGAGCAAACCACACGCTGGTCACGTGACAGAGCAAGTCTGCGTCTTTCTACGCTCAGTTTGAGCCGCTCAGAGCAACATTTCGGATCAATCGATCACTACTTTTGTGTCACAATGACCCTGAAGAAATACTTCCTGTGAAAGATACACAGGAACTAAAAAAGGGGAAGTGAAACAAGAGGAAGAAGGTGGACGGAGGGGAGATGGAGACGACAGATGAGAACTGCAGGCCAGCCACAGACGCAGGGGTTGGTGAGTTCAATGCAGGTTTTGCCTGTTAAAATGCTGAAACTTGACTAAATGATTGTGCAGAGTTACATCAGAGTAGGAAATGTTTAGGTCTTCACTTCTGGCTGGAGTTTAATTGAAAAATATTTCAAGATAAATGTATAATTTCCAAACAAAGTCTAACTATGCTGTTGTAGATGTTAAACAATGGAAGGGAGAGTTTCTGTTGGAAACTAGTGACTTGATGTCTGACTGCTGTCACATTTCTGTGTTTCTGTGTCATTCAGCTTATCCGGTTCGATGTACTGAGGAAGTACTTCTCCCTTTGTTCACAGATGAGAGTCTGCGGGCCGCCATGGACTCACAGCTCTCCCCCAGCGTCCCGCCTGCTTTCTCAGAACTTAGACTGGTCCTCCTGGGCAGGAAAGGAACTGGCAAGAGCGCGGCAGGCAACACAATACTGGGGGGAGCGGGGGGGTTCGAGAGTGGGAAGCCCACAGAAGAATGCGTGAAAAGGCGAGCTGATGTCTCCGGGAGAAAAGTCACAGTGGTGGACACACCTGGGTGGGAGTGGTACTACCCGCTCAACAGCACCCCCAACTGGGTGAGGAGGGAAACACTTCGGAGTGTGTCGCTCTGTCCACCCGGGCCTCACGCTGTGCTGCTGGTGGTGAGATCCTGCGCTTCTGTGACGGACGACTACATCTCAGAGATAGAGGAGCACCTGGAGCCGCTGGGAAAAGATGTGTGGGAACATACCTTGGTGCTGTTCACCAGGGGGGACGAACTGGGCCTGGGAACCATGGAGCAGCGAATCCTGGCAAGCGGCTCGGGACTCCAGAGTCTCCTGCAGAAGTGTGGCAACAGATACCATGTAGTGAATAACCGCAGCAAAGGGGATGCCGTGCAGGTGAAAGAACTGATGAGGAAACTGGAGGAGATGGTGGAGGGGAAGGGGAACGGGAGCAGCCATTTAGGGTTGGACAGCGCTGTTCTGTTGGGTTTGGAGGCGGATGGAAAGCGGAGAGCCAGGGAGAGGAGGAAGAAGCAGAGGCAGATGGAGACGCAGATGCAGAGAGGGACCATCAAAGCTGCTCTCACGAGTGAGTACAAGAAAACATTTCGTTTCATGAGCAGGCTCTGAAGAAAAACATGTTAAAGCGATATTTTAATGTCTTAAAACTGAAATAATCCTGAATATCACTTTAAAACTCCTGAAAATCTTGTGTGCTGTTGACTTTCTGTCCATTAGCAGCGCCTCAGCTGTGAAGCAACTCAGTAACGTTGGGCTCTATGGGTGAGAAACGCAGGGGAAATGCAATAAGCTTCCTTATCTGGGGTTTGAACACTTAGATTAATAAATAACTGATGATGAGTCAGTGATACTGATACTGAACTGGCAACTGGAATCAACCAAAATCTGCCTCAAAGAATTTAAGTACAAGAATTAATTGATGAGTTTTAGTAAAAGTCAGACCAGGTAGCCTCGGACTGTGGCATGCTGGGAAACCTTTGGAAAATGGTGCTGAATGTGTTTTTATAAAGAATAAAACCAGACTGAGCTCACTCTGAGTTTCTGGAGACAAATACAGAGCTAAAATGAATGATATAATCATCATAGATACAAGTTAAAGCTGATTACTTACCCTGTGCAACAGTTTATCTTGTGCCATATCTTTTCCTCTGTTTGTGTAGGTTTATGTATAAATATCCAGTCTGTCTTTGCTTCTTATTGCGTCTCCTGTTGTCATGTTTCATGTTATTTATTAACAACCAGCACATGAGTGAAGAAAGGCCTTTTTTCACTCAGCTGTGCACTGCTTGTTCTCTGACTGACACTAAAGTTCACTTTGAATGCGTTCTGAAAGCACTAAATTCAAACTAAAGGTGCAACACAAAGTGTTGTTAATGCTTTGCAATTGTTTGGTCTGCTCCTATTATTCCTGTGGTGTTGTCTGGCTTAAGGGTCAGGAAAGGTGGTGGGTCGGCAGCCTCAGCAGCCCTGTGAGGTGAGCAGTTTGTTAAAGGCTGGTAATAATATGGAGAAAGCAAAGCATAAAGTCAACTCTTAAGCACTCAGAGCCCAAAATCCAACAGCCTTTGTACAACATTGGGTGCCTTAAAGCAAAAAGGGGTTAACTCACAGCTATTTTAACTCAAACAAACCAGACAATGTCGTCATGCTAATGCTAACTAAATAGCTCCTGGTTTCACCCTCTGATGACATCACCAACACCTCAAGTCAGAAAGTGCTGAGTCGGCCTCTAACCCTGTGGTCGATCTGAACAAAGGAATTTTGATCAAAGAAACAACGTTTAAACCTGCAGCTCAGCAAAGGAAACTATGATTTTAAACCTACGATTTTATTTGTTGTAATCCCACTGAAAAGCTTCGATGGCCTCTGGAACATAACGTCAACACAAACAAACAGTAAACGACAGCTAAATGAGCTCATTTAAAATAAAGATTATATGTAAGAGATGAGTTCTCACCTGCTTCGTCCCAAACTCCCAGCGTTCAACCAGCCAAGCTCACTGCATAATGTTTGAAGACGACAACAGTGTGTCCACAGCACAAATAACTGTAGTGTTACAGGTGTTGTTGTGTTGAAAGGACTTAGAATCAGCAGCTGTTCATGTTTCATTTTACCTGCTGTTTTCTACAGCTAAGCTTCTTTGAGGCCTAAGCCTTACAAATCATGAGCAACTACAAGGAAAAATGAAAAAAAATGGAAAATGTTGGGTTAGACGGGGCTCAAACTGAACTAAAGAATAAAAGGTTATATCTTGGCATGATAAAAGTCGTATGCTGGGCAATTTTAAAGGCGTGACTTTTTCTATCGGCAAAAAGTCCACATTTAGAGGTTGGAGGGGATGAATGAAGGTGCTAAAGACCCAAATACTAAATAAATAAGTAGAAGAGCAAAGACCAGGTCCCATTCTGACAACCTGTGCCTTGAAATAGATTTACTTTGAAACGTCATCATGATATTCTGTCTGTTTCCTCATTCCTTCGCTGGCTTTTATGTTGCTGTTTTATATATTACAAACTACTTGGTTGAGATTGGCTTTGAAACGAGGTGATTTAGGTTTGAAAAGCCTTGGAAATGCATTAAAATTGACCCTGTCTTATCAAAATACTCTTTCCCAGTTAACTGGCTGTAAACCACCCAATCAGCTCAACACACTGAACACGTCCTTTTGAAATACATTTCTGTTAAATATGTTTATGTTTATGCATTTTTACATGCTGGACGTCACAAAAAAGATGGAGCTTTTGTCTTGTTTGCACAAATTATTCTTGGCAGACTTTATTACTGATTTATTACATGATATCAGGACATGATGATTAAAAACTGTAACTTCCTCCTTGCCAGGCGATGGACCCCAGGGTTCGGACTTAGATGCACACCATTCATTCTCCAAGGCCCCCCGACGGCTTCCTGAGGTCAGACTGGTTCTTCTGGGCGAGCGAGAAACTGGAAAGAGCTCTGCTGGGAACAGCATCCTTGGAAAAATCGGCTTCTTCCAAGCAGGGGAGGTAACCGAGGAGTGCGTCCGCCAGCAGGCTGAGGTGGCCATGCGGCTTGTGACTCTGGTGGATACGCCGGGCTGGGAGGGAGGGGGGACTGGGGCCACACCGGAGAGGGTTAAGAGGGAGATTGTCTGTAGTGTAACTCTGTGCCCCCCCGGGCCTCACGCTCTCCTGCTGACTCTGAGGGTGGACACTCTGGTGAGGGCCGCACACATTCGGGAGCATCTGGAGCTTCTGGGAGAGGGCGTCTGGAGATACACAATCCTGCTGTTCACCCACAGCGATCAGCTTCGAGAGGGGGTGAACATAGAGCAGCACATCCAGAGTGGAGGCAGAGACCTGCAGTGGCTGCTGGAGAGGTGCAGGGGCCGGTACCACGTCATCAGCGGGGGAGACGCAAGAGGGAGAGGCACCAAGGTCACAGAACTCCTGGAAAAGGTGGAAAAGATGGCCACCATGAACAGGTGCGAAGCTTTCTCCGGTTTGGTTCAAGAGGTCAGGGATTTGAGTCAACAACGGAACGAAAAGTTCAGCCAGCGCCTGAAAGAGATCGGGGATAAGATGCTGCGTCAGGAGGCAGAGCTGAAGAAAATGAGAGACAGGGAGATGAAGAGCATCAGATGGTTCTTTGACAGAAAGAAGAAGGTGAAATCGCCGGGGAAGGCCGACATTCAAAGGGAAGAAGAGGAGGACGACGACAGGAGGGTCGGCGACACAAAGAACGATATCGGCGAGCTGGAAGAGAGGATACGGTGGCTGACGGAGGAAAGAGAGAAGGAAATTCAGGATTTAAGTCTGGAAAATCAGAGAATCCGTGTAGAGTTAAAGCAAAGTCAGCAAGAAAGGCACGAGGCGATGCTGAACCTGGAGCTTAAAGAAAGAGAAATCGAGGAACTGAAAGAGAGAACTGACGAGCAACAGCTGAAGCTTCTTGATCTCGAACACGTTTGTGTGGAGTCTGAACATGAGAGGAGACAGAGGGAGGATGTATTTAGGCTGCAGACACAAGAGGGGAGGAGAAAAATACAGATGTTGGAGGAAAGTGTCGAGCTGCTGAAGAAAGAGAAAGCAGAGTGCATCAAAGAGCTGGAACAGATGAAAATGCACAATGAGAAAGCTCTGGAAAGAAAAGAAGTGGAAAAAAAGAGGGAGATGGAAGAGAGGGAGGAAAAACTAAAAAGAGAGATGGAAGAGAGGGAGGAAAAACTAAAAAGAGAGATGGAAGAGAGGGAGGAAAAACTAAAAAGAGAGATGGAAGAGAGGGAGGAAAAACTAAAAAGAGAAATGGAAATCCACCTGCTGGAAAGAGACAAACAGCTGGAGGAGCTGAGAAGGAGAGCTTCAGAGGAAAAGCAGCAGGTTCTCAATGATGCAAAACAACGGGAGAAAAGATCTGAAGAGATTAAACAACAACATAAGAAAGAGATGGAGAGAAAGGTGCAGGAGAAAGAAGCTCAAATAAAAGAGCATCAAGCAGAGATGCTGAAAAAAATATCTGAACAAACGCAAGAAACCGAGAAGTTGCTGAAAGAAAAAGCCAATGAGTTGGAAAGAATGAAAGAAAAGCACGAGGATGAGAAAAAGAAGACGCAGCAGGAACAACAACGGCAGATTACAGAGCTGAAAGAGCAGTTTGCAAAAGAAAAGAAGGAAGGTCTCCAAGAGAAGAAGAGAGAGATGGCAGAGGTGGAGCGCAGGAATATTACACAACTGGAAGCTAAAGTGCTGGAAAATGAAAAGGACAAAGAGACGCTTCGACTAAATAACAAAGAAGAGGCTGAAAAACGCATTCAAGAAAGAGAAAAAGAGACGGAGGCTTTAAAGCTGAAGCATCAGGTGGAGATGGCAACAAAAATAGCTGAAATGGTCAAACTGACGGAGGCAAAGGAAGCTGAGCACCAGCAGGAAGTTGATAAGATTGTAAAACAAGGCGAGGAGGACGCTGAAAAGGTCAGACGACAGTTCGCTGAAAAAGTGAGAGACTTGGAGAAAGAAAGGCAAAGAGAGGTGGAAGAGGTGGAAGAGCGGCTCGCCACTGAAAAAGATCAGCAACTGCAGGAGAAACTCAAAGAGATAAGAGAGCTGGAACAAAAGCAGGCTGCCCTCAGAGAAGAGATAAGACTGGAGCAGAGGGACATGTTGGAGAGACTGAGACAGAAAGACAGAGAGACCGAGGAGCTGAGGGGTCAGCTGAAGAATGAAAGAGACGGCAGAGAAAAGGAGAACGTGAGATACAAGGAAGAGATCAAAGGGAAGGTGGAGGAAAAGGACGGAGAGCTGCAGGAGATGAAGCTGACTGTCAGAGATATGAAGGAGAAAATGCAACGAAAGGATGAAAAAGAAAAAGATGATTTAAATAAGATGAAAGCAATGGAGCAACGACTGGAAGAAAAAGAGAAAGAAATCAAGGAGATGAAGTCAGATATGAAGGAAATGAAGGAAGAGCTGCAGAAAAAAGAGGAGAAAGAAACTCTTTATTTGGATTATAAAACAGATGTGGAGCAACGACTGGAGGAAAAAGAGAAAGAAATCAAGGAGATGAAGTCAAATATGAAGGAAATGAAGGAAGAGCTGCAGAAAAAAGAGGAGAAAGAAACTCTTTATCTGGATTATAAAACAGATGTGGAGCAACAACTGGAAGAAAAAGAGAAAGAAATCAAGGAGATGAAGGAAGAACTGCAGAAAAAAGAGGAGAAAGAAACTCTTTATCTGGATTATAAAACAGATGTGGAGCAACGACTGGAGGAAAAAGAGAAAGAAATCAAGGAGATGAAGTCAAATATGAAGGAAATGAAGGAAGAGCTGCAGAAAAAAGAGGAGAAAGAAACTCTTTATCTGGATTATAAAACAGATGTGGAGCAACAACTGGAGGAAAAAGAGAAAGAAATCAAGGAGATGAAGTCAAATATGAAGGAAATGAAGGAAGAGCTGCAGAAAAAAGAGGAGAAAGAAACTCTTTATCTGGATTATAAAACAGATGTGGAGCAACAACTGGAGGAAAAAGAGAAAGAAATCAAGGAGATGAAGGAAGAACTGCAGAAAAAAGAGGAGAAAGAAACTCTTTATCTGGATTATAAAACAGATGTGGAGCAACAACTGGAGGAAAAAGAGAAAGAAATCAAGGAGATGAAGTCAAATATGAAGGAAATGAAGGAAGAGCTGCAGAAAAAAGAGGAGAAAGAAACTCTTTATCTGGATTATAAAACAGATGTGGAGCAACAACTGGAGGAAAAAGAGAAAGAAATCAAGGAGATGAAGGAAGAACTGCAGAAAAAAGAGGAGAAAGAAACTCTTTATCTGGATTATAAAACAGATGTGGAGCAACGACTGGAGGAAAAAGAGAAAGAAATCAAGGAGATGAAGTCAAATATGAAGGAAATGAAGGAAGAGCTGCAGAAAAAAGAGGAGAAAGAAACTCTTTATCTGGATTATAAAACAGATGTGGAGCAACAACTGGAGGAAAAAGAAAGGGAAATAGAAGCAGCGAATGAACACTTAAAAGAACTTGAGCAACAACTGCGGCAGACAAAAGAGGAAAAAGAAAAGGACAACTTCGACTGCAAGAAAAAGATGCAGCAAATTCTGGATGAAAACGGCAGAGAAGTGGAAAAGTTAAAGATGCACATCAAGGACGTCGATGACATCCTGCAAAGAAAAGAAGAAGAGCGAGGGGAAATAATTCTGAACCAAAAGAGGGAGGCAGAGCGGCGACTTCAGGACGCAGAGAGAGAGATGGAGGAGATGAGGAGACAGCTTTCAGGCGACCTGGAGAAAAGAGTGAGGGAAAAGGAAGGCGAGATTGAAAGTGTCAGACAGCAGGCCGACTGGAGGGAGAAGAAATGGAGGGAAGAGCTGAAGAAGAAAGAGGAGAGAGGAGCAAACGAGATGAACAAGCTGATAGAAATCATTGAGAAGAAAACCAAAGAAATAACACAAGCACAAGGTCTCCTCGCACAGAGAGACGGGGAGATGGAGGAGGCGAAGAAGCTGTGTGGAGACCTCTTAAAGGAAGTGGAGGAGCTGAAGGAAGGCCATGAAAACAAAAGCATCAGTCTGGCTGAGCTGCAGCGAGCCCACGCAGAAAAAGAGAAGGACAGAGAGGCAGAAAGGAGGCAGAAAGACGAAGAGCTTCAGCTCCTGCAGCAAAGAGACCGAGAAAACGAGAAGGAGCTCGTCCTGCTGAGACTAACAATCGAACAAACCAAGTCAGAGCTGAAGGAGCTCACCGGCAGAATGGAAAAGGAGATGACCAGCATGATTCAGGAGTACGAAAAGGAGATGGCCAGAAAAAACCAGAGCATACAAACCATTGTTGAGGAGAAGGACGGCGATTTGATGCGAGTGGAGGAAGAAAGCCAGCAAAGGATGTCAGAGCTCATGGAGAAATACGAGGAAAGTCAAAAGAGAGCAAAAGACCTGCAGGAGCAAAACGACAAGATGAGAGAAGAGACAGAAGATGTGCGAATGAAGAGTGAGGAAGAAGTTAGGGAACACCGACAGAGATGTGAAGAGGAAATAAAGAGCGTTAAAGAGAGAGATTCAGAGGTGAGGACGCTAAAAGAAGCCAACGACAAACTGAAAGCAGAGGTAGAAAGGATGGAGGGAGAGAGGCGGATAAACGAGCTGAGAGAGGATTCAGAGAGACGGCTGCTGGAGGAGCAAAACCAGCAGAGAGTGAAGACTGAGGACAGGGAAAAGGCTCTGAGGAGAGGCGAAGAAGAGCTGAGCAAAAGAGCACAAGACCTCCAAGGAAAAGAGGAAGAGCTTGTTGAAAAGGAAGGGAAGTTGGAATTTAAGGAACAAGAGCTTCGAAAACTACAAGCTACTCTGGAGATGAGAGAAAAAGAGCAGGAGGAGAAAGAGAAGCACGACGTGAAGCTGAGAGCTCAGAACATGGAGAAAATGGAGAGGGAGCTGGAGAGCTTACTGAGAGCGCTGGAGGGCAAACAGAAGGAGCTGAGCACTCATGGACAAGACCTCCAGAAGAAGGTGAGAGGACTGAAAGATCAGGGCAAGGAGCTGAAAGACAGGGAGTACTTCCTAAAAAACGAGGAGCAGGAGCTGCTCAGCTGGAAGTCAGAGCTGCAGATGCAGAACGAACACGTGAGCTGCACCACGCAGCAGCTGGAGGAGATGCGCAGGGACATGGCTCTGCTGAAGGAGGAGCTTCACACCAAGGAGAGGAGTCTGAGAGAGTCTCTCAGGAAGATGAGCACGTGGGAGCTGAAGCTCAGGGAGCGAGAGGACGAGCTGCTCAAAAGGGAGCAAAGGCTTTCCGTCCGTCCGCCGGCTGAAAACCCAGAAGATAACTCGCCTCTGATGTACCAGGAGGTCAGTGAGAGGAGGGGAAAGGGAAGAGGAACAGAGAGGGAGGATGAGGGGATGAGAGCAGCTGCGGGGAGAGATAACTGCCGCGTTGAAACGCTGGAAGAATCAGAGCAGCCTGAAGGAAACGAGGGGTCGATAGGAGGAGAAATCAGACCGCTGCTGTGTCCTGGAAGCTCAGACAACGGCGTCTCCTCTGGGCTGGACTTGAGGGTGATCGTTCTGGGCGAGACGTGGTCCTCGCGCTCCCCAGCCGGAGTCACCATCCTGGGTGGAGACGCGTCCAAAGTCAGCGGATCCAGCTTCAGGCCTTGGAGAGGTCAGATAGCCGGGAGACGCCTCGCTGTTGCAGAGCCGCTGGGTCTGAGGTGGCGAGACGGACCCGATCCAGCTGACACGCAGCAGAGGAGGAGCATCCAGGACAGCGTCTCCTGGTGCCGGCCGGGCGCCCACGTGGTCCTCCTGCTCATGCCCGCCTTCCTCACCTGCACGCAGAAGCGCAGGAGGGCCGTGGAGCAGCACCTGGGTTTGCTCGGGGAAGACATTTGGAGGCGCACGCTGGTGCTGTTCACGTGGGGGGAAAGTTTAGGAGAGAGCGCCGAGCAGCACATCCTGAGGAACGGGGAGCTGCTGGGGCTCATCCAGAGATGTGGGGGCGGGTACCATGTGCTGAGCAGCAGAAGAAACAGCTCCACGACTGAAGGGCTGTTTGAGAAGATGGAGGAAATAGCTGCTCCGAGCAGCAGGAAGCAGATGTTGTTGTAGAGTCACGATGGGACTGAATTTAACCTGTAAAAACTGTGTTTTTCCTTTGTTTATGTGAATATATTCGAGTGAATTCCAGCTGGAGGCAGATGTCTTCATTTCTACAACAGTTTATCTTGTTTTTCCTCTTCTTTGGACGCCAGGTGTCAATTAGGAGCAGCACTGAGTATCATCCTGGGCATTAATCTGCTTTTTTAACTGAAGCCGGAGGAAAATACACAAACTTTAAAGTATTTAAAGTACTAAGAAGTACAAATAAAAACGTGTAACATCTACAGATACTTGAGAATCAAGCTCATGTCACACTATGAGCTTTTTTTAATCTTTTCAACATTTCAACTTATTGGAATTTATTAAAAGAAAATATTATTTAAGTTCAAGTTATTTGAATTTACTGAAGTGTATTTATTTCAAATGTTGAACATATTTTTGTACATTTAAAAACTGCATTTTCATAATTATTGCTGTAACAGGGCACTGAAAGCTTATTTTTTATATATATATTTCAATATCCTAAAGCTTTATCATATATTAGATTTTAAGGTGATTTTAAGTGCATTTTATTACACTTTAACCCATAAACTAATAACAAAGTGATAAGTTGCATTTAATTCTAATTTTTATCAATAGAAATGTGCAAAAAGTGTGACTAAGCGTACCCTTAATAGGATAATAACATATCATTGACATATAGTCTTAATATTTCAGGTACTTTTGCATTGAATTTTTAGCATCCAGTTAAAACAAAGTAAGTACATTTTATTTTACTGCTTCATCCTGTAAATTTTAAGTTGTTCCACTTCAGCATGCAAAAGTACAATAAAAACACTTCAAATTCACCTTTTCTACTGTTTAATTACAAATAAAACCTACTCCGCGTGAAACTAGTTGTTCCAAAAGAGTAACTAATCATCACCATTCTTTACTCAGGTTTACTCAGGATGAGTCTGGCTGCAGCTGCACTGAGAGCTGATGGAAATCAGGACGTAATTCTGTCGTTTTCTCTGCAGAACGTGCTCCTCCTCTCCGGCTGATCAACAGTTAACTTTGTGTCACTCTCTGGCAAGGGCGTAACCATGGTTTAGACATTGGGGGGGTCCAAGAAAAACAAAATTGTTGACTGCATTATCTACAATTCTTTATTTATATATGAAAAATTAGACATTTAGAACATAGTTTAGAGGACTACATTGACCATGTAAGTTCACATCTAAAGGAATAGTGTAATTTCTCCGAGACAGTGACTGCCCCCCCACTTTGTTTTGGTTAGTTGCTTCCTGTTTACTGACCTTAAACACACCTACCAATTACAGTTATGCTCTTCCAGTAGTTCTGTAGCAAATAGGACAGCTTCCAGTGGAAAACGACCAAATACCCAAAGCATGTTTATGGAAATATTTTAATAAGGACAACTAATGATGTAACAAATTACAGACTTTTCCTTTAACAAAAAATGTGCCGAGGACTTTTAAGTCCAGGTTCATTTCTATTGTGTCAATGTCTCAAAATGTGCATTAACAACAAAAAGTCCAATAGTCTAATGTTATTTTTGTTTTAAGTTCTTTTATTTTGAAAGGGAGCGGAAGTTTATTTTGTTGATTCTGTGTTGGATTTCCTGTTCTGGTACAATCTGCTCTGAAATTCACAGATTATAACAAAGAACATTAATTAAATATCTCTTTTTTACAGTCAGTACAGAAGATGTTTCTGGCTTACTTTCAGCTCTGCTCGATCCTTTGTTGTTTGATACTAAAGAGATGCATCAGTGTTCATTTTTTCAGTAACAAGTGATCTAATTCATTAATTTTCCCATCGTTGCAACGTCGCTGAGACTGTGAAGTGGCTCGTTACTACAGTTTGGTTGAATGAAGCCAAAGTGTCAGGCTTTGGCCACACAGCAGCTGCCTGGAGAGACCAGAGGGGATGACGCCGTTGCAAATGCGATGCTGATTGGTTGGCTGGGCGGATCATACCCTGCTCACGCCAGAGGAATTCACAGGCAGCATAATAGCATATAGAACATGAACTAACTCGATTACTTTGGGAGAAGTCATTTGTAACTGTAACTAATTACTTTTTTAAAGTAAGATGACCAATAATGGAAACAATCCCCATCAGCTGTTACAGGATGAAGACATGATAACAGATAAATGATGTTCCTGATGAGCAGCATCACTCTGACTGAACCACTTTGTGTCAACATGGGATTGTTATTAACTCAGAGACCATTTCCACTCATGACTTCCAGCTGTGTGAGGAGCATTACTGCCATCTACTGGACTGATTACAAGTTATTAAACTGCTGGAGTTTCTCCTGCAGCAGCCTCTCAGCCACTGATAATGGGGCCTTTTCTTCTTCTTCTTCTCTGATTGAAAAAAAAGTAACCGAATAAAAACCCTCTGAGAGGTTTGAAATGAGTTTTAATGAATAAAAACACGGATCAGACTGATTTCTATCAGCTGTTCGATGGTGACCGAGCAGCGAGATATTCCACTTGTTCTAAATATCTGATTTTAAGATAAAAACAGCCTCAACATGCAGCTGATTAATGTCTCTAAAGTTTCTAAAAACACTCCTGATTCCTGTAAATCTCCTGTAAGTCAGAACCGGAGCTTTAGAGAAAATAGCTCAGAACATGGTGAAGGTGAAGAAAACAAACATTTTCATTGAAAACTCATCTTTAATATGTTCCTGGAACGACTTTAAACTTTCTGTTTATGTTTTACGTATAACTATTTAAATGATATATGGACGGGGATGGAGAATTCCACGAATAAGTAAAATAACTTCAAGAGGGCAGAGTAATGGAGACTAATTCACAAGAATTTTCTTTGGGCGATGATGAGTGGCGACAGGATCATATCTCTGCAGCTACCTTCCTTTTCCATAATGTTTCTTTCTTCCTGTCTTCTCAACACACAGCACAGCTGGGGCTAAAAGCTGCTTCTTCTGCTTAAAAACACTTCAAAGCTGCTTATCGGTCGACTCCATTGTTGTGAAGAATTTCCAGCAGGTGCATGATGGGAAATGAAGTCAGAGAAATCCAGATGTGTTCTTACTAACAGTGACTTTGTGAGATCTGGAGTCTTTAAAATCTTTATTCTATGACTTCAAACTCAGTGTCTTTAGATGTGAGAGGGTGTCAGGAGTTAGTCTTTAAAGTCTTTCTCAAGGTTTTTCAAGGTTATCTGGTGAATGTGAAGCAAGCTGCATTTTGACCAACAGCATCCAGAAGTGAAACGGACCGGGGCTTTTCTTCTGTTTCTATCCAGGAGCTACAGTCAGATTATTTCAGCCGTGGTTCTGCTGCATTTCCACTGAGGTCTCAGGTTCAGGGCAGTGGTGTGCAATACTTTAAACTTAGTGTGGATCAAACAGGGTGTAAGGGTGACTTATTGAGAGAAAACTAAAACTAATAAACCTCATTTTCATTCTGCTTTTCAAACTGTTTGAAAGGAAAATGTGAAAGTAGAGCTGAAGGTGCCTGATGTGGTCTATAATCAGCTTTCAGATTAATTTGACTTCATCCAACCGCTCAGAGAGCTGCTGCTACAGTTAAAGGGATGTTTGTTTTCTCTACCTTCACCATGTTCTGACAGTTCTGGTTTCTGTCTTTCTAAAGAACCTGAAATGACTTCATTTTGAATTGACTGAGGCTGAATGTTGGAGTCAAGCTGACATGTTAGAAAGATACAGACTGTGATGGAAAATGATTCCTTTTTGTTTTTAGCATGTGCTGGGTGATGTTTTTCTAGTTCTAGTTCAGTTATTCGGTGTTTTTCCGTGTATTAATAAATGTTTACAGGTGGGATTCCACTGATATGCTGTAGAGGTTAACTTAAACTTATCTGTCCCATGCAGGTTGTCCACTGCACCGCAACAGATAAGAAGAGAGTATAAAAGCAGATCAGACTTGATCTCTGCTCTTAATATAAGGGAGCATTTAAGGAGAGTCCAACAGCATCACAGCTCCAGCAGAGCTCCAACATAAACAGATCTAAACCTCCTCTGATGGGTCATATCCACTATTTATTCAGCAAGCTGCGGACAAACCAACCTTCTGAGCTGCCTGAATAACAGCTTCATGTTATAGAGGAAGAAGGAGAGAAGAGAAGGTAATGTGTTTAGATGTTGGACACAGAAAGTCTTTGTTGCTGTTGTTCTGACAATAATTCTGTGTTTGGAAAAGTAAAGTTGTTACTTTTACTGTGTGATTTGAATAGAATCAGTTATACTGGAACATGTTCACGATAAGGAGAGTTTAGAGCAGCTGGAGGGGCTCAAACAGGCAAGAGGAGATAAATAAGTCTTTCTCACATTTTGGGTTGAATAGAAAATAAAACGTTTATTTTTATCATAAGTTTTCACATAATTTTTTTGACAATTGTGTCAATCGGGTTGAGTTATTTGACATTTATGTCTTCTATAACGTTGACGTATAAAAGTGAAACGATGACTTTGTTGCACAATATTCAGTTATTTGCATCAAAGAGGCGGTGAAGTTCCTCCACTTTGTACTCAGCGCACTGCTGCTTTTTATTTCTCACTCTTTTTTAAAAACAGTGCAGCTGAGGCTAAAAGCTGCTTATTCTACTTAAAAACACTTCAAAGTGGTGGCAATACTTTCAGCTTCAAATATCAAGTAAATATTTTTGGGGTTGGGAAATCTCTGATTAATGGAGAATTGTAAGTGAATGTGAATGCTTGTGTCTTCCTGCACAGACTGAAGGCTGCCTCACTGAAAGCTGTCCTGCTTTATTCCAGCTGTTTGGCTCCGCCCCCTCAGGCTGCTTCCTTTCCTGTTGAGTAGCAGTTGATCTCATTGACCCTGCAGTCAGCTCCTGTCTTGTGGTGGATCAGAGACAGAAGAGAGGGTTTGTGTTTCTCTGCTTCTAGTTGTTGATGATTGTGTATTTGTGTCTGTAAAATGAGGCGACTCTTCACCTCTGTCTCCTCTCACAGGGAGAAGATGATCTGCAGGATCCTGCTGCTCATCATCCTCACTTCATGTGTCTGTGGTCAGTTTCCATCTTCACTTTATCAAGTCCAAATACTTTGATCATCTTCTGTGTTTGCTTAGATAGTGCAGATTATTGCTATCACATGTTAAAGAGTGTCTGCTCCTCTCTTTCCCTCTCTGTCTCCTCAGCAGCAGCATTTGAAGTGAATGTGCCACAGAGCTCCTATCAGGCAGAGGAGGGGCAGAGCATCACTCTGGAGTGGACGTTCACAACCAAACCTGACAGCTCCTGGAGCTCCCTGTTTATCTTCTGTGTATTGCTAACTGATCACAGAGACTTATTCCTGTATGATGTTCATAAAGGTGTTGAGGTGTCAGAATCTCAGAATAAACACTTCGTTGGACGAGTCCAGAGTGAGAAAGACGCCCTCAGAGAAGGACGAATCAGACTTCATGTGTCCAGACTCAGGACTGAGGACTCTGGTCTGTATCTGTGTTTTGTGACGACTGATTATGGCTTCGGCTCTAAAAGATGTCGACTCAACGTCTCTGGTGAGTTCACACAGTAGATTTAATGTTCTTGATATTTTTCCTGCTGGTTCTTGTTCATTTAGAGTTTTTCCTGCTGAGAGAAAACAGACAAAATGCAGCAGAACAACAGTTTCTCTGACAGCAGATGAAGAATTACTAACAGCTGCTAATGATGAGGGAAATGTTTTCTATTTCCATGAATCACCTTCACTTTTTGTCCTTTACAGCAGCTGCTGATCTCTCCCAACCTCAGAGACCGACTGAGAGTCCACAACCAGACAGAAGAGGAAGGATCGGCTTCCGTGTTGGAATGGTTCTGATAGGAGTAGCAGCATTAGCTCTGCATTTCCTGCTCATGTACTGTTGCCCTCAGCATCCTTATCATAACCTTTTCATCCGTGTGTGAGTCACAGCTGACACAAAACACTGATGCAGCATGTAGGATACCCCCCCCCCCCCCCCCCCCTCCTGTCTGCACATTTTTCCATCTTTGCTAATTGCACCGACATCACGACTGTTTTCATATATTTAATATCAAAGCAAACTTTTTGAAATTTTTGCATCATGTAAATACTATTTTTCCCTCGTTTGCTTCTTATTTATTTTTAATTTTATACTTTTTAGTATAAATGTGTCAGTGTGTATAATGCACACTGTGTGTGTATATTGTTCGTAATGTGTTCACCTGCTCTATCTGCCTTAAATGGCCCCTCAGGGGAAATTAAAGTACTTTAAATTGAGCTGCACCTTCCACAGCTGGAACACATGTGGAAATGGTCTCTGAGTTAATAACAATCCCATGTTGACACAAAGAGGTTCACTCAGAGTTTTCAGCTGAGTGTGAAGAGGCCGGGATGAAAGTCGGCTCTTCCAAATCACTGATGAGGGAGCTTCATTTACAGCTTTAAGTTTTAGAAAGTGTGATTCTGCTGTTTCCTCTGATAACTGATCAATAACTGAAACACATAATTTGTTTCTGTGACATGAATCTCACACTTTTAGCTGAATTTCCACCTTTTTTATATATTCATACATATTTTATTGTTTTTGTGTCACACTGTGTTTAATAAAGCTTTTAAAAAACTGAAACCAGAGAAGGAACTGAAACTATATGTTTTCATGACACACTTATGATAAAATGTGGAACATGCAAACCACAGGCACCCCTAAAATAGACCTGTAAGTAATCCACTTTCCCAGAAAATAAATGAAGGTTCCTGTTCATTCACCTCCTTTGTTGACCTATATTATATGTCTGTATAATGAAATGTCCTGATAAAATAATGAAAAGGCATAGCTGAGATGAATTTCATGTGTGGGATTGTTCCTTTGTTTTCTATAAGCAAACAAATACAAACACTAAGGAGCTGAAATCAACTTAACCATCTTTATTTAACACTGTAGTGAATGATTTACCATCCATCTCATACAGTACAATTTTATGTACAAACAGTTTAAAAATTATGACATCATATGCCAAACCAGAACAAACTGCAGTGCTGAAACATTTAAGTCCATGTGCAACGCGCATGATGAACACATGCTTTCTTTTCCAAATAGTTACACAACGATATGATGGACATGGTACAATATGGCCAAACCAGTCAGTTTTCTTACCATCACACTGGAATAACCGTCACTTTTAATGTGAATAAACCTCCATGGAAAAGGGATAAAAGGGACAAATGTGTATTCTTCTAAACACCCATCCAACCCACAGTGTGAGTGTTCAGAAGGTCGCATGATAGAACGGGGAATTTAAGCGGGTCTGGCCACCAGGGGGCGCTGCTGCGCTCGATCAGGCTGAATGCCGCGGATTGTGAGATAGAAGAAGAGACAGAATACGGTGAAATGCTGGATAACGTGGATGAAGCTGATAATTACTTAGAAAGGCTATTATTTGTTTCGGTTGATATGCCATTTGTGGTTCAGGGTGCGTCCAGAGAAATATAAGTGTTATTGTTTGTTTACTGGAGGCGTTCTCTTGTTGTAATCTTTATAAGTCTGCTAGTTGAGTTTTTCCAGCATCTTCACTAATGGTTCAAAAGTAATTTATGATATGCTATCTGAATGCCACTGACCATTTTCTTGTTGCCAATTCAATATGTGACATAGTATCTCATGCATATTCTTTTTATATATGATGTTCATGCTAATTACATTATTATTTGGATCGTGTGTTATGGTTAAACATATTGGGAGTAGTTTATTGATGGCTATTATTGTTTGGTTTATTCCAGAACCACACATCCACACACTTCACACCTGAAAGTGTGTACACTGGATTAAAACAATTCAATTCAATTTTATTTATATAGCGCCAGATTACAACAATTGTTATCTCAAGGCACTTAAGTAATATAGTCAAATTTAAGCCAATTGGAATTCAATTCATTGTAATCATAATCCAATTAATTCATATGGAGCCAATTAAAATAATATCCTAGCTAAGGAAACCCACCGAAAAGGAGTGACTGCTTCCTGCCTGTTCATTTAAGTCTTGGGGGAACTTATAGACTGTGTCCTGACAGACGCGCACTTCGCGATTACAAATAACGAGAAGCCAGTCTACAGTAGTGAATTATTAAGCCTCCAAAATAGTGAAAAAAGTGACTGAACGAGCCAGAGAGGAGTTTACAACACTTACACACATAAGATCTAGTGTTTAACTGCATAAAGTTATATATTTTATGTGTTTTCAACCCGAAAATGATCACTCTTAAAGTATGTGATGTATGCTTATAGCCAGGAAAGCGTATTTAATGTTTAACTTCATAGAAGCGGAGCATTAATGTTACTCTGTCTCCACTCTCGCTCTCTCATCCAGGAGAGGGAGCGCGGCGTGTGTCGTTTACGTCAGAGTTGACGTAACTTAACGATACACATCAGCTGCAGAGCTTTACGTCAACTGTCTCATCACTTTTATCACAAGAAAAACGTAGGAATAAGACACACGTCCTGACTCCTCACTCTCACACAAAGTTAACTCTGCATCAACTTTATGTTACATCCATTAACATTAAGTTAGCTAATGCAGTGAGGTAATGTGCAAATGTACTTGCGCGCCTGGCCAGAGGCTAAATAACCGCAAACCAATGAAACCTGTGTCCTGAAGCATGTACACATGGTTAGCAAACGTGTTTGGCTGATATTCACTAAATCTCACTCACACTTCGCTCACCTTTCTTCATGCTTCCTCTCTCGGTGCCGGTAGAAGTTGGCCGTGGTCCCAGCCTCTCTGTCAGCGTCGCTGTGCAAAATGTGCGCAAAATGTGCTGTTAGAAAAATTCTCTGTAAAATTAGGCTCAGAGTCGCTGGATACGATTAATTAACACAAAACATTTATTTCTTGCAAGAAAGAGACAAGTCCGCACAAATCCACACAACCTGTCGGGAAGACCGCTCAGAGTTGTCTCCCGACCAAATGGTGCTCCAGCTATTTATGTTGTTTATGCTTGCTGATCACACAATGTTATGAGAAAAGGCGCTTTTCTCACCATTCATTATTATGGGAAGGAATATTCAATGTTATGGGGAAAGGTGCTTCTCTCCCCATTCCTTGTTATGGGAAGGAACATAAAAGGTGCTTCTCACCAGTTAATATTATGGGAAAGACTAGTACCAGAGTCAAAACTCTTTTGCTTGAATCATAGAAGGTGAACAGATGGAGGGACTCTTCTGTCATAGTATAACTATATAATTTTTCCAACATTCCCTCCTGTTTATGCTATGAAGTATTAAAACTGTACAATTAACATTGAATGTATTTCTATCGTTCGCAAAATGTTTTCTTTTGGTTGTAGTTGTGCACAAAAACTCTTTGTGGTTCAGGTATCCAAGTTTTATTACAGACGAGTTGGCTGACATCTTCACACGGCCTCTTGTCAGTGGGTTGGACTCCACAGAATCATCATAATAACAGGTTACCTGGTCCAATAGCGCCACCTTCTGGATGAACCGGGTACTGAATAAACAAAGGCACATGGCGGTCCGCTGAGTAATTAACCACATGAACTATGTCAAGTTACAAGCTCAGTGGAAACTCAACCCACTCACAAACATCTTCATTCTGATTATAATCAGAAACGATGTTAAACAACGGACATCCGAGTTTGACCAGGTGTTCTCTGAAAAACCATCAACATTAAATATGTGAAAATCACTGTTTCTGTCTGAGTTTATTATTCTTAATGAATTATTGATGCAACCTGTACACATTATCATTATAGTTCCCTGTTTTCAGTCTTGACTCCTTTTTTCTGTGACATTAAGAACCTCTGCAGTGAATAAGGCTCATGACAACATGTCTATAAACAGGATTCATTCACAACATGAATCAGAATCAGAATCAAGTTTATTTCCAAGTAGGTTTGCACTTATAAGGAATTTGACTTGGTGTAGTTGGTGCAGACAATATAGAAATATATAGAGAATCTGGATATACACAATAGACGTGCGTTAATGTAACGCAGAAGGTCTGGAGGGGGGAGGGAGCTGTGAGCAGTGAGTCTGAGACTCTCCTAGCTTCACATGCTGCATGTCTGTAATCCACCTGCAGGTGGAGTCAGGCACACTCAGCTGGGAGAGCTTCTCCTGAAGCAGAGCTGGGATGATGCACATTATAACCAGTGTAAAGGCTGCAGATAAAGTGCTTTGTGCACAGTAACAATCCCCATCAGCTGTTACAGGATGAAGACATGATAACAGTTAAATGATGTTCCTGATGAGCAGCATCAGTCTGACTGAACCACTTTGTGTCAACATGGGATTGTTATTAACTCAGAGACCATTTCCACTCATGACTTCCAGCTGTGTGAGGAGCATTACTGCCATCTGCTGGACTGATTACAAGTTATTAAGCTGCTGGAGTTTCTTTGGGGCATTTTTTCTTCTTCTTCTGTGATGAGTCTCGGATTCAGGGGGTGCAGTGTGGCTTTCGTCCTGGCCGTGGAACAGTGGACCAGCTCTATACCCTCGGCAGGATCCTGGAGGGTTCGCCCAACCGGTCTACATGTGTTTTGTGGACTTGGAGAAAGCATCCAACCGTATCCCTCGTGGAGTCCTGTGGGGGGTGCTCCGGGAGTATGGAGTGCCAGACCCCATGATAGGGGCCGTTCGGTCTCTATATGACCGGTGTCAGAGTTTGGTCCGCATTACCGGCAGTAAGTCGGACGCGTTCCCGGTGAGGGTTGGACTCCGTCAGGGCCTCCCTCTGTGACCGATTCTGTTCAGAATCTTTATGGACAGAATTTCTTGGCGCAGCCAGGGTGTTGAGGGGGTCCAATTTGGCGACCTCAGAATCGGGTCTCTACTTTTTGCGGATGGTGTGGTTCTCTTAGCGTCGTCGGGCCGTGACCTTCAGCTCTCACTGGAGCGATTCACAGCCGAGTGTGAAGCAGCGGGGATGAGAATCAGCCCCTCCAAATCCGAGACCATAGTCCTCAGCCAGAAAAGGGTGGAACGCTTTCTCCGGTTCGGGAATGAGATCCTTCCCCAACTGGAGGAGTTCAAGTATCTCGGGGTCTTGTAGGATGCCCCCTGGACGCCTCCCTGGTGAGGTGTTCTGGGCCCGTCCCACTGGGAGGAGACTCCGGGGAAGACCCAGGACACGTTGGAGAGACTAAGTCTCTCGGCTGGCCTGGGAACGCCTCGGGGTCCCCCCGGAAGAGCTGGAGGAAGTGGCCGGGGACAGAGACGCCTGGGTTTCTCTGCTCAAGCTGCTTGTCCTCCTGTCTGAGGATACAGCCAGCTGACATTCAGCTGATAAAATGAAGCTGATTCCCAGCATTAAAAAGCTCCAATTAAACCTGCTGACTGGCAGATGTGCAGAGTTCCTGCAGCAAAGCATTAAATCTGCTCCCAGAAACCAGTGACTGTAATATGAACTCACTGAAGATTGTATTTGAAAGTGTTTATTTCTGTCTGTGTTGCTGACAGACAGGTGTCTGGTTTCAACAGGTAAACTGGAGCTCAGAGGATCAGAGGCGAACGCATTCCAGCACATTGTTTTCTTTAACAATCAGTTCTCTTTTTAATCTGCAGCCTGACTGATAAAAACTGAGTTTTAGCTAAAGACCAGACTGATTCTTTCATGATTCGGCCCAACCCTGAGAGGCTCTGCTGTTTCAGGTGGATAGTTCCTATTTTCATGCTCTGAGTGATTTTATCTGGAAAACTATGTCTAACTCAGCAGTTTTATCTGGTCTCAACATGTTTTTTAGCCTCGTGTTTATCGAAGCGTCGATCTTCTTTATCACTTAAATGATTTCACAGATTGTACAAGAACAAGGTGATAACAGACTTTTAGCAGATATCTATAAAAGGACTAATTTCATCCCATTTTTTATTCAGAACCTGTTCAAGAGCAGTTTTAAACACACATATTTATTTATTCTTATTCATTAAGGTTAAAACAACAATTAGACCACAGAAAAGACATCCTGATGTGCCTGTATGACTGCATAACATTCATTCTGTTACTTTAAAGAAGCACTGAAGCACATCAGGGACTGACAAACATGCTGCTGATTCGATGGATGACAGAGGAGATAACAGATCCTGATGAGTATCCTGTTCATACAAAGCTGTCATTACTTAATCCCCAACTGTGGTTATAAATAAGTACCCTGAGAATTACCTGAACTCCCTCTTGAAGCCGTCCTGCAGCCAACAGGTCGGGGCAGGTGGCTCGGGAGGATTTTCTGTTGTTGTTTAGATTCTTACAGTCGAAGAGGAATCGGATTGTGTGTTTGTTTTACTTTTTGTTACACCTGATGGAGGGAAAGAAGAGAAAGGAGGGGCCGAAAGGCCAGCATGAAACAGAGGCGGAGTGGTCAAAAATTACAGATTTATTCAGAAACAACCAGGCGTCAACAGGAGTTAACAGGACACATTGTTGCGAATTAGCATAACATTTGAGCTGAGTTCTTAGTCATATTTCCGTTAAGTCCATACATTTTCTTTGTGTAGTTGATATATGGGAGGTGGAGGGGGTGGGTTGGGCCAGTTGTGGGCCGGTTGTGGGCCGGTTGTGGGCCAGTTGTGGGCCAGTTGTGGGCCAGTTGTGGGTCAGTTGTGGGTCGGTTGTGGGCCGGTTGTGGGCCAGTTGTGGGCCGGTTGTGGGCCAGTTGTGGGCCGGTTGTGGGCCAGTTGTGGGTCGGTTGTGGGCCGGTTGTGGGCCAGTTGTGGGCCAGTTGTGGGCCAGTTGTGGGCCGGTTGTGGGCCAGTTGTGGGCCAGTTGTGGGCCAGTTGTGGGCCGGTTGTGGGCCAGTTGTGGGCCAGTTGTGGGCCGGTTGTGGGCCGGTTGTGGGCCAGTTGTGGGCCAGTTGTGGGCCAGTTGTGGGCCAGTTGTGGGCCGGTTGTGGGCCAGTTGTGGGCCAGTTGTGGGCCAGTTGTGGGCCGGTTGTGGGTCGGTTGTGGGCCAGTTGTGGGTCGGTTGTGGGCCGGTTGTGGGCCAGTTGTGGGCCGGTTGTGGGCCAGTTGTGGGCCGGTTGTGGGCCAGTTGTGGGTCAGTTGTGGGCCGGTTGTGGGTCGGTTGTGGGCCAGTTGTGGGCCGGTTGTGGGCCGGTTGTGGGCCGGTTGTGGGCCGGTTGTGGGCCGGTTGTGGGCCGGTTGTGGGCCGGTTGTGGGCCAGTTGTGGGCCAGTTGTGGGCCAGTTGTGGGCCGGTTGTGGGCCGGTTGTGGGCCGGTTGTGGGCCGGTTGTGGGCCAGTTGTGGGTCAGTTGTGGGCCGGTTGTGGGCCGGTTGTGGGCCGGTTGTGGGTCAGTTGTGGGCCAGTTGTGGGCCGGTTGTGGGCCGGTTGTGGGCCAGTTGTGGGCCAGTTGTGGGCCAGTTGTGGGCCAGTTGTGGGCCGGTTGTGGGCCAGTTGTGGGCCAGTTGTGGGCCAGTTGTGGGCCGGTTGTGGGTCGGTTGTGGGCCAGTTGTGGGTCGGTTGTGGGCCGGTTGTGGGCCAGTGGTGGGCCGGTTGTGGGCCAGTTGTGGGCCGGTTGTGGGCCAGTTGTGGGTCAGTTGTGGGCCGGTTGTGGGTCAGTTGTGGGCCAGTTGTGGGCCGGTTGTGGGCCGGTTGTGGGCCAGTTGTGGGCCGGTTGTGGGCCGGTTGTGGGCCGGTTGTGGGCCAGTTGTGGGCCGGTTGTGGGCCGGTTGTGGGCCAGTTGTGGGCCAGTTGTGGGCCAGTTGTGGGCCGGTTGTGGGCCGGTTGTGGGCCGGTTGTGGGCCGGTTGTGGGCCAGTTGTGGGCCAGTTGTGGGCCGGTTGTGGGCCGGTTGTGGGCCGGTTGTGGGTCAGTTGTGGGCCAGTTGTGGGCCGGTTGTGGGCCGGTTGTGGGCCAGTTGTGGGCCGGTTGTGGGCCAGTTGTGGGCCAGTTGTGGGCCAGTTGTGGGCCAGTTGTGGGCCGGTTGTGGGCCGGTTGTGGGTCGGTTGTGGGCCGGTTGTGGGTCGGTTGTGGGCCGGTTGTGGGCCAGTTGTGGGCCGGTTGTGGGCCAGTTGTGGGCCGGTTGTGGGCCAGTTGTGGGTCGGTTGTGGGCCGGTTGTGGGTCAGTTGTGGGCCAGTTGTGGGCCGGTTGTGGGCCGGTTGTGGGCCGGTTGTGGGCCGGTTGTGGGCCGGTTGTGGGCCGGTTGTGGGCCAGTTGTGGGCCGGTTGTGGGCCGGTTGTGGGCCAGTTGTGGGCCAGTTGTGGGCCAGTTGTGGGCCAGTTGTGGGCCGGTTGTGGGCCGGTTGTGGGCCAGTTGTGGGCCAGTTGTGGGCCAGTTGTGGGCCAGTTGTGGGCCGGTTGTGGGCCGGTTGTGGGTCAGTTGTGGGCCAGTTGTGGGCCGGTTGTGGGCCGGTTGTGGGCCGGTTGTGGGCCGGTTGTGGGCCGGTTGTGGGCCGGTTGTGGGCCGGTTGTGGGCCAGTTGTGGGCCAGTTGTGGGCCAGTTGTGGGCCGGTTGTGGGCCAGTTGTGGGCCGGTTGTGGGCCAGTTGTGGGCCGGTTGTGGGCCAGTTGTGGGCCAGTTGTGGGCCAGTTGTGGGCCAGTTGTGGGCCAGTTGTGGGCCAGTTGTGGGCCAGTTGTGGGCCAGTTGTGGGCCAGTTGTGGGCCAGTTGTGGGCCAGTTGTGGGCCGGTTGTGGGCCAGTTGTGGGCCAGTTGTGGGCCAGTTGTGGGCCAGTTGTGGGCCAGTTGTGGGCCAGTTGTGGGCCGGTGCAGTCAGAATTGTCCCTGAGGGAACAGGTCCCAAAATGGGACCCTCAGTGGATCATTTCTAGGACAAGGAGGGCAAAAAGACAAAACAAAAATTGAACAAAACAATCTTGAGTTTGTTCATTGCAAATGCAGATTACCACCCCAAAAAGTAAATTTATTGGTGATTCTGACTTTTTGCCTTCATTAATTTATATATTTGCTCTTGGGTGCTGGCTGGTTTTCTTGTTTTGTTTTCAGGCTGGGCTGGATGGCTGGGAGGATTATCAATCTGACACCAGTTAAAGCCTGGGCTCCTGTGTCAGATGATTGTCTCTCATCAACGTTATACGTGTGCCTGCTCCTACGCTCAGCCTGAGATCAGGGTCCTGCGCAGCCTTCAACCGAACCAGCAGCCCGCCTCACATGAGGCACGAGACCTGCTCTCTTCGGATCACGCACCTGAACACGGAGCCTCCTTCCTCCTCAACCGGACCCTGGATCGTTTCCTCGCCTCCTGGTATCCTAACTCCCCCCTCCCTGAATAAATCCTTTTTGACTTCTAACCGTCTGTCTCCTGTTTGCTTTTGGATCCAGTCCTCTCCAGCCCTAACAATGTTTCCTAACAAATTTCAGTTTTAAGTTTTCTATAAACATTTTTTAGTTACTTAATAGAATTATTTCTGTTTGCCTGAAAACTTTGTCCTGTATTTTATCATCATCATAAACATGACTAATTAAAGGAAAACGTTAAAAAATTATTAAATAATCATGAAAATTCATGTTTTCATTAAAATTTGCATATTGATGTCGCATTCACTTAATAAATTATGATACATTGCTCTCCCCTACACAAAAGTAGATGGTAGTAGTAAAAAGTATCGGTATCGTCGATACCGTATCTGCGATACTGGCCCTGTATTGTCTTGGTTTGCGGATCATGCTCTGCTGACACTGCTCTGACTGTCAAACACAACAAGACAATGGCGACAAGCCAGGGGTGGCGTCCTCAAACTGGAAGTACTGGCTTATTTTGATAAAAAGGAAGAATGTAACATGCAGCTATGCCCAGTAAAAGACTTTATCCACGTCCGACTCAAGCAACTCAAATCTTACGAAGCACCTCATCAACACAAAATAAATATCAAATAAATACCAAATGTTCTAAAATACTGTAAGTAGTGTTTTTATTCTTCAGCCAGTTAATATAAACATATTTGATGTTAAAGATGTTATAGAACATGAAAAATAACGTGACAGTTACTTTGCTGAGTTTCTAATTACTCTTAGAATGAGGTAACTGAGTTACTAACTCAGTTACTTTTTGGGAGAAGTAATTCGTAACTGTGACTAATTACTTTTCTAAAGTAAGATGACCAACACTGTATTTCAATGTTATCGCCCCTTCCTGCATTTAAAACATTTCAAACAGTCTATTGTTGATCATATTGTTGACAGAGTCTCTGTGGTGCGTTCGGCTGTTAACTCAAAGGTTGGTGGTTCGAGTCCAGAGTGCCTTCACCAACAGATCCTGGCTAACTTACTGCCGCCATGTCTTTAGACCACGGTCTGCACATATAACTCTTCCTACGGCCTCGTCCTTCACAGCAAACTTGGACATTTTCCCCATCGACTGCTCAGCAACCAGTTGGAGGTTGTAGGTTCTAAAGCCGCCGGTAACTGAACCCACAAGCTGTCACTGTGGCTCAGTGCTTAGAGTGGGTCGTCCAATAACCTTCCATTCCCACTCTGACCGCTCAAAAACAGATTGGTGGACTGACAGCTGGAGGGGTGGTAGTCCAGCTCCATGGCCGAGGAGCCCCTTGAGCAAGGCACCGTACCCCCATGCTCCCCGGACGCTGTGATCTGTCTCCATGAGTGTGTGACCATGTGCATGTGTGTGTTCAACAGGTGCCAACCTGGGCGGGTCAAATGCAGAGGAGTAATTTCCTGTGACTACCTGACAATAAAGTAATCTTCATAAAGTAATCTTAGTTACTTCCATAGATTCTCCATCATTCAGATGGTTATTAGTGCCATGAGGCTGCGTATATTAGAGTGGTGTCTCAAAGTGAGGGAAAGTTTACCTGGTTTGTATTTAGCAGACGCTTTTATCCAAAGCTTACAAGTCTCTGAAAGACTTAATGAAAACCAGATTCCTTCTGTTGTTGATCTTTGAGAGATGTTGTCAAGACTGAAACTAACTCATCTTTTGTTTTGTTGTGAACTTCTTACAGCGACACTTCATCAATGCTTGCTGTGCTATTAGTGATCTATTTGTCGGGTATTCCTGCTCTCTAGTAAACGATGAGCCTCGGCTGGAACGATGAGGGACACATTTGTTTAGTCTCAACAAACTTTTCTTAATAATAGGTTTTAGGTGGTCATTTAACTTTTTGTTGAATATTTACTTTAACCCATAACAGCTGTCTGTATTTTTCTCTGTGGAGAAAAACAAATGTTTTCTTTGGCTCAAGGTGAATGTTTCAGTGTCAAGCCCCACCCAGCTGATAATAGAATAGAAGCTTCTTTTGCTCTCTGTTTCAGTATCTGCAGCTACAACAGAAAGCAGAGCCTCAGTTACTCCAACAGCATCACAGCTCCAGCAGAGCTCCAGTGTAAATGGATCTAAACCTTCTCTGATGGGTCACATCCACTATTTATTCAGTAAGCTGCGGACATTTATCATTTTATTTTATCTAGTTTCGATTGTTCGAGCAGGTTTAACAAAGGAACTTTAGCCTTTCTCAAATATTTTAGATCACAGGATGATTGTGTCTCTAACATTGTTAAATGCAGCTGGAGCTAAAAGCTGCTTATCGGTTTACTTAAGACTTAAAAGTCTTTCTCAAGGTTTTTCAAGGTTATCTGGTGAATGTGAAGCAAGCTGCATTTTGACCAACAGCATCCAGAAGTGAAACGGACCGGGGCTTTTCTTCTGTTCCTATCCAGGAGCTACAGTCAGATTATTTCAGCCTTGGTTCTGTTGCATTTCCACTGAGGTCTCAGGTTCAGGGCAGTGGTGTGCAATACTTTAAACTTAGTGTGGATCAAACAGGGTGTAAGGGGGACTTATTGAGAGAAAACTAACACTAATAAACCTCATTTTCATTCTGCTTTTCAAACTGTTTGAAAGGAAAATGTGAAAGTAGAGCTGAAGGTTCCTGATGTGGCCTTTGGGTTGGGAAATCTCTGATTAATGGAGAATTGTAAGTGAATGTGAATGCTTGTGTCTTCCTGCACAGACTGAAGGCTGCCTCACTGAAAGCTGTCCTGCTTTATTCCAGCTGTTTGGCTCCGCCCCCTCAGGCTGCTACCTTTCCTGTTGAGTAGCAGTTGATCTCATTGACCCTGCAGTCAGCTCCTGTCTTGTGGTGGATCAGAGACAGAAGAGAGGGTTTGTGTTTCTCTGCTTCTAGTTGTTGATGATTGTGTATTTGTGTCTGTAAAATGAGGCGACTCTTCACCTCTGTCTCCTCTCACAGGGAGAAGATGATCTGCAGGATCCTGCTGCTCATCATCCTCACTTCATGTGTCTGTGGTCAGTTTCCATCTTCACTTTATCAAGTCCAAATACTTTGATCATCTTCTGTGTTTGCTTAGATAGTGCAGATTATTGCTATCACATGGTAAAGAGTGTCTGCTCCTCTCTTTCCCTCTCTGTCTCCTCAGCAGCAGCATTTGTAGTGAATGTGCCACAGAGCTCCTATCAGGCAGAGGAGGGGCAGAGCATCACTCTGGAGTGGACGTTCACAGCCAAACCTGACAGCTTCTGGAGCTCCCTGTTTATCTTCTGTGTATTGCTAACTGATCACAGAGACTTATTCCTGTATCATATTCATGAAGGTGATGAGGTTTCAGAGTCTCAGGAGGAACAGTTTGCAGGACGAGTCCAGAGTGACAAAGACGCCCTCAGAGAAGGACGAATCAGTCTTCATGTGTCCAGACTCAGGACTGAGGACTCTGGTCTGTATCTGTGTTTTGTGAAGAATGATTATGGCTCCGGCTTTGGAAGATGTCGACTCAGCGTCTCTGGTGAGTTCACACAGTAAAGGGATGTCCACATCTGGTCCTCTAAGGCCGCTGTCCTTCAGGTTTTAGATGTTTCCTGCTTCAATGCATCTGATTCAGATCAAATATATATCTTCAAAAGATTTTTGAGCTTTGCAGAAGCCTGCTAATGATGCATCGATCTGAGTCCAAATACTTTGATCATCTTCTGTGTTTGCTTAGATAGTGCAGATTATTGCTATCACATGTTAAAGAGTGTCTGCTCCTCTCTTTCCCTCTCTGTCTCCTCAGCAGCAGCATTTGTAGTGAATGTGCCACAGAGCTCCTATCAGGCAGAGGAGGGGCAGAGCATCACTCTGGAGTGGACGTTCACAGCCAAACCTGACAGCTTCTGGAGCTCCCTGATTATCCTCTGTTACCTGGCAACTAATGACACTGTCTTATTCCTGTATCATGTTCATAAAGGTGTTGAGGTTTCAGAGTCTCAGGAGGAACAGTTTGTTGGACGAGTCCAGAGTGACGAAGACGCCCTCAGAGAAGGACGAATCAGACTTCATGTGTCCAGACTCAGGACTGAGGACTCTGGTCTGTATGAGTGTAAAGTGAAGAATGATTATGGCTCCGGCTCTAAAAGATGTCGACTCAGCGTCTCTGGTGAGTTCACACAGTAAAGGGATGTCCACATCTGGTCCTCTAAGGCCGCTGTCCTTCAGGTTTTAGATGTTTCCTGCTTCAATACATCTGATTCAGATCAAATATATATCTTCAAAAGATTTTGGGCTTTGCAGAAGCCTGCTAATGATGCATTGATCTGAATCAGAAGCATGAAACATGTCAAACAGTTTCTCTGACAGCAGATGAAGAATTACTAACAGTTTCTAATGATGAGGGAAATGTTTTCTATTTCCATGAATCATTTTTTGTCCTTTACAGCAGCTGCTGATCTCTCCCAACCTCAGAGAAAGACTGAGAGTCCACAACCAGACACTTCAGGATGGATCGGACTCTATGTTGCACTGATAATAATAATAGGAGTATTAGTAGTAGTAATAGCAGAGGTTCTGACTATTAGAAATGTCTTAACATTTTGATTTCACTAAATCCACTGCTTAGATATTAATCAGAATCAGAAATGTACACAGGAGGTTTGTGGTGAGTATACAGCTGCTGATGTAGTTCTATGTATGGGCCTTCACTTTAATTTATGGCTCCTTGTTTGTGTTAATTGTTAGAATCTGTGGCATTTTAGTTAATTTTTTCTGTGTTTTGTTTCCATCTACTTTATTTTTAGTTTCAGTCGGGTTTTGTTTCTTTCCCACAGTTCAGTTTCATGGAGCTCTGACTTTGTTTTTTGGTGTTTAGTTCTTCTACAACTTTTTCCGTTTCTGCATTTGGTTCCTCCCAATAAATCACTCACTGTGACACTGATCAGGTTATCAGTCTCACAGCAGCTAAAATTGTCAAAATCTCAAGTAAAAATACTCAGTTAACTTGGTCCTGCAGACGGTATTTCAAGATGCACCAGAACAGACTCGTAAAGGACTCACCAAACGGCAGGTTGGCATCTTAACTCACATATTCCAGGGAGATCAGACCAGTTGTGATCTTTGTGATGCAGGTGCAACATGTTGTATTCATGACGGATCAAATGTGCAGCTTTGCTGTTTAAGATCCAACCCAAATACAGCCAATAAGCAGTTTACACAGTGATGTGTCGAACGGCTGTACTTAAACAGCACTTTTCTCATCTAGTTGACCACTCAGAGCACTTTGACACTTCAAGCCACATTCACTCACATTCAGACGGGGCCAACAGGTTGGATGTTGTGGCCCTCTATTTCTGCCACTAATATTCTAGTTGATCATTTTCACTATAAACTCGTTGCAGCTCTGGCAGTGTTGTTTACATTATCCTATTGTCAGCCTGACATGTCTTTACACATTTAAGGCCCGGCTAATAACATAAATAATACCAATGAATGAATGATGTCCAGGGAAGGTTTTTAATCCTAAAATTCAGCTACAACAGCGCTCTGGGGTTGATTTACACAGCATTCCAAGTGATAAAGCATCGTATTTACTGTAAAAGTGACATCTGGTTTATTATTTCTGGTTTAAAAAAACTGCAACTGCAACTTGCAAAAAATAATTTGTAATGCAACAACAATAAAATCACTTATAATTAGGTCTTAAAACTATGTAAACTATGTAACTTTGTGCAAAAGTAAAATTAATTAAAAAAATATAAGTAAACTACCTTAATCCACACATTTTTCCTTTTTTTTGTAACTCTGTTCTTCTTGTGCCGTGGAAGTCTTCCGTGGAATTGTTTTGCCTTCAGCTGCGCTTTGGATGCGCGCTGCACGGCAGGAGGCGCGCACTACCGGTGCAGCGGAGCTTTGACATTTAAAGAGTCAGTAAGAATCACTGGGTCTGCATCAGCAGCAGCACTCTGTTGGCATAGAAGGTTAATAATATATATTTGGTCATACAGAAATCATCACTCCATCCATCCATCCATCCATCCATCCATCATCTGCCGCTTATCCGGGGGTCGGGTCGCGGGGGCAGCAGCTTGAGCAGAGAAACCCAGACGTCTCTGTCCCCGGCCACTTCTTCCAGCTCTTCCGGGGGGACCCCGAGGCGTTCCCAGGCCAGCCGAGAGACATAGTCTCTCCAGCGTGTCCTGGGTCTTCCCCGGGGTCTCCTCCCAGTGGGACGTGCCCGGAACACCTCCCCAGGGAGGCGCCCAGGGGGCATCCTAACCAGATGCCCGAGCCACCTCATCTGACTCCTCTCAATGCGGAGGAGCAGCGGTTCTACTCCGAGCCCCTCCCGGATGACTGAGCTTCTCACCCTATCTCTAAGGGAGGCCCAGACACCCTGCGGAGGAAACCCATTTCGGCCGCTTGTATTCGCGATCTTGTTCTTTCGGTCACTACCCACAACTCGTGACCATAGGTGAGGATGGGAACGTAGATTGACCAGTAAGTAGAGAGCTTCGCCTTCTGGCTCAGCTCCCTCTTCACAACGACGGGTCGGTGCAGAGCCCGCAACACTGCAGACGCCGCACCGATCCGCCCGTCAATCTCAGGCTCCATTCGTCCCTCACTGTGAACAAGACCCCGAGATACTTGAACTCCTCCACTTGGGGAAGGATCTCATTCCCGACCCGGAGAGAGCATTCCACCCTTTTCCGGCTGAGAACCATAGTCTCGGATTTGGAGACATCACTCATACATGCAAAAAATAAAAAATAAAACTTTTGGTCATTTGCTCTTGGGGGCCCCCTCGTGGCCGTGGGACCCTAAGCAGGCGCTTATGCCTCAGGCCCGCTCTGGGGTTCAGTGAAGCCGGGAATTGAACTGCTGACATTGGCAGACAGATGGATGATTGTGATCAGGAAGGAGGATGGAGACACCTGAGATACAGCCTCCCTGTGTATGATCTATGTATAAAAAACTATATTACACTGAACATACTTTTTATTCTCTGACCTCCATCAGATGGCTAAAATGAAACGTTTCCAGACTTATCAGAGGTTTGATATTGATGCATCAGCTCAGTCTCTTTAAAATCATAAAACAAACAAAGCAAACTAATTAATAATTTGTTAAATGTGAGCGTGTGCGTCATATTGATTCTGTTGCAACTTCCAGAGGAAGCCAGGGGAAGCTTCTGGAAGAAATAAAAGAAATGAAAGAAAAAAAGAAAAAAGAAAGAAATGTTTTCTAATACAATCATCACAAGTGTATTGATCAGTTATCAGAAGAAATGGCATAACTAGAATATCAGACTGTAATCAACAGATATTTTAAATAATTTATTGTTCTGAATTCACATGAACTATGTCAAGTTACAAGCTCACTGGAAACTCAACCCACTCACAAACATCTTCATTCTCATTATAATCATAAACAATTTTAAACAACGGACACCCGAGTTTGACCAGGTGTTCTCTGAAAAACAATCAACATTAAATATGTGAAAAATCACTGTTTCTGAGTTTATTATTCTTAATGAATTATTGATGCAACATGTACACATTATAACCAGTGTAAAGGCTGCAGATAAAGTGCTTTGTGCACAGTAATAATCCCCATCAGCTGTTACTGGATGAAGACATGATAACAGTTAAATGATGTTCCTGATGAGCAGCATCACTCTGACTGAACCACTTTGTGTCAACATGGGATTGTTATTAACTCAGAGACCATTTCCACTCATGACTTCCAGCTGTGTGAGGAGCATTACTGCCATCTACTGGACTGATTACAAGTTATTAAGCTGCTGGAGTTTCTCCTGCAGCAGCCTCTCAGCCACTGATAATGGGGCCTTTTCTTCTTCTTCTCTGATTCTGTTTATAGAGGGAGCTGGTTATACTCAAGGGAGTATAACCAGCAGAGCTACTGCTACTAATCCTGTCGGTCCCATCACACCATAGAGTCCGATCCCTCCTGAAGTGGCTGGTTGTGGACTCTCTGTCGGTCTCTGAGGTTGGGAGAGATCAGCAGCTGCTGTAAAGGACAAAAAGTGAAGGTGATTCATGGAAATAGAAAACATTTCCCTCATCATTAGCAGCTGTTAGTAATTCTTCATCTGCTGTCAGAGAAACTGTTGTTCTGCTGCATTTTGTCTGTTTTCTCTTCATTTGCTTTGAGTTTTGGATTTTGTGTTAACAGCTGACAGAATAAAATGTTGTGGATACTGTTCATATGTATGAGTCTATATGAACAACACAACAACACAAACAGAGACAGTTGGTTCTCAGCTACTTTAAACTCTGAGCTGGATAAACTGGGTTAGTTCTGTAGTGGTTCTTCATGGCTAACTACTGGAACATCTGAGCTTTAAATCTCATGTTAACTCTTAGCAGGAAAAACTCTAAATGAACAAGAACCAGCAGCAAAAATATCAAGAAGATTAAATCTACTGTGTGAACTCACCAGAGACGTTGAGTCGACATCTTTTAGAGCCGGAGCCATAATCATTCTTCACTGAACACAGATACAGACCAGAGTCCTCAGTCCTGAGTCTGGACACATGAAGACTGATTCGTCCTTCTCTGAGGGCGTCTTTGTCACTCTGGACTCGTCCTACAAAGTGTTCCTCCTGAGACTCTGAAACCTCATCACCTTCATGAACATGATACAGATATGAGCCTCCATCATCAGTTATCAGCTCACAGAAAATAATCAGGGAGCTCCAGGAGCTGTCAGGTTTGGTTGTGAACGTCCACTCCAGAGTGATGCTCTGCCCCTCCTCTGCCTGATAGGAGCTCTGTGGCACATTCACTACAAATGCTGCTGCTGAGGAGACAGAGAGGGAAAGAGAGGAGCAGACACTCTTTAACATGTGATAGCAATAATCTGCACTATCTAAGCAAACACAGAAGATGATCAAAGTATTTGGACTTGATGAAGTGAAGATGGAAACTGACCACAGACACATGAAGTGAGGATGATGAGCAGCAGGATTCTGCAGATCATCTTCTCCCTGTGAGAGGAGACAGAGGTGAAGAGTCGCCTCATTTTACAGACACAGATACACAATCATCAACAACTAGAAGCAGAGAAACACAAACCCTCTCTTCTGTCTCTGATCCACCACAAGACAGGAGCTGACTGCAGGGTCAATGAGATCAACTGCTACTCAACAGGGAAGGTAGCAGCCTGATGCTGTTGGTCAAAATGCAGCTTGCTTCACATTCACCAGATAACCTTGAAAAACCTTGAGAAAGACTTTAAAGACTAACTCCTGACACCCTCTCACATCTAAAGACAATGTCACTGAGTTTGAAGTCACAGAATAAAGATTTTAAAGACTCCAGATCTCACAGAGTCACTGTTAGTAAGAACACATCTGGATTTTTATGACATCATTTCCCATCATGCACCTGGTGGAAATGATAAACATCAATTCAATCGACCAATAAGCAGCTTTTAGCCCCAGCTGCATATTTAAGAGCTGTGTTGTGGGTTCAATAAAAACATAGAAAGAAAAAGCAGCTCTGCACATGGTACAAAAGAGAAACTGTAAAGGAAACAATCACGTTTTTTCTTAGATAAAAAGCTCCTGTATTTATACATCCTGCATAACTTGTTCTGCTCAGTGTGTTTACAAAAGAAAAGTAGAAAAGTAAAGAAAAGTCTGAGACTAAGTACATTAATACTAAGACTTACACTTATACTTTAATACTAAAGCTTATACTTTAGCATACTTTTTACTCATTTCTGCCACAAACTAGTGATGGGAGACTCGATTCCTTTTGCTGACTCGAGTTTGTATGAGTCACTCACTGAAGTGAAATGGGTTCTCGAGTCACTTTAATCAGTCACCCAGAGTGTCTCCATGAAATGTGTAAAACAAGTTCCAAACCATCCAAACCAGTCCCCAAATCATTGAGAAAAAGACTAAAAATCAATAAACATAAAGTTTTCCTGTCTTTCTCTCCAGTGCAGTTAGAATAACAGTTTTGTGGCGTGTCTCCTCTTTGCAGTGAGTCAGTATAGTTAGCTATCAGTCAGGAGCAGCGACGAGTCAGTGAACGAGTTCATGGAGACAATGACTCGTAACTCCCGAGTCAGTAAAAAGAATCTCGAGTTCTGAACGATCGACTCATGAACCGCACATCACCACCATGAAGTACTTTCTTTTTCTTGATCCAAGTACAGAATAAGGTTGAGTCGTTGACTCAGCAAAGGACTTGATTTCATATTAAATGTTAAAGAAATATATCAAACTTGTTCTCAACATTCTGTCCTGTGTAAATATATTTCAGGCAAGTATACATACAGCATGAGTTTACTTTCAGCAACTGGAAACATGTGAATTTACTTTTTTTTACTGAGCTTCTTTCTCTTTCTCTCAGCCACTGATAATGGGGGCTTTTCTTCTTCTGTGATTATATTTATAGATTCAGAGAAGAAGAATCCACAGAGTCCTCTCAGTCTCTCTCAGATGTTGGTCCTCTCTGTCTTTCACCCAGTTTGAATAATGTTTAAGAATACTTTAGGAAGTATATTTCTAGTATAAATTTATGGGACTGGATAGTGGAGAATGTCACCTTTCATGTGGCTGACCGTGGTTCAGCGATCGTGTATGAATCACTTTGTCCTTAGTTGCTTTGTGTGTTTGCAGTGTAAACATGACCCAAATGCATAAACATAAATAGTATGCTACAAGTAATATGCTAAGAAAATTTACAAGTAAATTAGCAAAGATTTGTTGTTTTATTGATTCTCAGTTCATACAAGTGTACTTAAAGCATACTTCAATAAACTGGAAGTATATACCTAGTATACTAGTAATATATAGACAAGTGTACTTGTTGTATACTGGAAAGTGTACCTTTGTAAACTTAAAAATGTTCCAACTTAGTTAAAAGAAGTATTAAATTAGTATACTTTCTAGTATACATGGTCCGTAGCATACTTGCTATACTTATACTCAAGCGAACTTAATAAAATGAACTTCAAGTATAATGCTATTAAGCTATGGAAGCTAAATACTGGTACTCTCCTTGTGTATGCAGTCCTACCTGTTTTACCTTCTAATGATGAATAGTATGTTCCAGTATAACTGATTCTATTCAAATCACACAGTAAAAGTAACAACTTTACTTTTCCAAACACAGAATTATTGTCAGAACAACAGCAACAAAGACTTTCTGTGTCCAACATCTAAACACATTACCTTCTCTTCTCTCCTTCCTCTATAACATGAAGCTGTTATTCAGGCAGCTCAGAAGTTTGGTTTGTCCGCAGCTTGCTGAATAAATAGTGGATATGACCCATCAGAGGAGGTTTAGATCCATTTACACTGGAGCTCTGCTGGAACTGTGACCCTGCGAGTATCTCAACCCCTTATATTGGCCCTTGTCCAGCATGTGTTATTAAAGTAAAGCATCCAATCAGCGTCAAAACCTGTCGCGTTCCTCCAATCAGTTCTTTAGGTCCTATTTCCCAGCATAACACAGAATTTGGCTGGAAGGTAAAGACAAATTTCGTGTGCTTGATTTCTTTTTAGCAGGCAACACTTAATTTAATTTTTTCCAACGTGACTGACCTTTATCTCACTCCTTGTTTTTCTGAAAGTGTCCTTCTCCAGAACCAGCTGCTTTCATGCCATCAGCCTGCACCACAGGACCGTCTGCAAAGCTCAGTGAAAGTCTGCTCTGAAGTCCTCGGACTCCCTGTTAAAACACTTTGATCCATGCATGAGTCGCAGCTGACACAAAACACTGATGCAGCAGCCCCCTCCCCCTTGACCTTGTTTTTGTCCTCCTGCCTGCATATTTCATTATGATTGTTTGTCCATCAACATAATTTCAGTTTTTGAACCATGTAAATACTAATAATTTCAGTATTTTTTTCCTCGTCTGCTTCTTATTTATCTTTCACTTTATACTTTTCAGTATTAATGTGTCAGTGTGTATAATGCAAATCACTTATGAGGGAGCTTCATTTACAGTTTTAAGTTTTAGAAAGTGTGATTCTGCTGTTTCCTCTGATAACTGATCAATAACTTAAACACATCATTTGTTTCTGTGACATGAATCTCACACTTTTAGCTGAATTTCCACCTTTTTGATATATTCATACATATTTTATTGTGTTTGTGTCACACTGTGTTTAATAAAGCTTTTAAAAAACTGAAACCAGAGAAGGAACTGAAACGATATGTTTTCATGTTGTAAAACACTTTATTTCTTATTTTAATAAAAGATTTGACAGATGTTCACACTGTAAGCCGCGGATCGCGTGTTAGCATTAGCAACGAGCTAACTTATTACAATAAAAATGACATTCTTGGGAAGCAAAGGGACAATTAAACATTCATCACTGCTGTAAACACAATACTTACATGGCAGGAACTCACACAGTATTCATACACACAGGAATACCGATATGAGTTCCTCACCTGTTAACCTGCACAACACCGGAACTACAACTGAGGTGCATCATGGGTAACGTAGTCTGTAAAATGCGGTTGAACTTGGGGACTTTTAACGTATACAGTGACTTGAAAAAGTGTTCTTCCCATTTGAACTTTCCAAAATTTGATTACAGCCACAAACATAAACGTATTTTATAGAGATTTTATGTGACAGACCAACAGAAAGTAGCACATAATTGTAAAGTGAAAGGCAAATGTACATGGAACCGACTATATGAGACATAATTAGACGAAACTTTCACCGATAACTTTCAGTTACTAATGAAAAAGCATTTGTTGTTTTTAGGAGAGCTCAGGTTGAGCCTCTGGTTCAGTCGTCTCCTGCATCACTGATCAAAGGGAAGTTCCCCTCTGAAATGAAACTGCTCTGAGATCTGTGATGGGACTTTAGCTCCTGATGACATATAATAGCTCCAGACTCATTTTTCTGTGGGAAAATGCTTTTCTAAGAGTGTCCATTGGCTGTTGGTACTTTTACTTGTTAACAGCACACACAGAAATGTAGAATACAGTTTTTCAGGACAAATAAAGCCTCTCAGTGAAGTGGGAAACAAACCTGAGTATTTGGAACAGAAACTGAGTATTTTCACTGAGCTGGGATTTAGTTCAAGACTCTTTTTTTATTCTAATTTATCAAATGTTTCAGGCGTTCATCATTTCCTGTTCACTGTTCATGTATCTGCATATAACATGCTGACTGTGTGTGTCTCTGCAATAGTTCAACCTTATTGTTGCTGTTGTCTGGATTGGAGGCGTATTAAAGAACCAGCTCAAGCTGCCAACATGTCCAAAGAGAATATACTTGTTCATGAGGTAAGGATTAATGCAGCTCGTTTGGGTTGTACAACAGACAAGATGTCGGTCAGGACACAGGAATGATGACATCATTGACTTCTTTGCCGGCAGATCTGATGACTGCAGTCATTTATTGAAAATAAATTAAGGTTCCTGTTCATTCACCTCCTTTGTTGACCTATATTATATGTCTGTATAATGAAATGTCCTGATAAAATAATGAAAAGGCAGAGCTGAGATGAATTTCATGTGTGGGAATGTTCCTTTGTTTTCTATAAGCAAACAAATACAAACACTAAGGAGCTGAAATCAACTTAACCATCTTTATTTAACACTGTAGTGAATGATTTACCATCCATCTCATACAGTACAATTTTATGTACAAACAGTTTAAAAATTATGACATCATATGCCAAACCAGAACAAACTGCAGTGCTGAAACATTTAAGTCCATGTGCAACGCGCATGATGAACACATGCTTTCTTTTCCAAATAGTTACTGTTGAGGTTAACCTGTACCTCTTTCCGAGTCCGTTGATGCAGTGAAGGAGAAAGACAGAGGAGACGATATAAGAATCATCACAGTTTTATTTACGCAGTTTGCAAAGTGCGGAGAGCAGTTCAGTACAATGCATGCGAACAGCACAAAGTACGGAAAAGCTCTGTCTTTGTCTAGGGGTGTGGTGTTATATACACTTGTATTCAGTCTCCTCCTTATGGGATGTGTGTGTGTCAATATCTTATCTCTTCCTCTATGTGTGTGCGTGTGTGTACTGGTATAAGGCGTTACTTTCAGAAGACCGTTGTAGGTGCGGTCCTAGTTTTACAACCTGTTGTTCTCAGAGATATTTCCTTATCAGGCTGCTGTGCAAGCACAGAAATGAGCAAGTCAGTTATACAGGATATCACCTTATACAGCTATCCTCACTCACAATACCCCCTTTTGATCTCTATTAAGAGATCACACAAATGGCTGAGTAACAATACATGACTAAAAATAAATTGAAAAACTTCACGCCCCCTTTTGATCACTACAAGGTGATCACACAATCTCTGACATTCTGATGATATCATCTTCATCTGTATCAGGATCGGGAGGGTTCAGCAGTGGCATTACCAAAGGGGAGGGAGCCTTCCCCTCTATAGTGGTAGTTATAAGTCTATTGGCAAGTGAACGAATACATGGGATACAGCAGCAACCACAAGTCACCAAAATAGCGACGAATATAGCAAGAGATACAAAAAGTGAACATTCTAATATGTTTCACTGTGTCTCAAGTATGATAAAAATAGCAAGCAAAACTTTCTTGGTAATTCAGACCTTATCTATCAGGGTGCTCTAGGCGGGGTTACCCCTAGAGGAGCTTTAAACCTTATAGTTTGTCAACATTACCCAACTCCTTAGCAAATAGCACACATTATTAAAAGATAACATAAGGGTGATACTGCAATGATTATAACTTGGTATGACCTGTAAGAGCAAGTTTAAGCAAAGCCCAAGCAAACACGATTATGAGTATAACAAATCCAAAAATAAAACAATTCAACTGCGATGACGTCATCTGGTCCCGTTCTTCTGAGAAGCACAACTCCGGGTGCTCTTTAAGGAAAGTCAGTCGCTGGTAATATGAAGAAGGTGAGGGCTGACGTTTCCAGATGAGGGTTGAGTTGGAGCCCGGGTCTAACACCCTTCCTGCTCGTAAATGATGTCGTTGCAAGGAGGCAGAAGTGTACTACTTCTGCCTGCAAAATGCCACCAGGGGATTATTCTGCCCCTTGTTGGTTGGTGGTCTTTTCCTCTGTACCAGCCGGTACAGTGTGCAAATCTTTCAGCGCCTGGTGAGTCGCTGCTAGGGAGCGTTGAGGTTCCTCGGCTGCCGCACACTGGCTCCAATGGAACCACGTATCACCTTTCCCTTTGACTCGGACTGCGTGGGAGGTCCTCTCGGTCACCTGATAGGGCCCCGTCCACCTTGGCTCCGACCACTTTCGTTTGATGACCCTCAGCAATACCCACTCAGCCTCTGGAGCCGGCGCTGGTTGGCCCTCTCCTCTGCTACTCGCCACCTGCTTTGAAAATTCTGCAACGAGACTTTGGAGTTCATGGAAATACATTTTGTGGGTTAGGTGTTGTTCAATATGTCCTGTTCCTGGCAACTTAGATTGAGGTCCAGGAAAAGCTCTCCCTGTCTGGAGCTCATGTGGTGTAAACCTTGTGGACTGATTAACAGAGCTCCTGATGGACATTAATGCTAAGGGCAACGCATCTAGCCAATTCATTTTGGTCTGTGCACAGATTTTAGCCAATTTGCTCTTCACTGTCTGATTCATTCTCTCAACCTTACCCTGTGATTGTGGATGGTAGACAGTACCAAACTTGTGTTTTAGCCCTAGCATGGCCTCAACCTGTTGCAACTCTTGGTTTTTGAAGTGAGTGCCGTTGTCTGACCTGATCCTTTCTGGAAATCCATGCCTGGGGATATAATGGTTAATCAGAAATTTTATTACCGACTTACCATCCTCTTTCTTGGTAGGCCATGCTTCAGGCCATCCTGAATATGCGTCCACACACATCAGAATATACCTATACCCTTTCACCGGTGTGATCATGTCTGTGTAATCAATGATGATTTCTTTCCCTGGCTTTACCTCCAATGGATAACATCCAGGGTGTGGTTTCACTGTTGGTCTGACATTGTACTTTAGACACTCCTCGCATGACCCCACAAAATGTTTGGCCATGTCCTTTAGGTATGGATGCCACCAGTGCTCTAGATTTCTCATCATTTGAGCTACCCCCACATGTCCCACTCCATGTGCCTCCGCCAACGCTGTCTGTCTGATCCCTGGAGGTAGTATAGGTCGTCCATCTGGGCCCCTCCAGAGGCCGTGTACTTCTGTCGCCCCTCTCGCTTTCCATAATGTCTTTTCTTGTGGAGAGGCCGCAGCTTGCTCAGCTATCAGTGCGGTCATGTCTGTGTCTTTCTCTGTCTCAGCGTACATGAGGATCGCCTTCACCACATATCCTGCCGCGGTTTTAGCTGCCATATCTGCTGCGTCGTTTCCCTTTTTTGTAGGTGAGTCATTTTTCTCATGGCCCTTACATTTGATAACAGCTACTTTGCTCGGGAGTAGTAGGGCCTCCGCTAGCTCTTTCATTTCTGCCTCATGTCTGATGGGTTTATTTGTTGCGGTTAGAAATCCAGCCCTCAACCACTGTTTCAGTTCCACATGTACTGCTCCTGCCGCATAGGCTGAATCTGTGTAAATGTTTACTTCCTGCCCTTCCCCTAGCCTCAGTGCTGCTATTACTGCCAGTACTTCTGCTCTTTGTGCTGACTGCTGTCCTTCCAGTCTCTCTGTTTATCGTGTGATCAGTTCCCCTTGCACGTCCTCTACAACTGCATATGCTGCTTTCAGTCCTTCTCGTTCATCCCTGAAGCAACAGCCGTCTGTGTATAGTTCTCTGGCCCCTGGTATCGGTTCTGTTTGTAGGTCCAGTCGTACTTTCTCCTCTTTCTGCACTCTGTCCGTACACTCATGTGGCTCACCTGTTCCTAGCTGATCTGCCATGTTTATGCCTTCATGAGTGAAAGTCAGGTTTGGTGCCTCGAGAATTTTGCTCAGTCGTCTTTGTCTCAGAGCAGTCAGCGTAAAAGTCTGTGAGTTCACATAGGCCACAACGCTATGTGTGGTCAGAATGTGCAGTTGATGTCCCATGACAATGTGTGCAGTTTTTTGAATGAGCTTTGCTATCCCTGCTGCCTGTTGTGTACACATAGGATGGCGCTTTTCCATATTGTCTAGCATCACACTGATATACATTAGTACTACTCTCTCACCCCCTTTTCTCTGGAACAGGACGCCATTAGTGCAAAGTTCTGTTCCAGAGACATCCAAGTAGAATGGTAAGCTATAATCGGGTATAGCTAGGTCTGCTGCTGTGGAGAGGGCCTGTTTTAGTGCAATAAAGGCTTCCTCCGCCTCCTGAGTCCAATTCAGGGTCGCTGACAGGTTGCGCATGCCTTGTTCTTTCACTAGGGCCCGCAGAGGTCTAGTTAAGCCGGTGTAATTGGCTATGTAAGTCCTACTATAGCCCGTCAACCCTAAGAAAGACAACATGTCCTTTACCTTCACTGGCTTAGTGTGATGGAGAATAGTAGACCTGTGCTGAGGGGAGAGCCCTGCTCCTTTTTGGGAAATTTGCCTGCCCAAAAACGCTACCTGCCGCCGTGCAACCTGAAGTTTGGCTTTGCTGACCTTGAACCCTGTTCTTGCAAGATGTAAAAGGACATTTTTAGTTGCTTCCAAACACAGAGCCGCAGTGGGCGCTGCCAACAACAAATCATCTACATACTGAACGAGAGTCACCTGCTCTGGTAGTGGGCAATCACTCAAGATATCTTTTAAAACCTGGTTAAAAATCCCTGGGGACAAAGCGAACCCTTGTGGCAGCCTGGTGTACTGTAGCTGCTTGTGCTGATACGAAAACGAGAAAATGTGCCTGCAGTCTTCCGCCAAGGGAAGACAAAAGAATGCATTAGCCAAGTCAATGCAGGTAAACCACTAAATTTTCCTGATACCAATCTGTCTGTAACCCATCATAAAATAGAGTAACATGGGGGGAATCGGGAGGTGAGACATAGGGTTCGGGTTGGGAAATCCAGGGTTTCCACTGGAGGTAAGCCGAGAGGATACCACGCCGCTCAGATGTTTCCGGCTGTAATAGACCCCAGTATATGTCCGCGTATTGTTCATTCACTGGCTGCACAAGATATTGACCAGTGATGTTCTCCATCGGTCCAGAGCACGGCAAATGAGATCCATCAGGCATGACAACAACCAGGCCATCGGCGCTGCAGAGTATCGTGGCCCCCAGTTTTATCAGGAGATCTCTTCCCAGCAAGTTCATCGGTACAGAAGGTGAATGTACAAATGGATGTGTCACAGTCTGTTTTCCCACCTGGGTGAGTAGCGGCTTAGTGAACGGCAGTGTCTTTTTCTCCCCAGAGAAGCCCATAAGCGTGATGGTATGCGATGACAGGGAACCAGCTGGTACAACTTTCAATGTGGAACATGTGGCTCCAGTGTCAACCAAGAAAGGCAGATCTTTTTTCTCAATCTGAACTGACAGCATCGGTTCTGCCGTAGTGATGCTGTCTGAGAGTCTCTGTGGGGTGTGTCAATACTGACCGGACTGGTCAGGGTTCTCCCCATTGTCCCACAATGGGTACTGACCAGCAGCAGCTGCTCCCCAAGGCTGCTGAGGATACATAGGTGCAGTAACAGGAGGTCCGGAGCCGCGACCCCTGCCTCTCCCAGGAGGACCACTATCCACACCTTTCTGTGCTCTTGGATTATGTGGGCAGCTTCTTATCCAATGATTAGGGTCTCCACAGAGATAACAACAACGAGTCTCCCTTGACTGTCCTCTTCCTGTACCGCCCCTTAGTCCCCGACCTCTCCCCCAAAGCCTCCACCCCGCATTGGTCCTCCCCCATGTCTTCTCCCGCCTGATGGGGGCTGCGGTACCCATGGTGGGACCGGAAATAAATCAGGAACCTGTGGTGGCTCGGCAGCCAACATGACCTTCGCAGCTTCCCCTTTTTGTTTTTTATTTTTATCATTACATTTCTGTCTAGCTTCCGTTAACTGTAATTTTAACAGCTGAACCTGCAATTCTTTTAAGTCATCCTGTTCTTTCTGTGTATTATCTTGAGCACGGGTGAGGTGGTGTATTAAGTGTTTCTCCCAGACATGGGATTCACTACCGAGCATGTCCGGGTTATTTACCATGGCTGTTTTGACATTCTCCGGCACTCCTTCCAGTATAGCCTGTCTAAACCACTCTCTCTGAGCTCCAGCTCTCCCTGGGTGGCATCCTGTGTGTTTCAACCATAAATCCTTGCTCTGATCCACATACTCCCTGGGATTTTGTTTGGGGTCCCATCTCATCTTTGGCATTACGGTGGCGTTAGGTAGTGGATATTTTTCTCTCATAGCTTTCCCTATTTCAGTGCTATGATGCGTGAAAGGGGTGTCATCTGTCACCCTGTCTGTATGAGCGATAGTCTCAATTTCTCTCATGTCCCCACCCGTCATGCATCGTCCTGCAATAGCTCTAAAGTCCCCCAATGCCAATTTCTGTCCTGCCGTCAGAGAATCCAATTTGCTGAGCCACAAATTTCCACCCTCGGCTACAGGTGGTAATTTCTCCACTATGGCCTGTATGTCCCCTATAGTAAATGGTCGGTACCGGTCACCTTGTCCTGGTACTGCTGTTAGTGGGTACATTGTGACCGGAAGGATTGTCCCACCACGTCGGCGCTGGCTAACTCTTCTGCCTATCGTATCTGTCAGTTCCTCTGCCATCTTCATTTCTTTCTCTACACTTCTCATCAGTCCGTCCCTTTTTTGACAGAGCTCTTCTATCTCTCTCCGACATAACTCATCTAGCTCTCTCTCTTTCCTGACGGCTGAATCTTCCTCCTCTTCCCTCCATGATCCTGCCAAGCTAAAACTTACTGGTACTTCTTGTCTTTCACCTTCCCACTGTCCCTTTCCTTGAAAAGAAGCTGTCCCTGCTGCTTCTGCTTCCTCCTCACAATCTGAAATCTCACTTCCCCTCATGACATGCCTCCGTGGCTGTGGTGTGACTTCTCGTTCTACCGTGGGCTGTGGAGCCTGTTCCCTTGCCCGTCTCTGCGAGAATGGGTCTGGGGGCGCCGAAAGGTTATCACCTGTGAAGGGGTTATAAGAAGATTTGGACGTCGTCCCTGTCCTTACTGAAGTCTCAGAGATTGATGCTGTAGGAGTGGCTGCACCTGCTTCAGTCACCCTGTCACTTACAAGTGTCTCTTCTGAGGATCCAACCTGAAGTGTACCACTAGTCACATATAGTGTGGGATATAACCCTGGTGTCGGTGCAGCAGGCGGTGCATATGGAGGTGGCCATGTAGGAGTGTCAGGTGCAGTTACCATTTGTTTGCCTCCTGGTTTTCCTGCGTTCTCATGGAGATGTCTCACACTTTGCCAGAAGACCGCCAGCTCAGACCAGCCCCGTCGTCGCTCCTCCTGCTCTTTCGCCTCCTTTTTTAATTTTGAACGTTGCAGCACACCTGCCTTTTGTCCCTGCTCTGCCAGCTCTTCTTTCCTCACCTTACATTCTTTCTCCTTTTCCCACAACCAGGCCCCTAACGGACCGGGGTCTGACATTTTCTTGCCCTTATATCTCACCAATTGTTCCACTTGTCCCTTTATGTCGGCTAATTTCCTGTCCCTACCCTTTTTAGGTAACACTGCCCCTGCTGCTTTTAACGTATTCTCTAACTGCAGCTCGAGGGGCCTCCAGGCACCCGTACCTGGGCCCCATCCCCCATCATCTATTTCCCTGTCAAACTCTCCCTCCATTTTACTTCTCTTTTTCTAAATTCTGAGGCCAGCCGGTTTGTATGACGTACGTCCGAGCAACAGGCCTTGTAAGGTGATGATTTATTAACGGCCAGTCAGTTTGTATGGCATAACACCCGAGCAACTGACCCTTTTGACAAACCAAGCCACTTATGTTAGCACCGCTAGGTTTCGATGGCTCAGACAGATTACGTTATCACCGTTAGGTTTCCTCTGTCTGATTGTCGAGTTTGTCAAGACACCGTTTTATGTACCCATTCACCTTTAGACACCTCAGAATTTTATTTTTCCCACAGCCCGCTTCTCCTTATTTCTCTCAAACAAATACAAAACACACAAAGCACGTTAAAATCTTCACAAACTTTTTCAAAATGCACTTATAGAAAAATACCTCAGGAACCCTGTTCCTGTACTCTAGTATAGGGGACTCTAGCCCCAAACAGACTTCAAGAATTTATGAGGAGTATAACCTCAAGGGACTCTAACCCAACTCCGTAGAGTATACTACTTTAGGGGACTCTAACCCCAAACAGACTTCAAGAATTTATGAGGAGTATAACCTCAAGGGACTCTAACCCAACTCCGTAGAGTATACTACTTTAGGGGACTCTAACCCCAGGGACTCAAACCCAGTAGAATTCGGGGTGTCTTCACCTCCCCGGGACTCTAACCCAGCAGCCTCTCAGGCTTCCGGTTCCTCGTCAGGCAACCGGTGGGGTCCGCCACGACCAAAGACAGTCTGTTTTATCCTCTTTTTATATTCACTTTTCTTTTATAGTTTTTTTTTTTTTTTTTTTTTTTTTTTACGCAGTTCTCGACATTAATTCTTATCGTCTTTTGCTGATTCAACCACCAGTTTCAGGACAGGACACGTTGTTTTAAAATATTCAATGTGCAGAGTTTGATAAAACAGGTTCTGCTTACCTCTGTGTTAACGTGCCGGCTCGTGTCCCGTCTCTGTCACCGTGAAGGAATCTTTTATCCGAATGAACTCCGTCCTCTCCTCACCACATCCCGAACGAGCCCCCAAAATTGTTGAGGTTAACCTGTACCTCTTTCCGAGTCCGTTGATGCAGTGAAGGAGGAAGACAGAGGAGACGATATAAGAATCATCACAGTTTTATTTACGCAGTTTGCAAAGTGCGGAGAGCAGTTCAGTACAATGCATGCGAACAGCACAAAGTACGGAAAAGCTCTGTCTTTGTCTAGGGGTGTGGTGTTATATACACTTGTATTCAGTCTCCTCCTTATGGGATGTGTGTGTGTCAATATCTTATCTCTTCCTCTATGTGTGTGCGTGTGTGTACTGGTATAAGGCGTTACTTTCAGAAGACCGTTGTAGGTGCGGTCCTAGTTTTACAACCTGTTGTTCTCAGAGATATTTCCTTATCAGGCTGCTGTGCAAGCACAGAAATGAGCAAGTCAGTTATACAGGATATCACCTTATACAGCTATCCTCACTCACATTACACAACGATATGATGGACATGGTACAATATGGCCAAACCAGTCAATTTTCTTACCCTCACACTGGAATAACAATCACTTTTAATGTGAATAAACCTCCACGGAAAAGGGATAAAAGGGACAAATGTGTATTCTTCTAAACACCCATCCAACCCACAGTGTGAGTGTTCTGAAGGTTGCATGATAGAACGGGGAATTTAAGTGGGTCTGGCCACCAGGGGGCGCTGCTGCGCTCGATCAGGCTGAATGCCGCGGATTGTGAGAGAGAAGAAGAGACAGATTACGGTGAAATGCTGGATAACGTGGATGAAGCTGATAATTACTTAGAAAGGCTATTATTTGTTTCGGTTGATATGCCATTTGTGGTTCAGGGTGCGTCCAGAGAAATATAAGTGTTATTGTTTGTTTACTGGAGGCGTTCTCTTGTTGTAATCTTTATAAGTCTGCTAGTTGAGTTTTTCCAGCATCTTCACTAATGGTTCAAAAGTAATTTATGTTATGCTATCTGACCATTTTCTTGTTGCCAATTCAATATGTGATATAGTATCTCATGCATATTCTTTTTATATATGATGTTCATGCTAATTACATTATTATTTGGATCGTGTGTTGTGGTTAAACATATTGGGAGTAGTTTATTGATGACTATTATTGTTTGGTTTATTCCAGAACCACACATCCACACACTTCACACCTGAAAGTGTGTACACTGGATTAAAACACCGTGAAAAGGATTGACTGCTTCCTGCCTGTTCATTTAAGTCTTGGGGGAACTTATAGACTGTGTCCTGACAGACGCGCACTTCGCGATTACAAATAAGGAGAAGCCAGTCTACAGTAGTGAATTATTAAGCCTCCAAAACACTCTCCCCTCCAGAACTGTTATCATGTCTTCATCCTGTAACAGCTGATGGGGATTGTTACTATGCACAAAGCACTTTATCTGCAGCCTTTACACTGGTTATAATGTGCATCATCCCGGCTCTGCTTCAGGAGAAGCTCTCCCAGCTGAGTGTGCCTGACTCCACCTGCAGGTGGATTACAGACATGCAGCATGTGAAGCTAGGAGAGTCTCAGACTCACAGCTCACAGCTCCCTCCCCCCTCCAGACCTTCTGCGTTACATTAACGCACGTCTATTGTGTATATCCAGATTCTGTATATATTTCTATATTGTCTGCACCAACTACACCAAGTCAAATTCCTTATAAGTGCAAACCTACTTGGCAATAAACTTGTTTCTGATTCTGATTCATGTTGTCAACGAATCCTGTTTATAGACATGTTGTCATGAGCCTTATTCCCTGCAGAGGTTCTTAATGTCACAGAAAAAAGGAGTCAAGACTGAAAACAGAGAACTATAATGATAATGTGTTCAGGTTGCATCAATAATTCATTAAGAATAATAAACTCAGACAGAAACGGTGATTTTCACATATTTAATGTTGATTGTTTTTCAGAGAACACCTGGTCAAACTCGGACGTCCGTTGTTTAACATTGTTTATGATTAGAATGAGAATGAAGATGTTTGTGAGTGGGTTGAGTTTCCAGTGAGCTTGTAACTTGACATAGTTCATGTGCTTAATTACTCAGCGGACCGCCATGTGCCTTTGTTTATTCAGTACCCGGTTCATCCAGCAGGTGGCGATATTGGAGCAGTTAACCTTTTATTATGGCTAATAAGTATTTCTGTTTGGTTAATTATGCCATTACTATTGATGCACATATACAGGAGAGTCGTGTGTATTATTTCTTCCAAATTAACTCACTTTCTGTGATTTTGCTTCGGATACAACCAATAACTCGACTCATTTCTAGTTGTCCCCGTTAACAGAGATGCTTTTTCATTTTAAGAATGTGGCTGCATTAATGGACTCATAAATAAAATTAGTAATCAATCATTCCATTTGCATTTGCATTTTCTTCTTCAAGACTGCACATTTTTGCTTTTTCGTTTTCGTGGTCTGCCCGCAAAGTATTGCCCATGATTCGAAAACGAAAAAGCAATCTGACGTCAGAGTGACGTCGGTAGCCGCTCTTCTTCAGCTCCCTGCTGACCGAGCTACCCATCTTGTTCGGTAGGCGGCGCTCTGCACATCTGCATTACATTACATTGCAAATGTGCCGGGAAATTGATTGAATTGCCGGGTCTTTGGAGGCGCTCCTTCAAACTGTGCAAACACTGTTAGCATTAGCTGAGCAGGTAGAATCCAATAATATATCAGTCAGAGAGCTCGGCTGCATACTCTGCCGTCACAGATTTAAACATTAATGAGGTTGCCATAGTAAACCTCTGTTCAGTCCTTGAACAGCTGGATGCTGTGGAGCCTCAAATGGGACGAGGACGACCAACCATCAACATCCGTTCAGTTCATTGAAAATTATTTATTAAATTGTTTAATAACAAAGGAAATAGCGGAGCTGTTCGGCGTAAAGGCCACCAGACAATCCGTGGAGGATGCAAAGCAACGGATTGATGTAGCTCGAAATCAGAAAAGTAGAAATTTATCTTTCAACCACAAAATATGAAATAAAAGTAAAATCTTCTCAATATCAACTCCTGTTTCTATACAAATATTACACATAACAGTAAGAACTCACTGAAAGGCTCAACCGTTTTTTAGATCAAATGAAGGTTCAGTTTTGACATCTTATTCATGTGTGGCTCTTGCTCGCCAAAACATACAAACTTATTTAAATGGTGGAAACACATCTCGGTCATCTCCTCAGAGTTGTTTCAGTTTATTCAAGTGGCAACTTGCTGTCATGACCAGGCTCATGAGCCATGACAAAAAGGGGAGCACTCACACTTTTTAAGTAACTTTAAACTGAAAATGTATTTATAAGTACAGCCCAAAACAACATAATAAAGAGTCTGTAATCTGTAAAGTCAGTTCTGTATGCAAGGATGAACATAAGTGAGGTGTGGTTATGAGCCCAGACTGCCCAGGTGTAGGTCATGTCCTCAGCTCCTCTCATCTACCTGAAATGAACCGGTCGTCCCACTCAACCCAACTCAAGACACACAAAACATAAATAACTGGCGACTTGCCAGCCCAGGGCTTGCTGAGGCTCATCTCCTCAGAGTTGGTTTCAGTTGTTTTCTGTTTAAAGTTTTCTTTCAACAGACACACAGATGGAACATTTGTAGGAAAGTTACAGTGATATGAATATGAGTTTCAGACTGTTGATTAAATAAGAAACTGTTTCTTTTATTTGATGAATAAAATCTCAAATCCTTTCATATCAAATTCACTAACCTTGCAAAACCTTGAGAAAGACTTTAAACTCGAACTCCTGACACCCTCTCACATCTAAAGACAATGTCACTGAGTTTGAAGTCACAGAATAAAGATTTTAAAGACTCCAGAACAAAGCAGCTTTCAGCCCCAGCTGCATTTCACAATGCATGTATGTGAGGAACCGTCAGAGACACAATCATCCTATGATCTAAAATGTTTGCTTTGGACAAGTTACCAGCTTACTGAATAAATAGTGGATATGACCCATCAGAGGAGGTTTAGATCTGTTTAAACTGGAGCTCTGCTGGAGCTGTGATGCTGTTGGACTTTCCTTAAATGCTCCCTTATATTAAGAGCAGAGATCAAGTCTGATCTGCTTTTATACTCTCTTCTTATCTGTTGCGGTGCAGTGGACAACCTGCATGGGACAGATAAGTTTAAGTTAACCTCTACAGCATATCAGTGGAATCCCACCTGTAAACATTTATTAATACACGGAAAAACACTGAATAACTGAACTAGAACTAGAAAAACATCACCCAGCACATGCTAAAAAAAAAGGAATCATTTTCAGCATTTGACTTACAAAAGCTAAAAAAGTATCTGTTTAGGTGTTTATCATACAGAATGAAGATCATACAGAACTGATTTGCGGTTGTATATAGGCTCATACACCGTCAGCTGTGTTTACAGCATTACCAAACCCTTCACTCATTTATTTCAAGCCCTGTACCATCCTCTCCTTTTCCTGTCTCCTTCGTGCTGCATTGCTGCTCCTAAACATACAAAATGGCTTCAGAGAAGCACGTCTAAGGTACAGCATAAAGGAGGCCCATTTTAAAACTAAACAGGAAAAACATCCACTTATGAGTCACTATGGAGCAGCATTTCACCTTCATCTAAATGTGCAGAACAGAGACTGATAACCTGATCACAACCGAACCCAAACCCTTACAGTACTCTGGAAATAATGACATAATTATTGTAAATGTATCTTTAAAAAAACAACTTGACACCAGTCCTCACCTGTTCTTCTTTCTGGATTTATTATAATCAATGATATGATTTTTAAACCTCACCCTGAAGCTCCACCTGGCTCTCACATCTCTTCTGTATCACAGTTCTTATCATGATATCTTACATAATGTCATACATGTTGATGAAGAGTCCAGTATGATCAGGTGTTTCCCTTGTGTTGTGTAACCGTTACTCACACTGAAATGAGTTAAGGCAAGTTCAAGCCCGGGGACCTCACCTGTCACACCTTTCCTCACTTCCTCCTACACGAACACTCACAGCGTGGCCTCAGGCGAGCAAAAAGAAGTACACTCCCTAAACTCCATGATGTCTGTTCTAGAGTTCAAATCTAAACCACTTGTATTTGAGTGTATTTCTCAACAGTAGAGACTAAACTGTTCATAACCTGCAGGGTTTTTCTGTAAGAGGTCCCACAGTCTCTAGAATATCTCTGGAAGATTTCAGTTAATGATAATGAAGCAAATATTCTTCCATAAGCCTGACATCATCACATGATTAGAGCAGAATAAAAGTGTCACATGAGCAGCATTTACATTTATTAAAGCTCAGAAAAATAATCTCACTTCTGAAAGGCCCAAAAATGATTTTTTTTCTTTCTAAAACACTAATTCTAAACCACAACAAAAACAACAGAAAATCCTCCCGAGCTACCTGCCCCGACCTGTTGGCTACAGGACGGCTTCACAACGTTGATGTAACCTGAGCTACAGGAAGGAGTTCAGTTAATTTCCAGCATTCTTATTTATAACCACAGTTGGGGATTAAGTAATGACAGCTTTGTATGAACAGGATACTCCTCAGGATCTGTTATCTCCTCTGTCATCCATCCAATCAGCAGCATGTTTGTCAGTCCCTGATGTGCTTCAGTGCTTCTTTAAAGTAACAGAATGAATGTTATGCAGTCATACAGGCACAGCAGGATGTGTTTTCTGTGGTCTAATTGTTCTTTTAACATTGTAATAAATAAATAAATAAGTGTGTTTAAAACTGCTCTTGAACAGGTTCTGAATAAAAAATGGGATGAAATTAGTCCTTTTATAGATATCTGCTAAAAGTCTGTTATCACCTTGTTCTTGTACAATCTGTGAAATCATTTAAGTCATAAAGAATATCGACGCTTCGATAAACACGAGGCTAAAAAACATGTTGAGACCAGATAAAACTGCTGAGTTAGACATAGTTTTCCAGATAAAATCCCTCAGAGCATGAAAATAGGAACTATCCACCTGAAACATCAGAGCCTCTCAGGGTTGGGCCGAATCATGCAAGAATCAGTCTGGTCTTTAGCTAAAACTCATACGTGATATTTGGGGATTATTGTGCTATTTCTTTATATGTAGTTTTTATCAGTCATGCTGCAGATTAAAAATAGAACTGACTGTTAAAGAAAACAATGTGCTGGAATGCGCTCGCCTCTGATCCTCTGAGCTCCAGTTTACCTGTTGAAACCAGACACCTGTCTGTCAGCAACACAGACAGAAATAAACACTTTCAGATACAATCTTCAGTGAGTTCATATTACAGTCACTGGTTTCTGGGAGCAGATTTAATGCTTTGCTGCAGGAACTCTGCACATCTGCCAGTCAGCAGGTTTAATTGGAGCTTTTTAATGCTGGGAATCAGCTTCATTTTATCAGCTGAATGTCAGCTGGCTGTATCCTCAGACAGGAGGACAAGCAGACGGCTGCCTGTTTCAGGTTGTCTAATAACCAGTTAAGTAGATTTTCATATGTAATCAGCACATTAAGCACATAACAACCAACAATCCTCTGAATGAACATTCATCAGTGAGAGCAGGATCAGTCAGGCTGAAAAACAAACTGAAAGCAAACAATCAAGCACAGGAATACTTTCGCTTCCTTGTACTGTAACTGACAGAGAAGAATTTGTTTGAACTTTTTTTGTTAACGCCCTAAAAGTTAGTGCCCTAAAAACTCGAAAACGCTGATTGGATGATTCACCAGAGTCCAACCCACTGGCAAAGCTGTTAACTATAAAACGAGGAGATACTCGTAGGGTGACAGAGCTCCGGTGGACACGGATCTAAACCTTCTCTGATGGGTCATATCCACTATTTATTCAGCAAACTGCGGACAAACCAAACTTCTGAGCTGCCTGAATAACAGCTTCATGTTGTAGAGGAAGAAGGAGAGAAGAGAAGGTAATGTGTTTAGATGTTGGACACAGAAAGTCTTTGTTGCTGTTGTTCTGACAATAATTCTGTGTTTGGAAAAGTAAAGTTGTTACTTTTACTGTGTGATTTGAACAGAATCAGTTATACTGGAACATGTTCACGATAAGGAGAGTTTAGAGCAGCTGGAGGGGCTCAAACAGGCAAGAGAAGATGAATAAGTCTTTCTCACATCCAAGGGTCACAGAGATTTATAGATATATCTTTAGTGTGACCACATGTCTTCGATGTTTCATCATTAACGTGTTTCGAAGGCAGTTCCAACCTTTTTTTTTGTATTGCCACGAAAAAAAATAACGAGCATTACAAACAATTCGACCAAAGTGCAGCCAAGATAAGACGAATAAAGAACATATCTCTGCAGTTACCTTACCTCTATAATATATTTATTGCTTCCTGTCTTCTCAACACACAACACAGCTCCTGAATATGCAGCTGGTGTTTGTTCCTTTTGTCTTTCATTTTTCACATTTAAAAAAAAAAAACTTGCCCAACAGTTAAGACTACAGACCGGTTTTCCTACTGTTTTCAGACTGATAAGATTAGTAGACAAGATCGGTTTCACATGCAAGTATCTGTCGATCAGGACGTAATTCTGTCGTTTTCTCTGCAGAACGTGCTCCTCCTCTCCGGCTGATCAACAGTTAACTTTGTGTCACTCTCTGGCAAGGGCGTAACCATGGTTTAGACATTGGGGGGGTCCAAGAAAAACAAAATTGTTGAGTGCATTATCTACAATTCTTTATTTATATATGAAAAATTGGACATTTAGAACATAGTTTAGAGGACTACATTGACCATATAAATTCACATCTAAAGGAATAGTGTAATTTCTCCGAGACAGTGACTGCCCCCCCACTTTGTTTTGGTTAGTTGCTTAATGTTTACTGACTAACAATGAAAAGTCTAATAGTCTAATGTTATTTTTGTTTTAAGTTGTTTTATTTTGAAAGGGAGCGGAAGTTTATTTTGTTGATTCTGTGTTGGATTTCCTGTTCTGGTACAATCTGCTCTGCTGAGCAGCGGCTCCGTCAAAAGTAGAAGTCCAACGTAAAGATAAGGAGAGCCGCTGCTGAGACGGCGCAGCCGTTACGTTCCCATGGTAACACACGGAAATAAGTTGAAAATAAATAAGACATAACAAGAGACCGATCCCTTGACAGGGTTCATAAAAGGAGAACATGCATTTTACATATTTTCTTCTGTATATTGGGGGGGGACACGACCCCCCCAATGAATGCGTGGTTACGCCATAGCATGCAAGTATCTACCGATCACTCAAAATGAAGGAAATCGGGGCTGTGCAAATTACAAATTACTCGTCCGTATTTAACCCATCCAAGGTTGAACACACACGCACATGCACGGGTTCACACACTCATGGAAACAGACGCCATACACTGGAGCGGTGGGCAGCCAATCACAGCGCCCGGACAGCATGGGGAGAACAGTGGCTTATTCCAAGGGCACCTCGGCCGTGGAGGTCTATCAGTCCACCAATCTTTGAGCAGTTAGAGGGGGAATCGAACCGCCAACCTTCCGGTTATTGGATGGTCCACACTTACCGCAAAGCCTAGTTGTTGATGATTGTGTATTTGTGTTTGTAAAATGAGGCGACTCTTCACCTCTGTCTCCTCTCACAGGGAGAAGATGATCTGCAGGATCCTGCTGCTCATCATCCTCCCTTCATGTGTCTGTGGTCAGTTTCCATCTTCACTTCATCAAGTCCAAATACTTTGATCATCTTCTGTGTTTGCTTAGATAGTGCAGATTATTGCTATCACATGTTAAAGAGTGTCTGCTCCTCTCTTTCCCTCTCTGTCTCCTCAGCAGCAGCATTTGTAGTGAATGTGCCACAGAGCTCCTATCAGGCAGAGGAGGGGCAGAGCATCACTCTGGAGTGGACGTTCACAGCCAAACCTGACAGCTCCTGGAGCTCCCTGCTTATCTTCTGTGAGCTGAGAACTGATGATGGAGGCTCATATCTGTATCATGTTCATGAAGGTGATGAGGTTTCAGAGTCTCAGGAGGAACACTTTGCAGGACGAGTCCAGAGTGACAAAGACGCCCTCAGAGAAGGACGAATCAGACTTCATGTGTCCAGACTCAGGACTGAGGACTCTGGTCTGTATCTGTGTTCAGTGAAGAATGATTATGGCTCCAGCTCTGAAAGATGTCGACTCAACGTCTCTGGTGAGTTCACACAGTAGATTTAATCTTCTTGATATTTTTCCTGCTGGTTCTTGTTCATTTAGAGTTTTTCCTGCTGAGAGAAAACAGACAAAATGCAGCAGAACAACAGTTTCTCTGACAGCAGATGAAGAATTACTAACAGCTGCTAATGATGAGGGAAATGTTTTCTATTTCCATGAATCACCTTCACTTTTTGTCCTTTACAGCAGCTGCTGATCTCTCCCAACCTCAGAGACCGACTGAGAGTCCACAACCAGACAAAAGAGGATGGATCGGCCTCCCTATTTCACTGGGACTTACAGGAATAATAGTAGCAGAAGTCCTGCTGATCAAATTCTTCTCAAGACGTTGTTTCACTAACTCCACTAACAGGAGGGCAAACTTCAGAGTTATTGAACAGAACCCTGAAGGTCCATGAAGCTGCTTTTCCTGCACATCCAGACTGACCTCTGACCTTTTCACCTCTCAGACTGTCTTCATGAACTGAGACAAACAAACTGGGTGAAAGACAGAGAGGACCAACATCTGAGAGAGACTGAGAGGACTCTGTGGATTCTTCTTCTCTGATTCTATAAATATAATCACAGAAGAAGAAGAAAAGGCCCCATTATCAGTGGCTGAGAGAAAGAGAGCGAAGCTCAGTAAAAAAATAAATTCACATGTTTCCAGTTGCCGAAAGCAGCGAGGAAGAAAAAGGGAGGAGTTAGAGCTACACTGAAGAGGGAAAACAGACAAACTGAAAGCCAACGTTTCTCCTTTCTCTGCTCTTTAGCTCCTCACATCACCACAGCTCAGTGAGTTTGAGTTGTGTGACAACGGCTCCCTTAAGCTGAATGTGGAGAAAACCGAACACATGGTGGTGTCTGTATTATCCAGCAGAGATGGTGGAGTATAAATACCTGCACACGAGCTGCCTTTGTTGAAAGTGTCCTCACCTTCTCCATTACCAGCTGCTTTCATTATATATATAAATATATATTCAGATGTTTATTTTTCATTTGATGCTTTTCAGTATAAATGTGTCAGTGTGTATAATGCACACTGTGTGTGTATATTGTTCATAATGTGTTCACCTGCCTTAAATGGCCACTCAGGGAAAATGAAAGCACTTTAAATTGAGCTGCACCTTCCACAGCTGGAACACGTGTGGAAATGGTCTCTGAGTTAATAACAATCCCATGTTGACACAAAGAGGTTCACTCAGAGTTTTCAGCTGAGTGTGAAGAGGCCGGGATGAAAGTCTGCTCTTCCAAATCACTGATGAGGGAGCTTCATTTACAGCTTTAAGTTTTAGAAAGTGTGATTCTGCTGTTTCCTCTGATAACTGATCAATAACTGAAACACATAATTTGTTTCTGTGACATGAATCTCACACTTTAAGCTGAATTTCCACCTTTTTGATATATTCATACATATTTTATTGTGTTTGTGTCACACTTTGTTTAATAAAGCTTTAACAAAACTGAAACCAGAGAAGGAACTGAAACGATATGTTTTCATGTTGTAAAACACTTTATTTCTTATTTTAATAAAAGATTTGACAGATGTTCACACTGTAAGATCCTGACTGTGGGAACACAGAGGGGTGTGTTTTACAGATGTGTTAAAGACTTTTTAAAGACATGTCTTTGCTTTCATCTCAACAGAATGTATTGATTATTCAATAAATGACTCGGTGAATGTTTTCAGTCCATTGGAGACTTTAATTGGTCGACATGTTGAAGATGCAACAATTATACTGTGTGATACTGTTGCACTGAGTCGTCCTCGGTCAGAAGGAAAGGCCCACTCCAGAAATATAGTCCGAACAAGTTCAATGAAAGAGGTGGCAGATAGAGGAATAGCAGAATTGATGGCTTTATAATATACAGGTGTGTGTGTGTGGTCATCTGAAATAAAGGTATTAAAATGTGTTTTAGTTACTGTGTACAAGCCTAGACAATATAATGGATTATCAGCCTGGTCTGATAACCTTAAATGATCAGTAGCTGGCAGCCTAAGACCACAAATAGAATTAACCCAACATGAAAAAGTTCACAAATAGACTTTCAACAGGTTACTATTAAACAGGAAACGGACTACAAAGGCACTGAAGCTAACATTCACGTGTAGCTAGTGCTATACACTAAACCTTTGAGCCGACCCAAGCCTCCATGGGGCCCTAAGGATGTTGAAAGAACAACTTTCAACAATGTCCAGAAACAGACAGGATATGAAAATGAACAGACATGATACAACAACAGAGGAGAAGAACGGAGAAGAAGAGAGGAAACACAAAAACAGGAGATAGAAACAGTCAAAGATCAGACAACAAAAAAAAAAAAAAAAGAAAGACCAGACTGGAACTGGATCTCCGCTCTGAATATGAGGGAGTGGTTATCACCTCCTGCAAAGCAGAGTCTAAGTCAGGTTAAACAAACAACTATAACAAGGGAGGGTTGCTGTTGTGTATTTTGGGTTATAATATACGGTGGCTGAGAAGTGCAAAACACTTTTACAATTCAAAAAACACATTAAAACATTTTTTTAAAAAACTAACAAATTTAGAAAAAAACTTTTTAAGAAATAAATTAAATTTTAGGAAATAAATGTATTTTTGAAAAACAAGTTTTAATTTTTAAAAACAAATTTACATTTTAGGAAACAACTTCACATTAAAAAAAAAAAACACGCGTGCCGACACAAAACTACAAGTGTCAAAACACAGTTAGAAAGCGAAAAACAAATGAACTGAAGACGGAAATGTCCGAGAGGCCGGACGTGACGTCACGATGACGCACATTTGTAGTATAGACAACTGAATTTGTAGTCCTGCTTCACGTGGAAAGTCAGCGGTGATTTTTGATGGCAAGAACTACGCTGAATGTGTTTTTTCTTAAGTTTATGCTGACTGAACAATGTGTTGCCCTTTTTGTGTAGTAAATTTCAGCCAGTTTACACTGTTTACCTGCCTCGCCACTAATGACCTGCAGGTAGAGTCAGGCACACAGCTGGGAGTATCACAGAATACTCTCACAGCATGTGATGCACTCTGTTTCGACTCACATCCAACACAAAACTCTCTGGGGATGGAAACCTGAGTTAGTTTCACAGCTGTAGCCGTGGTTACAGTCCTGTCCTGCTGCGATGTTTCACAAAGCTCACCAGATATCTCCAGAGTCCACTGTTTGAACTTCTTGTAATTAGCAGCCAGATCACACCTGTAGCTTCCAGAGTCTTCAGCTGTGACTCTGAACAGATTCACTCTGACTCGTCCTTCCCGCAGAGCGTCTCCGTCGCACCGAACTCGAGCTGCAAGCTGCTGATCCTGAGGATACTCAACACCTCTTATCATTTCATATAAACCTTAGGAGGGTCTGAGAGGAGGACACAGATCATGTTGGGGACAGACATGTCAGTTTGGACCCGACTGTCCCATCTGATGGTGTCGTCCTCCTCTGCCTGACGCACCCTCTGAGTCACTTTCACAGCAAACACACCTGTAGGACAGAAAGACAACATGTTGAGCTTTGCTGGCATTAAGGCGCCATTTTTATTGTGTGTTAGTTTTGTTTCCCACAAGTCTCATTTCCTGAGGCTTAAAAAAAGGAAACTCACCAACAGAGGAGGTCAGACTGAGAAACAGAACGATCCAGATCATCTTCTCCCTGTCATGGAGAAATCAGAAAAGTATCTTTCATCCACAAAATATGAAATAAAAGTCAAATCTTCTCAATATCAACTCCTGTTTCTATACAAATATTACACACAACAGTAAGAACTCACCGAAAGGCTCAACAGTTTTTTAGATCAAATGAAGGTTCAGTTTTCACATCTTATTCATGTTGTTGTGACTCTTGGTCGAGTGCTCAGGTGAAACAGGGGGTCTAGTTTCCCTCTGATGATGTTCAACACAGTTTGTGAGAAGTTAAAGTGTTCATAAAGAGCTAAAACACATCTACCATCCAGTTACATCCAACACGGTGCTTTTGTTCTGCTTTTAAACTGCCGGATGTCAACGTATCAGAGTTTAGTTTTACAGTGAATCAGGGAACATTTCTCACAGTAAGTTTAATCTGTCAGATTCCCACCTTCTGCTGTGTTTGTGGCAGGTGTCTGTCAGCTGTTCCCAGGAACCATGAACTCATCTCCAGCTGCATCAGCACAAACACGCAGGTGAGGACACAGTTTTCCTCCTGAACACCTGTCAGGGCGCATCGCAGTCAGGAGATAATCTGAACGAGAAGAAGAAATGTTTCCATGCGATCAGTTCAATGAAGCCACCAGAGGGCGCTGCTCTCCAAAACATACAAACTTATTTAAATGGTGGAAACACATCTCGGTCATCTCCTCAGAGTTGTTTCAGTTTATTTAAAAGTTTTCTTTCAACAGACACACAGATGGAACATTTGTAGGAAAGTTACAGTGATATGAATATGAGTTTCAGGCTGTTGATCAAACAAGAAACTGTTTCTTTTATTTGATGAAGGTTCGAAGATTTTCCGTCACGTGACACAGAACAGGATCAACTCGTGACTTCGACCCTTAAAACAACAAATTCGCGTTGATTTAATCATAAATAATCGATTATAGAAACTATAACCAGGTTAAAAAGCTGCCTTCAGCTCTAACTTCGGCTAAATAAGAAAGAAAGTCAGAAATAAAGACGGTACCGTCCACTTCCTGTGAAGCGCTTAAATAAAAACCCAGATTCAGTTTAAACTAATCTGTTAAAAACACACATTAAATGTGTTTTCCAGCTGTTTGTCTGAACATTGTACAACATTTGATTGTGGCAACATGAACTTTTTACAGATTTCCAGAGAACTGCAAACTTCGCTTTTACTTTAAAAAGTGGAAAAAAGTAACCGAGTAAAAACCCTCTGAGAGGTTTGAAATGAGTTTCTGATCCATGGACGCGAATCGTAATAATTTATGTTTTAATAAATAACAGCAACGTTTCATCAGGATGGGACACAATAAAAACACGGATCAGACTGATTTCTGTCAGCTGTTTGATGGTGACCGAGCAGCGAGAAATTCCACTTGTTCTAAATCTGGCAAGGAGCTGGGGTAAAATAAGGAATTGTAGGGCCAACAACGCCACCTGGGGACTTGCACCCCAACATATATCAACTGGAGTACAAATACTTATAAAGACACAGGGTCGTGACTGAGGAGGCAGAGACAGGAACGTAAATAAAACAAATCTATTTATTGAAAATGCTGATGAATAAAGCAAAAGTAAAACTGCTCCTGCAGAAAAGAAAAAAAGGGTTAAACACAAGATACGTTTGTAAAATTATTTTTATTAACAAAAAGGAAGCTAAAAGGCCGACTATAACAATGCTAAAATCCAAACAACAACAGAAACCTAAAATCAGTGGGCTGGAGCCTCAGTGGGAGGCATACTACTGGGTGAGTGTGTCCCTCCTTCTTTACCTGGGAAGCAACACTACAAAAACAAACCACTACAGCCACACTGGAAGTGCCCCAGTGTCTACCTGCATGCAGAATGGGAAGTGAGGTCCTCACCATGGTGCCTCGCCTCCCATCTAATGACAACCAGGCCACACTGAAGCTCAAAGGAACAAACAAAGAGGGTTAACAAAACCTGCAACTTAATCCAGAAAACTATATTACAAATGTAACTGGGACAAAAATATACTGAAAGTAACCAAACTGGATAAACAAAGAACTGCACAAAACAGAACAAAGGGAAACAAACCAAAACCATATAACAGAACAAACACACACACACACAATAAGCTTTATAAGCTAAGAACAGCCTCAACATACAGCTGATTAAACGTGTCTGCTGAGTGTGAACCTCAGGGAGGTGGGGAGGTGAATGTTAATGTGTCAGAATGAAAGTAAAACTGCTGCTCTTGTGGTGGAAATGTATTTAAATGTAGCACAGTGACACACAGCATCAACGTTTCTAAAACTGAATTTGTTTTTATGAAAGAATGTACGTTTCTTCTTATCAGATGTAATTGGCCGCTGCAGGAGCTTCCCCCCCGTGAAGAACACCATTGCTTTCGTCCGGGCCGGAGAGAAGCCATCATCAGCTGCTGCTCTGCATCCAGTTTTTCATGTTTCATGTTTTTCAAGCTAATCTTCTCATCATAAAGATACTGGTGACCTCAACCAGAGCATCGGCAGAGTGACAGTTTCTGCAGCAGCAGTTCAGCCAGTGAGAAACAGCCTGAGCTGTTGATGATGTGTTCAGATCAGTTTCCTGTTGTGCATGAGCTTAACCGCAGGCAGAAGTGTTTCATGTAAATCATTTGCTGGCAGCACTTAGTTCAGTTTTTCAACCTGACTGACGCTGCTGTCACTGCTTTTTTTCTGTTATGTGGCTAATTTAACATTATTACAGGTTTAACTCCGACTTCCTGGTACTGAAAGGATACATTAAGTACCAACCAACTTCTAAATCTTTCTCTGATGGTTCAATGTAATGATTACATATAAACTCAGTGTAAAAAATCTACTGAACCAGTTATAAGCAGTGAATTCTGAGCCCTCTCAGTGCAAACAAAGGAGCGTGTTAATCACCTGTCATCATAAGAAGATCTTAAATACATAGATTTACATCTCTGAATAATGCACTGATGTGAAAAGAAACTAAATTACACACTAAAAGGGTTTTTATTTTCATGAGAAATCGGCTCCATTCAGTGAGTCGTAGTTTTTATCCTGGATGATATTTTTGCTGTCTCTCAGAGCTCGATGCCAAATCCAATCAGCTGAGTGAGTCTCTGGTTCAAAGCATCAGGGATATCAGGCTTAGGAAAGGATCAAACTGGGGAGCGTAGCTCAGCTGGTTGGGCAGACGTCCCGTGTCTTCCTCCAGTCTCTCTGCACCTCTTCCTGTCTACACTGTCAAATAAAGGCCACAAGTGTCCAAAACCTTTGGATGAATAATATGATTAAAGTCTTCTTTACATACCTGCAGGTATCTGAGGCAGCTTCACATTCAGATTCAGCTGCTGCAGCAAGAGGAGACAAATCCTTCTCTTCCTCGCCACACTTCCACTTCACTACCTTCTACATCACTTTTCTTCTCCTGATAAGGTTTGTCTTAACTAGTTAGCAGATCATTTTGACACTCAGCAAGACTCCCGCATGTTAAAATCAGTTTGTGGGACATCGTCCATATTTTCTTTGGACCGGAGCATCTGCTGGATGGGTGCAGAGAAATGATCTGCTGTCATTGGTGAAACTCTGCTGCTCTCCACACACAGTCTGTATCTTTCTAACATGTCAGCTTGACTCAAACTTTCAGCCTCAGTCAGTTCAAAATGAAGTAATTTAAGGTTCTTTAGAAAGACAGAAACCAGAAGTGTCAGAACATGGTGAAGGTGGAGAAAACAAACATCCCTTTAACTGTAGCAGCAGCTCTCTGAGCGGTTGGATGACGGGAAATGAATCTGAAAGCTGCTTATAGACCACATCAGGCACCTTCAGCTCTACTTTCACATTTGAAATGATTCTGAGCGCTGATTGGGTGATTTTCTTTCACAGGGTGAGTTTAACCGACAGGCTCTGGTTATGAGTTATCACTTCCTACAAAGCAGAGTCTCAGTTACACAGCATCACAGCTCCAGCAGAGCTCCAGTGTAAACGGATCTAAACCTTCTCTGATGGGTCATATCCACTATTTATTCAGCAAGCTGCGGACAAACCAAACTTCTGAGCTGCCTGAATAACAGCTTCATGTTATAGAGGAAGAAGGAGAGAAGAGAAGGTAATGTGTTTAGATGTTGGACACAGAAAGTCTTTGTTGCTGTTGTTCTGACAATAATTCTGTGTTTGGAAAAGTAAAGTTGTTACTTTTACTGTGTGATTTGAACAGAATCAGTTATACTGGAACATGTTCATGATAAGGAGAGTTTAGAGCAGCTCAAAACAGTCGTAACTGTCATAATTGTATGTAATTTATCCTTTTTGTTCAAATTGTTACATTTAGAGCACATTTTTTAAACCATGCTGCGTGGGGGTGTGAGATAAAAAAAAAACAAAAGAGAGCTGGTAATCCCCTGTGATGATGGGAAGTTCAGAGGTGGGAGATTCAGATGCTTCACTTCCTCTGTATAACATATCCATAAATCTGTTATATGTGCAGCGTTTTCCTTATAGCTTAAAAATACTTCAAAGCTGTTTTACCGGTCAGTGAAGGCATCATAGGATGTAGCAGAGAGTGGGGAGGATAAGATGAAGAGAGAAGCACCAATGTTATTCTGACAATGCCCCCTTTATACCATGCTTTTTTCTTTCTTCCTGTGAAAAGTTGCTTATTTTACTTTAAAATTCTTCAAAGGTGCTTATCGGTCGACTTCACTGATGTTAAGTTTTTCCACCAAGTGCATGATGGGAAACATTTTACATTTTTTTAAAGCTCTGTGTCTGTAAAATGAGGCGACTCTTCACCTCTGTCTCCTCTCACAGGGAGAAGATGATCTGCAGGATCCTGCTGCTCATCATCCTCACTTCATGTGTCTGTGGTCAGTTTCCAGCTTCACTTTATCAAGTCCAAATACTTTGATCATCTTCTGTGTTTGCTTAGATAGTGCAGATTATTGCTATCACATGTTAAAGAGTGTCTGCTCCTCTCTTTCCCTCTCTGTCTCCTCAGCAGCAGCATTTGTAGTGAATGTGCCACAGAGCTCCTATCAGGCAGAGGAGGGGCAGAGCATCACTCTGGAGTGGACGTTCACAGCCAAACCTGACAGCTCCTGGAGCTCCCTGCTTATCTTCTGTGAGCTGAGAACTGATGATGGAGGCTCATATCTGTATCATGTTCATGAAGGTGATGAGGTTTCAGAGTCTCAGGAGGAACACTTTGCAGGACGAGTCCAGAGTGACAAAGACGCCCTCAGAGAAGGACGAATCAGACTTCATGTGTCCAGACTCAGGACTGAGGACTCTGGTCTGTATCTGTGTTCAGTGAAAACTGATTATGGCTCCGGCTTTGGAAGATGTAGACTCAGCGTCTCTGGTGAGTTCATGTAACCGGTTAGTTTCTAGCGTTGTGTTTTTATGAACATGAAAACTTTTCCCGTTTATTCTGACAAAATAAATAACAAAAAAATCCTCCAGTCAATCGTGACCAACTTGACACAGAAATATGTGAGTGCACTACTCAATAAGTTTAAGCTAACAGAGGCTAAAACACAGAAATTTCTGTGACCACAGTGTTGCTTACTGATAGGGTTTTGTTCCTTATTAACAAAGTCCCACTTTAAACAGAAAGAACCACACAAGTGATCAGTATTAAGTTCAGCTTTTGCAAAAGGTGAGAGCCGTCGCTGCTTCAGCCACAGGTTTATGTGTCTCAGCAACCTCCAGCATCCTCCCTGCAGCAGCCTGGTTTTATTCAGAGATAAGAAAAGGGGAAGAGCTTTACAAAACAAAAGGTTGCATAGAAATAACTAGTTTGAATCAGGCATTGTGAGTTGTAGTTTGAACTCAGTTGAACTCGGTTGACCTCTGGAAGGCTCCAGCAAAAGGGGAGAGGCAAAAGCGTAAGATATATCATATAGGAGGGACCCTCAAAAATGAACGTTGAGGTACAGAAACTGAGTCTCAAACGTTCCACATATTGTCTCAGGAGGTCAGACATGTCAGGTAATAACTATTTAAACAGATTTTGTGTAATTATAATTGCGCATATTACTGCTGTATAATTGACTCTGTTACATTCACACAGTAGATTTAATGTTCTTGATATTTTTCCTGCTGGTTCTTGTTCATTTAGAGTTTTTCCTGCTGAGAGTTAACATGAGATTTAAAGCCCAGATGTTCCAGTAGTTAGCCATGAAGAACCACTACAGAACTAACCCAGTTTATCCAGCTCAGAGTTTAAAGTAGCTGAGAACCAAATGTCTCTGTTTGTGTTGTTGTGTTGTTCATATAGACTCATACATATGAACAGTATCCACAACATTTTATTCTGTCAGCTGTTAACACAAAATCCAAAGCAAATGAAGAGAAAACAGACAAAATGCAGCAGAACAACAGTTTCTCTGACAGCAGATGAAGAATTACTAACAGCTGCTAATGATGAGGGAAATGTTTCCTATTTCCATGAATCACCTTCACTTTTTGTCCTTTACAGCAGCTGCTGATCTCTCCCAACCTCAGAGACCGACAGAGAGTCCACAACCAGACACTTCAGGAGGGATCGGACTCTATTGTTTAATGGGACTGATAGGAGGAGCAGCATTAGCTCTGAATTTCCTGCTCATTTACTTTTGTCATTTCAGCTTACACAAAACACTGATGCAATCATCACAACCTCCCCAAACTGAACTTGAAAGATCAGTGGAGAATCCAAACAAGAACGGGTAGAAGAGCCAGGTTTTCTGATGTAGTGGAATTTTTTGTCCTTTACAGCAGCTGCTGATCTCTCCCAACCTCAGAGACAGACTGAGAGTCCACAACAAGGGAGTATTTGCAGTAGCTCTGCTGAAATTATCTGGAGTAGTTGTTTCACTAAATCCACCGATAAAACAGCAATCTTCAGTGCAGTTATTGAACAGAACCCTGAAGCTGCTTTTCCTGCACATCCAGACTGACCTCTGACCTTTTCACCTCTCAGACTGTCTTCATGAACTGAGACAAACAAACTGGATGAAAGACAGAGAGGACCAACATCTGAGAGAGACTGAGAGGACTCTGTGGATTCTTCTTCTCTGATTCTATCAATATAAACGCAGAAGAAGAAGAAAAGGCCCCATTATCAGTGGCTGAGAGGCTGCTGCAGGAGAAACTCCAGCAGCTTAATAACTTGTAATCAGTCCAGTAGATGGCAGTAATGCTCCTCACACAGCTGGAAGTCATGAGTGGAAATGGTCTCTGAGATAATAACAATCCCATGTTGACACAAAGTGGTTCACTCAGACTGATGCTGCTCATCAGGAACATCATTTATCTGACTTATGAGGACCTTAAGTCACATTCAACCTGCTGTTTTAAATTTTTTTATTAAAAAAAAATAATAATAATAATTATTGTAATATGTCATAATATACAATAATAAAAAATACTGAAAACATAAATTAAAAATGCATAGTTTTTAAATCTTGTCGTTGTTTAACATTGTTTCTGATTATAATGAGAATGAAGATGTTTGTGAGTGGGATGAGTTTCCAGTGAGCTTGTAACTTGACATAGTTCATGTGGTTAATTACTCAGCGGACCACCATGTGCGTTTGTTTATTCAGTACCCGGTTCATCCAGAAGGTGGCGCTGTTGGACCAGTTAATCTGTTATTATGGCTCATAAGTATTTCTGTTTGGTTAATTATGCCATCATTATTGTTGCATATATATTCTATTCCTTTTCATGCTCTTTAAATGCAGCTGTAACAAAAGAATTTCAATAAACACATTACCAATAACATAAAGTTAATCTGGATCAATAAAGTATTCTGATTCTGATATTCAGAGCAGAGATCAAGTGATCCAGTTCCAGTCTGATCTTTCTGACTGTATCTCCTGTTTTTATGTTTCCTCTCTTCTTCTCTCACTTCATTTTGAACCGACTGAGGCTGAATGTTGGAGTCAAGCTGACATGTTAGAAAGATACAGACTGTGTGTGGAGAGCAGCGGAGCTGATATTTACTTTCAGTTTGATCCTTCCTTTGGTCATGAGCGTCAGAGCTCTGCAGAGGTGGTTTCTTAAACTTTTGGGAATATTAGTTTTTATTGTGTCCCATCCTGATACGCTGTTGTTATTTCTGAAAACTTAACTGATTACGATGGAGATCAGAAACTCAATTCAAACCTCTCAGAGGGTGATAATCAGAGAAGAAGAGAGGAAACATAAAAACAGGAGATAGAAACAGTCAGAAAGATCAGACTGGAATTGGATCTCAGCTAAAACAGAAAGTGGATGAAGTGATTGTTTCCATCCATCATGTTTCTATGAAGCAGGATGGATGCTGTATTTGTACAATGACTTTAGGGGTTGTTGGAATCAGCGGCTGAAGCAGCTGAGAGAGAAGAAGGAATCTGAATCTGAACCTGGATGATTCTGTTTCACAGTTTAACCAACAGGCTCCGTCCTGAATATGAAGGTGTGGTTATCACAGAGTCTCAGTTACTCCAACAGCATCACAGCTCCAGCAGAGCTACAGGGTAAACGGATCTAAACCTTCTCTGATGGGTCATATCCACTATTTATTCATGTTGGAATCACAGCAGACATGTTCACAAGTCATTTTTTCCAAGTCTAAGTCAAGTCTCAAATGACTGAAATGAACATTATATCATCAGACACATGCCACTTGTGTCAGGGACGTGGTGTGGAGGGAGGACCCAGATGCAGAGTTCAAAACAAAAACTGGATTAATTTCCAAACAAGAACAAAAAGCTCAGCTGAACCAGATACCAGAAATCTTAAACTGTGGAAAAACAAAACAAGACAAGACTTGACTATGGAAAATTACAGCAAAAAGCTGAACAACCATGAACCTGAAGCATCGAGAGAAAGAGAGAGAGAGATGAGGATTCTGCATTGCACTGAGGGAAACCTGGAAACTAAATACTGTGGGGGGGGCTGATTGGTGACAGGGTGCAGCTGTGGAACAAAGACAGCTGACATGGATGAACCTAATTATGTGCAAGGGAAAAAACATCCATCCATCCATCATCTGCCGCTTCTCCGGGGGTCGGGAGCAGCAGCTTTAACAGAGAAACCCAGACGTCTCTCACTCAACAGGGCTATTTCAATCCGGTGTGAAGAAACGCCACGAAAGCTTGTTTGAAGTATAGAAATGTATTTGGAAATATGTGTGTTTGCTCTGCACCACAGGACACATTAACAGACATATTTATCACCGGCTGTGTGGCCTGAACCTCTCATGCATAACATTTTCCAGCTTAATTTCAGTGCATTTTTCAGTTTTTTTTACAGTGTCAACCTGGAATTTTATCAGGCGTCGCTGAAATTGTAAAAGTGGGCTATTTTAAAGTAGAAATTATGTTAACGTTAAGCTACATCCACGTAGACTTGGCTGAGCAGTTCGTTTGGTAACTGTTAGTCGTAGTTCATGCTTCAACGTCATTTCGATGACGTAACTGCGACTGTTAACCTACTGAACCAAAGTCCTTCCCAAATTTCACAGACTGTTGCAGATAAATCAGCAGCGCCGTGCAGTGGACAATGAAGCTATAATCTGCATATAGTTTACAGCACTGCTTACTTTGATTAGTTTGATTAGCGGTACCCGTCGATACGCGCCAAGTTTCCCTTTCACGTTATAAACAGACTGACCTGTCCTTGTGCGGTTTCGGGAGCCTGATGAAGTTGGACGTAGTTGAGCCGGCGTTATTTACCCTGATACCACACACTTTAAGTGGCCTGTTTGCTGTCTGTGTGAACGCTTTATAACTAAATGAGACAACATCTGGCACAGTTCCAGATGAGCTTGACGCTGCCATGGTTACAGTAGTTTTGATATCAGTGGCTGCGCGCATGCGTGAGGCTGTGTTGCGCTCAGCCTGCCATCAGCCTTCATACATCAGAATTAATGAAATAAAGATCAGAAACAGTCATTTCATGACATGAAGATTGTTTAAACGTCAAGTCAAAGTCTTTGTTTGTGCGACTCAAGTCGAGTCGAGTCGCATGACGTCAGCATGGACGTGCCACAGTTAACAACTGTAAACCGAGGTGGAGCAGCTGTATTTGCAGTTGGAGTTCATCAACATTGAATGTCCTCATAAGTCATATAAATGATGATCCTGATGAGCAGCATCACTCTGAGGATTGTTATTATCTCAGAGACCATTTCCACTCATGACTTCCAGCTGTGTGAGGAGCATTACTGCCATCTACTGGACTGATTACAAGTTATTAAGCTGCTGGAGTTTCTCCTGCAGCAGCCTCGCAGCCACTGATAATGGAGCCTTTTCTTCTTCTTCTTCTGTGATTATATTTATAGAATCAGAGAAGAAGAATCCACAGAGTCCTCTTGGTCTCTCTCAGATGTTGGTCCTCTCTGTCTTTCACCCTCTGTTTGTTTGTCTTATGGAAATTTTAGTAACGCAGCGAGTCAGTTATTATCTTCTGAGGAGATAAGATGCTTTTATTAATAATATCTTGCAAGAGAGAACAACACAGTACAAAATACAGAGTTGCTCTGGCCATTGAGGCAAAAACACACAGTTATACCTTACATACATACCTTCCAAACCACAGTTACCCAGACACAGTCGTAAATATCAGCCCTGTTCCCCTTAAAGTGCAGCTATCTCATTATAACAAGCCCACCATTGTAAAGAGGAATTTAAGAAAACAGGACCTTATACACTTATACACAGTAACACTCAATACAATGCATATAAGAATTAATTTTCCATTACAGTCTCAGTACATGCAGACTGAGAGGTGAAAAGGTCAGAGGTCAGTCTGGATGTGCAGGAAAAGCAGCTTCATGGACCTTCAGGGATCTGTTGAATAACTACGCTGAAGTTTGCCCTGTTAGTGGATTATGTTCAACTAAGACAAGGGAGTATAACCAGCAGAGCTACTGCTACTAATCTTGTCGGTCCCATCACACCATAGAGTCCGATCCCTCCTGAAGTGTCTGGTTGTGGACTCTCAGTCTGTCTCTGAGGTTGGGAGAGATCAGCAGCTGCTGTAAAGGACAAAAAGTGAAGGTGATTCATGGAAATCAGTTGGTTCTCAGCTACTTTAAACTCTGAGCTGGATAAACTGGGTTAGTTCTGTAGTGGTTCTTCATGGCTAACTACTGGAACATCTGAGCTTTAAATCTCATGTTAACTCTCAGCAGGAAAAACTCTAAATGAACAAGAACCAGCAGGAAAAATATCAAGAAGATTAAATCTACTGTGTGAACTCACCAGAGACGCTGAGTCGACATCTTTTAAAGTCGGAGCCATAATCATTCTTCACTTTACACTCATACTGACCAGAGTCCTCAGTCCTGAGTCTGGACACATGAAGTCTGATTCGTCCTTCTCTGAGGGCGTCTTTGTCACTCTGGACTCGTCCTGAAAAGTGTTTATCCTGAGACTCTGAAACCTCAACACCTTCATGAATATGATATAGAAATGAGCCTCCATCATCAGTTATCAGCTCACAGAGGATAATCAGGGAGCTCCAGAAGCTGTCAGGTTTGGTTGTGAACGTCCACTCCAGAGTGATGCTCTGCCCCTCCTCTGCCTGATAGGAGCTCTGTGGCACATTCACTACAAATGCTGCTGCTGAGGAGACAGAGAGGGAAAGAGAGGAGCAGACACTCTTTAACATGTGATAGCAATAATCTGCACTATCGAAGCAAACACAGAAGATGATCAAAGTATTTGGACTTGATAAAGTGAAGATGGAAACTGACCACAGACACATGAAGTGAGGATGATGAGCAGCAGGATCCTGCAGATCATCTTCTCCCTGTGAGAGGAGACAGAGGTGAAGAGTCGCCTCATTTTACAGACACAAATACACAATCATCAACAACTAGAAGCAGAGAAACACAAACCCTCTCTTCTGTCTCTGATCCACCACAAGACAGGAGCTGACTGCAGGGTCAATGAGATCAACTGCTACTCAACAGGAAAGGTAGCAGCCTGAGGGGGCGGAGCCAAACAGCTGGAATAAAGCAGGACAGCTTTCAGTGAGGCAGCCTTCAGTCTGTGCAGGAAGACACAAGCATTCACATTCACTTACAATTCTCCATTAATCAGAGATTTCCCAACCCAAAGGCCACATCAGGAACCTTCAGCTCTACTTTCACATTTTCCTTTCAAACATTTTGAAAAGCAGAATGAAAATGAGGTTTATTAGTTTTAGTTTTCTCTCAATAAGTCACCCTTACATTTCAAATTCACTAACCTTGAAAAACCTTGAGAAAGACTTTAAAGACTAACTCCTGACACCCTCTCACATCTAAAGACAATGTCACTGAGTTTGAAGTCACAGAATAAAGATTTTAAAGACAGGGTCACTATTTGTAAGAACACATCCAGAGTTTTTTTTACTTAATTTCCCATCATGCACCTGGTTGAAACTTCTTAACATCATTAAAGTCGACTGATAAGCAGCTTTGAAGTATTTTTAAGTAGAATAAGCAGCTTTTAGCCCCATCTGCATATTTAAGAGCTGTGTTGTGAGTTGAGAAGACAGGAAGAAAGAAACATAATGGAAAATGAAGGTAACGTCAGATAAATAATCGTGCAGCCTGGTCTGGAAAAGCCTCCCTTTACATTTTTTATTGGCACAAGAAGACCATGCCGTGATGTCGCAAGACTGGACAACTCCTCCCATAGTTACATAACCCCGCCCTGGTCAGACCACGACTTTCTCCTACCTAACGTTTTCGTATCTCTTGAATAACCGATATGTGTTCACTTCAATAGGAAAAGTAATTCTGTTGTACTTGGTTCTGGTTTCTTTCTCATCACTCTAAATTAGCTAAAGTGACGCTTTATTGCAGCCTTGTATAGAATAATTCAACTCAAGCTTTGCACCGTTTTACGTGAAAAAGCACAAAAAGAGTTTCAGAAACATTAACATTAACAACTTCTCAGAAAAAACATTAAAGATGCAGAAACATCGAAGACATGCGGTCAAACTAAATATCTTTTATAAATTCTGGTGATTCCTGGATGTGATAAATTGACTTATCTTATCTTCTCTTGCCTGTTTGAGCCCCTCCAGCTGCTCTAAACTCTCCTTATCGTGAACATGTTCCAGTATAACTGATTCTATTCAAATCACACAGTAAAAGTAACAACTTTACTTTTCCAAACACAGAATTATTGTCAGAACAACAGCAACAAAGACTTTCTGTGTCCAACATCTAAACACATTACCTTCTCTTCTCTCCTTCTTCCTCTATAACATGAAGCTGTTATTCAGGCAGCTCAGAAGTTCCGGCTCTGAATGTGAATGAATCTAAACGCTGATCGGATGATTCAGTAGGTAGTCGGTCGTTGGTTTATGGTTTGACCTGTTCTGACAAAGCCTGTTTCGCGCAGATCCCGCGCAGTTGCTGGTTATTCACGCCTCTGTCGCTGCTTGTAGGTTTCAACGCAGCCGTCCCTGTTTGTATGTATCCACGCCTGACCCATCAGAGAAGGTTTAGATCCGTTTATGTTGAAGCTCTGCTGGAGCTGTGATGCTGTGTGTTGGAGTAACTGAGACTCTGTTATAACCACACCCTCATATTCATGCCAAGAACATATCTGTTGTCACCAATGAGCTCAGACAGTATATTGTTTCCGTTAAATTTCCTAATAACCATAAAGCAATTGTCTGATGTCTACCACCTGTGCAAAGTTGCCTTGGGAAAATGATAAGAAGTCTGTTAATTGCCATCTGTGTAAGGGGGTTATGGGTATAAATCAGGACATTTTGAGAATAACTCCCCAGTTAGTTTGTCCAAGAAAAGGCTCAAAATTACGCACACACCATGTCCTTGCTTTGTGCTTAGTGATGGGAACATGCAACATCTTCAAGGTCACTAAGAACCGGCAGATTCTACTTAACGAAGACCGCACCCTCAGTAAGGCAGAGATCCTGGGGAAATCTCACACATCTCTCCAGACTTGATGCATCGAATCTGTAATTCTGATACGGACCTGGTTGGCAAAAAAGGTTTCTGTGTCAGCAGAGTTCTTCCTGCATCATCTACACACAGGCTGTCTGAAGGCGACCATCCCCAATACACCACACAATATTATTAAATTATATAAACACTTAATATTTGTGAAACTAAATTAAAAAAAAAAACCTTTTTAAACCTTTTCTAAGAACAGTTACTTATACTCAGAGCCTGTTGGTTAAACTGTGAAACAGAATCATCCAGGTTCAGATTCAGATTCCTTCTTCTCTCTCAGCTGCTTCAGCCGCTGATTCCAACAACCCCTAAAGTCATTGTACAAATACAGCATCCATCCTGCTTCATAGAAACATGATGGATGGAAACAATCACTTCATCCACTTTCTGTTTTAGCTGAGATCCAGTTCCAGTCGGATCTTTCTGACTGTTTCTATCGCCTGTTTTTATGTTTCCTCTCTTCTTCTCTGTTCTTCTCCTCTGTTCATTTTCATATCCTGTCTGTTTCTGGACAGTGTTGAAAGTTGTTCTTTCACATTTCCCGTCATCCAACCGCTCAGAGAGCTGCTGCTACAGTTAAAGGGATGTTTGTTTTCCTCCACCTTCACCATGTTCTGACAGTTCTGGTTTCTGTCTTTCTAAAGAATCTTAAATTACTTCATTTTGAACTGACTGAGGCTGAATGTTTGAGTCAAGCTGACATGTTAGAAAGATACAGACTGTGTGGAGCGAGGGAGTTAAACTCTCACTTTTACACAAAAACAGTCCCATCCTCTGGTGATTTACAGGAATTAGGAGTGTTTTTATAAACATTAGAGACATCAATCAGTTGTCAGTTCAGATATTTAGAACAAGTGGAAAATCTAGCTGCTCGGACGTATTCAACGTCATTCAGAAACTCATTTGGAACCTCTCAGGGGGGGTTTATTCAGTTACTTTACTTTTTACAGTAAAAGAGAAGTTTGCAGTTCTCTGGAAATCTGTAAAAGGTTCATGTTAATGTGTCTGATACTTACCAGCTGTGCAGAGCAAGAAACAGGGCGTCTCAAGATAAGGAATATACAGTCGAACGGACTCGTCATTAGTGCTTCCAGGGGAGGCTCAACAGATATGTATCCCTTATCTTCTGCCTATGTGCCTGTGGAACGGGGGCACCAAACAGGGAAATGTTTCATCCTACTTAAGGGAAGAAACACCCACAGTGGGACGGACATTTGGGCTTTTAAGATCTCTCCAGATTTGATGTCCATCCATCCTTAATCAGTCGGTCGAGTCAAGTCCATCACAGGGCCACACGGAGACAAAGGAGACAAACAACCACACACGCTCATATTCTCATATTCACTACTAAGGACAGTTTAGGGTCACTAATTAACCTCACATGCATGTTTTAGGGAGGTGGGAGGAAGCCAGAGTACCCAGAGAGAAACCCACGCATACACAGGGAGAACATGCACACAGAAAGGCCCCAGCTGGGAATCAAACCTGGAACCACCACACCACCGTGCAATAAATGGTTTTGGTGTTTGACCAAGTCTGTCTCAGGGTGCTGCTGTGTCCCTGTAAATAAGGAGAATTTTTACTTCCATAAAGTTTATAGATTCAAGTTACAGACACATAATTAACCTCTTGGTGACTGAATAATTAACAGAGGTCCATAATTCATTCATTACTTCAGAAAAATGCTTAAAAAGCTGCTGTCACCACTCCTGCAGCACTCCCTCCACAAGATGGAGACCTTGTGCCAGCGTAGAGATTCCTGCCCGAGCACCAGAGATATCACAGTAAAAAGTCTCAGACGATAAGGACTCGGTGCTGCGAGTATAATGAAGCATCTCAAAAATGTTTTAACCATATTTTCAGTTTTCTGTGTAATGGTTCGTTTTAAAAGAAGAGCACACAAAGCCTGAGTATCAGACCTGTGCTTCATCTGGACTTGAGGCATTTCAGGAGAAACTGTCTTGCAATTATAACCCCAGGGAGCCTCCCGCACGCTGAGAGGACCCCTGCTTTGACAAGTAAATTATGACTCTTGATGAGAGGAGCACAGCTTTCTCCAGAGCGCAATTTTATGACAGCCAGGAAAATGCGGGTGGATACATACAACAACTTCCATCAACCGTGGAGCCAGATACAACATCCAAAAACATTTGTGTGCAATCATCAGGCTAATAATTATGGAGTGTGAGTGCTGGTCTGAATCCAACATGGCGCCAGTGTTTCTTTTCTTCTCTTTCTTATAATCTATCCATTCAATGTGAACCGCCTTTGAAGGCGAGATGAGAGGGTGTTCTGTCAAGATGGATCTCTGGCGTCTTTGATCGCCTCTGCAGGATGATTCTGTTTTCAAAGCTTCTGGTAGAAAAAAGTTGATAAATTGCAGTTGATTCACACGTAATTTTCATACACTTAGCATAATGTGTTCAGGTCCCTGACACAAAGTTAGCTGTAATATCCCATAAGCAATGCTCCTTTTCACTTTAAAATCCTTAGATTTAGCATTTTGTATGTATGAAATTCAAAATATCACAGAAGCTGATTTACATATTATAAGCTTGGATTGTTTAGAGTATGTGTGTGTGATGGTTTTTTTCTTTAAAAGTGTAAGACTTGGATAGAAGGATGGATGATATGACATGTAGTGACCTTTGTTGTGGTCCCACTTAAACACTTGAGAAACACATGACCTCTTAACACCCTCTTATCACCATCAAACATAGTGGAGGCACATAATGTGTCAAAATTACATGTCAGCACCACAAGAAGGAACAATTTTCTTGAGTGGTGCCCAAGAGGTTCTGTTTACATGCCCTTCATTCACTACTAAACTTTATTCATGCTCTCATTTTTCAGTTTTTTCAGGCTGCCCATCAATATTTTACCCCCCATAAAGGTAACCCCCAGTTTTGTTACCCAAAATACCTGAAATGTATGTTTTCAGCTCAGTACCACAGGACGATCTGTGTGTCAAGCATTAAAAAGCTGCCAGTTGAATTTAAGCTGGCACTGTTTCTTTCACTGTAACATTAAACTTTAAAACATCCCTACTATCACTACCAGGGAAAGAGGACTGTTAAAGAGTATATCCTTTTTCAATATATTTCTGTAAGATTAGGCAATTAATTCACGTATTTCTGTAAGACCAGTTGCTGTAGAGGCCAGCTTTGTGTTTCACAGTATTTCCAATCTTTGAATGGGATGCCAGATATGCAAGGAATTAAAGGCTGAATAGGAATAGCACTCTGGTCCCCGTCTTAAAAGATGCCATTATGGCATCTATCTGGTCCTGCCTTTTCCAGTTTCTATAGTTGAATCTGTTCTGCACATTGTAGGCCTGGATCCTCTCAGTGTTTCTTTAACATGCCTCTACATTGCTCAAAAGTCTGGTCTCTGTTAAAAGTATCTGTGTTCTGCCACTAATGTAAAGACTTATTTGACAGAGTTTTTCATTTTTTTGTAGCTCCATCAAGCTTTCGCTGTATTCTTTAGTCCAAAACTGAACTAAGAAAAGTTTTCTTCCTGGACAAATCATTACGTGGCTTTGCTAGCTTCGATTGTTGTTCATGGAGAAGTCCTGAAAACCAAGAAATTTAGTGGTCCACAGTGTCATTACATCACCACTTATATCCAAAAAAGTACAATTTGGTATCAGTAATAGTGTTTTATGTGCAGCGAAAGAAATACTGTACTGTGTAAGAGAAGGGTGCATGCATTAGCTAGATAGCTTATAGCCCGTTAGCCTAACATAGCATTAGCATTTTGGAGGTAGCAAATGTGGCTGTTTAGATGTAACAAAATCTACCCACAGGCACAGGTTTGTTCATTAACAGGTTGTATATTTTTTGCACAAAAGGCTGAGTGTAAAATGTTGTGGTGGTGCTGTGGGGGGGTCACATTTTGGGCAGTTTTTTCAAACCTAGCACAGCTGCTATGCGATGCTTCCACCACCTGAATCCTGTCCTTTTCCATCAGCAAGAAAGAAAATTAAACATATTTAAATGGTTATAGATGATACACAGCATAACGATGCTTGGACACTTTCTTCAGTTAGAGCATTTCAAAGCTTCAGTTTGAATATCAAAGCGCAGCGGCCTCTTTTCCTACTTCAATCAAAGCCAATAACATCTCAGAGATATATGCTTTGGCGTCTGTGCTAAGAAATTACAACTGAGATTTGGCACGAGGAGCAAAGAGCCCTCTATTATTAAGAAACTGGCGAATTGCAAGGATAAGAAGGCAAGAAGTGCATCTTCTCCTGCTTGGAGCAGTTTTGCCTTGAAAACTGCATTTACCATATTATTGTGTTTTGGTTTCATTCACACTTTGGGTTCAAGCACAAAAACTACTTGGTTAGGGTTAAGAAAAGAACATGATTTGACTAAAAAGAACATCTTTTCACAGCGTCCAGCCCTACATTTACAGTCTGATACCAAGGAGTCCTGATAAAGTGGCAGTACAGGAGCTTGAATAAGAGAATATTTCGCTTTAGAGAAATATGTTCAGGCTTCTCTAAGAATATGAATTTCAGCTTCAGCATATAGAACTGATGATCTAAAATTTTTAAGTTTAAATGTGTCAAATGTGGATTTACTGTCACGTTCTTTTTATATTTCCATTCGAGGCCTCTCAGGAGACAAAAACCACCACCATATCTGCGAGTTCAGAGGTGAATCCTTGCTCCACATTGTCATTGTGAATGGTGCAAACAGTGGCTGATGAAACCACTCTTGGGCACTCATTTCGGTTTTAGCTGGCATTAGTTCAGATTAAGGCAACATTGTAACCCTAATTTATCTTTATTTGGAGCCTTTTAAGGTCCTGATTGAGGCTTTTTGGGAAAATGGATGGGGCCACATTTACATGAACCACAATAGATAGGAACTGCACAGGCAATCATGTCTACAAATGTTGGAAACTAAATTACTGGGCTATGTTAAAACAGAAGTTAATGGTTTGGCTGATTTCTATTAAGGTCGGTGCACTCTCATTTGAATAATGGTCTTTTCTGCGCTTTTTTTTCTTTGTAGTACTTGACCCAGGAAGGAAATAAACGTGATTCCGCTTTAACACCTCCATTAATATTCAAGTGGCTTTAATACTCCAGGTTTCATACAGACTCACCGTAATTAGCACACCGGCCTGGAGCTAGTTAACGATAAATCATCTTCTGTGACTGTGCATTTGGCAGCAGGGAAAGCACATTTAAAAAAACAATATACTGTGTTATCATAGTGTAAAATAAATTCCAAGCAAAGAAATATTTATTTTGTTTGAGGTTTATTGATCATATATGTCATACCTTGAATTATCTGTTTTATTTGAATAATTGTGAGCAGCTAATTCAACTTATTTTACCTCCTTTGTGGATTTTGACTTAGTTCTTTAATAAGTTGTAATTAAATAATGACTCTTTAATTGGTACCTGCTGTCCTCTAATACAGTATAATCAATGTTCTTTCCATCTTTAAATGACCCATTAACCATGAATCAAGCCATCAGCTCCAGCTAATCTTATTATGTACACATTAGTCTGACTCTGAAATAACATTTTGGTTTCTTTAGCGCATTAATTCTCATCTCTGAATATACCACCGCTCTATGAGTCACTTTGAGAATAGGTGCAGGATCCAGGTAGGTGGGAAGATAGAGCTTTTCATGATCGTGGCTGTAAAGGTCAGTTATGGCCCCTTGAGGGCAACAATTTATATTGAACCTGATGGACCATGACGGGCTCTTGATCTTCTCTCTCCACCGGCCTTAACTCCCCACCTCAGCCACCTGACGGGGGTCACACTTAGATAGATGCCTTCAGAATGATTGGGATTGCTTCAACCAGTTACATAAAGCGCCAAAGGTCCACCACAGGTCCTCAGAGTCTGTGAAATAGTCGTGGTGCGAAGGAAGGCCGGAGAAGCACAAAATGTTCTGTTAAAGAGGGCGCTCACATCTGAGGGAGCACACTTGAACTTTAGCTGATCTTGAAACACGAGTCGACTGTATTTTTATGAACTGCTCATATTTTATTTAACTGTGCATTTCGGTGGTGGTGGTGGTAGTCGTGGATAAGATTGTAACGTCTCTTTAAGCGAAAGGACAGATCTATTAAACGTCTCTTTCAGCGAAAGGACAGATCTATTATCAGGAAATGTCGGGATAGAAGAAAACTTACTTAATTTTACCCTAAAAAACAACAATACTTAAAGAGTGCAAATGTTCCTGCTATGGAAAGATTCAGCTTGTTGGGTAAAATCATGATATTTTAGTTTTTTTGGAGCTTATAAAATACAGTTTCAATATATATCACATGTAGTTTTTGCAGACTTTTATAATACAGTTGGAAAGAACTTGATTTTATTCACCAGCTCTGGTGGTTTTTTTCCCGTCTGCATGCTTTACTTCCTTCCCTCTCCTCCTCCGAAGAGGGAGGGGCGATGGAGTGAGGAAGAAGAGACGATGCTGCAGATGATGAATCCCCCTCTGGACTGCATCCTTTCTGGCTGAGTGCGTCCAGTGGGCCAGAGCCAGGTCCTGGAATCTAGCTAATGAGACACACCCCCGAGGGCCCGATGCCATCCCATTGGCTGAGGGCCTTGCGGGGGCAGATACGATTGGTTGATCGAGTCCTGAGCAAGCAGCTGTCAGAGCGTGTTGGACGTCAGACTCATGGCAGTCATATCCAGTGTGGCACACAGTAAAGAAGCTAAATGAGCAGAGTGAAATCTATACTCTTAACATTTAAAAAATGTGCACACCGCAGGTTAAAACCAAACAAAAAGGGGCCGACATCTTTTCATCTTAACATGTGTAAATGACTATTAATTCATACAGCTTACATGTGAGTGTATAAAACGTAACTTTTACGGTTGTCTCTTCGTTTCAGGGCCTTTCATGCGTCAAATTCAACTCTATCTGGCTGAAAGAGTTCTGATGGATTCACAGAAAATCATGTTTTATGGTTGTAATTTACTCTTTTTTTCAAGGCCACAGTGAACTTAAAGACATGTAAAAGACCTCATCCAGATAGGATGATATTATTCCTCCTCTCACTGTAAAAATATACATACAGGCTTTATTTATTCAGTGAGATATCAGAGACGGGCCTTTGACGATGAAAGCGACATGGTATGTATTTTAAAGCATGAATAAAATATTGGGTTTTTGACTATGTGCAGAAGGCAGAGCCTCTCATCTGGGATGTCCTACACATATTTTTAGGTGCACTTTGACTCAGGCAAGCTGTCCCAAACATGATCTGGACCACTGGTTCAAAAAGGAAATGTTGTCCTTTTGCCTGCACCAATCTTTAAAGTAATTGTCCTAAAAGTTTGGACACATTTTTCTGTATTTTTGCTAAAGAACAGGACCGGGGGGTTGGCACCGCGAGGTCAAGACATTTGAAATGTACTTAAGCGGAGGATGTGAAAAACCCAGCCTTCTGCTTTTTTTTAACTCAACCCAGCCCAACTTTGACATTTAGCTTCTCCATCTCAGCGGCCTCCTCGGAGCTGTGAGTTGAGTTCAGCTGAAGGTCAGGATGTAAGAAGAGGGGATGATGAACATTTCTGGTCCTCAGTGGGCGTTCTCTGATCAGCCCGTGGTGGCAGATGCCTGAAGGCTGAATGGCAGGAATGAGGAAGGAGGCAGAGGGTGTTGCTGCTACCAGGAGGAAAAGGGAAAATCCAAGCTGTGACTTACAGCTGAGGAGTCAAAATGTGGTGTGGAAGGCATGGATGGATCCATCCCACATAGCTTTGCTGCATCTTGTTCTAATTCTGCGGTCTCTTTAGGTTAATTTTACATCTCCTTCTGCTAATCTTGAGCAATGTTGCATGTCTAGTTCAGTAGTTAATGTGTCTTGCTAGATTAGGAATGTTATGAGTGTAGAAATTGTACTGGTGCAGAAAGACATGAATAGTGCTTTTATAATGTATGTATTTGTGTTTCAGTGGGAGGTTTCCGTCATGCCTTCACCGTGTTTGTCTTTTGCTGAGGAAGCACAAATCATCATCTGGTGAATCAGAGAAAAAAGGGGCTGCAAACATTTTTAGACAAGTTATGATGTTTTTCTTCCCCAAACCAAGTGATTTTTCAATTCCTAAATCTAACCTGACTGAGTCTGTTGGTGTCTCGCTCGTCTCCATGATGTAGTTGCGTTGCGCTGCCGTTACGCGCCACAGGCCCAGTGGTACATCCGTCTTCAGCGTTGGTTTTCTTGTCCGAGTTTTCCCTCTCATTAGCGAGGCTGAAGAGCATCCGCTACCCTGGTTAGTTTCTCTGAGGTTTTCCTTCCCCGGGGCTCCTAACATGCAGGCTTTTGGACGGTGGGAGAAAGCCGGAGTACCGGAGAGAACCCACGCGTTCACGGGGAGAACATGCACACCAACGTGCCTCCCACCTGACTGAGTTAAAGAGGAAGAAAACAATGAGCGGAAGCAAGTGAGAGTTTAGATTAAAACTAAAGTTTCTAAAGTTCTTATTCGGGCTGTGCAGTGTTTTTTCTGCGTGGGGTGCGCATGTTATTCTGTCCGGATACTCCAACTTCCCGCAGTCCAAAAACATGCACGTTAGGTTGGTGCACGGCTGGCGTCACCCGGTGGCAGCTGGGATAGGCTCCAGCACCCCCTCCCGTGACCCTGAATTGGATTAAGCAGGTTTAGAAAATGGATGGATGAGGACTAGCTGTGAGATTGGCAATGCTGCTGGGATCTGTGGGTTTTATTGGCACGTCCAGCTCAGTGTCAGCTTAAAAATGATGATACAGAACATGGTCTTGAAAAAGCGGGTCAAGAACAGCATGTAAATACAGAACAGAAGGAGTTCACCTGCTGTAACGCTCACAAATTAGAATTTCCAGTTTAAACACAGGCAAGAACTCATAGAAAAAGTTTAAATCTATGTGAAAGAAAGGCTTCAGGGTCACATGTTTATGGTAGGAACAAGTTTACATGTTTACCTTCACCTGAAAAGATGACCTCCTGTGCTTCTGGGTACGTATCTGCATAGTAGGAAAGGATAAAAGCGTAGGAGACACAGAGCTCTGGGGTCAGATCTGACAAACCAAGACATGCTCCACACAGTAAGAGCAACATGTCTTTGAGTTAAATCTGTTACCATTTCACATGTCATCCCCTCTCCTCCGTCTCCGCCCACGCTGCCGTTTCTCTCTTTTCTCTTCCTCTTCTGTCCCACAGTTTGTCAATTCGCATCAGTGCACGTGTGCTTCGGTCCTCCGACCGACCTGCAGAGGCTCCGTCCTCACTTGCAGGGTCATGGAGTCAGTGTGTGCCGCCACATTTGTCCAATTAATCAAAGCTGGATCATATTATCGTATGTGATACTGTGTGAGTTGCCAGCAGCGGAGGTCAAAAGTTCACAGAGGATGAGCACACTGCAGTCCCATCCGTGCATCATGCACTTCATTACATGTGGATGTGTGCGCCTTAGAGATGCACGCAGGCATGAGTTTACACCCTCGGGCCAAATTTATTTTGGTAAATTTGCATCATGTCACAGTGCTTTGACCATGTGTTTCTCTTCTTTGCTCTTTCTTTACACTGTCTCTTCTTTTGTACTTGACTCACACACACACTCAAACAGCCAGGCACGGCAGATGCTCGACTGACCGGTTTACCTTATCTAAGCTACATTATATAAGACAGAGAAAAAGATCTGCTTGTCAGATTAGCCGGGTGTTATAAACTCACACCCTCCTCCTCTCTGCAGCTGAGCGTAGACACCTTTTTAACCTCAGTCTCATCTTTAAACTCTTCCTGGAAAATGATTTTCTCAGGTTTCCGAGCTAAATAAACATGTTTTCGTAGGTTATACCCAACTCTAATCATCACAAAACGAATGCTAAATTACAAACCCGTACAGTCAGTATTCTGTTCTATGCACCTGATGTGATTCACTGACCACCCAAGGTGCACATTTGGATAAAAAATCTCATTCGGAGAGCCGTCTCGCACCACGTAACACCTTGAAAAATGTTTTCTTTCACCTTTTCTCTGGAACTGAATGGAGGCAGCATTTACTCCATTTTGGCTTTATCTCCATTACCCTCATGAAAGTTTGATTCGCCGGCAGAGTCACAGCTCTGGATGGAGGTGAGGAGTGGATTAAAGATTAATTGACTGTATAACGAAGTCAGTCTTGGAAGGAATCTTCTGCCCCTGCGTGGGCGCCGTGCGCGCTGGGAGCATGCGTGCACACATCTGCAGATGAATAAATCCAGGGACTAGATCAAATCACAACACACAGCAGGTGAGAAAAGCTTTAGAAAATGCACACATTTTCGGTCCATCTCCTGGCAACATATTCAATACGAAGACATAAAAATCTCCCTAAATTCTTCTCTTTGTCCCGTTTTTAATTTGATACGAGCATCTCAGCTTTTATTAGAAACAGGGTTGAAGGAAGAGGTTAGAAGATGCACCACAAACACATGTGACCTCAAACCAAACGTTTGCTAATGAGCGAAATCCAGCTACCCCGAGCAGTGAAACAAACAGCACTGATGCTACTTCTGCAGGGTCAGAACAAAGCGGCACGAAGCCGTTTCAAAGGACACGATGCCGCGTTTTCTGCTTCTGCTGCAGAAGTCTTTGGTCAGTCACTGATATAAGCTGCACACACATGAGAAAAAGTGGTTCGTGAACATTATAACAAGTCAAACATAGCCTGGGTTGCACAAGTTCAGAACTAGCTGCATGGCAGGAAGGATTGACACTGTGACCCTGAACTGGATGAAGGGAAATGGATGATGGCTGGAGGAGGGACTGAAGCTGCTCTGTGGGCGAAACTGTGACCTTGATCCTTGTTATGTGCTTGTTATTCTGATTTGAGGAAAGACGCTTCCCAAACCTCATCAGTACTTTAAAACGCTGTGACTTGACCATAATTCGTCAAGTTATTTGGGCGACAAGAACATTAAACAGTTTCCTGCTTTTTAAGGTAAGTTTAAATCTACGGGATCAAACAACTTTGAGTTGATGCTGCTTTCCTGTGTTAAATTCCAGCTCATTTTCAACCCGACTCTTTCTTCTCCACTAGATCTGCATCCTCACCTAAAGGAAGGAAAATAACAGCCAGAGCCAACAAATCTAGTTCAAAGTTAAACCCTGTAATGATGAGATCATACCTTCAACCCTTGTGGCACCAAATGTGCGTTTTTGTGCCCTTGAAGGGGATGCTGCTTCTGTCGCGAAATACAAATAAAGAAACCCCAAAGCTGCACATTTAAGCTGAGAGGAACAAGGTCTGCCCTGCAGTTTAGGCTGCTCTGCACTGAGAACGCCAGTGGATGGGAGGAAAGCCTTGGTTCAGTGCTTTCATCGTAGAACTGACAGACATTAACCAAACAGCCACAGGGCGCACACACACATCCACGGACAGATTACAATGCAGGGGTGTTGGCCAGAGACCAAAAGGAGTCCCAAAATGAGCATAAAGGGACTCAAAGAAATGCACGACTACCTAAAAAAGCTCGAAAACAACCGAAATTGGTCCAGAAATATCCAAAATGTAGCAAAAACAGGAGCAGAAATGAACAAAGAGATGCTAAATCATCTAAATATAATGCAAAATGATCTAATTAAGTGCAACAAAGAACAAAAATATCAAATCTACCACCACAAAAAGAGACTCAAAACAGAGGGAGAGATGTAAAGTGAGCAAAAAAAAAGATCCAAAATGATAAGGAGACATAATGATAACCACATGAGCACTAAAATATCAAAGAAACGGTCTGAATGAGACACAAAATGACTAAAATGGGACATAAAAAGCCTCAATAAAGTGGTGGAAAAATTACCTCAGAGGCACAATACAGCTGCAGGGGGCCAAATGACCAAAATGAGACGACAAAATAACGATGAAGAGATGTAAAATGATGCAAAATCAACATAGATACAAGATACAAACCAACCAAGACACCAAATGAGACACATAATGACTTCAGACAAATGCAAATGATCAAAAATAGAGCTACACAGAACCTTAAAAAGAATCAAAACGACACACAGAATCATTCAAATTAGACCTATTAAAGCCCAATTCTGATAAGAGTTACGGCACAGTGACAAGAAAACATAAAGTGATGCAACAGATACACAGAAATAAAACCACGGCTCCTCTAAGAGCGAAGAACACGTCCTTCACTTTGGGTATCTTAGTCCTCTCCTTCGTACAGTAGGATGGGTTCAACTGTGCTCCGGGGTCTGTTTCATAATCACTCCAATCACATCCAAACCGAACCAAAAACCTCCAACACAGCAATCTCAGTCACTTCATCTGAGTGTTGCCAATGAACTGCCAGAGAAGAACCCAAAAGCAACAGAAACACTAAAAGTTGGAGAACTTTAAAGGGGAACTCCGGCATTTTTAAACCTACTCCTTATTTCTGGCATGAAATACAGAACAGTTTGGTGAAAGTCGGCGTCCTTCGGAAGATATTTAGATAACTGGAGATCCATATAACGGAGTGAACGGGGCTTAGAGGATGCAGCCTCTAAATAAGGCATTATCTGTCTTTATTTCACCAGTACTTTAAGAAGAATGAATGAATGAACGTGTGCTATAGCTCTGTTAGCTCATAGCTGCTGTGTTGTTGTTATTGGCGGCTATAGGGGGGCTTTTAGAGGGCTTTCTACACACTCATCTACTGGGATGATGTAATCGACGCGCTGCTGCAGCACGGCTTATTCACTCCGTGCTCTGTGACAGTCGGCTAACTTCACACGGAGTTTGCTACTGATAGTTTTGTGCAACATGGCAGGATATTTATCAGATTTTGACGACGCGACAACTTTGAGTAACGATGGACGTTCTTACCGTGAATGAACGTATTTCATGCCACAAATAAGGTTTAAAAACACCGGAGTTCCCCTTTAATCTGTAATTCAGCCGCATACAGCTGCATAATGAGAGTACTGTGCAGCGTGTCACTCTCCTGCTGCACATGAATAAAGTTTTTTTTTGTTTGTTTTTATTAGCAAAAAAACGACAATTTGGCCAAGGCCCTGATAACAAAAACCAGCTGCGCTCCCACAGCTGGTGATTACTGCTCAGTGGTTTATTCCCGTGGACCAGCCCGAGGCCAGTTAAACAATACTTTTAACAAGACGAGTCCCGTGGATGCGTGCGATAGCTTCATGACGGGAAACGGTGCAGCTCTGCGGACAAAATCCGACCGTGTCATGAGAACAGTAAAAGCACCAAAGCCTGCGTGTTTCAGCCTCTGGGGAGCAGGCAGAGGTGGACCCTTCCAGTTAGCTTCGCTGTGACTCACGTTGCGCCCAAAGCCATTCATTCATACATGCGTCCTAGTCTGTCAAATTAGGTCGACAGTGCGCGTGCGTGTGAGTCACGAGTAGCAGGTTAGGCTAATTTACCCACAGAATGCAGCACATTATTCTGAACACGCTGTCTTCGTTCAAGTTGACAGCAGAGACAGAGATTTACTTCTGTTACATATGTAGATGGTGCTACTGTCTGAATATCATTTCCTTTTCATGCCAGGAAGACGCACACGGATTCAACGTACACTATTTACATGCTGCTGCATACCCCCCCGGAGCTTGTGAGCGGAGTAAATCTTCCAACCCCTGCAAGTAAAACAGGCGCACATCATAAAAAATGCATTCTGCGGCATATGGTGAGCCAATCTGTGTCAGAGGCACAGCCCGCGCGCTCTAAATCCATATCCATTACCGCCATTACTCTTTTTTTTTTAACGTCAGAGGTCAACAGTTCAAATCTCGTCACACAGCAGACACACCTCAACATCTGCTTCTGTTGCCATGGTAACTGCCGACCACGGGCGGCAGCTGCCTGTGATGCTGCCGCTGTCTGACAGATGGGGCAGGAGAGGAAAGGAGCGCTTCTTCTTCTTCTTCCCTTTTTTTTTTTAATCGCTGGAGGTTTATTTTAATGCACTTTGACGCAAACTAGACAGCAGCGAGGACCGCGTCCCGAGAGCGCTGCAGGTCTCGCTCCCCAATCCTCTCACACACCTGGACCATTACAGGTGTTTTTCCAACACATCGCAGCACATCTTATCCAGCCGGTCCTGAGGGGACGTGGGGGTGGGGGTGGGGGGTGCCCAGGTGTGCTCAGAACCACAGGAACAGTCACATAAAGCAGATCTGAAATAAAGTGATGGATTTAGTCTGGAAATCTTTTTTTATTATCATTATTAGAACTGATCTGCACTTTTTCTGTAAAACTCAGTGGAATAATTCAGAGGATTCCTCTGTTCTGTTCAGGAGAAGATTGATAAGACTCACTTTCAGGTTTAAATAATCCATTCAGCAACGCTGGAATTAAACAATTCCAGTATATTCCAGGACAAACTTTAAAAATCTGGGATTTTGAAGCAGATGACAACACTTTCCATAACTGGGCAGACAGCTGATTACGGGTAAATAGCTGCCATGGCCACTCTTATTCAACCTGAGATCAGTTAGTTGCTTCCTGCCTTTTTTCTAACTGTTTCTCTTATTCAACCTCATTTTTTGACTGATTAAAAGTAGCAAAAGTGCACTAAGTGATGCTTTAAATTGACATTATCTAATCCGAGCTGAAATATTCCGTGATTTAACCGTCCACTAGAAGAGGATTTTTGACTTTTTACAACTTCTAAATGTGGATTTGGGAAAGGAGAGGCCGGTTTGTTCATTAATAATTTGAAAAAGTAAAAGATGAATAAGAAATAAGGCACGCTTGTAGCATATAAAGGGTTGGTGGTGTGTTGCATATCTGCGCACGCAGAAGGAAGATGTAGTCAACTGGTGGGCCTTTAGCATGAGGTAGTAAGTGTGGTTGTTCCATCAATTTTAAATGTAACTGAGTGTATTTCTTTAGCTCAACAACCTCAGCCTTCCCATAAACCAGCAGATAAAAGATAAATAATCAAAGAAGGGGATCAAGTGCTTTCAGGAAAAATATTTACTCGGTCACAAAGCTATTGTGACCTAATTACCGTGCGTGTTAACCTCCATTTAAACGCCTCGTGCACTCAGCTGCTGGATGCTGATGAACACACACCACTGAAGTCATAAAGGAAGCTGCTGTGAGCAACACTGGGATGCCCCTCCTCCCCCCCAGAAAAGGACCTGGGTTGGGGGGGGCAGTCCAGTAACAACTCTGCTTCAGGCCTGAAGTCATTATTCAGGAAAAAATAGCCAGTGTCTCTTTTCCTCAGACACATAAAATCCCCTGCTGATCAGCACTTGTCTTTAACATTTAACCCTGTTAATGCTTCATTAGGACCCAACTTAATCACTTCTCCAGCTGACTAGTCTAAAAGAAATATCAGCACGTCTCCACCAGCAATCACACGGATTTATATTCAAATCAGCTGTTTGGAGTTTAACATCTTTGCACCACAAACTGCCTCCAATTCCAAATTAATTTCCCCCAAATACGTTTCCATATTAGCGAGAGGGTTAATGCGGGGCTGTTGGGAAAATGCTTTTCTCACCATCACATTAATTTAATTTCATGTTTATTCGCACGCTCCAGAGTTGGAGATGATAAAAATAATAACTGTGACAGTCAAACGGAAAAAAAGGCACCAATTAGCGCACTCATTTGTGCATCTGACTGCGTGATGAATAATTCATGAAATCAGAGTTAACAAGGAAGAGAATGAAGGGATCAGCTTTCCCACTGAGGGGGGATTGGTATAAAGACAGCAGACACTGCTGCCTTTTCTTAGAAAACATATCAGGCTGCTGCTGCTGCTGCTGCTTGGATACAGCTGCACGATTCAGGTAATTTTTATCACTAAACATATAATATATTTGTATATATTTTACTGGATTACCATTGGGTGCATTCTTTATATTAAAATTGACATTAAAAAGCACATTTTTTAAAGACAAATTAAAATCACTCGGATAATAATAATAATTTCCTGTATTTTTAAATTTCAGAGTAATATTTCTGATTTGTCAGTGTCTACATTTATAAATGTCTCTATATTATTGCCTCTAACTAACTTGTGCTGGTAGAAAATAGCACATTTGTGACCTTCACATATTCATTGCTGCAATCTTTTTAACATCTAATTAAATTATAGAAACTTTAAACTTTTTCGGGGGGCTTCTTATCCATGTTGGGCTTAAAAATGGTTGCTTTAAATTGACTTTTATCTCCACATAATTAAGGGTGAAAGAGATTTTAATTCCCCTCTTCACTCAGCACTCTCTCCATGCAGGGAAACTTCGCTTCCCCCAAACCGACGGAGCCCAGGACCCAGAGGCCTGAGCGTGGCCGAGTCCCTCCGCGCGGTGCTTTCACAGTTCACAGGCATCTCGACCTAAATGTGATGTGACAGGAGAACCTTTACTGAAACAAACGGGAATATAGTATCAGGGAAGGCTGACCGAGCTGTGAACCAGGGCCCTAACACGGAGCAAATTAACATCAGCAGAAATAGTGAAACGTTTTCAGATCTCTTATGAGCTGGGAAGCAAATGCATCAAAGCTTGTCAGGTTGTTTGAACCTGCAGAGGTCTGATAAAACAGACCAGTGCGAGAGGCTTCATTTGGCCGGGCTTTATCCTTGAACTCTGACTGTTCAGCAGGACCTTTTCCTGAGGCGCTTCTGCTTAGTGTCCTGAGGGAAAACGTTCCTGGTCTGAGCTTTCAGTCTCACTATCGTCCATCTGAGATGTCCTTCACAATGTTTCCTGGTGGGCTGAGTATCTTTGCCTCGATGCCAATCTAACCGAACAGCACAGAGGGGAGAGGCTGCCCTGCTTTGATTGTGAGGCCACTAAAGGGCTTTTCCCTGCATCCCTGCTCGTGCGAGCCAGCGTACGGATTCAGGGTGTGCAAAGTCGACATCTCAAACGTATGACATGGATGAAAAGCTGTCAAACCAAAGCTTCTGCTTCTGACTGACAGAATGTCCATAGTGGACAAGCTGACCGGACGGGTTTAGGTCAAATGACAGTGGTGGGTTTGCAGGAATCTGAAGTCGCAGCGTGGCAGCATGAGACCACATTAGTGAGTTATGAGTGACACTCAGGTCCGGTGTAAGTCAGCACAAGGACCAGCAGGGGTCGAGATAAGTCAAGGGCATCAAGACCTGCACACATGTGCAAACTGATTGTAATCAGTGCTGATAACACAAAAACCTGAGGAAAAAACCTCCTCCTCTGGCTCCTCAGGCTCCAGAACTCGTGTTTTTCCCATTTTGACAGAGTTCTCAGTGTGATTTGGTTTTAATTGATCCCCCTCATTAGATCCTCTTAACACAGCAGGGAGGCTGCAGATGAAGAAAACAAGACCAAGAGGGTTGCGTTGGTAGAAAGAGACAAACAAACAGTGAGTGAGAGACAATTCTTCAGGTGTGCAAACAGCTGGAACCCTGCGTGTGACTGAGTCTGAAAACAGCAAATTCAGAGGCAAAGTACGGTAAATGCTGGCAGCAGAGATGCCAGTAGCTGTTGGTTTATACATTCTTTGCATCTTACAGTGCCGGGACCAGAAAAACACGTCCATCCAACAGAAAGACCACAGTTCGAACCGTACGATACTTTTCTCCTGAATCAGGTTTGCTTGAAGAGTAATTTCCAAACTTTTCCATCAAAGCATTGTGGGAAATTGTCATTACTCCAACAAGCACCTGCACACATGGTAATCTAACATAAAGGTAAGTAAAACTCTACCGGAGCAGCTGAACGATGAACATAAAGGAACAAACAGAGCTTAAACCTGTTTGAATGGTCTCCAAACTGCTCGGCACACAACAACAGTGCACTGATGACATAATGGTGTGGAACCAGTTTGACCAGGAGGTGCCCACAGCATTCAGAGCCCACACTGACTCTCTGAATAGATTGCATCTTTGTGCTGTTTGCATCAGCATGAGGTGAAGGAACTGCACACAAAGAGAAATAAAAGGCTACAGCTCTATAAAAAGTACCCTGTAAGGTCCAGAACTGCTGTGGATATTTGTTTAATTCTAGGTGCAAAGTCATTACTTTCAGGTGAGGGCACAGTTAATAACCTTAAGATATAAACAAATATATAAAGGGTGAGCTTTTGATAGGTGTTGGTTTGCACTTTATCACCTTCCAACAAGTAGGTTGTTGGTTACAATCTGTGCCTTGACCTTTCTGGCTGTACTTTGCACGTTTTCATTGTGCCTAAATGGGTTTTTTCCAGGTTTTAAGGTTTGCTCACACAGTCCAAAACGTGCCTGATGCTGTTTCCAGTGAAAACAGAAGTTATCGTGCATTTTTGTTGCTAATGATGCTAAATTGCTCTGTCGGAGGTTCAGAAATGTTCAGAAAGGTGTAGCGTTTGTGCTTTTCAGCAAAGTATATTAACCTTTTTGGGACCAGTCCTGCGCCTCGATTCATCAAAAGTCTGTTAACTTTTCCTCCTTGTAACTCGCACAAGCCAAACAGAGGCGGATCGGCCCCAAATCGCTTCGTCTTCACACACATGAAGCTGGCGTTGTGGAATCAGCTGAGTGGTGACAGCACAGTTGGTTGGAGTGATGATTTCAGCGGTGCCCGCATGATCCTTTCACCTCAGTCACTTCCTCTCTTGCTAAGAAGGACATCAGCAGCAGATGAACTTCAACCTCTGTACTTTCACACATGACACAATGTGCAATGAATGTAAATGTAAATGTAATTTATTTATACAGCCCTTTACAACAATCCATTTCGGTACCAAAGTGCTTTACAGCAGATAATAAATAAAGAAAAGAATAAGTACAAAACAATAAAATAACAGTAAAAGCAATAAAATACAGCAAAATTGAATAAGATGATATAAAAGTGTCACCATACTACTGGGTATTAAAAGCCATCTGAAATAAATATGTTTTTAGCCCTGATTTAAAGAGGCCCAGGTCAGAAATAAGATGCATCTCGGGGGGGAGCTTATTCCAGAGCCTGGGGGCAGCAACAGAAAAGGCTCGGTCACCCCAGGGCTTTTATTTTGACCTGAACACTTCCAACAAAAGTTGATTTGTTGACCTCAGAGCTCTGCCAGGGTTACGGACAGTTAAAAGCTCAGATAAATACGATGGGGTGAGGCCGTTAAGAGCTTTAAAAACAAACATTAAAAGTTTAAAATCAGTTCTATAAAAGGACAGGAAGCTAATAAAGGGAGTTAAGAACAGGAGTGATGTGCACAGGTCTGTTAGTGTTGGTTAAAGACGGGCAGCAGCAGCATTTTGCACAAGTTGAAGGCGACTGAAAGAAGGCTGGGAGACGCCGACATAAAGTCCATTGCAGTCGTCTAACCTTGAACTTATTAGGGCAGGGAGGCTTAAAAACATTTAAACTTTGGCCAGGAGACGCAGCTGGAAAAAACTAGTCCTGACAACATTGTTAATTTCTTGGTCAAACTTCAGATGATTGAGGTCAAAGGTCACTCCCAGATGAAGGCATATCAGTCCTGGCTTTAAAAGAGGCTATAGACAGATAAATGATGGACATACCCAGCTCCTGTTTTAAAATATTCAGCACTGAGCCTTCTCTGTTTTGGGTTTTGGCAGCCAGAGGTGACGTGGACCTGAGGAAGAATCCAAGGACACTCTGCATGTTGTCACCTGCCCCACCAATAATCCTCCATCTATCCATCCGTACTCTGTACTCTGAACCTGCTTCATCCATAATCACAGGGAGCTGGGGCTGTACACCCGGGATGTGTCACCATCCGTCACAGGACTCAGACCAGCATGCAGGCTCAGAACCATTCCTACAGCTAATTTAGGATCACCATTTAACACCAGTGAAACACCTGGAGATAACCCACGCAGTCACGTGCACGACATCCAACAGTGTGCACTAAAAGGTTCAGAGGATGTCATGTGATGTGGCAACTGACATATGTACAAAGTGCACGTGCGCACGTGCATATCTCAGCTAACATCAAAAAGCTTTATTACAACAAAGTTAGTACTTCCAGGATGCCTCAGCTTCAGACTAATGCTTCGTTTATACTCGCTGTTCTCCACCCTCGTGGCACCGTGTGCAGAAACTGACGTCACAAAACGTGCACTTTGGTGTCGGCTCGGCTGGCCGTGCACCTCGCGCTTTTTCGACACGGCTGCGCAGGAGGCGGGTTCGAAAAAGAGTTTGACTGAAGCTGCTCCTCTGGTATGCGGGCCCCACGGTCTCAGCTGGGACGCCTGCTGTTTTGGAGGAAAACTGCACGCCACGCTGACGTCACAGTTCGCTCGCGCAAAGACCAACGTGGCGAGCATAATCGCTGTTTAAAGCAGCCTTTCAGACCGGAGGTTGTATGTACAATTATCAGGAACTATTTATAAAAAACAATGTTGTCAATTCAGATTAACAGTAATTCTTCTTCTTCTGCTGCAATATTAGAAGACTAAAGAAATAAGGAGTGACCAAAGTCACGTTCACAGGAGGGAAAAGACAGGTGGAGGTGAGAGATAGTCGGTGCCCCTCCCTCCCCTCACTGCCTCACAGCCCATTAGGTCAGAGCAGAGCAGGGAGTGCAGCTTTTAGGCTGGGGGTGTAACGCTGGAGAGGACAGGCTGGGGGAAAGGACCGGGGGAGGGTTTTAAAAGCCCGGGCAGCTGGAAGTGTGAGTGAGGTGACATGTCATTTTCCCTCACTGCCTGAGAGAAGCATCTCAGTGATATCAAAGCATGCAGCTCCTCAGCAGCTGCTGAACAATGCCGGACCTGGAGGGGAGCAGATGCTGCGGAGGATAAAGAATATCCGCGTGGACAAACAGCTTATCCAGATGTGTGCAAGGAAACCTGTTATCTATAGGAAGTCAGCTAGTAACCGCAGCAATATTCCTTAAACCTGCAAACATGTTTCTTTTTCTGCTTATGGAATGTGTTCAGAATGAATAAAAAGAGCTTCAAATAGTTTAACCAGTAGTTTCCAACCTTTTTGGACTGATAAAGAGGAACTATTGAAAGAACTTCTTCTCTTCGAATCCTTTTAGAGAAAAGTTAGAATATTTGTTAGACTGAAAATGATGGTCATGACTGAGTTTCCATGGTGATAATTAAGCTCAACCAGCAGCTTCTAGTTTAGCTTAGCATGAGGGCTGGAAGAGCATCTTCCTCCAAGTACACTTTACTTCCAGAAAAACCTACAGAACATTCATTTGACATGTTAACTTTAGCAGAAAACAGTTCCTCGAAATCCTTTTCAACCTTTAACCAGCAGCTGCTCCACCTGCAGGACACTATTTTGACCTTTCACCGTAAAGAGTGAGCATATATACTCACATGAACTGACATATTCTCCTCTATTTGATCACTATTTCCAGCTGAAATGTTGACAGGCACCTTTACAGCAGCTCTGCTGACCTCCAGTGGCTTGCTTTCCCTTCAGGGTGCGTCAGCATAGCAGGAGCTCACTATCAAGCTTAGTTTGAACAGCTGAGAACAGCCGTGCACGATCAAACTGATGCTGCTGCTTCTGATGCATGGTGTGTATTAATCCTTTCGGTCCCCTGGTTATGGCCGTGTGGCTGTTACTTAAAAATGAATGATCCTCGCCGTAGCTGGAGTGGCTACAGGAGCTTTTGGGAGGATTCCCGATGGGCCGCTTCACAGCTGGATTTGTTTTCCTGCCAGAGGGCAGAGGAGAAAAAAGAGGCTAGGTTGACATCACACCACTTATTCTACTGGACGAATGCAAGTTTTACCTTCAGGGTCAGCATCAGGGTGGCAACTAGAGGAGGTGGATGGTCCAAAGCTGTCAGAGATAGTTTACAGTACAGCTTTTACTTCACACTCATGAGGTGGTGATGAACAGCTTTCTAAAGGAGAACATGTTTTGTTTTAAAAGATGTGAGCAGAGGCAGAAAAGAGTCAAAAGTTAAAGATGTTGGAGGGTGGAGGAAGGTGGAGGAAGAGGTTATTACTGTGGAAGGTCATGTTGCCAATGAAAATATAAGATAAGAATAAGATAAGAAATTAAACATAGTTAAACATTTTAATGCAGGAGCTGCACATGACGTAAAATAATATCAAAAGTAACTTTTGAGCAGCAAATAAGTCGGTCCTCTCCTGAGAATGACCCCCGAAATGAGTCACGATGAGTCAGACCACAGTTCAAAGGTCAGACACCAGTTTAATCCCCATATGAGAGTATAAGCTATTGTATTTAAACAGAAAACAAACAGGTCGCACAGATGTACTCACAGAGCAACAGAGCTCTGTCACAATCAGAGTTAATCAATAACTCACTGGCTCAGGAAACCTACAGCTAATCCATGCTAAAAAGCACGCGTTCACTGTAATAAACACGGCTGCAGAAAACAGCCCGCTGCTCAGGGGACCTGATTTAAACTGGGGATAGTAATAAAACAGCAGCGGGACGGTCCTGGATGTGCTCCTGAGGCACAAACCTGAGGGTGGAAATCTCTACCACCCCTCAGTGAGGGTTTCCCAGATCTCACTGCTCTTGGACGGACGTAGCTCCAACTGAGAGGCGTACTTTCTGTATACTGACTGCTTTTCCCACTGTGTAGCTTCCCCTCAGCGGGGTCATGAGCGTTTGTAAAACCGAGATTGACCACGGATCAACTCAACATGCATCAGATGTATTAGCATCTACTCAGCCAAGGAAAGAGAGAGCTCAGCGAGAGGGAATCCCTCCTAGAATGACAGCTTTTTCAGAGGCCTGTTACCAGGTTTTACCCTTTCAGAACCTCAGTTATAATCCAAAAATAAAACCACATGCAGCTGCTGTTAAGGAGAAGACTGCAGCAAGTTAAACATGACCCAAAAGTTACTCCTTTCCTGCACCTGCGCCGCAGTCATTTTTAGGTAAATTGGGAAGAAAAACAGACATTTTTCCTCACGCAGAGGAGAATCTGCTTGGCTTGTTTCAGCGTCACACTGCGACCTCGTCATGTATCGTGTTGAACGGGCGCCGTTTCCTGCAGACGCTGTGCAGGACATGCTGAACTGTGCCTCTGCGTGTCTCCTCCAGAATCTGCTTTCAAGACTCTGACCCTCCTGGTGTTTGAAATGAGAGGCAGAAAGACAGAACAATGCAGCCCTTTAACACCATCTCTGTGTCCTTTGCTCTTTTTTGGGTGGGAAAAAAAGCCCCTCGGTGTCCTTCCAGTCCTTCTGCCCAGTCCACACATTAGTATTATCTGAGGTGAGACGACACCTGAGAACCAGAGGAGCCAGACTCTGGCCGGGGTGCGATTTAACCCTGATTTCTCATGCCCAGACTTCTTTTCACACTTGGATCACAATTGTTAAGTCGACCCCGGGTCAAGCATCTGGAGAAACCTTCATCTGACTCTAAGAGGAGACTCATGGCATGGCTTTTTGGGTCATATGTCCCTCCCAAGGGCTTTCAAACACACACTGAAGTCCTGAACATCCCTCCGCGGCGAGGACAGATGTGAGCACGTGAGGCACAGATGTACTGCATCCGTTCCACACATTTTCAGATTAGATTAAATAAGATCATATGCCACACATAATGTGATACCCACACAGTCATAGGAGCAGCCAGTGATACACAGCACATCTGACAGAGTATCTCAGGCATATGCGCTGGCGCCACATGATGCGGCTCATGGCAATCCAGAGCGTATATGAGGGCTTCAACAGGGTACCACATGTAGCTGCGTGCATGTGTTAAAAAAAACACATTTGGTGCTGTCACAGATACAAAGACTCACACACTTGAGCTGCAGGAATGAAATACAGTCAGCGCAGCAGGTGCCAGCGTGAAGACTTGGCTGAAAGTGCAGAAAGAGCCCGAACGTGCCAGACGCCATCACAATCTGCTGCCCGGCGCCATGCTGATGTCAGGACCTCCGGTAAGAGGAGCTGGGCAGGAAGGATGGCAGACCTCAGTGTGGGCACTGTGGGGGATGCCAGGGGAGGTGAGGATCACACACACCCAGACAGCAGAAACAACTTTTCTCACAGTATTTGAGTCCTCTTCACTCCAAATAATTAATTTCCAGAGAATATCTCCACAAAAACCTGAACAAACGGGGTGAAAAAATACATCTTTAAACAATTACGCAATTATGAAAACCACTGTCATCAGCTAATTCTGTTCTTTGTCAGGGACAATTTCCTATTCATGTGAATATTTGGACAACAGCAGGTTGACAAAAAGCTGCAGTAGAAATTGATTACAGACATTTTGAACGCGCCGTGGAATGTTTTTGGTGTTTCCACGTCCAGGTAAGAGATTTTAATCACCTGCAATCACAAATAAACCTTTCAGCAGCAGCAAATCAGTTCGAAATGAGCTCCTTCTGTTCAGCAGAAACACTCTGCATTGATAATTCGCACGTGTCTCTCTGTTTTCATGGCAAATGGAAGAACTTTGTTTGAACTTTGTATCCTTGTTGTTGTGCAGCCTTAAAATCAACTTCACCGCAGCAGATTTTTACAGTGCTTTTGCTCAAAGGGGAATTCCTCCCCAACCTCTAGAACTTATGAACCCTTTACATAATCAACCTGATAATGTCAAAAATGCTCGCTTGTCAAGCTAAAAAACCAGGGCTATTTTTCCCTTCCTCCATGAAAAGCCAATGTTTTATTCCAAGATGTGTTCACCTGACACTAACAGCATTTTCAACGAAAAGCACAGTTTTGAGGGTTTTTGTGTGCGTGTATCATAAAATGTGCACTCACTGGGGTTAAGTTAAGGTCTGCTCCTGGTCCACATGAGCTTGTATCGCATCTGCCTCTGCAGCCTCCCCTCAAACTGCCTCTTCATCCCGTTCTGATCCGTCTTCCTGTCAGGATGATCAACACTGTCTCCGGGCAGTTTTTGAAACTGTCACAAAATGCAATCTATTGATTCATGCTCTCAGACAGGATGTTTCTGGGTATATGGACACAAAAATAACTGCATGTCTACCTTCTCACGGCATTTTGTGAAATTGTTCCAAAAGCAGCGCTTTGACAGGGGAAAGGTTTAAATTCAGAGTTACTCACACGACTCACCTCATGCTCCTGGTCTCCTCTGGATTTAACTACACGTTTTTACTTAAAACTTAAATATTGTTTGGACTTGCTGATCACTCTCGCTTTCACTAGCTGTTTAGTTGGGTTAAACCACAAGTTTAAGTTCAGCTAACAGCCTGATCAGAGGGTTCTGGTTAGTTAAACCAACTGAGCAGACGACCCACAGGCGATAAATCCTCATCATAGTTTGTCCTGCTTTAAGCTCTCCTTTCCTGCATGTCATCCCCCTCTTTCTGCCTGCTTTCCACTGTTAAAAAAGACCACTTTGGCTCAAAAAAGACTATTGAAAGCCGACTGCTGATGTATATGGTGACAAAACGGGAGCTGGTTACTGAAAGGTCAGCAGAAGGACACGAGGTGGAAAGTTATGGCTTTAAACCGGCAACCCACCGGATCACCTGCTGCTCCTCAGCAAGCCGAAGCCTCCATGTGACACACTTCATCAGTCAGCTGATGCATACAACTCTTATTTCAAACTAGCCTCTGTTAAATTTGGAGTGTTTTTTTAACCCCTAAAATCCAAACTTTAAATAATTTTGCTCATATAGTAGAATGAATGAATTATCAAGTAAATCTTAATTCTGTGTGACGTATTCTTCACTGTTTTTACTTTATGTTGATAACCTTTCTTTAAATATATGTATACAACATATACATCTCTTTAATTCTCTGTTTTTCTATATAATTTGTAAAGGTGGGGTTAAAAATGTTCCAGATTTAGCTCAGAGATGTAAATGTCAGCGGATTCTCGTAGAACTGGAGCTGCATCTAGAAATTCATATTTCATCAGTCAGTCATACTTTCCATGTATTTTACAACTAAAATTAGCACAAAATACTTAAAAAAGTGAACAAAAAAGACAAAAAAAGGGTAGAAACAATAAGAAAAAGAAGCATTAGGAGCTATAACTTCCACCCTCCATCACACCCCATACGCACTAAAGGATTATGTTTTGAATTTTAAAGAATATATACATGGATTAAATAACTAAGGGAATAAGAACATATATTTCTGTCATATTTTTATCTCATAAATCTCATAAATATTTACAAAGGAAAAACACTAAAAGCAGATTAAAGAATTACTTAAGTTAAGTTACAAAATCTTGAATCATTTGGACAATAAACACCAATAAAATTAATCAAATTAATCAAATAAGAAGCATGTTTCACTCCCGGTTGTAGCTCAGGAGGAAGAACAGGTGAGCGTCTATCAGAAGGTCGGAGGTTCGACTCTCAGCTTCATTAAAACACGTCAAACCATCCGTTGGCATGACGCTGAGCTCCATGTTTCCCACTGATGTGTCCATCAGTGTTTGTAATAGAAAGAAAAGTGTATGAATGTGGCTTGTTGTGTAAAAGGCACTTTGAGGGATTGACCAGATTAGAAAAACGCTGCATAAATCCATTTGCAAGCTGCATTATGGGTCATGTAAACTGGATTCATTCAGACAGAAGGACATTAGAAACTAAACTGCCACACAGCAGCCACGACCAAAAAAAATCTACCCTGCAGATATGTTCCTTACAGCAAAGACCATTATGAGACATTAGTTTCCCAGTGAGAGTAATGGCCTCGGTCCGTTCTCTACAGCTCACACACATGCTGCCTATGATGGTTAAGTGGCTGCTAGATTAGTTAGATTAGTTAGATGTTTTGCGAGTACAAAGAAAACTCCAAATAAAACTGAGAATGTTGTAGAGCACATATGTCAAAGTCCGGTCCTGGAGGGCCGCTGTCCTGCAGGTTTTAGATGTTTCCCTGCTTCAACACACCTGATTCAGACTGAATGGATCTCTTCCAAAGATTGTTAAGTTCTGCACAAGTCTGCTGATGATGCATTGATCTGATTCAGGTGAAGCAGGGAAACATCTAAAACCTGCAGGACAGCGGCCCTCCAGGACCGGAGTTTGACATCCCTGCTGTAGAGTATCTCGATCTATCAGACCTGGTCTGATCGCACCTTTCGACCATATTGGGTCTGGTTTTCGAGCCGGTTCCCTCCAGGTTCTTAGACTTTGTGCGATGCAGTGAGCAGACCTGTGATTTTAGTGGAACCATGATAATCAGCGCAGGATGTTACACAAACTCTCCTCCCAACTGTACAGCTTCTGATGTTCACTTTTAGGTGGTTTTGTGCTTGAAAACTTGCTGGATTTTGTTTCCTGTTTTTCAGGATCTGGAGTCAGAGTCGAGCTCCACCTGCTGCACCTCCTCAGTGAGATCAAACCAACAACAAGTTCTGCCAGCACCGCTGCCAGATGGACTCTTCTACAGACCCTCTATAGCTTCAGTCCTCTTTATTCCTGGTCAAGCAGCTGCTCTGCTGCAGCTCACTGGTGTCTGAATCCTGGCCTCGTGCTCCCTTTACCAGCCATGTTTCCTGGTTTCCATCCACAGAATCATGATTTCCAACAACTTCTTCAATAAAATATCTTTCAGCTTGGAGCCGGTTCACCAGTTCAGAGGCCCCACTTAACATCTCAGTGAACCACACAGCATATCTGTTATCAATAATACAGCAATCAACATGTTGTACACAGGGTATGAGGTTACATCCCTTTAGTCTTGTCAGTGCAAATGGATTTTGGTGTTCCTGCATGTGGCTGCCACAATGCATAATTCAATCCAGAATAATTTAGGGTGGTAATCAGGTGATTGTGGCTGCTTTTTCCAAAATAACATGAAACCGTTATTACTTTTAGGATTAAATCGTCATATCTCCCCATCAGTTTGAAAGCCAAGCTTCCGTCCAACTGCATCGAGTCTGTTTCAGCTCATCTGCTTCATAAAATGAGCATAAAACAAGAAGTTTAATTGAATAGAGAATGAAAAGAAGAAAAAAACCTCAGGCGAAAAACACCATTTGCAGCTGTGTGTAGACCTGAGAGTGTGTGCCAGTTTCACTCTGTCGTATCATGTTTGTTTAACCCGTGTGTGTACACATTATAAAGTGGTTGACTGTCCTGAAGCAGTCGTGGTGGCGCGATCCCAGCGGCATTTGCATTTTTACCTCGTGTTATTTCATCATCACCACATTTCAGGAACATTTCGGGGGCGTGTGAGGGGAACGAGGGCGTTTTGGGGAGCGCTGCCCTGCTGATGAACTGGGACAAGACAATGCTCTGTGACCTGGATCTCATGTTAAAAAGGGTCACAGTGTCACACACAGATGTGAGAAAGGGAAGCCAGTGCAGCACATAACGTACACTAAGGTGAACGGTGCAGAGCCGCTGCTGGTAAAGGGCCGTCTCCTGACAGGAAAGCTTTGGGTCGGGCACCTGTAAATTTGACCTTGTTAATAGCGCTGCTGAGTGCTTGATCTTTGCAGCTTCACACACAATCAGAGTGTGATTTCACACTGCAGCTGAACCAGTAAACTCTGCTTTCTCATGCGACTGAGGCTATTTCTGAGGAGGCATTGCTGTGCACGCTAACTCTGAGCAGCTAAACAACTAAACTAGAGTCCATTCTTTTTTAATCAGGGCTCATTTAAGCCACAGCATTTGTTTGCACTCTGACAACTGTTAAAGATTAGCGGGTGAGTGCCGATTGATGATATCAGGCTTACTGGCAACTAACAGATGGACAGAATTCCCCCGCAGGTTTGATAAAGAACAATCACAGGCAACACATAAACAAAACAGGACAGCTCTGCCATGAGCCAGCCTGAGCTTTACTATGAATAACCCCCGCATCCATGAATGATACATACATACATCTCTTCCTGTCCTCATTACCTACATAACATTGACCTTTGAGGCCTTCCCCCTCCTTTCTTACTATCTCAGCCCTTTTCTCTCTGTCTCCTTCCCTCTGGTTGTTTCTGCTGAGCTGTGAGGACTGAGGTGTCCCAGGGATGTGGAAACCAAGCTAAGGATCATGGGAAGGTGTGATGGCAACGATTGTTGTGAGAACCTCTGGGACAAAAGAGCAAGGCAGGGCAAAGGGGTCAAATAAAGCTCATTTCTTCATCCTTCTCCTCACATTTGTGGAGTAACACCTTCGATAATGCCTGAAAGAATCCACATGTCCAGCGGGCGCAATCTTCCTGTCGTTTGATCTGATACCTGTGAGTGGCACATCCCCGCTTCCTCTCCCTTTATGAAACCTCCACGCGGTGCCTCCGTCCCGCCCCGAACAGGCCCCGATGCGGCACAGCGCCTGTGTGCAGCGATGCTGAGGGAGGTCGCCGTTCGGTCACTGCGTAAAGCCTAGTCGCATTGTGACTCCAAGCTGCAGAATGTGCCATGGTGCATTAGCGCGCTGCCGCCTGGCCGAGCATGAGGCACAGGGCGGGGAGGAGGAGAAAAAGAGGGAAGGCGGGAGAGGGAGGAGCTGAAGGAAGGAGTAAGAGGCAAAAAGAAGGAGGAAAGTGAAGAAGACATCAGCGCACTTACAAAAGTTGAGTTCAGGGGCTCAAGGTCCTTGTACGATGGCTCATCAAATATGAAGGCAGTGTGTGTTTGCTCCGGAAAGCACAGAGATGCTTCCTTCTAAACCGTTTTTCCACCTCTTTTCCTCCTCTCTCTGAGCCTTTCTTCCTCACAGCTTTTCCCCATGAAAGTCCCACTGAAACATGAGCTCCACCAAAACTTCCTTTAACGTGTCCCAAAGAACAACTTTACTGTATTTATTTCATTCTGTTGGCTTCTTTCTTAAGTCTATCTTTCTTTATAGATGGATGGATGGATGGATGGATGGATGGATGGATGGATGGATGGATGGATGGATGGATGGATGGATGGATGGATGGATGGATGGATGGATGGATGGATGGATGGATGGATGGATGGATGGATGGATGGATGGATAGATAGATAGATAGATAGATAGATAGATAGATAGATAGATAGATAGATAGATAGATAGATAGATAGATAGATAGATAGATAGATAGATAGATAGATAGATAGATAGATAGATAGATAGATAGATAGATAGATAGATAGATAGATAGATAGATAGATAGATAGATAGATAGAGGTCCTGCAGATGTATTTTTCTGTAAATGTGTTCAGAGACAGATTCTGATGAGCAGTTAAGGTGAAATAAGCAGCATATGAAGTGGTCTGAAGTGGCTGAAACAGGCCGCAGACAACAACAAAGACAGTTATTAACATACAACAAATAATATGAAAATATCCAGATAAATATATTCATAAAAAAACATTTGAATGTGAAAATAATGTGAATGTGAAATACTTCCTAATTAATGTCTTCATTTTCCTGATTAATTCCCCTTTTCTTTAATGTGGTCCTCCCACACTCCTACAGAATCATAATACTGTGGTAGATTTAGCCAATATCTAAATAAAACTTTCGTGTTATCGTTGCAAATATGACAAAGAGGCCATCCTCATTTCAGAATAAAGTCATTAAATCTACAAAGCACTTCGTCGGAACAGGTTAGTCCTGTTAAAAAAGCAGAAATCATTCCTAAAAGAATCAATCTGACAGTCATCCCACTCAGTCACTACATAAATCCAGAGAACCTATACCTTCTACCTTCTAAAAAAAGCTATGACAGCCAAATAAAGTAAATAAACTAACCCAAAGTGGAGGGAAAGGATGAAAGAAAGCTGTAAACCACAGTTTTTCTGCATGCTCTCAAACAGATTTACAGTAAATCCCTCCTATCTGTGATGCAGCTTGATAGCCAATTGGTCAGGTGCCATTTGCTGAGCAGGAGCTTGTATTGCAAAGCCAATAAAAACAGATGGTGAGCGAGTGAATGATTTAATGAACCAATGAGAGAGCCTGCCGCAAGGCTGCTGGGATATGATCTCATCCGTGCCCTAAGTAGGCTTATACCTCTGATTAGCCTGTTGCACAAACCGGATGACCTGTAGCTAATGAATGCAGCCCCACATGTTTCACTCTGTTTCTTTAACATCATGTGCTTTTGATAATATCAAGAGGAATGTTTGATCCAGATCCCCAACTTTTTTGATGGGAGGGGCTTTTAGGGAGCTGTAATGTGCTCTGAATCTGACAGACACGGACGATCAAAAGCACAAATTGTCTCAAGAAGGAGGTCATGCTGGGAGTCTCCGTCCAGGGACTTGTGCTCAAAGTCAAACATGGAAGAGCTCTATAGCAAAGGATCCCCACAGTCCTCTGGAGAAGTGACCAACGTCAAAGGAAGTTACTTAGGTCACGACAGGGCTGCACTCTTACTGTATTCTTAAGTGATAAACACTTGCACACACGTACACAAAGACTGTGGACACACAAACACAAGGTTCGCTTGTACTCGCCCTCTCTGCACACACACGCCTGCGTCATCAGCTGCAAGGCCGTGTTGTGACAAAGGCGAAGGCCCTGGGGGGGGGTTGCAGCTCGTAGCAGGAAGCCGGGGGTTCGTGGCCCGTCCTTGACCCTGCACTGGACTCAGAAAATGATAGAGAGTGAAAGGCGAGGTCAGAAATGAAGCAACTAAATAAAATATGACTTCTTAGGCAATTAAGAGGCGTCGGGACATTGATTGGAGGTTTTGAGAGCAAATAGTGAAAAATTTAAAGCGATACATGATGATTGAGTCGTGAAATATTAAGTTTACTAACCTGTTAAATGTGGATGAAAGCTCTGGAAAAAAGCTTGTAAGTGGGTAGAAGTAAGTCTGAAGTTTTATTTAAAAAAAACATTAAGATAGAGGATAATTATCTGTGACAATCAGTTTTACTTCAGCTGTAAAAGTTTCCATCATCGTCATAAACAGAGTTTGTGTCCATTTTTACCACGAAAGAGGAAAAATGTGCTTTTGCCTTTTTTTTTAGCTTGTGGAAGAAAAACATGCAAAAAAACAAAGAAATTTGTTTTACACCACGTTGACAACTGGAAATTAGCTCAAAATACTCCATATTTAATGGGAAAATTTGCTTATTTAAACATAAAATTCCAGAAAACTTGTAAAAACAAACTTAATTGCCTTGATATAAGTAATCATCTGGGGAAGTTTTATCATATCAAATAATAACAAATGTTCATAGTTATTGTGCTTATGTGGAGTAAGTAACCGGCTGAGTAATTTAAATAGTAAAACTGGATATTATTCACCTAATGTGTCTCCCTTTAAGGTTTTTATTCCTTAATTATTAAGACATTTTTAATGGAAAATATCACAAAGAGTTAAAAACATGTCAAATAAAGATATGAACATAAATACAACTTAAATTCGGATATAAGTCAAATCCAAACAGCAAATCGTTGTTTTTGTTGTTTAATTCTAACGTTTAACTGACAAAATGACATGTAAACTATGTAAACAACACAGATGGATCTATACTATCTGTTATGGTGAACCGTCATTTGTGTTCATCTTCATGCCCGACTATAAAGACGCTGATCAGTCGCCACTTAAGGGGAAAAGTCCAAACACTGTAAACGACAGCGTTTCTGTCACGTCACCCTCTCTTCTTCACTGAGATGCAGTCCATCACATTCAGTTCAGTCAGCGGTCGAATGGTCAATAGCTGTGATCAGGGAGGCCTGCTGAGAACATCGACCCCTCCGCCCAATGGAGAATAGAACCGTTCCAGTTCACATCAGCTTCATGTGTGGTGCCACGTCTCGGGTGCAGTGGAACAAACGGGCCCTCGGAGGCCTTCACGGCATTGGCAGGATTGATCTGCTTTACTAAAGCCGGGTGCGAGCGGGCAGTTCTAATGCACTGTCGATATGAGCACGCCAGGGATGTGGCCTATGAGGAGAGAGCGGTGCAGAAGGGAGGAAGTATCCATTTCTGCTGCGCCTGCAGCAGCTAATCTCACTTCATTTGTCACAGTGGTCACATACTAATTAATATGTGCCACTGAATACGCTCTTTACAGGCAGGACTTTGTTATCCGAATGAGACGGGAAAACATGGAGCAAATATGCTTATAAAAGTAAAGAAAAAGAGAAGCAGCTATTCATCAACTTCCCCACTGGTCTATGAGCTGTTTCTATATTTGCTTTAAACTATTTTCTTGGTTAAAGCATTTTAATCAGAGTAAACAGAAATATTTTCTTGGTTTTTAGTGAGATTGAAGACATAAAGTAAGGCATAAATAGGTGATCTAAATATGTCCACTGAGATAACAGACAAATCTTCCCAATAAACCCAGATTAGGTTTGATAAAGATTTCATAAAACTGCATGTTAACAAAGCTGAAATACCACTGGTAGTGTTAGAGGGATGTGTCTCAGACAGAGTCCTGTCAACTTTCTGGTTGCTTTACTCAAATATTTACATTTAACTATCTTAAACCTCATATAACCTCTTAAACGAGCCAAAAGGATTAGCCAAAATTAGCATTTTAGCTAACCGTGTCTGACCTCGTTTCCATGTGCAATTACCATGGCAACCATGGAGCCTGTCAACAAAACCGGGAAACGAAGACGCAGACGATGTAAAAACAGGTAAATGACTTTAATCCAACTCAAAGCAGGTCAGTTTCTCTTTCTGTATTTATAACTAAAGCCATACGGCGCGTTAACTGTCTGTTTGAACGCTAGTTGTGCTTTTGAACGCCATATTGAGCATTTATTGGGCATTTATATTGGGCCGGGAGGTTGTCCCGTTGAGACGAACGAAACATCCGTTAAATGCCATTATCTTTAAAGTAGTTACTGTTTTTAAATTCAAGCATGTTTTGTCATACTTTTACACAGTTCAGCTCCTGTTGTTCTGCTTTGCAGGAAACTGTCCCGCAGAGCTCCGTCCACTGGACGGCAGATGTTGCCAGCTGCTGAGATCCCAGAGGAGCCGGAGAGCAGGCAGGTGGGACTGACCGCCGTCATGGGGAACTTTGATTGTTCACGGATATCATACAAGTAGAAAAGTCTTAGTATCAAGCAAATAAAACACTTTGAGTGGGCGGAGAGCAGAAATAACGAGTCACAGGCGCGAACTGTCCGACAAAGCAAGCACAGGTGTAGTTGTGATGTCTTTTTGTTGTTGATTTGTGTGTTTTACTGGCTTTTTTCTTCTTATTGTGACAATATGAATATCCCTGTGAGTTTTTTTATATCTGGCATTTCTTTTATAGTTGTGTTTGCTTTACATTCCCCATTTTGTCCCTTTGTGTCCCTTTTTTGATCTGTTTCAGCTTAGAATCTTATTAATTTGTCATCTTGTCGAGGCTGTGACCCCTCATGTGCAACAGCTCAGATAGTTAACTATTAGATCATATCTTCAGAAGAAAATAAGCAGTCACACCTTATTACAATACACTGTAGTTGCTGAGGTAATTGATCTGCTGTGTTTAGCTGATTGGTTGGAGCTAAATCTTGCTGCTTAGATCACCTTAATCAAGAAAAGTGAATCCAGAGAGGTGAGTAAGGGCATCCCAGCTCAGTTTAAGGTTTGGTTGGAGCATCCTGAACCTAAAGCCATCATTAAAGGGGAACTCCGGTATTTTTAAACCGAGACCTTATTTCTAGCATGAAATGCGTTCATCTACTCACCGAGAACAGTTTGGTGAAAGTCTGCGTCCTTTGGAAGATATTTAGATAACTAGAGATCCATATAACAGGAGAGAACAGGGCATAGACAATACAGCCTCTAAATAAGGCATTATCTGTCTTTATTTCACCAATACTTTAAGACAAATGAATGAATGAACGTGTGCTATTGCTCTGTTAGCTCATAGCTGCTGTGTTGTTGTTATTGGCGGCTATCGGGGGGGTTATAGAGGGTTTTCTACACACTCTACTGGGATGACGTCATCAACGTGCACTGCTGCGTTCACCTACTCTCGGTGAGTAGATTAATGTATTTCATGCCAGAAATAAGGTCTATGTTTAAAAATACCGGAGTTCCCCTTTAATGTTTAACTGGAACAACATTCAGATCAATGCAGCACAGGAGATTTAATGGACTCCTCTCACCTACCTATTAAAGGATGGGTTTTAACTGTAGAAACAGAAAAGAGAAGACAGTGATGAGAGTAGACTTTGTCCTCCAGGGTCTGCCAGCGCTCCACGTGACCTGCCTTTACGGGGAGCTGGCTGCCATCAAGCATGTGCTGGAGTCCGGGCTGTGGTGTATCAACAGCAGAGATTCCCAGGGTCGCCGGCCCCTTCACATGGTCCTGTCCTCCTGGGGCTCCACCAGCATCTCCGCCTGCATCAGATACCTGCTGGAGCATGAAGCCGATGTCAATGCGTAGGTTTTATCTGCTACTCAGCTTGATTAAGAGTTATTTTGCTTCAAATTCATGTTGGTGTGAAAGTGTAAATGTTTTGGCATGTGATGGTGAAAGTTCAAAGCTGCTATAAGGCAGATTTTCTTTTTTAAACCAGCACCACAGACTTAGGGCAGACCCCGCTGCACCTGGCCGCCTCCGAAGGCCTCCTCGACTGCACAGAAATCCTCGTGAAGGCCGGCGCGGACGTGCTGGCAAAGGACAGCATGGGACATACGCCTCTGGACTTGGCCCGAATCTGGTGCCACAGGAAAGTAGCGAGGTATCGAGTGAAAGGTCCCCACCAAAATAAAGGTTCGGTTTCAGCTCAGAATCACAGATTTTGGAAGAAGCAGCTCTCTTCTGTGTGTGCAGGTATCTAAAAAACTGTTTGTGGCTGAGAGATAAGACGAGAGAAATGGAGGAGAGGCGGCTGGTTCAAACGCTCTACAGGGATCTTGTGAATATGGCCAAACACAATATTTATAAAAAGGTGAGTTTGCATGACGCTAACGCTGGTTCAGGCAACGTTTTGGCTCAGTCTAATGGCTGGAATCAGCAGGGCATACACTTACCAATATATGAGGACTATAAAGTGTACAGTTGGTGAAATAAGTAGTTTGTCTTGTTCAACACATCCCAAAGTATTCTGTCAGTAAGCACTAAATGCACTTTTTCATTTCCACTTATTAGAAACTTATTGATGAGAAGATGGAAGAGTGGGCTAACAGGAAAGGCTTGCCCCCCCTGAAGGATTTCTCCCCCAGAGTGCAGGTGAGCCAATACCACACCCAGTGTCTCTTATCAGACCAGACCAGCTCCAAACCAAGACCCCCCAAAGGCTCGTGTAAGCAGCAGCCGGAAGACCCTCAGAGAGAAAAGAGCCCCCTGAAGCAACCTGCAGCCTCCTTCCCCAGCCCATGGAGCATCTTCACGGGTCTCCAGCCAGAGAAGCCCCCCGCAGAGCCAGACCTCAGGGCCATTGTGACGCTGCGAAGGGACAGCAGCAGCAGGCGGCTTCAGTACACCACCAAGTGGGATTGTGCGCCTCACGCCACCCCTAATCTGCCTCTGGAGGTGGTTGAGAGGGTGCTGTTCCCCAGAGCTTTCCCCACGAGGCTCGCCACGCTGCAGCGCTTTGAGCCCCAGAACATTGAGGAGGTCCAGCGTCTACGATGCCCCCAGGGACGGAGCACCTCCCCCTGGACTGAGGTGGCGATGCACCTGGCTGAGGCGCTAGAACCTGGACACTACTGAGGGGGTTTCTGATTGACAGGTTGAGAGAAAATGCATTAAAATGTAAACCTCATTTATAACTTTTATATGAAGCTAAGAACCCCTCTGAGCAGGAAACTCCACCCCACCAAACCACAATAACCGCTCAGGAAGAACAGACCTAAGAGCCCCAGACTCTGCGGTCTGTGCTGGATTAAGCCCCGCCCATCTTACCCTGAAGAGGCATCAACAGAAACTTCCTGCACACAACATGCAGCCACTCCACAAGCTCTGCTCAGAGTGACAAAATCAAAAATGCCACACACTCCAGATGCTGCGCCGGCAAAAGCAGGGCGAGCACAGGGGTGAGTGAAAGGTGAGAAAACCTCAGTGAACTGGGTCACCTGTCACAGATGTATCCCTGCACTTTCCCTGATCTCCCCCAGGGAAATGAATTGGGATCCAGGTGAGGGCTTGTCAACAGCACGCGAGTGCGAACTGCGAGCTGTGGCCTGTCAGCTGAAGCGTGTGTGTGTGTGTGTGTGTGCGCACGTTGTGGTTTTGACTTTTTTCTTTATTTCACAAAGCACTTCACACCTCGATGGGGGGTCAAAGTGCACGCTAGCATGAACCAGGTGCTCCCTCTGTGACCAAACCACATGAGACCGGGCTGACATAACGCTGTCCGTCTCACACAAACACAGGGAAGGTCAATGATTTACTGGTGTCTGGGTGCAGTGACCTTTACTCTGTCGGGAGATGCTTTAAATAACCATTTAACCAGCAGTTTAGATCATCAACATCTCTTTATTTCACAGTTATGTGCATACCAGCCTATGGTGAATCAAACTCAGTAATTGGTAAAAAGAATTTCGGCACCTTTAATGTTTCCACATCGAGCAGTTTGTAAGTTTTCTGACCCCAACACCAGTAATTCTCTTTAAAAAAGTTCGATTTTCTCACGTCTTTACGTTCGCCTTGGATGTTGGGTTCGTTAAGGAAACAAAAATCAGGTTTTTATCACTACGAATTCTTAGAAACAGTCCAAAAATAAGACGAGCAGGTAGCCACGCTGCAGTGCTGGTGATTGGTGGAAGTGGTGAAGCGGATCCAAACAAACTCACCATGTTGAATTGTTCTTGTGGCCAAATGTAGATGAGCGTGTAAAAAGTGCCTTTTCAGCGCGTTCAGCCTCGATTACACCAGCTTTCGACGGCCCTTTCTCATTTAAATGATCCTAATAAGAGCTTGTGTGGTGAGGTGCAGCAGTTCTCTTCAGCAGCTAAAACACTATCTGTGCCATCCGTTGTACTTCTCACTCATCAGAAGAAGAAGGAGAAGTTTTAAGGGTCCACTTTGCCTCCTTACCGGGTTTTAAAGCCGCTGTGTGTGCGTTCAATTAGATAAAGTGTGAGAATTATAACGTACAAAATGACAGGAGATGCCTCTTCAAGAAGGACTCTGATAATGGTTTATCTGCCCAAGCCAAAACGTACAGTTTGATGGTTGTTAATTTCAAACCCTGCTCAGAAATATTTTAATACTAAAGCTTAAAAAAGAAAACAAAAAAAGTCCCAACAATAAGACAATAAGAAAGCGCTACAGACAAGATCCTCAAAGAGGTCCTTAGTGGGTGATGTTGGCTGTCAGGATGGACACAAAGTCGAACATGGCCTGTGTAAACGCATCGGCTCGTCCAGCAGGAAGCTCCGTTCTGCTCATTGGTCCGTCCGTTTTGTGTGAATTTCCTCCTCTTTTGGCCGCAGCTTCGTTTTAGTCCCGTCCACAAATAACTTCCACTGTCCTTCCTGCCGCCCCCTGATCTCCAACACAAACACACACTCACACACCCCCAGCCCCCGGGGCTGCACCCCGAGCTCCTTCAGTACATTTTCTGTCTGCTGGGCAGCACTGCCTCCTTCAGGAAAGAGAACACGAGGAGGATCCCGGACCTCTTCCCCCGTTTACCCTTGGTGAAATAATTAGATACCACATCATCTATAAGAAAAGAACAAATAAGCCGTCATTGATTACGTATTTCAGGAAGTTGACAGTTAAATTCACAAAACTCTGATGTCAGGACATGCAAAGACTTTTGAAAAGTAAGCGCCCAACGTGGGGCTCGAACCCACGACCCTGAGATTAAGAGTCTCATGCTCTACCGACTGAGCTAGCCGGGCATGCTAGCTCATGCTATCATGCTATGCTATAAATGCTACATAAGCTAAGCTATGCTATGCTATACCTAAAGTGCCTGAAGCCCTTCACCCCCACCCATCACACAGAGCAGCTGTCTGGGACTCTCACCTCCTTGCTGCATGGTGGATGGAAGTACATTTTCTCCTGCTGACAGAGACACAAAGAAGGCGAAAGGAATCACCCACAGGCAAATGGTGAAGTACGCCAGCACCTGAGACCAGTCAGGGGAAACAGAAACAAGTTTTGACAAGAAACAGAAGATATGGAGGGAAGTCTTCTGCCTCTCACAAAGCAACACATACACACTTATATATATAAAAAGTTGACATAAATCTGAGGTGAGGCTACCTCTGAGAAGGGATAATACTCCTGTGCAAAGTACTGGAAGGCCATGTAATGGTTCACCACCACCAGCACTGCAGCGTGAAGACAGAGGAGACAAAAGATGACAGATCATTTAAAGAAATCCTGATTTTATCGGCTCCGATTAACATCCAAAGAGTGAAGAGTTTGCCTTCTAGTTACCACAAGACAGGATGAAGTTTGGGGAGCTCAGCAGTATGTAGGGGAAGGTCTGCAGGAGGCCAAAATACACCAAGTTTGTGAAGAGGCCGACTCCCACCATCAGCACTGGGAAGCCCTCAAAGAGATAGAGACCTGCCAGCACACCTGTGGAGAACTGGACACATTCACAGGCAGTGAGCCCTGGAGGTCCTAACTATACACGTCATGAAAAAAGCAAGTGCACTACTGTAGACCCACTTACTCACCAGGATCATGTACTTTATTATTCGACTGGTGGCTACTGTGTATTCTTCTATTAGTTCGGCCAAATAGTAGAGGCCAGCAGCTGGGTGGAGATGACAGGCGATAAGCAACAAAACAGGAAAATACAGGAACAATTACAGACTTATGCATCCTTTTAAATGCACCTGATCGTACAGTGTAGTACACACACACACACACACATATATATATATATATATATATAGATCCAGTGCTTCTATATGGCCATAAACTTATTTCTGTGTAGTACTGGGTGTGTATGAAGGCTTTAGTCATGCTTAGGAAAACTCTCACGTACAATTTTGTTGTAATAAATAACATTAATTTAGAGTTTAGGACTCTGACTGAATTGTTTGTCATTTCAATTGGACATAAACATGAATTTTTAACAGACGCTGGTGAATTTATTGAACCCAACTGCCACAAATCAACTCATTTTTGGGGATCAAATGAGGGGAAAAGTGAATGTGAATGCAGGTTAAAGAAATTAGTAATTGGATGTCTTACTTTTAAGCACAAAAACCTTTTATTCAACATATTTTTTGTGTTAAAGAACAATAAAACTACTCAGATTTAACACACAGTCAAGGCAAAAGAAGAAGAGCAGGTCAAATAATGTGAGAAAATCTGAGTCCGACATCAAAAACCATGAAAGAAGCCTTGATGCGAGTCGGCTGCAGAGCCCATGTGGAAGGAGAGCCAAACAAAGCCAGAAACTGGGGATTGATCTGTGATGAAAACATGTACGCCAGGAGCTGAAAGGTAGCGCTCAGGAAGCAGAGGCACCGCAGCGCTCGCCACAATCAATTCAAAGTATGGAAGTGCCATTCACTGTCGTTAGTGCTGCTCGGTGGAGTTAAAAGAAAGCTTTGATCACAGCAACAGGTTATTTCTTTAAAAAAAAGGTTATTTTTCAATGTAAAGAATCAACAACTGATCAATACTTCTGATCTGACTGAGCATTTCAATGAGAAATATTATATAGCGTACAGAAGCTTTTAGACTTCCTTTGTCCTGCATTTCACCCTCAGCCTGATTTGACCTCAGCAGGGACGTAAAAGCAAACTAAACCCAATATAAAGGGGTGTGACAGACACACCTGACAGCTGCAGCACAGCAGCTCTGACGTGGCCAGGTAACTAACTGTCAACGTGGACGGACAAGCTCTTCCTCTACTTTTATCTATGTGCTCTGACCAAAGTACACCCAAAAATGGCTCTCAACAGAACCACATATTGATCACCCAGTCCTCAGCTAAACTCCTGCCTCAGAGGTAAACAAACACATTAATTTAAGCAGTGAAACTGGAAGCTGGGCTCAGTAGTTCACATCAGCTGGCAAACCAACCTCCCCCGCTTTAAACTGCAGTCTGGTGATGCATTTTACACATTTGTTGACTGGTTTCTATCGATAACCTCACATAACAAGAGCTAAAGACATGAACAAAGCTACATGCTAGCCTGGTAACCTTTAGAAACTACAAAGATAAGAGGCTAATCTACAACAAACTGGGGAAAACGTTCTGCTTTTACTTGTGACTTAGTTTTAATCTTGAGAGTTGGCTGAATGAGCTGGTAAGCAGCCATCAGTGTTTCAGTGAGCTAACATGCTTCATACGCTCATGTACCAGGGGAAATGGTTCACATTTCGGTACTAGAGCTACTGCTAACACAGCCAGCGTTTATATAACAAATCCACATTCATTTTATCTGCTGACTACGTTAGCATTAGCAAGCTAACATTAGCCACTCTGCTGTAGCACCTGTGGGGTTTCCATCAAACACTTACCTATAGCTAGAGTGACGAAGGATATCTGGACCACCAACGAAAGCCAGCTCAGTAAATAAATAAACCACATCTCTATGCATGTACCCCAACACAAAAAAATAAGAAAAAAAATACAGAAAGCGGCTAGCCGGCTGCTAACTAGCGCTGGTCAAAGTTCCTTCCGCTGCTTCAGTACAAGCTGAGGAGAGCAGGGAAAGAGGGCCTCATCCTCAGGAAGTGTGGTGTTGTTTTTATTGTAGCGCCACCTGTGGTGGGAGGAGAAGTGTCATTTTTATCCATTCATACATTTGTTTAAATATACTCTATTATCGACTTCCATAAAATAGCACAGCAAGCGCAAACAAGCAGTTATAAATGAAAATGTTTCCATCCATCCATTTTCTATTAGAAGCCTCTCCCAAGCTGTCTTTGGTTGTCAGTCCATCAAAGGACCACAGAAAGACACAACCATGCATGCTCTCACTCATAGGGAAAATGTAGAGTTTAGAACTGGCCTAACATGCATGTTTTGGGGCAGTGGAATAAGCCGGAGTACCATATATACACGGGGAGAACATGCTAACACCACACAGAAAGGCCCCAGCAATTCAAACCAAAGGATTCAAACCAAAGCCCTCTTGCTGTGAGGCGACGCTAACCACCACACCACCGTGTAGCCCTCAGTATAAAATGGAGAACGTATGGTTACTGCTGCTGGAAGGAATGAGCTCCTGTAATTGAAGAAGCCTCTGACTGAACACACTCTGTTGTTAAAACACCGTGTAATGTAGCGGTTCATCAACTTGTGCAGCATTCTTCTTCAGGGGCTCCAGAGGAGTCCGCAGCACGGAGCCTGTCTTCTTCATCAGTCTCTGCTCTGACGCCCCGACACATGCTGCAAAGCAGATTGCACTCAGATTGGCTTCTCATGAAAAGACGTTAAACTTCAGGGATGGATTTAATGTTTGTCTCAGTTTCAGTGACCAAATTTAGCTAAAATGATCCACATGTTCACTCAGTATAACTCTGTTCTTTGGTGTTTGCTAACATGGGAACCAAACAGTACATTTTCCCAACAAAGAGAGAATTCAGAGTCCAATTTATCAAGAATATGTTGAGTTTGAGAAGATGATCTACAAAAGAAGGACATCGTTATTCTTGCATAAGCTTCTCAGATGTAAAAGAAATAAAATCCCACACAGATGTCTCATATTTCCAGTTTTATTACAACCAAATTTGGACCAATTAGTCTGTGGCATCTGTATGGTTTGTGAAGGCAAAGTATGAAACGAACCCGCCTTAAACACAGAAACTAACACAGGAATTTCAGCAGTAAAAGTAATATCATCTAAATCAGCTCAAAGAAGGAGGATAAATCTTTCTACTGAGCCACATGAGATGGCTGCGACTTCCCGGTCTGTCGCCTCACAGAGTCTCCTGTTGTCTCACAGACCAGTAACCTGTGTGTCAAGTGTGCTTTGCTTTGATCTGTCAGCTGATAAAAAGTCTTTTAAAGAAAAAAGGTTCAGTTTGAGCCTCTCTCTCAGTCTTCTGCAGGCCCACTTTGGCTTTGAGTGTATCTGCCCTGCTCATAAGGTCCACCCCCTCTGCGTTTTCACCCTGAACTTCAGAGCTGAGCTCATTCAATTTGACGTGGAAGAAATTCCCAAACAAGAAGCCATGCATGGTCTGACAGTGCAGACACTTCCTTGAGCTGCTCGCATGCCTCCGTAAAGGAGCAAATCTCAGACAGGAGGTCAATAAATCTCTGCAAAACTTTGCCGCGACTCAGCCAGCAGAACATAGCGTTCAGGAGCAAGTCACCGTGAGCGACATCAACCTCGTCCTGTAAAGATTTGAACAAGCGGTGCTGAAGTCTTTATTCTCAGGAGGAATTCTGCACAAAAAAGTGCAAAGGCTCTTTCTATTTTAGTCTAAATCATCTGACCTTTGTTCAATATATGAAGGTAGGTCGAAATGATCAGAAAGACCAAATATTGATGCATTAAGTGAAACAAAGGGTCTCATTAATTTAGCATTCAGACTGAACAAATATGAAGGCTAAAAATCAGAACTATTGCTCTTTGTTTTTAAGTTGCATGACCAACAGTGTAAGTTCTCAGATTCTGGTATTTTTGGACCTTATGATCTATCCACATAAGTCGTATTTAAGATAAAGTTAAGATTTAAGATGTGCTCCCAAACACTGTAGGTCTTTAAATTTGTCCATCTCCCTTTTCAAATCCTGAGCTTTAGCTGAGCTGTGTGTCTAAGACAAGTTAGAGCTTAGATTAAATGCTCTGAGAGATTCCACCTTAAAAAACACAAACCTGAATGTCCTGTGGGTTAAAGGAAACTGTGGTGTCATCGTTATTTAACGCCATCCTAATTTCAAAGTGCATCACACTGACAGTGTCTAAATGGAGCCAAATGTAGGTTTATATTTACTGTATTTCTTGGGTTATAAGGCACAGGTATCATGCAGCCTATGAAAGAGACGAGATATCAGCAGCAGGTCTAAACTGGTGTGTGTGGAAATAAATATATTATATATGTATAAAGAGGGATATAGAGCCAAGAAAAGCAGCAAAGAAAGGAGAGAAATACCATATTTTTCGGGTTATAAGGCGCATTAAATTAAACAAAACTCAGATAAGTCAAACTTTATTCAGCTCACTTGTTGAGTTTGAATCTGCTTCGTCAGCATGTCTCTGAACAGCAGCCATTTTTAGGGCAGCGGGTGTAGAAAATGAATGAATGAATGCACCCACCTTAATGTTGAAGCACAGATCGTATCACTCCGCCAGGATCGTGACTACGGTGGCCCGTAATGCTCAATCCATCAGCTTACCAAGGCCGTGCTAAAGCCAAGATTTTTGTATATCACATAAAATCAGTTCCAGGTCAGAAAGCAAAACCAGAATTAATCCTTACATTAGGCGCACCGCTGTGGATTTTTGAGACAATTAAAGGATTTTAAGTGCAATTTTAGATCAGAAAAATACGGCAGTTTGCAGCAGAGGGCAACCTGAAAGGAGTAAAGATTGACGGCAGAAGGAAAGGAGCAGCACAGGGAGCGTTGTTAAGGAAGGTCAAAGTTCACTTCATGTGATGACCTCCGCATTTTAAGGCGCGCTGTCGATTTTTGAGAAAATTAAAGGATTTTAAATGCGCCTTATGGTCTGAAAAATACGGGATATTTCTGGCTGATGTCACATGATGATGCTGACTGAGTCTGACTCAGTTAGTAGTTATCAAACCATTAAAAACTCATCTGGGTTCGTCAAATTCGTACAGTTTGTAATGCTGTAAGGCTTGTGGTGCGACCCAAAGTGTACCTTCTTAATCATTCAGTAAATATGCTAATCTGCCCACGGATGACACTATATTTGAACCAGAGAATGATTCTCTAGAGGAAGAAATGAAACCACACAAGGCTGTTTGCAACTGGAAGCATCAGAACGAGAAAGTATCAACTTTGTGTGGTTTTCTACAATATTATGCACCGCTTCTCGTGGTCCTTCCAGGATTTGCTCATGACTGAGAGCAGCAGCTCCTTACTGGGGTTTAATTCGACCCATTTCTTCCAATATTTACATAAAGCAGGTCCGTGGTGCTCTGCAGGCTCAAAGCAGAGCTCCTCAGCTACAGCACTGACAGAGAATTTGCTCATTTAGTCACAGATAAGGTTAAAATAACAGATTCTTCCTTATATCGTTATCTGTTTTCAGAACTTCTGGCCTTTCTCTCGCACACATGTGCATGGATTCGATAACAAAAAGAGGGCAGGATACATTACTTTATCTCAAAAGCTAACACCCTTGAAACTGAGGCAGAAAACAATAAAAAATGTATGCCTGGGAGTGAAAAGGCAGACCTTCTGGTAAAGCGTTAAATAAGGTAAATATATGATGTGAAACAGCGTGAAGAAACTAAAATGGTGTCAGAGTGAAAGGTGAGAGTAATTTCATCCTCTTTTCAAATGCTTTTAACAAAGGTAGAGGGGCAGATAGATGGATGGTGTTGTGCACCCATTCATGCATGCACACATATATGCAGCATCTGTGCGGAGGTGAGAAAACAAAAGGCGACCGGCTGCATTTAAAAACTTTCAGGAGGGACGCCACAGATCACCTGAGGCTCTTATCTCAGCGACGCCTCTGGGCTCCAGGTGTGACAGCTTTAATGTGCTGAAATAAAAGGCAGCCGCCGGATTCAGTTTTAAGAGAAAGACACCTACGGGGAGGGTATTCATAGAGGTGTTTTTCCCTTTTTTCCTTCCTTAATGGCTCTGGGTATTTTTCTACTTCTACTTTTCAGGGGCACGATGCTCAATATTAAACACGGCTAAAAGAGCTGAGTTTCCTCTGCCGAGCGCTGGCTTTTTGCAGATCTGGGTTAAATGACACTTGAAAATGCTTCCCTTTGATTTCCTTTAGGCATGAATGTGAAACTGAAGGTTTGTTTGCAATATAATCCCTCCGTCCGGTTCTCCAGGGTGGATAAAACAAACATACACCGAACGTTTTTTATTTGAACTTTACAACAGAGACTGAGATCAGCCGGTGGTTCCCTGTCAGAGCATTGGTATATTTTTTGGCATTAGGCAGCTGTAATAAGCGCTTCCTCCTCTGACTGCCGTCAGGCCTCATTGCTGATGATCAGCGCTGATGCTCTGATGCGAGAGTCTCTCTTCTCCCTGTTCTGCTTCAACCTCCGGAGCACCGGGGCACTGCTGTTCTCAGCTGCCCAGGGACCGTCGCCTGCTGCTGGGTCACACTGCTGCCCTGGTTGGGGATCTGACCAAAACATCAGCACATGTTCAGGCAAAGCACAAGTCCGAAACTAACAGATACAGGACAGGCTGTTCGCTTCGAATAAAGTGCTTCATTACAATTTATAAATACTGTAAATCAGTTAGTCAAGGAGAGCGAGCAGCTCCTGGCCTGGAAGTGACCCTTTAACCACAATAAGGTGCAGTTCAATAACTTTTTAACGGTCAGATTTCATAGTTTCTGGATAAAAAGCCTTCAATGATTCTCTAACTTACGAGCAATCATTCCAGAGATGACGAGGATGATAATCTCCTGGCAAAAATATCTTATTTAGATCATGCTGCTGCTTCTCATTTACAAACACGTCCTTCAAGAGCTACTTTCAGGTTGCATTTTTCACGAAGTGAATGCTCAATATTTCATGGAAATGCAAAAATCAGAGGAGAAATTTGGCTACTCTGAGGTTTTTCAGTCTGTTTTACTTATGATTTACAACATTGTTGTAATTCTGACTGAGAATCACATTCTGAGGACCTAACAAAGCCAGTTCTTCTGTCGAGTTGCATTTTGTGAAGAAGAGACTTTACTGAACCATCTGAAAGGAAAGCAGCAGGAGGACAACTTATCCATGAGAAATGTGTGAGACCGAAAGCAGCCTTCAGCTCAGCTCTCTCAGCTCCCATCCTTACCTTTCTCTGATGGACAATATTCCTCCTAACCCCCCCCCTGTCCGTCACGTGCACGTTCATTTATATTTTAAATCTCTTCCCATGTGTTTTGCTGCTTGCCATCACGGCGAGTGCTACTTAAAGTGTAAAAACATCTGTTACTAAAGCAGTTTTATGTGTTAAAGCAGCGCTCGTTCTACTCTTTTACACTTTAAGTCAGTGAGGTTAAAGACCTGCAAGTTGCTCTTTCGGGGTAATAATTGAGAACACTCTCTAACGATTGTCCGTTTCCAGACATAAAATGGTTTGGAGCAGTTATAAATTATATCTAAACAGGTGTATTTGGGCTCAAAAACCAACCACCGACATGGGAGAACGAGCAGATAAACACTGATAAACAAGAACAGAAGAAATAAGCAAAGACACTCGGTTACATGAGCGCCATCGGATCGGATTAAAGGCTAAATTACAATAAGACTGAGTTATTCAGCTCATGTAGACACCTTAATCTGACTAAAAACGGATCGGGTTAAGATAACTCGATCCAAACGTGCACTGAGCGTTCTGAGCATGCTCCAGATTTCTTCCCGTGATCATCACCCGGAAGTGGAAGGAGACGATATTCCTGTTGTTGCCCCCCCGTCAGAAAGAAAGAAACAACGCGATGGAGAATGCGCCGTTGTGCATCTCTGTGCCATAACCAGCTCATCACAGATGGAGAGGGACGCAGCTTCATCTCGCTCTGCGTTCGCCATCTTTCTGAATGCCTGAGTTTGTTGTTGTTGGCGGTGAAGACGTCAACAGGAAGTGGCTCTATTAGCGATAGCTGAAATGGGGACAGCGCCACCTATGGTACCGGGGTATGACACGCTTTGTGATTCCATTCATTCACCGCCATATATCCAAGGATAATTACCCTCAGATAAGGAGCAGAACCCAACTGTAGCTGTAATCCAGTTAATGAGTAGTGTCACCGTGAACATGGAAGTCAAAACAGGACAAGTCAGCGTACCCTGAGTTTGACCAAAGGACGACGGGTCCTGGTTCCCCTCCATCGCCCTCCTCCGCCTCTGAAGCACCTGCAGGAGCTCTGCCTCCCCAACGTTTCGACCGATTCCCCTCCTGGAAACGACTCTGCGGTGCTGCTGACGTTTTATGTTGTCCTGGTGTGTGAAACGGTGAAACGTGGATCAAAAACACAACAGCAGCCTTGTTTCTGGACAAAGCAGATCCGATTAGCTCATTACCAGCACGCCTTTCAACTCCACGATGGCCGACTTCCTGTTTTCACTTCTCTGGTCCTGTGGGAGGATTTAGGATTTTACCGGTAAATGTTTCACGGTTGAAAAATAATTAAAAAATTTAAAAAACTAACCTTCCAGGAGCTGTCGTCTTCCTGCCAGCAAATAAGTTAGATAGTTGTTATCAAGCACAGTTCTTTGGTTGTAAATCTGAATTTTGCTTCTCTGTTAAATGTCAGAAGTGTAAATAAACAGTGCAGTTTTCCACCTGTGTTCTCTTGATGGGCCTCAGGATGATGCCCTTCTTTATTCTCTCCATCATTTCATCCACTGCCTTCGCTTTCATGTCAGATAAGGGTGCTGACTCTGAGAAACACAGGAAAATCATTAGAAATGCACTGAACTACCAGCACATATATGCAGAATGTGTAAAAACAGTTAAGACAGAGCTGAATAGTATCAGGAGAAGATGAAGGTTTTAAACCTGTGTGTGATTCAGTTAAACGAAGATGAGGAGAGACTCACTGCTTTGATCAGCTGCACCGACTCCACTTTTCTTCCTGCTCTTCAGGAACTCGTTTAAACTGGACGGAGTAACAGAAAGAGTGAAGGTGGAGTCGCTCTCCATCACTGCCACAAACAAGCTCACTCACACACATTTGTCTTTCCGATCAGTTCCAGGGGGGAAAACAACACCTTAAACAGTATTTAATGTGTTTCAGTGGAGGAGAAGCTTCAGTTAAACATACCTGATGACAGGAGTGGGCGGGGGTGGAGGTGGTGGAGGTGGAGGTGGAGGTGGAGGTGGAGGTGGAGGTGGGGGTGGAGGTGGAGGTGGAGCAGGTGTGGATTTCTCCTCAAGCTCATCAGCTTTTTCCTTTTTCAGTGCTTCTTGTAACTGTTTCACTGCACAGGAAGAGACGGAGACGCTCACAGTCAAGTATCTTATTCAGAGAACTGTGCAAGAACAAGTGAAGAAGACGGTTCTAAAATGGTTCTAAAATGGTTCTAAAATGGTTCTAAAATGGTTCTAAAATGGTTCTAAAAGGCTGTGACGTGAAGGAAAGGTCGGATAGTTAACACAGCGTGCAGAAACTAGAGCCTTTGACACCCTCCTCGGGTTACAGCAAGAAAGTTTTAAGCCCTAGATGTGTTTTTTTGTACCAGAGACAAAGTTAAAGCCATCAATCACAGCTCAGTCACGTAAAATTTACCCCCAAACAGAGCTTCTCTTTAAAGTCTTTAATGTTTTTTTAATTGAACCATCGTTTTCAAAATGACTCTTCGGAGGAAGTGATATTAGTTTCACAGGAGCCAAGCGTCCTCTCCCAGGAGTATATGTCAGAAACCTACCCAAAAGAGTTGTGAGAGAGGAGTAAATGTCTCAGTTCATGTTTTGACATTTATGTTTTCAGTTTCTTTGTTAGATTGTTTTCAGGTTCTTTGTTAGTTTGTTTTCAGGTTCTTTGTTCACTCATGTCACCTGTTTCTGATCACAGCTGCACGTCACGGTTTAGTTTCCTGGTTCACTCATAATCCTTATGTACCCTTCATGCCAAAGTTAAGTCTGGTTCTTGCCTCATAGTCTTGTCCAAGTTAATTATTCATAGCCTTGTTTTGTTTATTGTTTTTTTCCATAGTTAAAGTCATTTTGATAACCGGCTCTTCTGTTTTTTACCTTGTGGTTGAAAATAAACCTTTTGACTTTGAAAGTACCTGCGTCCTACCTTCTTTGCACCGTACCTGACAGTAAAATTACCATAAGGAGACAAAATGGAGCAAAGAGTATGTTTCTGTTTCTGTATTTATCAGACGCTTTTATCCAAAGCGACTTACAAATCAGGATATAACAGCTATACAAAAAGCTAACAATAAGCTACATAGAAGGAACCCAGGAGTCCGACTCTGTCAGAGGGGACAGAGTAGAGATAGGGTGCAGGCATAGAAGGAAGTGCAGAAAGATAAAGTGCAGAGATAGAGGGGGTAGGGAAGTACAAGGTAAGTGCTGGGATAGGAGATGCTCTCTGAAGAGCTGGGTTTTCAGGAGCTTCCTGAAGATAGACAGGGACGCCCCTGTTCTGGTAGCGCTCGGTAGGTCATTCCACCATCGTGGGACGACACATGAACAGAGTTTGGATTGTCTTAGGCGTGGTGTAGGAGCTGCTAGACGACAATCCTGGGACCAACGGAGGGACCCAGTTGGGACAGAAGCCTTTGCAAGAGCATTCAAGGAGATGGAGCCGTTCCATTAAGCTCTTTGTAGCTAACATCAGGGACTTGGATCTGATGCGGGCGGCTAAGGGCAGCCAGAGGAGCTCAATGAACAGAGGGGGGGCGTGTTCTTTTAGGCTGATCCAAGACCAGACGCACCGCCGCGTTCTGGACCATCTGCAGAGGTTTCACAGGCTGGAGACCAGTTAGGAAACCAGTTAGGAAACCAGTTAGGAGACCAGTTAGGAGACCAGTTAGGAGAGCAGTTAGGAGACCAGTTAGGAGACCAGTTAGGAGACCAGTTAGGAAACCAGTTAGGAGACCAGTTAGGAGACCAGTTAGGAAAGCAGTTAGGAGAGCAGTTAGGAGACCAGTTAGGAGAGCGTTACAGTAGTTAAGGTGGGAGATGACCATGGCCTGCAGCAGGAGCTGGGGGGCATGTTGGGTTAGGTATGGTCTGATCTTTCTTATGTTTAGTAATGCAAGGTAACGTGATCTTTGAAGGTTAGTTGGTCAACAATCATGACACCCAAGTTTCTAGCAACCTTTGATGGAGAGAGATAGGGATTCAGTTTGGATGCAGATGCTGTAGTGTTTGGTTGGTTTGGCTGGGAAGACCAGCAGTTCAGTTTTTGGGAGGTTAAGTTGGAGGTGATGGGCTTTCATCCATGTTGATATGTCAGAGAGACAGTCTGAGATTCGTGCTGAGACCGTGTGGTCGTCAGGTGGGAATGACAGATAGAGCTGGGTATCATCAGCATAACATTGGTATGAGAAGCCATGTGATCGGATGATCTGACCCAGTGAGTTGGTGTATATGGCAAAGAGAAGAGGTCCCAGTACTGAACCTTGAGGGACCCCTGTGGTGAGGTGGAAGAGTAAGAGAAAAATTAGTTAAATATCAGAGAAAACGGACAAAGATCAATTTAAAAACAAAGGGATGTGAAAATGACTATGATCATGAAAAGATTTGGTGTAAAATGTGACGCAAGACGACCACAAAAAGATGCAAAAATGATAAATAAGCATTGAGTGATGCAAATTAACCAAAATGAAAGTGCAGAGTACCTAAAAGGAGATGCAAGATAAGCAGAATAAGACATAAAATAAGCAACTTAAGACCAAAGGACCATAACGAGTTAAAATACATGAATAAATAAGTCAGTAGAAACAGATTTTTAACAACCAAGATGGGAGAAACGCCTCAAAGACGAGACACAAAACATGACACAGAATAACCGCAAAGAGAAACAAAATGAAGAAAAAGAGACAAAAACTGGTGATAAAACTCACCATAAAGAGCCACTGACTGACTACAGAGAAACGAAGAGAAAGATCAAACAGATGTAAGACACCCTTCAGACCAAAACTGGGCCCCAAAGTGAAAGAAAGAGGTGTGAAGTGAGTGCAAACTGATGCAAAGACTGAATGTTTCAGTGTCTGAGTCGAGTTTTTAAGGGTTTTCTGTCAGTACCATGTTGTCTCAGATAGTTTCTACCTTCCTCCTGCAGCTGTGTGATACATCTGTTGGCTTCTGAAAGTTGAGTTTCCAAAGACTTCATCTCCTCACTGTTCTCCAGCTTCTCCCTGGGGTTCGGCAGCTCTGGGAGGACGCTGTTCTCCAGCTGCTCTCTGGGGTTCAGCGGCTCTGGGAGGACACTGTTCTCCAGCTTCTGTCTGGGGTTCAGCAGCTCTGGGAGGACACTGTTCTCCAGCTGCTCTCTGGGGTTCAGTAGCTCTTGGAGGACACTGTTCTCCAGCTGCTCTCTGGGGTTCAGCAGCTCTGGGAGGACGCTGTTCTCCAGCTGCTCTCTGGGGTTCAGCAGCTCTGGGAGGACACTGTTCTCCTCCACAGCATCTTTATTCTGCTTTACCTGATCACAGGGACAAGAGAAATTGATACATGATGGATACTGATTGACCACAAATCCATTTGGCTCTATTACAACACTCCACCACACACCTTGTCCTGGTAGTGCAGCTGTATGTCCCGCAGGGCTGTGCTGATGTGGGATATCTGCTGCAGCGCCTGCTGCAGCTGCTGCTGCACGTCGGTCACTGAGCTCCGACTTTGGGCCGACTTCTGCTCCACCAGCACCTGATGAAACAAGCCAAACCCGGCCCTCAACTATCTGCTTCCACCGAAATGGAAAAGAAAAGACAGCCATTACGACGAACCACCATTAGCGGAAAATGAAGTGAGTTTTGAATTGCTGGTTGTAGATGTTCTCCCCCCAGGAGGTTGTCACGATGCAGGGAAAGTGTTTTCAAACCAGTGTTTGACTGAACAATGACTTGGAAGCCGTGACGCTCATCAGCTTCAATGTAGAGTGGAAACAGTGCAAAGGGGATGATTTTCTGTTAGACAAAGCGTCATTATACTTCCATTATGGTTCAAAAAGAAGAAAAATGCCTGCCTTTTGCCTCAATTCACTGGGAAAATGTGATTTTGTTCTCTACGGTGTGGCAAATGAATCCACCAGTCACAATTAATTACTGAAGTGTGGAGCTCCTTAATCATCGGAGCATTGTAAATAAAAGTGTTGATCTTTTGTCAAGTGTGTTTGCTTTCTTATCCTGTTAAAACAGCCCTGACCAGAAAGTAAAATAAACAACCATCTCTGTTTTGATGAAATGTCCAAAATTATTGACCAAGAAAGAGAAAACATCTATTCGGTGCTGCTATGTGTGTAGCTTAGGAGATAAACTAGAAGTCTTACTAATAAAAACTGAGGGATAATAAGAACTGAGCTGTTTAATTGATCCAATTATCTCTGCAGTGAAAAGACGAGGGCTGAGTTTGATATTAAACTAAAAATTGGTCTCACTATTGACGAGAAAACATGACAAAACATTTTAAATGGCTTATCTGCAGTGGTAAAGCAATTAAACACCTAAAAGAAGTCTTTACCCAGTCGTCTCAGCCTCACATGACTTTCTTTCTACACCCTGTTTACTCACATGTCACAGTTTGGGCAGTGAGAGCGAGAAACAAGTGATCTGCGACCACTTTTCAAAGCACTCTACTAGGAAATTCATTTTTGGTTGTGAAAGCAACTTGGATCAGTGGATGGATGTTTTGTTTTTCCAGCCCAGAAACACGGTCTGGAGAAGGTTTGGATTCGTTCGCTTCAGGGGCCACGGTTTTCTGAACAAGAAGCAGTGCTGCGGGGACGCCGCAGGTACTTCCACGTTATTTCACCCAGGAGAGAAGGCTCCTAAAAAATCAGTCCAGCTCGGAAGTCTTTCCACCGGCTGCCGGTCCATCAGAGGATAGACTTTAAGGTTCTGATGCTGCTCTATAAAGCTCTGAATGGTCCAAAATACATCAGTGACCTCCTGACCCACTGTGAACCTCCCAGACCCCTCAGGTCATCTGGATCCGGTTCTTTATCAGTTCCCAGAGTCAGAACCAGACCTGGAGAAGCTGCATTCAGCTTCTATGCTCCACATGTCTGGAACAAACTCCCAGAAAGCCTCAGATCAGCTGAAACACTCAGTATTTAAGTCCAGGTTGAAGAAACATCTATTTTCAGCTGCATTTGAATAAGCTTGAGTTTCAAAACGGATCATATTTTAACTCCTGATTTTATCTTTCATACATATAATTTTTTCTGATTTTATCTATTGTTCTTATTTCTTTCTTTTGCTTAAATTTTAAATCGTGCTTTTTATTTCTTCTGTTTTAATGTCTCTGTAAAGCACTTTGTGCAACACAAATAAACTTGCCTTGCCTAAACAGAATTGTCTGTTTTCTCGTAAACATGGCCGTCTGCTGGGGCTTATTACCTCTCTGCAGCTTAAATGCTGAAGTCTGGGGGCGCTGTATAGCTCAGCTGCTTAAGCCGTGAACAGAGGCTGTAGCGTCTCGACACACCTTCTCTGCCTCAAATTCCTTCACAAATTAACTCTGAGCAGAAAGAACCGATGCCCTGATCACAGGAAATCACGCCATTACTAGGAGGGCCTGTTTGTCTCTTCTTTCCAGTCAGTTCACTACTTCCTCCGAAATTCCAGTAATAATTACGTGTCTGGTGAGTTGGACACTGACCTGTTCCTCTTCTCTTTGAAACCACTGGATTAAGGGTCCTATCTGTCCCAAACTGTAAGTCTTAATCTCCCAAACCAGACCAATAAAAACATATGGAAGCATGCTAGTCCAACTAAAATCGTACAAAATTGAGCTTCTCAAAGCCCAACTAAAACACCCCGATAAAGATGCTGGAGATCAAACTGTTTTTGGACCAAATGGAGAAAACCTCCAAATAGATGAGCTTCAACCAGCTCAAGCCTGATAGCTTTAGTCTCCAGAGAGGTTAAAGAATGACACAATCTAGCAGAGAAAGACGGTGAATATCCCTCATGTGGAAGAGCTACGAGCCTGTTATGGGGACCCTGTTTCCAGGCCTAATTTAGGTTAAGTAAGAGACAATAAAGGGATTCCTGTCAGAGGGTTGGAGATCATTAGCGCCACACAGTGCATCTGAGTGTTGCTTATGGGACAGATTGCAGGTAATTTTCATTTCAGCCAACAGTTTCATCACATTATCATCACCGACCACATTTAGTTCTGCTCCCAGAGACGGGCTTTTTCTGCCTTTGTTCTGATCATGTCTGATATGTGGGACAGACAAACATGGCAAGAACTTTGTCTTCCTTTTTCATGGTTGCCAATGTGAACATTTCTGCCCATACGATTGAGTTCGACTCATTTGGGAACATTGAGCTCCTCTGGCTGCCCTTAGCATCAGATTCAAGTCCCTGATGTTAGCTACAAAGAGCTTAATGGAACGGCTCCATCTACTTGAATGCTCTTGCAAAGGCTTCTGTCCCAACTGGGTCCCTCCGTTGGTCCCAGGATTGTCGTCTAGCAGCTCCTACACCACGCCTAAGACAATCCAAACTCTGTTCATGTGTCGTCCCACGATGGTGGAATGACCTACCGAGCGCTACCAGAACAGGGGCGTCCCTGTCTATCTTCAAGAAGCTCCTGAAAACCCAGCTCTTCAGAGAGCATCTCCTATCCCAGCACTTACCTTGTACTTCCCTACCCCCTCTATCTCTGCCCTTTATCTTTCTGCTCTTCCTTCTATGCCTGCACCCTATCTCTACTCTGTCCCCTCTGACAGAGTCGGACTCCTGGGTTCCTTCTATGTAGTTTATTGTTAGCTTTTTATATAGCTTGTTAGCTTTTTATATAGCTGTTATATCTTCATTTGTAAGTCGCTTTGGATAAAAGCGTCTGATAAATACAGAAACATAAACAATTAAAGCAAGAGGGAGAAAAGCATTTCCACGCAAACAGTTCCAGTGCTAGTTTGCAGTCAGTCCCTAGCTTAGAAGCAGCTCTTCTGACCCCTAAAGCATTGGCTCCAGCCTGAAAAACTGGTGCTACACCAACTCTTTGCTGGGTTACGGAGACCAACCAGACCAAGTAAAACGTTCTGCTTAATTAGGACAATAAAAAACTGAGCTTCAACATGGACGTGCAGCTCTGTGAGAACTCTCTCTTCTCTTTAAGGTTTTTCATGTGTTTTTGTGTAATAGCATTTGTAATTGTAATGCTTTTGTGTTTTCTGTACAGCACTTTGGTCATTGTGGTAAATTAAACTGCTTTATAAATAAAGCTGAATCGGATTGGATTATAATTTCCGGTCACATTCGTGAACACCTGCCATTGAGGGACATTTACAATTACCTCTTTTAGTAGAATTTCTAAACATGCTTATGGCCACATTTTGAAGCATTGTGTGTTTTACTATCATCAGCTGGTGATTATAGATCCTGCTCAGAAAGATGTGCATAAACCCTGATTGCAGCCTGCGTTTGGAAACGAGTTCCAGCATTTATAATTCCAGACTGAGGATATTAAGACGCCGTTTACTGGGAAGAAGACATAAACATTATAATCTGCGGCAAATTTGTCTCCCTGGCTTTCTGACAGTGGAAAAATTCAACCAGTTCTTCGCTGATTCTTCATAGAACATACTTAGAACTGGCTCTAGCACCACTTTGGATCCACTTTGGTCAAAAAGGAGAATAAATTCGACACAATTTGTGATGATTGTGCTGAAGATCTTTGATGACTGTCTTGTTATTTTTAAAGCTGCAAATCTGATGTTATAGGACAGCTTTCTGGTCTTACTATACTTACTATAGAAAATAAAATGGAAGAAATCATCCATTTCTTAAGCTGTAAGCCCATCATTCATCGGTTAACTTGTGTTTTATTTAGCTTGAGAAGTCTTTACGTTGCTTGTAGGTGAGCAAAAGTTGTTTATCTGTGTTTGATCAACACTATATATGAATTATATATATATATATAATATATATTATGTGGTTACAGATCAGATTTGTTATGATTTATTGGTTTAATCATGATTTAATTCCAAATTTAAGTCTAAACTGATTGGCTCCCAAAAAATGTGGGAAATTTAGACTTATTTACATGAAGTTTTGGTTTAAACCTTGTAAAAAATAGTTTTTAAGATGCCAAATGTGAGAAACATTTAAATGAAAAATCAACATTTAGTGTGTCATCGTCACGATTTATTGGTTTAATCATGATTTAATTCCAAATTTAAGTCTAAACTGATTGGCTCCCAAAAAATGTGGGAAATTTAGATTTATTTACATGAAGTTTTGGTTTAATCCTTGTAAAAAAAAAGTTTTTAAGATGCCAAATGTGAGAAATATTTAAATGAAAAATCAACATTTAGTGTGTCATCGTCACGATTTATTGGTTTAATCATGATTTAATTCCAAATTTAAGTCTAAACTGATTGGCTCCCAAAAAATGTGGGAAATTTAGATTTATTTACATGAAGTTTTGGTTTAATCCTTGTAAAAAAAAAGTTTTTAAGATGCCAAATGTGAGAAATATTTAAATGAAAAATCAACATTTAGTGTGTCATCGTCACGATTTATTGGTTTAATCACGATTTAATTCCAAATTTAAGTCTAAACTGATTGGCTCCCAAAAAATGTGGGAAATTTAATTTATTTACATGAAGTTTTGGTTTAATCCTTGTAAAAAATAGTTTTGAAGATGCCAAATGTGAGAAATATTTAAATGAAAAATCAACATTTAGCGTGTCATCGTCACGATTTATTGGTTTAATCACGATTTGATTCCAAATTTAAGTCTAAACTGATTGGCTCCCAAAAAATGTGGGAAATTTAGACTTATTTACATGAAGTTTTGGTTTAATCCTTGTAAAAAAAATACTTTTTAAGATGCCAAATGTGAGAAACATTTAAATGAAAAATCAACATTTAGTGTGTCATTGTCACGATTTATTGGTTTAATCACGATTTAATTCCAAATTTAAGTCTAAACTGATTGGCTCCCAAAAAATGTGGGAAATTTAGATTTATTTACATGAAGTTTTGGTTTAATCCTTGTAAAAAAAAATTGTTTTTAAGATGCCAAATGTGAGAAACATTTAAATGAAAAATCAACATTTAGTGTGTCATTGTCACGATTTATTGGTTTAATCATGATTTAATTCCAAATTTAAGTCTAAACTGATTGGCTCCCAAAAAATGTGGGAAATTTAGATTTATTTACATGAAGTTTTGGTTTAATCCTTGTAAAAAAAAAGTTTTTAAGATGCCAAATGTGAGAAATATTCAAATGAAAAATCAACATTTAGTGTGTCATCGTCACGATTTATTGGTTTAATCACGATTTAATTCCAAATTTAAGTCTAAACTGATTGGCTCCCAAAAAATGTGGGAAATTTAGATTTATTTACATGAAGTTTTGGTTTAATCCTTGTAAAAAAAAAGTTTTTAAGATGCCAAATGTGAGAAATATTCAAATGAAAAATCAACATTTAGTGTGTCATCGTCACGATTTATTGGTTTAATCACGATTTAATTCCAAATTTAAGTCTATACTGATTGGCTCCCAAAAAATGTGAAAAATTTAGACTTATTTACATGAAGTTTTGGTTTAATCCTTGTAAAAGATAGTTTTTAAGATGCCAAATATGAGAAATATTCAAATGAAAAATCAACATTTAGTGTGCCATCGTCACTGATATCTGAGGCAGCACAGAGGACGTGACCCCGCTACGTTTTGATCACAGCGTGGACATTTCTATGAGACAGAGAAGAGGAAGTGTGAGAGAAAGTGGCTTTAATTTCTCTGTTTCTACCGGGAGGACAGACTAAAGCAGAAGGTTTGGTGAGCTCTGTATCAGCAACACGCAGCACAAGGCCTCACACTGCAAATTACACCGCTCTGATCTGTGCTCCCCCCTCAGCGGAGAGCTATTTTCACACAGCAATTAGCACAGTTATTTCATAGACACTCACACACAGATTCAGCCACACACAGCAAAATAAAGGGACAAAGACGCAGACGTACACAGAAAAAAAAGCTCCAAATTGTTTCCTGTTTGAGGATCTGCATCATTATACCACCATGCGTCGCGGAGAAGAGGTGTGAATGGTTGTTGTTTTCAAAACACATGAAAAAAGACAAATAGCAGTGCATACAAGAGACATTCAACACTGGGAGGGGGGGCTTTTACCATGAATTGAGAGTAAGGGGGCTGAATTGTGTGAAGAGTTGGGGGGTCCTTTTCACAGGTAAGGACCCCTGCGAGGCAGCCCATTGTGCGCCTGTCCGGTAAATAGAGGATGCTGAGCACAAAGGCAACAATTGCTATATGCTCAGGAAAACATAAAGGTGTCAGGCAAAGACAGGTTGGGCTTAAAGACCACTATTCTCCAGCAGCAGCAGTGATGACCACTAATTATGGGGAAGGGAGGGGCGAAATGGGAGGGGAAGGCAGCAGAGATGTTTTGAAAGAAAAGCCCTTCATTAAAGGAGCAGCTGGGACAGCAAAAACCGCTCTGTGTGTGTGTGTGTGTGTGTGTTTGTTTGGGTATGAGGATTTCGAGTGAATTGATGTTTTTCCTGCTTGTGTACAAGTGTGTGTTTGAGCTTTTGTCTTGTGTGTCTGAATGCCGCTCCTCATTGAGAGCCCCAGAGTCTGACCCTCGGTGTGAAAAGGGAGGACGGAGACCCCCTCTGCCGTCCTGCCACCTCTGCTGCTCTCTGACAGCGAAACCGTGTGAGTGTGAGCGCGCATCGGTGTGTTTCCCTGTTCCTCCCCTTTGTCCAAGCGTCCGCTGGTTCGCCGCAGCTGCCCGAAGGTCAGCGCCAACACTTGCTCCACCTTCCTGTGGCACGACCTGTCACCTTCAGCATCTACAGGTGTGAATGTGTGACAGAAATATTTTGTACGACGCTGAAAACAGGCACACATGCACACACCTGGTGGGCAAAGACTTCAGCGTGCTGCCGGAGGCCCTGCTCCAGCTCCAGCTTCTGAGACATTTCCGTGAACTCTTCTGAGACAAGCTGGGAGACTGGGTGTGCACACAGAGGAAAAAACACACGTTAAAAACACACAAATACTTTATTAGCACTTTTGACTGGAACTACAATTCCTGCGAGTTTATTATTTCAGTTCATCTGCAGAAAATCAGTCAAATTAAACGTGTAAAGTAGCAAAACCTTTTATAAGGTAAGACGTTTGGGTAAAATTGCAGTTTAAAGGCTAAAATTACTTAATAGAAACAAGAAAAGACATCATCACGGGTCCACAAATCTGCTGATAACAACTTATCAATACATGAACCACAGAAAGAATGTACCTCGTTTGATTTTATTCATGTTCTTGCTCTGTTTGCTCATTTTCTTCAAAATGGCGTCTTTCTCCTCAACCTCCAGAGCAAGCTGAGGGAAAACATCAGTGTTACACAGAGTTTCCATTATACCAGGGTACAATTACTTCAGCCATTTCCTGGTGTGCTGATAGTAACTATTAGTCTAGATGCTTCTTTCTGACTCTACAAATACATGAAATATAAATATCTAAGGAAGTGGTTCCCAACCTGAGGCCCCGGCCCATTTAATGGTTGGACAAAAAAGATGCTGCACAAAACGTTGCCAAAATTAGGTTTGCAGACGTTCAAAATCATATCCATTGACTGGATTATCATGTGTGAGCATGAAGCATATCAGAAACTGCTGAAACACAGGGAGGTTTGTTCGACAGGAGCTTATGTGAACTGAAATAAATCTTGAAACAGCCCATCTGCAGCTCAAGCTTACGAACAGCTGACTGATGCATTCTTAACTAAAACAGCATTCATCCCTCTGTAGGATGAGCCCAAGTAGCAGATGCAGCATCCTGAATCAAACATCAGGTTCCACAGGGAAATTAGCTTTATTTACACGAGTCAAAAAGTCCACTGACGCCTACCAACATCTGGCTATTGAGTGCAATGGAAAAGTGTTTAATCTCCTGTCAGTCCTGCATCAAAGTATTCACCGGTTGCTATCGGCTTCACCTCCGATCAGCATTGAGGGGAAAACAGTAGTCAGGTTCACATGCTAATGTTCAAGGAGTCGGTGCAGCTCTCTTCCTCTTTAAATAAACACACATTTACCGACTGTAACACCTCATATAGAATGTAAATGTAATTTATTTCTACAGCCCTTTACAACAATCCATTTCGGTACCAAAGTGCTTTACAGCAGATAATAAATAAAGAAAAGAATAAGTACAAAACAATAAAATAACAGTAAACGCAATAAAATACAGCAAAATTGAATAAGATGATATAAAAGAGTCACCATACTACTGGGTATTAAAAGCCATCTGAAATAAATATGTTTTTAGCCCTGATTTAAAGAGGCCCAGGTCAGAAATAAGATGCATCTGGGGGGGGAGCTTATTCCAGAGCCTGGGGGCAGCAACAGAAAAGGCTCGGTCACCCCAGGGCTTTTATTTTAACCTGAACACTTCCAACAAAAGTTGATTTGTTGACCTCAGAGCTCTGCCAGGGTTACAGTTAAAAGCTCAGATAAATACGATGGGGTGAGGCCTTTAAGAGCTTTAAAAACAGACATTAAAAGTTTAAAATCAATTCTATAAAGAACAGGAAGCCAATGAAGGGAGTTAAGAACACATATATATATATATATATATATATATATAGAAGCTCTGACACACACAGCAACAATTTATAAAAAGAGATAAGATTCGTAAGACCTTCGCAGTCCAGTCAAAAAATAATAAACTAGCCTAATTATCTCAGAAAGTTGTTGCTCATCGGTTGCTATGCCATAGCTTTATGTTGTCTCAGTTACAGGCCTGTATCCTAGGAGTCAGCGGGAGTTTCTGTGCCAGCTCTTAATTCTTCAAGCCCCAAGAGCACCAAGGACAAACATGCTACCACCACTATGGGAAGAATTTAATGGTCTAGTTTAACCAAATCTGACAAACACCTTGCTTCGGTGTAAAAATGGCATCTTGTTTTACTGATGTTGATGTGTTATGAAAGTTCAAGGTAGGTTTTTATGAAAGTAAGAGTGACTGATTGCTTTGGGAAGGTTGCCAGTAGAGTTTAGGTGTGTGCATGTGGGTTAGAAGGGAGGTCACAGCGTTTTATTTTCAGATACAAGTGGGGGAGGCTTCCAGGGAACCACTACTCTAAATTATGGGGAGTGTGTAAACAGATTTAGATTCCCACAGCATGAGTACCATCAATCCACACATGCACCCACATTACAGCCATTTACTGTGGATTTACTGTGTTCTTAATCTAACCTGAACAGTTTTTTGTTTTGGTCCTTGTGAGTAGCATTACTTCAGCGTTTATAACGTCCAAAAATAGGCAAGAAAAAAGCACAAAGACACTTTCACACAGTGGAGTTGTTAACGGTACCTGCTCTCTGAGCTGGACCTGCTCGCTGCTCAGTTCCTCCACTTGTTGTTCCAGCCGCAGCTTCTCAGCCAGCAGGCCGTCCACGGACGCCTGCAGTGCTAACACAGACAGACAGAGGCACGGGTTTTACATCACTTTGTCCTTTAAATGAGCCTTTGTGTGGTTTCCTGTTCCCCTGCAGCATCCCACCATCACTCGCATCATGGGGCAACAATAAGGAGAGCCGGCTGTGGCCAACGTGGGGTTCTGGGTAAGATTTTTGGGGGGACGAGAGGCAGAAAAAGAGCTCCACAAAAAGCTAAATTGATGCAACTGTCTGATCATGAGCATCAAAACTAAATTCCAATCACAGTTGGTAACTTTGTAAAACTGGTGGAAAAAAAGAGATAATTTGATTAATAAATCCTCTGTTTTTCTCACATCTTCTCATCTTTTCTCACCATAAGCTGCAGATAATTCATATCCAATAACCACTGCAGTTATTTACCATTTATCATAACTTAAATACATTAAGAAAATCATTACGTTACATTTTCTCTTCATGGATAAAGTCTAAACAGCTCCGAACATGTTCCATTTTTTATTGTACACCATTTATTTTTGCATTTATTTCATTTAACTTCAGCAGCACAGCAGCAAACGAATGGCTTCTGAGACACTTAGACCTGTACGCATACACTGCAGATACCTCTAGATCAATGACAACAAACGATCAAAATCAAGCTCAGAAAAATCCCAAATCATCACCGTGAATCTGGTCTCTCAACTGACTTAGATTACCTCCCATCTCGGTCCGTTATCACCTGACTCCTACAGAGAAGTTGGCATTATCTTTGATAATCAACTTAACTTCAGCAACTGTGAGTCTAATTCTTTTTCCAACGGATAAAGCTTTAAAAAAGAAGCTAGATGAGCTGGAAACGCTGACTATTCTGATAGAAAACTGCACAAAAAACGTTCAACAAACTGATTGAAAATTCTGCCTCCATATACATGAGGCCCAAACAGAGGCGACACATCTCACTCATTTAAAAATCACTTCACTGGTCCATGCAGATATAGATAGAACTGGATCTTTAAAGTTTAATAAACGCTCCCAAGGCACGTGGATGGTTAGCTCCAGAATATAGATCAACCTGGATCCTGGTGGGACTAAAACAACGAGGCTTTTTCTGTTCAGGGAACTCTGCTGTGGGGCTAAAACACTAAAACAGGGTTTTATTTTAATATGAAGTCAGACGAATTCAGGACATTAGTGGGTAACCTGTGATCTTGGCTTGACTCTCAAGAAGCAAGGTGTCCTCATTGCTGTTCGTGCCAAAATCAACGACATCCCCGTTAACTGTGGGGTCAGTCTCTGCGTCGAGGGTCCCAGGAACCAGGTTTTCAGACAGCTCGGGGATCAGCGGCATCAGCATCTGGCTCCTCCTTTTCAGGGCTTTGTTCTCATTGCTCACCTTGACAACAAAGGAGACAACGGCTTCGGTGTGAAGGGCGATGCTGCAGGTTTTATTCTATTTTATTAGTGGAAAAGAACAGAAAAACAATGATTAAAGACCTACTTGGAGGGCGAGCGCTTCAGCGCTCTCCCTACAGGAACGCTCGATCTGGAACTGGATCTCCAGCACATTGATCTCTTTCAGGAGTTGACCGGAAACTGATCACGAAAAGAGAGATTCGTTACATATTGTCATCAGTCTGTTTCATCCTTTCTATCTTCTTCACTCTATTCATTCATAACGCGATTACAGTTGTACTGAAGGTGCGTAAAACTCAACAAAGCGTCTATAAACACGACAAAACTTCAGATTAATTACATGTAGAAAACAAAACTATGTTTAGGACAAAGCAGGAAACATGGCAGCATTCGACTAAAGCAAATAAATAAAACTTCTCTGAGAAATACAACAACAAAACGTGTCATTTCTGAAGTGTTTTTGTTGTCTTTTCTAAAATGTGTTGCTTTTTATTTTATATTTTCTCAGTTTTATCTGTTTTGTTGTTTTGTTCTTGTTGTTTATTTCTATTAAGGAAATGTTGTGTTCTGTCTGTCTTCATAAGATTCTTCAATTCTTATTATATTTCTTCAGGTTTTAGTGTGTTTTTGCTTTATTTGTTTGGTATTGTAGTCACTCGGTGGAAACATACGTGTAAAAATTAAGTGAATTCTCACCTTCCTCCAGTTCAGATAGTCTCTGATTGGCTTCATCCCTCTGCTTTTCCAGGATCTCACACTAACAATCAAATCAAAACAAGCAAACAGGAAAATAGCTCAGCATTCCAGCAACAAATTGATATTCCTCATATTTATTCATATTTTATTATGTTATCAGACAGTCCAGGCACCAGAATGACTTTTGTCCTTGTTAATGTAATCAAGTCTGTGCACTTTTTAGAGCATTTTGTTTTTAGCAATTTCTGGTTAATTTTCTTCTTCCTTTCCTTGAATTCTTATTAGAAATAAAGATTTGATACAGCATGTTCTTGACTAAAAATGGAAGGAAGCCAGTCAAAATCAAGGATTCATTAGCCAGGTTTTCACTTAATTCAAGCAGAACAAATCTGAAGCGATCTTTTGAGAAACCGCAAAGAAAGACACATTTCCATTTACTGAAGCTACTAAACAACAGCAGCTGTTGTCGGGGGAAACGAATGTCAAGAAGGCAACAAAATAATAATAACTGTAATAGACGTCTACCAGAGAAATAAAAGAAAAGACTTTTTCATCTGTGGGAATGTCTAGGACAATATATTTTATATGTGGGAAGACACCAGTCAGTCATGTGAGTTTGTTGTTTGGCTCAGACCAGAAACCGCTGATGAGTCACATCATTTTAATCTTTGCAAAGTTATTCCTAGTTCCCCAAACGTGTGTCAACTCTTCAAAAAGCACAAAACAAGCTTATGGAAGCATGTGCAATTTTTACAAATCACTGGAGGTTTCTTTTCAATCTTTTTAATATCTTCTAACCTGGAAACCTGGCCAGCTTATGGTGCACAGTGTAACTGCAATACCTCGATATCTCCTTCATCTTCAGAGCATAAATCACTCTCTCCATCAGAGTCTGTGGGGAGAAGCAAATCATTTTATCCTCACACAGAAGGCGGATTGTGAAATGACTTGTGGCATCTGAAACAGAAACCTTTCAGTGTTCAGCGGAAGGCAAAAACACATCCTGTAAGCATGACTGGAAGGGGAAGTTTATGAGGACTTTTGGGGAGAGAAATAAAGGAAGTGAAATCGCAGGAGGAGCCCACAGTCTCTGTGTGACTCACAGTGAGTCAGCTGCTGCTTCACTCTGTCCAACAAAAAACTGAGCGCTTTATTAGCATGAAATCAGAAATTACTACGCTTACACACAGATTATAATATTTGTGCTATTATCTGATACAACAAAGAAATTAGGGAACACAAAAAAGCCCTCGTAGAACCAAAATATGTTCGCTTTTTTTGGATTAAACAAACTTTGAGTTAATGTTGAGCTTTAGAGGTAAGAGAATGATTTTGTGATGTCTCAGATATAACCAGGTAGTCTTGAAACCTATATTTACTAAAGATGCACCGAATATATAACCGAAATTTTGATATATTACATATATATATATATCAACATTTTAACTTTAAAGCAAGGCCGAATAAACCAATAGCGGCGCGTTTTAATGACGCAAGCAAACAACGTGCAGCGGCGCGGTAAACATAAACAAAGATGTCGGCAGTATGGAGCATCTGAATAAGAATTTCCGCTCCTGGCTCACCTAAATGTTCGCTCCACAGCTCAAAGTCACACCAAAAACGCAATCGCTCCGCCCATTTGATGAAAACTCGCTCCACGCTCCGCTCACGTGCTCCGGTCGGAGAGCGAGAAAAGAACCGCGGTTTGCAACAAGTGTGAAACCAAAGTATCTGCAGCGGGTTCCTCTGCAAGCACACAGTTACTGGGATTTACCTGAGCCTTTAGTTTACATTATTAGCCTACTGTTACCAGGTAGACTTGTGCCAAAAGGAGAATAATTCATTTGTTGTGGGTTTATCCACTTTTATGCACTTTAGTTTATTTGGGAAAGCATTTCTAATGCAGGTTTTGTTTGAAGGCCCACAGAGTAGATGTTCCTGAACTCCACATAGGGCTAATATAAATGTGAAACTACTTGAACTAATATTGAAATGTCAGAATATTAAATAAAAAATTACTTTCTTTGAAAATCATGTCAAATGTATTTTATTTATGCTTTATTTTAAAAAATAAAATAATGAGAAACTTAACAAACACATTCGGTATTATTCGTCTTCGGCCACAAATTGTCAATAATAATATTATATTTACTACATTGAACAAAGCAAACATTCACAAAATGTCAGTATCGCAGAGTTAGAGCTAGCAAGCTATCCAACAAGCTAAGCAAGAAGATTTTAAACATGAAAAAAATCTACTTCCAAGTACTTTCATCTTCTGTCTTGTTAAATGTGTTAAAAATGGTGTTTGTCTAGGTTGTGTGTGTGTGTGTGACATATTGGCCATTAGTTTTAGGCACACGAAGCTCAGTTTTTATGCTATGCTAAGCTAAGAAAAGCTAAGCAAAGAAAAGCTAAGCTAAACTAAGCTAATCTACACAAGTTCAAGTGACCAGATTTCTGAAAATTGGGAGCCTTTTTAGCTCAATGATAAGTTTATGTATTAAAAGGTGTGACATTTAATTCCACTTTCATGTACTTTTTGAGTGTAACATTTTTTAAAGACAACAATATCTGTTTTATTTTGGTTATAACCTGCAGGATTTTATATAGCAAACGTGAAAATGTGGATTCACTTGACAGTTTATCACCCAAATTTGCTCTAAGCTACAAAAGGACTTGGTTCAACATTAGTGAGATAAAACTGTAAGAGGAAGCATTAACCAGCAGGCTCCACTGCCTGGTCTTACCTCATGAAATATTAACTATACATGAATATATAACACTTTGTTCTGTTTTAATATCCATTTCCAGGGACCACCGGGGACAGACCATAAAAAAGGACTGACCCTGGAAAACAGATTCATTTGGTGTTCATAAATAAGCATTTAGATGCACAGAGTGGAAGAGTTTAGGCTTTCTAACATGTAACCAACAGTTAAATTGAGCTACAGTCACAGCTCAGCTGGACCATTTAACTGGACGTCTCTTCTTTTCTCAGGACACAAGCATGGGAGGGGGGGTGATTTGTTGATTGAAGTATGCCAGACTGCGATAGGTGGACATGTGCTCCTTCTCAGTTTGTTACAGGTTGACCAATTACATCAAAGACCAAAAACCATTTAAAACTCTACTTACAGCCGTGTTATCTAAGTGATAGTCTGACTTAGAGCATTTTAATTTAGTACCATTTCAGTCACTAACATGGATTTAAATGGAGTTTTAAATTCTAGTTTTAGACCAACACAATAAGAGGAATGTTTTCTAACATGGTTTAAGTGTACTGACCGAGAATTGGTCTATTTTGGCCAAAAACAATCTTAAAGCTAAGCAAACTGCATCAGAAAACAGAAAGCAGTGGTTGTAAGTTTTTCTAAAAAGCCAATTTATTCTAGATTAAATGGCTTTAGGCAAGATCTGAAGCCTGGTCTTCTTGGTAATAGTGTCTGAATCTTGAATCATGCATCTACTGAAGCACACTTGCCATATAGGCTTTGTCGCTCTTTAAATAACTTGTTCCAACATCCTAAAGCCTTTCTCAGGAAAAGATTGAGGGCAAACTTCCCCAACAAATGTAATACTTCAGCACAGCTTTAACTGAAAAGGCGCAAATTTCGTAACAATCACTCTTTGAAAAGTAGAACAATCTGATCAAATCAATATTTTGGCTAAACTGAAGCATTTTATGGTTAAAAAATGGATATTTTAAAATATTTTTGGGTTTTTTTTTACACACTGAATCACCACCATGAATAATCCTGAGAAATTTAAACTAAAATAAAACAACATGTTTCACATATTCACATTATTCAGCCTTACCAGTGACAGCACTGTCCTCAGCCGGTAACCACATCTTGCTATATGCAACGACTTCAAGTTTTCCAAAACCACATAAAGCTGCACAGTCCAGCAGAAACAAAAACGCTTTTTCTCTCTGAACAGCAGTCGTTTTATATTGAAAGAAACAAGTGGAAATTTCTACTTGAACCCTCCCCCACTGTCATAGAAATGAGGAACTTCTCCCTTACACTGGCCGAAAGAACATCTGAATCCTGACGAGTGTTTATTTGGCTTTTTAATGCTTCAGAAACTCATTTGCTGCAAATGTTGCTTTAATTTTTGCCTCGGCTGTGAAAGATGCAGGCGGTGTGGAGCTTCTCCCCTTTTTCATAGAGTGAAAAGAGGAAAATGTGGCCTTTTCCTGTACATGTGGTCTCTAAGGGACGACACTGTCTCTCAGCTGCAAGATCAATGTCACTCAAGCAGTCGGGGCAAAGCAAAAGCTGCTTTCACTCCTCTATTAGCGTCTGTGCTAGAGTTCGTGACCTGTGAAACATCAGCCACCTACCTTTAGGAAGCACATTTCTGGGTGAGAACTCAGCAGATGACGGGGATGGGCGGCAACGACGATGCTCATGACACACATTCCTCCACTGTGAATAATTTAGAAACTCCAAATTCCTGATCCTCGCTCGGCTTTTATTTATTCATCCGTCTTCCAGGAGTTGATTCCTGTTCGTACAGCCAGAGTCCAGTCAGGGTTAAGTCCTACCTGCATTTAATTCTCAGCTTTCCAGATGGGTTCGATGTTTTAGTGCCAGAAGGAGATTAGGATCTTAAAGGATAATTATTGTTATTCTGTTTTTATTTTCTTCGTGCCAAAAAAATCCCACGTCTGTAACTTTCTCTTGAAGGTTACTAAAAAATAGTTTTTTCTTATTTTTGAAAAAGTTTCCATAAGTTATTTAAACAGATGTTAATCGGATTTTATAAAACTCATAAAACACAATTTTCAGCTGCATATTAACACACATTTGACAAGCCATACACCGTATTTTTAACTGTATTTTAAAAGATTGGAATAACTACCATAAAGTGTCAAGTTCAGCATTTGTTTGTGATCATTTCTGGGCAAGAAGGTGAAGCTGGACAGTGAGAATTGAGGATTAATATCTATTAATCATGAAATGAACGCCGGCACGTTGATCATAAAGTTGTGGAGAAAGCAAACTGACTTTGTTAAGGCATTTTAAATTGGAGCCAGAGGAGGTTTTGTAGCTCAATCAACTGAAAAATATGTTGTCTCTGAATGTTTTAAGTTTTAAGAAATCTAAATTTGAATTAATATGCGTACGTAACAAAATAAAAGTTGAGAAAAAGCAGGAAATCATGCCTGTGATATCACTTAACATGGAGAGAAATGGATATGATTTAAGGCCTATCGAACCAGACCTCATGGTAGAGATTAAAGCCATTCACAACCAAATCCACCAACTATTAAGTGTTTGTTTGTAGTTTGATGAAGCTGTTGGTTGTATGAAAGTAATAACAATCATTTAAATAAATAAAAAATAAATAACCACTTAATTTCTGGGTGAATTTGACGTGTTTTGTCCCAGCACCTAAAGGCCATAACTGGTATTGCACCTCAAGGCACGTCCATACTGACTTAATTTCTAACACCGAATGAATATGAGTTTATACACAGCCTGCGAGGGGAAATAAACGTGGAATCAACTCAAACACAAGCTACAGTGCCTGTGTTCACTGTAACAAGTGATCGTGTGTTTGGTTTTGCTTGAGCAGCAGAAGTGGTAGCAACAACTGGAGTGTAAAGATTTCAGGATTAAACATCTGAGTTGATTTCAGTCACAAAGTAAATCACCCGGTTGGAAAAGTCAAGATGTAGCCATGCAGATGGTTGATGCCAGGATGGATCAGGAAATTACTGTTCTTCTAACCCTAACCAGAACCACTAAGAAGTATATTGTCTTGACTTTCCTGCTAACAAGCGAGAGAGGATAAAAAATTAAGACTGAAACATGTAAAAGAAGCAGGAATTTACACTTAGCAGTGGTCCACAGGACTGGCTCAATTCCTAAGTTGTCACTTTTACACATTCACTGTTTTCTTAATAATCTCATCTGACCCATCTGTTCGTACCTAAGTACGACCTTTAAAGTAGCACCTCCACACGGAAAGGAAGAGCAGCTTCTATATCCAAGAAAACATCCTTCTCTGATTGGGACGCTCAGGTTTATCGGCTGATTTTCAGCTTCTTGACTGCAGTCGGCCTATCAGCAAAAAATATAACGTTAACCGAGTAGTTTACCTAATGTTGCATTGATTTGGCCTGAGACTGACAGGATTAACTTGAAATGTCCAATAGGAGGCAGCCGAGTTCCATAGCAAGCTATTTATTGTTCAACAATAGCATTTTGTTTGGCTAATTGAGTCCTGAAAAGTCACTGATTCGGCAATAGTTTAACAGGCTAAAAGAGCTTTTGTTTCAGGTAATAAGAAACGTTGGTTAATACCGTTATCTTCTTATAATTGTTTATCGTTTCACTGATTTTAGAGGAAGAGAAAAAATGGCTAAACCGATCCATGTTGGCTATCAGCCATTAATAATTAATATTTCTAACACCATCGATATTGGCCCACAATTACAGAGTCGGGCTTCCTTAGATCGAGGGGTTCTTTAAACCCCGGGGCAAAGTTCAACCCTCAGATATAACACCTGCTTTGCATTATTTTCAGTCTAAACATGACACGACTTTACTAAAAACCACTTTTTGTCACATCCTAGCTGAGTTTAGATAATAAAATGTCTTGATTAAGAGTTAGAAAACGTTCATAGTTATGGCTAAAATACATTCTTTTTACAATGCAACAATCACCTTAAAGGACACCATTTTGACACTTTATGACTGCCAGGTTGGGTTTATGCAACGACTTAAATTACTCAGGACTAGAAATCAAAACATTTATCGATTGGGGTTAAAAAACATCACAGTTAGGAATCAAATACATTCTTTGTATGACGCCTCTGACACCATTTTGGGGCCCTGGAGCCATTTTCTCTTCACATGCAGGTACTCTCACAACCACTAGAGTTTGCATGTACTTTCATCATATTTATAGGTAATTATTTCCTATTTTTGGGATGAGAACTCACATTTTCAATGTGGTAGAAAGTGAAAAAAATACCTAAATAGCAGCACTGTCTTCACACCAAATCAGCGTTTTGTGTTATTTTACCAGCAGTTAAAGAAGTCACTTTTTACATTGTTTAATATCCTTTGAAAGGATTCATTCTGGAGAGTTGAGCAGAATAAACACTGAAAAAGAGTTAAATTCTGTTAAATTAACTGCTGTGATTGAGGGCAGTGGCATCCTGTGAGAATTAATTTAATGTATGAAAGTAAAATAAAAAAACTGATCGCAGCCAGAGTTGACCTTTAAATTGTCAATAAAGAATCATTATTGAACTTTAGAACCCAAATAAATCAATTATTTTGACCACAGTCTCTATTATGTTTAATGTGGGTTAAAATTGAGGACATCTTTATGTCTGTTGTAAACAATAATAACATTAAATAATAAATAATAATAGCATTAATAGATAAATAATAAACAATAATAACATTGTTGATTGAGAAAAGCAAATAAATTGGGCTGAAAAATGACTTTTTGCAGACAAAAGGCACAGAAAGGCTTTCTTTCTTTTTAAATTCCAGTAGACAAAGCATCTTTACTCTTTTTTTTTAGAACAAATACAGGAAAATAAAAAATTCTAACAATTCACCGATGAAAATGGGCAATCTCAAATAATCACGAGATCTCAATCAAATGTTCTGCCTCTCCGTCACCTCCACTGAACATGTGGATGTGGAAAGATAAAAAGCTGCTGTGATTGAAGGCAGTGGCATCCTTGTGATTTAATGAGTCTTTTCTTTCTCCGTATGCTGCTCTCTTTATGTGCTCCACCTGAGCGCCACAGCCTCCTGCTGCCCGTCACCTTGACCTTTACTGATGATTCCTCGCTGGCTTAATGAAGGTGGAAACGCCACTTAACATTAGCTGTTATCTGGTGTTTCGAGCAGTGTGCCACATTGTCAAAATAGCTGATTAGATTTGAGTTTTTCTCTTTTTTTTTGGTGAACTTTGGGCTTAAGTTGATCTTTGGACTCTTTTTGTTTAATTCACTGACTGAGGACTGATTTTTCTCTGATTTATCATGCTGACATTTAATTAGAAACGGTACAAAATACGCGAAAAAGTTGCAAACAAAAAGAAAAACATGACTTTTAGATTAAGGTGACATGTCTGTAATTCCCTTGTAAGGTTCCTTTATATCAAACAAACAAGGTGTTATATTGCTATGGCTATAATATTATTTAATGCAATATTAGCACAGTTCTATTAACATAAAAACAGGTTATTATGTCACAAGCAGGGTCACATCCTCAATACTTCTTCTGAGATTTATAGCTGGTGGAAATTCACAGTCTGCAAATTATATTAACCCCACTGGCAACACTTTAATCTTCTATGTATCACTTCTAAAGCATGACATTGAGTAGTTGGTATAAAATTAACTACAATCCAGCTTTAAACAGATATAGATGTTGGCCGGTGGTTTGAATTAATCACAGCTGTGAGCATCTATGTGGCTGCTGAGGAGAAAATGACTAAAAAAGTACATTTTCTTTGCTATGACTTGCTGACCAATATTATACCCTAAAAATAGGCCATAATAGACCAGATATATGATGTGAGATAAACCATTTAATATCTTTTTGCACCCAGTATTTAGCAAATCCAGATTTTTAGGCTCTAAGAAAAATAACACAAAATCTAAACAAGACAAAACAGTAGAAATTGAGACTTCGAGTCATTTTAGAGGATGAAAATGAAGAAGAAACTAATATTTTTAAATATTTTTTTCCCTGTTTCACACTGTGGATCATCGTTCAGAGCCACCATGAATTCATGCAACAGAAATAATCTGATGTGCTCTCAGCTGTGATCCACAGCCTCCATGTGATGCGGGTCGCTGAGGACATGACCGGAGCAGTGAACTGCGTTGCTGTCGAGGGCACGCAAGGGTCAGAGGGCTCTTTAAAATGAAAGTTTCTGGCGAACCGCAGATCAAATGCGAAAGTTACGGAGCGCTGAAAGATGGGCGATGAAACCTTGCTCTCGTGTGATGGAGCATTTATATTAGGCTTTGATATGACGAGATTCAGCACTTTAAAATCGCAAAACTATGCTGTCAGAAGTGGGATTCGAACCCACGCCTCCAGGGGAGACTGCGACCTGAACGCAGCGCCTTAGACCGCTCGGCCATCCTGACGTCATTTACGTGCATTATGTACATGGAAAAAAATGCGTTTCCGCTCTTTAATCACTGTTTTTTCCAAGTTTCTGTGTCATAAAGCAGATTTAATGACAGCGGCTTATCTGATGGGAAGAGGTACGAGTTCACAGTTAAAGAATTTAACAAGTTCTTACAAGCTATTACGATTTAATATGACGACTGAAACGCCAGCATTTCATCAAGATTGCCCACTTCTGTATCTTTGCTTTTTATAAACGCAATCAGTTTTGATAAATCCTCTTAATTTTAATTTAAACAAGCGTTTAATACGCTTTCAGCGTCGAGCATCGACGTAGATCTAACACACAATTACGTTTACATGTTGTTTTAATCTGATATTTCTGCAGCTCAGCATGAATAATTGAAAGCCGGTGGTGAAAGTTCAAGTTGGAGTTCACGTGAGGACCCGAAACACGTGCAGAAACCCTGCAGGATTCTCAAAACTGTGGTTATTAACTTTAGTTATGCAGCTTCATACTGATGCCCGTGAATACTGTATCCGCTCCCAGCTTCTATTTGAGGCCATGTGATGTTTACACTAAATGAAATGCTCTGACCCCGAACTCCAGCCTGTGTTTTGTTTGTTTTATGGACTTCTGTGTGATTTGCAGCCAGCACAGCGACATTTGTAGGACCCCGATGAGCTTTAGTAAATCCACGGCTTCTCTTCGCCTTTTTTCACCGACTCCCGAGTGTTGCACAGGCTGATCCCAGTGTTTGTTGTCCTGTTTTTAAATTCAGCACTCAGTCAGTCAACGTGATTCTACAAAATACCACCATTTAAGTTCCTTTACACGAGGCATTAAAATGTTGAGACTAAATTCAAAAAGACGGAAAAGATTATTTCAAAAAGGATTCTCGAAGTTGTGGAGCAGCTGCTAAGCCGGTTGGAATATAAATAGCCCCCCATTTCGAAGTGTTAATGTTAAAAGAGGTGTCAAATGCAGGTGAAAGCACCGCTCTGGGGGCTAAAATCACATTTGCTTAATATTTCATTAATCAGGCAGGTTCCACGAAGCTTAAAAGGGAGACACTGCTATGGTAAAAGGCACGAAGCAATAACAAGCACCCAATTAAAACACACTGTCTTACTAAAGCATCTTAATTGCTCTTTCCAGTCATTTGCAGTCGCCGTTTTTCGCTGTTTCTTTCCCCTCGTGACCGTTTACCTCGCTTCTCCAAACCGTCCGCTTTGATTGGCTCGGACGCCGCACATGCCTGTCATCCTGAAAATCCCCATCCTGGCAACCCCTCCCTCATCTGCATCCCACTCATCCGACTCTGCTGAAAAAGCAGCGGTTTAATGAAGCTTAGAGGACTGACGCTGCATCAACTTGTTTAATAATGTTCGCTGCAGAATTGGGCCGAGGTGACAGATCATTGGATTTCACCACCACTGATCTGATGGCTTTTGGAGGAGGAGGTGGAGGGGGTTGTGATTATGTGCTGACTTCATATACAGTGCGCGAAATTAGCGAAATATTAGCAGGAGAGAAAGATTATGCAGACAAACACACACACCAAAGCACACTCACCTGTTCCGGCTCTGGCCTACTCAGCACTAATGACTGTGTGATTGGATTATCCAGGCTTTTAGCAGCAACACAGCTGCAGCTGACAGAGAAGCTACCCTGCTTAGGTCAAGCCGGGGTCAACAAGAGGCCAGCGAGGCCACGACCTTTGCAGAAGAGGAGGCCTTCGGCGGGGCAGCAGAAGAGGAACGGAACGGAAGATTTCAAGAGACAAATCACGCGAGGAGGGAGGGCTCTTTTTTTTATTATTTTAGCTGGATGGTGACAGGTTTGATATCTGCAAATTCAGAGGGGAGGATGCCCAAATTTAAGGGAAGCAGGAAAGATGGAGTGTGCTAGAGGAGGGAGACGGGATGTGTTGTGACAGAAGAGCCTCGCGGACACTGCTGGCCTCCTGGTGACTCCACTGTACGCGCCAAACACAAACAAACAGGGCCGCTGCCACAAGTCTCATCCGCTCTAATGTGAAACTCTTATTCCCCCTCACACACACACACCATCTTCTTTTTTTGCTGTTTCTTCTTCTTCTTCTTTTAATATCCGCTTAATGGGATATTTAATGAATAAGCTGCGGCTCCCACCTGACATCATATCATGAAGCAGATTTAAATCGCATTCTATACCCCGCGCATGAATATTTGAGGCTGCAGGTGTAAATGAACGCGTCCAGGCAGTTGTTCCTGAAAATAGCAGTCTGATTATTCAGTCCCCTGCGGGGGGATTTGTCGCTGCATTAGTTTAGACCAGAGGATGATGTCCAAGTCTATTGGAATGCGTAAGTGACAATATTCCCCTGCGATTGCTCCCAGCGCACAGATACGCGCAGATCCACGATCACCGGCCGGTGAATCTGAGGGAAAATGCGCGCAAATGAGGCGTCGATCATCCTGAAAACTTTTCCTGAAGACTGGCTCTGTTATAACGTCCATAAGCGTGTTTTTCCTTTCACTTTTGTCCAAAATGCCCTGTCTTAATATATATATGTGTGTGTGTGTGTGTATTTTTCACTGCATTAGTTGCTTATTTAATTCTCACTTTTGAGAAAATCTCACCTCAATCAAAACGAGATCTTTGGCCTTACTTAATTCTGGGATCATTCATATGTGCAATAATGATCTTTAACTGTGTTCTTGTGTTTTCTTGCGTCACGTTCTCCATTAATATGAATTAATATATCGTTATGAAGTGAACTGGACGACTTTTAACTCCACTTTACTGCTGCTGTGTGTTGTAAAATTATCGATAGATTCAGTTAAACTGATCATATGCGCAGTCCTGTTTTTAGTATTATTAATATTATTTTATTTGGAAGCATTGTTAAAAAGAAGGCGGAATTTTGACCCTAACCAGCAATATTGTGACTCATTTTTAAATACATGTGGTCAACAATATATTACAAACGTATTAAAACAATTTGCATCTTCATTTTCAAATGAGTAGCATTGAAGCAGCATTTTCAGCCGAGTTAAACTGCATTTTATATGTCGTTATGAGGGTCTATCCTGGGAAAAGCAACTTCAGACTGTAAACCAGGTCATTTTATATGATATGTCACATTTTTGAAGGCGTGTGTCTGTTGTGATTCAACAGGAACGTGCGACTTCCTGCCGCCCCCTCTGAGCTCTGTAGGTGTCGCTCGAACTCTGCGATCTGCCACTTGTTGCTCTGCTTCTTCAACAGGTTCCACCTCTGTGCTGAGGCCAATATCTGCAAGATGTCTGAGTTTGAGTTGTAAGCAGGAAGGTGAATGCGTCTGCACGTCACTGGTCCCACACTGTAGCTCATTATTCCGCTGTGGTCCGGTCCAGTGGCCCCAGACACGCTGTCAGAGTCGCCCATCTCTGGCTGTAATGACAGCACTGTCTCACAGTGATGATGTCAGAGGGGAAGCTGTCTGTTGAACCCGGCACCGAGTGGCACAGACGCTGGTCACCGTCCCCGGGTCGCGTAAGTGGAGGAAGCAGGGTGTCTGGTCATGATGGGCCGGCCGTGCCACTGTCTGCAGCTGCACACTGAACCACTCAGTCAGCAGCTGGATGCGCGAGGGCGGAGCTGTGTTTGCATGAATCTAATTTAATCTAAAACATCTAATCGTCTCTTAGTCTTAAATCATGACTTGCTGCTTGTCTGATCACATTCAGCGGACTCAGGGGAACTAATTCAAACTTTTAAAAAGATAAATACCTGCACACGCGCCTTGTTTTTGCTTAAACTCGTGTTGCAGGCTGACAAAACTTCATTTCAACGACCAATTTTGGCTTTATTTGTTGACATTACTTTACAAAAGCAAAATCTTAATGGCTTTAACTTCCAATATAACAACACCGTAACTGTAGATATTCCCATATAAGTACATTTCCTGCATGAAAAATCCTATTTAAGTACAGGAATACAAGCAGCTAGTAATATAATGGTTAACTGTAACTTTACATTCCTTATTAAAAAGTATGTGTGTAAGAAGCTTGTTTGAACTACTTTAAATATGGGTTTTATGCAGGGAAAACATGTCAATTTCAGGTGATTATCAGGAATAAAATAAGCTCTTTTTGAGGAATTGAATCATTTAAACATTAATTGAAATGAGACCATGCTTGGAGTTTAGAAAGGGAAGAAAAATCACTGTTTGGTGAAGTTTTTCACAGCACTTTGACCAAAAAACACTGATTTTTGTAGTTTTTTTTTTACCTTAAAAGTGGAGTGAAATAAATGGTAAAATACAAGTACTTTAAAATGTCAATACTTCAGTAAATGTTTAAGTGTTAAAGTAGAGTAAAATAATACAATGGTGGTATAAATCCTGAACTTCGAGCCATTTAAGGCCTTTTTCTGCAGAAAATAAAAGAAAACACATTTAAAGTCAATTTTATTTCATAATTATCACCTTAATTTGTATAAAAACTAACAAAGTGGCATAACTGATTAATTAGTCTCTTGATTAAAGGCATTTTCCAATGTTTTATATTAGAAAACTATTAAATAAATAATTCCATTAACAGTTGTTTTTATTAGCAGTTAAATCAAAATCATTTAATAAATTTATAGTAATTTCAACACATCCTCAGAAGCGTCTTCTTACACTTTAGTGATGACTTTTAAAGAATATTTCTGGAGTATTTTTGGCTCTTTATAACAGTATAATTCAGGCTTTATTTTGATTTAAATGGTTATTTGTGGCCTCGTCTGTAATCCAGGCTGCAGCTGACTGAATAATGAAGGTTAAAGTCTGCTGGAAGCAGCAAACTTACGTGTTTTAAACATGTTAGAAAGCAGCAGATTTTACTGTGAGGTCATATTACAAAGACGCTGTCAGAGAAACCGGAAAAAGACGACTTTTAGGGTCAAAAGGTTGGGAGAAAAAAAAAAAATGTTCATCTCCGAGACCACACCCATGTCTCCCCCTCTCTTTCTCTCCATCTTTCATCCCTCCATCACAGCATCACTCCTCCCTCCCTCTTCTCTCGTCACACAGCCTGTATTTCTCCTTCTTTATTCCTTACCTTGCGTTTCCTCCTGATCGTCTCTCCTCTCCTCTCAGCGTCCATTTGTCCAATATTCCTTCCTTCTGCCTCTCGGCTTCTTTCTTTTCCTCCCTCCAACTTGTCTCCTCGAGCATTTTTGGCGAGTTCTCCTCCAAACTTCCTTCCTAAAACATTCACTTCCCGATATTTCAACCCTCCGTCTCCCTCCCACTCCCCTCCACTTCTTCTTCTTCTTCTTCTTTTTGCTCGCCCTCTCTCCTCCCACCATCACTCCCAAATCTTCACCTCCTTTCTTTCCTCCCTCCACCCCACCGCACTTTTCATCTTTTCTCTTACCTCTCCCCTCCGTCTCCCCCCTCCTCCCCCTCTCTGGGTAGCTGGTGGGGCCCTTCCATTAGTCCTGACATGCAGAGGTACTGATTCTGTAAAGGTCCTGACCCTCACAGTGGGCTTCGCCAGGGCTTAGCCCTGCACACCCACACATCTGCGTGCATAACTCGCCATTTCCACAGCACACTCACATGCACTCAGACCCACGGTGACACGCACACAACCACGGCCCGCTTTCATCACGCTGACAAGACTTAACCCCTCCCTCAGTAGCACCAACTGACTGCACAGCTGCTGTGGTTGTAAGTGTGTGTGTGAGAGAGTCAGATGTGCACTGGGAGAAATCCTTCTTAATTGGACTGCTGCAGGCTTGGGAAAGACCCAGAGCCACTCTCCACTTCTCACTTTCTCTTTCTCACGCCTTTCTCTCTTTTTTTTTCCTCAGCCGCAGTCGTTTTGTCCTGCGTCTCTAACATCAGCGAACAGGCGCCAAGAGTTAGACGCTCCTGTTACAGCCGGCTACTTTGCACTCTTGCACTGGTTTTGGCTCCTGTATGGAAACAGCTTTGGTGCAAAAACCAACCACAGGACAGCATGTAATAAACTGTAGGCTTTCAGCATTAAAATATTCATGAACCTGCTTAAAGTGACATAACAGACCTGACAAAGCTTTGACCCGTCAATAAGCAAAAAAACAGGTGGAAAAGCATTTCGATGGCTTTGTTTCTGTGGAGGAAAGTAAGCTGATAAGCTCATATTTAAACTAGATTTTTTGGAATGAATTCAAGTCGAATTTGGACAAAAACAAGCAAAGAAAAAGTAAATAAAGAAACTTACGAGTCATAATAAAAGGTTCAGGTCCACATGAAGCACAACACGAGTGACTTTCATTTTGCAAACCTTTACTCGAGTCCAACTCCGTCTCCTTCGGATATCCTGGAGGAAAAAGTGCTTCCAAACACTCCACTAAAGGTGTGGCAGGATGTATTTTCTGCTGAATGTTTTGTTGCTTTCGCTTTAATCAAACTAACAACCTTCAGCTGCATCTGAGCCACGTGCCGCTGCTTGGACAAGCTGCCGTTACTCAGTGCAGCAAAGAGTCCTGAAGGAGCACAACAGGACATCAGGTGCAGGGATATCATCCAAGTTCTTCAAAGATGTGAAATTATTCTAAATCATAGAATAAGAATTGTGATTCTTATCTGATTTGATGTTTCGAGGCACTTGAACTTTAAAGGAGACGATCTTTTCCTTTTAAAGTGTTTTTCTGACTAGCTTTTATAGTTCTTCACTGGGTAATACCTTTAGCTCCATATTTCCTGACTAATCTGACTTTATCATTGTTTGATGCATTCAAAACCTCCCCTATAAGAGCCCTGATTGGTTCTGTGTGCAGCTTATGGCACCTTCCTGTGTGCTCCAGGTCAGCCTGAAGCTCTTCTGATATGTTATCCGGTGGTTTTCATGTCAATCTGCAGGAATTTTAACAGCACATGCTCCAAAAATGTTTTAAGATCCGGTTTGATTACAAACATTGAATAGAGAAAGGAAAATTAATCAGTTGTTGTTGTCGTTGTTCTGTAATTTGGCATCGTTTGCTGAAATATTAAATCATGAGGACAAGGAAAGAGGTAAGGTGGGGAAGCAGAAATAAGAGGAAGAAGAAGAAAAAGAACCTTTCACTACAAAGATGAAAAATGTCAGTTTCTATCTGATCAACAGCCAAACTGCTTTCAACACCTTGTTTTTTTTAGTGATTCATTCAAACTCCACAATCCACAGCAAAAGTTGAACTTTTTCACTGTATTTAAAGCAAACTCTGGAGGAGGAATAGATGGACCTGTGGTTCCAGATCATTTTGTTTAGAGGCGTTAAAAGTCATGCTAATGGTAATGTGAATTTGATATAATAAGGGCCTGATACCCTGAGCCGTTAAAGTAAACGAAGGCCTCTGCTTCGCTTACATTCATTCATTTTCAATAACCGCTTCATGCAATTCAGGAATTCAGGGTCACGGTGAGGCTGGAGATTATCCAAAGCGCCACAGGGTGAGAAGCTGGTCATCTATCACAGAGCCACACATCCAAACCCCAAAGAGAAATGTTCCAGCAGAGATTCGAGTCCACTGAGCAGCTTATTTACATACAGACAGTCTAAAATCTTTGCTAAAAGTTCAGAGTAGACTTACCGGGACTGTGTTAGAGAGGTTTGCTTCAACTAGACCAGATTTAAAGCTTTGTATGTTGCAGTGTTGGGTGGCATCATGGTGGAGGAGTCAGCTGTGGCCTTCCTGTCTGCAGCGTTCTTCCTGTTCACGGTCGGGTTTCTTTCCCACAATCCAAAGACACGAGTGCTAGGATCACTGGTTATTGTACACTGGGTCTTTCTGTCTCTCTGGCAACCTTTTCCGGGGGTGTATATACCCCACCTGGAGTTAATACCGGCTGCATCTTTCAAACCGAAACGTAATTTAAAGTGTTTTACAGAACAAAAGGAAAAGTTTGAAGGACACAGGTCAGGAGAGTAAACAAATAGTTAAAGATTGGTAGAAACAACGTGTATAAAAGCAATTCCCAAGAAGCTGTAAAATACAAAAATTCAAACATTTGGCTCTGAAAAACATACATTTTAGCTTAGAAGGTCAGGATTTCATATCCAGACTGGGAGCTGTTTTACAGCCAAGGAGCCTGACTAAAAGAATTCAGTGAACCACAAGTGAAACATATATAAAATATGCTCTCAGGGCAAATATTTCTCCAGGGGCTGAAGGGAACAATCCCTTTAAATGTGACAAGGAGCACTTTAAATTCCACATTTCACAGGGAGACAATGAGACCTGGTAATATATTATTGTCCTGTGTGTGGAACATGAACCTGAGAGTAACACCGAGCTTCTTTACAGTGAAGAAGACTGGGTCTGGGTCTTCTAGTGACGTCACGGTTTAGTGGGTGGAGCTAACAGAGCCATTAGAGTCCGTTCTGAAAAAACGACCTCCTATCCGCTTTTCTTAAGCTCTTTTCCTTGACCTCATTGGAAAACATCATGTGGTTAAAGAAAGATGGTAGAAAACATTCTAAAGGACTCAGAAAAAAGCCGACCTTCGGTTGTGATGTGGGTCTGCAGCACTGAACCTACAAATGTTCAATATATATATTCAACAAAAAGCGCTTTAGATAACGTGTATAATGCAGTTTTCTCCCATTGTAACATGCAGGTTTTCTCAGTATAATAAGGCACAATATATAATGTTACTTTATTAACCAGGTTCACCCTCCTGCCATCATATTTGTCCACACAAATCACATTTAGTATAACTGGATGAAAATAATCGAACATCATGCTCATGTGGCAGAGATATCTCCTTTCTTACATCAAGGATTGTCCATTATTTCCTCTGCTAAAGATGATAATAAATCAAATCATTACTATTCAACAGGATCCCTGGACGATCTTTAGAGTTTTGCAATATTCACACATTTTTATGGCAACATAATATTTATTATAAGTAAAAAAATACGTAACATCAAGCAAATGGTTTTATTTTATTTCGATGCATCCTTTTTATTGGACATCCAGATTTGCTTCCACTTTAGGAAGCAGGTGGCTGAATGAAGCAAAAAAGGATTTTACTCAGAACTGATGCGGTTGAATACGACTAAAAGCTGGATGAGATGTTCAGATGGTCCAAACTGGTGAAAATTCAGGGCAGGAAACACAAACATTCAAGGATTCTGAGCTGAAACAAAGTCCCATCGTCCATCTATTTATTTGATGGCTCGTATAACTGATGATGTATTTGAGAAAAAGCAATTCAACTATATCTAAATGTTTCAGTCCCACGGTGGAGAAGAATAACTTAGTGGGCAATGATGGCCAAAACCACCAAGACTGGATGCTCATTAATTACTCTAACCAATTAAAGGTGGTGCACATCTCTTAAAACTGCCCCAGAGATGGAAAATGTTCAAGGTAGTGCAATCCAGAGTAAGTATATAGTTGGCTAATGAATCTCTAAGGTTTTAAGAGCCAACAATGTTAACCTAATTTTTAACTTAATTTAAAAAAAGAGCTAATTATAGCTCATCCAGGCCTTTATGTCTCGGGTTTTGACAGATAAATGGAGCATCAGCAGCATAACAGATGAAATGTGAGTCATGTTTCCTGATGAAAGAAGAGTGTAAAGAGAAAACAGAACTGGTCCCAGCCCAGAACCCTGTGGAACTCCATGACTAACCCTGGGATGTGTGGAGGACACATCACTGTTAGTGGAATCGACCCGTTAAATGTGACCAGTCCATGGTGGTACCCTTGATCCTCATGATGGGGTCAGTGGTGTCGGGTGTTCAGGAACTCTCTGGGGCAATAAGGACTTTAACCGGTGCAGTTTCAGTGCTATGACAGTCTCTAAATCCAGATTGAAACTCTTCATACAGACCATTACTCTGAAAATGGGCCAATAATTCATTTAGAAAAGCTTTCCCAAGGACTTCAGAGACAATAAAACCCATCATGATATTTAATGCCAAAACTGAATTTCAAAGAAACAGATGTTTGAAGATTTATTCTTGAATATGATTGAATTCGATGTTCTTTTCCAAAACACCAGTTCCAGAAATATTCTCCGTACTAATTAACTCACACAAAAATTCATGTGACACCATTTATATGAAACAAAAAACCAGCAAACTGCAGATTTCTTAACTAGACTGAAACTGTAACCCGGCCTCTCCTCCCTGACGTGTCACACTCATAAACTCTCCTCCTCCTCTTCCTCCTTTCGCCTGTTTTCTCTCCTCCCCCCCGACTCCCTCCTGTTCTCCCCCCTGCCATTCTCAGCCCGTTGCTGCTCACTGTAACTGGCAACTTTGCTTCTCTCCTCTTTTGTGGCGATGACAAAGGGGGTCAGTGCCCTCTCAAAGGCTATGTTGCAGGCTGTCACATGAGGCGGACACTCTGGGACGGCCTAGCGTTATCTACTGTGACAACTCAGATTACTTCCACAGCCTCCTATCTGATCAGCACATCCAATTCAATTAGTGGAAATTAGTACTGGTTCCCCCACCCACCCACTTCTTCCCTCTCGTCCTCCCTTGGCTGCCACCTCCCCTTCTCCCCGCCTGCTGTGAATCTCCAAAAAAGCTACCAAGCTTTAAGCAACTCGTCCAGGCTGGCAAACTGGCCGGTGAACAACTTTGGGTCAACTTGTAGTCCCAATCGCCTCCATCCCTTCACCCCGCCACCCCCTGCCCTCTTCCTCCAATTATCCCCTCTAACACACACATACCCACAATGACTCATTCACACATTCATACCAGATGAATGACCAGAGCGCATATTCAAAGTGACACATCACATAGAAACCGTCTGTAAAGATTTCTGCACATAAACTCCCACAGGTCCGCTTTTAGTGCACCAACCGTGCACAAAAATGAGTATGCAAACATGAACTATATCTTTTAAGGTCCCTCTCAGGTAAAAATCTACTTCTTTATATATGCTAACATGTCCATAAGAAGTTATTTATGTGTTAGATGACAATTAGGAGCTAAATTAGCCACCAATGCTACACCAAGCTACAGTTACAGCACAAGAGTGAGTTATGACTTAAAGTATGTCCAACACTGGACTGTGTGGGAAAATGTCTTCTCAAACAATCCACAGTTGCTTCTATCTTTCTCTGAGGGAGATTGTTGTACATTTAGATATATACATTTAGATATACGTTGTCTTTAAGTCACTTTCATGGAGATTTTCTCAGATGATGCTGCGGTTATAAAAGATTTTATTAGAGCAGAGCGACGGTCTGGAAATGCTTTAAGGGGCCGTGAGTTGAGACGTAGTCTTAATGGGGCTGATTTTCAGTTACAACTTGTGGCGTTTTCCACCATATGACAAAAGAAACAGGAAAATATGTGAATGAAAGCAGCTTTAATGGGAATTCAGCTGTATTTATATACACTTTTGCTTCAACTTTCAAGGTTATATGGAGCACCTTGGTCTATTTGAGTCTAGTTAAGCATATGTATGAGTGATTTAATCCTTAACAGCATTATCTGGTGTGTTTTTACAGTTTTGAGAGGCTTGATTTCATACGATTTAAGTCAGACTTACATGTTACATGGATTTTAAAAGTCGCCTTTCGGCTGGACTAGCACAATAATTCAGTTTTTCCTATTTTGATGTAAACGTGCTTTGCGTCACTATGGTGGGGTCAGACAGGCTTTATGTTCTTCGTTGAAGATTAAAGAAACTAATCCTGACTATTTGCAGGGTGTGACTTTACAGCTAATGTGTATGTGCTGTGAGAAACCGATGAAATTAGAGGCTGGTGCAAGCTAGCAGCGTTAGCAGAAGCTAACAACTAGGCAGAGAGGGCGCAAGAAGCTAGGTGGACAGGCTACTTGCCGTGTTTTGCTCTTGTTGCAAATTTGACCGACATTATCTGTTTATGGCTGTGATAGCATGAAATCAGATGCTACTACAATAGAAGTGGATTCAGTTTATCTGGAGACATTTCAGTGTCCCATCAAAAACAAAGCGGAGGATGAAGCCTGCAGTCTTTAATCAGGCTGCTTAACAAATTTGACCTTTAAAAACAGCTGTTTTTTGCCTCAAATCTAATCATAGTGACTCCAGTAAGTTGTTCATGATTCCTGCCTTGCTGCTGCCAAATATAACCCAGTCATGAGAAAAAGAGCTCACAAACTTCTCTCATTTTAGAACACGTTTTAGCCAACGTTAGCATAGCATTGCTAGCTGCTAACATTGCTAACATTTTAAAGCCAAAGACTGTTTATAGATCCACATTCACTAATTGATGAAAAGGTGAAAAGTCATACCGAGCTCATTTTAAGGCAAGCTTTTCTTTTGAGGTAAAAACTTTTATATTCACATTTCTGAGGGTTTTTTAGGGGATTAATAGCTGCTGAAGTGTGACATCAACATAAACCCCTTTCACTTATTTTTCTTTTCTTTAGCTTCAAACTTGCCAACAGCATCTTGGTTCATAATTACTTCTGTCAGGGCAAAATTCTTCACCTATTTGGGAGCTATTCTGAGCAAGAGGGAGCAAGAGACCCCACATACACAACACACAAAGAGCTGTTAGCATCCCACTTTTAACTATGTAAGAGCCACTCTGGTGCAAAGTATTTGTCTCTAAATAAATGTTGTGAAAAGATCCTAACATCTGATCCAGGGACACTGGAGTTTGATTCATTCTTCACTTTGTGTGTGGATTTATAACAACACATTAAAATGTCATTTTGTAGTGTTTCTAGATTGCTGTTTACTTTTGTTTTATTATAAGTTTTTATTAGGTTTAGGAAAAGTTAATGGTTTAGTTTGACATCTGTCTCCAACAATCTCAAGATGAAGAATCTTTCCCAAAAAATATGCTAAAAGTCACGGTCATCTCACAATTCTTCTGCTGTACGTCTTAAATTGTGGATAAACACAGTTATAAAAGATGATGGAGACCAGAAACAAAGCTAAAAGAGGGTGAATACTTACTGGGAATTCATGTACCAGATGGCCAGAGACTCCAGAGTTTCCATTACTATTTAAGACAGATTTCTTCATTTGCAAATCATGTTTTCTTTTCTTTTTTCCAGCCTACCGAGTGATTTTTTCACCAGCTCTGTCACTTGTTTTCAACTGGCTTCTTTCATTTTAACAAAAAAAAAAACACAGAGGAAGAAGACATGAACTTTTCATGATAACAAAGCTACATTAAGTCCAGTTTACACTGTACGATTTGCTCGGTTTTAGCTCAAACATGGCAGCGAACATATTAACATTACAGCCCTTTTCACATATAATTCTGCCTTGATGGGCAAAAAAAAAGAATCATCCTCATTAACCTGTAACTGCTCCTCTTTGGTAATTCACACATACCAAACAGAGGTGGATCAGCACCGCATTAATCCTCACAGCAAGCCGACATCATGGGATCAGCTGAAAAAAGTTAACAATTCAAACTTTGTACTTGTCAGTCCAGAAGAAGAGTTAAAAGTCCTGCAGACTTCGGTCCAAAAGCTGTGTCCTGTGGAGTAAAGCAACACCAGTTTTTACTCTAGTTTCGACTCTTTGTGGGAGGGGGTGGTGGTTAAAGCAACCTGTGCTCGCCTGGAGATTCCACCACTGTTCTCACTTCTGGGCTTTTCACTAACTATCAATCATCTCTATACTTTGTTAGCTGTTAGTTTGCTTGCTACTGCCTCCTCTTCTTCTTCAGTTGCACACAACATGGCGGCTCACATCAAAGTGTTGTTACAGGAATCTCCTGTAAGCCCCTAAAGTTAGACAGCCGTACTTCCCAGCTACATAGAGCATAGGTGTTGCTTTTTCCGATTCAGTCGATAGTTTTTTATATCATAAAAAGTGTCAGTATAGTGCAATGGTTCCCAAAACTTGTAATCATAAACGGATATTTGATAATTGTGTCATTTAACAAGAGGAATGTCTGAACATTCATAGATCAACATGCATGAAATATGTCTCTGCACTTTATCTTTCTGCACTTCCTTCTATGCCTGCACCCTATCTCTACTCTGTCCCCTCTGACAGAGTCGGACTCCTGGGTTCCTTCTATGTAGCTTATTGTTAGCTTTTTATAAAGCTAGTTATATCTTCATTTGTAAGTCTCTTTGGATAAAAGCGTCTGATAAATACAGAAACATAAGCATGAAATATGTGGTTTCTGCTGTTGTCACCATTAATCGTCTCATGTTTATGTTTCTGTATTTATCAGACGCTTTTATCCAAAGCGACTTACAAATAAAGATTTAACAAGCTATACAAAAAGCTAACAAGCTATATAAAAAGCTAACAATAAGCTACATAGAAGGAACCCAGGAGTCCGACTCTGTCAGAGGGGACAGAGCAGAGATAGGGTGCAGGCAGAGAAGGAAGTGCAGAAAGATAAAGTGCAGAGATAGAGGGGGTAGGTAAGTACAAGGTAAGTGCTGGGATAGGACCCTCATGACCCTTTAGGTTCATCTTGTGGAAGTCATGACCCCCAGTTTTGGAACCACTGACTCAGTGTTTAAATTCACGCAATAACTCACAAATGCATAGTTGGACCATTGCCCCGTTACTTGTGGATCCCTTTTGTGTGCCGCTCACCCCTCCCTGCCTCTTCTCACCCTGTTGCTCACCCATTCTCACCCCCTCCAACTCCCCCCGTACAGCGCACACCTGGCCTTCACAAATTAGAGCCCTGGAAAACCAGCGAGCGGAGAGAAAAGCGGGATGCACGGAGCAGCGAGGGGAGGGAAATGGGGGGTATTTGGACGGCGAGGTCTTTCAGCATTCCGATGGAGCAAAAAGTTAATGACGGTCCTATTGTGTTGTGAGAAAGCTGGCCGGAGGAGAAGTGTTACAGGGAATCACCGCCTGTGCCAGTGAGCAGCGACAAAAGGGGGCCGGCCATAAGCTGCATTGATTTTTTTTTCATATTTATATCGCTTACGCATTATATCGCGCTGTGAAAAAGTTCATTCACTCATCCTCATTCACACATAATGAGAAGTGCTCAGAACAAAGACACATGTATAGTTACGGGTTTTATGGCATTTCTAGCCTAAAAACTTCGATTGTGTCAATTCTTTCATGTGTTTTTAATCATATTTAATCAACTTCTCACTCCTTAACTCCCTCTTCATAAAAGCCGCCCCAACACGCCCGCTTCCCTGCAGGCCTTAATGCATGCTGACAGCTTCCCTCCATAATTGGTGATCACACCCAGATGGATGGTTCCTTAATTTGCTGTTCCCAATAAAGCCAGGCCGGCAGCTCAAGGGAAAAGGGGCAGCGGGGGGAGCTGAGCTGTGATGGCAGTGGTGGTGAGGGGGCCATCCTTGATTTGTTGGTTATAGATACAAGAGCAGTAAACACCCTAGGCTGCGGGCCTGACAGTTTGACCAGGCTTTTGTTCACACGTCCGTTGAAAAGCAGAGTGGGGCCCCCTCCTCTGCCTCTGCCCCACATTACCCTGCCTCCTCCTCCTGCTCTTTCTTCTTTCCTCTTTCCCAATAACCCTGGTGTGTTCTCTCTAGCTCCATCTGTTTTTGGTGCAAACCCATGAAGATGTAGATGTGTGTGTGTGGGTGTCCTGAGTTTCTGCCAAACAGGATGAGGAAGTGATCTCTTGTGTCCATGTGTGTCTTTTCCCTTTTCACTCACTAAACGGATTGCTGGAGCTCAAGTGAATGGAGTGCAGAGAAATGAAGAGAAGTTCTCGAGGTTATAGGTTACCATCTTGGTAGGAACCTTGTGTCCATGTGTGGTCAAATTGGCTTTATTAGAGGGAGCACAAATAGGGTGACGGACCGGGTCGAGACCCCCTGTTACTAATGAGGGCAAGCCAGGGTGACCCCTGGGATGCAGAGAGTCTGTTTGGATGATCCGAGTGAAGGGTTGATAATAATTTTCGAATGATTTATGGGCCATTTTAAAAAGGTGACACCAGCTGGTCTTAATAAGAAGAAACTTTTTGACTTATTAAAGCAGAGAAAGGACAGGTGTATTAAAGATGGGCTACATTGCATTTAGCTCCGGTCCTGCTTTTGTATGAGCTGGTTCAGTTTTGTGGCTTACTTTGATGCTTATTGGGATGGATCAATCAATAATGTAAACAATATATATATATATATGTGAGTGTGTATATATAATGTTTTCCCAACTGTGAAAAAGGTCTTTAGAATATACTTTAGAAGTGAGAAATACAGGAAAAAAACTGTTTTAACTTTGATTTTAAACAATTTTAAACAATAAACAATGTCTAAATCTGTCCACAGACATATAAATGCACAGATAAAAACATCTGTGAAAGTAGTTAGATCTGTGTGTAATGTGCAAGTTTAGGCAACAAATCACAATTTCCCATGATTTTCTGTCTCTCTGGTGATTCGGTGACATGATGCCCTCCTAACTGCGTTACCCTGAGCATCTCAGCTGAGTGCATGAGCTGAACCCTTCAATCTGTCAAGATTCATGGTGAAAAACTGAAAAGGGGAAAAGGAACAAGACAGAACTAAGAGGAACAAAAGACTGACAGCGTAACCACAGGGAAATTACATAGAACAAAGAGTTATAATATTGATCCGGTAAGGAGCAAAGGAAGACCAGGAGAATATATACAGAGGGATGCATCATCAAATTAACCTACTGGCATCATCCAGCTGTTGGCTTTGTGCCCCCCAGATGTGGAGCAGGAGTACACCTCACATCACCTGGAAAAGGTTAAACTCCTGGAAAATATCTGCCTTAAAGCACTAATGGATAAAAACACGCCACTAATCTGCGTTCCAATATCAAAGGTACAAAAACCACAGGACATGAGCCTCTGTGATATGCTCATAAAACTTAATTCACGTTAAATTAGCGTCCTTAAGGCTTCAATGAGATACTTATGAGTCCAGTGTGACAATGTGTGACAGACACTGAGGCATCAACAAGGCCATAAACACACTCTATGAGGACAGTCTTTTCTTCTGCTCTTACCTTTAAACTAATTGCCGCATTTCATCACCTCAGCTGTTATTTCCAAAGTAACATTTTCCTTCCCGCTGTCGCTGATTATCTAATTAACTGTTGACAGTTTCCCTTGAAGAATGTGATGACAGTAAACTATTATAGGCTCATGTGAGGTTACAACTGAGCTTCAGCTTTGCTGGTAAAAAAGGAAAGTAGAAAGTAGATCAAATGTTGGTTGATGGTGACAGATCCCACTGCTTTGCAAGCGAAGCCTGTTGAACTCTGGGAAGGAAATAACGAGACCATCTTTCTGAAAATCCACTGACCTAATAGAAGGAGATACCTCCTCACAAAAGGCGTGTTTTCCTCCTGAAGTCAAATCTGTCCAGTTGTTGTGGAGCTCAGTCCAACGATTGGATACGAAACAAAGCTGGAATGTTCTCCAGCACCCACAGCTTGTTTCATGCACCCACAGCTTGTTTCATGCACCCACAGCTTGTTTCATGCACCCACAGCTTGTTTCATGCACCCACAGCTTGTTTCATGCACCCAGAGCTTGTTTCACGCACCCAGAGCTTGTTTCATGCACCCACAGCTTGTTTCATGCATCCACAGCTTGTTTCATGCACCCACAGCTTGTTCCATGCACCCACAGCTTGTTTCATGCACCCACAGCTTGTTTCATGCACCCACAGCTTGTTTCATGCACCCACAGCTTGTTTCATGCACCCACAGCTTGTTTCATGCACCCAGAGCTTGTTTCATGCACCCACAGCTTGTTTCATGCACCCACAGCTTGTTTCATGCACCCACGGCTTGTTTCATGCACCCACAGCTTGTTTCATGCACCCACAGCTTGTTTCATGCACCCACAGCTTGTTTCATGCACCCACGGCTTGTTTCATGCACCCACAGCTTGTTTCGTGCACCCACAGCTTGTTTCATGCACCCAGAGCTTGTTTCATGCACCCACAGCTTGTTTCATGCACCCACAGCTTGTTTCATGCACCCACAGCTTGTTTCATGCATCCACAGCTTGTTTCACGCACCCACAGCTTGTTTCACGCACCCAGAGCTTGTTTCATGCACCCACAGCTTGTTTCATGCACCCAGAGCTTGTTTCATGCACCCACAGCTTGTTTCATGCACCCAGAGCTTGTTTCATGCACCCAGAGCTTGTTTCATGCACCCACAGCTTGTTTCATGCACCCACAGCTTGTTTCATGCACCCACAGCTTGTTTCATGCACCCAGAGCTTGTTTCATGCACCCACAGCTTGTTTCATGCACCCACAGCTTGTTTCACAGCACATCCTGCCTATCTGAATACAGGCGAAGTGATCAGAGATGAGAGAGCAGAGGGGAGAATGAGGCCTGCTGATGGTGTTTGAGTGCATGGACAAAACTAATAATTGGGGGGGGGGGCCTTGAATCCTGCATCAACAGCCCAATAAGTACAAATGGAAGGATTTGGGTGTTGAAAATTAGATTTTCTCAAGACTTGAGAGAGGTCTTTGTGACCAAAATGTTGACTTTTTTCAAATAAATCAATGCACGGGTGAAAAGTGTGTGCAGGAATTATCTATTTTCTCCCTTCATCTTACGCCTAAACTCAGGTTCTATTGTCCACAAGGGCAGAACATAATGTGCAATCTCAACTTTTCAAGTCATCCGCCGCATCCTTTTGTCTGCAGGTGGAAAGATTCATTCAGCTCTGCGAAAGGCTGACAAATTGGATTGGGAAAAGAGATACACAGCAGCGATGGACTGTGTGCAAGTGTGTAACAATGCTGCAAAATATGATGGGTCACCAAGCTTTCTTTGATATGAATAACAGCTTTTCCACATTTCAACCTGCATTAGGCCTTGATTTCAGTGTTTGCAGAGGAGAATGAAAAGGAAACACATTTATTCTCAGAAAATGTGGTTATTTGCTTTCGTGCAACAACTCATCATCAGCCAACCTTCAAAATGTGCAAAGAAAAAATGCAGCAATACGAAAGCAGTGATTCTCAAGGTAAATGTAATCTACATGAACTAATCATCGTATATATACATATATATATATATATATAATCTCACTGGGGAGTAGCACCCAGACTCAAAGGCAAACAAAACAACCTTAAATCAAGCAGACACACGCTGTCTATTCTACATTTTGCACCATTTCACATCTTTAAGGGCTCATTTTGTGTCTCTGTGTTGTTGTGTTCTGTTCCTTTTAGGCCATTTTCGGACAGTTTTGATCAATTCGTCCATTTTTTGTGGTTATTTTGGGGCTCGGCTTTGGTTCTAATGCATCTCTGCTCTGTTTGCGTCACATTTTTTGTCTCGTCGTCTCATTTTTGGTGGTTTATTTGTCTAATTTTTGGTTGTATCTCCTTTTTTGGCTTTTAATTATTTCACCACCAAGTCAAGAGCCAAGGCAGAGGAGTATATCATTGCTGCTGGTTATATGTTTGCTCAACATAAAGCAAAAAGCCAGTCAGCAGGTCCTCATTTGTGTCTCAATAGACAACTGACATGGGAAGGCCCACTTATTCACACTGAAAATGTTCTGATGTTTTCAAAAAGAAAGAATCATTGTGTCTTTTCTTTCATTTCTATAAATTGCAAGCTTATCAGCATTTCATTCTGAACTAATCCAACTGTTTTCATGTCTTTACGATTCATTTAAAGAAGCCACTAATTACAAATGTGCAGCTGAAAGAAAATAGACATTTCCCAACACTTTCACCTTGCACCAGTTTGTTTAAAAGGATCATTTCAGTCACTTCTCCTCCGACGTATCAGTTAGAAAGTGACTCAGGGTTTAAAAACAAGCCCTAATCCTGGACATAATTTATTAAATCCTTCACAGCTCTTACAGGTACAAACATTATACCAATAATACACATTTAAGAAAAGACATCTGACATCAAAATGATTCAAAGGAAATCATCAGGACAACATTACCCGGATCTAAGAGGCTTGCATTCCTTCCCAAAGATGTGATTTCTGGGCATTTTCATTCAGGTTGTCTGAAATCTGGACCCTCTCAGTTCCAGTGAGGACGGATGTTTTGTTACTGTATTTATTTTCTAATGAACCATCTTCAGAGCTCCGGCTGCAGTTCAACATGTATCTCGTCGGGCATTTGAAACGTTAAATGATTCTAGTAGTTATGAACCATTTTATGCCTTAAATGTAGATATTTTTTCGCGGCACCGAGGTGGACAAAGGATTTACACTCAGATGTGTTGTCAATGAGTGCAACAACCACATCTGAAGTTATCCTCCAAGGCTGACACAGTTGGGTGGCCTTGTGTCAAGTTTGCTTTTATGCTCCAGGTTATCTTTCAGTGTTATCCTTGGAGGGTCCTTGTGCAACTCCCCCAGTGTGAGGCTCAGTAGCTGAGATGTACCAATGTCTCCTGATTGAACATTGTATCGACAGTGCTCTCATTTAATATCTAAGGAGAGAGAAAATAGAAGATTTTTATCTAAAAAGACCTTCTCCAGTGTGATTTTCCAGTCTTTGAGTCCTTCTTTCATTTGATCAATTAGCTGTTCAAAAGACTGATTAACTGCAGATCCTTTGAATCCTTGAAGCTGACTTCCTGGAATGGCATCTTTAAAGTAAAGCACTGAGGATGATAACTATCTGTTAGTTTTCTGAAAAAGACCTTTTTCAGAGTTTATTACTTCTGTTTGACTACAGACAAATCCAAGAAAAATCCATCCTTGTGGACTCAAACTCCACTTTAAATTTGAGTATTTATTGTGAAGCCATGTGATGAAACCACAAAGTCGTTGTTTATTATTTGCCCAAAGAAACAGTTCATCAATTACCTCAAGAAGCTCCACTTGGAGGTGAGCATTTGTGTATCCATGGACCAAGTACAGCTGTGGAAACAGGCATCATCTCCCATAATGGAGTAGTTTTTATGCCATTACTAGTTCAGTCGCTTTTGTTAGAGAAATGATGCAAGAGGATGTTGTTCTCTGTTCACTTTTTGGAGACACAGCCATGCAATGTGTATCCAGTAACTGATTATGTTGCACTGAATAAATACTGAAATTAAAAAGACTCCAGCGCCTGGGAGGCAGACAGCTGAAGGTTATTTTCCCTAGAATTCTAATGTATTGACCAGAAAATGACAGAAAACTAACAAAATGAGACACAAAAGAGGGATCAAACAGAGAAAATGGCAACAAAGAGATTTAAAATGAGCAAAAGGAGAAACAGATCGACCATTAAGAGATACAAAATGAGCACAAAGAGCCACAAAATGGCGACAAAGAGCTGTAAAATATCAGAAATCCCACCGTGACCAATGACCAAATGACCACAAAAATAGTCAATATGAGACACAAAATGATCAAGAGACACAAACCAACCAAACTGACGCGTGAAATGTGACAGAAAACAACAAAGAGGTCTAAATCAGAATCATCTGTGTCAAAATAAGACAGAAATCAGCCTTAAAGAGATGCAAAAAGGACCAAAACAGACAGAACTTGAATAGATGTAAAGTGATTTTTGTTACATAGTAAATTAACAATTTTGGACGAAACTCAGTGAAAAAAGACTGAGCAGAAATTAAGAAAAACTAAAACTGGACCATAAAATAACTGAAGAAAACACATGAATGGGCACAAAATGATGCTAAAGGTGTCTCTAATCAGGTGATTAAATCAGTGTGTGGCTGTTCTGTGGCAGGGAGCCGTCACACATACCACCAGGACTCTGACAAAAGAAAATCTACCATCACTGGATATTTATATTTAACAGAAATACTTCGCTTTCACAGCTACGGCAGCTCAAAATGTCTCTGTAAAACCCACGATCCATTGCTCCCCTTTTTTTTTTAACGTGAAACAACCTTAATGTGCGTTCCTAACACACAAAAATCTGCCCTCTTCCTGCCGGCCTTTCGGCTCGGTTTGGTTCTCAGGAATGCAGCTGTGAACCCGCCGAACGAGCCTAATCTCAACCCTTGTGTGAATCATGTCAAAACATGGAGACATCACTTAGTCCACGAGAGCTGAGAGAGGCAGGTGGGTTTGGGGGCCTCCACTGAGCTCTCTGCCTTTGAGGTCATCTGGCAATTAACCTCTGACCGGGCCCTGATTTTTCTAATGTCTTTCTCTCCATCCTTTTAAAGTTAGTGCACGGTGTCCTTCCACCTTTTAAAGTTAGTGCACCGTATCCTTCCACCTTTTAAAGTTAGTGCACCGTATCCTTCCACCTTTTAAAGTTAGTGCACGGTATCCTTCCACCTTTTAAAGTTAGTGCATGGTATCCTTCCACCTTTTAAAGTTAGTGCACGGTATCCTTCCACCTTTTAAAGTTAGTGCACGGTATCCTTCCACCTTTTAAAGTTAGTGCACGGTATCCTTCCACCTTTTAAAGTTAGTGCACGGTATCCTTCCACCTTTTAAAGTTAGTGCACGGTATCCTTCCACCTTTTAAAGTTAGTACACGGTGTCCTTCCACCTTTTAAAGTTAGTGCACCGTATCCTTCCACCTTTTAAAGTTAGTGCACGGTATCCTTCCACCTTTTAAAGTTAGTGCACCGTATCCTTCCACCTTTTAAAGTTAGTGCGCGGTATCCTTCCACCTTTTAAAGTTAGTGCACCGTATCCTTCCACCTTTTAAAGTTAGTGCGCGGTATCCTTCCACCTTTTAAAGTTAGTGCGCGGTATCCTTCCACCTTTTAAAGTTAGTGCGCGGTATCCTTCCACCTTTTAAAGTTAGTGCACGGTATCCTTCCACCTTTTAAAGTTAGTGCACCGTATCCTTCCACCTTTTAAAGTTAGTGCGCGGTATCCTTCCACCTTTTAAAGTTAGTGCACGGTATCCTTCCACCTTTTAAAGTTAGTGCACGGTATCCTTCCACCTTTTAAAGTTAGTGCACGGTATCCTTCCACCTTTTAAAGTTAGTGCACGGTATCCTTCCATCCTTTTAAAGTTAGTGCACGGTATCCTTCCCCCTTTTAAAGTTAGTGCACAGTATCCTTCCACCTTTTAAAGTTAGTGCACGGTATCCTTCCACCTTTTAAAGTTAGTGCACGGTATCCTTCCACCTTTTAAAGTTAGTGCACGGTATCCTTCCACCTTTTAAAGTTAGTGCACCGTATCCTTCCACCTTTTAAAGTTAGTGCACGGTATCCTTCCACCTTTTAAAGTTAGTGCACGGTATCCTTCCACCTTTTAAAGTTAGTGCACGGTATCCTTCCATCCTTTTAAAGTTAGTGCACGGTATCCTTCCACCTTTTAAAGTTAGTGCACGGTATCCTTCCATCCTTTTAAAGTTAGTGCACGGTATCCTTCCACCTTTTAAAGTTAGTGCACGGTATCCTTCCACCTTTTAAAGTTAGTGCGCGGTATCCTTCCACCTTTTAAAGTTAGTGCACCGTATCCTTCCACATCCTTCCACCTTTTAAAGTTAGTGCGCGGTATCCTTCCACCTTTTAAAGTTAGTGCGCGGTATCCTTCCACCTTTTAAAGTTAGTGCGCGGTATCCTTCCACCTTTTAAAGTTAGTGCACGGTATCCTTCCACCTTTTAAAGTCAGTGCACGGTATCCTTCCACCTTTTAAAGTTAGTGCACGGTATCCTTCCACCTTTTAAAGTTAGTGCACGGTATCCTTCCACCTTTTAAAGTTAGTGCACGGTATCCTTCCACCTTTTAAAGTTACTGCACGGTATCCTTCCACCTTTTAAAGTTAGTGCACGGTATCCTTCCACCTTTTAAAGTTAGTGCACGGTATCCTTCCACCTTTTAAAGTCAGTGCACGGTATCCTTCCACCTTTTAAAGTTAGTGCGCGGTATCCTTCCACCTTTTAAAGTTAGTGCACGGTATCCTTCCACCTTTTAAAGTTAGTGCACGGTATCCTTCCACCTTTTAAAGTTAGTGCACGGTATCCTTCCACACTTTTAAAGTTAGTGCACGGTATCCTTCCACCTTTTAAAGTTAGTGCACGGTATCCTTCCACCTTTTAAAGTTAGTGCACGGTATCCTTCCACCTTTTAAAGTTAGTGCACGGTATCCTTCCACCTTTTAAAGTTACTGCACGGTATCCTTCCACCTTTTAAAGTTAGTGCACGGTATCCTTCCACCTTTTAAAGTTACTGCACGGTATCCTTCCACCTTTTAAAGTTAGTGCACGGTATCCTTCCACCTTTTAAAGTTAGTGCACGGTATCCTTCCACCTTTTAAAGTTAGTGCACGGTATCCTTCCACCTTTTAAAGTTAGTGCACGGTATCCTTCCACCTTTTAAAGTTACTGCACGGTATCCTTCCACCTTTTAAAGTTAGTGCACGGTATCCTTCCACTTTTTAAAGTTAGTGCACGGTATCCTTCCACTTTTTAAAGTTAGTGCACGGTATCCTTCCACCTTTTAAAGTTACTGCACGGTATCCTTCCACCTTTTAAAGTTAGTGCACGGTATCCTTCCACCTTTTAAAGTTAGTGCACGGTATCCTTCCACCTTTTAAAGTTAGAGCACGGTATCCTTCCACCTTTTAAAGTCAGTGCACGGTATCCTTCCACCTTTTAAAGTTAGTGCACGGTATCCTTCCACCTTTTAAAGTTAGTGCACGGTATCCTTCCACCTTTTAAAGTTAGTGCACGGTATCCTTCCACCTTTTAAAGTCAGTGCACGGTATCCTTCCACCTTTTAAAGTTAGTGCACGGTATCCTTCCACCTTTTAAAGTTAGTGCACGGTATCCTTCCACCTTTTAAAGTTAGTGCACGGTATCCTTCCACCTTTTAAAGTCAGTGCACGGTATCCTTCCATCCTTTTAAAGTTAGTGCGCGGTATCCTTCCACCTTTTAAAGTTAGTGCACGGTATCCTTCCACCTTTTAAAGTTAGTGCACGGTATCCTTCCACCTTTTAAAGTTACTGCACGGTATCCTTCCACCTTTTAAAGTTAGTGCACGGTATCCTTCCACCTTTTAAAGTTACTGCACGGTATCCTTCCACCTTTTAAAGTTAGTGCACGGTATCCTTCCACCTTTTAAAGTTAGTGCACGGTATCCTTCCACCTTTTAAAGTTAGTGCACGGTATCCTTCCACCTTTTAAAGTTAGTGCACGGTATCCTTCCACCTTTTAAAGTTACTGCACGGTATCCTTCCACCTTTTAAAGTTAGTGCACGGTATCCTTCCACTTTTTAAAGTTAGTGCACGGTATCCTTCCACTTTTTAAAGTTAGTGCACGGTATCCTTCCACCTTTTAAAGTTACTGCACGGTATCCTTCCACCTTTTAAAGTTAGTGCACGGTATCCTTCCACCTTTTAAAGTTAGTGCACGGTATCCTTCCACCTTTTAAAGTTAGAGCACGGTATCCTTCCACCTTTTAAAGTTAGTGCGCGGTATCCTTCCACCTTTTAAAGTTAGTGCGCGGTATCCTTCCACCTTTTAAAGTTACTGCACGGTATCCTTCCACCTTTTAAAGTTAGTGCACGGTATCCTTCCACCTTTTAAAGTTAGTGCGCGGTATCCTTCCACCTTTTAAAGTCAGTGCACGGTATCCTTCCACCTTTTAAAGTCAGTGCACGGTATCCTTCCACCTTTTAAAGTTAGTGCACGGTATCCTTCCACCTTTTAAAGTTAGTGCACGGTATCCTTCCACCTTTTAAAGTTAGTGCACGGTATCCTTCCACCTTTTAAAGTTAGTGCGCGGTATCCTTCCACCTTTTAAAGTTAGTGCACGGTATCCTTCCACCTTTTAAAGTTAGTGCGCGGTATTCTTCCACCTTTTAAAGTTAGTGCACGGTATCCTTCCCCCTTTTAAAGTTAGTGCACGGTATCCTTCCACCTTTTAAAGTTAGTGCACGGTATCCTTCCACCTTTTAAAGTTAGTGCACGGTATCCTTCCACCTTTTAAAGTTAGTGCACGGTATCCTTCCACCTTTTAAAGTTAGAGAACGGTATCCTTCCACCTTTTAAAGTTAGAGAACGGTATCCTTCCACCTTTTAAAGTTAGTGCACGGTATCCTTCCCCCTTTTAAAGTTAGTGCACGGTATCCTTCCACCTTTTAAAGTTAGTGCACGGTATCCTTCCACCTTTTAGAGTTAGTGCACGGTATCCTTCCCCCTTTTAAAGTTAGTGCACGTATCCTTCCACCTTTTAAAGTTAGTGCACGGTATCCTTCCACCTTTTAAAGTTAGTGCACGGTATCCTTCCACCTTTTAAAGTCAGTGTACGGTATCCTTCCACCTTTTAAAGTTAGTGCACGGTATCCTTCCACCTTTTAAAGTCAGTGTACGGTATCCTTCCACCTTTTAAAGTTAGTGCACGGTATCCTTCCACCTTTTAAAGTTAGTGCACGGTATCCTTCCACCTTTTAAAGTTAGTGCACGGTATCCTTCCACTGTGGGACCGAACCTGCTGCTGAGCAGGACAGTGAACAGTGCAAATGAGGCTGTTTGTGGCTTATATTTGTGTTTTATAATTCAGTTTTCACCTCTCTGTCGTCTTGCTGTAACCGTTCTTTTTTGTCTGCTCGGTTAAACTAATCCAACACCCCCAACCGCCACCCGAACAGCACGACCTTTGACCCCGCGCACCTCTTTGAAAGTCACATGACCGTGCAGGTGTGGAGGGGTCTCTGCCCTGGCCGACCTCCAATTAGTGACCCTAATTAGTGGAGAGGCCCCCCTGATGGGCCGCTGAGCGGCTTTATGGGAGAAGGAAGGATGGGGGGGGGGTGGAGGAAGGAGAGGAGGGGAAAAAGGTGGGGGTGGCAGGACAGTGAAGCATTCCTGACGGTCTGTGGACCCTCAAGAAACACGACACACAAACACATACAGTTCCTGCTGGAAACAGAGCCAATGTGGAGCTGAGAGGTTATTTGCTGAGGAACAACAAACAGCTTTTGAGAGCTGAAGTGGAACTGATCTGATGCTCTACACAAGACTTAAAACAGCAGAGCAGTGTGCTGCCTGTGAGACTCCTCTTTTCTTCCATTTACTCCTTCATTCAGCCCGGTTTTCTTCACTATGAAGAGAGACAAACAGACCAATCGATAGTCTTCTATTCAGATGGCGTTCCTGCCACATATCATCCATACGGTGATGAAAAAAGAAAGAAAGTACACCATCTTTCTGTTCTAAGCTTTTACTTATCAGAGCAGCGTAAAATAATCATTTTGTCCTTTTTACTGCTTCTTTAGAAAGGATAAGTTCCACTTCATTAACTGATCATCAGTCAGTGTGAGCAGCTCTATAAAAGCAGAAGTTCTGTCAGTTTTGCTGCTCTGAAGCATTCAGGTGTGTGTTAACATGATGCCGAGGAGGGAAGACATCAGCAAAGATGTGCTGCACATCAGTCTGGGAAGGGCTATAAGGCCATTTCCAAACTATCTGGAGTCCATCATTCTACAGAGAGAAAGATTATTCACAAGTGGAAAACATTCAGGACAGCTGTCAATCTTCCCAGGAGTGGACGTCCCAGCAAGTTCACCCCAAGGTGAAAAAGCCCAGAGCTACATCTCAGACTCTACAGGCCTCAGTTAGCATGCTAAAGGTTAAAGGTCATGACAGCACAGTTAGAAAAAGACTGAACAAGGATGGCTTGTTTGGAAGGGCTGCAGGAGAAAGCCTCTTCTTTCTAAAAAGAACATGGCAGCACAGCTTAGGTTTGCAAAGCTGCATCTGAACAAAGCACAAGACTTCTGGAACAATGTCCTTTGGACAGACCAGAGCAAAGTGGAGGTGTCTGTAGTTTGCCTTCCACAAAGCCACATCTACAACATTAGCCTCCCAGCTCTGTTGCGCCAACAAAGCTAACACTAAAAGTGTTAAGATGTCAATTTTCAATTAAAAACAGCAATAAAAACCCAATTAGTTCAGTCCTGTTGTTCCACTCTGGAAGCTGTTTACCACCACGGTTTCTTCCTCTGCTGCTGGGTAGTCCAGTGTACCCCCCCCCCCCCCCCCCCCACCCTCGCTCTGCCCGCATCCTCTAAAGGAGGCCACCCATCTGGTCTTCTTTTTGCTGGCCCTCTCGCCTCTTCCTCACTCAAATAAAGGTGCCAATCACTATAATTGGCACCCCGTAGATCAATTGTCCCGGCTTGAAAAGATGCCCCTCACTGAAGTCTGGGCTAACAGGAGGAATAGATGCGGCGTGTTACTTTCACAGCTCTGGCAAAGTTACGACTTGTTCCTTCTTTTCTTTCAGTTCTTCACACACTTATTTAGTTTTTGCATCAAAATCTGATTAATCTGACACTTCTATGGCCTTCGAATCAGATGGTGAATCTCAGAGCCTGTACTTTAAAACTGTAAAAGACATTCATAGGGCATAGCATGTCTACTAAATACTCATGACATAATTTTATAATTCAGTTTTGATCATTTGATTTTAAAATGACACACTTTTTAAAATCATGTCATACTAATTCAGTGTTTCTGATTTTTTTCATTGACATAACATTAGCTTGTGTCATTATGGAGACATTAGAGTTCTTCACTTTTAAATCTAATACCCTTTTTGACTTCAGGCACAATTTAAGGAAACTCTTTTAGGAGTTATTAAACTTCAGAAACTTTCAACTGGTCCAGTTTTAGCAGCTGGATCCCGTTGATTTCAGATTGGAATAAATCCTATGGATGGCTTAGAAAAATTATATTAAATAAAACAATGGTTTCTAAAAAATTGTATTACATCAGGTAATCAAATCTTAGATTTGATCCAAATCAAACCTTCCATAGGTGTTGTTGAAAAACTTTTGAGTGGAATTGAGGAAAAACATGATCAAAAAATAGCTAGCAAGCTAGCTAGCTAGCTAATATTGCTAATTGCCAGCTAGCAATAATAGGGAGCATTATAAGGAGGTTAAAGAGGTGGTGAGGGATGATGTCAGAAGAATTATATTCTTTATATTCATCTAAGTTTTTATCTATTTCTTTTTTTGTACTTGCTGTTATTTTTTGGAGACTAACATTTCGTTGCCATTGAAAAAAATACTTCAGTACTTTGCTAGCTTGGCCTTAAAGTGCACAATGTGTGTTTTGCCAACTTTAGGCCAAGATAGATAGATAGATAGATCTTTAGTAATTCCTTACTTTATTAAGATATGCTACTGTTATAGTTACTTTAAAACAGTAGCATATCTGATAAATAATGTACTGTTTTTGTAAATGAGGTTTTTTTTATTTCTTAGCTTTGTTTTGATTTTGGTTCATTCTTAAATAAGTTTTCTGTCATTTTTTGGAACCGCTATTATTTCCATTTTTCTTCTGTTGTTGTTCAGCAAAAACACTTGATCAAGTTTAGGAAAATTAATCCTTTGACAACATTGTCGCGTGAAGATGACTTAATTTTGGATTCTCAAAGACATTTTGAACATTTGACAAATCATAAACATGTATAATGTACTTTGTTTCTAAGACTATTTTAAGCATTTAAACTTGATAATGACTTGCATTAATTATCAAATAATAAAATCACACAAAAAAACATTGGGTCACTCCTCTTTTAGACTACAAATAACCTCCAAACATTTACTCTCTGGAGTTAATTGAGCAAGAGTTCTTAACAGCATGTTTTTTGAGATTTTACTGTAAATCAGTCTTTAGAATTCAAAATATTCTGGTATTAAAGAAAATTATTACATTTTTCATTTGGATTGCACTTGCATTTGCAGAAGACTTCATAAATGAATTGCACTGGCTGCCCTGTTTGCTTTTAGAATTAAATCAAATATGCGTTGCAGATTATTTAGTCTTTTAATTCAGTTGGTGCCCCAAGGATATAACAGTTCAGTCTTTATTGTGATGAGCCAAAAAATGATTAAAAATGCAAGATATATAAAGGCAGTATGCTTCTACAGAAAGACCTGAAAAGGTGAAATGTGCACTGCCTTGATTTGCCATATGAATAAAGGGAAGATGATGTTTTTAATAAAGCTGAAAATCCTCAGTTCGTAAAGAGCTCAAACATGCAGATGATGTTGCTAGATTTTGTTGACAGATTTTAAAAGAGAAACTCTTTCTTTTTCTATGCTTAGCCCCCGCAAAAAAATTAATTATCAGCACGTCATTTTAGTTTTCTGGCTATGAGACGGTGAAAAGGAAAAGAAAAAGAAAACAGAACACAAGAGGCAAATTACATAGACATATATTTATATGCATATGAATAAAAATACATATACATGTTGTACAATATTTTAGCAGAGCGTGAAAACAGCTCCGTCAACCCAGGAAAGAAAGTAAGCCTCTTTAAATAAGTGCAAAATGTTAATGAGACAAAGAATCGTAAAGCATATGTAAAGTCTTTTCTGACCTTTCTTTCACATATTGTTTTGTCCTGTTAAAATCACATGGAGCAGACACGGAGATAACTTGTGCAAAGACCCATTTATATATATTTATGTATAAATTTATATCTATGTACATAGAGTTTGTTCATCACAAGAAGTAGCTGGTGCCATTAGCTTGACATTAAGTACGTTTTACTGCTCAAAGAAAATACGTTAGGGCCTCTGCGGGACCTTTGCTGTGCACGATGAGAAAGTAAACCAAGTGGAAGCAGTTTCTTTTCAAAATATAAGACTTTCACTCAACCTAAAAAAAACAAGGTTCAGAATCAGAGGCCAAGAGGAGGCGTGTACTGTTTCTGAAGCGGTGGTACAACCTCAACAACGTAAGGTGTCACAGATTGCATACAATAAAGTAAGAGGAAACTTAAGAAAGCAAAGACAAACTGTAGAACCAGAAATGAAACCCAAAGGCGTTTAACCGACGCAAGGCTTTACAATGTTCCTTCTTTCTCTTTCGGTGCCCGGAGGAGAAGCAGCGTCTCACTTCTTTGACCGTCTCCACCTATCTGAACCCTCCCTCTACTCAGTTTAGCACACGAAACAGCAAATACAGTTTTACATTACAAAACACCATCTAGAAGTGACAGAAAAAGGAGTCACGCTTAATCTCACGAGAAATACGGAGTGTGAGAAGGCTTAACCTGTTTCTGTAACGTACCACGCTCCTTTCAAGGCCCAGTAGCTGAAAAATAACAGAAATAATTAAGAGCTTTTCTATCCACTGTGTGCAGATAGTTATCGATACAGGAATAAAGAGCGGAGACAAACAACTATTCGTGAAAGAGTGAACCATTTTTACATGAGAAGCAGGCCTCTTGGACTCTCAGCTCCATTTCTCTGCTGAATATTTGATGCCAGTGCATGTGAATTATGGATGGTGCTTATAGAAAATAATACAGTGTGCAACAAGAGCACAGGTGTACAGCTGCAAAGAGCATGAGTGGAGTTTTTGCAGCACTGCAGAGGTCTGAGCACAACAAGAAGAAATTATCAGCTACAAGCTGCTGCTACATGGGTGCAAAAAGGGCCCAGCGAGCTGACAATCTGAGGTCAGAGCCTTTCCATGAGCTCCCCGGGAAATGTATCTGCACCTGGAAGCATGCTGGGCGTCTTTAAAAACTACTGTGGCCTTTATACTTTTAAATCGATGTCATGGCAGTGTCCTTTTTTTTAATATATATATAAATAAGCATTGAGCTACCTTCAGTGAGCGTGAGAGAAAAAGAGCTGGGGAAAAACCTCCCAGTCGGGCGAAATGAAAAGATCCATGGGAAAACATACCAGACCGGAGTGAAAAGAGGGCGATAACTCAACTGACACGTACAAATTGAGGGCAAACTGTTGCAAATTGCAGGTTCTCGCAGGTGATTTGGATTTTCTTTGGACAACAACCTGGACACGAGGAAACAGCTGATCCTTTCCGTTTCCTGCACCTTCCTGCCCTGAATGAGTTTAACCGATCCAAAAACACGGAGGTCAAATTAGTCATAAATCGATTAAATCAAAGTTTTACACAAGACAGAAATTGTAGCTCATTTCTAAATTAATTGATAAGTAATAAACTGACTCGAAACCCTTGTAAATTACTTCTAAAGTGGAAAAAAAAGCCAAATACGAGGGGATGTGAAAAGAAAAGATGGCAGTCTGAGGAGATCCTTTCATCTGAGAAAGGCCAAGGTGAAGTCTGAGAGGATGTGGAGCCACAAGTTAAGGAAAAATTAGCTTGATTCATCCCAAATATGAGTGAAAGACGTGAAGATTATGGATATGATGACCTGCTGGAACTGAACATACAGAAAAACAAAAAGGAAAAACATGAAGGAAAGAGGTGAAACAGCAAATGCAACGAGCAGCTGGACAATTTTCTCTTAAGTCTTTGACATGCGAAAGAAAAACAAATGTTTTTTTGGGTCATTTTCTGTATGAAGAAGAAAATAAAAACAGAAGAACGAGGCAAAAACTAACATTTTAAACATAAAGAATCTTTGCAAATCTGATAAATTCATCATCATCTACAGTTGAAGCTTGTGGTCCTGAATCCAGGACGGAAACCTCTGGATTGAGATTTGGATGTTAAAAAAGAAGCTGGCGTGTCTGCAAACTCGCTCTGAGATCGATTTAGAGTCTCTTTTGGAAGTCGAGACGTCTCTGAGTCAACATTAACCTGGGTTCAGAGGTCGCGGCTCTCAGCCTGACCTCAGCCTGCTTCAGCTCGGCACCTCCGAAGCTTTATCCACGAACGCTTTGGCAGACGCTAACCAGCTTTCTCACACTCATTTTTCTTTTCATATCATAACTATCAGATCTAGATATGTGAGTTTGCACCGTTTGTCCAGATCCTAACACGTACTTTTCATACACAAACACAACCAAAGAAAGATTTTACAAAAACTACGGCTGGACACCAAACAGACTGATATTCAAAATGCTACGTTTCTTTTTTTTTTTTTTTTTAAAGTGTTTCTTTCTATTGTGATAGCACTTTAACTAAAATCCAACATGGTCACTTGAACAGGAATAGAAATGTGTACATACTGCTCTCATAGCAACGCCGCTCTTCTCATTCAGACACCGATTTGATCTGAAATACTCAGTTTTCTTTTCATCCTGAACAGTTAATGGAGGCCTGTACAGAGAGAAAAAATCACACACACACAAACTCACTGGACAAAAAGTGAAGAGTCGTTTGAAACCACTGTAAAGAGAGCGGTGATAAAAACATCTGTCTGGAACACACACACACGCACGGCAATTCTGGAAAAAAGTTGATTTTTTTTTTCTTTTTCTTTTTGCAAGTGGGAGAGTGGAATCATCCTTTTCCGTCGAGTCTTTTTCACCATTTTGTGTCAGCGCTGCGGCACAAAATGGAGCTCCAAGAAAACAGCTCTGTCACTGTGATTTTTGATCCTTTTTTAGTGTTCCAGAGTGCTTTCTTTGCCTTCTTTGCAGCTGCTCATGTGTCAAAAAAGTGGGGAGTTGGGGGGGGGGGTGCAAGCGTAGTCCCCTCTTGTCTCTAAAAGAGGGACTTGCTACTTAAGAGACCGTCTTCTTCCCACCTAGATCGCTCTCCTTCCTGTCCAGCCGCATGTACGGCTCAAAGGCCGAGGAACCGCAGCCGTAGGTGGATGTCAGTTCGTGATGAGCGCCCCCCAGCAGCGGCATGGAGAAGCAGAGGGAGTGCGGCGGCGGGACACCCAGCCGTGGTGATGGCGGGGTGCCGCCCAGCGAGGGCAACGAGAGCCCGAATGTCCCACCTGGCAGGGAGCTGGGAGGAGTGCTGCTGCTGATCCCGGGGGATGTGGAGGAGCCTCCGCCCGGGCTGCTCAGCAGGGAGCCATTTACTGGATGAGCTGGAGGCCCCAGAAGGGAGTTAGGTGGCGGAGCAGGGCCTGACAGGAGCCGGCCCTGCTCCAGGAGGCGCAGGATGTTGCAGGTGGCCAAAGACTCGGACGTTGAGGAGGAGCGCTTGTCTGAATCCTTTGTGGTGTCCTTCTTCTGCTTGGTCCGGCGGTTTTGGAACCACACTTTGACCTGCAGCAACACAACCAGACACATGCTTTGTCAATGGGGGAGTCTGTGAACTGAGAGCTTTGAAAAAGCCTCAACCAGCCTCGAAAAACAAGAGAAATCACAATTTTAATGACAGTAAAACCTGGAAGGGGAGTCAGAGAGAAAAGTTAAATTCAGACTTTGGGTCCAAGCAGATTACGAGCAATGAAGCTGAACTTGAACCCTGGTCATGTTGGGACTCCACGAGTTGAGCTGAGAAAAGCGGGGCCTTTGTTTTTATGCATTTAAACCTAAAATCACTAGTCAAACGTCTCACAAAACAGAAATTCTTTGCATTAAAACACTAATTATCTGAGCACCATTCAAACCACTGTTTGACTTTGTGAGGATTCGAATGATGACACGATGAGATGTGAAGGCTGAATGATTTGCACACCTGTAAAAACACACAGGGATGGATTTCAGAACTGTCCAGAGGTTAAAGATGTGCAACAATAAGTTAATATGATGCAGAAAGTTACTCTCTACGCCGTACACTTCTCTTTTGTAGCTTTGAGGCATCGTTTTCTGCAGCTCACATCAGTATCTTTACCCATTCAAGACCTTAAAATATTCATCCAAGCAGCCACTGGGTGAGAGGAGATGTAGAACCTGGGAAAAGTGAATAGTTTCACACATTTAAAATGTCCTAAAGGCCGTAAGATCAGCTGAGTCTCTTGTTTGAAGGATCCTGATGAGATGTCAAACAATTTTCTTCCATTAAATTGTAAAATAATTTGGTTTCGACTCTGTTTTCCAGATAGTAACCCAGATCTCTAAGGCCCCACGAGTGAGTGCAGCACCTCAGGTGTTTGGTTTCAGAGGAAAGTCAGGCGCTGGAGCCCATGACGTGAGTTTAATGTTTCATGTCGTTTGGTTTTTGCTGCAAAAACAAAGTGTGAAAGAACAAAGAAAGAAAGAAAAACCAACAAGAGGATCAAGAACAAAATCCCAACCTCGACTCTAATGGATCCACAGACTTTGAGGCATGTTTCCACTAAGTGGATGAAGGCTCGGGGTTGTTCCACTGTCAGATCATCAAGAGTACAAAGACTTTTAGGTGCAATCACACCCTCGTTCTGTGCATCTGCTGACTGTTTGTGAGACTTGTTCAAAGTTCATTGCAAGGTTAGTGATGCTTAAATGTGGCTGGGAACAAAATCCAGCTGATAATGGCTGTTGTGGTTATTCATTCCACATTAAATAAAGCATCCGCTTATCATCTTAAAGGTGTAAATCCGGTTAAAAGTGTTCCCCTCGCATGACAGCAACCTGAGGAGAAAAGCTCAGTGAACTCTACCTGTCCTTGTCCTCATCTTTAATTGATGGCGTGCAGCGTAGCTTTTTGAAAGTTGGACAACTTTCGGGGTGTGGGATGCTGCTTCGAGGGCACAGAGCAGCCACTGGACAGAGAGCCACCGCCGAGAGGAACCACGAGCATGAAAAATGCAAACCGTGCACCCAGCTGACGGAGACACGGCGAGCTGCGTGTCACCACACATCCGACGCTTCTCGCAGCGTAGCGGGCGGACATTTTCTACTAGTTTTCCAGTGGCTCTCACACGCAGGTCAAATCTCGCCAGGCATCTCTAACGTACCTTAAACTAAACCATAAACAACACATTTAGTGTCTCCAGACCTTCTGGAGTCACGACTGTGACGTTTTCTCACATTTCCCTTGTGAACGAAACACTTTTCTTCCCCCGTTTGCTCTTAAGCTGGATAAGTTTAGTGGAACCGATCTGAACAAGATTAAAATAACACTGAAATAAAAGGCTGTGCTGCAGGTCATTGTTCTGTTAGTTTTATATATATTTGCTTGTGTTTTTACATTAAAAATCATACCTCAGAAAGTACTGATATCTGTAACCGGCGCCGGCTGCAGCTCAAGAGGAAGAGCAGTCATCCATCTTTAGGAAGGTCAGTGGTTCCAGATCACTTGTCCACTGGTGTGTGAGTGTGTGCGATGGAGGGAAAAAGCACTGCGTGGCCTTTAGCCACATATGAACTAAGACTGTTTTAAGCGTTTTGAGTGGCAGACTAGACTAGAAAAGCGCTATATATGTACTGTCTGTTGTTTTTCCATCGGCCACTCTGTCACTGCAGCTCACAGCTTCAGAGTTAGAAACCCAGTAAGTCGTTTATGGCCACAGAAACCGTGCAGCTGAAGCTCCCCCCTGTGAGCAGGTACCTGCAGAACTGGGGGTTCTCCAGGAGTCACCTCCCACCTCAATCATTTTCCCAAATTTAAAACAAAAGTAATTGTTTGCTGCACTGCACCATAGAGCGAAATAGATGAGGACAAGCACCAGTTCTGGTGGATTAAGCTCCACGAAGGCATAGTTTTCCAAAATGGGAGATACAGAAGCACGAAATCTGCAGTTTGTGTCGTGCACACGGTCCAAATCAAAGACTTCAGCATCTGAGAAGCGAAGCCGGTGCTTAAGTGTCTTGAATCTGGTTTCTACCAACAGGGGCAACTAAAATACTTGAAAGTCGGAGAGAAAAATGACTAATTAGTTGCTAATTCGTGGCCACACACCTCACTAATAAGAGTTAAAACAGCTAAATTAAATCACTTGGTGGGAAGCAGGATGCTTCTGTCTGGAAAACAGAGTTGAAACTCCTTTATTATCATTTTTACCACAGAATTAAATCTTTTCTCCACTGGTTTTCCTCTAGAAAAATGTCAACGTTGTCATCAAGGTTGTCATCAATTTAATGTCATCAGGATCCTTCGAACTCGACTTCCCACGGATGCTGTGCTGTAATTAGTGGTCGGGGTGAGTTAAGCCAAGTTAAAACTACAGGATTTTCGTCATCTTTATCTTGTTGTGTGTTTAAGTTTTAAAGACTCGCCCGACTGATCTTTACGAAGTCATTGATCTCACACTGTGAGACGATGGATGCAGCTCCTGGTTCATCCCTCTGTTTTTCTCAAGTCTGTCATGACGTTTCAAACTGGAAACACTGAAGAAACGTGGAAATAATAACCAGCGTTTTACGCATTCTGCCCTCCATCTTGATTTTTTTGTGTCCTGCATGCTTAGTTTCTAGTTAAAATCATTATTGGAGGCTTCAATACTTTGAATCCCTTCATTTTGAACCAGTTTAACTGCAATGTTTTAACTTTTGATGGAAATAACATGTTTTTTATTCAAAATTTTTATAGTTCTCATGTGTTTTATTTTATTTTTCTGTGTTATTTCTATCTGCATTTTAATTCCTGCTCTTTGTGCTAAGTTTTAGGCTTTTTCTCCCTCTCATACTTTTATTGTAAAGCACTTTGGTCGGCGGTCACGTTGTTTTTAAAGTGCTTTAGAAATAAAACAGCCTGGTGTGGTATTAATGAAGTTGTCATGGATGGTTAAATCACTCTTTTGAATACTGAACACAATCAGAATCTCTTTATTGTCATTGAACGTACAACGAAATTCTGTTTGTAACTCAGAGTCGAGCAGCAACAAAACTGAATGATGACAAAATAGAATAAAACTAATAAATTGAATAAGAATACTAATATAGTACATGGGTGGGTGGTTATTGCGCAATTTGAGACTTAACAGGTTAACAAGTCAAATGTTTTCCCAAAATTATAATTCGAAGAGGTAAATGGGGGGGAAAGCTAATTAGAAATCATGATAAAGAGGCAAAAAGTGTTCCCACAGGACATTTTAACTGTCTCATGGCTCATGATGTTAATCTTAACCTATGTTTAACGCTCAGTATGAACCCCAATTTTTCTCATAAACTTTTCACTACGACCCTAAACCGGATTAAGGGGGAATAGAAAATGGATGAATGGATTTACTCGATGTATTCCCATTAAAATGAGGGTAACAGACCCGTTGCCATGACAGTCACTGTGGCTTTGATCATCTTTTATATCGAATCTGTAGTCAGAAACAGCAGGTGGACGAGCTGTGATGAGCAGCCTGGGCTCCTTCAAACTACTGTAGAGTGTAAACAAAGCCATCTTTCTCGATTGTGCATCTTTTATCTCTTATCTGCAGGAACACCTGCAGAGAGACGAGAAGCTTGTGAGACCATAGTTAGACTGACCGTGCGATGGAAACCAAGCCGGCAGGTGTTAACTGTGGTATCGCCGCTGTGAAGACCGGCTCAGCAAGCAGTTAGAGCCACTGAGATCATAGTTACTGCACGACACAAATAATGGGATCGGGGCAGATCCTACAGCTCAGAAAAGAGTACTGAGAATAGCAAAGTCCCAAAACTGGGGATGGAGATGAGAAAGAAGATGGAAGCGAGCAGAAATAATCTGCCTGGCTTCTTCTCCCTCCTCTCAGTCTGTGTCTCCTGCTTTGTAAGCTCACACACTTCCTCCCTGAGATTTCCGTGTGAATTTAACTCGTGCGCCGACACCTGCCAAAACACATAAAAGGCTTTCAGAGCAGATGAAATGTCTTTCCTATATCCCCGTGCTGTGGGCGTGGCTCTGTCCTCTGGTCACATCGCAGTCCGCCAATCCCTCGCTGGGGAAACAGATGAGGAAAAAAAGCCTGCTGATGTTTTACAGGGATTTTATTAGAGGGGTAGAAATGATGAGTAGAGAAGAAAGCAATACTGCTTTTGGTACATCTACACTATTGGATGTAAATCCTTTCTAATGGGATCCAGGGTTCAGAGCTGGGGCAGAGATTACCAAGGGAGATCTGGATCTGGCGTGACCTGCGTTTGCCCTGGGCTTCACCCTCTGGCCTGGTGGGGCATAGGTGAGAACCGGGTGAGGGCGTTAGCACTGAGCATGGAGGACAGAGTGCGGTGGAACGACTGCACTTTATTCTCCGTGTTAGCACTAGCACCCTTTCTCGTCTTTTAGTGTAGGGAACTACCTCTTCAGACGCCCTTAGAGGCACCGAAGTGGACAGAATTGTCTCAAATCTTCCCCATATTGTTCACAACTTGATCTTTCCTACAAAACCCCTCAATTTTTTAACAAAAACAGCCCACAGATATGTGATTTTATTATTAAAAGGCCAGTAAACAGCGAGATAATGTTGTTTTTTTGGCAAATATTACTGTAATAGGAGTGAATAATGCATTCATTAAGTGCACCACTTTATAAATACTACTATATATAGAAATATAAGCATTTACTTACTGGTATTACACCGTGTGTTTCCACACGATCTATCAAATGAAAGAGCCCTCCATCCCCTCTTGACGAGCTTTAAATGTCAGAAAGAGGCGGGACTTTGCATGACTGGACAAAAGGGCGTGCAACAAAAAACACAAAGCAGGCGTTAGAATGATAATGACGCAGACAAGGGGGTGGAAGTAGATTCAAGGTCATGGGGGACAAGATGAGGCCGGCATGCATGAACACACAGGCCAGTCGGGCAGTGTTCAACCAATCAGCGAATCCTGTGCAGGCGAACAAACTGGGCTAGAGGTTATAAGGTTAAGCCAGATCAAGACCCGGTGTACAACCGAAGTGGCTATCCATGTGTGTGTTCAATAACTCACCTAAGCCCTGCTTTGTTCTGAGACAACACCGCGGCGAGCCAGAGACAAGCAGCGGGAAAACAATGGGATAAGGAACAGGAAAAATTACAGTAGGAGCCCCGCCCCCAACGCTGTGCGGTCAGGCTGCGCCGCGAAGCCAAATGCAGGATTTCATCAGTGACACTTGGTGACTCTTTCACACTTTTCATGACCCCTCCAGCAGCTCGTGGCTCCCATTGTGACCCCGTTCAGACCCCCTGATTCCAGGCATGTGACAGAGACACAATGGAAACACTTTTCCGTGGAGATTGTACCAGGCGCCACTGAACTGGACGTAACAGAGCAGCGGATACGCAGTAATGTAATGAGCTAGTGGCGGCTCAGCTGCGGTGGATGTGATGAACTGGTGATTACCACAACTGAGCAAATAAAACAACAGGACTTTCACCAAAACGCCTCCAAGTTCGATCAAAGATACCAGAACCAGATCATCCAGTTCAACTGGACTCTTCCCCCTTATTTGTCCTCTTTTTAATGAACATTTCACTCATTCAGTGTTTTGTCAGTCTACCTGTTACGATGCTTTTCTATTGATCTGAAGGATGATCTGAAGGACAAAAGGACATGTTTGCATGGTTTTAAAACCTTGTATTGGATCGGATTTCTCTCATTTTTGTCACTGATGAGTTGCACAAACACAGGTGGAAGCTCTGTGTCTCTGTATAGTTTGGGATGCATGAACCAGATTTCCTCTTTCCAGCACCAAAGAATGCATCTAAACAAAGATATCATCCCGTCTCGGACACTTTAAAGTGCTAAATCAGCTCTCTGATAGCCCTGCTCTCCTCACTTTGGCGTCAGCTGCTACAAGCCATTTCCCATAGAGCCATCCCACACTGATGCAAGCAGCCCCTGCAGAACAAAGCTCCTCTTTCCGCCCCCTTTCTGTCCTCATTACCTGACCTCACGCTCTCCAGCGTACAAACATCATCGTCCCCAGAACTGTTACAGTATCATCACCATCATATTTCATCTGACCTCTAAACCTCCGAGCGTGTTCGGTCATAGTTCAGCTGGGGGTTAACCCCGTCTTACAGAATCGTTGGTAGATATGACTGACTAATCCTCCTTAGTGCAAAAGCACTTGGGGCTGTTATGAAGCCCTTCTCTTTCTCTCACCACCCCGCCTTCATCCCTCCTTCCTTCTCCCTTTAAACCCTGCCCAGTGTCATCTGCCCATCCCAAACCTGGCTGAACCCCCTCAGGCCACCACACTCATTTACCAAAAATAGTCTGTAAGAGTTTCTGTGTAATCCTTGGCTTTTCTTTCACCCCCCCCCCCCCCCCCCCCCCCCCCCCCTGCAGTCACTGAAATTTCCCATTACTACTCAAATCTCAGACTTGACTTTGTCGCCACAGCTGGCAGAAGGAAGATGCATTAAAATGCATCGTTTTCTCTTACGGTTTGTCTCTAATTTTGTCTTTTTTCTGCCGTACCTGGACAGAAGGAACGATTATAAGGCATCCCTCTTTTAAGTCTTTTAATGTTTTTGTGGATTTCTTGGCAATAAAAATCCTAAATCTCTACTTTAAAAAATACTTCTGAGCTGATTCATGTCATCAACTCGCCAGTTTCTCATTTTTCACGGGTTTCATTGAGATAAATGTTGACTGAACATCCTGAAAATCCTTTAGATCGCTGACAACTAAACAGTCGTAACTCAATATTTTACCATCAGATTGAGAACAAATTGTTGGTTTTTTTTCTAATGAAACGTCTTTTTCGTCGTTTTCAAGACCTAATAATTATCATTTCTTACAATCAGATCTGCTCTTTACGGTATTAAATATCTGACTAAACTTCAGATATCAGGATATTTATATATATTTTTGAATATGTTAATAGAAAACAGTCACTTTTCTTTGCAGATATCAACAAAAACATTAAAAACTATATATTAAAGTACTATTCAGTTGCTCTAATGCTACATTGTCACAGGCGGAGGAGGTTGTACCATCTGTTTCTTTGTATTAATACACAAACAGGCCACTTTATTAGATGTAAGTCTTTGGAATTTAATGCAATTCAATTCAAAAGCTCTGCAGCAAACGACACTTTTATATGGAAATAAGTTCATTAGCTTAAAGTATTAGTTTTTAAATGTAAAGACTCTTCATTTGGGTGGAAATTATTAACTGTATCATTGTAAAAACATTCACCAAGTTGTAAATTACGCTTACGGTTCCAACAGCGTCGGGCACAAATTTCAACAGCTGAAAATGCGCCATGACTGAGGCTTAAAGAGAACCGCGTTGATAAAAATGATTAAATTCAACTCCAACGGACAAATCTCAGAAAATCCTAATTAAAAAAAACGTATTTGTAGCTGAGCTTTGGTATTTTTCTGATGTCTCCCAAACTGCAACGACCCATTCAATCATCAGAGGAATATTCGGCTTTAATTAGTTTTCCTCGTGGGGGTAAGGACTTTGTGGGGGGTGCAGCCTCCTTTACAGGTGTCATTGTTACGCAACAGTAAACGCCACCAAAGAGCCGACTGTCCGGACACATTTAAGAGTGGAAAACTAAAAGCCCCGGGGTCCATTTTTGCTGATATCTTCAGCAACAGTTGGAAGGTTACACGTTGCTTTAAATGTGAGGAGAATTAAACCATCCTTGGTTTCACTCTCTCACACTCTGCCAGAAGCTGATGAACCAAGTCAATCCAATCTGAGTGAGAGCCATTAAGGGCCAAGCAAACCAAGACTTAATTGCTATTATGTTCGTCTGATTTTCTAATCAACTGATTAGATAATCAGAGCCTCGCAGGTTCGCACCTGCCATCAGTGACTCGGACTAAAGTTCCTGTTTTAAGCTCAGTGCACTGTCACCTCTTCCCAGCGCCACAGCAAATGAATGAAAGCACAAAGACAGCAAGTGTCTGTCTGTCTGTCTGTCTGTCTGGGCTCCCTTCCTATTTCTTTCTGTAATCTGAGTGTTCGGACAACCCTGGCCCTGTGTGGCCGCCTCTCGGCTACATCTGCATGGCCACACGTCACAGCCGGGTCCTCTGTACTCCAGACGAGTGGCCAGACACCGTCTGTCTGGGCCGTCATGGAGAACAATGCACACAACGAGGACATTCACTGTAAGCAGACGCACACGTAAACACAACGAGTCATCGTCAGCCTGCAGAGGAGGACGGGGACGGATGGATGTCGGGGACCCATCAGGGTTTCACTCGCAGTAAATCGCATCAAATAAAGAGTCTCGTTCGCCTTATATGGACCGAAAATGGTTGAAATCTTTCCGTTTTCTCCTGAAACCTGTTGCCTACGTTACACCGACTCCTTAATACTCCTGTTACTATCCACCCATACATCAGTTGTATGTCATTTTATACAAATAGCTTCCTTAAAAGCCGAGTTTTGCAGGGTAATGATGTGCAGCTCGCTTCCTACCAGGATACCTCGCTATTGCAACAAATGCCGCACGCCTGCTCCAGAGCAGGTTATGCTCAAGATGCAAAATCCTCATGTATAAGAGCATCTCCTACTGACTAATCAGTTTTCCTGGAAGTAGCGTCAGAGGTCTTAGGAGATCTCGAGGAGCTCATGCGCAGATCGGGACAAGGACTGTTCAACTGGACGGATTTAGAGAGCGTATAAATCCCAAGGCTTTCCTGACAGGTGTCTGTATGAGAGCTATAAGTTCTCTGAGAAGGAAACTGCTCATCCAAAAGAAGACTGACTAAAACAATAAAACTTCTAAGATTACGAGCTCTCTTGAACGTCTTTCTTTAGTTTCTTACTTGCTCCGCACTGCAGTTGCAGCTAAGGAATGAGGCCAGATTCGGTCTTTTGTTTCAGTCGAATACATCCAAGCAACACGTTAATCTAACGGTGCACACAGCTACAAATACACATCACAGTAGCTGTTGGACTTCTGGTTGGAGTCATAGAGAAATGATGTAAAAGAGTCACTTTGTCCTTTCGAGCCCGACACGCTGTAAGACATTTCATCCATACTGATGGCCACAAATCGCACAGCTATGCACCATGATGGTATATTCTGCAGACGCCCCCTGAGGAGCATGAAAAAGGAGATTTCAGGCATGCGGTAGGCCTTCTTAAAGGGTCTATTTCAGATCAAGCTGTGATGTTTTACTAACACTAACCGAGAGGTTTCTAATGCCTAAACCTAACCTAATGGCTTAGGTCCACCACCCAAATACGTCCCCATCGAAGCCAACGGACCTACAGGTGGAAGAACAGGTGACCTCTAGTGGTTCTGAGAGCAACTGCATGTGAAGAGTAAAAATGGCGTCCATGATGGCACAGTCGCATCCTACCTAAGTGTGTTTACGTGTAACCAAGGCAACCAGTAGTGATGGACGCGTCGTAAAAAGAGCATGTTTGAGTAAAATAGTCAAATGTTGCGGTTGTCTTTAAAAGTGTTGCGTTTTCCTACGCTATCTGAACGCCTCTCTTACCTCTTTATGAGGATTTTGTGGCTTCGAAAAGGAAATATTTGAGAATGACTTGTGATCTGATGTGGAAACGCTCAAATGAGTCGTGTTTTTCCTCCTGCCGCTCGTTGGGGTTGTTTCTAAAGCTACGAACAGAGAGCACAGCAAAGCGTTTCTTCACTTTAACGCTCTCCAGCTTCCAGCTTCCACATGCTGCCAAAACAATTGTTCAAAGTGTGTCTTCCTGTGTCCGTGCCCCAAAAAAAAAAAGAGTTATTTCACATCCAAGAACAGCAATCGATAGATCATGATTGGAACTGCAGAAAGACAATGTCAGACGATCCCAAACAAAAAGCTGTCTGAGTGGGACGGTCAGCCAGCATTCAATAACAGAGCGTCTCTCCTCCATTTCCAACCTAACGACAGCTTTTTCTCAGAAAAGGTTACCGGTCGACCTATAACTCACCTTCTGTGACTGTGTTAATGACGCCTGATTACCAGAAGATATCCTGGACATGTGAGAAAGGCCACCGGACAAAACCAGCTCCAGGTGTACTTATCTGAGGTCGGTCGTGACCTCTGACCTCCCAGAGGCATCCAGCTATAACAACGAGAAGCATCACTGGAAACCTTTAAAGGAACCACTTAACTTTACCCTGAGAAATCATCCATCTTAGTAAAATGTTGACTTTCTTTTCCCCGGTAAACATCGTCCAGGCTGAAACTTGGAGGCAGAAAGACGGTAAACGCTGCAACGTGGTCAGCAGCAGGTGATGATGTCATGTCCAGTAACGATCCAATCAGAACCTCCCATCAGTTTCTAACAAACATTTATGTCTTTTAACGCCCATTAACTGTAATAAATGCCATTTATGCAGCTAAATGTAAATCATTTTCCACATAAAGACCTCCGGCGGCGTCCTCCCTGCATCAGAAAACTCAAATAACAACGGCCGGTTAACCTGATAGATAAGGTGTCGGGGTCATGAATACGATCCCTCGTCTGGGGAGAATCTGTCTGACTGTTCACTTCTTAAAAGTACAAGAATAATAGGATAAGCATCTGCCAAATGCATAAAGGTATAAGTTGCTCAGCACATGTCAAAATTGCCAACAAACGTCTCGTAACAACAGCTTTGACCCTGTTTTTCGACCACGACACGGAGCTCCAGAGGTGGTTCTAACCCTGGTTATATATCATCTCTTGGCACCATGCATAATTAAACGAGTTCTCAAACCAACAAACCAGCTAAGGTTGGAGGGACTGAGGTGGAAAAAGTCAGTGAACTTTCATCCAGGAGGCCCAGACTGGACTTCAGCGTGAGACTCCTTCCAGGTATTTTCAACAGGGGGCACTGGAGTAACCATCTTTATTTAATTCAGTTTTTCTCTATTTCTGTTCTCAACCACTTCCTTCTTAGCTTTATGCACTGAAACGACTTGGTTATGGTTAGAAAAAGATGGCGGTTTGGTGTTAAATACAGACCTGAATGTTCCCCACAAAGCATCGGTGACGAGGAGGGAGGGACATCGAGCTCTTTATGGCTGCCAAACACTGGGATTAAACATTTTGGCTGGTTTTAGAGATGTGGAACAGCAACATTTACAGTTTAAAGTGATTGGACTGGAAACAATGACTGTAAGCAGGGAGTCAAAAGAAGTGTGACGCTGTTCTTGGATGTCTTATTATACACTGTTTGAACTCTGTTTGTGTATATTATTATAAAAAAAAGAGGAAAAAATCTCCAAACTCCTGCAAATGTTGTCATTTCTTATGGGAAAGTATATGTTTAAACTATGACTATAAGTTTATGTGCATCCACCTGACATAAAATCGCCTTCAATGCTGTACAAATATAGAACTAAATTCAAGTAAATTATCCTGAAAATGGTTCTTCATGCTGACGTGACGCTGTTTTAAAAGTGAGGGAAGTTTGAAAATGAGCTCTGGGTTGGAAAGCTCTCTGCAGGAGCTCAACTCTGATCCATGCCCCCCCCCCCCCCCCCCCCCCCCCCCCCCCCCCACCCCCCCACCCCCAGACACACACTGTTAGCATGAAACCAGCTCAAACACAAAAACTATCCGACACACGAAGTTCTGATCCACCAGGCCCAGAACAAGTTAAAGACAAAGCTGAAGTCTCAGGTTTAAAAGGTGAATAAGAAATGTTCCATTTGCCACCAAACAAAATGGTTTTATATCTAAATACCTCATTTATCACAGAGTACAGAACTATACTCTCAGTGTACATCCCTGACAGAATGTGGCAGCAAAGAGGCCTTTATGTGAACATATAACTCCAGATAAAAGCTGCATATGTGACATTTAAAACACGTCGACTCTCACTAAGCTGCATCTTCAGCATCTGTCTGCTTAAAGGCACAAATGTGTAAAATCAAAATCCCTTCTTAGAACAACGGTCGCAAAAAAAGGAACCTGAACTCAATCATATGCCCACATCTGTGTGTTTTTCAGCCGGCTTTACATTACAGATTAAACATGATTTCATGAGGGAGCGGCCTTTGGTTTGCTGTAGGATTAAAGCCATGGCAACCATTACATCCATAGCATCTCAGTGGACTGGATGCAAACAGCAACAGACTGATCCAGTGGCAGCACAGCTGGTGGACTGAGGGAGGCTGCCCTTAACTGTCCTGACTTCTGTCAGCCAGGTGTCCTGAAATCAGCTCAGACACGACACGCTTTGAAGGATGCGTTCAAGTCGGCTTCTTGCAAAAGATGCTGCCAGAAAAAATCTTCTGTGCATGTCCACAGATGTGAGAAATCGCTGGATTTGTATGGTAAAGTGCACCTAAAGGGGCTGTGAAAAGGCAAGTTAGACAGAGAACAGACCCCAGAAACAATGGCTGCAGCCATAAAGCTCCACATACCTTCACAATGAGAGCTGACACCTCCGCAGACAGCCAGCAGTCCTCTGCGATCATCTGCAGGAAGCTGATCGTCAGGGTTACAAAAACGCAGGCTCCCTCGTGTTTGTGTTTGCGCGTGCACCCCCCTCCCCTCCTGCTGTGTTACCCTGGAGCGGGGAGCCACCTGCCGGGAAGGCAGAGCTCCGAGCCGGTAACAGATTACCCAGTAACGCGTTACAGCCCCCCGGAGGAGGTGTCGGCTTCCTCTGCTGTCACTGCAGCCACCAAAGGTGGAGAAAAACACGTCTCTGGAGGCTCGTTTGGGCCTCGCGAAGCTTCGCATTTTAGAATAAAATGGAGAGCCTTTCAGTCAGTTTTAAAGTTGGAAGTACTTTGAAATATTTTCCATCAGTTTCGTGGAAATCACATATAAAGTTGACAAGAAACTATTCCTACTTCCTTAAAACCGTCCCTCAGAGGCCGGATGAGCAGCCGGAAGTTCAAACTAAAACAAAAAAATAAGAGAAATAAAGAAAGCCCGAAGAGATGAAGGAGGCCTTGGTTTGTTCTTTATTATTTGGAGGACAGAACAGCAAAGATTCAACTTGCGCATTTTGGCCATTTACTGAATAATTTATTGATAAAAGCACCGAATTGATTTTTCTCCACACAAGCAACGCTCCCTCGGCCTCAAGAATCTTCTTAAATTTACCCTCACTGCACAGTCTAAGTGTTCATTTGTTGGGCTTATTTGAGAGAAGCTTTACACCGCGCACAATTACTGAAGAAAACACCATTTAAAATGTGCAAAGTTTTGAATTTTAGGGTTTTTTGTGAGATATTGTTCAGTCAGGACCGAAAAAACAGCATCTAAATAAGTCAGATGACGCACTGTGCGCGTTGTTGCGTGTCGCGTTTCGTCCCGTGACCATCTGTTGAGGAATGAGAGTCTGCCCCGAACTAATAACTGTTAATGCCACAAAAAATACAAATGAAAAGCTTCAAAATGCGCCGAAATTACACGCAAATGCGCCTAAATGTGCACGGTAGGCCTATTCAAAGGCCATGCAATTTGTGCTCTCTCCTTTCAAAAATCCTGTTAATGTAACTGGCTTTTAATCATTTAAACTGGCGTTTAAATGGAGCTAAACGAGCCTGTTGCGCTTTAGAGCCTCAAACTTTGTTTCTTTCACTGAAAAAAGAAAAGTTTCTTTGAAATCTCGGTTTTAAAACTTTAAAATTTAGATATTATGATTTTTATTTTCCTGATAAACGTTAAACGTCAGACTCTTTGCTGCATATCAGACATAAAATACGTACTAAAGCTTATAAAAAAAGCTCTGAAAGACAAACTACGGCAGTTATATTTTCAGTTTCATAAAATGTTTCATAGACTTTTTATTTTCATTTAAGTTAACACAATAGTCCAAGTTCAAAGGCGATAGATAGATAGATAGATAGATAGATAGATAGATAGATAGATAGATAGATAGATAGATAGATAGATAGATAGATAGATAGATAGATAGATAGATAGATAGATAGATAGATAGATAGATAGATAGATAGATAGATAGATAGATAGATAGATAGATAGATAGATAGATAGATAGATAGATAGAGTTATGGAAATGTAAGTCCGTCTGTAATGAGGTGAAAACACCATCAGACAGCAGCTCAGCTCTCCTTAAGGGGAGGGAATCTCTGGTTGAACAAACTCAGCCTTGAATGGCGCATTTGCTTAAAAACGCGCCACAAAGCGAGCGAAGAGCAACTAAAAGCCTTTCGATCACTTTTAAAAGCTACGTGGCATTAATAAACTGCAGCGTAAGAGGTTTGGTGTTTTACATCTTTGTGGGAGACACTTTTCTGATTGAGACTCTTCGCACTTGAAGGCCACAGAAGACACTTTTCAGAGCTCCGTGAAGCCATCCGGAGCGGCCCCGCGCCGCCTCCTCCTCCTCCGGAGCTGCAGCAGGAAGCTGAGGCCTTCCCACTGACACCCCCAGAGTCAGCACTAATGAGGGGCACAGTGGATGCTCTGTGCTCCAGAACCCCCCCACCCCCCCACACACACTCACACAGAGGAGAAAACCTCCATCCCTGCACCACCTTCGCCTTTAAGAGCGTTTTTTGTGTGATTGGATGTGACATTTGTTTCACCTCTTGGAGGTGAGGTGTGTTTGTAGGTTTTTTTTTTTTGTTAGTTAGTTTGTTTTAAACACGACTAATGGTGCAGCGCGTGAGAGGCCTGGACACGAGCCTCCTGCTTTCGTTATACACACACAAGATTCAATAGTGCAATTTTACAGCCTTTTCCGCTTTTAACCTCAGAATATTTCACTTTGCGCCTGGTTTCATCACAGACTCCTGTTTCTTTTCATCCTGCAGACATATTCCCATCATATTCATGTTGTAACTCGGGCTCCTACTTGTGGAATATTTATTCAACGGAAGGTTTGAGTATGCAGACCTGTAGAAATGAGCATTTTCTCACCGCAGCTCGTGTCCACTTTCAGGTTTTAAGTTGAAAACAGAAATAAAAAAAACAGCAGCTGTGACTATAAACAATAAAACGGCCTTCGAAATTAATCTCACATCTAATAAACACCGTAAAAAGCTGCATTATGTATATGTCGTATTTTTATGACGTCATATATACGGAACATGATGGTTCGCCGTTTATCTAAGACTGCTCGGGGGTGGGGGGGCTATTATATTCATTATTCAACTATTACATTCATGTCTTCATACTTTAATAAACACAGGGGGTCGGGTTCGTGGAGGATTTGAATAAAGGAGCGTCGTGAATAGTCTTTTGTCCCTCTTTACATTATTAGTGGGGGGAAAAAATCGACGTTTTATTCACCGGATGATCAGTTTTATGTCACCTTTGTGTTAAATTCACGCACAGCCGAATGAAGCGCGTCTGTAGAGCACGTGTTCAAATGTCTGAGACGGTTTTCGTGTGGAAAATGTCTAATTCAGACACAGCAGTTACGTCATCACCGTGCTCCCTCTGTGCTGCTGTTAGCCTTTTTTTAGCTATTTAAATCAAACGCACTTTTCCTGAAATTTATCAACTTTCTAAGTATTTCTGTCTTGAATTTTGGCGACTCCGAGAAGCCATCTGAGACAGTGGGCGGGGCCTCACGCCCTCCTATTGGCTGAGGAGCCAATTAGAGGCCGCACGCACACCTGAGGCCGTGCAAGTGCATATTTCTTCCCATTTAAAACCACCTGTGTTAACAAAGCCTCTTATCTTTGTGTGTCGGCCTTTGTTTCGCTCTCACCTGCGTTTCTGACAGATTCAGCTGCCTGGCGAGCTCGGTGCGCTCGCGCCCCACTACGTACTGGCACCGCTGGAACTCGAGCTCGAGCCTGTACAGCTGCTCGGCCGTGAAGGAGGTCCGCGTGCGCTTGGGCCGGTCCAAGTCGAGGCCTTTAGGCAGGACGATCTCCCGGATGGTGCCTTTGGCGTCTGTCCAGACATAAAAAGGAGAAAAAACGCGTAAATATCAGCGTTTCCTGACACGAGGGTGTTATTATTATAATATTATTATTATTACACCGCTACGGATAGAAGTAAAATGCACCCAAAATCTAAAATGAGCAACTTTTCAGCAGGTTGGGGCTACACAAACACTCCTCCGGTGACAGGCCAATAAGATGCCAAACTGATGTAATATTCATGAGCAGCGCGCGGGCTTTTGGCTTCAGGGACAAAAACAAATAGATGGATGAGCAACTGCGCGAGTTATCTTCAAACAGAAAGGAGAAAAAGTCTCAATCATTATTAATATGTCGACAGTTACACACAGAAATGTTGTAACTAAGAGCGAAGGACCCCCCCCCCCAACCCATTGCCCTGTTTTTAACCCATTTCCCAACACTGGGGTCGTTTCTGAGGATTAGGATGAGTAGCATCAGTTGAATTTAGGCTCATCGCCTCCGTTTTGTTACTCGGCGTCACTGTTGCCACAGAACAAGTCGGGTTTGAGTGTCTGAGAGCAAAAACGTCCTGATGCGTGACACTAAAGCTCAAATAAAAGTGAGTGAACTGAGGCATCGGGGAGCTTCACTCTCGTGGCAACTTGCTCCACTCAGATTTTTTAAAAAAAAGGATCATGTTGTTGGCCATTTCCATCGTTTTCAAGCCTGATTCACTGTGAGCACCGACTGTAAAAACTGGCCTGTGACGTGTTCCCTAAAGAGTGGAGCAGCGCGTGCGTCATTATCTGTGGAGCAAACCACCACGAAGCGTCTTCTTTCTGTCTTTAGAACGTTTTTTATCTTATTTTTTTTTACAATCACCGTGAAACCAATTTAATTTAATATTTTTGTATTTGCTTTTTAGCTTTTAAACTGGTCTGAGTAAAATTAGCCAATCAGGCGAATATTTAGGATAACAAAGATGATCAAATTAATCTATTGAACGAGGGAAAACAGCTGAAATATCCTGATTTAAATTACATTCTGTCCCGGATCCAGAAGTCCTGATAAAACCGCCAAAAAAAGAAGAACAAAACAAATCACGATGCGATATTTTTAGTTTCCATTCGGTCTCCGGGTTCGTGGAGGCGCTGTAGCCGGGGATATTTGTTCGTTATTTATCACGTTGAGTGGACGCGCAGGTCCTACAAGACCTCCTCTTTATCCAGGTTTTTGAGCTCATGAAATATGCAATCCGAATAAAATATGAAGAGTCCTGAATTAAAGATGAAACTAAACCGATTCTGAACCGAGCGCCTATTGCGTTTCTGTAGGAGGCTCGCGTGGGCCTGCAGGAAGTGAATAAAGTTTACATTTATTTATTTATTTATTTATCTTATACGGTCGCTTACGTCTCCGAATGGAGCGTAATGGTGAAATAAAGGGGGAAACGTCATCATTTTTTAATTAAAAGCGTTAAATGCAGCTCACACACACACACACACACACACATTCGTGTTTTATCAGCCCTCAGGCCTCAGCGACGTGACGCGTTCTCCATTTTTACGCTCGCGCAGCGGCTCTGCGCATTGTGCACAACTCAAAGCTCCCCAAAAGAGCACAAACATGCACCGCGAAGCTTGCGAATATTTCCTTTCCGGCCTCAGAGCCAAATAACATCACGAAGTGAGCTGACGTCCGCGAGCAGAGGAGGAAAGCAGCGGCTGCAGGCCGACCTGCTGACCTCTCCATGACCCCGGTCGCTTTGCAAAAAAAAAAAAGGAAAAACCAGAGCACTCAGACCCAGATTTAAAAAAAACAAAAACAAATCCCAATACAGCAGCTGCTCGCTACGAACTGGGTGTTAATGTCCAACAAAAGCAGGCCGTCCTGCAGGCTTCCTGCGCCCCACGAACACACCACGGAGCTGCGGCCACGCGGCGCTCTAACGACCGCAGGTTGGACCTCATCTCCTCTGAAAGGATGTACTTTCAGTTTCAGGCGTCTGAGGTCCAGAAATAATCAGGATAACCAGCGGGATAAATTACACGCCAACCTGGCACGTGGGCACCGAACCTCGAGCATAATCAACATAAAAGAAATATCAAAACAGACAATAATAAACATCTAAAAGGAGGAATTCTTATTTCTTTCTCTGCTGGAGCTGATCGGAGCTGAACTTCCCCCTCAGCTGAATATAATTCCTTCTTCTGTCATTTCCCTCCACGTCGTTTTTTTTAAAAAAAAAACCTCGTTGTGAGCTTATCTTGATATAAATGTGCTGCTTGTGCACGCCAGCGCGCGAGCCGAGACCGAGCAGCCATTACGTCTCCAGCATCAGCCCGCAGCCCAAAGCTCGGGCCGACATATTGGCTGTGTCCATATCTGAGCGATGCTCCTGTGCAAAGCCTGCCGCAGCCGCACAGCAGCAGCCGCAGCCTCGTTTTATCTGCTCTTTAAAGGCGATTCTGACCCCAGAGGAGCTCTGAAGCCTCCATAAACAAACCTCCAAAACAATCCAGCAGCTGCACGCACGAAATGTCACAAATATTTCAGAAATATTGCAGAAATTCTCATTTTCTTGTGCGTTTGTGCTGCAATAATTTAAGCTGAAATTAACTGATTAACTGATCTTTTTGGCTCCTTCATATTATATTGAATTATATTTTCCTTCCTTATATCTTTGCACATTTTATTTAGTAAAATTCAACCAAAAGCGTCAATTGAATACAAATAAATTTAGACAAAATGTATGTTTAATATGACTGGAAAACAGCCGATAATCCGAAACTGTAATAATAATAATAATAATAGATTTTTTTGGCTTGTTATTTTATTATTTTAATTCAGTTCATGTCATAATATTTAAAAAATCTCTGCTGAGCTCCTGCTGGAGGCTGTGGACTCAAATCTGAATAAAATCATTTGCTTTTAGACACTTTTTTAAAGTCATTGTCAAAAAATACAATCAGTAGTTGACACACACACACACACACACTGTTTTAAAGTAACTGTGGAGGAACAGTTGATGCTTTTAGCTGTTTTATCGTTTAATTCCTCGTTATTTCTCAGTTTGCCTGCAGCACTATGAATTATTTTCTCTGATTTCAAACATCTGCTCACATAAACGATTTTAATACAAACGTTTTTTCATTTATAAAAAAAATAAAGCAAAGAAAAAATCCAAAAAGTTTAAATTTAACAGAAGTCAAACAGTCGTTTTTACTATTGATCAAAGCAATCAATCTGCTATATTTTGTATAAACAAAGGACGATCAGCCAATAATTTACTAAGAGACTTAATTTACAACTGAGGTTCATTTAGATTTAAATATTAAAGATGCTTCTGTTTGGACTATTTGTTTTACTGCTTAAAACCACCAGCTGATGCTTGCTCTGCAGTTTCACTCAACTTCCTCATTTTTCAGTTGATCTTTTTAAAGAAATTAACAGTTTCTCTAATTTGTTTGAACCCTTTTTTTCTGTAAACAGCAACAATGATTATTTTGATTGTTTTGTTTAAATAAAAATGAATGAGTGTCTGTTTCAGTAAAGTTTCTGCAAAGATGCCTGGAATTAACCTAAAATTGTATTAATTATTGGTGATTCTGATAATTGTGGATAAAAATCATGCAGAAATGTTCTTAAACGCACTCCCAGAGAGGGGGTCTGAGACTCCGCTGCTGCCCACTTACCCCTCACTAATATCCTCCGACAGTAGTCGGGGTCCACTCCCAAAAGTTTGTCGTGCCCGTCCTCGCTGGAAGACGTCGGCGTGGACGCGGATGTCCCCGGCGTGTCGATGGAGCTCTGCACCGGGGACCTGCTCCCGATCTCGGCGCGGCACTTGCTCTCCATCCCGTCCGGGCACAGAGGGTTGGGTCCACAGCGGTGGCTCCCATCGCCCATAGTCGTGGCCTGATCGAACATCTACAACTAAGTTACTGTCTCAAAGGGAACCTCTCACTCCTTCTGCTCGCTGCCACTCACTCTTCTCTCTCCACTTTCTTCTCTTTGCAAATGTTCTCCAGAGACGAGGAGAGCATGCCCACCTCTCCCTCAGAAAGAGACAAAGAAAAAAAAAAAAAGAAAAGTAGATCCACTTACAAAGACACTTTGCGGTCCTGCAACGGCACCGGTTTGCGCTTCAGGTGTGGCGGCATGATGCGCGGTCCAGTCCAGAGCAGAAGGCAGGGTGAGCCGGCTGGGGGGTGGGGGAGAAAGCTCGGGCTCTTACTTTAACTATAGCAGCCAGCAGCAGGTGTAGAAGAGCATGGGGAAGCCTGCAAGCTACAAGGGGGCAGCAAGATCTATGGAGGAGCGGGGAGGTGCCACAAACACACTCACACACTGCGCACCCACGTAGAAATAAAGTGAGAGGCGGTGCGAGGAAAAAAAATCAGGAAGGAGGAAAAAAATCTCGGCAGTGGTCACAGTTCACCGTGAACAAGCCAGTGAGGAAAGTTTCCACTGGTTTGTCGTGAGCAGCCTGCTCGTTCACCTCCTCCCGGTCACATCGGCTGCCTCTGCCCGTCCCTGAGCTGAAAGCTGGCGGAGAGGTGGCCGCGTAAAGGGGGTCGGTGGTCCTCTGCTTTTGGAAAGCGCACAGCAGAAGATGTCTGAGTTGGAACCCTTCAGTAGGGGAGTGTCAGGAAATGGGAAATGCTCACAACTGAAGTCTGAAACTGTTTGTTTTTCATAATTATTTGCTTTAGAAATGAAACGTCTGAGCGGGGCGGCTGATGCACCCCGCCTTCACAAACAGAGCAGAGAGGATGGAGATGAGAGATGTGTGGATAATGTTTGTGGTGACACGGTGTGTTTTACAGAGGCAGAAGCGCCGGACGTCATTTCCTGCCTACGCAAGGTCGTCGCTGATTGGTCCGCCAGGCAGGGCACGTTTTGACAAGAGGATGAGCGGCGCTGCGGACCGGGATCCGGCACCGAGACATGAGACGATGGCTGTGAGCTCCGCTGCGTCCGCGCTGGAAGCAGCCAAACGCACTGCGCTGCGTGGGTTTCCCCACCACGTCCACTCACTGTCACTGCTTCTGCTGTCCGGCGCAGCTGCAGAAAACCTCAATTACAACAAAGAAACACCCCGTTAAGTTCCCAGAAGTCTCACTCACGCACGGGCCTGAACTTTTCCCCAACAGTGGGGAAACAGTTACAAAGTTCCACAAAATAATATCCGGACAGGTTTCCTTTTCTACGGTTGAATTATCATGAAAATAAGAATAAAAAATCGCTGTCTTGCTTCAAAAGAAGAACAGAAATCCTACATTTCAAAACAGACGCCATGAAAACGGCTCCACTCAGCTTTAGACAGTACTTTTACGCACGAGTGCGACCCAACGTGCCTCACAGGCCAAAGAACATCCCACCAACAGGTGTTTTTATTAAATGAATTAATAAAAAACAACGCTTATTGTAAAAAGCAGAAATACTACTACTGAGTGGCAATAAATGACCCACAAAAAATCCAAATAAAAACGAGGCTAAAAGTGCAGAAGAGACCAAAGGAGCAAATTAAACCACATTTTCTGCCTGATTTTGTTACAAATAGCCGGAAAACCCTGAATTTTGACCAAAGCTGCATGTTTTTTTTAATTTGTATGTCCCAAATGTGGTTTATTTTTTTTAGTTCTGCCTCTAAAGAAGCGAATCCAATTCAAACAGATCTGTTTCACCTTCCTTCCATGACTGCAAACTGCACCAAGCAGTGTGTAACCAAAGGAAACCTGGGTTTAACAGGTCCCTCCTCACACAGAGACGCGGGACTTGCGCTCTTTACGCGCACAAAAGCACACTTTTAAATCAACTGTTGACACATAAAAGCCATTTGTGAGCTCTGCGATGGAAAAGAAGACGAACCGAGGTTACTATTTGTTTTCACTTGAAGATAAAACGGCTCATTCACAGTCATTCACTGTATATATGCAGAGCAAATCTCTGTCAAACAGTCTATTTCGCAGCCTGCTTGATGTTGATGGTGCAGCCTGCAGTTTGTTGTGATTGTGAGATAATTTCAGTCGGAGGGACAACTGAAACACTGGGTTGAATTTCCTCTTTACAGGTGAAACATCTCTGAAAACACGGTGGAAAGAAGGCTTTCTGAGCGGGATTATATAATTATAGTTTTGCCGTGTCTGTGTGGGTTTTTTTTCCCTTTATTTTTCTTATTCGAGGCCGTAATTACTGCACACAGCCACGGGTCGTTACTCCTTTCAGCTGGCCTAATCTCACCGAGGATGAATAGAAACTGTCAATCAGATGCTGCACTCAGAAGCGAGACAAGAGGGGACTGATTGCTGCTGCTGCGCACCGACACACACACACACACACACACACACACACACACTTCTTCTTCTTCGTCTTCCTCCTCATCCTCTTTAGTATTTCCACCCTCAGCTTTCACGGATTCACAACCAGAATCCTTTAAAAACAGATTTCGGAGCACTGCTCACATGTCGGATTCAGGCTTTGGGTGTATTTTAGGTGGATAAATAATCCATAACATAGAAAGTTAAACACGAGACTGACCCAAACCATCACATCACGTTTAATTTGATGATAAATCTGCTATATTGTGCAGCTTTTGACACGGTCCACACTGGAAAATAAGACTTTCACAGGTCATTTTACACGCTTTGAAAGATGTGTTTGAACCCGAAAAAGGTTCATTTAAGCATCTTAGTAACATATTAAAGAACTTTAAGCTTATTCTGCAATTATATATATATGGGGGGTCACATTAAAAGGAATTTGTTAGTTTTTTGTGACTTTGTGGAATATTCCCAGGAGGGCAGCCTACATTTACTCTATTTCACAATCGTAACATTTCGGATATTTCTCAGGTTTGCTTTGCTATTTGACACATATTTACTGTTCATTCGTATTATATCACATCATATGATGCATTCATATAACATATGACTGCGTCCTCTGTTGACAAAAGACAGGTTAACTAACATTAAAGGTGGATTTCACTCTTAAATGATGGTTCCACGGAGTGTTTACCTTTACAGTGAAAGATTAAACTCTTAATGTTTTTTCTCTCATTATGATAAATCTAAACTAATCTAATCTCTAAACTTCAAATCCAATTATAGTGAAATAATACCTCTGTTGTACCTAAAATCCCGGCTCCGTGAAATAACTGCAGATAAAGGAGCGTTTGGTGTCACATGACGCAGCTGCCTACAGGCGCACAGCTCCACTCACTTGCCTGCTTCGTGCCCACGAGGCCAAAAAAAAAAGAAAGAGAGAAGGAATACTGTTTATCTGCACCGTGCGACAACTACCTCATCCCGACCTCCACCCTCCACAACCCCACCCTCCGCACAAACGGCTGGATTGCAGCCTCGTGGAGATGAATCTGATCAATCAGATCAATCAGCAGAGATAACTGTAATCCCGCAGGTCAGCGCGAGGGCACAGGGCCACGCAGAGTTCACACACCCACACAAGCTCCAGACAAATCTGTGCAGGAATGGCAAACATTTGGCCACGTGTAGAGGAGTTAAAGATTCAATAATTTTGACTTGAAGTGCTCACAGTGCGGGTTACAGACAGGTTAGTCTCCCTAAATAAACCCGCCTAACTCCGGCTCTGCCTTTCAAAGCGCCGCGGTCCCTGGCTCTTATAAGACGGCACCGTGCGTTTATTTCCAACAGGGCGCGGAACACCACCAGCGCGTCTCTGAAGGGTTTGTGCTTGTTAATATAAGGTCGCAGGGAAGCGTTGAACTCTGTGGGGACGCCGTGGAGCTGCTTCGGTGATGCTGCGGCAAAAAATGCGCAACAAAAGCTTTAAGGGAAGACGAAAGAAGCGGAGTCGGTGGAAGAATGTAGCCTAGAAAGTACACGCACGAGTGTGACCGCGTTAGCCAGCGTTTTAAGGCCTAATAAACAGGTTTATTACGCACAGGCTGCTTCTTAAAGGCGGAGTTTGGTGTGCGCAAGTAAAACATTATTTTAGCGGTTCTTTCACTCACTTTTGGGAGTGTTTTTATCTTTATTCCCTGTCGGTAAAAGTGTTCAGTGTCTGACAATTAAGGTAAAACAGAAAAAAACATATAATTTATCTGCAAATTAGGAAAATAAGTCAACTGAACAACTAAAAAGTGGCAACCAGCGAGCAAAACTGAGCCTAAGAACGAAACATGGTGGCCACCTCATTAAAAGCATAAACCGTTATTGGTGGAAAATGAATTCTCAAATCTGATTATAATCCTCTCTTAGAAGTTCACGCTTCTTATAAAGCGGGAGTTTGCGTTTCTGTTCTCTTTGATAGCTGCTAAAATGCGTAAAAAGGTCAAAAGTTTGAAATGGAAAAACGAACAAAACTGATCATCATTAACGTGCAGTTTGTAGAAGACTTAAAGGATGAATTTGGTGAGACAAAACTAGAGTCTTTACAGTCTGTTTAAAACATATGTGGCCCCTTATTTTCCCCGAGCTGCTCTGAGTTTAACAGCATTTTGGAGCAAAACGTGAATAATTCAGTTGCTATTTGTTCCGTTGTTCCTCTGCAACATGTTGGTTTGCGTTCTTATGGAGCACCGCAAATACGACCACTACCCCCGAATAATATCAGAACTATGACCCACTTCATGCCCCACACGTTCACTTTAGCTCCCACACTACAGTGCATTAACACTGCTGTGTGTCCAGAGTCTCCTGGTGCCAAAAACGCACCAACTTCTGATGAATTAAATCAACTTTTAGCGCAGATTTCCCAACTGGGAACATTTTCTGAATTTACACATGAAAATTAAACGACTTTTTCCTTATAAATCTGCTGGATGTGAAAAGGGAAAAAAAGAAAAGAAAAATGGTTGTTTGTGTATTGATTTTGGGGCTCTTTAATGTCCTGGTTCTGCTCAGGACGCAAACTGTTCCAGATCACTCAGCTCTGCTCTTCTTTTTTTAAAAAACAACACATCAGATTTTCTTTTCGACCATCAGCTCTGAGCGTCACTAAACTTTGAATTAAAAAAAAAGACATGTCGTATGAAACATGTCGGTGGAGCCTTGAGTTGTGCTTTAATTCCCAGTTGCAGAAGCGGAGGTTATCCGAGGCTGGTTATATAATGGCTGGAGATGAGCCAGGAAGAAATAAAAAGTCCTCGTGCGGCCGCTTCCTCTTTATTTTCTGCAGTTTGTCAATAACAGAAACTCCCGCGTTCATCTGAGCTCAGCGCGGTCTCTGAAATATTCCAATCATCATATCATCTGAGAAGAAACAGATCATTTAACAGTTAAAACTCAACTTTTAACTTTTTTGTTTACTGAATAATAAGGGACATCTTTATCCCCACAGAGAAGAGCCATGCCCTCCTTTTAAAAAGCCAGTAGGTGGTGGGCTGAGTGCCTAAAATAAGGCTGAGCAAAACACAATAAAACTGAGGTGGATCTGCTTTAATTTTACCCCAAAATAACCCCAAAAAGCAGCATGTAAAGAGGCCCACAGATTAAACACAAGTGAAAAAAATCTAATAAATGAAAAAGCCACAGATAAAAGGTGCGATTCCACTTATTGGTGCTAAAAAAAGCCAATAAATTAAGAATGTGATGTATAATAAGGCTGAAATTGAGAGAAAAATGAGGAAAGTTACAAATTTAAAAGACAATCAGGTTAAAACTTTTTATGAAAATTACAATTAAAACTTTTCTGGGGTGTTAAACTTAGTTGTTGGACATAAAACGAGCTGCAATCTAACACCTTAGGGGCTGTTAGATTGCTTTAATACATAAAACAAAAGAGCTTTTACAAGCTAAAACCTGTTCAAACGAGACAAAATATTCAGATTCTGTGACGCAAACTGCACAAAAACATTCATTTTAAGTGTTAAAAATGAGCCCTTTTGCTTCCCTCTTAGCTTTAGGCTATTTAATACGTGGCATCAGGGGATTGCACCTCGTGCAGGACATGTGCTGCAGAGGCGTAGAGCGCCACCAGGTGTTCCTGCAAAGAACTGACAGACGACACAAAGACTCAAACACACTCGTATGTTTATTCATTTTCTGACATTAAAAAATACAAATCGCACACACAGGAAGCAGAAATCAACAAATGAACCTCTAACCGAGCTACTCTACGACAGGAGTTTGAGTTTGACCTAAAACGCTTGAAAGAAAACAATTAAACCGACCGTTTGTGGTCAGAAATGAAGAGAAAACACAAACTCAACTGTTTCCTTTAAGGCCGAATGCAGCCGAGACAAAACACAGAACAAGGAGAGCGTTATGAGGGAATAAATGTGTGGTAGCATCATGGCACTTGATCATTGAGCACAAAGGTAAATGATCAGAGCTGAAAGCAGTCGAAGGACGGTGGAACACATCCGACTGAGAGGAGCTGGAGGAAGAAGAGGGATTTAACACCAGAAACCGGCAGGTGTGACGCTGGACTGCAAAGTCCACAGCGTTCAGATGGCAGACATGTTTTATTCAGCAGTCCAGCGCTCACTTCAGCTCCACGCTGATCAGATTTGTTGTCAAAAGACGATTAAGGAGGAGGGAAGAGACAGACCGGACGGTGGAATGAAAGGCACTTGTGTCGCATGAGTGTTTCCGAAGGCTTTATGAATTCAAGCAGATAAGAAATCATTTCCAAACTTAAATCGACTGAGTGGCTCAAAAGAACTAAGATCATCTTCCCTGGTGATTAAATTCAGAATTAATTGATTGATCGATTGATAAATGGCTTCGTAATTTGGTCAAAACCACAGTCGAACACCCAGAATAAGGACATTTAAAACTGATTCTTGCTCATATTTCTAAAAGCAAAAGAGCAAAAGACTCATTTCCTGCAGATTTGCAAACCCCTGTATTTCACACCAGTAAAACAACTGAAGTCTGTCCGGTGCGTTCTTTGATTCAGTTTGATTAGTTTTGTTGTTTGGTTCGACATTTTCTGAGGCCAAGGCTGCTCTTTTCCCTCATGAGGAAAATGCAGCACAGCAGCAGAGGGATTTGGTATCAAAAAACACCAAAAATCAACCTCAGCTTTTGGAGACAGATTGATTCAGTGAGGAAAAAAAAACGCTAAAATATCTCAACGAATTAGTGCCGTCGTCCTGGAGAAAGGGCAACGAGGCTTAATGTTTCCAAACCTCCAGCAGTGCAGCCGCCAAACACTCCTGACTCCATCAGAAACAGCCTGGGAAAAGCAGGAGAAAACACCGCCGTGGGAGCTCAAGCAGGCCGAAGCTGGAGCCAGTACCGCAGAAACGTGTGTTCCTGCTCCTTAAATGCATTCATGCAACCATTTAAGAGGGTTTGGGTTGGAGAAACTGCAGAAGTTTGCTAAGAAATTCCTTCAGATGGGAACAGCACTGCCAACAGTGGTCTGCAGCGCCCCCTTCTGGTTAAAACGAGACACTGCAATGTGTCTCTACTTGGTTCAACTCAATTTCAGTGAATTCACATTAGTTTCTTTCTTTAGAATCAAGCTTTTCAGTCCATAAAAAGGGCCCTCGTGTATTCTTCAGCCTATAAATCCAGGAGAGGAGGGAAGTGGAGCACAGCTTGCTGTGGGATAGATCTGAAGCCGGACTGATCCGCTGCTGCCTCCCAGAGGTTCAGTCAAGAAAACACAGATTAACTTAACATCAAGTGGGCGGGAGGGTTAGAGAAAGAGGCTTAAAGTCACCAAACGTCCGCTGTGATGGCGCCGATGCTGAATGAGGAGTATTTCTCATCTGAGAATGAAACCTTAAGAGGTCCAACACCGAACTCTGAGGCTGAAATCCTGCCTGCCTTAAGCATGTTTACAGAAAATCAAAGTGGAAGCTTCTATGTATGTTAGAGGATGGCTGGTGGGTGCGTTCAGGTGGGCTGTGCACCTCTGACATGGCAGATGTGTGTGACCGTGGATGCGTTTACTGCAGGTGGAAGGAGGGAGCTTCAGATTTAGTCAAATCCTTGCCAGTCGCTCTGCTCCGAGTCGTACTCCAGCTCCATCCCGATGCAGCGAACCCCGTCCAGCAGCATCGGCGTGCCGTGGTGACGATCTGGGGAGGTAAAACATTCATTTAACCCACAGCTGTCAAAGTCCGGTCCTGGAGGGCCGCTGTCCTGCAGGTTTTAGATGTTTCCCTGCTTCAACACACCTGATTCAGATTAAATGGATCCCTTCGAAAGATTAAGTTCTGCTGATGATGCATTGATCTGATTCAGGTGAAGCTAAAACCTGCAGGACAGCGGCCCTCGAGGACCGGAGTTTGACTTCCCTGCTTTAACCAGAGTGGATCACACACATTACAAGTGATGTCCTGCAGACTTTGGTAGTGAGATCTCAGCTGAAAATGGGCCGTTTTTGTCTTAAATACGTGGTTTAGTAGAGTTGATGGTTTGTTCCTTCTGTATTAGACACATTAACCCTTTAATGTCCTGCTCTGCGGTTTGTTAAAGCACATTTTTCAGTGACTTTATGGAATCTCATCAGAAAATCTGAGCCGTCGCTCGAACTGAAGCGACACAGATTCCTTTAATTCTTGCCTGAAGGAGACTTTTAATGAAGCAAAGAAACATTTTTCCATTTTCCAAACATTAAAGGGGTGAAACCTGCCCCCATGAGCCCAGAAACACAGAATATCTGCAGCTCCTGCTGAAGACTTTGCTTCAGATTTGCAGATTAAAGCCGAGATCTCAACCTCAGGAGGAGGAAACTGATAAACCATTAACTAACATTAACTAACCATTAACAGGGGGAGTCTGAGTGAAAGACCTCCAGCACAACATTTGCTTTAAAGAGGGCGACGAGATCCACGAACGTTGATTAATTTGAATTTTTCAAGGATTCTGACAAAAGATTTTGACTCATTTTCTTCTTCTACAACAGATTTAAAGTCGGGGACCTTAAAAAACATTTCCACTGCTCCTCCTGAACCTTCTTCTTCTCTTTATCACTATACAAATAAGCTTGCCTGGCCTTAAAAAGAAGGCAGATCTGATGCATCGATCGTGAAACAGTGAGAGCAGCTTTCAGAAATGCATGAAAAGAAAAGCGGAGAAAGGAGAGGATCGATGGGATCTCTCTTGTATAAGCTGGAGGTCACATTGCTGGTTTTTAAATAAGCTGGAGAAGAGCAAGAGACGTTTGATTGAAGTGAAAATTACACAAAAACATCTGAGGATTTAACAGAAGGGCTGCAACAATGCTCAGTGATTGGGATCATTTCAAGCAACAGAGAAGGTAAAATACGGTCCAGTGGGAACCCGAATGAGCCGAAATGCTGCAGCACCTCAGCAGAAGTCCACATCAGTCGGCCTGTTGCACCACTTTCTAAATGCAGAATACGTTCATTTGTTGCATTTTCTTAAAAATAAACCACTGAATGGTTCATGTTTGAATTTCCTGACCCTCTTCTCCCTCAGAGGAAGTCCGACTGAGTCAAATCTGCTGTTGATTTTTCAAATTAAAGACCCAAACTCTGTGGGGTGGAACCGGCTGAGTCCTCCTGTCCCCGTCTCCCTGGAGGTGTCAGCTTACAGGCAGTTAAAGACCCGCCCACAGGAAACCTCTCGACTGGAGGTGTGCATAATAATCATTAATCATGTCCAGAACCAACCGAAACTGTTCACTATTCATGCTGCATTAAAACAAACCGATGACCCTCAGCGGTGACCTATAAACACGTCTGTTTTAGTGAATCCTGCATGAATTATTTATTTATTAATTAATTAAATAATTATATATATATATATATATATATATATCCTGCATGAATTATTTATTCATGCATGAATTATTTATTTATTAATTAATTAAATAATTATATATATATATATATATATATATATATATATATATATATATATATATATATATATATATATATATATATATATATGTTTATATACATATATATATGTGTATAAATATAGAATAGATAATGCTACACTGGATTGGAGCCTCTCTTCGCCTCCACACCTCCTAAAAAGGCGAAACAGCGCCAAAAGACGAAGCGGTCGAAAATATATTACATCCGTAGTGATTTAGGCACTACCATAGAGAATGAATGGGATTTGGTTTAGGGCCGTTTAGCTAAACAACTCTCGGCTCCCGGGAGCCTCTCTTCGCCTCCAAACCAGACAGAATGGCGCCGAGCAGGGCGCCAGTGAGAGACATCGAAGCATTGGTGGTTCAGTGGTAGAATTCTCGCCTGCCACGCGGGAGGCCCGGGTTCGATTCCCGGCCAATGCAAGATACTTTTTTTTTCCCTTTCTTCTAACCCTAACCCTAACCCTCGGCTGTATGCTCATACATATCAATAATGTACCACAAAACAAGAGATTAGCATTAAAACCCTAAATGTGCATCATGCAGCTCATCTCTCTGGTTAAATTGGAAGAAAAACGTTAAGTTTAAACTAAACCGAAGACTGAATTTGCAGCGTATTGTTATATTTCCCTTATTCAGACTGTTCTCCGGCATCAGAGATGCAGCTTAATCCACTAATCTGGTTTTCATCCAAGCCTCAATTGCACATACATCTGGACAGATGTTCGGGCCATGCTCCGACAGTGAAAATAAAACCCTCGGTAACGCAGCCACTGTTCATCCTGTACACAGAAATACGCACGACATCTACTTCATTCACACGAGCACAGATGAAAAACACACACACCTCCTTTACCTAATTCTCCATCTGCTGACACAGATGTAGAGAATCTAATTCGGTCTCTCTGACATTGAGATAAGTGATGAAAATGCAAATTTATTGCAGCCTCCACACATTCGGAGACACCAGAGTGTTTGTCTCTAACATCTGTGGGATGGTTAGTTTTGTATTTAAGGAGCCATAAAAACTCAGGTGATTTCTCATGTTTTTATTGTTCCATCATAAAAAGTAATTGAGGACAAATTTAAATGATGTTTTGAGTATCTGCTGAGATTAAATTTAATAAAATGTTCTGTAAGTGGAAAGTCACCAGCAGGGGGCAGCAGCGCATTGCTTAGGATTCATCTGTAAGCTCTCAGTTTTTAAAAAACACAAAACTAATGAACTAAAGCAAAAGGATGAGACTTCCACGTGTTAAAATAACAAGTCTTAGTTTGCAGTTTTTACATTGGTTGGAAAAAAACCTTAATTTAACCCCCAAAAGCACTAAAAAACTGCAATAAGTCTACTAAATGCAACTATTAGATGAATAAATAGTGTAATAATCATAAAACCAATTAACTTTTTTTATTCGACTCATCATTTTTCTACAATAAATTTGTCATTTTCTTGGTCTTATGCGTTGGATTTTAAAATTTTAAGGTTTGCAGCTGAAAAAATATGTCCTTTTTAAAGTATTTTACGGACCAAATGATGAAATTGTGCTCATTTTCCACCGGGTTAAATCCTCAAAATCCCTATTTTTAATTTAAACTAAATTCCTGAAAACATATGATGAGATTCTCCCGTCATTTCAAAGCGATTCTCAAATGTTTAATGTCTTTTTAAGTTTAATCATAAAGTGGCGGTTCTCAATCCTAAGAGGCCATCTTCATGCGATGCTGAGGGTCAATATTAAACAAGCTCACCCATGACTCTGGCCTGAACTTTGACCCTGACGGAGACGTCTTCGTTGGTCTCGCTCAGCAGCAGCGCCTCCTCACACAGAACCCCCTCCTGCAGGGCCATGTACTCGCACTTTATCTTCAGGCCTCCTGGAAACACAGAAAAAGACAAAGAAGAAGAGAGATTCGGTTTCTCTGTGCACACAAATGTTCTCTCCGTCCATCTGTGCGAGATGTTGATTTAATGAGAGAAAATCCAGACAAACAACGAGGCCAAGTGAACAAAATGTCCGCACAGCTGCCTCGTAAGTCAACTGTTACGACTTTATTAAACATAGCAGCACACCTGTTAACATCAGCTGGGGCTTCAGACAGCAACATAAAGGGTGTGAGCTGGAAGTAAAGGTCAGTAACCTTCTTCAGTTACAGGCATGAAGCGGGCACGACTCCCAGAGACATTAGAGGATCACCTTTAGCCCATTTCAGCAGCTTTAGTGCTGAACACACACACTCAGACTCAGGGTTTGGAGTCAGAATCTTCCTGCTTGACCCACACAGGTGCCAGATGTTCAGGGTTTACCAGCTTCGAGTGGGCGATAAGCGATCCCCCCCTGGTGGCCCAGTTGTTGAAAAACGTGCTAAACTGCCCTCTTGGGAGCCAAAATGCGTGCTAAACTGCCCTCTTGGGAGCCAAAACGCGTGCTAAACTGCCCTCTAGGGAGCCAAAACGCGTGCTAAACTGCTCTCAAGTGTCCACTTGTGAGTCAAAACGCGCGCTAAACTGCCCTCTAGGGAGCCAAAACGCGTGCTAAACTGCCTTCTAGGGAGCCAAAACGTGTGCTAAACTGCGCTCTTGGGAGCCAAAATGCGTGCTAAACTGCGCTCTTGGGAGCCAAAACGCGTGCTAGCCTGCCCTCTAGGGAGCCAAAACGTGTGCTAAACTGCTCTCAAGTGTCCACTTGGGAGCCAAAACGCGTGCTAAACTGCCTTCTAGGGAGCCAAAACGTGTGCTAAACTGCTCTCAAGTGTCCACTTGGGAGCCAAAACGCGTGCTAAACTGCCTTCTAGGGAGCCAAAACGTGTGCTAAACTGCGCTCTTGTGAGCCAAAACGTGTGCTAAACTGCCCTCTTGGGAGCCAAAACGCGTCCTAAACTGCCCTCTAGGGAGCCAAAACGCGTGCTAGCCTGCCCTCTAGGGAGCCAAAACGCGTGCTAAACTGCGCTCTTGGGAGCCAAAACGTGTGTTAAACTGCTCTCAAGTGTCCACTTGGGAGCCAAAACGCGTGCTAAACTGCGCTCTTGGGAGCCAAAACGTGTGCTAAACTGCCCTCTTGGGAGCCAAAACGCGTGCTAAACTGCGCTCTTGGGAGCCAAAACGCGTGCTAAACTGCCCTCTCGGGAGCCAAAACGTGTGTTAAACTGCTCTCAAGTGTCCACTTGGGAGCCAAAACGCGTGCTAAACTGCGCTCTTGGGAGCCAAAACGCGTGCTAAACTGCCCTCTCGGGAGCCAAAACGTGTGTTAAACTGCTCTCAAGTGTCCACTTGGGAGCCAAAACGCGTGCTAAACTGCCTTCTAGGGAGCCAAAACGCGTGCTAAACTGCCCTCTCGGGGTCTAAACTCACCTTCTGGTGCCGGTGTGATGTCGGTGATCCGGAGGTGGGGACTGGGAACTGGCGCCGGACACACATCTTTACCCAGACCCGGGACCTCCGGCAGGGTGAACACTATTTCGTATCGGTGTTGCGTCTTCAGGAAGCCGACCTGAGAGAGGGAGAAATGTTCAGACAGTTCGATTTGGTTAGTAGGAGAGAACATAACGTCCACATCACAATGTTCCACCATCAGGGGCGGGGGTGGAATAGAGAGACTGACGTTCATGGAGGGAACAGGTTTAGGTCCCATTTTACACAGTAAATCTGTAAATTAAGGGTTTCATTCTTGAATGAGTCCCCAAACTGAAATGATTTAATCCCCTCTTGGCCAAATGTCCAATCTTAGCCTCACAGGAAACACAAGCAGAAACATTCTGTTTCAAATCCTCCAGTAATGCTAAAAGTGAACTGGTCTACCGGCAACATCTACCAGATATAATAAGGTGTCATATTATGGCAGAACCCTGTGAGCTCTGTGGAGTCTGGATGAACAGCTTAGTATTCGGATGTAACGATGTAATTATGCCCTTTTCTGAGGTCGCATTAAGGTGTATGAGACCGACTTTGGTCCAAATATCTGTTGGTTTAAGCACAGTGGCTTAAACCAACTCTCTAAGTAAGTCTAAGTAAGTGCGTAATGCAGAGGAGGTGGAGTGAAGTTAAGGAACAACAAATCAGATCACCTCATCATTTAAGGAACTTTCAAACAAAAAAAGAAATTGCTGGTGATTTCGGACCCAAATAAATGCTCCAAGCAGCAGAAATAAGTATATTTTCCATACTATGAGACCTTTAACTGGTAGTAATTCGTCACTCCCACCACAAGGTGGCAGTAATGCACAGAGCTGCACTGAGTTTAGAAGCTTAAACTCTCTCCGAAAAGCAGAGCAAAGACCAACAGAAGTCAAACACTTGTGCTTGGAACTGCTTCAGTACAATCTCTTCCAGGTAAAACCAAGTTTACCACGATAATACGCTGCTGTTCAAGCCCCCAGAGCGCATTTTTTCTTCATTTTTCACTGATAAATCAAACAATTTGTGACACATTCTGCCCAACTACTAATAATATAATGTTTTTGCTGCAGAACGTGACACAAAAATATAGAAAACTCATTAAAAGTTGAATAATTCTTGTGATTTCAGCCAGTAATTTCACCTGAAATGCACATCCCTACTCAGACAGACTCTTAACTGTCGTCTTAGAGCTTTTCCCAATCAGCTGACCTGCTGGGAGCGACTGGTCGTAAATGTTTCTCCAGCAGAAAAGGCAAAGATGAGCAGGTTCGCTCACATTTCCCGCTTTAATTCAACTCCCAAACAGCTCGAGCACAGAGGCCCTCAAAGGAAGCACGGAAGAGGTAAATAAACAGCTGGTGAATCAAACTTCTGCATCTGTTTGAGCAGATGTTTGCTGAAGTTTAACAAAGCCGGGGTGAAAGCTAATAAATGAACACTCTGAAACCTTTTTGTCATGCAAAGCAGAGAATCCTCGTATTTCCAGCGGTTTATCTCCTTTTACAGGGAATATCTTTGGGATTTGGACCGCTTGTGGTGTGAGGAATGATGGAGAAGTTGCAGGCGAATGTTTAGCAAAGAGCAGAATTCATGAGGAGGAATCATCCCGGCAAGGAGTGAGAGATACAGTTACTCTGGATATAGTTTCCTTGGCTTCCAGTATTAGTGAGGAACCAGATTTCTGGGACCATCTTAATAAAAACTGCAGAATCAGGAACATTTTGTCTCAGAGTGATGCAGAAAACCTGCTAATTCTTTATTACTGAACTCTCCTGATCCAAAACGCTGCAGCCGGAGTTCTGCTGAGATCCAACAGCAGAGATCATGTTTCTCCAGGTTTAGCTTCTCTTCATTGGCTCCCTGTTAAACTCAGAATAGAATTTAAGATTCTTCTCCTCACATATAAAACTCTTAATGACCGAGCTCCATCACATCTTTTTTTTTTCTTTTCTTTTTTTTACTAAAAATCTTAAGGGACCCCGCCCCACCCGCAAGCCCCCAAAACTGCCCTCCAAGCCCGACACACAGTCCCCCCCCCACCAATGACCAACCCGGTCCCCACGACCCGAGAGACCACCAGACGCCCGAAGCCACACAGCCCCCCCCCCCCAGCACACACCCAACCGCCCAGAGCCACGGGACAGCAACCCACCACCACCACTATGTGATCAAGCTAATCAGAGGGGACCAGAGAGAATGAAATTCAGCCAATTGATGTTTTGAGGAGGCAGACATTGTTTCCATGCTAATATAATCTAAAAGAACATTTCTAAACTGGTTAATACACAGATTGTTCTTCGCTTTCCAGTTCATGAGATTAGTTTTCTTTGCGATACATAACACTGTGAGAACCATGTGTGCTGAGTTCATTTCCATGTTGATGTTGTCTAAGTCTCCATCACATCTTAAAGATCTCACAGTTGGATGTTTTCCTAACAGAGCACTTTGCTCTCAGGCTGCAGGTTTCCTTGTTGTTCCCAGAGTTTCTAAAAGCAGAATGGGAGGCAGAGCCTTCAGTTATCAGGCCCCTAAAAGCAGAATGGGAGGCAGAGCCTTCAGTTATCAGGCCCCTAAAAGCAGAATGGGAGGCAGAGCCTTCAGTTATCAGGCCCCTAAAAGCAGAATGGGAGGCAGAGCCTTCAGTTATCAGGCCCCTAAAAGCAGAACGGGAGGCAGAGCCTTCAGTTATCAGGCCCCTAAAAGCAGAACGGGAGGCAGAGCCTTCAGTTATCAGGCCCCTAAAAGCAGAACGGGAGGCAGAGCCTTCAGTTATCAGGCCCCTAAAAGCAGAACGGGAGGCAGAGCCTTCAGTTATCAGGCCCCTAAAAGCAGAACGGGAGGCAGAGCCTTCAGTTATCAGGCCCCTAAAAGCAGAACGGGAGGCAGAGCCTTCAGTTATCAGGCCCCTAAAAGCAGAATGGGAGGCAGAGCCTTCAGTTATCAGGCCCCTAAAAGCAGAAAGGGAGGCAGAGCCTTCAGTTATCAGGCCCCTAAAAGCAGAATGGGAGGCAGAGCCTTCAGTTATCAGGCCCCTAAAAGCAGAATGGGAGGCAGAGCCTTCAGTTATCAGGCCCCTAAAAGCAGAATGGGAGGCAGAGCCTTCAGTTATCAGGCCCCTAAAAGCAGAATGGGAGGTAGAGCCTTCAGTTATCAGGCCCCTAAAAGCAGAATGGGAGGCAGAGCCTTCAGTTATCAGGCCCCTAAAAGCAGAATGGGAGGCAGAGCCTTCAGTTATCAGGCCCCTAAAAGCAGAATGGGAGGCAGAGCCTTCAGTTATCAGGCCCCTCTCTGGGGAACCAGACACCCTCTCTGCCTTTAAGATCAGGCTTTAAACTTTCCTTTTTCATAAAGCTTATAGCAGGTGACCCTGAAACATCCCATAGTTCTGCTGCTATAGATGCTGGGAGACCTCCCATGATGCACCTCTCTCTACTCTCCATGTACAGATGACATCATTGTTGTCATTAACTCTCTCAGCAGGTATCTCTGGGCTGGTGTTACGGTGCTCGTTGTCCCCTCTTTCCTGTCCTCTCAGCCCCCAGCCGGTGGAGGCCGTTCTTCCTGGTTCTGGTTCTGGTTCTGATGGAGGTTTCTTCCTGTTAAAAGGGAGTTTTTTCTTTCCACACCCGCCTGGTGCAGCTCAGGACGGGGAACTCTCGAAAAGAGAGGTTTCCTTCACAAGGCTAAAGATGAACTGCAATTATATGAATGAACTAATTTGGATTTTAATTCATTTAATTTGATTGGATTATGCTTGTTAGAATTAATTGGAATACAATTGGCTTGAACTGGACCGCTGCAGTGCCTTGAGATGACATAAATGAAACTTAACTGAATTGAGGAAATCCTCACAGAGGACACAGGATACAAAGAGAGACGGCGGGGAACGAGCGATAACGAGTAAAACGCCTCCGGCTGCAGCCGCCACAACCTCCGGTTACAGCAACAGGCTGAGCAGAGGCTTCAGGAGCATTAAGACGACCCACTGAGAGCCAACACTCAAGGAGCCCAGCAGAGGAAAACAGCTACTCTGTGAGCATAGCTCCAACGCTTCCATCTGCCCCTGAAATACTGAGATAATCCGAGTTTAGTGCTAGAAAAAGGAAGGGAAATGTCTCAGATCACTGAGTGAAAACCTCTCTGGATGTTACTTATAAACAACACTGGAGAGTCTTATTTACGAGCTCCTGCACCCCGGTGAGGTTCAGGTTTGTTTACAGCTTCTGGTAACACTTATATAATACTTATTAAATTAATTCTGGTGCACAAAGTCACTCAAACATCGTAAAATAAACTGAATTTAAGTTGAATACCTTTCATGTTCTCCTAAAATCAGCTTAAACTAATCTGAAATCAGCATGAAGTTTGTTTGTTGTTCCCCTTTCACTGTGAGGGTATCTTTCCCATGTTTGATGTAGCCGACTGCGCCGAACAGCAGGCAGTCGGGTAAAGCTGAACCGCCAACGTTGACTCGGGGGGGCAAAGAGGGCGCTGATCCGGAGGGAGAAGCTTTCGGTTTACTGCTCCATCTTTGTTGAAACCCTCACCGATGGTCACAGATCTGGGTGCTGACCCAAAGAATGAGGTCGTAGATACAAGCGGCTGAAATGGGTTTCCATCAGAGGGGGGCTGGGCTCAGCCTTACCGGGGGCTCACACCAAAAGCGTTGTGAGCGACCACAGCCGCTCACGACGCTCACAACCCGCCGCTTCTACTTCTTCTGCCCGCCGGAAGCGGCAAAGGGGCGGGGCTTATATGTATAGCAACTAGCATATATATATATAATAATCCATCCATACATCGGTTCCCTCTTTCACCATGGATCGTACTCTGGGCCTTCTTTGTGTTTCTTTGTGTTTGCGCTCTGCCGTTTTCCACCTTTTTTCCACCTTCGGAATCCAGATCGGCCCTAATTGGCTGTCGTCGCATAGCGTCACTGCTCATTTGCATAAAGTTGAGCCTTTCTCAACTCTTGAAGCTTATGAAGCTCACAACGCCGGCCGCTCATCGACGCCGGCTTACATTGAAAATGAATGGCAGCTGGCCGCTCACGCCGCTTTTGGTGTGAGCCCCCGGTTAGAGATGGGGGGAGGCTGCTCCTCCACATCTAAAGGAGTCACCTGAGGTGGTTCATCTGGTTAGGATGCCTACTGGTCGCCTCACTTTGGAGGTTTCTTGGACACGTCCAACTGGGAGGAGGGATTAAATATCCCATCTGGCCTGGGAACGCCTCCGGATTCGTCAGGACGAGCTGAAGAGTGTCGCTGGGAAGAGGAAAGTCTGGGTTTCCCTCCTGAACCTGTTGCATCTGCGACCCGACCTCAGATCAGTGGAAGATGATGAACAGATAGACTTTTCTAGTCTTCCCAAACATGTTTTCGGTATTTTTAAACCTGGACCTTATTTCTGGATGAAATACGTTCATCTGCTCATCGAGAACAGTTTGGTGAAAGTCTAAATAAGGCATTGTGTCTCCAGGGGGGCGTGTGGATGAAGTGGTCCCAGTAGAGTGCCTGTGTAGAAATCCCTCCGTTAGCTCTCCTATAGCTGCAAGTAGCCACATAACAGCAGCTATGAGCTAACAGAGCTATAGCACACGTTCATTCATTCATTCTTCTTAAAGTATTGGTGAAATAAAGACAGATAATGCCTTATTTAGAGGCTGCATCCTCTAAGCCCCGTTCACTCCGTTATATGGATCTCCAGTTATCTAAATATGATACGATGCAGCCTCTAAATAAGGCATTATCTGTCTTTATTTCATCAATACTTTAAGAAGAATGGATGAAGTGGTCCCAGTAGAGTGCCTGTGTAGAAATCCCTCCATTAGCTCTCCTATAGCTGCAAGTAGCCACATAACAGCAGCTATGAGCTAACAGAGCTATAGCACACATTCATTCATTCATTCATTCTTCTTAAAGTATTGGTGAAATAAAGCCTTATTTAGATATTTAGAGGCTGTATTTTATATGGTTTAGAAATACCAGAGTTCCCCTTTAATGTTCTCTCACAGTAATTACACTTTATCAGCGTCTAAACCTTCTACGACTCGATGAAGCAGCTCTCCACCATGTGTCCCACGAATGATTTTAATGTAAAAATGAGTAGCTTCTGCCCCAATGCTTCTTCAGCCCTGACAGCGGCTTATTTCCACCTCCTCGCCTCACAAACAGTGAAAATACTCGTTTAAACGATCTGTTGTTGCTGCCAGATCAAACAATGCAAGAACATACAGAAACTGTACGAATTAAATCTTCTTCATCAAAGCTGACAATAATACAGCTGTTGTGAGCAGAGCATTTCCATCCCACATACTCCCACCACATCTTTGGTCTGTCTGGATCGGCATCCTCCCCCCCAGACTGTTTCCATGACAACAACCCTCCCCATATCTGTGAAGAGCCCCGATGGCGGGCTGACAGTTACTCTCTGCCCACTCACGGTAATGCAAAGAGCTTTGAGAAACGGGACGGCATGTAACTGTGAGGGTTTGTGGTCCATCTACACACAGAACAACAAGCAGACGTGTCTGGCTGTGAATTAGAGTCAACACTGGTCTGAGTTACTGTGAGCAAACTGCAGAGGAAAGAGCCTTTGCTTTGCCATTTTTGGTATATTTGAGACAGCCGAAGAGGATTAACATCCGAGTTGGACTTTTCTCAACCTGAAAAAGTGATTCCTAAAACACATTTGTCCAAAATGTACTGAGAAATACAAGGTAAAAACAAACCGTTTGTTAAATCTACCAAAAAAAAGGCAAGAAAAATCGCTCAGTGACGTAAAGTGAGCTAAATAAAATGAGAACAAACTGCACCTACAGACAGGAAATCTTTAAAAAGCCTCTCTGATTAATGTCACTACTGGAGATGAGCTTCATTTTATTTGCCAGATGTTGGAACAAAAACAAATGCACGAGTTGTTATTCAAAATCAAGTACATGCATGTTTCCTCACTGCCTTTGAACTGCTTTCTGCTCCTTGTGGACAGGGTTTGTAGCCCGAAGCTAAAAGACAAAGAGCTGACAGATGCAGTGTCGACTTCAGCTGCACGTTAGCATCAGCAATCCAACACATTCGCTGTAACTCTACCAATATTTAACAACTACAGACAGCATAAACTCAGGAACTGAACAGGCCTCATCCAACAGCCAGCATGAGATCTGTCACTTTAAACCACAAAATATCCTTTGAATGGTGTTATGGTGTTTTTCCCCCCTCTTTTCCCTCTTTTCTGTCTTCTCAAACCCCAGCTGGTCGAGGCGGTTGGACACCCTTCCTAGTTCTGGTTCTGCCAGAGGTTTCTTCCTGGTTCTGGTTCTGCCAGAGGTTTCTTCCTGGTTCTGCCAGAGGTTTCTTCCTGGTTCTGGTTCTGCCAGAGGTTTCTTCCTGTTAAAGGGAGTCGTTCCTTTCCACAGTCCCTCAGGCTCAGGACGGGAGATTGGACTGAAGACAAGTTTCTGTGCAATCTGTTGGTTTCCTTAGCTAGGATATTAATTTTTGAATTGGCTCTATATGAATTAATTGGATTATGATTACAATGAATTGAATTCCAATTGGCTTGACATGGACTATATTACTTAAGTGCCTTGAGATGACAATTGTTGTAATCTGGCGCTATATAAATAAAACTGAATTGAATTGAATTGAAAATACAACCTCCTAAAATGCTGTAAAATTGATGCTGATCTGCTGGAAAGGTGTCGAAATGCTCCACAAGCAGCATTTAAAGGAAAAGGGACACTCTGAGGGCAGTGACGTGCACATTCTGGACAGAGAAGGCAGGTGGTTTGAGGGAGGAGTCAAAGAAACCACGTAAAACTGGAAAAACATCTCAGGTTTCACCTTCCCAGCACCTACAGAGCAGCATTGTCTGTCCTCCCGAGGCAGTTTCACAACCTTTCACACCTTGGATCCTGTGACCAAAACTCACCCTTCAGGCAGGTAAACAATTCAGAGGTGATAATGACTCCAACTTCTCTGAAGAAGCCTTTCGGATGAGAGGTGAAACATCTTCAAGATCCCAGAAGGACTCTTTATTCAAGCTGTGACCCGGATAACTGAGAATCTGCATGATCAGATACTCTAAACCACAAAGGTCTTCATCATAGAGCTGCTAAAAGAAGACAGGGCTTCACTAAAGGAGTCATTTCATCGGGATCGTGAATATTTCAACATGATTTTTACTGTGGTTAAATTCAAGCCTGTGCTAAAATGACATCTGAGGAGATTCACAAATTCAAAATATCTCCATGAGCAGCTGAAATAATAAATGTCACGGTGACATTAACCCGTCCAGAACACATTTGTCCTCTGCTTTTTTAACCCATCCAGGTTGGCACCTAAAGAAATGCACAGGTTTCACACAGATGCCATACACTGGAGCAGGGGGCAGCCAATCACAGCGCTCGGGGAGCATGGGGATACGGTGCCTTGCTCAAGGGCACCTCGGCCGTGGAAGGAGGTGGACTGACACCCCTCCAGCTGTCAGTTTCACCAATTTTCATCCTCCCAGGTACCAGACGACCCACTCTAACCACTGAGCCACGCCGCCCTGACGTAGCATGCAGGCGCAGCTCCGTTTCAGCTTGGGTTGAAGGTGCAAAACTCAAACTAAAAAACAGTTTTTAAATTCTGTTGACAGGCCGAGTAAAACCAGACTTATGGGAAATAATCTACTGGGAGCTTTTTCCTGAATGTTTAGCATTTGGTGCAGGAAGAAAGGGTAAAAACGGTCTATTCTGAAGAAGGATGCTCCATTAAAATCATGATCATCAGGTCAGCTTTGATCCATAAAACTCACAGTTAATGACTGGCAGGTTATCAGTACACAACGGCACCATAACGCCACCTTCCTTTGTCTTCGTTTGGCTCCTCCACCGAGCATCCGGGGGGTTTAAGAACAGAGGAGGATATCGTTGTTCTGAGCCTTCACAGCCGACAGAGGAGATTAATTGTGATAAGACTTAAATCTTCTCCGGGACGTTTCCCAGAGAACACCTATCCATTGTCACAGAAGCAAAGGGGACGAGGCATGAAGGATTAAAGAATTACCACCAAATATCACATCCAGCCCCTGAAAACATGGCATTCGGGGGGTGGAAATGCGATGAATATATTCAAAAACACATTTTATCCGATTTATCTGTGGAACATTTGGTGTCGTTAGAACAATTTGACCCGATTCATCCTTTTTCAACCTTTTGCTTAAGTTAAACCTGCATCTTCCAACGAATAACTTAAAAGGACCGTAGAGCCAGATATCAGATGCCAGGTTTTTCCAGGATGAGAGTAAAACTCCTTGAAAATAAACAGATTATTATGTTGCTCCAACATAGACTTTAAGTGTAACGTATAATGTACAAAACAACACTGATGCAACAGAAGCATCGCCACTAATTTCAGATTTCAGCCTCAAAGTCTGAACATTTGCATCACTTGCAAAGTAGAGCAGCTACTAGACTGTAAAAGACAGCAGCTACAGGAAATAACACCACTTTACTGATCACTAATGAGGCTAATTCAGCAGATTTAACACAAACTAAGACTGTAGGAGATCATTCTTTACAGTAAATATCAGTCCATCCAAGTTGTTCTGTGGTTCATGTACAACAAACGGCAAAAATGAGGGAATCACAGCTCTTAGAAGACGTTCATTCATAGTTTTATTTAGTAAAAACTAAAAAAAATCATACTGGAAATATGACAAAACTATTGAACTGAACAGCTGAACAGTGTGGCTTTTTAAAAGATTGCTGTAAATCTTTGTTATTCAGATCAAGTACGGGAATAAAGGATGGAGTCACCTTTTAATTTGCATTTAAAGCAAATACCTGCAAAGATCTGCAAATGAGTCTGTGGTTAAAAGAGAGCAGAACGAGTTAGAAAGCTCCTTCAAGAAGGTCGTCCAGCTCAGAGAAAAACCAAGAAAACGTGGACAAGTAACAACAAAAAGGTTGTAAAGGGGAAACATACAGGTGTCTGACAGCAGAAAGTGTCAAAAGACAAAAGAAATGAAAAGCAAATGAGCAGGAAACAGGAGTCGATGTTTGTGACTGAACTGAAAGAAACCAGAAGAAGGAAAAGGGATTTCTATCCAGAAAAGCCAAATGTGAACCTAAAAGCTAAAGAGAAGAAAGATGGGCTGAAGAGAGGCAGCCGTGGACTGTGGATTCATCAGAGATGAACCACCAACCTGCTTCGGACAAGGATATGATGCTGGAGCTTCAGTTTGGTGCGGATCCAGTGAATCATATGAAGATGGGTGCCTGAATAAAGGTAAAGGACCAGGGGAGACGCAGGCAGTCACTACAGTAAATATAGCTGGAAACTGAAATTTAGGAGCTTTTTCTCGCTCCATCCATCAAAAGCTTTGGTGATTATGTCATCAGTCGGGATGATAATGCAGTAAAGAGCGTTTTTAAAGAACTTTTCCCCCAGAAAGACAAATCATCTCCAGGACACGACCAGCAAACAGATTTATGGTGGAAAGCGAAGAAATGTGTCAGTGACAAGGCTCCATCCTGCAAATCTGATCTGTCAACTGTTATAAAAGCAGGCTGGAACCCGAGAAACGACTCGAGAAATACTGATTTCCTGAAATCATTCAAGCTGTTGTAAAAGCCAGCAGAGGTGTGGATTCTCTTTGTTGATTTTTCCACAAAACAGCTGAATGAACATCCTCCAACAGAGGTGATTCCACCCCTCATATCTGGAGATGTGCTGAGTAAAGTCAGCCAGAAGCTTTGGGTCGTCCACTGTCCCCGGAGCTCATTCTCAACAGAGTCTTTACGACATAAATCAGAATGAAAACAGAGGTAAACGGGTGATAAATCAGATCCAAAATGAAGTACTATAAAGTTTGAGACTACACACCTTCACCATGAAGTTTCCATCATCCTCCAGGGTCACCATGACAACAGAGTCGTGCAGTTTATCCTCAAAATGAACGTGTGACGGCGCTCCGGCGGTGGGAGGTTCCTCTGAGAAGCGCACCCCCCCCACCTTTGCACAGCCTGCCAAAGGGAAAAGAGGGATTAGCTGCTGGAGGTCTGGCACAAACACAAACAAGTCGCACCGACTCCCTTTAAAGAGGGAAAGGACAGATTAAACAGCTCCATGTCGCCTTCGAACGGTTTAATGAAGACGACTCAATGATAAGATCTAAGGAGAACTTCACCGACTGCCTCGGTGGGATCTCAGAGTCAGAAAAAAAAGGGTTAAAACATATTTTCAAGCGCTCTGAGGATCATTGCTCTGCTGCCCAGGAGCTCATTCAACTAATAATTTGTCCTCATTTCTGCTCCGAGGGCTTTAAGGCTGACATCAGCTCATGTACAGTGGCCAAACAAAAAGATAAACAGTACAAAGACTATGTCTAAACAGCCTATCAGCTGTTTATCAAACAGTCTAATAATAGCACGATGCCTTTTAGGAAGAACGGGAACATTAATTCTGTGGAAAGCAGCTGTTGCAGAGTGTGTTTGAGGCTAAAAAGTTTGACAAACACACACTGTCTGGGCAGCATAATCACCACTTATTCAGCCATTCTTGATTTATTCTACATCTGTACTATGAGCTTTGTTGAGTCGACACTGAAACTGAAACTAACTGGACAGAAATGTGTCTCCGGCTGTGATTTTAAACCCTTCATCAGCTTTGAAATAATAAAACACAACATGACAACGGGACAATGTCAGTAGAAGCTACTTCTTCTGCTCCGGTGTCGTAATGTCCACATTTAAAGAGTAAAACAGCATTTTAAGGGTCATTTACAGCAAACATGCTGCAGATGGACCTTCTTCTGTTACCATGCAAGGATCCCGAAGTGTTCCTGAACACAACAATCAGCAGAAATCCAGTCTGAGCCACAGAACACCTTCATTTTTTCTCATTTAGACAGAAAAAAATGAGTTATGACTGGATTAAATCGTGTCTCATCACAGATGAAGAGACTCAGAACGACAAGGGGCCATATGCCACGTAAGGTTCTTATTGGGGTACTGAACCATCCAGAATCCCCCAAAGCAAAAACAGTGTGGTGGAGGACAATGTTTGGCTCCAACTGTATCAATCCCTCCCATTCAGTAAAGCCTGAAGCTGAAGCTCCGAGGTGATGAAAGCGTGAGGTCATACATATCTAATTTAGCCCTTATCTAAACCAGGAAGTAAAGCTCGGTGTCCTGGTGGAGACGGACAGAGGTTCAGGACAGAAAAGTATGTCTGTAGATGTGTGTTTATTGTGTAGCGGTGTGAAAGGTTATTGAGCTTTGTGATGCTCGATGACAGACCATAATTAACATGTGTAACTATGTAAAGATGCAGACATGGTAACATAATCCAGAAAAGGCACGACAGTCTAATTTTGGTCTTAAAAGAAAGACAAAACCGTGTTTTTCAGCATGTCATGTTGTGTTTTATTGGTCAGTAAATGTTAGTTTTAAAGGGGAACTCTGGTATTTTTAAACCTAGACCTTATTTCTGGCATGAAATACGTTCATCTACTCACTGAGAACAGTTTGGTGAAAGTCGGCGTCCTTCAGAAGATATTTAGATAACTAGAGATCCATATAACGGAGTGAACGGGGCTTAGAGGATGCAGCCTCTAAATAAGGCATTATCTGTCCGGTAAGAACTTCCATCTTACTCAAAGTCGTCGTTCACGTCGTCAAAATCTGATAAATATCCTGCCATGTTGCACAAAACTATCAGCAGCAAACTCCGTGTGAAGTTAGCCGACTGTCACAGAGCACGGAGTGAATAAGCTGTGCTGCAGGGGGGCGTGTGGATGAAGTGGTCCCAGTAGAGTGCCTGTGTAGAAATCCCTCCGTTAGCTCTCCCAACTGTTCTCGGTGAGCAGATGAACGTATTTCATGCCAGAAATAAGGTCCAGGTTTAAAATACCAGAGTTCCCCTTTAACTGGTACTTTTTGTGAACCCATTATTAGTTTAAAGGAAAACGTGGAGGGACGTATTTCTCATTAGGACACGCCTCTTTTACACTGTCTTTAGTTTCCAAACACACTGTGGTTTTAAATCTACAGCAATCCATAAACATAAGGTATGTAAAGGCTGCTGCATTACATAAGGCGGACACTCCTGTCCTATGAGGGCACAGACACACATTAGAGATTAGAAATCCTTGCTCTTAAGAGATCTGGGTCACAATAATGAGTTTGGAGGTTACATCATGTTTCATATGTCTCCATGTAGAAATTAAACGTGAACGAGAGAAATATCTAAAAGCTCCTCGTACGATGATAAAAAGAAGCAGCCTCGTAATATATGAATAATATCCCTTAGTGGAAGTTTTATTACAAGATAATCAAAATGTAAACTAACCTCCAACGTGATTTATTATTCCTCGAATCCTAGACAGAGCAATCTCCTAAGTCTCCACTAAATCCAGATAAAAGAGTCAGAGTAGGTCAATATTTGTAAATGAGTTTTCTTATCTGACTCTGCGCCTTCATTTAAATTCAACACGTGCTACAGTATTAATAAAAAAGGGTCCTAGATTCAAACAAAGTGAGGGTTAGGGAGGGAAGAGAGGCTGGAGAGGTGGAGAAAAGAGGAGTGAAAGTCAGTAGAAGCTAAGTGAAGATGTGTGTGTGAAAGGTTGAAGTATGAAGAGCAGAAGTAGTGAAGGTGGATGAGTTTCAACCATCCAAAACAACAGTGAACAAGAGGGCTGAAAAAGAGAGTCTGGGTGGGGTGGAGACGAGTGTCGGGGGTGATCTGTGGCAGACTGATAGCTGCAAGAGCCAAAGAGAAGATCTACAAGACGGAAGTAAGACCAGCTATGATATGTTTGGAGACAGTGGACCTGACTAAGAGACAGGAGTGACCAGGAGGGACGGGATTATATCAGAGGGGCAGCTCCGGCCGGACGGCTCACAGATAAAGAGAGGCGAGGCTGAAAGAAGTGATACAGAAGTCTAAGGTGCAGTTTCTTCCTTAGGAAAAGAAAATGCCTCTAAATAAAGATTTAAAGCTTTAAGATAACATGTAATCACACAATAGGACCATTTACTTAAAGATATCCCTCCCTCTGTAAAGTCCAAATGTCATTACATGACGGTGTAATTAAGCTCTGATCTTAGTAAGAGGAGTTAAAGGGGTCATTTATACCTTTGGGAGTTCGATATGTAGTGAACAAGAAAGAAAAAAAGGTGGTAAAACAAGTTTAGATGAACCACAGCACATGGCAAAATAGATGTGGTATTATTTATTGAACAAAAGCTGAGCCAAAATGCAGAAGCTATGTGTGAAAAACGAAGTATGCCCTTACTGTTTCTATAGGAACTGAGAAGGTGAGCAGCAGCCAGAAGCTGCTGATCAAATAAATGTAGTTAATTGATCTCTATAAAAGCAGCCAGACAATGCTCAGAGAAACTGTAAAAACCCAAAGAGCTACATCTCAGACTCTACAGGCCTCAGTTAGCATGTTAAAGGTCAAAGGTCATGACAGCACAGTTAGAAAAAGACTGAACAAGGATGGCTTGTTTGGAAGGGCTGCAGGAGAAAGCCTCTTCTCTCTAAAAAGAACATGGCAGCACAGCTTAGGTTTGCAAAGCTGCATCTGAACAAAGCACAAGACTTCTGGAACAATGTCCTTTGGACAGACCAGAGCAAAGTGGAGATGTTTGGTCCTAATGCACAGCAGCACGTTTGGAGGAAACCAAACACAGCATATCAGCACAAACACCTCATACCAGCTGTCAAGCACGGTGGTGGAGGGCTGATGATCTGGGCTGGTTCTGCAGCCACAGGACCTGGGCACCTTGCAGTCATTGAGTCCACCATGAACTCCTCTGGATACCAAAGTATTCTAGAGTCAAATGTGAGGCCATCTGTCCCACAGCTAAAGCTGGGCTGAAACTGGCTCATCAACAGGACAAAGATCCCAAACACAGCAGCAGATCTACAGCAGAATGTGTGGAAAAGAAGAGAAACGAGGTGTTGCAAAAAGATTACTTCAAGCTATTGCTGCTAAAGGTCGTTTTACCAGCTCAGGAATCATGGGGTAGACTCAGTTTTTCACAAACTGCTTCTGTTTTCTGGCTAAAATGTTGTTAAATAACAAAACTATGTAATCTGAAAAAAAAAAACTGACAATGTGGGAAAAAATGTGGTGATTTATGCCTGTTGAGGAGTGGCTGCTGGTCCAGGTGGGAGTTGTGGGTATGTGTCGAGTATGAATGAGCCAATGACAGCTGTGGAAATGTTTGTTATTGTACCCTCACACTGCCATGCTTGTGGGGCGCTGTTCTGAACCACAGGATAGCTCTCACAGCTGGATGTTGCCAGCAAGCTGCAGGGCTTCTCCTCATGCCAGCTGACATGTTCATTTCTGGGGGTGTTCCGTGCGTCTGCATGCAAACGTGCACGTAGAAGCGGCTTTTAAATGCAACGAGTCTCTTGGTCTGACCAGACTAAGGCACAGAGGGCCGAATCCAACAGAACCTGCAGGTTAGCTTATTGTTAGCTTTGATGTTAGCTTTGTAAGTCGCTTTGGATAAAAGCGACTTACAAATGCATAAAGATAAAGCTGAGAACTGAAGGCGGGTCTGATTTCTTTATGCAAGACTGTATAAAAAGACAAACTGTCACAGTTTAGGTTTAATCATCTTGTTTTCAGGTTATGTTCTAGTCATGTTTTCCCACCTCGGTTCAGTCACATCACCTGCTTCATGGCTCACAGCTGTTCACTTATCACTCCCACAGTATTTAGCCTCCTGGTTTCCTTTCAGTCACTGCAGAATCCTCACTAACCTTTCATGCCACAGCCACGATTGCCGAGTCAGGGTTTTTGCCACCATAGACACAGTAATTTCATAGTTAACCATAGTTCTTTTGTTATTTATCCATAGTCTTGTCTTGTTTCTCCAACGTTAAGTATTTTGATAATCCGGCTTTATGTTTTTTTGCCTTGTCTTGTTTTTGAAGTTAAAGAGCTGCATCTGGGTCCTGCCTCTCCACCGATCCGTGACACAAACTCCTGCATTTTCAAACGAGTCAAACTGAACTTAATGATCCACTGAAGACATGTTGACAACCGCTGTCACAACGACACGCATTTCAAAAGACTGCTCAGTTGTGCCAAGTCATTGTGATTTCTTCAGAGGAGAAATGCCTCACAGACTGACAGACGACGATGTTAGCTTTGTATTTACAAGAGAAATAGACCGGGCTGAGCAGCCATGATGCTGACGGGCACAGCTGCCCGGTCTCCCTGAAGATACCATCACACAATAAAACATGCCTTTCTTTTTTCCCCAATGATTCAAAAACAACAAAGCAACATAAAGCCAACTGTTTTATCAAGATATGTCAGTTTACTTTCTTTCTAAAACAATCCAATGATTGATTTATCCAAAAGATTCCTTACTGGGGCAGTTAAGCTTTTAACTAAAGGGCCTATTCGTTGGTTTTTTGCCGTGCTTTAGCACACCTGTGACTGGAGCACCCAGGATGCAGGTTCATGTCAGGTATGAACAGGAGCTCAGGTATGAACAGGAGCTCAGGTATGAACAGGAGCTCAGACCTGAGAGCAGAGTTACCTCCGCAGCAGACCAATAACCACACAGATGCACTTTGTGTTGTCCAGTGTCGGGGAAAATTACCTACTTTGTTTAAACAAATACCTCATATATGGTGTGAAGCTCAGGTGTACCGATGAGGGCTTGATTCCACTTCTGAGTATCCTGGTTAGTTGTAGAACATGCACAAAAGTGGAGCTTCTGCTAATTGGAACGCAGCCCTCATTAGCACATTTGTCCCATTTAAAAGTCAAAAAGTCTGCTGTGAAAAAGGCCCAAAGTCTCCCTTTTACTGAAGCCCAAGCAGTGTTTTGTGGTACTAGTGTTCAGGGTAAATATTCGATGTGTCGTGCAGCCTAATGCACGCACAAATTAACATGCATGAATGCTCGGCTGCCATATGTCGGACTAATCTACTAATCTGCTGTCTGTCAGTGGATCTGTTTCTGCTCTGCTGAATGACAGCACACTGGTAACTCATCCGTCTACAGGTTCAGAAACAAGCATCACGTCTGGTTTTGATCAGCACCGGACATCAAACCTGCAGCTGATGAGCTGCATCACGAACGATCAACCTGAACAAAACCAATATTTCCTTTGTGTCCTTTCCAGGTTTGGATAATTAGATCCAGCTCTAAAATATAAGCCCGGTTATGTCACGTACAATGCTGTCCAGTGACGGCTTGTGGTGGCATTGAATGGGTCGGCTAATGTATTATAAAAGCCAAGTAGTTGTATTTCAGCATAAAAGGTCACAACAGCACGGGCCTTTTCAACAAACCACCAAAACACTATTTAGAAGAATGCACTGATGGAAAATATACCATCTACCATCTCTCTGGAAATACACATACTTTCACACTATAAAAGGTTTTAAAAAAGGTCGACTTGTGCTAAAGAATTGGTTTCAACTATAGCCTTTTGCAATTTGCTTTGGAACACAATAATCCAAACATCAGCACAAAACTAAAATCTCCAGAAAAACACTCCAGAAAGACGTTAAGAAAAAAAATACTCCACAAAATGTATCATCTGTGTGACATGAATGGTGGTGGTCTACCTTATCTGAAGAGAAGCTTCAAGAGGCCGTTAGCCTTTCTAACGTTAGCCGTTAGCCTTTCTAACGTTAGCCGTTAGCCTTTCTAACGTTAGCCGTTAGCCTTTCTAACGTTAGCCGTTAGCCTTTCTCTCAAACCAAGTTACCCAAAAGCTACGATTTTGGCGCTTTTCTTTCTGTGTAATTTGGATATCCTTTGGATGATGTGCCCCAACTTTTTTCACCTGAGGACATTGAAGAAAACGGATTCGAAAGTAAATAATCCACTTTGTTAACGCCGATGCCTGCCATTTTCAAAGTTTCGCCCTACACACGCAACCAAGTAGAGTCGTCTGTGATTGGCCCAAATCTGCTGACTTTGGGCTGTACAGATTTAGCCCAAATAAGCCACAAATGGAGGGGGCGGGACTTGCAACCTGTCACTCAAATGTTGAAGAAAAGTCAAGTGTAACAGAGTTGCTTCGCTGTAAATAATTAGCTCATTTTCACCGATTTCATGGGTTTCAGTCCAGATTTTGCTCCGCCTCTGATCAAAAATTTAAAAACAATTAGTTTAAAGTTTTTATTGAATTATTTATATATTATATTCTCATTTTTATTGAATAATGTAGGGAGGGCTGAGCCCTGTTAGCCCAATTATACCAGCCGTTCCTGCTCATGTCTAAAGTGCAGAGCTGAGACAGCCCAGATTCATTTTTAGGCCTTTTTACACACAAAAAAAGGCTGAGGCACAGACGGACCACATCACCTCACACCTCACAATCTGCCTCTATACCATATGAACTGAACTGTGACGCACAACAAAGACGTAACAATGGCCCCAGTGAAAAGGGCTTTATGTCTGCCCCTCCCCTGCTTCTTTATCTCTGCTCTTTAAAGTAAACACAGCCTACACAAAACCCTTCAATTGAGTTCAAATGAATCAATAAAGAAAGCAAACAGAGAGGAAGTGTTGTGTGTTCTACGAAATTCTCAGATTCTTCTGTTCGTAACCAAAATTATGAAAAGTATTTCACAACTAACCGAGACAGCGTAAGTCACTGCCTTGCGAACACTAAAATAACATCTGCAGGACCTCAACACTGCTCCAGCTGTGACCTTATCAAAGAGAACAAAGTGGAGAGAGCATCAATACTTCAGCCACTGAGAACAAGACGAGCCTCAATCAGGGCTGTAATTTAAACCCGATCAGTGGTTTGCTTTGCTTAACCTTCCCAGAATGCCACAGGCAGGTGAAAAGGTTAACTTTGGCTCTTTGATTAGATTATCACAATTTAAAGGAGATCTTTATATATATAAAGGGTTGTATGAAGCATTTATCATTGGTCTCATTCACAGGTGTGTTGGCCTGCTGTTCCTCCTGTAATTTAGAGGAGGATCAGCCCTGTATCACCGTGTGTCACGCATCAAACCCAAGCTGGAGAGGAGCATTTTCTGCGATTTTTGAGCTCGACTAATCACGTAAATTAAAGCCAAATAGTCATCATTAAACCAACATTAATTACCGAAGCAGTTATTTGTTCCTGTTCTCGTCATTTGTTCGTTTAGCTACAACAAAACCAGTCATTTTTCGTGGTGTTTCTGGGTCTTTTTGCTTCTGAAGCGCAGCATTTTTGCTACGGTTTATGAAGCTCTGGTAAAACCGCGATAAACCAGCTTCATCCTCATACCGTCATTTTTCACTCCGGTCTGTTGCTTCTTCTATAGGTACAAACTCCGACAGAAACAGCGCCACCGGGGGCTCACACCAAAAGCGGCGTGAGCGGCCAGCTGCCATTCATTTTCAATGTAAGCTGGCGTCGATGAGCGGCGCGTCGTGAGCTTCATGAGTTGAGAAAGGCTCAACTTTATGCAAATGAGCAGTGACGCGGCGCGACGACAGCCAATTAGGGCCGATCTGGATTCCGAAGGCGGAAAACGGCAGAGCGCAACACACAAAGAAGGCTGCCCAGAGTACGATCCATGGTGAAAGAGGGAACCGATGTATGGATGGATTATTATATGTATATATATGTGTATATATATATATATATATATATATATATGCTAGTTGCTATAAGCCCCGCCCCTTTGGCCGCTTCCGGCGGCTGAAGAAGTACAAGCGGCTGTGCTCGCTGGTGTGAGCCCCGGTTAAACATTAGTTCCACGTCAATGCGTAGTTAAACATAAGTCTCCTCCTGCCCTAAACGACTTTGTGCGCCTTCTGACTAATCGATCAGTCGCGCATCGACAGTAAGAGCACGAGTCGGGACTCGATCACCTCTGTTTCTACCAATCAGCAGAGGATCGACTTCGACCCCCGTTCCGCCTCTCTGCTTTCACACATGACAAAGCACAACAAAGCTGGAAAAGGCGTCCATGACGGAGGATTTTGTCTTATCGGCAGCGAACAGCAGTCAGAGCTTATTAGTTTGGAGAATCAGAAGCTGTGATGACGGTCAAGCTAAAGCTAAAAGCCACACAGAACTGAGACGGCAGAAAAGCACGTTTTCCACGATCTAAAACATCTCAAACCAAGACAATTTCAAGTAAATTCCATATTGTGGATATTTACACCTCAGCAACAAACCGTTATTTACATTATATATCATTATTATAACCGTTATTCTCCTGTAGCAGCATTTTCTGGGATGTCTTGTGGACCCACTGTGTTACTGCTCTCAAACTGGTTTTCTGGTGGCCCCAGTCTAACTAGCTTTTGTCTTTAGCTCCCACTTTGGGCAGGTTTATGATTCTCCAAAGACAGAGAACTCCAAGAATGACGATTAATGAATATTTCACACATCCCATCTTAAAAAAAAACACCTGTGTCCATTTAAGTTTGTTAATCTGTGTTTTCCCCTCATTCTACAGCCATTTTTACTTGAATCTTACTTGAAATTACAATCTTAAAGGTTGAATTATACATTTTATTGGTACTACTACTTAATAGTAGGTGCTTTGGGCTTTCATGTCTATTTCACTCAGGTGTAAATGCTGCTAATGTAAAGTAATTTCACAGTTTGGGATGAATAAAGGACTTCTATTCCCTTTTATAAAACACTGAATATGGTCGAAGACTGAGCTGCCACACATGAAAGTAGATCTGTGTAATGTTGCTTTTCTTCTACTTTGTGCACCTGAGTTCCAATCATCGACCAAACGTATCTGGACTTTTTCAATATCTCCTTCACCTCTTTTTGAATAAATGCATGCAATTATCTAAGCAGCATTATTGATTTATTCAGCAGAATGCATAAAATATGACCCTGAAACAGGCAGACTTTGATCCGGCATTAGCTTGGGCTGCCTAAATCTTGAATATGAATCAAAATTCCAGCTGTCAATAAATACCAGACAAACCTAACCTGAATATAAAATGTTTTCCTCAAACATTCAGTGAACAAAACAATAAAAACTCACTCTTCTTAGCAGCGGCCATGTCGCACGAACTGGTCCAGAGCAGAGACACTTCGACTGTCACAGCCTTATCATCTCAGCAGTCTGACCTCAGAACAACCCTGCAAAACAAGTTAAAAAACAATGAGAGAAACGCATGAGGCACAGAGAGCAGCAGCAGAGTGAAACAGGAAGCAAGACCATGTTATCAGATCAGGCAATAAGCATCAGAAGATAAGGACAAACGCTAGAGGTTGTGCAGGAGAAGAAAAACGGGGGCTAGAACGGTTTGGCACAGTAGGCTTTGCAGGGTTTTTTGTTTCCTCTTTTTAAATCCACAACCCCGTTCTCACATATATTTCAGCTGAGAGCACAGCTGTGCTGGACGAGTCAAGCCAGGAGCGCCACAGACTCCCGACAGAGACGTCAATTAAAGGAAAACAACATAACAGTCTAAGAGGATTAGCTCAGGGCTGAAGCTGCTGTTGGTGCAGTTTCGCACAGATGGAGAATGTGGATCATTTCTCTTATTCTCAATATGGACCCAATGAAAATATGCACCACAGCGTAAAAAAGTATGAATCCCCAGTCCAAATATTAGAGACGGCGGGTCGAAAAATACATTTCTCATTTAACCTCATTCAACAGAAGCCAAAAACACGTTTAGTTTGACGCTTTTTCCAAAGAATTAAAATCCAGGCGAACACTTCACACGCCCACGAAAGCCTCACAGCAGAACAAACATGGCAACCTACACACTGTTTTCAGATGTGGCAACCTGAGGGATCCTGACTCAGGTTTGAAAATAAAAACATGAATGTTTTAAAATGCCTCAAAGTATGTTAAATCCCTGCACAGCTACAACACGAGTCGGGGCAGCAACGTAATGCCATTAGTCCAAAAGCAAGCCAAATGGACTCTGAGAGCTCGTGAGTAACAAGTTCAAACGACACGGCTTAAACCAACGTTTTTATGAGCTTTTGTTGCAACTACACAGTTGGTTTTTTAAGCCCTCCAAGAGAGAGTAAAGATGATCTCTCCCCTGCAGTCAAACCACGTTTTTCCACTTCATGACCAAAAAAATACCGGCTTCGTATTTCAAGACAGAGCCTGGAAGAGTATTTAAGAGCTACGTCCAAAAGCTTCACTGAAGTGGTCACAGACAGGTGGTGTCAGGTGCCCTGGACTGAAGTGATGTCTGATGTGGCAGGTTAAGAACACATTAAACTTAATAAAATCAAAACTGTTAAAGCCCAAAGTTAATACGTTTTGTTCTTTTGTGTGTTCATGAGCAGCATGTGCTGTGGCTGATGATAAAATGCTCCGAAATGTTCTAAAAATATTTATTCTAGTTTATGATGATGCAACAAACGGCACAAAATAAAAAGTTTGATAAAAAACCGAATGAATTCTCTCAATAAGCATGTGTTTATGTGCTGTGGTGCCTTTTGAGCATCGTTTTCCTCTTAAAATCTAATCAGCATCCGATACGCTGCATGAATAATCGATTAATATTCTTTCTCATGCTTTTTGTCATGATAACACCTGATTTAAGCTCAGCCAAATAAGGAAGTTCAGGTCTGAGAAAAGCAAACGTATTCCTGTTTAAAATGCAAAGAATAACGCAGCTCTAAGAAATCAGTGGCTGCTTTTACATATTTTGAACCTGGAACCATCTGTGTGCTTCAGTCTTTTAGTTCAGCCTCAGTATTTGGAGATAAAGCGAGGATATGAGTGAAGAATAACGCCGTGGAACAGGAAACTAAGAGTGTCACACCCACTGAGAGTGATCCACTTTAAACGGTACTAAATATCAGTGCCGTTTTAAGCACCTAAATGTGTCACTATTATTAGAATACCACTGATGGGATTCGAATGAGCAGCTCTGAAAGCAGCAGAGTGACACGAAAAGGTACGAAAGATTGGGCAGAAACAAAAATAAAAAGTTTACAGCTGTTTAAATAAGCAGAGTGTCTGCTGTGGGCAGCTTATCCAGGGATAACACCTGTTAAGCATCAGTGTAATTAACTGTAAATTACATTTGTTCAAATATCAAACACACAAGCTACTCGTAAAACTTGTGTGAAGGAGAATAAGCGTGAATGTTAAGATTTACAATCAGTGTCTTTGTTCCGGTTTGAGCCGCTGCACTCGTAAACAATGCGCTATTTTCTGTCTAAGAGGGAATTACTGCAGACATCCTGGTGTGTTAAGTTTGAGATAATCTGATCAAACCGTTGGCTCAGTTATAAAGTGTCAAATCATCTGACCAAAACGGTGGTTTGTTGCACTTTCTGACCTTATTTTCACGCCCCCACACACTTACAACATGACACTTTGGTATGAATAAAACACCTGTAACCTTTAAAGTTAAATAACTGATGTTGAAACAAACTAAACCTGTAATCTTCATCAAATTACAGCTCCACAGTTAATTTGAAACATAATTGCTGAGAGAAAGCGTGCATTTAGCCGCCGTGTGTTAATCTGTGCATTCACGCAGAAATACGGTCACCTTCACAGGGACTCATGCACATGCACGACCAAAGCTGACAAATTCTAATTGTGGGCCACACAGAGAGCAGCAACAGGTACTCATTTCCTGCTTTGAATATGTTCATTTGAGAGAAAACAGTTTGCCTCGTTAAACAGGTACACAGCAGATGTGATGGAGAGCACCAAATTATTCAGGTAAAATAATATAACCGCACAGAATATAACAAAGGGTCCTGCTGGAAAATGTTTGTAGAACCAGCTCTCTTCTGTTAATAAATTAACAATCTGCCATTTAAAATGCTGAAAACATTAAATGTCTCCATCTTCTTTGGGTTCTTGGGATTTACGAGCAGTTTCCAAACGAGGTTTAACAATATTAGCGCGTAATAAACAACGTGTGTCATTTAAACCACCAAACACTGCACCATACTGCACTTTTTCTTACACCTTTTCTTATAAAATGAGATGAAATTAACTTAGTGTGGCTCAAAACAACACGATACAACACAGCGTGCTGCCTGAAATCTAAAGTTAACGCGCGTGTTGAGGTAATATAGTGGATAGTTTGCAGCAATGTGAGGATCAGCAGCCAGACACACATCCCCGCTGGATAACATTAGCAGGTTTCATAGAAAAAGGCAAACACTCTGAACTGCGCAGAGGAATAAATCCATCATTGTCTACAATTGTGGCGTTGAAAAAGTTGCAGCGTTTATAGCACCTGTCCAAAACGTACGTCTCCCTTCGCTTTCTTTTCCCTCCAAGTTTTGCTTACCTTAGTTTACTCCGTCCTCGCTTTATATCTGCGTGTATGAACAGAAAGCAAAGGCAAAGACGTGTGTCTGCGGCAGCTTTGTTCAGTAAAAGCAGGACAAGCTCTGCAGTGCCCGCTCAAAATCTCCGCTCCCCTCTTCCCTCCGCTCTTTGGGATCACTTCCGCATTCAGTCACGTGGTGTAGCCACGCCCCCTCACGCTTAACCTCACGTAATCTTTTTAAGTGAAATGACCTGCTTGGGACCTAAATCCTTCTCTACTGCCGACACTGCTTAGGGGTAACGGCTAAAGTTCAGTGTAAGACAGCAGCTCGCGGTTCCCTTCACATTCATCATCATAGTTAAACTTATTATGAGGAGAATAGCGCCACCTGGCGGTGTTTCATGTGCGCCCAAGCGCCCGTCTAACAAGGTTAAAACACTCTGGTCTCTGCTTCATTTTCAAGCAAAAAATAAAACAGATCATGGCCTTAAAATTAAACAAGTTTGAAGTACTTAAAAAGGGCAAATAACACAGTTACATCATGGAAAGTCCCTTATATTTATCATGATGGTCCCTATTCTGTTCATATCTTACAACAAATGCCATCTCAAATCACTTCAAACATACAATCCAGTTCAAGGAAATTATAATCTAAATCACTGTAACATCATCATGATCCAATGGAGGCAAATTCCTTAAAATCCAAAGAATTCCAATATATAAAATGCTGTGTGGCAGAACAGGACTTGTCTGTGTTTCAACCCTACGTCTGAGCTTTCATGAGATGTTAAGTTAAGACTTTATTTGATGATGATGGAGGAAGGAAAAAAAACTCACTTTTAACAGGACGAAACCTCCATCAGAACCAGAAACAGGAAGGGTGACCGGCCGGGGTTTGAGAGGAAAAAAGGAAAGTCTTAAGCCTAATCTTAAAGGTACAGAGGGTGTCTGCTTCCTGAAATATGATCTATCCTACTAGTTCTCATTAGAAATGTGGCAGCAGCATTTTGTAATCAGCTTTATAAGATTTATAACTAATTATTTTTGTCAAAAAGTACAGTTTTTGATTATACATAATTTCTAAATGCAATGAATTTGTTGGATTTGTTTGCTCTCTGTCCTTGTTATTTTATTATAATTGTTTTTATATGTAATATATGTTGCTCAATATTGTGCAGCATATGCTGAACATCTAATAGCTTCCCAGGTAAAGGGCAAATTAATCCAAACCCGCAATGCTACGTATTTAGAGTGGAAAGTGGGATTTTAGCTCAGAAGGAAGGGGAAAAATTAAGGAAAAGAGGAATTTTTGAGAATATGATGGGGGGGGGGGGGGGGGGGGGGGGGGTGGAATGAACTTGTAGTTATTTGTGTCTCTGCTGTCCATTTCAAGTAAAAGCACACATTTGGCTTCAGCATGGCACCATGAGAGCCACCAAACCGTGGCTTTGTAAACTGACAAAAAAGAAAAACATAACCTTAAATGGAGCTTTGTACATTTTATACAGTTGAGTATATCAATAATATTAATATGAATATCAGCACAAGTAAATCCTCATTACTTACTGATGCCAAAGTCACAATGGGTCTTCTCGGTTCACCACCAGCTAAGGAGACGTCCTTTGGTGGTGGTGAACCTGCAGGTGAGGGCCCTGGCTGCTCTGCCACTGTGCACGAGGGTCCTGAATGCACTGGCATTAGCATGTTTGAGAAAAAAAATCGCCACGTAGAAAAAGCGATATCTTTACCTTCTGTAGTTAAAGTCACCTGAAGTCCGGCGGGCTGAATTCTGGAGAAGTGCCATTGTGATTGGCTAACAGCAAAAATGGAAATGGGGCAACGTGATTGGCTGTTGGGCTCAATTCTGGAGACGTGCCATCGTGAATGGCTATCAGCAAAAATGGAAATGGGGCAACGTGATTGGCTGTTGGGCTGAATTCTGGAGAAGTGCCATCGTGATTGGCTATCAACCAAAATGGAAATGGGGCAACGTGATTGGCTGTTGGGCTGAATTCTGGAGAAGTGCCATTGTGATTGGCTATCAGCAAAAATGGAAATGGAGCAACGTGATTGGCTGTTGGGCTCAATTCTGGAGACGTGCCATCGTGATTGGCTATCAACCAAAATGGAAATGGGGCAACGTGATTGGCTGTTGGGCTGAATTCTGGAGAAGTGCCATTGTGATTGGCTATCAGCAAAAATGGAAATGGAGCAACGTGATTGGCTGTTGGGCTCAATTCTGGAGAAGTGCCATCGTGAATGGCTATCAACCAAAATGGAAATGGGGCAACGTGATTGGCTGTTGGGCTCAATTCTGGAGAAGTGCCATCGTGATTGGCTATCAGCAAAAATGGAAATGGGGCAACGTGATTGGCTGTTGGGCTCAATTCTGGAGAAGTGCCATCGTGATTGAATATCAGCAAAAATGGAAATGGAGCAACGTGATTGGAGGAGAATTATACAGACGCTTGAACCTTCTCGAGACGAGCGGAGACCAAGCGTCTGTACAAATCTCCTCCAATCACGTTGCCCCATTTCCATCTTTGCCGTCAGCCAATCACAGTGATACTTCTCCAAAATTCAGCCCGTCGGACTTCAGGTGTCTTTCCCTACAAAAGGTAAATACATGCTAATATATTCTGTCAACTATCTAGCTTGGTCGGAGTTAAATATGCATCATAGTGATTTTTTAAATCGATTTTTCATTCACAGCAAAACGAAACACCCTCGTCATAATATTCCATTAAGTCAACTAGATAGCAAGATAGATATTAATGATATATTAAAGAGAAAAAACACGTTTAAAAGAAAGGACGTTGACGTCGCATCGCCGTTGACGTGTTATTGTGTTCAAACATGACTTTTAAGTCAGAGCCAGTTTGTTTTGCCTCTTTAGTGTCGTTTCCACCATCGTTACATACCGCCACAGTAACTGTTATGAAAGTTATTTTGACCTCATTTTGACGACACTCCCCCCCCCCTCCCCGATTTAAACGTTGGTATAAGTATGTTCTTATGCACTCTGAGCTTAATAGTATGAATGAGATCTGTGTTATAGTCTTGAACATCTTGAATATGAAATGTCTTGAATAGGCAGTGTTACATTGAGGGCTAGGTATGCTAACAGATATCGCCCGGCTAGCTCAGTCGGTAGAGCATGAGACTCTTAATCTCAGGGTCGTGGGTTCGAGCCCCACGTTGGGCGAGTTACAATTTTTTTTTCAATTGTTGGGCATTATCTTAAAATGGTTTCGTAAGGGATAATTTGCTCTATTTTAGATTGTCTTCACCACTAGAAGCGCATCATAATTAATAAGTAAGTAGTCATAACGGGTATTTTACCGTTGAAGTCTGTCTGTACATGTACAGTAGAATATTACCTTCTGTTTATGCAGAATAATATCCATTTCCCACTTACTTTTTCTTTCAACGAATTTGTACGTCAATTTGAGATGATTTTATAAATAAAAATATCTAATCATTGCAACTGAGGTAAAAACATGTCGTCCCTGGGTGGGCTCGAACCACCAACCTTTCGGTTAACAGCCGAACGCGCTAACCGATTGCGCCACAGAGACGTGGTACACCATCGTCAACAATATTGAAATCATACCCCAGCTATATGATATTTGATACATCACAGGTTTCAGACAGCAATATCCTCCAGAGGAGGAGCGTTCTTGGGTGACTTAATGCAAGCTTGCAGCGCCTGAAATTTAATGTACATTTGTCCTTGATTGCTGTTCATATAAGGAGACACAGCAGCGGATGTAATAATATGTCAATCAGCAATTATCATTTTTTTCATGACATAAAGGAGTGCATCATCAAAAAGGATAGGCTGTCTACGTCACACACCGCCCGGCTAGCTCAGTCGGTAGAGCATGAGACTCTTAATCTCAGGGTCGTGGGTTCGAGCCCCACGTTGGGCGACATATAATTTTCGATTTTTCCGCACCATAAGACGCACCTAAAAACCGTAACTTTTCACAAAAAACGCCCGTACACATTATAATCCAGTGCAATTTATGTGTGCACCGGATTCCAAAATCTTTGAGGGATACCGCCATTTTTAATTTTTTTTCCCTTGTCCTGTCCAGCATTATGGCAGCAGAATTGTAGTCTGAATACCTTTTATGCCAAACAGATTTGCTTTGCCAAGGGAAGTTTTCTAAATGTAAAGCTCCCCTTGATGCCCATTTATTTATTTTTGTTTACAATATATAACATGTAATAGAGCTGAACCGGATCGGGGGACAAGGAAAGAAGAAGAATAAAGAAGAGTAAACAGAACAAAAATAATCAGCTGCTACACCTGTAAAAAACAAAATCCATGGTTTCTGTTGGGAATCCAGCCTTAGCGCCACCAGGAGCACCTGAAAGCAGACAAGCAGAGAAAAAACAAACACACAAACAAACAAAAACAAGCACAAGTAGCAGCAATCGCATACAACACAGCTGTGGAAATAGATGACCTCAGACGACATGATAATAGATCAATACCGATATACCGCCATTTTGAATTTACAGTGGGGAGCGCGAGCTCTCATCGGGGCATTAAGCCCCCTTTGCATCTGTCACGATCCGTGAAAGCACTGGACGCAGATGCAGGGTAGAATCAATAATCAGACTTTATTTATATAATGATTGTCACTTGAAGAGCAAAGTAATATATTATAAATTCTTAACTCACTCTTCTCGATAGAGTGAGACTATAAAACTTATCAAAACTCTCTCCACGCTAGGAGGAAAAAGCAAAAAGTTATATAAATCTTACAAATAAACTTATACTTCTCCGAACCGTCGGAGGCTCTATAGAAATTTAACAAAATCAATAAACAAAAGAGACTCCTTCTAATGGAGTTGCTATGAAAGTTATAATTATAAATCAAAGACACTCCTCTACCGGAGATACTCCTGAAAAAACGACAATACAAACAAAACTTCACTTGGCTAAATCTATGGCAAAACTTACAACAAAAAAAACACTCTCAAAGAGGAAATCATTAATAAACAAGATCTTTGGATTACTCAGACTTGGATCACTAGTGGCCGAACGCTCGAAAGACAATTCAACACACTGGCAACGAGACAAGGGAAGACGCAGACTATTTAAACACATGAGGGACCAAGGGGAACAGGTGGAAACACTTGGGAATCAGGGAAGACAATCAGACACATGACACGGGAGGAAGGGCAAGTTATCTGAAACGATAGGAGTTGTTAATTTCAAAATAAAACAGGAAGTGACAAGACAAGATACAAAAACCTAAGAGCCTCTGTGAGACCTGACAGCATCACTCACCGCTCTCCCTTCACTTTTGCCACTTGCCTCTTCGCTATCGTACATTGGAAAAGAATGGCAACTGGTTTAAACGTCTTTAAACAACAAAGGCAGGGAGGATACAGACACGAGTCGCCTTATTGTGTATTTGCTGCAGGTTTTCACATGGTTTGAATTGTTTGTGGCATCTTGTGTTTTGTATTTTGTCAGCTCAGCTGAAGCAAACTATGTTGCCTTCAGTGCACAGAACCGTGGCCCACAGTAGGGCTACAGCGCCACCTGCTGGAAAAATGCATGAAATTACTAGTTCAAAGATTCGTTCAATTTACTAAAAGATCCGATTCAGGCAAAAGAGTCGAACTTCCCAACACTAATGCAGACCGATGTGCAGTTTATAAGTTAATAAGTGTGAAAACTTCCCGAAGATGTTGTCCTTGACCATCGGACCTTTTCCCGCTGACACAGACACGTAAAACATGCACAACGTGTGCTGGCAGCGATAAACCAATCAGAGAACAGTAGGTAATTCGTACGCCTTATAATCAGGTGCGCCTTATATATGGGTTAAAGACAGAAATGGACCCCATAATTGAGGGTGCGCCTTATAATCAGGTGAGTCTTATAGTGCGGAAAATACGGTAATTTACTGGTAAACTTGTGAAGAGTTTACATCCATTCTGGCAATATTTAGATACTTGCTGTAAAGCTATGGATAACAAAGGTACTTCTTATTTCTCAGAGTCACTAATTAATTTCAGCTTGGTCACTTTTCACGTATTTCTAAAAGATTGAAAAGTCTGTCCCAACTACACTGCCTTCTCCAAGTCAAGTCAAGTCAATTTGCGACATTGACTTGACGCTGGAGGTCCCTGGAGGAGATGACAGGATCTCAGGGCTCTTGCTCCTCTTGGTTTCCAGATGTCTTCTTTTTTTCGTATTCCCACCTTTGTCATTCATTAGAATTTGCACCTCTGTGGCTCCATAATAATTGTATTATATTGTTATTAGGAAGGTTGCCTCTGACCAGATAAATGTTGGTGGTCGAGAGGGAAATGCTGATAGAGGGTAAAGCTTTGATGACTGATTCTAAACAGAACATGTCTAGAATGCACAAAATGCCTTAATTTCATTTAATACAATTAATTTATTCATCCTTTCTCATGTCAGCACTGGTGCAGTTAATCCCACCATTATATCAATGGATCCAAAATGTTTTACCGTCCCTGGGTGGGCTCGAACCACCAACCTTTCGGTTAACAGCCGAACGCGCTAACCGATTGCGCCACAGAGACGTCGCAGGCGCCATTTTCTCATTTTCTTGTGATATTTCGCGATACACGCAGAGGCATGATGTGTGCCTCAACTTTTTCGTTTCCCAGACAGATAAAGCAGCAAAATAGAAACACAGACTGCACACCAAGACGTTTTTTGGTGTTTCTGACTACAGGTCAGTAATCAACACGTGGACGGGTTAAAGGAGACTTTCAAGACTATCATGACTTCCTGGCAGGAGCATCAAAGCTCCCATCAGCAAGGTTAGGTTAGGTTAGGTTAGGTTAGGTTAGGTTAGGTTAGGTTAGGTTAGGTTAGGTAAGGTAACTTTATTCATAGGTAGATTTGAACTGTTTTAACTGCAACTTCTTACACACACACAGACAACATTGAGTACAACGACAAAGACAGTGAACATAACAGTGACAACAGCGCTCCAGACATGGAAACATGGATAAAAAGCATACAAAAAGGTGTTACTATCAAAAGACAAAAGATACAGTACAGAATAAAAGCCATCAGGGCAGATATAAAAACAGATGATATAGACCTTTGTGGTTTAGAGTTTTAAGAAAGTATCTGATCAAGTATCTGATTCTCAGTTACCCAGGTTGTTGTGATCATAACAGCTTGAATAAGGGCAACTGGACTTCTTCTTGGATCTTGAAGACGTTTCACCTCATGCAAAAGGCTTTTTACTCAGAGAGGTTTGTTACAGTCAGCGTCACCAGCATCCATGTCGTAAGAGTCATTATCACCTCTGAATTGTTTACCTGCCTGAAAGGGCAAGTTTCAGTCACAGGATCCAAAGCGTTAAAGGTTGTGAACCTGCCTAAGGAGAGAGACAATGCTGCACTGCAGGTGCTGGGAAGGTGAAACCTGAGTCCACCTCCTCTGTTTAAAAAAAAAAAAGTATAAATATGGATAAATAAATGTATAAATAAATGGAAAAAATAACCTTTTTGTCATATTGTTATGAAAGTGACACCCACACGAAGAAAAATTCAAGGTAGCTGATAGAACACTGGACACTAAAAGCGCACTGGATTATATGGTGTACTGCTGTTTTTTGTGAAAATTTAAGGTTTTCAGGTGCGCCTTATGGTACGGAAAAACGAAAATTATATGCCGCCCAACGTGGGGCTCGAACCCACGACCCTGAGATTAAGAGTCTCATGCTCTACCGACTGAGCTAGCCGGGCGATGTATGACGTGCATATGACGTAGTTGTCGTGCCGTGCCATGCCGTGGCATCCACCACCATGAGGGGGCGGTGAAGCTTGAGGCCACGCCCACTGCCGAGGGAAGCGTGGCAGAGTCTCTGTGGCGCAATCGGTTAGCGCGTTCGGCTGTTAACCGAAAGGTTGGTGGTTCAAGCCCACCCAGGGACGACCTCATTTATGCTTATTACCTGAGTTAATACAAACATTCTGCTGCAAAAAACACTCTCCTTACGCATTGTACACGTTCCTTAGCGAAAGATTTCTCTATGGCCGACCTGTTGAGATCATCAGAATGCAACCTTCTTTTGGAAAACTCAAGCTGGAGGCTTTTTTCAAAATTACAAAGGCAAAGCGAAGAAAGAGCCCTTTTCCCATCTTGCTATGAAAGTCACACACAAACAAAAATAAATTCAAAAAGCCTGAGAGACCTAATCTTGGCACTTTGGAAAATGTTTACATTAAATCTCTTTCTTTCACAAGTCAGAGCAGGAAGCTATTGACTCCTTTTTGTGTCCAACTTTACTTGTTATCCACACAGCAGACATGCAAAAATTTAACACGCGCTGGAATAAAGGGGTGAGGGGCGGGATTATCGAGGCCACGCCCACCATCAAAAACAAGTCTCTGTGGCGCAATCGGCTGTTAACCGAAAGGTTGGTGGTTCGAGCCCACCCAGGGACGAATGTGTTTACCAACAGATCGTGATTAACTTGGATACGACCTATCTTTTAGGTAATTTGCCTAACAAGACTTAAGGTGCGAAAGCATACTGATGATCAGTTGATTAACTGAGTCAAGTCGTGTGTACTGTTGCTTGGTTGGGACAAAAACCTGCAGCCACATGGCCCTTTGTGGAATAGTTTGGACATGCCTGCTTTCTCTGGACAAGACAAACTGGCACAAAACAAATGGGAATGCAGAATACATACACTGCCTTAATCATACCCTCGATCTTGTGCTGACTTATGGCATTGAGAGTGAACAGTTATCAGTGTTCCCCCTCAAAACCCTGTCTAGTCTGACCATTTTTTGATAACTTTTAAATTTACATTACTTGACTATAAAGCAGATTTAAAAAGGTAATCCACCCTTCCTGAGTCTGGTTCTGCCAGAGGTTTCTTTCTGTTAAAAGGGAGTCGTTCCTTTCCAAAGCAATCTGTTGGTTTCCTTAGCTAGAATATTGTTTTTGAATTGGCTCTATACGAATTAAGTGGATTATTTTGAAATTAATTGATTGGATTCATTCATGCAAAGTGCCTTGAGATGACATTTGATGTCATTTAGAGCTATATAAATAAAACTGAATTGAATTGAATATACACATTTAAGGAGGTGGGGAACTGGTGGAAACATGACTGGATTCCCTGGACATGACAGTAATAAATTAAAAAAGATTCATACCTGTGAAAAAATACTGATAATTAAAACGTGTGCATTTTACTGAGGAATGGTCTTTTATATGGTTGTCCGTCTGCAGAAGGGACAGTGGAATGGTCCACTGTTGGTGTATTTAGTCACCGTTGGTGTGTCACCATATACTGACGTGTCTCTACATATCAGAGGGGGAATGAATGCGCATAAAAGTAATAATTAGAAATCCAAAAGACCAAAAATATTAAATCCTTTTTCACCTCAATAACAAACGATGATTTGGTAGCAAATCCAAAGTCGCCGAGGTAACGTGTCCCATTGAACCCATAAACTGTCCTTTAAGTCTTTTGCCTAACAAGAGTTAAGGTGCGAAAGCATACTGATGAGATATTACAACTGTATTGTAATTGATAATCTTGCTGTATTGCACCTCCTGTTTTTAGGTTCAAGTTTAACAAAGATCAGCAGCAGTTCACACAAGTCTCATCACGCAAATGTACAAAACGCTGGGTCGAGGCCACGCCCACTACCAAGGAAAGCGAGGTAGAGTCTCTGTGGCGCAATCGGTTAGCGCGTTCGGCTGTTAACCGAAAGGTTGGTGGTTCAAGCCCACCCAGGGACGACCTGCTTTATGCATATTACCTGAGTTAACACAAACATTATGCCGAGTAAAAAACACTCTCCTTACGCATTGTACACGCTCCTTCGAGAAAGATTTCTCTATGGCCGACCTGTTGAGATCAGTAGAATACAACCCTCATTTGGAAAACTCAAGCTGGAGGCTCCTCTGTCTTTTTTCAAAATTGCAAAGGCAAAGCGAAGAAAGAGGGAGTTTGTATGTTCTCCCCGTGTATGCGTGGGTTCTCTCCGGGTACTCCGGCTTCCTCCGACCGTCCAAAAACATGCATGTTAGGTTAATTGGTGACTCTAAATTGTCCGTAGGAGTGAGTGTGACCGTGCATGGTTGTTTGTCTCGTTTGTCTCTATGTGGCCCTGTGATGGACGGCGACCTGTCCAGGGTGTACCCCGCCTTTCGCCCAATGACTGCTGGGATAGGCTCCAGCCCACCCGCTACCCTATTAACGGATTGACGGTATAGAAAATGGATGGATGGAAGCGAAGAAAGAGCCTTTTTCTCATCTTGCTATGAAAGTCACACAAACAAAAATAAATTCAAAAAGGCTGACAGACCTAATCAGGGCACTTTGGAAAATGTTTACATTAAATCTCTTTCTTTCACAAGTCAGAGTAGGAAGCTATTGACTACTTTTTGTGTCCTACTTTACTTGTTACATGCAAACATGCAAAAATCGAACACATGCTGGAATAAAGGGGTGAGGGGCGGGATTATCGAGGCCCCGCCCACCATAAAAAACAAGTCTCTGTGGCGCGTTCGGCTGTTAACCGAAAGGTCGGTGGTTCGAGCCCACCCAGGGACGAGTGTGTTTACCAACAGATCGTGATTAACTTGGACATGCTACCACCATGTCTGTAGAATACGATCTGCACATTTAACTCATTCTTCAGGCTGCAGCCTCATCCTTCACAACCAAGTTGAATGTTTTTCCAATCCACTGGTCAGCAACCAGTTGGAGGTTTTGGTAGCAAATCCAAAGCCGCGAAGTAATGTTTCCCATTGAACCCACAAACTATCCTTTAAGTCATTTGCCTGACAAGAGTTAAGGTGCGAAAGCATACTGATGAGATATTACAACTGTATTGTAATTGGTAATCTTGCTGTATTGCACATCCTATTTTTAGGTTCTAGTTTGACAAAGATCAGCAGCAGTTCACACAAGTCTCATCACGCAAATATAAAAAAAAAAGCTTGCTCGAGGCCACGCCCACTGCCAAGGAAAGCGAGACAGAGTCTCAGTTTTAAGAAAGTATCTGAAAGAACCTGAGTCCACCTCCTCTGTAAAAAAAAAAAAAAAGTATAAATATGTATAAATAAATGTATAAATAAATGGAAAAAATAACCTTTTTGTCATATTGTTATGAAAGTGACACCCACACGAAGAAAAATTCAAGAAAGCTGATAGAACACTTGACACTAAAAGCGCACTGGATTATAATGTGTACGGGCGTTTTTTGTGAAAATTGAAGGTTTTCAGGTGCGCCTTATGGTGCGGAAAATCGAAAATTATATCTCGCCCAACGTGGGGCTCGAACCCACGACCCTGAGATTAAGAGTCTCATGCTCTACCGACTGAGCTAGCCGGGCGATGTATGACGTGCATATGACGTAGTTCTCGTGCCGTGCGATGCCGTGGCATCCACCACCATGTGGGGGCGATGAAGCTCGACGCCACGCCCACTGCCAAGGAGAGCGAGGCAGAGTCTCTGTGGCGCAATCGGTTAGCGCGTTCGGCTGTTAACCGAAAGGTTGGTGGTTCAAGCCCACCCAGGGACGACCTCATTTATGCTTATTACCTTACTTAATACAAACATTCTGCTGCAAAAAACAGTCTCCTTACGCATTGTACACGTTCCTTCGAGAAATATTTCTCTATGGCCGACCTGTTGAGATCAGTAATATGGAACCTTCATTTGGAAAACTCAAGCTGGAGGCTCCTCTGTCTTTTTTCAAAATCAGCAAATCCAAAGCCGCGAGGTAATGTTTCCCATTGAACCCATAAACTGTCCTTAAAGTCATTTGCCTAACAAGAGTTAAGGTGCGAAAGCATGCTGATGAGATATTACAACTGTATTGTAAATGGTAATCTTGCTGTATTGCACCTCCTATTTTTAGGTTCAAGTTTCAGCAGCAGTTCACTGAACAGCAGTTCAAGACTCAAACTGGAGTCTCCTCTGTCTTTTCTTCAAAACTGCAAAAGTAAAGCAAAAAAAGAGCCTTTTTCACATCTATAACATCTTCAGACATCACCCACCTGGAGTCAGCCTCTGGGCAGATCCAAAACCCGCTGAAACTCCACCTTAAGTCCCTCTTCGAGGTGGACGATGTGGCTAAAGAGGGGAAGGAGATCTTTGCTCAGACTATTTACTCGGTCCCAGGTAAGTGGTAGAAAATGGATGGAGCTTTGGCGCTAAATGTTTTTGTTATCTTCAGAAATAAAAATAGACATTTATCAACAACACAGCACATCTATTGTTGTGTCTTACTCCGTTGTTTATTCAGTATGATTGTCATGGGTATGAGATGTAAGAAAATGGTAAATGTTGCAACATTCATATACCGTGGATTCAGACTAACATGCAACAAGGCACCAAATTCTATGTAAAAAAAATGAAAGGAAAACATTTCCAGGCTTTCCAACACTACTCATCATATAACACTTTGGACAGGACTCAAATGTAATTGGTGGAAAAATAAACGTATCCCAAGTCTGCAAATGCTATTGGCAAAATGGTGTGTTGTGAAATGTTTGCATATGTGTGTTTTTCCTAATTAGCACTACATAAAAGGCTATGATCATGAAAACGCCTTCATAACAAACTACAGTGCAAGACAATTTGCTGTCTGTTAAAAAAATTCCCTCTAGAAATGTCATCATTTCCTCGCAGCTCATGACTTTCACACATAAACTATCGTTCTAACTTCAAATGACAAAACATTTGGAGCCAAACGAAGCACCGAGAACTGTCGAGTGCAGACGACTGAGGGCTTCCAAGGAATTTCTCGGTCACTTTCGGAGAAACTTGCTTTCCCGCTCTACTGTATTTACACAATCTGATGGCTCAGGTCCCGGCTTGGTCTTTTTCCGCAGTTTGAGCTGATGCAGTCTGATCCTTCAGTGGCGTGTTAAGGGCGAGCTGCATGGCCCAAACACTCAGGGGCCTCATGTAAGCCAGAGAGCGGTAGATGCCCTTCTCACAATAGGCCTCAGGGGTCTGGAAGGCCATGCCCAGCCTCTCCCACACCGTCCGGTAACAACCCTCCGCCGTGCGCATACCCTCCTCCTGCATTCCCTGAGGAAAAAAGGCAGCAACAGAGGCTTAAGATGTAAAAGTCAGAAGACTGCTGAATAATATGTTTATGCATTTAGGAGGAGCTTTTATCTAAAGCAACTTACAGGTAGGCAGATAGGGTACAGGGCCTTGCCTAAGAACCCCTACTGGAGGTAATACCTTTCATGCAGGGGATTTGAATCCAGGTCACCCACATAAAAGGTGGCAATCTTATCATTACACTATCCAATAATGTAATATTGGGTGTAAAAGTCAGAAGGTTGCTGAATAATATGTTTATGCATTTAGGAGGAGCTTTTATCTAAAGCGACTTACAGGTAGGCAGATAGGGTACAGGGCCTTGCCTAAGGACCCCTACTGGAGGTAGTACCTTTCATGCAGGGGATTTGAACCCAGGTAGCCCCATGAAAGGTGGCAATCTTACCATTACACTATCCAATAATAAGTAATAGTAATAGTCAGAACATTGCTGAATAATATGTTTATGCATTTAGCAGGAGCTTTTATCCAAAGCGACTTACAAGTGAGGATATAACGTTCCAGCTAACGTCAAAGCTAACAATAAGCTAAATGCATAACCTGAGGTGTGTGAAATGAGTTTGGATGTATGTTGCTGTGCCTAAAGTGACCAAATAACCTTCCAAAACTCGACTGTTCGTTGTAAAAATAAGAAAAACATCATATTTACCATTTAAACTACAATCTAAGCATCTGATGATAAAAAGTATAAATGTCACCTGTGACCCTGAGAGTCAGATTCAAGCGATGGTTTCAACCTACACTCTGGTTCTCACCTCATGGATCATAGTGGCTGCCAGTCCATAAACGACTCCGATCCAGACCTCATCCGACTGGACACTGGAGCGGTCGGGCACGCCTTCAGGGCGCATGCCGTTAACCGCCCCCATCTGGCCTTCGGCAAAACTCATTACATTCAGGTCAAAGACAGATTTAAGCGCACTTTGGATCTTTTCTTTTGGGAAAGCCTGAGGGGACAAGGAAGGGGACATTTTCATGTTAAATCCTGATCTAAAACAGTTTCTTTGCTTATATTTGTGTATCCTGGAGCTCAGAGGAAGGACTTTTCTATGATATTGTATCAAATGGAGACGCTATGTTACACATAGCTAAACAATGTCAAACTGATTCATTCATATTAAGAGGATTTTGCATTTCTGACACATGGGAAAAACCTGATAAGGGAAATATATGTAAACAGTGTTTTCCTGCATTTCACCAAAAGACCAAATGATGACTTAATGTCTTTAGGATTTCCTCCCATTAGAAAACTGATGTCAGGTGTTCGAAACATTCAATTAAATTCAGTTTATCTATGAAGCGCCAAATTACAACAAATGTCATTTCAAGGCACTTAAATAATATGGTCCAATTCAAGCCAATTGGAATTCAATTCGTTATAATCATAACCCAATTAAATGGATTTAAAAATAATCCAATTAATTCATATAGAGCCAATTAAAAAATTAATATCCGAGCTAAGGAAACCAACAGATTGGACCGAAACTTGTCTTCAGTCCAATCTCCCGTCCTGAGCCTGAGGAACTGTGGAAAGGAACGACTCCCTTTTAACAGGAAGGAACCTCCATCAGAACCAGAACCAGGAGGAAACCTCTGGCAGAACCAGGAAGAAACCTCTGGCAGAACCAGAACCAGGAAGAAACCTCTGGCAGAACCAGACTCAGGAAGGAACCTCTGGCAGAACCAGACTCAGGAAGGGTGGCCATCCGCCTCCACCAGCATCGATTCCTTCTATAGGTGGAAGGTGTTGTGTATCTTGCCTGATACTCTCCTTCTCCCAGTCCAGATGCTTTGAGGAACCAGTGCCCAGCACACTGGTCTGACATGACACTGTTTGAAAGGTTTCTCCCGCTGCTGTCGTAGTTGTAGTATTTGCCTAAACGTGGAGGGAAAAACACCAGGAAGTCACCTAAAATCCTCGAGCTACATGGCAAAACTGTAGCAGAAGTAAAAAAAAGACATTTGGATCGACCTCACAGCTCGTGTGGGTTATTCCCAAAGTGGTGAACACATGTCATGGATTTAATAACTACAAATTCACTGAGTTTTTCCCTCTGATGACAATGAACTAACCGAACTTTCCCCTCCACCTGGACCCAATATACCTTCACATTCAGTGACCTACGCATGGAGGCTTTCTGTAACAACAGCTACAAACTTTGCTTTCTTGTCCCTGACCCACTGAACACGAGAAACATTTCCAACATGATAAATGCTTGTTAGAGCTTACCGTTCCACAGCAGTTTGTCAAAAGCAGCGCTGCCTCGGTCCAAGAGGTCTCTGTAGCGTTTGTAGGTCTCCTCGCTGTCCACCAGTTTGGCCATTTTACACATCACACACAGGGACGCCAACCACAGACCGCCACAGTACGCACTTCAGAATATAAATAAATGATACAAGTCAAAATATGTTCATTAATATCACCTCCTCCTCATCCAAATATCGTGTAAAAACATCCTGATCAACCGTTTAGCTTCTCTTGGTTTAACCAACACAGTTTTCTCCTGGTTTACTTCGTATCTTTCCAGTTGGACCCACTTCATTCAGTTAAAGTCCCAGACCTCCTCAGTTAGCAGGGGTGCCCCAGGGCTCTGTCCTGGGGTACCTGCTTTTCATCATCCCATTCAGAAAACATCATATCCATTTCCACGGTTATGCAGACTCCACCCAGCTCCACCTATCCTCTAAGACCGTCCACACTTGGTTTTCCCATAGTTTTCTAAATGAAACAGTTTTTCTTTACCCATTAACAGTTCTTTTGTCCCTCCACTCTCTCCTTCACTGCCTGCATAAATAACATCACCCAGTCTGCTTATGTCCACCTCTGTAACATCAACTGGTTTATGCTCTCGTCACATCTGGCCTCGATGACCCCCCCTTCACACAACATATCACCCTTGTCCTTAAAATTCTTCACTGGCTTCCAGTACGTTTAAACTGTAGAATTCTGCTTCTAACACTTAAAACTTAAACGTTACAATTTCACAGAGAAGAAACAAAGTGGAACTCGGTTGGAGTTGTTAGAAAAGGCTGATTTTAATAAGCCTTACATCAGCTGGTCCCGTTTCAGTGAAATAAGCCTCACCTTGGTCCAGTCACCGTCCAGCCATCATATGTCTGATCAGCATATCCTGAGTTCTCTATTAGGCCATCTCCATCCAGGTCAAACTTCATCTCCGACTCCATCACAGCCTAAAGAAAATGAAGGTCCAGAGTATGAAAACTGAGCGGAACAAAACCCTATAAACAAGTCCAAGTCCACATACTTAAGTCATCTTCAGAAGCAGGTAAGTTTGGATTAATCACCATCCCAGTTTTGAACAGCTGGGCTCTTCTTCACTGGCTGGTTCTGTGTAGTTCTGCTATTTTTAGAGGATTTCTGGCCTTTTCTGAATGGTTCAAACCGAAGACCAAATGGTTCTGAGACAAACCATCAGGAGTAACAGATTAAAGGGGAATGAAGTGGTCCCAGTAGAGTGCCTGTGTAGAAATCCCTCCGTTAGCTCTCCTATAGCTGCAAGTAGCCACATAACAGCAGCTATGAGCTAACAGAGCTATAGCACACGTTCGTTCATTCATTCTTCTTAAAGTATTGGTGAAATAAAGACAGATAATGCCTTATTTAGAGGCTGCATCGTCTAAGCGTCTAAGTTATATGGATTGTGAGTTATCTAAATATCTTCTGAAGGACGCCGACTTTCACCAAACTGTTCTCGGTGAGTAGATGAACGTAATTCATGCCAGAAATAAGGTCCAGGTTTAAAAATACCGGAGTTCCCCTTTAAAGACTTCATCTTTGAATGTGGAGCGAACTGAAGTAGCTTCCCACCCGTCTGTTATCTTCCATTTATCTGTTCTCGGTTCGCAGAGGCAACAGGTCCAGGAAGGAGACCCAAACATGCGTTTCTCCAGCTCCACCGTGGGAATCCGGAGGAATTCCCTGGTCAGATGGGACATGTAACCCCTACAATGTGTTCTGGGTCTGCCCCGGGCCTCCTTCCAGTTAGTCGTGCCCAGAAAACCTCCAAATGGAGGCAACCAGGAAGCATCCTGAGCAGATTCCTGATCCACTTCAGCTCCTTTCAATGTGCAGGAGCACCGGCTCTACTCCGAAATCCCTAGTTCAGCCACATGGAGCCACAACCTCCTTCTTTTTCTTCTTTTCTTCCTCTGTTCCTCTCTTCGTTGATGCCCACACTTTGTTCCCATTTATATTTCAAGAGAACAAGCACTTTTAGGACTCCACTGCCTATCAGTTGGATGTAGAGTGGAGAAACTTGATCATGATGTTACCTACCGGCCTGTCTGTGCTGTTTATGTCGTACATAATAAAAAAATAACTTTCAGTGAGTGATACCTGGCAGATGGGCCACATGTCCTGCAGGTACTGACTGTCCTGGGTTAGATGAAAGTCCCTGTAGACCTGCAGGACAAACTTCAGGTTCAGGTCTTTCCAGTCTGCAGTGTCATGGATGAGGTAGGCGTTCACCCTCTGCCAAGGTTCATCATCTGGGAAGAGACGATGTGACACGGTGGATTATAATCTGCAGACTTTTGAGTGGCTGAAAGACACTGATGATCAGAATGTGGCAGAAAACCTTTGAGAGACGAGAGCAGCCATGGTGTATAAAGTGGAACAATAAACCACTTTAAGTAGGGTCTTTATGCAGAAATATTTTGTTCTCAAACACCCTCAGCGATGCTCTGATTATCACCTGGGTCTCCGATGTCATGAGGCACCACGTTCTTCGTCTTGACAGGAGAATAACGACCACTCATGAGATGGAGCCGCTCCGTCGGGTCCTGCTGAACCACGCTGCCGGCTGGGGAGAGATTGGAGCTGACAAACCTGGGTCTGCTACGGCTCTTTATCTTTATTACAAGCTTAGATAACAGAAAACACGCCAACATTTCACTCACCGATATCATATTGCACACTTAAGGCCAGCTTGGGCCACAGCATGATGAGTGCAAAGGAGGCGTAGAAGTGCACGTCGTATGTGTTGTACATTCGATACTCTTGACCTGGAAAACGTGGGCAGAGCGTTCTTTTCAGTTTCTCCAAGTTTAAACAGTCATTCAGCAGCGTGGAAATGTCCCGTCGCCTACCTTCGAGGTAAGCAAAGCGTCCGTAGTCCCTGACGACAGCGGGCTGAGCTGGCAGACCTCCGTCCTCGCTGCGCACGCCGCCGCTGACATCGGCGTCCTCCGGCAGCTCTGTCCACACGGTCCCTCCGTCCGCCACGAAGTACAGCTCATTAAACAGAGCCGACTTATACCAGGAGGGGAGAGAACTGCGGCGTGGCAGAGGAAGACGAGTAAGAAACAGCAAGAAGAGAGAGATTTCATCTTTACTGAACCTGTACAGCTGCTGTGACCCACCTGTCCTGCAGTACAGGTCTCTGCCACTCCTCAATGCTCCTCTCCCACTGCTTGTAGTGCGTTAGCGCGTAATGACCGAGGGAGGGGGCCGCATCCCCTTTGGTCCCAAAATAACGAGCGTATCTCCTTCAAACGGAAAAGATAAAGATGCCTCAGCTGAATTTATGACACGTTTGTTTGTTTGTGGGCTCATTGAACTCATTTTTTCTGCCTCAATCTTTGGGAATTTTCCACAAAACAACCTTAAAAAGTGAGATGAATTAGTGATGAGCACCGGTGTTGTGTTCCTGCACGGTAACCTGAGCGGGAGGGCGGCCGACACAAAGCCCAGAAGCCGCATTTATATGCATAACGGCGCTACTGACTTTACAGTCATGAGGTTACACTGGAAGAAAAGGGGAGGCCTCCTCCCGTCTTATTAGTTTAACTTTGGAGGCTCCTCATATCTTTGCTGGTTCCAGCTTCTGTATGAAGCTTGATTTCCTGAACAAAGACGATATTAACTACTCTGCGCCAACAAAGACAGTGACAACAGATAATAGACGGATAGAACCTCGTGTGGCTAATGATTTTGCATGATTTCAGGAGTCAGACAGCCCTGCGTCAGCTTTGTGTTTGTGTTGACCGACTCCAGCGACTCTGAGCCTCACTGAGGCGTAACCAAGAGCAACGAACACCACAAAGTAAACTGTCCAGCGACTCTGAGCCTCACTGAGGCGTAACCAAGAGCAACGAACACCACAAAGTAAACTGTCCAGCGACTCTGAGCCTCACTGAGGCGTAACCAAGAGCAACGAACACCACAAAGTCAACTGTCCAGCGACTCTGAGCCTCACTGAGGCGTAACCAAGAGCAACGAACACCACGAAGTCAACTGTCCAGCGACTCTGAGCCTCACTGAGGCGTAACCAAGAGCAACGAACACCACAAAGTCAACTGTCCAGCGACTCGGAGCCTCACTGAGGCGTAACCAAGAGCAACGAACACCACGAAGTCAACTGTCCAGCGACTCTGAGCCTCACTGAGGCGTAACCAAGAGCAACGAACACCACAAAGTCAACTGTCCAGCGACTCTGAGCCTCACTGAGGCGTAACCAAGAGCAACGAACACCACAAAGTAAACTGTCCAGCGACTCTGAGCCTCACTGAGGCGTAACCAAGAGCAACGAACACCACAAAGTCAACTGTCCAGCGACTCTGAGCCTCACTGAGGCGTAACCAAGAGCAACGAACACCACAAAGTAAACTGTCCAGCGACTCTGAGCCTCACTGAGGCGTAACCAAGAGCAACGAACACCACAAAGTAAACTGTCCAGCGACTCTGAGCCTCACTGAGGCGTAACCAAGAGCAACGAACACCACAAAGTAAACTGTCCAGCGACTCTGAGCCTCACTGAGGCGTAACCAAGAGCAACGAACACCACAAAGTAAACTGTCCAGCGACTCTGAGCCTCACTGAGGCGTAACCAAGAGCAACGAACACCACAAAGTCAACTGTCCAGCGACTCTGAGCCTCACTGAGGCGTAACCAAGAGCAACGAACACCACAAAGTCAACTGTCCAGCGACTCTGAGCCTCACTGAGGCGTAACCAAGAGCAACGAACACCACGAAGTAAACTGTCCAGCGACTCTGAGCCTCACTGAGGCGTAACCAAGAGCAACGAACACCACAAAGTAAACTGTCCAGCGACTCTGAGCCTCACTGAGGCGTAACCAAGAGCAACGAACACCACAAAGTCAACTGTCCAGCGACTCTGAGCCTCACTGAGGCGTAACCAAGAGCAACGAACACCACAAAGTCAACTGTCCAGCGACTCTGAGCCTCACTGAGGCGTAACCAAGAGCAACGAACACCACAAAGTCAACTGTCCAGCGACTCTGAGCCTCACTGAGGCGTAACCAAGAGCAACGAACACCACAAAGTCAACTGTCCAGCGACTCTGAGCCTCACTGAGGCGTAACCAAGAGCAACGAACACCACAAAGTCAACTGTCCAGCGACTCTGAGCCTCACTGAGGCGTAACCAAGAGCAACGAACACCACAAAGTCAACTGTCCAGCGACTCTGAGCCTCACTGAGGCGTAACCAAGAGCAACGAACACCACAAAGTAAACTGTCCAGCGACTCTGAGCCTCACTGAGGCGTAACCAAGAGCAACGAACACCACAAAGTCAACTGCATGCGTGCATAACGGGCTTGTTTCTGGGGTACCTGATGTGTTCCCTCTCCCTCGACCCGAAGCTGATCCTGGGCATGTCCCAGGCCAGACAGAACTCCAGACTGTTCTGTTTCTGGGCCGGCACCGAGCAGCCCGCAGCCAGCGCTGCAGCCACCTTTTCTCCCTTTGCTGTCGGCGGGCTGGATCCTGCAGGGAAACACAGGAGGTTACTGAGGGAAGTTAGAATAAGAAACACGAGGCATCTTTAGCAAACTCAATCAAAGGAATTCAACTGAAATATCCCCCATGTAAGAGCAGCTTGTTTTCAGGTTTCTGAGACTCGGGTCGACGCAAATTAAAGGCGGTAGACGCACTTTTTCAACCCCAGACTGATCTTTAGTGGCCTTTTTACATTTTTGGGGGGGGGGGTTTAATGCCTTGTGAAGAATAAAACAACAAAAAAAGATGTGCCTGTAAGTCCCAGTTGATCATGTGACTCTAAAGCCTGCTTAACACAAGATTAAATGTTCAAATGATTTATTAAAGTCATGCTTGTTGCCTCATTTATCACATACACCTGCTTTATCTTTCAGTGTTTTTTCCCCATTTCAGTTCATTTAACTTCAGTCATTTATCCGACAGGTTTGCTGGAATAACATTGTGTTGAGAGGACGGTAGAAACTTCAGTAGGTCTCTGAGTTTTGCTCCAGTTTATCAGAACTGACCTGTCGGAGAGTCCAGCCGACCATCAGTGATGAGATCGCTCCACAGACTGCTGCAGGTTCCCTTTGGACTGAATGCGGTCTGGTGGCTGACGTCCCTCCCAGGCTGGGAAAATGTATGCACAGATTCTTACTTTAAGCCACCTACAAAGCTGCAACAAGTCAGGAAATCAAGTCGAACCTGTTCTCGGGCTGCGATGCACAGGGTGTAAGGGTTCACCGCGGCGCAGTGGTGCAGCAAAACCCCAGAAACCACCTCGCCCTCCTTCTCCAGGTGGAATGGTTCGTTCCAGTGTCCGCCGCTCTTGTCATCCTTGTGCCCCGATCCGTTGACCATTGTAAACATGATGGAGACATCCAGAGCGTGGTCATTTCTGTTCTCTATGTCCCACACGAACACTGCGGCCGGGAGACTCGAGTCCTGAGGAGGAAAACTGTTAGCATGGCAACGGAAATCCTGTGGTTGAACTGAGCAGGAGGAATGTCGACTACCTGGTAATCGTGAGGGATGACCGGAGAAATCTGCCTGCAGGTCAGGGTGACGTTCTGCCCCGGCAGGTGGTACACAGTCCAGGCGCGAGGGTACAGCGAGTGATAGAAGGCGTACTCGCCACAGTAGCCCCAATTCCAGCCTTGTAGTGTGGGTGGACGCTCCACAGAGAGCACCTGCTGGTAAACGGTTTGACCTCCACGGCGCAAACACACTGTGAACTGGGAAAAGAGGAAAAGTTTCTCCAGAGCCGTCTTAAAAACTCTCAGACTAAACATTTATCACTTCACAACTGATCCATCACTTCAGCTCGAGCTGTAAAGCTGAACTCTGTGAGCATTTAGCCGATTCACGGCGGAGGAAGCTGCCATAAAAGTGAGTGATGAAGCCTGTAAAAAAGACTGAGACATCTTTATGAATCAGTAAAAATGATCATCCAGAGGCCCTTCGAGCAGCTAAACCCGGGCGATGTGGTCTTTGGAACGCCTGATCTAAGGATCTCAGGCAGGGAAGGCCTTTTTAATTGCACTTTAATTTCACTTCGAGGTCGTTTTATTACTTGTATGATCTGTAAAGCACTTTGGCAGATGTAGTTCTTGGACTTAGCTCACATTCATATAAGCCAGGACCAAAAACAGACCATGCTTAGCCACAACAACCAGTGCAGCTGCGTCGCTCGCCAAGATTAAAACGCCACGGTGGCGTCCACACACTCCAGGGACTGGATAGGTGTGCATAGAGGACGCATCACAGATCATGGCGCTCCTTCAAACTGTGCAAACACTGTTAGAATTAGCTGAGCAGGTAGAATCTAATAATATATCTGGGTCTGATGCCCGTGGACAACCTAGGATAGACTGGATAGTGTAGCGGTAAGATTCCCACCTTCCATGTGGGAGAGTTCAAATCCCCTGCATGAAAGGTATTACCTCCAGTAGGGGTCCTTAGGCAAGACCCCCTTAGCCTACCTGCCTAACTGTAAGTCGCTTTGGATAAATGCATAAACAGAAACATAAACACACTGCTAACGAGTGAAGGAAGTGATTTCCAACCAGCAGGAATTGCTTTAAGATCATCATGCATCACATTAGGTCGGCCACAACTAAAGGCTTCCCAAAAAGTAGACTGCAACGTGGATTTCACCTCAGTGGTTTTAAGTAGTAACACTTAGAATCCATCAATGCATTTTTTATAGCCTCTTAATCCAATTCAGGGTCGGGGGGGGGGGGGGGGGATCTGGAGCGAACCCCAGCTGCCAGTCGGCAGAGTTCACCCTGAACGGGTCAATATTTTCTTTCCCTAAAGAGCTCATCTCATTCAGATCACCTGGTTGGCGGTGACAGTTTTGTAGTGGTACATCCCAGGATTTAGTTGCCATCTGCAGAACTCCCCCCGCCAGCCCCTCGTAATGGTTCCTCCTCCAATGCCACCAAGTGGAGCGCCTGTGAACAGGATCAATTTAGAGTTTTACACAAGACACAGCCACGGTTTCCCTTTTAAAATCCACTAAAAAAAGTCCTAAACTGAACGTCACTCTTGTCATAAGACACACCTGCACTCACCGTAAATTTGACGCAAAGGCTGGGCGCCGAACATATCGATAAATGGAGCCTTCTTCTCCACCTGAGTCTTCTTGTACCACCATTTAAGATACCTGGATGGACACAGATCACCTCACAAGTCACACAAAGCTGCCAATATCAACAGAAGCCCACAAACAGATTGTTTAAACAGAAGGCACGTGCACTCAGGCGCGGTCATGCGTTTAAAGGTATCGATTAGGAACGTTTAAAAGTCACACGTGTCTCCTCGCCTGTTTACATTCCTCTGTTCACAGTCTGTTAAATGCAGCCGCAGCAGTTTCCGAGCTTTTAACCCTCCCGGCCGAAGCTGGAACAGCAGAGAGAACAGACGGGATTGTGCAGCTGCATAAAGGCCCACTTGTGAGATAAGGGCCGCGGAAGGTCGGATTTATCTGGGGACGGTCGGGCTCGCCGTGTCAAATTAATTAATCAGGCTTCGTTACTAAAGGTTTCAAACAGAGCCTGAAGCAAGAGGCTCGGTGGTTCAAAGAGCCACTAAGCTGTTTGTGCTCGGAAACAAGCTGGATTTTCTGCTAATTCGCCAAATAGAGCATGAAGCTGCCGTTTCTGAGTAGCCGAACAGGCCCAGATTATATTCAACCTTTACTAATCATCTTTTCCCCTCTTTTTCATTCCCAAAGTGAAGCTCTGAATGGGCTCCACAGCTGAAAAAAGCTCTCAAATCTGTGAGAAATGTGACATTTGTGACAGGTGAGGGAAATGACACCCGGTTCGATCAATCTTGATCGATCAGCAGTTTAGAAAAGGGGCGGATGATCAGCCCTGTCCTGCCGGTGCGGTTCTGCTGTGCGCCCCAGACAATAACTGCGCAACAAAGCGGGGCAGCAACAACCTCCCGGCTCCATTCAGGAGCAGATGAATCAGGTTTTTTTTCTTTTGAAGCCAAGGCTTGTCACATCTTGTTGTTCAGCAGTTCGGCTGCAATGCAAACAAAGGTCCGAACTCGGATCCTAGACCGCCTGAAAGAGCTCAAGCTGCAGACTTTAATTTATACTAATTTAAAGCTACTTTACAGCATTTCTACAGCTTTGGTGCCGTTATTACTGTTCATAAACATTGATCTAGGTGAGAGATGAAGGAGTGGTTCAGTCCCTCTGGTGCACGGCCGGCTGCAGTAATTAATAGATGTTGTCATGACAACAAACCACACCGAGCCACTCCTCCGTGGAAACGGGCTTTGCTGGGCGAGCAGTATGTTTGCTTAACTGCAACCTGCAACAAAAGTGAGGCACGGCTGTTTGAAGTGAACATCCAGAGTGCTTCATGTGAACTCTTCAGATCAAAGCAAAAATAAAGAAACAACACAACTCTCTGAGCTTTGCTGAGCTGCAGGAAGTGACATTCTCCAATTAGACTTGTGCCACTGTGGCTTCACGATGGTTTGAGACCTTTGTCGGCCCTGGTTCTCAGGATTCTCTCAAGCTCAACATCAGAGAAGTTTGTGAACCCTAAAACTATGTGCTTCTGACTCATTTTGAGTCCTGAAGGTCACCACTTTGGTTTCCAGCCTTGGCCCCAACGTTTTGCTTCCATTTTCTGCCAAATTCTCCTGTGTTACTTTAACAAGTCAAAGGTAACTCCAAAGCGTTTGTTCTGTTAGTGATTAATCTTCCATTTGAGAGCTCTTATGGTAACACAGAGCAGTAAAACTTCTGCACTTTGAACCGGCGGCTGACCGAGAAAAAGATCAAACACGGTTCACTTCCTCAAGATGAAAGCGACATTTTCAAGTTATCACTTCATATAATCGACCACAGCAACATACCGTTAGATTTCTGACTAAATCAAAGCCACAGCAGCTCCTTTATCCTTTGATGATGCGAGCAGACAACGCTCTTTTTTTAATTTAAGCTCCAAAAACCATTTCCTGATGCTGTGGAAAACTCGATTAACACAGTTTCCACTGCAGGCAATGGAAAGAACACCACTGTAACTATCACATTGTGTTTAATGGCAGCCTATAGTCCAGCTGCTGTGTTGACCCATGGCAGGATAAAGGGGAAAAGCAGGTGACAAAGAAAGACAAAAGCTCTGTAAATGATTAAGTCAGCGAGGGAATGTCTCACCTGATTCCAAGGCCGATGTGCTCGAAGAGGTTGGACAGCGAGACATCTTTCGCTTGAAAGGGCTTCCTCTTCTCCTTGAACTCGTGAGCCAGACAGATTCGCCAGCCCTCTTTGGGCACCCCGTACCCCATTTCCTTGGAGACGTACCTGCTCATGAGATCCGCTGTGGATTTCTCACCCCACTCTGAAGCCATTTTAGCACAATTTCAAGCACAAACCGGGAGCTTATAGTGGAAGATAGGAGCGAGAATACTTGCCACTACCTTTGGTAAACAGAGCTCACGGTGCTTTCAACACTGATGAGGTAGTTACAGGTGTGCTAGAAATCTTTACTTGGAAAACCTGCTGGCAATCCAGTGGGGTGAACAGCTTCTAAACTGATAACTTGATGCTTGCGAGGTAAATGGTCGCCCTTCAAGGTGGAGGTTCCAGTGCCATTTCTTTCTGAGTTAACACAACATACACCTCTCTGCTCCCTTTGCATAAGTCCGGATGTGGCTGCGCAGCTGTCAGCAGCCGTGGCTGGCTGGGTGACAGACAATAACAACGGGAAGTACTGAGGATGCCTCAGTCTTCTAGCAGGGACTCCTACAATGACATCAGACAGGGAAAAGAAAACGGTTTACAAAGGTTTGCCTGAATTAAACATGCATCAAGCTAAAAAAAAAATCTCAGTATTCAGCGGTTAGCTACAAGCAGCAAACTCCCATTTTTAACCTTCCAAGTCACCTAACGCTAGCTAAAACATACTTTTGTTTTGAAGCCAAACACATTAGATTCATTTATCCCTTATCAACCACAGAAAATACTTAATAATTACTTTAAATAAATACCCGTGTAACGTCGTCATCCCCGTGCAGCTCCAAGCTGTCAGGAATGTAGCTTCAGTTAGCAAAGCGTTGAATATGCATATCGCTCGCAGGGAAACCCGAGCGAAATCTTTCCCTCTCCTTGACTTTCAGGCGCATATTTTCTTTGTGTTTTTCACTAAAACCTCTGCCATATGTGGATGTAGTTCATCCAAACTTCAACAAAATTATTATATTTATCCTAAATTGGAAAACAAGGAAAAGTATATTGTTTTTAATGAGTGCTGAATTAGTTTTCAGTAACCAGTCAGGAAGTCAGCGATGCCTTACAAATGAAATTCTGGGAAAATTTACTAAAATGCACTTGGTTATGTACCATTAGAACTAGAAAAAGGGAGAGGTTGTTTCTCCCAATTTCCTTATTTGTTTCCTTTATTTTAAAATAATGGGTGTGTTGTGATAAATATGTATTTAGAAATATATTTATTTGCTTATACATCATTTTTTTGGCATTAATGTGGAAAAAACAACCGTTACTTGTAATTATTGCGTTTCCCCCAACCCGCGAGTTACCGTAGCAACAGCCAACACCTCGTCATATGTGGCTGAAAAGTGGTCTACCAAAAACTATTCCTGCAGTTATTTCACTGCAATTTTACTTATACATTTTAAAATAATGCAATAATATCATTATTTGTTTTTATTAAGGATATATTTGTTTAAGTAAATTGGTGTTGTTTTTGGTATAAAGTTTTATGGTTAAAGAGTTTTATTTTCCCATGTTTCGTTATTGGTCGCTCAGCAGCGGATGTGGAATGACTACATTTTTGTTTACTGTAGCTGGAGTGATAGCCGACTAGATACGCTATGTGCAATATCCCTTAAAATACAGTCAAATTGTAAATGTTTGTATCAGAGAAGTATATTTAGACTTGCGTTGGAATACCAGCATATTATCTCACGGTGGTCTCGCTAGAAGCTAAGGTATGCGTCTAAAATGCCTTTAAAACAACAGACTTTAGCAAACAAGTGAACTTCTGCCTGACCAGAGGTTTGAGATGTGTTTTTACTAACAGCTCAGTTGTCCAGCCTGAATGACAAATAAAGTATTTTAAGTTGAAGTGCATGATGTGTCCTTTTTAAGTAGCTGATTCTTTAATACCATGACGTTACGCTGCTGTTGTTTACCGCCACAGATGATCGAGGTGGTGGCCTCCATGGCCCGAGGCCCCGTGTTGCTGGCCGGGGAGCTCATGGAGTGCCTCATTACCTTCACCAACCCGATGTCTCATCTCTCCACCTCTGCGAGCAGGTATGATTTCACACCTGTCACCTCATCGCTTGCAAATAAAAAATAAAAAAACTGTCTGGTGATCCCATCCTCTTTTTTTAAGTTTGCAGACTGATAAACAGGTGATAAAAACTTAACCCTTGACCCCGAAGTCGTCCCTTTTTTAAACTCTTGGAGTTTTTTTACTGATATATTTTGAATCCATTTGCCCAGCTGCAGGAACAAACTCATTACAAACCAATACAGCTGTTCTGGAGATTACTTTTACGTTTTGATGAAGCATTTTCATCCACTTGGAACTGTGTCTGTAGCCAAACACTCAAAAGAATATGTTTGGATTCGGCCAAAACGTGCAGATTGCATTGATAATGGAGGAAGAAAGATGCTGGTACTTGAGTAATCAGTTAGGAAATTGTACCCTACCAATGACAAGTTATGGGGTGAATTATTGAAGAGAAACTTTAGTTTTGTTTTATTACCTTTGCCTACAGAAATCAGGTCATTTCTCTCGTGTAAAGAGGTTCTTTCAGAATAGAGAAAAGTTGTTCATCTTGATTTGTTACTCAGTTATTGTTATTATATGATGTCTTGCAGCATATTGACTGCTTACTAAAAGATGCAGGACATGTAAATCAGTCGTTGACTCAGTCATCTTTCCCTTGTGGAACTCGTTTTGCGATGGAGAAAGATGGCCGCCCCTCCGTTTGAATAGTTTATTTTGCTCAGGAACCTTCATAACTGAGGGAAATAACATGGAAATGTCAAAGTGACAGCCACGATTGGAGCTGTTCGAACTCCCCAAACACTAAGAAAAGCAGCTCCAGTGCTTCCTTATTATCTCCTTCAGCCGAGGAAACACTGGTCAACCCTTTACGAGAGAAAGGAGATGATTCTGTGCCACAATTTCATGCAGCTGCAACTTAATGCAACACTTTTAATCTACTGTGATTCATGTGGATAAATAGGAGGATGACTGTGAGCAACTGGTGGCACCACAATAATTAACCATTTTAAAGTTTTCTTTCCTTTTTCAGTTACAAACTTTGAGAGTAAAGTCATATTCTGTATCATCTCTAATACAATATTTCTGAGATTTGTGCATCTAAAGCGTGTTTTTGTAGAATATTTGTTGAACATTTGTAGTTTCGGTGCTGCAGACCCACATCCCAGCTCAGAGCCGGTGTGGTCATCTTTTTCCTGAGTCTTTAAGAGTTTTTCCTGCCACCTTTCCTTAACCCTGTGACATTTTCCACAAGGTCAAGGAAAAGATGTTAGGAGGTCCCTGGTTATCGTGGAGGTTTCTTTCTATTAAAAGGGAATTTTCCCTTATATACTCAGGATGGAGGATTGAACTGAAGAGAAGACGCAGTCCATTGGTTTCCTTAGTTAGGCAGCTTTTTATGAATCTGACTTAATTGGATTCTAATAAATTAGACTGTATCTTTAAAGTGCCTTGAAATGGCTTTTGTTGTTAGTTGGTGCTATATAAACTGAATTAACCCTTGTTATATGTGTCACAGTGAGATGCTGGCGTGGGCCAGCGCCCAGATCCACTGTCAGTTTCATGCCAGTGAGAACAGAGTAGCTCTGCCGGCTCAGGGCAACAAACAGGATGTCCAAGCTGAGAGCGACACGGTGCTTATTCCAAGCAGAGGTGAGCAGGTCGAACAGAATCTGAGCTGAGCCTAAACTAAAAGAATTAACAAATATTTTATAGTATTATGTTACATATGATTTCAGAAGTTTCCGGGTTTTATTTTGTGGTTTTCTTCGTGTTAAACGCCGCTTTCGCCTTGTTTCAACAGGAGAACGGGGGCAGTGTGTGCTGGACACACCACCCAAGATACTATTCTGTGACCTGCGCCTGGACCCCGGAGAGAGTAAAACTTGTATGTTTACAAATGGGAAAACATTTGGATCCAGAAAGATTCACAAGTTGGAAATAATCTGCCCTTTAATGTGTGTCATAAACTGACAAATTAGCACCTCCTTTACAGGAAGAAAGCGTCGACTCTTAGAAAGCGGGTAACATTTCTGCGGCTCTCTCCCACAGACTCATACAGCGAGGTGGTGCCCGTCGACGGGCCTCCGAGTTTCCGTGGGCAGGCGGTGAAGTACGTCTACAAACTGACCATCGGCTGTCAAAGGGTCAACTCTCCCATCAAACTCCTCCGAGTCCCCTTCAGGGTGCTGGTTCTGCAAGGTGAGATGGACGTGGACCACAGTGCCACCGGCTTTGGTCGAAGTTACTAAAGGCTCTTTGTCTTTGAATGAGCAGAACAAATTCAAGATATCTGTGCTGCGAAATGTGCCCCGAGGTGAGAGGAGCTCTCTGAATTATTCTGAATTAAGGGCCGTTTATGCTTCTCCGTCATTTTGACGTCGACGTTGCACCTCCAAAATATTCTAACATTACGTCGTGTAGACGGGGGCCTGTAAGGGCCGTGATTGGTCCGCTCAGGACGTCATTTCCAGCAGTTGCCTTTTCCGGTCTTAATGGCTGAACACGGCGAAGAAGCTCACTGACATTCGAAATGATCTAAAGTGCATTTGTTCATCCGGGTTGTAAATTCACCCGTTCAGCCTCGGCCGGTCGTACAGACCGGCATTTGTTCTTCAATAATGATGAGCTCCAGCTGCAAATACAGCTGCTCCACCTCGGTTGCCGTTGGTTACTGTTGTTAACTGTGACTGGAAGACAAAGCAAGGATTCGGCTATAACCTGAAACACACGCAGCCACACCCCCCTACCGGCATGGCGCTGAACTGCAGAGCGACGCGTTCCCTCGACGCAGAACTTCGAATGCTCAGTGAAGACATCAGCGTTCTGGAGGAGTATAAACGAGGACTTAGACTGAGCTGAAATGCTCTTTGCATTCTTCAGGTTTTGACACTTTTTACACACGAGTCGGTTTCATCCACCTCCGTTCAGCCACGTTCTGCTGTGATGTCATTTAAGGAAAGCCTGTTGTTGGCTTCGGATGTTCAGTGTTCTTCTTAAACAGAAGACACGTGTTTCATGGTGGGGACGGCCTTGTTTTGCCATTCATGGTGTACGTTTCTCTGTGAACAGAAACACAACAGTTGTGTTCTGGTTTTGACTTTTTTTACCTGTAGGCATGCCAGAGCCTCCGTTTCCTCAGGATGAAGAGGTTTCCCCCTCCAACCCCTTCCTGGAGGAAGAAGAAGCGAGCCGCAGGGACGCCCGGCCTTTGGAGAGGGCACTGGACATGCTGATGGTCACCACCTCAAGGCGCTGCCCTCGTGAGTCGGAGCTGCACTTAAAGCCCTTTATTGTCCTTCCTGATCTCACACTTTCATACAAATCCTTAATTGCGTATAGATGGGTGATGGAATGAAAAGAAAGTAGTTTTCTACTCAGATTTTCCTTTAAATGTCTACATTTCTGCACCCTTTGCTTTGTCCAGACATGTTTAATATCACCAACATGCGTGGGAAGGTGGCAAAGTTCTGCATCTTCAAGATTGTTTACAGACTCGGGGAGGACATCATCGGCACATTTAACTTCTCAGAGGGAGACATTCCCTGCTTGCAGGTGCGTTGGCTGCTGAGGTTTCCTTACTTATTCATCAGACTTCAGCTTTCCCTCGCTCACTGCCGATGTGTTCCTCAGTATTCGGTGAGCCTTCAGAGTGAGGAGGAGATCCAGCAGCAGTACCAGCGGCGACCCGGACAAGCCATCAGTGTGACCGGACACGGGCGCCACCTGGAGTCCTGCCTGCACACCGCCTCCAGCCACTTCTCTCTGCCCATCCCCCTCAACGTCACGCCGGGTTTCAGCACAGATATAGGTCAGTGTCGCACTTCTACATCAGTTTCATCTCAATTTCTTGACGCATTTATAAACCACTGATAAACTAAGAGCTAAAGTGGGTTCTTTTCCAAGGATGTGGGTGAGAAACTTTCCTTTTCAGACATTTTCAGGGACTTAACTCGGCTTCATCTGTCGTTAAAACTACACTAACGACACTGGTCACTTTTCCATTAATGTTTATCGTGCACAAAAGGCGGGACGTTGCGTAAAGTGATGTCATCAGACTGTTCTCGGGTTACGCCCCGAGTGGCAAAGACACAGCTGAATGACCGGAGAAGAGCGGCTTCTTTTAGATCCACAACAGATTCAGAAAGAAGTCGGGCTTTTCTCTTTAAAAAAAAAGAAGCCTAAAAGGTAAACAGAAGAGAGCCAAATGGGTTTGTGTCGTTCGCTAAAACAGCTGGAATCCAGACTCAGTGAACACTTTGTGTGCAGATGAGCCATTCAACATCTCCCGTGGATGAGATGTGAGCCGGCTGAGACGTTAACGGGTCTATTCTGCACATGAAGTTTGTACAGAAAGTGATTTAATCTGCAAAGGTTTCAGCCATTGTTACATATTGAGGGAAAATCTTTTTAGAGACCATTATAAACTCGTTTCATCACAACAGGTCACATTAACCCGATGAGAGCGCGTCGGTTCTCTAAAACTTAGCAACAGTGGATGGAAGCAGCTGCAAATATCACTTTTTTTTCACACGTTTCCAATTTAGTTTAACCCATTTAGGACCAATTCACTGTTAAATCCCCAAAAAGTCAACAGAAGCCAGTGTTATACGCCTGAGGGGTCGATTATAGAAGAGTAACCTGATAACACGCAGGGTTACTTCATCAGAAGCTGCAGAAGTTGCCTCATAACACCATAAAATTCCCATCAGACTTAACAAACATGCAGCATTGTGATAAGAAAGCAGTTTTCTTATTTATTCCTTTTCTAAATAGCATCTTTCTATCGTGATCGTGGTTAAACGCAGATTTTTCTGTCCGATGTCGTTCTTTTTGACTCGCTTTTAACAGCTTTAATGGACTCTTTTTCTTCACAGACGTGTCCTTATAGACGAGTAGAAATGCTGAAGGTTTACAGCTGAGTTAAAGCCTCCTGATCTGTCAGAGTCTCTCTGTCCGTTACCGTGGCAGCAGCAGCAGCTCACACTCGTGTTAAAACGTTAAACGGGCTGCAGTCACACGGTAAGAAGTAAAGAAAGAAAAAGGCCGGAAGCATTCAGCCGTAACTTTGGACATTAAAATGTTTTTAAGCCGTGACGATCTTGAGAAAGCCTCCCTGCCCTAATAAGTTCAAGGTTAGACGACTGCAATGGACTTTATGTCGGCGTCTCCCAGACTTCTCTCAGTCGCCTTCAACTGGTGCAAAATGCTGCTGCTGCCCATCTTTAACCAACACTAACAGACGTGTGGATATCACTCCTGTTCTTAACTCCCTTCATTAGCTTCCTGTCCTTTATAGAATTGATTTTAAACTTTTAATGTCTGTTTTTAAAGCTCTTAAAGGCCTCACCCCATCGTATTTATCTGAGCTTTTAACTGTAACCCTGGTAGAGCTCTGAGGTCAACAAATCAACTTGTTCAGGTCAAAATAAAAGCCCTGGGGTGACCGAGCCTTTTCTGCTGCTGCCCCCAGGCTCTGGAATAAGCTCCCCCCCCGAGATGCGTCTTATTTCTGACCTGGGCCTCTTTAAATCAGGGCTAAAAACATATTTATTTCAGATGGCTTTTAATACCCAGTAGTATGGTGACTCTTTTATATTATCTTATTCAATTTTGCTGTATTTTATTGCGTTTACTGTTATTTTATTGTTTTGTTCTTATTCTTTTCTTTATTTATTATCTGCTGTAAAGCACTTTGGTACCAAAATGGATTGTTGTAAAGGGCTGTAGAAATAAATGACATTTACATTAAATATAAAACACGTGGATGACTCCCAGGAAACTCAGTTAAAACTGTATTTTATTACCAGGTGTCTGTTGTCAGGTACTTCATGGGCCTTAAAGAACGAAATGTCTCACCTTTTGTTCAGATAAAGACCCGTTTCGCCGCCTTTTAATGATGCGTTCGGTGACGTAACGCTGATGTATCGCACGTCTCGACTCTCTCTGTTCAGTGACCCTCAGGTGGCGCTTGCACTTTGAATTCGTCACGGCCCGCGACCCCATGGAGCCGCCCACTGTCCTGCAGAACCAGTCGGAGGTCACGGTTTGGGCCGGGGCGGAGCACGTCAACGTGGACACCTTCAGCTGGAACCTGCCAATCAAAGTGCTGCCGACTAACCCGGCGTTGGCGTCCTACGTGTCCCAGTTCACGGGAACCAACAGCATTAATATTTGACTGCTGGGCTGCGTGTGTGAGGCTGGTTACTGTAACGTTATCAGGGATGACGTGTGTGTGTGTGTCTGAGGGGGGGGGGGGGTTAACTTTCTTTACAGAAATGATTCCAGTGGATCAGATGTTTGATTAATGCAACCTACTGTATGTTCAGCCTTTTTTCTCATGCACGTAGCGGTGCACTTTAGCTTAGTTGAACGTGGAACATCTTCCTTTTTGGATGCCCGTGACTCTTTATTTATTTAGTTTTCTTTTTTTTATGAAAGCAGCTTTTCTTACGCAAGATGTTTTCTTCTGTGTAACCGCTTTGCTTCCCGCTTGGACAGAGGCTGCAGCGGAGATGTAAGAACTACAAGAGAAAATTAAAGGGTGGCCTGAAATGTTTGTTTCAAAACAAGAATTTTATTAATTTTTTCCTTGTAAATGAGTTACAGCATGATATGTCAAAGTCAAAAGAAACATATATTAGTGTATGTGGTCTATATATTTGCTGTTATTTACAAGAAGTCAGAATTGGAGCCGTTAAAGATGGCAGAAGAAATTGCAAACGTTAAAGAAAGCAGATGTTTCACCGAGAAAGAAGTTTCATGAAGGAAGACAAACACCTGCTATTCTGGATTTTTAAACATTGCTTTGTTGGAGAAGAGGTGCCGCATCTTTTACACTGATGCACAACACGGATGTCACAGACGCTGTTTAATACTGGTTCAGTTTGTGATTTAAGAGAAACTGTTACTGGTAAGAAACTGTGGCGAGTATCAGCTTTAGGAGGAAAAAGGGCTGAAGTGTCACCGGTCTGCGGGCCTCTTTAGTTCTCAAGCTGTTGCTGCAGCTGAAGGGAGCCGTGACTCGGGTCCCTGTTCGCTTCACCCGAGACGCAGGGCAGGCGGGGGTCGGCCATCTGGACCAGGAAGGCTTTGCAGGTCAGGGGCTCTACCCGCACCTCACACCATGCGGGGAAGTCCACCGGCCGCTGCACCCTGAGCAGGGATGGGGACAGATGGACAGTCGCTGAAGCGCTCTTACAGCTTGAAATAAATCACTTTTTGTTGCCGTCTCTGCTTTATTCTTTGCAAAGATTATTCTGAAGAAGCTTGAAAGGAAAATGCAACAGTTGTAAAGCTGATTTGTTTTATAAATATGAGCCTCGGCCCCCTGCTGCGTTAAGTCCCTTCAACAATGACACAGTCATGATTAAGCAGCTTAAATACATTTTTGCTATATTACTCGTGCCGTCTGTACTTTAAATGATGTGAAACTGCAACCCAAGTTGTCCCAGGAGGACCCATGAATGTACATCTCCGAAGCTGGCTGCAGTGTGAAGTGCGGGCATCTGGACACCAAACCACAGAGGCTGTTTGTTTACTCACGTCTCGCAGCAACCGACTCCAACAGGGTGCAGACAGGTGCACTGCATACAGGCATTGTCCATCCAGGTTTCCCCCAGCGAGTAGTGCTTCCCCTCGAACTCACACAGAGCTTGGACAACACATGGGAGCGCAGTCTTTTTACACTGAAGCTCCAGTTTAAGTGAAAATGCATGGGGAGAGTTTAAAGAGTGATATCTCACCTCTGGAGTTAAAGTGGCACTCCATGGGTGCAGCGGAGGCGCCGCCGGCCCACAGGAGGAACCCTGCAGCTGTCACCAGGCAGTTCACCAAGGAGAGCTCCATCTTCATCTGGTCTCATCAGCTTGTGGTTCCTCCTCTCCCTTTATTCCCTCATTTATACATCCTGAGGGTTTACGACAGTGGCGTGGAGGTGTGGTCAACACCGTCATGTGGCCCACAGCCCTTGGCTGTGAAAGGTATCAGCGGCGCCATCCGTCAGGAATGAGGTGACGGTGGTGTTGTGTGGAGGAGGGAGTAAACAGAAGGGAATCTTGTATCTTGGCACGATTTTGGCACCGCAGAGATCAACTCTCTGCGCTTCAGCGGGCATGAACCTCCAAAGTGATAGAAACAATGACACATCCATGCGGTGACTAAGAGAGGGAAGGATAGGAGAGAGGTGAGCTGGAGGGCAGTGAAAGATGTCCAAGGAGAGTAGGAGGAGGAGAGGCCGAGGGATGGGATGGAATTATCTAACATGATTCATCACCATTCAGCCATCGGTTCTGTTTAAGTCAGGCCACTGAACAGCAGCTGAAAAAGTGACTAAAACACATGTAAAACACATGTATGCATTAGATTAGATTCAACTTTACTGTCATTGAGTTCAGGTACAGAGCCAATGAAATGCAGTTTGCATCAAAACAAGTGCAACATACAGAATTATTGACATAAAGGAGGCAGTAAAGTGACGGTACGATGGTATAAGTTAAAGTGACGGTGCAGAAGTCAGCAGGAAGACCGTGAAAAGACCGTGGCCTTGATGGTGTTTCTCCCCCTGCCCAGGCAGCGTTTGTGGGAAATGTCTGGGATGCGTTGGGCAGTCTTTACCACCCGCTGGAGTGCTTTGTGGTCTATGACACCACAGATATAAAGTGGCCTCTTTCAGTTCTGAGGTTTTACATTTTTGGATATGATAATCTTAAGATTAGGTAAGTGGAACCTCAGATAGGCGACAACACATGACATATTACACCATGTTATTATTTATTTAACTCAAACTAAGCCAAAATGCAGAAAAACAAAGTCCACCCCATGATTCAACAGCTTGTAAAACCACCTTTAGCAGCTCTCTTAAGGTCCCACCACAGCATCTCAGTCAGGCTGAGGTCTGGACTCTGACTGGACCATTGCAACACCTCGATCCTTTCCTTTTTCACACATTTTCTCATATTTTTGCTGCTGTGTTTGGGATCATTGTCCTGTTGATGAGCCAGTTTCAGCCCAGCTTTAGCTGTGGGACAGATGGCCTCACATCTGACTCTAGAATACTTTGGTATCCAGAGGAGTTCATGGTGGACTCAATGACTGCAAGGTGCCCAGGTCCTGTGGCTGCAGAACCAGCTGAACTTACTGGGACATCATGACTGTCTTGAATGTTTTCCACTTGTGAGTAATCTTTCCAAATAGTTTGGAAATGGCCCTGTTACCCTTCCCAGATTGATGGGCAGCAACAGTTGCTTCTCTAAGCTCATTGCTGATGTCTTTCCTCCTTTCATCATGTGAACACACACCTGGATGCTCCAGACCAGCAAACTGATAAACTGATGCTCACACTTCCTGATGATCAATCAATCAAATGTGTTTGATCAGCATCTTATCCTCCTAATTCCTGTGGAAGCAGTAAGGGTTCACTTAGATTTTTACACACTACTTCTGCATTCTGGTTTACTTTTAGTTAAATTAATCGTGATACCACGAACCCTCGCTCATCTGAAGTTGTATTTACTTTATTTTAAGATCTTATAAGGACCAGATGATGTTTCTCTTTAATCCCGGTAAGTAAAAATCGTAGAATTAAATGAATATTTACTTTCTTTTTCACACGCAGTAACTGAACTATGACAGCTGGTTATTAGAGGGCATCACTTGTACCAACAGACATGAAAGGAGCAGTGCAGGAACTTTAAGGATCCTTTACAAAGGATTACATAAAGGGCAAAACCGTGTAGTGAACCAGTCTCAACCCAGCTGACCACCTTTGGGAGTTTTTGGACAATCTCCACCACCGTCATCAGAATACTGCAGGACAATGATGTTCATCCAGCCCAGAGAAGCTATAAAAAGGAGCATGGAAACTGACTGCACCAGCTCACTCTGATTCTATTAATATTGTTCTTATCCTTTAATCCTTTACCCATTTATTATCTATATATACTTATATGTACCTTCCTCTTGCACAGCCAGGCTGTAACATCTGACTCTCTGCCAGATCACATCATGATCTCCAGTATGTGACCTCATGCAGGTCCAATGCAACCGAAAAGCCCCAAAGGAAGCAATAAAGATTCAAACATATTCAGCGTTGGTGGAAACATTTCCGACTCTTTCAAGTTTTCCACATTTTGTAGTGTTTGATCCTCATCTTAAAATTCATTTAGTTATTTTTTTCGCATTTCAATACATTCCTAACCCAACACAGTTCTCTGCAGTATTTTTGAAGTTTTCTTTTAATTTAAATACTCACTCTCCCACTCTCTTAAAGCGTCTTTATAAGGCACAAGTCTTCTTTGGAATGAGCCCAGATTAGATTAGATTAAACCTTACAAGCTTGGCATATTATTTCTTTGGCAGTTTTTGTCTTTGGAGAAACTTTTTCTGGTCCTTAAAGAGAAGTTCTCGTGGACTCAGGTCCATGCTTTTGCTGGATTACTTCAGGTTCTCTGGTTGTTGCTGATATTCAAACCCTCATTCCAGCCTGAAGTTCCTGAGCATTCTGGATAGTTTTCTCTCAGCATAGCTCTTTGTTTTTCTACAACAAACTCTCTGTCACAGAGAAACATCCTGCTGCCACCTGACTACAGTTTCCTTATTTTAATTGGGTGACAGACCAGACAGTTTGATTTTAATTAAAATAAATCAGGGGGTTTTAGCTCTTGTGGTTTGAGTCATTCAGGTGCCTTTTAGTAACGAATAGCTTCAGTCTTGGTAACTTTACCAGAAATGGTTGAGTGCTGCACTGATGGTTGTCCATCTCTAAGGCTATCCCACCCACACAGTGTATCCTGGATTTAGTTTAAAATAAGCATTAGCTAGTTGGTTACCTGTCCGTTTGTTCTCAGTTACTCAGGCTGCACATTATAAGGCCTGTTGGTGGTTCCAGACTTGAGAATAATGGAGGTTTCTGTCCTTATAAGCACAGTTAATGCTGCAGAAATGTTCCTGTACCAGGTTGGCAGATTTGTGCCTTGACACAATTCTGTCTCTTTGGTCTAGAGACAATTATCTTGACCCCATCGATTTGGAGTTTAATCTGACATACATACATAGACTTTTGTCAAGTTGTCATAGCCTCTCAAGGACTTTTGTTGGTATACACCAGACAAACAAATATCTGAAATGTAAGCTGAAAATTGTAGTATTTTATCTTCAATACATAAACAAAGCACTCAAAAACAAAATTTCCTTGTTATACTAATTTCAAAAGGACAAAATGTCTCAAACTCGAGACGGTCTGAAATCTTTTTGCTAACATTTCATGAAGCAAATATTCACTTTTTGTCTTTTGTGTCAAATGGTATACGAAAAGACTTGATGATACAGAACAAATAGGTAGCAGTGTTTTAGGCTAGATATTATAGCTAGCTTACTTTGTTAAGGAATTAGTCTGTCCTGTCGGTATGGATAACCTGAATGTATCTATCTAAATATAAAGTATTTTGATTAAATGTGCTCTATGCTGAATTCACAGTCACTCTTACACATCAAATATGATCATAACTACAGATTTTAGATGCATCAAGTCAATGGGAATGTTATATGTAGCTAGTCAGTTGTCAGTTAGCCCAGTTAGCATGACGGCTAGCAAAAAGCTAGCTTGGTTCAGTCACATCAAATCTGCTAACAGTATCCTTAGCTTGTAACAAACCAATGATCTGTGTAAATATCTTGTTAATTTAATCTTTGGAAATAATTGACATGTCAAAATTACAAGTGTAGCTCTCGCTTTAAATGACTTTGTTAAATTATGTCGTCTGACACATACAATAACACTGTGTAAAACATTGAATAGCCAATTCAAAAAGCTAAATATGATGTAAAACAATCTTTAGAGAGAAGAGGTTTAATACAACTATTTCTACACTTTTCCATTAGGAATAAATTTGAGAAAAAATATTTTCATAAAATACAAGAGATTTAAAGCATGATCATCTTCATTGCTCACATGCTACGAGATTAGGCTGATACATTTGAAAAAGTAAGTTGGCTTTGTAAAATGTCCAAATTTCAAACCCCAGGAAGAAGGAAGAATTAATCTTCAACCTCAAATCTTTTTAAAACAAACTTTGACCAAAAATCCATGTGCCGAGTTGGGGTTTAAATATCAGTGTGAATGTGTTTGTCAGAATTATTCATAAAAAAAAAAATCAGTTACCTGTTGGGCTCTAGTTCACTGTAAGCTGTACAAATGTGCATTTTTGTTGTCGTCTCTGCGTCAAACTTTTCTTCATTAACAAAGAAAAGACAAAATGTCATCTGATCTGACTTCACAGCAAGCCAAAAAAACATTAGCTCATGTTCTTCCACTTGTTTACTATCTGCCGACAGAGGTCGAGATCATAGGAAAAATCTTCTCAAGCCTCTCACAGGAGGCCCCGGGGCCTCATAACGTGGTGTTTTACGCGTCTTCTCTGGTACCTCCACAGTAGTTGAAGAGTGTTGATAGATCTCTCCGATCAGCCAGGGGTGCTACTTCATTCACACGATCTGTATGACTCACAGTTGCCTCTCAAGCTGCACACTGTGTCTTTGTGGGTTTTTTACGGGTCAAGTTGCCATTAACATGAACAAACAGAGCAGAGTTTCAGAGAATAGTTTGTTTACCTTCATTTAGGCAGAGTAGATTAAAGTTTCTTTTAAAGGCAAATGTGCCTGTGTACGTTTTGTGAGGATCATGCTGTCCTCTGCAGAGCCTTTCGGCCCTTTATAACCCAAGAACAAAGAACACACATCCTCCCTGACTTGTCAAATATGTTCTCATCACCGGCAAAAAGGGAGGAACTTGCTAAACAAAAGATGAGAATTTTCCTGTCACGCCTTTTAACTTCACGGACTTGCACTTAATTGGAGAAAAGTGCATTTTAATTGTGGACGACTAACGCCGTTGTCATGAGATCATCGTCTCTGGCATCTTAAATCTTTAATAAGAGAATTGTTTCTATTGGGTTAACTTCTTTTGAGGGAAACCAGACAGAAAACGCATGTTTTATCAGTGTCTGTCTTCGTTCTGATTAATGGGAATTTTACATATTTCTGTACAGTAACTTTGGTTATGAATTTTATCTTTACATCACATGCATGCATCATATTTGCTATTATTAGTTATATTTTTCGCAAGTTTAAATAGAACAGACTTAAGCTTAAGTGCAGAAACATTTGGACAGTTGCATTCATTTATATTATATAAATTAATATGAGTTTGCAGAGATAACTATCAGCTTTAGAGGAAAGGTTTAGTGAATGTAGCTCTTTATTTTGCAATTAAATTAACCTGTTAATTTAGCCATAAATAAAATGATCATTTTAACACCTTTGCTGATAATATTTTGCTTTCTTCAGTTGCTGTTTGTTTGTGGGTCTTTCAGCAACTGAAATGCAGCTGCACTGAGTTGAAATCTGACAACTGATTCGTTCGTTTTCTCTTCACTTTCAGGGCTGCTTTCACAGTAATTTGTGGGTAATTCCAATAATCTTTGCTGCATTTGACAGAATCAGAAACAGACAGTATTTTCCTAAACACTTCCGAATTCAACTGGTTGCTTCTGTCTTCTGTTACATCATCAATAAACACCAGTGATCCAGTGAAACTGAAAGTCATGTGTGTCCATGCTGTCAAACCAGCTGCATGTGTTTTACAGCTGCTGATGTTCTGTATATTTTGGGTCATAAGTCGTTCTAAATCTTGTAGTCTTCTCTTCATGGTATATTTGAGTATCGACATGGCTCCTATGGAAGGGTGTTCCTCACTTGCCATGGAAGCTATCCTCCCATTACTGTTGTCTTCCATGGATGTGCATGACTGTTACTTTGCCACTGAAGACTATTTTAATGCTCATTACAGCTAGCTTACTTTGTTAAGGAATTAGTCTGCCCTCTCTGTATGGATAACCTAAATATATCAAGTATTTTGATTGTATTAAATGTGCTCTCTGCTGAATTCACAGCCACTCTTACACATCAAATATGATCATATATGCGGATTTTAGATGTAGCAAGTCAATGGGAATGTTATATATAGCTAGTCAGTTAGCATAAAGGCTAACAAAAAGCTAGCTTGGTTCAGTCACATCAAATCTGCTAACAGTATCCTTAAAACTTGTAACAAACCAATGATCTGTGTAAATATCTTGTTAATTTAATCTTTGGAAATAGTTTAGGTTCAAAGAAACAGCTTCCAAATGGAAATGATCTACTTTAATTCAAGTCTACACTCCTTTTCTAAGTGAGTGCGAGTGTCTCTCTGGGGACCTGTCCAGGGTGTACCCCGCCTCTCGCCCAGTGACAGCTGGGATAGGATAGGATACCTGCTGAGAAAGAGAAACACAAGTTAATGACAACAATAATGTCATATGCAGATGGAGAGTGAAGAGAGCAGAGAAAGGAGAGGTGCATCATGGGAGGTCCCAAGGCCTATAGCAGCATAACTATGGGATGTTTCAGGGTCACCTGAACCATCTAAAACTATAAGTTTTATCAAGTTTTAAGCGTGATCTTTAAGGAAGAGAGGGTGTCTGCTTCCTGAACCCAAACAACAGCTGGTTCCACAGAGAGGGGCCTGATAACTGAAGGCTCTGCCTCCCATTCTGCTTTTAGAGACTCTGGGAACCACAAGGAAACCTGCAGCCTGAGAGCAAGACAACGGGAAACAAAAACCAAGGAATTAATTTCATAAACACATTTTAACAACGTTGTTGTTTATTTCTGAGATATTCTGTGCACTACGCCTTTAATAACAACTCTTGAAGCCCCGCCTCGCTTCCCATTTATAACTTTTCCGCATCAGACTCGATTAATCGAACCACGATTCGTCGATCGTCCGTTCAGGCGTCTCCACCGCGAGTCACCGCCGATCGACTGCTCTGGCCTGGCTGTGGATTTCAGTTACTGCTGTGTTGTTGTATAGCTACAAATATCACCAAATCATGCCCGTTGAAACAGTATATTTTCCCTGAATACAGTGTGTTGAAGTGGTCTTTGTGAACCCGTGTGCTCACTAAAAAACGACCCCAGCCGTGTGGTCGGGCGGTTATCTCGGCTCCTCGGGGTGTTTCTGTGTGGTGATCCGAGGCCTTGTCGCAAAGTCTCACACAAACGCCCGGGATTTCATGTTGAAGACGTCTGGTTTTTGGGGGCAGAACTGACTGTTTTCCCAGCGGAAGATGGACACTGATAAGTTTAACTATGTCTACAGCTGTGACTTGGACATCAACGTTCAACTTAAGATGTGAGTTTTGCACTTAAACGCGTCTGTTTGGGTCAGGCGGTGGACCTGATGTCCTGTGACTTGACAAGATGCGTGACGTGTTTAGATGTGTGTAAATCACAAAAGCTTGGATTGTTTAAAAACTTTAACTCGTTTAGCTTTGTTTTTAGCGTCTTTAAAGGCTTATGCATGTGTCATGTTTTAACCAAACAGAAGTTCCTGACAGATTAAAGAGAAATTTGATATTTTCGCCTGTTTTCGTTGCCTATGAACTACCGTGTGTTGTGTTTATTGTCCTATCAGTGCTCAGACAGTCATACATTTGGTCTTTATTGTAATCCTGTAAACTGAAAGCTTGTTTATTCTAAAAACCATGACTCGTGAACACTTGATATGGGTAAACAACACGTATTTATTCTTGTGCTCAGCTCCTGAGGCTGATTATTGTGTTATAAATGAATAATTACTTATGTACTGACACGTGTTCAGCTTCTCTCATCAGCTGCTAAATTAACATCCTTATACAAGCTATCTTTATTTAAGTACAGTTTATTTTTCACACAATAAGCTTAAATTATTTAATTTACCAAAACTTGTGGAGAACATTGTAAAGAGCAACTTTCCGAGTGGACTTTGGTACTTTGTACATTAAGGAAACTGTAGAGATATTTAGGTTTGATTTCATGAAGTGAAAATCAGAACTGGATGTTTGATTCTCTCGTGTCCACCTGTTGTCTTTCTCTTCCCTCGCAGAGGAAGTTTGGAGGGAAAGCGTGAGCAGAAGAGCTACAAGGCGCTGCTGGATGACCCGATGTTGCGGTTCTCTGGGCTCTATCAGGAGAGCTGCTCGGACCTCTACGTCACCTGCCAGGTGTTTGCCGAGGGGAAGCCTCTCGCCCTGCCTGTTCGAACGTCTTACAAAGCCTTTAGCACACGTTGGAAGTAAGAGTGCATTTCCACCCCTCTGCTCTGACCTCGTTGTCACATGACTGGCGGTGATGTAACTTTTTTTAAGCTGTATTCACGCTGTGGTGTCTCCTGTGCAGCTGGAACGAATGGCTGCGGCTGCCGGTCAAGTACCCCGACCTTCCACAAAGTGCCCAGGTCGCTCTCACTGTGTGGGACATCTATGGGCCTGGTAGAGCCGTCCCTGTCGGGGGAACCACCGTCACCCTGTTTGGCAAATATGGGTGAGCCAATAAAGCTTCAGCATTTTGTTTAAAAATCGGCTTCTTTGTTTGTAAAAACTACAGGTGAAGAATACTGACGTCTAACATCTAACCTGTAGCATGTTCCGGCAAGGGATGCATGACCTGAAGGTTTGGCCGGGCGTGGAGGGGGATGGAGGGGAGCCCACCACCACACCGGGACGCACCAGCAGCAGCCTGACAGAGGATCAGATGGGGAGACTCGCCAAGGTATGCATCCGTACAAGGAAAGGAGTTACGGGGGTGAGGACAGGCTTGTGTGTGTCTGTGTGACGAGATAGAGAGAGAAAAGGTAAAGAAGCAGGGGAACAAGAAGCCTCCAGATGCAAAGCTCTGTCTAAACCACCATCTGTTCCAGGGCCCTGACCTGGAGGTACTCAGTGATGTGAGTAGAAGTTCAGGAGTTAGTCCTCGCAATGCAGAATGTGTGTCTGTACTCCTGGAGTACGAAGACCTTGGCCAAAATGTATTTGCACATAAATTTCGCTTTCTAGGGGCTGGATAGTGTAGTGGTATGATTGCTACCTTCCATCCCCTGCATTAAAGGTACTACCTCCAGTAGGGGTCCTTAGGCAAGACCCCCTTACCCTACCTGCCTACCTGTAAGTTGCTTTGGATAAAAGCGTCTGCTAAATACATAAACATAAATCTCTGCTGGTTAAATACCAATTAAAAGCACAATTCAGACTGCAGCAGGGATGTTACATTCTTCTTCTGCCCTCTTTGCATTGTAGGAACCCCCATGACGGGGTTAAATCTATTCAATGCATCTACAAGTGCATTTTGACCCAGGTTGTCTGTGTAGGTGTATGGCCGTGTTCTTGAAAGCATCACACACATCTGTTGTTAAGGTTTCTGCTGTTGCCATGAGTTGGTGTGTCTTAGTGAGTGCCTGCATGGACTTCCTGTTTCTGTGGGTGCCAGAAAGTGATGCTCATTAACTGTTTTTGGGATGTTTAGAGGAGAGAGTCGGTCTTATTTCAACTTAATCTGAGTTTTTTGGCTTGCTAAAACTCACCGAATCCCCTCACTTTGGGTGCGATAGGCTTACTCGTACCTCAGGTTGTGTTCGGGCTGCTTCCAGGTCATACACTCCTTTAAAGTGTGAGCGCTAATCCCAACCCGCTGACATTCCCGACACCCGCACTGCCCACCGATCAGCTGATCTGCTGCAGAGTGTGAGTTGCTGCTCCAGTCTGTGCATGACTGGCAGAGCCGGTAGATGCTGTGACCAGTTCTGCAACAACGTGGCCTCGGTTTCTGTAGTTTCTTATTGTTTTGGTAAATGCTTCTTCCTCGCCCTTCTCTGCCGTCTTTCTTCCCGTCTCCATCCAGCTGACGAAGGCCCATCGGCAGGGCCACATGGTGAAGGTGGACTGGCTGGACCGGCTAACCTTCAGAGAAATTGAGATGATTAACGAGGTGAGCACGTTCGGCTGGATTTTGCACCTAAACTTGAACCTAAACAGCTTGACATTTCTTATTATGAGTCCAGATTAGTCTCAGTCAGACAGTATTTAACATCTTACAGTTGCTGTTTGAGTTGAGCTAAAGAAATCTGTTTGTTTCTGCAGAGCGAGAAGCGCAGCTCCAACTTTATGTACCTCATGGTGGAGTTTCCTCGTGTCAAAACAAACGACAAAGAGTACAGCATTGTCTATTATGAGAAGGTATTTTCGTGTTGTCAGGATCTCTCAGCAGCTCGAATGTCATGCTTCTGTCAGCTGATCAGAGCTTTGTCTCCGTTCAGGACGGCGATGACGCATCACCGGTTCCAACCAGCTGCGACATCGTCAAAGTGCCCGACCCGCAGATGGGAATGGTGAGAGGACGCAGCTTTGATGTTTGCTCATAAAACCAGATTTATAACAATAACCGAGTGCTGGTTTCCCTACAGGAGAACCTGGTGGAGAGCAAGCACCACAAACTGGCCCGTAGCCTCCGGAGTGGGCCCTCGGATCACGACCTGAAGCCCAACGCCGCCACGCGGGACCAGCTCAATGTAAGGAACCTACGCTCTGATTTCTCAGGAGGATCTACTGTGGGTGTAATCTGACAGAAGGTGACTTCATGGCTGTCTCCAACAGATTATCGTGAGCTACCCTCCAACCAAGCTGCTGAGCTCTGAAGAACAGGACCTGGTGTGGAAGTTCAGATACTACCTCACCACACAGGAAAAGGTGGGTCTCTTCACTCCTCACAGCCTCCTTCACAGATGCCTTCTCAAGCCGGGACTGATGCGCCTTCGGAGGGGTCGAGCCGAGCCGTTTGTGCTGATACGCATCAAGCCAGCGTTGTGGAACTCGCCGCTCTGACAGTGCAGTCGTCACTCGGCTGATTCCACGGCGCTGCCTTGATGTGAGGCTCTATGTGAGAATTACACGGAGGAACCTATAAGGCAGTGTTTCTCAATTCCGGTCCTCATGACCCAGTGCCCTGCATGTTTTCAATGTTTCCCTCCTCCACCACACCTGATTCAAATGAATGGCTCCTTATCAGGCCACTGCAGAGCTTGATGACGAGCTGATCATTTGAATCAGGTGTGGTGGAGGAGGGAAACATTGAAAACATGCAGGGCAGTGGGTCATGAGGACCGGAATTGAGAAACACTGCTATAAGGTGCAGCAGACACCTGAAGGAGGCTAATCGTCCTCCCCCAGAGGAGGCTGTTTTGTAGCAGTTTGCACAGGCTCAGTGTTTCCTCCTCTGACTCCAGGCCCTGACGAAGTTTCTGAAGTGCGTGAACTGGGATTTGCCCCAGGAGGCCAAGCAGGCCCTGGAGCTGCTGGGGAAGTGGAGGCCTATGGATGTGGAGGACTCCCTGGAGCTGCTGTCGTCCCATTTCACCAACCCAACAGTTAGGCGCTACGCCGTGGCACGCCTGCAGCAGGCTGACGACGAGGTATGTAGCGAGGGGACAGGACCACGGATATTAAGCAAAGCAGCTTTTTTCCCTGCGTTTGCACCGCTCATCCACATGCAAACGCTGTTTTTAACCAGAAGAATTTAGGTTCTTAAACCGGCTTTCCTGAGTATCTGTGTAGCACTAAGTGTGTACACTCTGTGATTCATTTAGTTGAATAAGTTGTATCCCACCCACCAACATTACTCTAACCCCCACAAACATGAATTTAAGACACATTTTAAGTGAAATCGCAGGCTTTGGAGCTTTTATAGGGAATGAATCTGGTGTTGCTTTGAAAAGAAACTCCTACTTTACTGTTGTCTGAGTTATGCCCGTCTCCTCTGTCCAGGACCTGCTGATGTACCTTCTGCAGCTGGTGCAGGCGCTCAAGTATGAGAACTTCAGTGATATTCAGGGAGGCTTGGAGCCAGGCAGCAAGAGAGACAGCCAGGGACTTTCAGATGACTCCTCACTGGACAGGTCAGAAGGACATTGGAAAAGCTGCGGGTTCTAAACAAGTCGACCTCTCAGAGTGGCTTTCTCAGCATTCCTCCTACTTCCAGGATCTAAATTTAGCCCAACACGTTCGCTGGCTTGATTATTTCTCTTTTCAGAAAGCGTAATGACCTCACTGGATGTTCTGATTTTACTGGAAGCTTTTCCGCTGAGGCCAGAGTCTCAGGATGTTGGCTGGATGCAGACAACTCTGCAACCACACTTTAAACGTGTTGCTCTTTCTTTATTATTAATCTCCACGTTCGTATTTTCTTTCTGTTTGTAGCTCCCAGATCCTTTCTGGCACGTCTGGGTCATCAGCTGCCCCACAGCAGAAAGGCAAGGAAGGAGCCGACAGCGAGAGTCTGGAGGTAAGAAACTGGAGATGAAAGGAACTCAGGAAAAAAGCTCTAATGTGTTTCTGTAGCTTCACACAAGAGGCATCCTTTTACAGAAAGAAACTTGTCTTTTATGTGTTATTTATCTTATAGCAAGACCTGTGTACCTTCCTGATTTCACGTGCATGCAAGAACTCCACGCTTGCCAACTACCTGTACTGGTGAGTGCAACATATGGTGCTTCTGTGACTGAAGAACAGAAGCTGCTGCAGTTCATTACGTCAGATGCTGTGTGTAAAATGGGCTTTTTACCCCCACAGGTATGTGATTGTGGAGTGTGAGGATCAGGACACACAGCAGAGAGATCCGAAGACCTACGAGATGTACCTAAATGTCATGAGAAGGTTCAGCCAGGCTTTACTCAAGGTGAGCGCCCAGGATGAAACGTCTCTGCAGGGCCTTTTTCTGTCCATCTTTATGTGTAATTGTTGGTTACTCCTCCCTCATGATACCCTTCTCCTGCTTGTTCTGAATATGCATCTTATTTAAATCGCTTTGAATTTATCTTTGTTAACCATATTAGCACAAATCTGTCATGTAATTATGGGGAAAATAGTTGTTATGTAGTAACAACAAACAATTCAGAGCTATATTTTCATTAAAAGATTGATTTTTTTAGTGATTGTCTGATTGATTTCTGGATCATAGTCCACTTAAAAGACAACAATTAGCACAGTAAGCTTTGTGTGAACTCTTCTTCCTCCCTCCAGGGGGATAAGAGTGTGAGGGTGATGCGCTCGCTCTTGGCTGCCCAACAAACCTTTGTAGACAGACTGGTGCAGCTGATGAAAGCTGTCCAAAGGGAGAGTGGAAATCGCAAGAAGAAGGTAACAAATGATCGCTCACACGTGCAAAAATGTAGTAAAAAAACATTCTGTACACCTACTTTATCAGGGACACCTGCTAGTTAAAGGCTGGACCTTAATTCTTAATTCTTCGTGGCGTACTTTCAACAAGGAGCCGGAAACATTCCTCAGAGATTTTTCTCCATTTTGACCCGACAGCATCATGCAGCTGCTGCAGATGTGTCGGCTGCACATCTATGATTCAAACCTCCGGTTCCAGCACATCCCAAAGCTGCTCTGTTGGATGAGATCTGCAGACTGAGGAGGAGTCCAGGGAACTCATTGTGATGTTAAATAAACCAGTTTGAGATGAAATGAGCTCTGTGACATTATCCTGCTGGAAGTAGCATCAGAAGATGGTGCTCTGTGCTCATAAAGGGATGGAGATGGTCAGCAGCAACACTCCTGGAAGGCTGCAGCGTTTAAACGATGCTCAGATGGTACTAAGGAGCCCAAAGTGTGCCAAAAAAGGCAGGATGGACCCATGCTTTCATGTTGTTTTTACCAAACCGACAGGTGTGGTCTTTATGCTGCTGCAGCCCATCTTCTTCAGGGTTCCACGTGTTGTTCGTTCAGAGATGATATCCTGCATTCCTCGGTTGGAACGAGCGGTTTGTCCATTCTCCTCTGACCTCTCACATCAACACAACTTCTCTGTAAACCCAGAGATGATTGTGTTTTAAAATCCCAGCAGATCAGCAGTTTCTGACATCCTCAGACCAGCCCGTCTGGCACCAACAACCACGTTCAAAGTCACTTAAATCCCTTTATTCCACACTCTGATGCTCAGTTTGAACTTCAGCAGGTTGTCTTGCCCACCAGTTTCTGCCTTTTTTAGCTGTTTAACAAGCAGCTGAACAGGTGTACCTGATAAAGAGGGGGGGTTGAAGTATTCTGCCACACAGTCTTCAGTAAAATTCTTCAATAAATCGCCAAATATTTCTCTAACAAGCTCATTATATAACACGGTTTCTTCATCAAGGGGCTTCAAACATTACGTGTTCATACACATGTGATTCTGGTGATTGGTGTAGGATCCCACAGACACACCGCTCCACCTGACTTGTGTTTGCTTCTGGTGTCTCCGTGTGTCTGCAGACAGAGCGGCTGCAGGCTCTGCTGGCCGACAACGAGAAGGTGAACCTCTCTGAGATCGAGCCGATCCCGCTTCCTCTGGAGCCTCAGATCAGGATACGAGGCATCGTCCCAGACACGGCAACTCTCTTTAAGGTACAGAACATCACATCGCTTTTACATCATTTACACAGCTTATAAAGTCCACTTGAGCTTTATAAGCTTTTTATAAGCTGTAGCATCTGCTCGGAGTCATTTGTGCCGCGTTATTTTTCATGAAAGGGAAGGAAAAACCAAACGTTACGCTGTATTTAGCCAGTTTCTGACTGCATATACGGAGGCCTTTCTCTTTATCTTCCCTACAAACAGGAACACACAGGAACTCAGTGATTAACGCGCTTGTTTTTAACGCAGAAAAGCGCACCGATAACATCAGACGGCGGCTCAACTGCAGCCCATCAGAGGTCACCTCAATCTGCAACACTTAAAAACAGAAGCTTTTAGAAAGTTATTGACGCTTAATATCTACGGCCAATGAAAGTGGGATTGACCTGGAACGTGAACACAGAAATATCTGAGCAGTGAATAAGTCTTTTATCTCTGTTTTTGTGTAAGAGTGCTCTGATGCCAGCAAAGCTGATCTTCAAAGCTGAAGATGGAGCCATGTACCCGGTGATCTTCAAGCATGGAGACGACCTGAGGCAGGACCAGCTCATTCTGCAGATCATCTCCCTCATGGACAAAGTAAGAGTCACCGCATGTGATCAGAGAGTTCAGTCATTTAGTTTTGTGCACAATCTAGAGTCCAAAAAAGTCTAAAATGTCAACTTTAAAAAAAAAAAAGCATTAAATGTTGAAATGGTTTTACAATCTCATGAAAAATATCAGCTCATCCTGAATTTGATGCCTCAAAAAAAGCTGGGACAGGTTCATGTTTCCCGCTGTGATGCATCCCCTCTTCTGTCAGCAACATCTGCGAACATCTGGAGCGGAGGAGACCAGCTGCTGGGACAGGAATGTCGTCCCATTCCTGTCTGATATACAGTCCTGGCTCTTCTTTGCTGTATTCTGTGTTTCGTGATGCTCCAGATGTTTTGTTCGGTGAAAGATCGGCACTGCAGGCAGATGTGCATGTTGCTGGAATAGATGCAGCTTCGTCTTCCTAAAATATACAAGCACCCCCCCCGAAAAAGACGTCGTCTGTCGCTCTCGAAGCTTTCAGCATTGATGGAGCCTTTCCAGATGTTCCAGAGATACTGATGATTCATCCAGACACAGAACAGTTTTCCACTTAAGTTGATTTGAAATAAGCCTTGGTTCAGTGTTTCTGGAGCATGTTGACATCTGGCTTCTTGCTTGCATCAGGGAGCTTTAACCTGCGTTTGTGGCTGTTACAGTGAGCTGTGCACACAGTGTTTCTGGGTCCATGCAGTGGTTTCCAGGGCAGAATCACGCCGTCTTACGTACTGCAAGTGATTAAATATTCTTTGTAATTAATGTTGAGGAACTTTGGTCATTGCTTTTGGCTGCACCTCTGCCCATCCTCACTTCTCTCTACCTCCCTCAGGTGCTGTTTTTAAACCCAATCATGTTACTGAGCTGTTGCCAGTTAACCTTCTTAGCTGCAACATGTTCCTCCAGCTTTTTCTTTTTAGCACCATTTACCTCTCCGGCCTTCTGCTGCACCTCATCCGAACTTCTTTTAGACACGTTCAGATTCAAGATGAGCTCATATTTGCCTTGAAATAGTAAAAAAAAGTCTCACTTTTCTGCAGCGTCACAGTAATTTGTAATATTTGAGCTGCAGGATTGGTTCTTCTGGCTTTATAACGTTAAAGGATCCTGTTCTTAACTCTTCAAACTAGCTGCTCAGGAAGGAGAACTTGGACCTGAAGTTGACGCCATACAAAGTTCTGGCCACCAGCACCAAGCACGGTGAGAATCTGTCTGTTTCATAGAAAACAGGCCGCTGCAGCAGCACTACATTAAGTTGCAAACCGCTGTGTCCTGTTTTCAGGTTTTATGCAGTTCGTTCAGTCTGTTCCTGTGGCTGAAGTTTTGGCCACTGAAGGCAACATCCAGGTGAGTTACGGAGAAGGTCTCTAGGTCACGATCAGGACGCTGCTTCCATTTAACGACTCCTTTCCACTTTCACAGAGCTTCTTCAGGAAGCATGCGCCGAGTGAGAAGGGACCTTATGGCATCAGCTCGGAGGTGATGGACACCTACGTGAAGAGCTGCGGTGCGTCACTGAACACGAGTCATCAGGCTGCTGCCAAGCCTCAGCTGATTTGGTCTAATCCATGCCTCTTTGTCTCTGCAGCTGGTTACTGTGTCATCACTTACATCCTGGGAGTCGGAGACAGACACCTGGACAACCTGCTCCTAACAAAGACCGGTGAGGGAAACGCGCCGTAAAGGCGCTGCAGCCTTCTGCTTGAGGAGTTCTTCCCTTACGGTTTTCTCTCCTGTCGCCTTCCAGGGAAGCTCTTTCACATCGACTTCGGCTACATCCTGGGTCGAGACCCCAAGCCGCTGCCTCCACCCATGAAGTTGAGTAAAGAGATGGTGGAGGGGATGGGAGGCATGCAGAGCGAGCAGTACCAGGAGTTCAGGAAACAGTGCTACACCGCCTTCCTTCACCTTCGGAGGTAAATACAGCAGAGAAACTCCCCTCCGCAAAGAACTGGCACGAGAAAATGCTTTATTAATCCCAAAGGGGGGTTATACTGATCATTATTCCTCATATTCCTCCATTATTGTGGCTGCTGCTGCTGGCAGGAATCACCTGTGGTTCCCTTCTTTATCGCAGCGGAGCTGAAGGAGCCTCAGACTGTTGTTTTAATGCATTATTTTCATCAGCTTCAGAGCTTCCAGAGCAGTCTCCAGCACTGAGCCGGCCTTCTTTACCAGTTTGCTCAGTTTCTTTGAGTCCCTGCCTGTGGGGGGTGCTGCCCCGGCTGCTGTTCAACGACCTGAGCTTGTTTAAGAAGCAGAGTCCATTGTAGTCCTTTTTGAAAACAGCCCAGGTGCTGAATTTCCAGTCTAGCTTGTTTCTAGGTAAACTCTCAGGTATCTGCACTCGTCTCCCAGGATAGAAACAGTGTTTGTCTTATTCCTGCTCCTCCTAAAATCTACATTAAAACCTTAAAAACGGTGGTTATTCTCAACCAGTTCCCTGCACTCAGCCTCTTGTGCATCACTGAAGTGTCATATGAGTATTTCTGGAGATGAGAGCACGGTTTCCTGTGCTGCTGACCACCCTCTGAGACTCACAACCTCTCAGTCAGGGAGTCACTAATCCAGCTGGTGTTGGCGGCATCTTCTTGCATTTCCCAGGATGACTCGTAATGAAATTAACGGAGAAGTCGAAGGGCATGATTGTCGCCATGGTGACTGTCGTTTCCATGTGGATATCAGAGCATCCCTGCAGAGTTTCCTCAGTGTCCTGAGGCCACTTTTCCAAAGTCGGTGCAGTGACAGGCTGCTGCTTAACAATCGGTGCGTGGTTGGAGGTGAGGAGAACCAGAACCTGCTTCTCCTGGCCGAGGCGGGGCGGAGGAGCTGAAAGCATCTTTAACACTTCCATAGAATAAGTCTTTAAGCTTTTTTATAAGCTTTTTTCTCAGGTGGAGCAGTCGACAAACTGTTGACAGGTTTGAAGTGTAACCAAGACTTGTTTGAAGTCTCCAGCGTGGAAGCGTTGGGATGTTGTGCTTGTCGCCTGGCAACAACTGAGCTGATGAGGTCACAGACTGCGTTGGCAGCAGCTCATGTTCACACATAGGCAGCTACCAGAATAACACGCTAACAGTTGACACCTAAAGATCGTCTCCAGGATTAAACCGTCTGCTGTTAACAAGCGCCGCACGCCTCAGTGAAACGGAGACTTCTGCGTACTAATGATCTCACGTTCCCCATCAGTATCGAGGGAAGACTGGTCTTACTCTAGCTCCACCTATTTCTCCGCCTTGTTCCCACCAGACGCCCACGATGTTTCCCCTGCAGCTCATCAGGGATTTTTGGACATTCCTCAGGCAGTCGTTGTCATTTTGAAAGCTCAGTCAGCTGCTCCCATTCGTAAACAACTCTTCCTTTGGCGTAGCAACTCATCATAAGAGACGTTAAAAAGGGTCAGAAGTACCAGGAAAATCCACTCCAGCAGCACAGTTTCCAAACCAGCACAGAAAATCTGAAAATCTATGTTTTTTGGGGGGAAAAGTCTTTAAAATAAGCCGGGAAATCAGTAATATAATCGTAGCTGATGCAGCTTGGAACGTCCCTGATTACCAGAGAAGAGCCACGACTATCATCTCAAACTGGAAGTGTGTACAGGAATTAGGGCTTTTAGGTATTACTGAGGCAGAGTTTGGGTGCAGCTTGATGACAAATCAGCAGAGTCTTTACCTTTTATTCAGGGTAAAACTGCAAAAGTCAGTCTCTGAAACAAAGTGTGCTCCTTCCCTCCATTTCCTTAGATACTCCAACCTGATCCTGAATCTGTTCTCGCTCATGGTGGATGCCAATATTCCTGACATCGCTCTGGAGCCTGACAAGACTGTTAAGAAGGTAAGTTTGTCTTTTACAAATGTCAAGACGATGAGAGGTGAAATTAGATAAATAGGTTTCTTTGCACCTGGGCCTGTGATTGGCTGAAGAAACTTATATTTGCTCCATGCATCTGAGAGAGACCCGATTAGCCCTCAGGTTCATGCCACATGATGCAGCGGGACTTGTATGTGCCCCCAGGTGCAGGATAAGTTCAGACTGGACCTGTCGGATGAGGAGGCGGTTCACTACATGCAGAGTCTGATTGATGAGAGTGTGGGAGCTCTGTTTGCTGCTGTGGTTGAGCAGATACACAAATTTGCTCAGGTAAGTTCACTCAAGCACACAATGTCAATGTGACAAACAGGCGACAGATGTGATAAATTTAATAATATAACATAAATCGTATCTGGATAAACAGACAAATGCACTGCCGTCAGGCTTCAATCAGCAGCAGCTGATATTTATCTGGTGTTTTTTAGCTGTGTTGCACTGACTTTGCCCTGAAACTGAGAAGATTTAGTTGAATTGGATCTTTTTGGGGCTACTTTGGTTCAAATATGTTCGGGTTGACACTTAAATCAGGAATATACTTTTTAATCACACATTTATGTTACTTGCCTGTTACCGGCGGCGTCCACCAGGGGGCACTCAAGCTGAAAAAGCATCACCAACGGCGTCTAACATCTTCCTCCTTGCATGACCCCTACATCCCCCTTTATGACCCCTACATCTGGTCACATCTGGCGCCACGCTGCCCCGGCTGGTCACCGACGTATTGCTGCTCGCATTAATTTTTAACGACGCTCCAAACAAACTCAGGATACGCGAATCAGCCGTAATAAAGACGCATATCTGCAGTGAAAAGCAAGAATGTTGGAGTATAAAAACCTTAGTTTAGTCATTTTTATATCGTGCATATTTAATTGTTTCCCCGGCAGTAAAAGGAAATTCAATATTTTAAAAATCGCTGCCAACAGCCAGATTATTATCTTTAGGTGTCGGCCCAGAATTTCACTAATATTTACCGTTGTTGAGAAGTTTTTACAATCAAACGGATGTTTTGTGAACAACCAGTTTAGCTGGACTGGTCGGGCGGGCGCCCCGTGCTCAGGGGCTCCTCAGCACAGCCACCCCGGGTTCGAGACCTGGTTTTGGGGCCCTTTGCTGCATATCATCCCCTCTCTGGCTGCCCTCATTTCCTATCAAACAACTTTCCAAATAAAGGCCAATAGTGGTGGAAAAAACCCTCTAAAAAGAAGCCGTGATGTTGTTTAACTCGTTGAAGGATCCCGTGTGTGTCGTGGCATCAAGAATAACAGATCACACCTTCAGGAAACTGATTATTTAGTGTAATTTTTTAAAGATTTAGCAGTGAATAACAGGCTTTTAGCTTTGTCTTTTACACCAAACTAATCTTTGAATGTTTCTCCTCTGAAAACGAGCCCAAAAACACAAGCAGAGTCCTGAAATTGTCTGTGTTCACCGACTATTTAACTGTCCAGTGAGCTGAACTGGTGGTAAACCGGTTAAATCCCAGTTGCTCATGTCGGCTTCCTTACTGTCTCTTCAGTATTGGCGCAGATGAACAAAACGGACGGCCGACACGAAGCTGAACTGGATCAAACTTCTGCAGCACAAACACATGATCGTACGGCTCCGGCTCGTCTGAATATGTGTGAGAAGATGAAAAAAAAACCCAGTGACACTGTTGAAAAGGCCAAGAATGCACTGCCAACCTTTACTGCAAGACGGCAAAACAGGGACACGTTCCTCTTGGTTTGCTTCTGTATATATCCTGTATATTAATTACTGAGTGAATGAAATGTGAGGCCAAATAAAAGACTTGTTATAACTGACCCTTCTGTGCGTTTTTTACTCCAAAGCGGTGTATATTTTCTCACCAGCTTAGCCCTGCTGTGCTGTGTTTATGGCACGCAACATGTGTCTTAACTGAGCATTGCGGACCATCTTTGGACCGCCGTTCTGTCGACGCTGGGGGCAGAAACAAGTCGAAACCCCCCCCCACGCACCCCAGAGGGTTGGTGAGTCATTCACTGAGCGAGTGACTAAGCATTTCCCTGCCAGGCTCAGAGAAACAGGAAGCACTGACTGCTCTTAACTTTTATACCAGTTATTGATGCTTCTGAAACACACCCACCGGCCACTTTATCAGGGACACCTGCTACTGAAAGGACTTTGGACCCCCTTTTGCCTTCAGAACGGCTTTAATTCTTCTCGGCACACTTTCAACAAGGTGTTTTGGAAACATTCCTCAGAGATTTTGCTCCATATTCACATGACAGCATCAGGCAGTTGCTGCAGATCTATGATTCAAACCTCCTGGATAGGACTGGATAGTATTATTATGTGGTATGATTGCCACCTTCCATGTGGGAGATCTGGGTTCAAATCCCCTGCATGAAAGGTATTACCTCCAGTAGGGGTCCTTAGGTAAGACCCCCCTTACTCTATTTGCCTACCTGTAAGTCGCTTTGGATAAAAGCGTCTGATAAATGCATAAAAATAAACATAAACAACATTCAACCTCCTGTTCCTGTTGGATATAGATCCAGTGACTGTGGAGGCCATTAAATCCCCGTTCTTCCCCATTCTGATGCTCGGTTTGAACTTCAGCAGGTTGTCTCTACATCCCTAAATGCTGCCATGCGATTGGCTGATCAGCTGTTTGTGTTAACGAGTAATTGAACAGGTGTAACTAATAAAGTGAGTGTATATCTCACCTAACAGTCATTTGAATTAACTCATAATGAAGGCATTTACATTAGATAGGATGTTACAAAAGGCCATCTTGGAGGAAAATGGCGCTTTCTAATGAAGCTTTTTAATCCACAGGTGATTGTTTAACTCTTTGTTGCAGGAAGTTTGTTAATTATTATTGATCCCGATGCTGAAATATTAATATTCAGTCATTTAGTTGTGGAAACATCAAGCTGATTCTCCTCAATATCTTCAGCTCTGAAATAGTCATTAGTTTTATCAGCAGAATACATGTTATGTGACAGCTTGCAGCATTTTAAGGGCTTTGTTTTAGCACCAGAAGCCTCTGGTTTTCCCTCTGCAGTGGAGGAGAAAACCAACAATGCACCGTCCGCCTGGACCTGTGACTGCTGCTTTCAGATGGATGTGAGTTGGAAAACTAACTTTGTTCTGTTTTGTTGCATGTTCTTGTTGAAATTGTCTGAAATTTTGCGTCTTGATCAATGTAATGTTGCATTTTCTGACATTTTACTGTAATTACTGCACTGCTTTTGTGTTTTAATCAACATGCTTTCTCAGAATTCCTAATATTATATGATATTGGTTGTTTTTAATCTCACAAAAACACTACTTACGAGTTTATTTGATGATTTTAAACCACATTTCATATTAAAATTGGCCTCAAAACTGTGTAAAACAAACAAAAATCCCCTTTAACACGGTACACTAAGCTTGCAAATTTGTCTTTAATCTCATCTCTACGGGAGAGCCATGATTTAAAGTTTTTATTTGGAGTTATCTTTATATGACAGGACTGTCGACGGGTCATTAACAGGTTAAAAGTCGCAGAGTGACGGGATGCGCTCCTAATCCAACAATAAACAGAGTCAAAGCCATGTCAGTTACAGAGAACTAAGAAGTGAAATGTGTTCTGCTTCTGGATGCTGAAAGGACACCGAATCTCTCCTGCTGTGTAGTCAGCTGGTGACCACATAAGCCAGCTTTTAGCTCTACACATCCATCATTCCTGCACAATGGAAGTGCTGTCCTGATTAATAAAAGCCATACTGCTGGCTCTAACCCCCCGGGTCCGTGTGTACTCTGGAAAAGGTAGACGAGGGAACAAACAACGCCGGACGGCCAAAGCCGCAGGGCTCCCCAGTGTTGCGGAAAGAGTGCAGCGGCAGCAAAACAGGAGGCAGAAAAACAAGATGTTCCTTGTTTTAATGCAGGAGGCAGAATGAGGTGCGAGTCAGGGGTGGGTGACTCTGTGAGTCAGAGACCTTTCAGAGCCATAAATAAGAGAAAAATGACACTTTGTTATCACTTTGGCTGCGAGGAGCAGTGTGAAGGAGCTGCTGGCCGACTGTGGAGGCTCAGAAGTTTCCTCCCGGTTCAGATTTAGATTCTTCACTGAACAGAAACCCATATCTGCTTCACTGCTGACCCCCTTTGGGCTGAGCTCCGACTCGAATCCAACTGAGGAATGTGCTGATATACGTCAGAGTTGGAGCCACAGGATGGACGATTTCTTCTTGTTGCACAGAATCCTCAAAGAAGAGGTCGTGTCCCACTGAGCTCCACGGCTTCCAGTTCCTGGTTTATGACGTTTGTCACAGACTCTGTTCTTATCCTTTCTGTCTGTAATGAGTCTTTTAGGGAAAAACAAGTGAGCATTTATACATAAAATACGCATAAATCTGTACTATACGAGTGGTATCTGAGGCTCCTCTTCCACATTTATATCAGTGTTGTTTCTAACACATGACACAAGTTTCGGTGCAATCTGTTGGTTTCCTTAGCTAGGATATATATATATTTTTTTTAATTGGCTCTATATGAATTAATTGGATTATGATCACAATGAATTGAATTCCAATTGGCTTGAATTGGACTTTATTAAGTGCCTTGAGATGACATTTGTTGTAATCTGGCGCTTTATAAATAAAATTAAATTGAATTGAATGAAGGGAAAAACAAGCGAGCATTTATCTTCTATAAATCTGTACTATACGAGTGGTATCTGAGGCTCCTCTTCCACATTTATATCAGTGTTGTTAAGCTTGAACAGTCTCAGTTTTGTCCTCGGAGACCTGGTCTGGTTCTGGTCTTTCCTTTGGGAGGAAAAGTTTCTGCAATAATTGACAAGAAAATGCAGCAGTAAAGGGAAAGAAAGTGAGTGGACCTTCTTTTTTTTAAGAATACGTTGAAAAAACGTGATGTGAAATGATCTTAGAGCAACTCAGAGACTTTATAGAACATTTCAAGTCCTTAGTTCGAAGTTTAACCTTAAAGTGACCGTAATTTGGCAGTTTTGTGCTCTTTGGCTCCCCCTACTGTTGGGAGATGTAACACCGCTGTTATATACGAACAAATGTCTGCGTGAGCCCTGCACGTGCACAGCCGTGCACAGCCGTGCACACGGATTTGTTGTCATGTTGAAGAGGCCATAAAGACGCCACCAAAGTGGTGTGGAGCTGGAAACCAAAGCTATGAGCTGTGGTATCTCAGCTCCTCCGGCGCTCTGGGGCAGTTTCACGCCCGTGAACGTGCACAACAAAGGTCTGAAGGGTTCACACGCTCCTCTGGGGTCGCATCAATATCAGTTTATCCTAGTTTTCTCCTCTTGTTTTGCTGTTTTCAACATTAAACCTTCTGCTTTAATCTCAGGAATTAGGAATAAATGTCATTTTTATTAAATAACAATGGCTCTAATACTCTGGTGCACAACTGGTATTAAATGGACTTGCAGATACAGGTAATAATAACATTTCCGTTCATTTGGAACTTGATTTGGGTGTTTTTTTTAATCCGAAACATGTTTCCTGTTGATTAAATAAAGATATTTGAACGCGTTACAACATTCCCGGTTGCCAACGGTTTCCACCAACACGAAATAGTCGGTCTGCTTGAATGCATCTCGATCTGAGAGTCTTTGCTCCCAGTTAGAGCAAAAAGCAGCAGAAGTTAAACCGGGACAACATCAGAGTCACTTTCTGCACGTTGATGATCAATAATTCCAATAATTCTGCTCAGGGAAAGCTGAGCTGAGCTGGCAGCACCAAGGAGTCCTGAAAGGAACCCGTAAAAGATGGATGAGGTAAAAATGTCTTTAAAGTAGTTCTTTTCTTCTGTTTTTCCCTTCATGGAGCGATACCTCTCAGTCTTTCAGTCTTTGCTTGTGGCGCACGCCTCTTTAGAGGAATGGGACGGTCCTGGGATGCTGGGGCCTCTGTCCCAGAAAGAAGCACCGGCACCGAGGCCATAATGGACACGATTGCTGGAGCTCAGGTCTCCTATAGTCAGGATCAGGCTCTGGTTGGAGTGGAGGCTCGATGAAGAGTGGTCGTCAGTGAGTTCCAAGTGGATGTCAGACGGGTCGACTGGAGCCAGTCTCAGAGGAACCAAAGAGACCGGATCATGAACAGAAGCCTGCAGAAGAGAGAATGTTTCTCTAAGCATGCAGAATCAATGCTTTAGATCAGGGGTCGGGAACCTTTTTGACTAAGAGCCATGAAAGCAAAAAATTTATTTCAATGAGAGCCATATAATATATTTTAAAAGTGAATCAATCTTGGCACGCTTTCTTTCTGCTGTCTCCTGCCGGGTATTTTGATGCAAAGGTAGCATGGCGCGTGTTTTTCGACCGTTTCATCGATGTAATTTTGTCTTTGCAAATTAGACACACCGCAGAATTTGCTCTCTCCACAAAGGCGAATTCTTCAGTCCATTCGGCCTGAAATGTACGATACTCGTCATCTTTTTTTTCTTTTCGCCATCTTCTTCGTCGAAGGGTTAGCTTTGAGCTAATGACCGAGCAGACTGATTCAAAAGGGGGCGTTTACCTGTTTTACGCTGCCAACGTAGTCCAGTATCATCCAATTAAAATAATGCTCCTGCAGCCCTGAACAGGACATGAAAAATCGATGGATGGATTAAAACAAGTGAGAATATTTTGTGTTATCTGCGAGCCAGATGCAGTCATCAAAAGAGCCACACCTGGCTCGCGAGCCATAGGTTCCCGACCCCTGGTTTAGATCTGAGTGTGAAGCCGTGCGTCCTTCTCACCGGTGTCTTGGGCTGATTTTCAGGGGTTGGTGCGGCTTGTTTTGGTTTTCGCAGGAACACGGTGAGAAGTAGTAAAAGGAACAGAGTGGTCAGACCAATTCCCAGATACAGCACCGGGAGCATCCCTGCAGACATGGAGCACACAAGCAAAGAGTGGCACATTTATTTGGCTTTATTCTAAAATGACTGCAGATTGAATCGTCTTTTTCCCCTTTACTGTCTGGTTTTTGTTGTGATCTCATCTTCAGACACAGTTTAGCTGCTTCAAGCTTGATCAAACTCACCTTCGGTCTCCTTCTCACCTGATTTGGAGACAGTTTCAGTGCACTGAGGGGCAGATTTCGGGGAAGCGGCCATGAAGAAGGTTGGGAAAGAGAAGTTGGCCACAGCGCAGTAGTTCTGACCCGGAGACAAACCAGAGAACTCTGCAACGAACACCTCCTCCTGGGTCCAAACCGTCCGGCTCTGCACAGCAAAAACAAGCCCGAAAGACTGAGAATATCAGCATAAACGCCATGATTACACAAAACATGAGCGTTAGACTCATTTCTAACTCTGAACTGAGCTTAAGTGTGAGTTTGGACATGTGGTGGACTGCTAATCTGTCCAGGGCGAACCCCCCCCAAGCGACCCTGAACAGGATGAAGTGGGTGTGTGTGTAGAAAACATTTACATAGATTTACTCCTTCAACTATTCTGTACATTTAGAATTAAGTTGCAGATTTATTGTCTTCATCAACTGGCAGTTTTAAAGTGTAATATAGCTGAAAGTATCTGGAAGGTCGGCTTGGACAAACTGTAGATTTGTGATGTTTTTTCCAAGACGTTTAATTTTCGACCCGAAGCAGTTTGCTTTGGAAAAGCTTTGCAGCACGACTTCTATGGAAGTAAATCTGTGTCATTGGATTTTGAAAGAAAAAAGTGATTGAATTTCTAGCACTAAATAGTTATGTATTGAAATTATGCATTTTTTTTCAATGTTAAAATATTCAACCACAAATAATTCAACCACAAATAATTAAACCACAAAAAATTAAATCACAAAATATTCAACCGCAAAAATTCAACCACAAATAATTCAACCACAAAAAATTAAATCACAAAATATTCAACTGCAAAAAATTCAACCACAAATAATTCAACCGCAAAAATTCAACCACAAATAATTCAACCGCAAAAATTCAACCACAAAAATTCAACCACAAATAATTCAACCACAAATAATTAAACCGCAAAAATTCAACCACAAAAATTCAACCACAAATAATTCAACCGCAAAAATTCAACCACAAATAATTAAATCACAAAAAATTCAACCACAAAAATTCAACCACAAAAATTCAACCACAAATAATTCAACCGCAAAAATTCAACGTTGAAAAATTCAACCACAACATCCGAGAACCCAAGGAAGAGCAATCGATTCTAGATTCAAGATCGGGAATGTATACGTCCAGCAAAAGCAGCGAGTCACGAGTCGCCCCAATACAACTTCGGCTTGACATGGTGACCATATTTTAGCCATGTCCAATAATAATGGGGCTTCGGTGTTTTAACTCTTCTTTATGCCATCAGTGAGATTTGTCTCTGTGAGATTCAGTAACAGACAGCTGACATCTGTACATTAACAGACTGTATTGGACATGAATTATTTGCGGTAAAATTTTTTAACGTTGAATTTTTTTGCAGTTGAATTTTTTGCGGTTGAATTTTTTCAATGAAATATTTTAACGTTGAATTTTTTTCAGTTGAATTTTTCAACGTTAGATTATTTGCGGTTAAATATTTTAATGTTGAATTATCGTTGAAAAACATTCAGATACATATTTTCAATGCATAAATATTCAGTGCTACAAATTCAATCACTTTTTTCTTTCAAAATCCGATGACACAGATTTACTTCCATAGACTTCTGTTGCTGGAAACTTGAAATCCATCCTTAAAAGATGAAATAAAAATGAGTTTTATGACTAAGAGCCACAAGCAGAACTGTGTGAGTGTTGGACCTGGTGTTCAGAGCGGTTCAGATGGCTGTACACAGTCACCGTGGTCCAGGGGTCAATCAATTTAGAAACGGGACAGCACTCATCCCGAGAGCACCTCCTGCTGGCGGCGCAGGGGAACTGCACCTTCACTGACAGACTGTCATTTTTCCACCAGACGGAGACAGATGGAGGGCTGAAGGCTGCAATGGATAGAGGAGGAGAGGGAAGAAGAGGTGTTAATGGTCTTAAAGCTCAGCGTTCTTTATCCACTTTCACAAGTTACACCTCAAAGCCGGTAATTGCACTGAAAGCAGCAGCTTCCAACCATGAGTCAGCCCTCGCCCCACAGCTGGAAGGAGAAAACCTCTGTAGCACCGCCTTTAGTCTGCTGCTCTACAGAAAAACCACTCACTGAAATCACCGTAGTCGAATTTATGCGGCTTGATCCAGACAGTGGAGCTGGGGCTGAGGTGCACGCCGAGACGGATCATGTTGTACAGCTCAAAGTTTGAGAAGACCTGAGAGAGGTCACAGCTGTGGGATGTGATCCAAACGCACCACGGCACGTCCTGCCAGGGATCCCTGCAACACAGGGCCACACGGACACGATGTTAGAGGAAACCTGCACCTGTCCGGGTCCAATCAGGACCGCTGAGCCAGTTTATATTCAACAGCCGCTGGGATGACCTCCTTTAACCCTGAATTGGATGAAGTGAGAACAGAAAATAGATGGATGGTTTTTGCCTTTTATGAATCAATTCTAAAGTTTCGGGTGTATAAGTTCACACTAAAAGGATTTTTGCCACCTCAAACAAAGAATAAGCAGCACACTGTACAGAACCGACTGCACAGGACCGACTCTACAGGACCGACTGAACAGGACCGACTGAACAGGACCGACTGAACAGGACCGACTGAACAGGACCGACTGCACAGGACCGACTGAACAGGACCGACTGAACAGGACCGACTGAACAGAACCGACTGAACAGGACCGACTCTACAGGACCGACTGAACAGGACCGACTGAACAGGACCGACTGAACAGGACCGACTGAACAGGACCGACTCTACAGGACCGACTCTACAGGACCGACTGCACAGGACCGACTGCACAGGACCGACTGAACAGGACCGACTGAACAGGACCGACTCTACAGGACTGACTGAACAGGACTGACTGAACAGGACCGACTGAACAGGACCGACTCTACAGGACCGACTGCACAGGACCGACTGAACAGGACCGACTGCACAGGACCGACTGAACAGGACCGACTGAACAGGACCGACTGAACAGGACCGACTCTACAGGACCGACTGCACAGGACCGACTGCACAGGACCGACTGAACAGGACCGACTGAACAGGACCGACTGAACAGGACCGACTCTACAGGACCGACTGAACAGGACCGACTCTACAGGACTGACTGAACAGGACTGACTGAACAGGACCGACTGAACAGGACCGACTCTACAGGACCGACTGCACAGGACCGACTGAACAGGACCGACTGAACAGGACCGACTGTTCGTGCTCCGGACAGAAGTGCTCCGTAATATATATATTATAACAAAAATAATATCAAGTTTTCTGAACAGTGAAGAACTTAAGCTCCCAGGTCCTCCTTTAGGCCTCCAGAATACAACAATAAGTAGGCATTTGAGCATATTACGGGTCGTTTAAGGTGGTGAAATGAAACTTTTAAATTAGACCTGCTTAAAACATTCATTTATTCTTCTGACAGTAATACTGTGTTTTTACGCTGAGCGTAAAAAGCTATCCCAGCACGAAGAAATGACATTTTACTGTATCCTGCCGACTGTGTTCGGCCACAGTTTCTAATAAGCATGACTTTCTAAGCTAACCAGGCTAATTTGGTGTTTTTTGACAGAACTGCAGACATTAGGCCCACACAGACAGGCAAAAACTGAGCTTCTCTTTCTCCTATAGCCTTCATATAAAATGTGATGATTAGTAAAACCTTTGCTGCCCTGAGCCCTGCACCCTCATTACAGATTAATGTGTTCCCCTCAATGCCGATCGGAGACGGAGCAGATAAAGACAGTGACTACTGCTGAGTCATAGGATGCAGGGCAACCCAGATGTTAGCAGCTTTATTGACCGGTGCAAAACTATCACTATATTCTGTATATATGTATATATTCTATTAAAACTGAGGAAAAATAAGGGCAACATATTCGTCAGCCAAGTGAAAGAATGTCTCAAACATGATTTGAGCCGTAAATCAGGGCAATCAGCCAGTAACCTTTTGCGAAAGACATGAGAAACTACACAAGAACTGTTCTGATCCAACAGGATTTTGGTTTTATCGATAGATGATAACTTGGATGGTCATATTGCCATCTCAGCTAAAACATCTCCAAGTGATGGTGTGATGTAGTAAACCAAAGTGGCAGCTTTCTGTTAGCATTTGTTTCTATGCCTGGGAACCAAACCAACCTTTTAAACCTTTGTTGAGATAGATTTACTGTCAGAGTCGGCAGAAACACACTTGATGCTCACAGAGGAGGACAGACTGAAGAAAAGTTGTGGTATTATTGTTTGAATTTCAGGGTTAACACATTTTAACACATTAAAAAAGAAACAGAAGGGCTGGAAAGATGTCAGCTAAGAAACATTTACTGTAAAATACACAGTGATTTGTGCCGAAGACGGAAAAAAAAACTGCACTTCTTGTGGTTTCAAACCCAATTTAACAGTTTAATGACATACAATCAAAATATTTTAAAGAAAATTAATATAGTCTTACACAGCAATAAATTCTGCCTTAGCTATAATGTTCAGTTTTGTTGTAAAACAGTCAGAAAACATGATGATTTTAAAGGCTGGATTACATTAAACTGAACTGATGTTTCCGTTTTGCTTTATTCTTCCCACAGATCTCTATTATCTCCATTTATTCTCAGTTTTTGTGAGCATCACCTGATCAAAAGCACTGTGCATATTTGAAATGTGTCGTATAGCTCTGCAGATAAATGTTAAATGTTCACATGCAGGGATGCACATTAGCATAAATAGCTAATTAAATGTACAAAGATGTAATAGAACCTAAGTGAGAGAAGAAATATAATAAAAATGGGTACAGAAATAGCACTTCGGAGAATAAAGTCTGACTCAAAAAGGCATTAGGACTTACCCCTGCGTCTTTGTCTGTACGGTGTAGGAGATATTAGGACTGGCAAGGGGACAATCCCACCGCAGGAGGCAACTTAAGTCCAGTGATTCCACCACAGTGTAACAGTCTAACCCAGTCGACCCTGAGAGATTCGCACGAAACCCAGACACAAAAATAGCACACTTGCACACACAGATGCTCATTGACCCGGTAAGTCTAACTGTCACAACTTTGTTAAGCTTTGCAGGCATGGGCGCACACACAGAAGAAGTAACTTGGGGCAACAAGTAAAAATAGCAACAGAAAAGTGCAACGAAACACATTTAAACCAAGGTTTGACGGTTTATTTAGAACAAGAGCAACACAAGTTGTATTTTTCTTCTTCAAAAATCACACAACAGCACTCACCTGTGATGAGCAGGGCAACAATGACGCTCAGCTCCATCGGTTCTCTGAACCATGTTACACCTTCTGTCCCCATGGCAACTTTGTGACCTCTGGATCAGGAGAGTTAGACTATGATAGGCTTACAGCGAATGGACGGTAGAGCACCGGAGGTTAGTGGCTCCCTTTAAAACAAGACCGCTGCGCCTGTTAAGAGCCATCGAGGAGGCAAAAGAAGTAAGCTGCTGGGAAGAAAGATAGCCTGGGTGCAACTGGGCGCTGGAAGGGGTGGAGGAAGATAAGGATTCAATTACAGGCTGGTGATTTTGTAAGAGAGAGGATAGGCTGTGTGATCCACTTAAAGAGGAAGGTGAGCGGAGAAAAAAATATGAATGAGAGCATGACAGCTTAAAGATACAGCTGCCAAAAAGGCAAAACAACAGCTGAATACTGGAGTTAATGTTCCAACTTAACTCCCATGTTCAGCATTTATAAATAACCAAGAGAAAATAAGAGTTTGTGACATGCAGCATTAACTTTAAACGGCAGATTGATTTATTGTATTCGAGTATTTCGAGCAGAAACATGTAAAACTGTAAAAGATGGACAAAGTCTCTGGGTCTGAAAATGAAATTAAATGAAAAAAAATGGCTGTTATAGCAGTATAATTATAGTAGCCTACAATTAAGATAAAAACACAGCGAAGAAGGGTAGGACGACCTCTTGCTACCGAGTTAACATGAAACACCAGTCAAAAGTTTGGACACAACCACCCATTTAATTAGATAAATAGGTATTTGTAAGCTAGATGCAACCTCCAGCTCTACAAAGTTAAACCAATCCCAAAGTGCCGTGAACCTGTATTTTATTCTAAAGACGAGCAGGGGGAGGCTATTCTATTCCTCATTTGGTTCATTACAGTTTAAAGGCTTCTTCAAACAGCGTGATGTCCATTTTTTTTTTTTTTTTTTTAAGAGGGGTTGGTGTCACTAAGCTGTTCGTGTCCAACGTGCAAACAAACATCCATCAGATCGCGCTCAGTTTGGATAAACAGGATGGAGCTCTAATGTGGAAGTGAGCTACTCAGAACGAGTCAGAATAGAAACAAACATCAAAAAGTAGCTTAGGATTTATGTGCCACATCACTTTGGCAAACTTTAGCAAACTACTTTAGCTGTATTATACAGCCCTGGTCTGTTAAAGTCTGGTTTTATGGTCGCATGGAGGTATCCATCTGGGCCGATAACAGCCCCTGCAGAGTGAAGGATTGTGGGTATTTAATCAATGCAAAAAGACGTGTGTGCAGTCCTTCAAAAAGCCAACAATGCAGAGCCGGGTAGATGTTACACGGTGGTTGAATGATAATTCAAAAGGGAAAAAGAAGCATTAGAGGTCACCATGAAAAAGAAGAAGCATGAAATAACAATTAGGCTCAGTTTTAGGACCAAGTTGAAATATCTTGGAAGAATAACCTACATGGGATTTTAGACACGGGTAAGAATGATCCGGTCACCTGAGTGAGTTTAGGGACCCAGGAGCCATCTTTTCTCTTCGTCCAGAGCTGCCGACTTGTTGCTCCGTTCTTGAATCCTGATGTTGTTCAGCAGCCTGGCAGCAGACTTTACCACAAAGCCTCGGCAATAGACTTCTGAGGAAACATAGGCCTCCTCCACAGCATCTTTCCTGGTAATTACGCTCTATGATGTAAGCAGGGAGGCAAGGACTTAAACAAGAGTTAAGGTCTGAGTTTAGATTCAAATTCAAATGCAACAAAGATAAAAAACAAAGATACACAAAGAGTAAAAGAGTGCACATACTGAGGAACCAGTTTGCTTGTACCCCAATTTGTTCGACCCATAATAATAATAATACTACAAAGGCACATTCTTTCAGTCCAACATCACGGCCAAATTACGGCCTACATTTCAAGTTTCACACATTTTGAAAGACGCCCCTTGTGAGAAAAGTTGGAACAAGCAGACATGCGTTAGCATGGGATGCTAGTTAGGAACATAGTGTTTAGAAACTGTCTAAACCTTTGTTTGAAGCTGGTGTTTTACACTTTGTTCTTTTGGCTACAACTCAAACATGATCATTCTAAAAAGTTTCAATGTGAAGTGCCTTATCTAATACATTAACATTTCCCATCGAGCAACGCTGCTAGCTGGTTATGCTAGCTGAGTGCTTTCAAAATAATCAACATAGCCACCCCATAAATGATAAACTCAGTGCAAGTTGGCTCCACCTTTTATGTAATACTAACAAATGAAATTTGATACAATGCCTGCTAAATGTTTGCTAACAAGCTAAAAGCTACACAGACATGCTAATAATGATGTTTGCATTAAACAGTTAGAACTTGTTTATCATCTTCATAGCACATTAACATGCTAATACCATCTTGATAGCATGTTAGCATGCTAGTTTATGCTAATGACCTTGAAGCTCAAATGCTGATGTAAATCAGGCATATTTACCATATTCACCATCTCAGTTTAAGCCAGTTAGCATGCTAAAATTTTGTCATTGCCAATATTAATATGAAGGAAAGTTTTGATAAGAATTTGACCCCCGATGGTGACACATTTCAGCATGAAGGAGGACATAAAATGAAATGTGTGCACAAAATATCACATTTGTCATTGGGCCAAGTCTATGCATTAGTTAAGACTAAAAAAAAGTTAAACATATCAGGAGAACATCAGTGCATTCCATCTTTTTATTCAATGCCATCTTTAAATAATAAGAATCTGTACATCTCTTAAGCAGGTCTTTGAACATTCATTCCCAAATATAATGATAAACAGTTTTCTCGTTAACAACAGTAATACGGTTGAAGTGCTTAACAGGCAACCAGAAAGGCCAACAGAGATCATACAGCAACAAAAATGGGTCTAAGAACGGTGTACAGCACACACACCAACACACACAGCCTCTCACACCTCTACACAAACATACCTCAGCAGTGTGCCATACACTTCTTAATAATCGAAGACATGAAAGCAAAACTACCTGTTCATTCAGAAGCAGCACCGAACATCAAAAATCATTGCAACAGTATTAATACCAAGCTTAACATTCCTCATATCAGCATCATCAATATCATCCAATATAAGAATCTTTACAACTGCAAATATACAGGGTCTCACTGACTGGGTCCCAAACTGGAGTGTTCACATGCTGATCAGTTCTGGACTCTAATCAATTATCAGTCTAATCACAGGCACAGCTGACATCAGGTTGTAATGCCCTCGGTCCAGCAGAGGGCGCCACCAGCAAAGTTCCTGTCCCACAGCTTTCCTGGAGAAAGCCAGCCAATTCTTTAAGTCTGGACAGTGTTTTATTAAAGTCTCCTGTGCAACAAAAAGTGTGTCTGGAAAAAAAAAGCAGAGTATTGCTGCATTAAAATCTGTGCAAATGTTAAGAGGACCCGCTTAATTTCCAGGGAAGAGATTTTGGTGCAGAGTTTTCATGCCTGCGCCGCTTGCATTTGGTGTCGAGACGTCAGGGTTTATGTCTGCGCCCCTGGCAAGGCAAGGCCCGGCTCCAGGCTGGTGGTGGTGGCTGTGGGGGTAGGCGAGGGCGGCAGGCCCTTCGGCCCCGAACAAAGCAGCCCACGGGAGGCTGCGTGGTCCCCGTTCAGGTTCTTGTAGGGATTTCTGCGTGGTGGAGCTCTCAGACACACCGAGGGGAAACGAAAGCCAGCAAGACAGCAGCCAGGACAGGAAATCACCTCTTCCTGGTCTAACGAGTGTCCGCTGCTCGATCCAAATGGAGAGGAACCGGCGGGGTCGCTGGGAGGGGAGTGATAGCCGTTGTTGTTGGTGGCTGGAGCGGCGGCGGTTGGAGCACCGGTGGCAGTGTTCCAGCCTAGTGGTCGACTCACAACCATATTGTGGTTGTCCAAACTGGAGAGGGGCGGCAGGCACGGGGGACCGTTGGAGATAGCTGGCCCCCAGCCGTTGGAAAACAGAGGGCTGGACGGTTGGAAGGGAGTTGAGTGAGAAGGAGGAGGAGTCTGTTTGGAGCAAGGAGAGGAAGTGGTGTCCTGTGTGTCCGGGGAGCTGCTACAGTCCATGAGCTCCTCTTCTCCAACCTCGTTTTCCTCCTCCACCTCCTCTTGGTCCAGCAGGTTGAGCGACAGCGGCTCCAGAGACAGCGGGAGACCCGAATCATCCGCCAGGGGGGCCTCCTTCTCTCCCAACAAACTTTCCTCCTCACTCGTTCTGTTCATGTCACCGTTTGAATCGTCCGCCTCACACGTCGACTCCTCCTCAGTGAGGATGTTGTCCGGAGCGGATGTGAGGTGCGGAGGAGGCGTACAGGGCAGCGAGTGGCAGCGCCTGTGCCTCCTGGACATGTCGGCGCCAGCCTCAGGCGGAGGAGAGTCATCACAGTCCGGCGGTGGAGGCAGGGTGAAGGTCAGGGAGATGACCGACTTGCTGGGAGTGTCGAAAAGCTTGATTTTCCCGCCTTTGAGGTCCTCCCGCTGGGAGAAGGGGTTGATGCGGGCAGGGAGGGCTAAGGGAACGGAAGGAGGTGTGTCTGGAGGATGCAACATGTCCGACTTGCTGCGAGAGAGACGGGGATCTGACATGAGGCACAGGGATCGCCTTCTCACAGGGTCAATAACTGGAGAAGCAGCTTTATGGAGGAATCAAAGCAGAATAAAGTGTTAGTTTACAAATGTAAAAACTAACATTTATCACAGGTTACCTGAAAGCTGTCCCACCTTTGATGAGAGGTTCATCCTTCTGCTTTCTCTCAGCATGCTTCCTCTCCAGCTCCGATACAATTTGGGAAAAAGATGGACGGAGCTTTGCGTTCATCTGGCAGGAGGCAAAGACACGTAAGGTTGAAAATGAGACGGTAAAAACAGCCAAAACAGCAGCGTCATGCTGATTTCAACTTATCCGAGAGGCATCTGTAACATATCCATTTTCCTCACACAAGCAACCAGTATATCAGTCAGTATAAATGTGAATTAACTGGATTCATTTTGTTCAGTCAGACAGAATATATTAGGAATCAGACTAAAGTCACAGCAAAAATAAAAACTTCAGCTAAAACTAAAGATTTCAACAGTAAGACACCAACTTTCCAAGTTAGTTACTTCACATAAGTAGAAATGCAGCATCAAAATGAGATATCTGCTTGATTTAATAACCCCATTTTTACTAAAGTCCAGTTTAAATTTTACACACTAAACTCTTGAGGTGTTTTAGTCCCTCATCTCTTCTATTACAGGCTTGTCAGTAAGGGAGTCTGCATGTTTCGAGACAGACTTTCAGAGTAGGATTAATCAGCACCAAAGGGGCTTAAGATGCATGTTAGCCAGCAGCAGGCAGATGGTGCACGAGTGTCTGTTTCTTACATTACAGCAAGCGATGGCCAAATCCAGGAAGTCAGGCGGACATGTTCCCACAATCTGCCGAAAGGCCTCCACATCCAGACCAAAGTCCTGCATTAAAATACGAGAAAATGCTCGACTCTTACCTTCAAGCATCAAAAACAGACATAACAGCACTTTACACTCTCCAATGTACGTAGAAAATTATTCAAATCTAATCTGGTGCCGGACAACCAGAGGATGGCAGAGTTAAGCAGCCTCAATGTGCAGAAATATCCTGCCGTGCTCCTTAACTGACCTGCGGGTTTTAGATGTTTTAGAGGTGTGTTGCAGCTGAGAAACATCTAAAACATGCAGGGCAGTGGCCCCTGAGGATTGGAGTTGAGGAACTATTTTTTTTAACTGTTTACCCACTAAATGCAATTTAATTTTCAATCTTTTGCTCCCAACATGCTCATGATAATGTGATTTCTGCACACTGCATTATGGAAAACAGACTTCATACTCAAAAGCATCCGAGCAGAAAAGACTCTTGACAACGCACTCTTTTTTTTTTTTAAACATTTGACACTTAAAGCTGTAAAATATGCCTGCAATGAGGGAGTGTCTGACCTAGTCAAAGAGGAAAAACACAGCACATGCAGCTCTGTCACTCAGTCCATCAAGATATTTTTAAAAACTGTCAGCTTCCTGTTTGTCCAAGACTACAATCAGTAAAGTTTTGAAAGATGTATCGTGGTATGATGCAACTCAAGCCATTAGGACACAGTTGCTTGCCACACAGACATCTGCTGGAACAGAGTTTAATACAACGTCCCTGAAGCTTATCGGAATATTATCTTCATAAGGAAACTTCTATGTCAGATAGATAATCTACTTAAAACATGATGGGTGTGTTCCTGGGGATCAGAGTTAAGTGTTGAGTGAGGAGCTGCAGTTTTATCAGGGATTAGTTTGAGTTCTCGATGCAGGGAAACAAGGTCAAATGCGCCGTTGAGGCATTATTCAGAAACATTAACCTTGTAAACTCCCTCTATAGAATAAAGAGATGCTGCTGAACACGACACGCCTGAGATGATGAGTATGCGATGATTTACGGGCAGGATTAGTGTGATGAGAACCGTCATCGGTACCTCGGTGCGTGGCAGGATGTCTGGGTCCGCCTGTATCCTCGCAATAACCTCACACAAGATGATGCCGTATGCAAACACGTCCACCTGCAGGGACAGAACCACAAGCTGATCAACCAGAGGGGAAAGAAAGTGAAGAAGATAAGCAGCACAGTCACCATGTTTGGTTCAGACTTTGATCTGTTGAGTTAAATTGCTTTCAGTTTCCTTCCAAAACACTTAAATATTCAGGTTAAAAGTTAAATCACTGCTATGGTTTCCTCGTTTTTCTCCATTTTCATTGTTGGCTGAAAATCTGAACAATATAATAACAACAATCCATATAACATAGATGGTCTTTTTGCATTATAACTTAAATATATTTACTAGATTCTGGGATCTGGTTTACTTTGATCCAGTTTCCTCAGTCCAGACGGAATGGCCTAAGGCTTTTAGTGGGGTTAGAGTTAGAACTGTTTAGCCGTCAGGTTTTCCACGAAGCTCTACAGAAAATACTCGCTACTCGGGCCAAGAAACACAGCCGTTACATAACAGTTCCGTCTGCCTTTGACACAATAAAGGATTTATTAAATATTTATTGCTTTACGTCACTGCCTGGTTCCTCACTCTTTCATCACACCCACTGTGGACCTTGAACTCTTACAGCAGTCTGCAGCTGAACGGGAGTGAGGAAAGCATCTATCGGTACCTTTTCATTATACACTTCTCCTCTCAGCACCTCCGGGGCCATCCAGTAGGGGGAGCCGACAACAGCCAGAGGCTCCTGGTCTTCCTCCTCGCTGCAAGGAACAAAGAGGAAGGAAAGAAAAGAGATAAAGGTTAAACCAGCACAAGTTAAGATCCTATTCGGACAAATATCACAGATCTTTTTCACCACAACATGAATGTTTAGAACAATCTGCTTAAATTTCCTGTTTGGTAAAGACTTTCTGATTGGGTTAAAAATCTAACGAATGTGAAAACGAGCAGAAAACCAAACCCAGTTTTGAGGCTTCTGATAGCAAGTGTCATTAAAAGAGAAACAGCCATGTGATTCCCTTTTTTAAAAAACAGGAAAATAAAGATTTGAAAAGGCTCAAGTCAGCTGACCTCAAGACAAGGTCAAGCTTGTTAAATGCAAATATTCTTTAAGCCTCTTCAGCTGACTGAAGTTCATACAAAAACCATCCAAAGTCATCACCTTCGGTTTCAACCTGTAATTTCATTCTCTCGCTTTCCTCATTTTCAACCACTTCAAAGAGGAAACGATTTCAAGTAAAAGAAAGAATGAAGAAATAACAAACTGTCATGTTCTGCGGGTCCAATCTAATGAAGGCATTAAAACATCTTTTTCATATTTAGCGTATGAATAAAGCTGTAAAATGTTTTTCTTCAGAGAGCAGGAACAATGTGTTGTTTAAGGTTTTTAATCAGAGAAATTAACTTGTTTCAGCAGATCCCAGAATATATACATTATATGGAGAATCATACAGATGATAAAAATCTATCAGCACAGCATAGTGTTAGTAATAGAATATATTATTATATATAATAAGTCGAATCTTCTGGTCAAACACCGCCTCCATCTGATGGTACACAAGGGTCTGCGGTTTTGTTGGAGGCTCTATTTATGAAGCTCTGATTCAATGATTTAACGTGCTTATAATCTGAAATGGTCCTGGAATCATACAGATTTATAAGCTCAATCATCACCTGAAACTGTACCATTTGTCTTTAAAATGAAATATGCAGTAATTTGTGGAGGCAGTTTGCCCAGATTTGGGTTTAAAAGAACAAAAATGATATCATGTTTGTGCCAGTTTACTGTGCATGTATGGAAGTGACCGACCAAATGGCAAAAACCACAGACTATTGCCAATGGTTAAGTAATAAACTCCAATTATAATATTATTTTGCCACATGAATTATAACTGACCGAGCTCTAGTTGCAGCCATTATACAGCTGATTTGAACAAAACTTCAAACTTCATCAAATGCATCAATACATGTCCTTTAACATGAAAAACATGCAAATTAATTCCCAGACTTCACAAAACAAAAGCCAAAGTAGGTTTGTGTACATTCATCGACTTTAGCCCTCTTAATTCTGCAGCCTGTAAGATGATAAATGGCAGGACGAGCAGAGCCGAGCAAGCAGTCGTCGCGCCTCATTTGATTAACGCAGAGCCCAGTTAAAAAAAAGAAAAAAAAAGGGGTTTTATGAGGTGAAACCCTGCTCTGCGCGAGCATGTTCGCCTTTGTGTGCACTTCCTTTGTATCTCCGAAGCCGCAGCGTTTTCAGTTATGTGGAGATATGGTTGTGCAATTCTAGCAGAACGAAAAAGGAAGGAACAAGAATGTGCGAGGAGGACGACGTGTTTGCTCACATGTCCGCACACACGAACACGAACACACCCTCGCTTGTGGACACTTCCTCTCTGTTCTATTTCCATCTGCCACGGTGGGCTGTGATACTGCAGGGAGTCGAGGCGGGCAACTGATGGCGGAGGGAGAAACGAGAGCCGAGACGGTCGCGGCTCCCAACGTAAACACCATTTGGAGAAGTGGTGCGACAGAAATGAGAATCCTCAGCGGAGGCAGAAGGAAGCGGAGCGGAAACGGCTCGACGGAGCACTCAAAACAAACAGAACATTCAACGGAAAGACTAGAAAAAGGAGAAAAGAGTAAAAGACCAGAGTGACCCGTTATTTGAGGGACAGCAGAGATCCTGTAAAGCCGACCAAGCTGGAGGACAGGAATAGTTTGACCTTATTTGGAGAGTTTTTTCTCCTCAGGCCCCATCATCCCTCTTAACTACATGCCTTAAACGCAGACGGAGCACGCCAACGCACACCCACCCCGCTCAGTGTTTGTCAACATTAGCTGCAGGATGCCACGGTGCTCGAGTTAAATAAAAAGCAAACACGGCGTCCAGGGTGAAAGAACACAGTTCAGCAGCTGCTGTTGGAACAGTTTGGAGCAAACAGAGGCGCAGATATGAGAGGTTAAACAGCGAGACACTCGGAAAATAATCATGCCCCATCTCCTGAACGTTTAATATCCATCTGATACATACAGACAGGTTTAAAGGCGTGAAAACCACCCAGGTTACAGGCATGTCCTCCTCCCTGACAGCGAAGCACACTTGAGTAAACACAAGTGGTGGCTGTGCACAAACTGGGTGAGCGGAGCTCACATTCAGCACACAGAAAAGGGCAAGTCAGGTTACAGTGGCAGCTGTCTCGTCTCAGCAGGAGGTTTGTTTTTAAAGGACTGTTGACAGAGAAGAGAGGAGGACCAAGTGTGATGGAACACGATCATGTGTCCAAACAAGCGTAGCCAGGAGCGCCAGCTTTGCTTTGAGGTTAGCCTCTCCCAGCGATGGAAGACACGTCCTGCTGTTACCACCGAGGCGATTTATTGTCCAGTCTCATACGTGCTGATAGGCTAGCTTCTGTTAGCCTGCTGTGGGTCAGCAGCCAGCACTCGTGAGCACTGCCTCGTCCTCTTGGAGGTGTGGACATTTCTAAAGAAAGCTAAGACCACAAACTGCAGACAAAATGACTAACTGAAGAGCAGAAATAAACAGCCTGAAGACCTGCAGAGTCATCTGGGTTCTCACTCAAATCGAAGGCTTTTTGCAACCAGGAAGTGACAAGCAAGCCAAGATGATGCCTGTTTAATGTTGAACTTTGGACGTTCTGAGCCCAGAGCTGATGAATATACAAAGACATGTTTGAGGAACTGATGTGAAGTCAAGACAAGGGTAGAAAGACTGCTGGAAACCAAAAGATCAGCTTTGTCTCAAGCCTGAGCTTCTGGCTCACAGTTATTACTTTTACCCAATTTAAAATGTCCGTCCAACATTAATAAAGAAAACTATGACAAACACAGTAGGTTCACTGTGAAGCTCGCTAGGCGGCAATTAGCTTAGCTTAGAAATGAGAAAGACTTTAATTTTCCCTCTAATTATTTTTCTCATACAACAAGAAACTTCAATGTTATTAACTTTAAAATGTTCTGACTTGAGGATGCTTAGTTTTCTAATATGAGAGGGCAAGGCTAAGATGTTCCCTCCATTTTCAGGCTTTATGCTAGCTTAGCTCGCCCTGGCTAGCTTTAGCTCCATAATAGTCTTGCTAAAACTTGATGCAAGATAGTAAAATAGGCATTTTTTTGCACTTTTTCCTTTAATAATTTTCTTCTAAAACATTTATTTTGTGGTTGTTTCAGCAATCCTCTGAATCCCATCTTAAAAAGTAATCAGTTTAAAGTAAAATTCTGTCAAGTTAAATTTAAATTATGCTTTCTAGACCATCAAACTAATTTATTGTTTTACAAAGGTAAATTTTAACACTTGGATTTACTTGAGTAGCAATTTAAATGCATGACTTTTCTTCTTTAAAAGAGGAACATATTTTCCATATTGTGGTAAATCTGTTTTTTTGCTAAGTAAAGAATTTTATCAACAACCATTTTGGAAGTCATGATACCACTGGAGGAATAGCTGGAGGAAATTAAACTTGTTCCTCGTTGTACACTGTGGGCCAGCTATAAATCAAATACACCACAGAAGAGTGACCAAAAACAGCTGCAAATACAGAAGAACAGACAATGTGATGGCAAGAACGAAGCTGTGAGCCTGTAATGAGTGATGAAAGCTCAGATTAAACATTGACAACATCTCCGTAAACACCAAGCTACCCAATTTCCACCCCCCCCCCCACTAATATTTAAATAATTATTCAATAGATTTAATAGTCTACAGAGAGAAAAAAAGGGGGGTAACCACAATATTTATAGAGGAGTCAGCATGTGCCTGCATACTTTGGAAAAAAAAAAGACTGCTTTAGTGTGAGTAACAGTCTCTTTATGTGTGACTGTAACTCAAATGTCTCCAAGGGAAAAGCAGAAGTAGTGCGAAATGTTTCTGTGCACACAGAGATATGGCAGGAGCATCAAAACAGGACAAACACAAGAGATAGAACGCGATTTATTGAGTGGGACTTATCTAATCGCTCCGTAACATAGATTTTATAGACTGACCTGTAATCTGGGATTTTCTCTGCCAGGCCAAAGTCTCCCACCACAGCCGAGCACATGCGGCCCTCCCAGCGCACCAGGCAGTTCTGCAGAGGGTCAGAGGTCAAACATGCATTACATTTTACTGCTCTGTATCCAGTGTACATACCAGTGACCATCGCTTTATATATTTGCACTTGTGTGCCTTTCTGTGAGAGTTCATGTCATTGAACTGTAAAGATCCCTGTACACTGCGCCTTAATTTGCATGCATCTTATGTGTATTATAACTTTCAAACTCCCAGAGGAGCATCGGTCCGTTAATGCTCAGTGATGTATGTTTGTTTGCGTGCGGTGTCACCTTGGAGGTGAGGTCCCTGTGGAAGATGCCCTTGCTGTGTAGGTACTTCAGTCCCCGAGCGATGTCCAGTGCCAGGCTGAGCCGAACGGTCCACGATAAATACACGTCGCTACCCAACAGCTGCTCCAAGTTACCGCCGTTTATGTACTGGATCATCAGGGGTAAAGCAGCAACAGCCAAAACAAGGTCATTAGCACCAAGCCTGTCTCAGTAATCTTACATGGAGATATGACAGCTCATTCTAACCCTTTTTGGGGAAAGCAGGACTTATTACTAATATAGTTTGTATCATAGTTTGTTCATCCTGCTCTGAAATGTGATGCAAAACCCTGACTGATCACTTGTTTATCAGCCAGTACCTATAAAAACCATTTAATTAATCTGTCAAGTAAAGCCACCATATTTAATAACAGAGTTCTTGCTGCCTTTTCTTACAATATGGATCAGAATGCATGAATTTGGGTTCCTTGGTATGCATCTGAACCCCAAAGTGATGAGAATATTCCTTTTTTCTGGCAAAAGTATTGGTGCCAATTCAATATGAAAAAAGAAATCTCCTGAGCAACAGTTTTGTTAAAGTAAACATGTCAACATCTGGTCATCACATCTGTAGGAATCATGTGACATGAACTGTCTGACCTCTGCATACAGTCGATTCTGGTCAAACGTCAACCTGTTAACGATCCAAACGCAGCAAAATGCCTTTTCTACTAACAAAAAGTTCACCAAGTTGATATCCAGCCACCAGTTGTTTCCAGGTGCTGGTTTTCCAGGATATTCCAAGCACTTTAAATATTCCATCTGACAATGTGGTTTTTTTAGGTTAACAAAAAGGGATTAAAATGTCTGACGTTATGTCATGTTTGAGTACTGGTTTTGTCATATTCATGCATGATGTAAGATGTTAAAGAGCTCAACATGAGCTGCACAGAGAGCACGCTTCCTTCCTGCCAGAAATTCAAATGAGGCAGCCTTGTTTTAATTAAGTTCAGGGACCAAAACTAGTGTCTTAAAAAGGTTCAACCACAACAGAATTCAGTCTCTTGGATGAAATCCTTCACAATTTAGACAGACATGAAGATTAACTGAACCGGCTTGCTGTGCACTTTAGTCTCATGTGTCTCATCTTACCTCTGTGAGAGCGTGAAGCTGACCCTCATGGACGCACACTCCTATAAACCTGCAGAATGAGCAGACAAAGACGGCACTTACACACAAAAACAAATCCATCTTAATCCATATATTAAGGTCATTCACTGTAGAAACATTTTAAAATCAATCTTATCAAGATGAATTAAACACAAATATTAAAAATAAATGAACAAACTGAAGATGAACCAGAAGAATCTGAATTGTATTTAGGGTCATTGTACAAGTAAAACAAAACTGAGGTAGAGCTCTGAGAGTTGGTGCTATAAAAGATAAAAAAGCCAAACTTCGAATAACAACCGACAGCAGATTAAAAACCGCACAGCAGAGTTGAAAAAGAGATAATCCCAAGCATGTAAAAACATTGCACAACCGGCTATTGCACCAGAAAGATGTTGCTTCATGTTGGAGGCAACATGAAAGCAGCATTTCTTTTACCTGAGTATGTTGGGGTGCGATAGTCTGTTCATGAGCTGGACCTCCCTGAGCATGTTGGCTCTGTTACTGGCCAAAATGTTCATCTTCAGAGCCATCACTTGACCCGTGACACGATGCTGCACCTGAGCGACAAAGACAGAGACGCATTCAATGTTGATCATGAATTACACAGCCAAGGAAATCCTGCAATGTGGCTCCGGACTCTGGCTTGTTCCACTTTCCACAGAAGAATAACTGTTTATAAAGTCCTGCATCCATTAAAATGACTTTGCTACGCATGCATAAAATCATTATGAGCACGTGAGATCATATGAATACAACACTGAGTGATATCTGGAAACCAGCCATGACACATTAGCAGATCAGCTGCATTACTTCCACTGCCTTTCTGCCCAAACCTGCTGCCATAGCAATGGCTCCGTCTGGTAACCATAGAGACGAGACACTCTTTCCACAGACAACATATCTGCGCATATTTGCCTGGTATGTAGTTCCACTTCCAAAGAAACGCATGCGAGTAGCAGACGAAAAACCAAATACTTTGGCACCGTTTGCAGAGAGAAGTCGTTTGACTTTTGGGGGGGGGGGGGGGGGGGGGGGGACTGTGATGAGAAAACCCAGAGCTGTACAACACTGGAAGTGTTAGATGCACCAAAAAGAGAGTCCGAAGGGCAACAATTATTGATTTGTATACATATTCTGTTTGTTTTCAGTGCCATCTTTTATCATACTGAACTATACAAAAACTCCTAATAATAATAATAATAAAGTTGCCAACCTTTTCTATCCAAAAGGCCTGAACTCGCATTAGCTCTAAACTTCACTTCAGCGACGGCAGACGCTGTTCGCAGCCTTCCTGTTCAACATAGAATTACTGGGACACTTTTACAGGAGGTTGGTCTGTTAAAAAGACGTTAAAAGATGCACAAACAGCTTTCCATGCTCTCCATACGCAAAAATGTGTGGAAATGAGACATTAAAGACAATCTGAATAAACAGATTGGACCCAATAACCTTCCTTCTTACACAGAACCATCTACACCTTTAAATTACTGTATGAACCAATCAGATCAAAGCCTTCAATCTGCCTACAGCTGCTCCAATAGGACGCAGATTATTTCCCAAGTCGCCCACATGCACTCAGCTAAAAGCCCGGCAAGATGGATTCTCCTCTGAATAATAGACAGTGATCTCATGCAGACTCTTCACAACAACTGCTTCCCATTTATATAGCCGTAGAGCTGA